>NC_056680.1:113323741-114601866 GCF_018350215.1 Panthera leo | reverse complement strand
TTATAGAAATGAACCCATGTCTTTCAGTGTTTTTGTTTCACCTCCATCCCAAACACAAAAGATTTATACAAAGATCACCTACCTGCTTACTACATCAACCATGTTACCAAATTCCCTTTAAGGATATAGTAGTACAGCACTGAAGAGACTTGCCTGAAAGCAAACTAATAACTTTTAAAATTTATATACAGAATTAGAGCTCTGTGAATCCAGCATATTCCTCAGAAATGCGTAGGGCTTTTATTGTACAGTATTATTCTATCCTAGCCAGCAACTTAAAAGCTTTCTGCCATAGGATATGACCCACGGTGGATGTAGCAGCACAAGGTGATCTTCAACTGCTATCTAATGCTGCCCGACGCATTGATCCTTTTATTTGTGGTTACCGGCACCAGGTTTCCACTTGTGCCATTGGTAGTGTTGGTTGCCGAGCCGTTCACAACAATATAGTCCACTTTGTTCTCCAGCTTTACCAGGCGTTGTAAAATGTCATCTAAGAGGACAGCAATTGTTCTCTTTAGATCCGCTACGGGGAAAAAATCAGAATAAACTGTATTAAACATTGATAGAACACTTAATATTTGTATTTTCCTAGTTTGAGACGGGGGATAATGAAACATTACTGAGTCATCAGAGAGAAAATATACTAGAGAGAAAGCTCTCATACCACAAATGGGAAAAACCTAATTGTGTAAATCAATAGCACCATATACAGACCTTCCTAAAGGAATTTCAGAGTTATAAATGTGAGGGCAACTCTCACCTTCTAGTGCAATAAAACACATTTGAAGTCTGGTTCAAAACTGTATTCCCTTTGTAAGCAGTTTGTAAAGATGACTGTGGACTAGGCAGGTAAGGTAAAACAAACTAGGTAAGTAAGTAAGAAATTCAATGAAATGCAGAAACACGAAACCTGGATTCTCCAGAGGCTGAAATGTGTGTATGAGTGGGGGAGCCTAGGATCAGGGCAGATGCCAGGAAACTGATTAGTGCAGTAGAGATAATAACAATAGTTCCAAGTTAAATTTCTTCCAGAATGACAGGGAAGTTTATATGTCTTTGGGAGATTAAGGGGTTTCAATAGAATCTACCTAGAAAGAATGAAATTAGGGCTTTTCCTTAGAATTATTTTTTCAAGTTTCCCAAAGGCGCCTGTACATATGAGGTACTCAGTAAGTGGCAACTAATATTGTTATTTTTGCTGATTTCGAACTAAAAAGCAACTCAAGCCCTAATATGTGACCAGGGAAACAATCATCTAACCACAATTGATAAATTTGCTGATGGTTCTGTCACTAAGAGATCAGAAAAAGCAAAAGCAAAATAAAAAAGATACATTGGACTTCATCAAAATTTAAAACTTTTGGGTATCAAAGACTATTATCCAGAAAGTGAAAATAACAGGCAGAATGGAAGACAATATTTGCAAATCATGTATCCACAAGGGCTTAATTTCAAAAACATATAAAGAGCCCTTAAACAACAAAAGGATAACAACCCAATTTTTTAAATGAGCAAAGGACTTGAATAGACATTTCCCCAAATAAGATATGCAAATGGATAATAAACACAAGAAAAGATACCCAACATCACAATGAGATATCACTTCAGGATGGCTATAATCAAAGAAAAGGAAAAACAATATGATACTGGCACAAAAATAAACATATGGCTCACTGGAACAGAATAGACACTCCAGAAATAAACCTGTGCTTATATGGTCAACTAATCCATGACAAAGGAGGCAAGAATACATAATAGGAAAAAAGTTTCTTCAACAAATGGTGCTGGGAAAACCAGACAGCTTCAAGCAAAAGAATGAAACTGGACCACTTTCTTAGATCAGACACAAAAATAAATTCAACATGGATTAAAGACCTAAATGTGAGACCTAAAATCATAAAATTCCTACAAGAAAACATAAGAAGTAATTTCTTTGACATTGGCTATAGAAACAGTTTTCTACGGGTGCCTGGTTGGCTCATTCGGTTAAGCGTCCGATTTTGGCTGAAGTCTTAATCTCACATCCGTGGGTTTGAGCCCCGCATCGGGCTGCTGACAGCTCAGAGCCTGGTGCCTGCTTTGGATTCTGTGTCTCCCTCTCTCTGCCTCTACCCTGCTCACACTCTGTCTCTGTCTCTCAAAAAACAAAATGTTAAAAAAAAATTTTTTTAAAGAAACAGTTTTCTAGATATGTCTTCTCTGGCAAGGGAAACAAAAGCAAGTATTTGGGGATTATATCAAGATAAAAAGCTCTTGCACAGTGAGGGAACCAACCAACAAAACAAAAAGGCAACCTACTGGATGGGAGAAGTGATCTGCAAATGATATAACTGATAAGGGGTGAATATACAAAATACATAAAGAACTTACACAACTCAACACCAAAAAAACAAATAATACAACTAAAAATGGGCAGAGGACCTTTGTAGACATTTTTCCAAAGAAGACATAACAGATGGCCAACAGATATGTGAAAAGATGCTCAACATCACTCATCATCAGGGAAATCCAAATCAAAACTATGAGATATCACCTTACACCTGTCAGAATAACTAAAATCAAAATAAGAAATGACAAGTGTTGGCGAGGATGTGGGAAAAAAGGAACCCTCGTATACTGTTGGTGGGAACGCAAATTGGCACAGTCACTGTGGAAAACAGTATGGAGGTTCCTCAAAACATTAAAAATAGAATTACCATATAATCCAGTAATTCTGTTACTGGGTATTTACCCAAAGAAAACAAAAAACACTAATTTGAAAAGATATATGCCCATCTATGTTTACTGAAGCATTATTTACAACAGCCAAGACATGAAAGCAACTCAAATGTCCAGTGATAGATGAATGGATGAAGAAGAAGAGGTACATAAATACATAAGGGAAAATTACTCGTCCATAAAAAAGAATGAAATATTGCCATCTGCAATGACATGGATGGAGCCAGAGCATATAATGCTAATTGAAATAAGTCAGACAGAAAAAGACCAATACTGTATGACTTCACTCATATGTGTAATTTAAGAAACAAAACAATTATATTGTACATCTGAAACTAACATAACACTGTATGTTAATAATAATTCAATAAAAAACATTTTTTTAAAGAAATAAAATAAGCATGGGTGAGCATATGGAGAAACTGGAATCCTCACACATTGCTGGTAGAAATATAAAATGGTCAGCCACTATAGAAAGTAGTTTGGCAATTCCTCAAAAAGCTAAATATAAAATTACCACATGACCCAGGAATTCCACTCGTTGGTATGTAGATACCCCCCAAATTGAAAAGAGACTCAGAGATACTTGTACACCAATATTCACAACAGCCAAAAGGTGGAAACAATCCAAGTGTCCATCAATAGATGAAGAGATTGACAAAATGTGGTATATACATGCAATGGAATATTATTTAGCCATAAAGGATGATGTTCTGATACATGCTAAAACATGGATGAATTTAAAGACATTATGCAAAGTGAAATAAGGCAGACAAAGAAAGGGACAAATATTGTATGGATCCACTAATGTGAACTACCTAGAATGGACAAAATCATAAAGACAGAAAGTAGATTAGAGACTATCAAGGGCCAGTGAAATGGGGAAACAGCAAGCTCTTGCTTAATGGTTACAGTTTCTTGCTTAGAGTGATGCAAGTTTTAGAAAGTTAATAGTGATGTTTGTACGACACTATGCATTAATGCCGCTGAACAGTATACTTTAAAATTATTAAAACGGCAAATTTTATGCTATATACATATTACCATAATGTTTAAAAGTGAAAACAATGAAAAAAATTAGAATGGAGTAGTGAGAATAGTGGTTGTTGGTGGTAGCAGAAGGTGATTAGAAAATGCTTATTAAAAAAACAAAACAAAAAAATCAATGTAATATAAAGTTAGGGGAAAACTTTATTTGGAAGAATGAGACTCTACAAAAAGTATATCTTCTGGCATCGTTCATCATGAGAACTTACATATTCTAGTACAGCAGAAATGTACAAGAAAAAAAAAGTGTAAAAAAAATCCTGTGACAAGTATTTAGGGATGAAATGTCATGGTACATAAAACTTTCAAATGGTGCCCCAAAAAACAAATATATTTGTATACAGAAGGAAAGATAAAAACAAATGCAGAAAAGTTTTTAGCAAATGGTGAGTATAGACAAAAGATATAGGATGTTTATTATACAATTTTCCCTAATTTTCGATAGACTCAAATTTTTCAAAATAAAAGACTGCAGAGAGGAGACCTTTCTTTATTAAGATCTTCCAATCAAGAGTTATAATAGTATTGGTAAATAGGACAGAATTAAATAATTTTTTTTAAAAAATCCTTCAGCAACAAGACTAAAGGGTTTTTCTCTGGAGGTTATCTCCAGTACAGTATTTGAAGAGGTAGCAACATAGGCCAGAGAGGTCTAGAAAGAATAGAACGGGGTGGAGGTAGGGGGTGAAGGGGTCTACCAGCATGTTAACATAAAATGAAGCTAAAGCTGGGGCGCCTGGGTGGCTCAGTCGGTTAAGCATCCGACTTCAGCTCAGGTCACGATCTCGTGGTCCATGAGTTCGAGCCCCGCGTCAGGCTCTGGGCTGATGGCCCAGAACCTGGAGCCTGCTTCCGATTCTGTGTCTCCCTCTCTCTCTGCCCCTCCCCCGTTCATGCTCTGTCTCTCTCTGTCTCAAAAATAAATAAACGTTAAAAAAAATTAAAAAAAAAGAAAGAAGCTAAAGCCCTAGGATGTTTGACACCAAGCTGAGGTGTGACATGAATTATAAAGGTAAGCCTAATTATTGATTAGAATTAAGTTACATAGCAATTAAAGGAAAAGGCAGGACTAATGAGAAACAACTATATGATAATTTTATTTTAACGATGTCCTAAGCTGTTAAATGTATCCTTTCAAATATTCTAAAATCAAGTGTTTTAATAAAACATTACATGGGGCGCCTGGGTGGCTTAGTCAGTAAAGTGTCCGGCTCTTGGTTTCGGCTCAGGTCATGATCTCACAGTATGACAGAGAGAGCCCCACCTGTGCTGGACTCTACACGGACAGCTCTCAGGACCTGCTTGGGATTCTTTCTCCCTCTCTCTCTCTGCCTCTCTCCTGCTCATGCTCACTCGTTCCCTCTCTCTCTCTCTCCCCGCCCCCACCTCAAAATAAATAAACTTTAAAAAAAAATACAAAAAACTCAGATTTGGGGGGCACCTGGGTGGCTCAGTCCATTAAGCATCCAACTTCGGCTCAGGTCATGATCTCACAGTTTGTGGGTTTGAGCCCCACGTTGGGTTCTGTGATGACAGCTCAGAGCCTAGGGCTTGCTTCAGATTCCATGTCTCCCTCTCTCTGCCCCTCCCTGCTCACATTCTCTCTCTCAAAAATAAACATTAAAAAAAAAAAAAAACTGTTTAAAAAAAAAAAAAAAAACTCAGATTTTTAACTACTTTGCTCCATGATATAAAATTAGTTAGTTGACAAAGAAGAATAAAATTAATGTTTCCTGAACTTGGGATTCTTTCGAATATACCAAAACTCCCTTTCTCTAAATTCACAATATAATTTTATGTTTACATCTCAAGGGATTGCATATTTAAAGAAATTTGTATTATATGGGAGTTCACAGTACTCCATAAACCCTATTAACTAAAGGTGCTGGTAATAAGAACTCTTTCCGTAACTATGAGCCCTGTTCAGAAACCCTAAAAGCAACTTGAAAGCAACCATATCATATCCAACCTTTTACCCTCAGCTCACCATTTTGACATTTTATCACACAGTAGACACTGAACAAATGTTTGAAATAAACATTTGCTGAATGTCCGATTCACGTGTTTGGTAGGTGGTATTGTTGAGATTGACATGAAGGATCAGATTTAGGAAAAGAGCCTTTTAAGGTTGTTCTATTTCTGCTTTAAGCTTCCCTATTCTGGAAGAAAAAATCAAATAGTTTATGGGGGGCGGGGGGAAGGAAAGAAAGAAAAAAATGAGCTGTAACAAAGGCACATAAAGACATAGATACTATCAAAATAGTACCTAGCCCAATTATTTCACTCTACACAAAAACCAAACGGAGGATATAATGCTACTAAATATACTAAAGATATTGGATATTGGATATAAACAGATTTTAACTATACTAAACATAATCAGGGACAGTGAGACATAGCAGAAAGCCACTCTCATACCAAGGAACAGAGGGAGAAAGAAAGTAGTGATGTAACCAGAGCCCAAGTCCAAGGAAAACCACCAGTGGAAAACAAAGCCAAGGCAGGCAGTCTGGGGAAAGCTGGGGCTACAAAAGAGACACCACCTCCGGCAGACAGGGAGGAAGAAAAGTACCCTAGCCTTTCCCTTGTCTTACTTTCCAAACTCCTGCCAACGCCCCCCACTGACTCAACCCAGGCAGAAGCTAGCTGATCTGGGAACTTGGAAAACACTACCTACTCAAATCACCCTCCTTTGAGATACAAAACAGAAGAGAGAAAGGTAAGTGAAGGACACCAGGTACAGGACCAGCACAAACAGCAAGTATACATGCCTTTGTGAACCCCATACTTAGGTCTGTCTTGATTTATCTCTTATTTACATCTCAATAGGTTTTACTGTTTTTATTATTATGAGCTGCCTCAAATCTGATAACTAGGTGTGTCTAGTCAAGGATTTTCATATCTATATTCATGAGAGATATTGGTCCATAGTTTTTATTTCTTATATAACCTTTGTCTGATTTTGGTATTAAGCTAATACTATTTTCACAAAATGAACCTGAGAAATGTTCTCACCTATTTTCTGGAAGACTGTGTGGAATTCATATTCCTATTTAAACTTCTGATAGAATTCTCCAGTGAAATCATCAGGGCCTGGAGATTTCTTTTTGGGGAGTTCTTAAACTATAAATTAAACTTCCCTAATAGGTATAGGGTCCCCATGATTTTTATATTGTACTTTCATTTTCATTTAGTTCAAACTATTTTTTAAATTTCCCTTCAGACTTCCTCTTTGATCCATAGATTATTTAGAAGTGTGTTTAGTTTCCAGTTACTTGGAGATTTTGTTACTGATTTCTAGTTTGAGTTCATTGTGGTTAGAGAACACACTCTGTATGATTTTAATTCTTTTATATGGATTGAGGTTTGTTTTACAGCCTTGGATATGATCTATTTTGGTAACTATTCCATGGACTGAAAAAACATGTATATTCTGCTGTTGTTGATAGAATTTCTATATATGTAAATAAGATCCTATTGGTTAGATTGTGTTCTAATGATCTTCTGTATCTTTGCAGATTTTCTAAATGGTTCTATCAGTTCCTGAGAGGGGGATGTTTCAGGTCTCAATTATAATTGTGGATTTACCTATTTCTCCTTTTAATTCCACCACTTTGTACATACAAATTTAGGATTGTTTTTTCTTCTGAGTGGTTTGACCCTTCTATGATTACATAATGTCCTTCTCTGACTTTGCTAGTTTTCTTTGCTCTGAATTCTACTTTATCTGATATTAATGGAGCCACTCCTGCTTTCCTTAATGTTTGCATGACAAATCTTTTTCTATCCTTTTACTTTTAGGCAGCTGATATTATTAAATTTGAAATAAGTTTCTTGCAGGGAGCACATATTTGGGTCATGTTTCCTAATGCAGTCTGTCAATCTCTTTTAACTGGTATACTTAAAACAGATTTATATTTAATGTAATTGTTACATATTAGTACTTAAGTCTGCCATTTAATTCTTTGTTTTGTTTGTTCTGTTTTTCACTTCCCTGTTTAATTTTTCCTGCTCTCTTATAGGTTATTTGGAATATTTTTTAGAATTCTTTTTTTGGTTCATCTGAATGTATCTTTTTGTACAGTTTTAGTGGCTACTCTAGATACTATATCATGTATATAACTTACCAGTCATTTTACCAATCTGAATGAAATACATAAGCTTTACCTCTCTTTACCATCTATGATGGTTCATTATATGTGTCAACTTGGCTAGGCTATAGTGCCTAGGCAAACAAATACACCATTCTGGATGTGGTTTTGAAGGTAGTTTTTAGATGTGATTAGCATTTAAACCAGTAGCCTTTCAGTAAAGCAGATTACTCAATATAATGTAAGTGAACCTCAATCAGCTGAAGACCTTAAGAAAAAAGACTGAGGTTCCAGGAAAAGGAAGGAACTCTGCCTCCAGACTGACTGCCTTTGGACTCAGGACTATCATGTTAACTCTTGCCAGAATTTCCAGCCTGCCAGCCTCCCCTGAAGATTTTGACTTTCCAGTCCTCACAATTGTATAAACCAATTTCTTAAAGTCCATCAATCTCTCTGTTCTATTTCTCTGGAAAACCCTAATACACCATCCTTTTATCCTACTTCCATTTATATTGTCTTAAATATTTCCTCTACACACATTTAAAATCACCTCAGCACTATAATTTTTGCTTCAACCATCATAGTTTAGAAAACTCCAGAAAAGGAAACCTACTGAATTACCCTTATTTTTACTTACTATATTCTGTCTTCCCTCCTTCCTGATAGTACCAAGGTCCCTCCTTTTACCATGTTTTTATTTACACTTCCTTCAGCCATCTCTTAGATTAGGTCTGCTATTCTTTTCCTTCATCTGAGAAGGTCTTTGACTTCCCCTTTCATTCCTGAAGGATATTTTCACTGGATATAGAATTCTGTACTGATAGTTCTTTCCTTTTAGCACCTGAAAACATATTTTATCACTTCCTTCAGGCCTCAGTGGTTTCTGATGAGAAATGCACTGTTATTTGAGTTGTTTTTCCACTATAAGTAAGATGTCATTTTTTTCTCCAGGTGCATTTAAGATTTGATGCACTGTTATTTGAATTATTTTTCCACCATAAGATGTCATTTTTCTCCCCAGTGGCATTTAAGATTTTTTTTCCAGTTGCTCTTTAAGTTTCAGAAGTTTAATTATGATTTATCTTGACATGGATTTTAGGGGGCTTAGCCTCCTTGGGGTTCACTCAGCTTTTTTTTAAATAAGTTTATTTTTTTTAATGTTTATCTATTTTTGACAGAGAGAGCAAGCAGGGGAGGGAGAGAGAGAGAGAGAGAGAGAGAGAGAGAGAGAGAGACAGACAGGGGATCCAAAACAGGCTCTGTGCTAACAGCAGAAAGAGTGACATGGGGCCTGAACCCACGATCACAATCTAGGATCATGACCTGAGTCAAAGTCACAGGCTTAACTGACTGAGCCAAATAGGTCCCCTTAAGCTTCTTGAATCTGAGGTCAATGTCTTGTCAAATTTAGGAAGTTTGCAGCCATTATTTATTTTTTTTAGTACTTTTCCAGCTCTGCCCTCATTCTCCTCTCCTTCCAAAACTCCAATGACACAAATGTTACATCTTTTGTTATAGTCTCACAGGTTTCTAAATCTCTGGGTTTTTTTTTTTTTTCTCCCAGTCTATTTTTTTCTCTTGTTCAGATTGTGTAATTATATTGTTCTATATTCCAGTTCACTGATTCTTTCATCTTCATTCTGTTAAGTCAATCTGCTGAGCTTTTTATTTCAATTACTGTACTCTTCAGTTCAAAAATTTCCATTTGGTTATTCTTTATATGTTCTATTTATGTGCTGAGACTTTCTATTTTTTTGTTGAGGCTATTTTTTCACTTGCTTTGTGTAAATTCCTCATCGAAGCACTTTTAATAATAACTACTTTAAAATCTTTTTCAGATAATTCTAATATCTATCATTGGTTGTAAAGACAACCAATCTGACTTCATTCAGTCAGATATTCCCAATTGTTGGTATGAGAAGTGATTTATATTTGAAACCTAGACACTTACATATTAGTTTATGAGATCTTGGATCTTATTTAAACCTCCTATTTTAGGGTCACCTGAATGCCTTAGTCAGTTGGGCATGTGACTCTTGGTTGCAGCTCAGGTCATGATCTCAGTTTGTGAGTTCAAGCTCCATATCAGGCCCTGCACTGGCAGTGGGGAGCCTGCATGGGATCCTCTCTCTCCCTCTCTCTCTGCCCCTTCCATGCTTGCTCTCTCTCAAAATAAATAAATAAACTTAAAAAATATATGTATATGTATGTATACATACATACACACACACATATATCTACATATATGTAGATATAGATATGTTTTAGATGACTTTCTCTGATACCACTGTGGCAGGACAGAGGGGTACCCCTTATTATTGCCAGGTGGAAGAAGTCTAGGTTCCCCATTTAGCCTCCACTGTCACCTGAGGGTGGTAAGCTCCCCATCACTGCTGAATGGAGGTGGAAGTTCCAGGTCCCCATGTACTCTGCATTGATAATGTGGTGGGGATGGCCACCTTACCCCTGGGCAATAGTGAAAGTCCTGACTGTCCACTAAGACTCCTCTGACAACACCTCAGAGGGAAGGGGATGGGCACCTCATTAGTGCATGTAATGAGGTATGCAAGTCCTGGCTCCCCATGTAGTCTCCACAGGTACCATGGGGGAGGGAGGTATTGGATACCTTATTACAGTCTCACAAGGGTGAAGTGTAGGCTCCCCGTTTGGCCTTTGATCATGCAGGTGGTGGTGCAGCCACAATATTTTTATGTGATCTCTGGCTGAAGGAGAATAGTTATTGTCCAAAAGTTTTCTGTCTTGCCAGACTGCCCCTTTCTTGGCTACAAGAGCAGGTATCTGTTGGGGAGATTACTGACTTCTTCAGCTCCAAGTCTGGAATATATGAGGTTGAACACAACAAAACAAAACAGGGATCATACCACTGTGTCCTGAGGTCCCTAGCCAGTATTTTTCTCTTTCAGATTCTTATGTTTGTTTTATATAAAATGTCCAGGACTTTCAGTTGTACTTAAATGGGAATAGGGAAAGATGGAGAGCATAGGAACAGGAAAAGGAGGGATCTCCATCTTCCCAAATTCCCCAGTTTAGGGAATTTTATTTAAATTGTTTTTCTTCAACTATAAAAGATATTCTCTAGCAGCTTATTATAGCACTGTTTTCATTCATTACTTACATGATAATTTACATATTTGAAAAATTGATTAAAGTTAAGAAATTTTAGGGGCGCCTGGGTGGCTCAGTCGGTGAAGCGTCCAACTTCGGCTCCAGTCATGATCTCACAGTTCATGAGTTTGAGCCCCGTGTCAGGCTCTGTGCTGACAAGCTTGGAGCCTGGAGCCTGCTTTGGAGTCTGTGTCTCCCTCTCTCTCTCTGTCCCTCCCCTGCTCATACTCTATCTCTCTTTCTCTCTCAAAAATAAATAAACATTAAAAACATTTTTAAAATAGTTAAGAAATTTTAACTTGTGTTTCTAAAGGTTATTTTTTATAGACTTATATGGAAAAACAACTATTTGTTAACTTATTTTCAGAAAAGTATTTATTATTTATTTATTTGAGAGAGAGAGAAATAGAGAGAGACAGCATGCAGGGGAGAGGGGGAGAGAGAAAGAGAGAGAGAGAGAGAGAGAAAATCCCAAGCAGGCTCCACACTTAGTGTAGAGCCCAACACAGGACTTGATCCCTTGACCCTGGGACCACTACCCAAGCCAAAAAAAAGAGTCAGATGCTCAACCAACTGGGTCACCCAGGCACCCCTGCAGAAGAGCATTTAAATATCAACATTAAATTGTTCTCCAGTTCTTCCAAAATATTTTTGAAATCTAGTTTTTAAAAGTGTTCAACCACATTAGTAGACAGTAAAACCAAAACTCTTAAAAGAAAGCAGGGTTCATCTTTGGAAGGAATAGTCTGTAGTGATAAAACAATAGTACTGCTATAGATTCAGAAACAGTTTAGGAAACAAAACAATGCCTCAAGTGCAAAGTGTTCTACGAACAGTCACTGGGAAGCTCAGACCAAGTATCCCCAATTCACTGTTCTAGGCAAACCTCAGAATCCAAAACATGTTACATGGGAAGAAAAAAAATTATATCAGAGAAGACTAAGAATATTGAGAAAAAGATCTAAAGCAGGGGAAGTGGTTTTTTACAGGGAAAGCACAAATTACCGTTCAAAATTTACAGACAATGAACTATAAAGGTGAACTGATCTGCCTATGACCTTTGTGATAGTAACAATTCATTGGTGACTGGGATTAAAAAAAAGCTTATGCTTATTTTCCCAACTGGGAAAAACAGGTTAAACAGTTCAAGGGGAGACTATTCAATAAATAAATAAAAAGCCTTCTAGCTTTTTTGTATAGCAATGAGAAGCTAAATGGCTTCTATAGATGGTTAAAGGTTCAAGTTCTCCAGAACTTGTAAAATTCTGATTTTATTGTAACTTAAATAAATATTTATATATTACTGCCATGTCAAATGAGTGGAGCAAAAGATGGAATTCAAATAATAAATCTGGAATAACTGGCTACCTAATGTGGAAAAAAGAATCTGCATCTCTTACTGCTTACACCAGAAATCTCAACTATATTATAGACGTAAATGTAAAAACAAAAACAAAACCCACCACAGTATATTAGAGTGTAAGCTTTGGGGCAAATATTTTAAGCATAAACCTAAACCATAAAAAATGATAGACACAGGGCGCCTGGGTGGCGCAGTCAGTTGAGCATCTGACTCTTGTTTTCACCTCAGGTCATCATCCCAGGATTGTGGGACTGAGCCCAGCATCCTCTGTGCTGAACATGGAGCCTCCTTAAGATTCTCTCTCTCTCTCCCTCTGCCCCTCTCCCCTGTTCACTGTATCTCTTTAAAATTAAAAAAAAAAAATTGTTTAATAAAAAATGACACACACATTCTGCTACCCAAATTTTTTAAACAATAATACCAAGTTATTAGGCAACTGAAAAACCAGAAGAAAAACATTTGCAACACATAATAACGGCATTAATGCCTTTACAAAGAATCAGTCACTTAAGAAATTTCCCAGCAGAAAAACTGGCAAAGGATATAAATGACTCACTCACACATACAAGAATTACAAATAGCCAACAATCCTTTAACCTCTACTGTAAACAAAGAAATGCAAAAGCAAACAACTAGAGATCATATAAAATTAAATAGAATTGGTAGAGAAACTGGCACTTTCACACTGTTGTGAAGGTCGCAGTAGGAATGTATACCAGTAGAGACATTCTGAAGGACAATCTGACAAATGCCTATTAAATTTAACTTGCATATCCTTGACCAAAAAATTCCACATGTAAGGAATCTATTCTTCAGAAACATTTACACAAACATGAAATACACATTTATACTCACACATATATGTCATACACATACAAACACACATACATTGTAGCATTGAATCAAACACAAAATAGGTTAGCAACAAATTATCCATCATTACAGAATAAGTGGGCAAGGAGTGAGGGCGGGCAGGTTAAGGAATATTTATAAAATGAAACAATATTAAGTCGTTGTAAAGGATGAGACAGACCTGTATGTAGTAATATGGAAAGATATCCACAGTAATTAAGTGAAAACAGGTAAGCTGCAAACCAGTATCCACAGTACAATCCCATTTTTGCTCAAAATAAAATAATGTGCTAGATCATGTGTAAGCAAACTACAGCTGGTTGGCTGCCTGTCTTGGTAAATAGTTTCACCAGAACATAGCCATGCTCTGAAAATATTTACTATTTAGCCCTTTAAAGAAAAGTACACTTACCCCAATACGGAACAAATTAAATGACATTCTTTCTGCCCTTTTAACTTATCTATCTTGTATATTTCTGCACTATTTGAATGTTTATAATAAACATATTTAGAATCAGAAATAAGTAAAAAAATATATCAGGGATTGGTTAAATATCACGTGGCCATTAATGACGTAGTTATATATTCACTGACATAAATATTTCCACCATACATTAAATTTTAAAAGTTTATCAAATATCATGTGTAGCTAGGTCTGAACGTTGCTTTTAAAACTGAGTTGTGGGGCACGTGAGTGGCTCAGTCAGTTCAGTGTCCAACTCTTGATTTCTGCTCAGGTCATGATCCCATGGGATTGAGCCCTGTGTTTAGTTCTGTGCTGAGCATACAGCCTATTTAAGATTCTCTCTCCCTTTCTCTCTCTCTCTCTCTCTCTCTCTCTCTGTCTCTTTCTCTCTCTCTCTCTCTCTCTCTCCCCCTCTCCCCAGCGTGTGCTCACTTTTGCTCTCTAAAAAAAAAATAATAATAAAATGGAAAAATAAATAAATAAAATGAAAAAAATATTTTTTGAAAACTCGAGTCATTACACACAGCTGGGCAGCATAGCACAGATGGCTGCTACCTTTTAAAATATCACAGTTAGGGGCACCTGGGTGGCTCAGTTGGTGGGGCACCCAAATTTTTTTAATATTTATTTATTTTTGAGAAAGAGAGAGAGAGAGAATGCAGGGGAGGAGCAGAGAGAAGGGGTACAGAGGACCTGAAGTGGGCTCTGAGCTGACAGCAGTAAGCTGGATGTGGGGTTCGAACTAATGAAGCAAGAGATCATGAACTGAGCCAAAGTTGAATGCTCAACCGACTGAGCCACCCAGGCGCCCCAGGCATCCAACTCTTAATTTTGGCTCAGGCCACAATCTCATGGTTAATGGGTTCGAGCCCCGTGTCGGGCTCCATACTGGCAGTGCAGAGCCTGCTTAGGATTCTCTCTCCCCACCCCTCTTTGCCTCTTCACAGCTCAGGCTCACATGTGCTCTTACTCTCTCTCAAAAATAATTTATATAGAGAGAGATCTATATATATACATATATATAGAGAGAGATCAGTTATTTTGCTCAAGTACAAAAACTTTATTTTCAAGTATTTTTCTTATTATTAAAAGATTTACTTTCTATCAGTGTCCTTGGACTAAGCAGAATGCAAAACAATGTAATTTCTGCATCTCTATCTGCCACAAGAACCTCCATCTCAGTATATACCAGCTCCTTCATCTCTAAGTCATCTAAATTTGATCTTCAAGAGCGAATGCAGGCTAACCTTCATCAACTCATAAGAACCATCATAAAGGTGTTTCTATAAAAATAGAAAGTGCCTAGGGCATTTCCAGATAAAGAAGGTAAACTGAAAAAAGGCAATTAACCTCTGCTGACTTTGGATGAAAGAGGACTTCAACCACCTCCATTTTGACCTCAGTCTGGACTTTCTAATTGATTAAGTTCTTATTTCCAGCTTCTCTTAACTCAGGCTAACAATCTTGTGGGAAAAGCACCCTGTGATGGGAACCAAAACTACCCCCTCAAGTATAAGGACTGCCCTGAGCCAGCAAGATTCTGTGTGACTGACCCAAGACACTGATCAAGTAGACCTTTACTGCCCAACTGTACTACCCACCAACCCCTGTCCCACATTTTCCTTATAAAAACATGAGGCATTTTCAGCACTACGGAGACATTTGGGACACTAGTCCACTGGCTTCTCGGTGTTGGCCTCACTAAAACAAATTCCTTTCTTGTCTCACCACCACCCTTTTCTCTGCCTTTGGATTCTGTTAGCGGGGAGCCAAACTTGGTCTGTTGGGGACCCCTGGAACCAGGTGCTCTTGCACCCATGGGTCCCGGCTACATGGACACTCCACCAAAACAGTAACTGTGCTTTTTGCTCTCTTTTTCTTTCTTTCCTTCTTTAAGCATAAATCCACAAGGCCAAGGATAACAGAAGAGACCATAAAAACACAACTCCAGAAGCTAGAAAGCAAAGGGACGAGTGTTAACTGACTTAGAAGCTCTGAAAAATTTGATCTTAGAAGAAAAACTAAGAAACAATTCAATGTTCTCCACGGAACCCCACCCTTAAAATGCCCAGGAACTGTTGTTATAGTGGGTACCAGTGAAAATAGGGGTTAAAAAAGGGACTAAAACAGAAGAATTGGGTGAAAATGTATCTATGGAGACATTTGATTCCTAAATTATCTAGAACACTCCCCAACTGGGCAATAGCTCCTCACTCCCTGCAGAAAAGCTGAGGTTCATTTTCTGAAGCCAGTGAAACAGCTAAGGGCCTGAGTGCCACAGTGAAAACTGGGGGAGTAAATGAAAATTTACACAGTGAGTGCTGAGACTACCTGTCCTCCCCCAGCCTCTTCCTCTCATTGGGATCCCAGAACAGTTGAAGGCCTATACTCTCCAGCAAGATTGGAAGGACTTCTCTAGGGAATCTGATCAGCTCAAGAAGAAAGACCTAAATACACCCATATTTGGGATACCGCAAAGAAACAGACAGTGATAATGTGTAATAGAGTTTGGCCGGACTTTGTCCCTAGTTCCTGGGAGGTAGCCTCTAAATGTTTGGAATTTCCTGAGCGATAAGACTGTCTTTGTTATTCATGATGGGCCCCTGGGACCCCACTGATAGTTTATATTAACAAAGTGACTCAGACTGGGCCCCTAGATAGTTTGTCCTAATGACATGACTCAGGATGGGGACTGGGCATGCCAGAAAGACCAAACTATGTAATTAGAGAGTCGTGGCTTTTCAGTAATGTCAGATGAGAGAGAGGGGCTGGAAAGTGAATTCAACCATCTGGCTAAATCCAATCAATCGTGTTTGCACAATAAAATCCCAATAAAAATCCTGGACACAAAGTTCAGGTGAATTTCCCTAGGTAACAATACTCTTAATATGATCATACACAAATGTGCCAAGGGAGTAATGCGGCCTGATTCCATGGGAAGAAGACAACAGAAACTTCGCCTCTGGAACCCTCTCAGACTTGCCCTATGTGTGTATCCCTTTTGCTGGTTCTGAGTTTCTTTTTGCTATAATAAAACTCTAAGTACAGTCCTTTCAGGAGTTCCCTGGGCCAATCTAGTGAATTACCAAACCTGAGGGGGTAGTAGAACTGGTCAAAAATGAGTGTGGCCTGGGACACCCAAACTTGTGGCTAATATCTGAAGTGAAGGCAGTATTTTGGAGGATATGCCCTTAACCTGTGAAATTTGGCTTAATTCCAGGTAGTTCGTATCAGAAGTCATTACAAATATTAAGGATGCTCCCAAGGAAATGTCCCAGCCAGATCATGCTATAGTGAATACCAACCAACAACTCAACACTTCCCATCAAACTTTAAGTGTCTCATTCTTTAAAAAAGCCTCAGGGGCACCTGATTGGCTCAGTTGGTAGAGCATGCAACTGAATCTCAGAGTTGTGAGTTCAAGTCCCGCATTAAGTATAGAGATTACTTAAAAAGCACAAAATCTTTAAAATAAATGAATGAATGAGTAAACAAATATTAAAAAGCCTTCATAGGCTGAGGATCACCAGACATGTTTGGATGAAACGTAAAAATATTTCAGAAAATGTATCATTGACAACATTTGAGAAATAAAAAAAGAGCTCTTAGAAATTAAAAATATGATGGGGTGCCTGGGTTGCTCAGTTGGTTAAGCGTCCCACTCTTGGTTTCAGCTCAGGTCATGATCTCACAGTTCATGAGTTCGACCCCCACATCAGGCTCTTTGATGACGGCATGGAGCCTGCTTGGGATTCAGTCTCTCCCTTTTTCTGCCCCACCCCAGCTCACACTCTCTCTCTAAATAAACATTTAAAAAAATTTTTTTTAAGAAATTAAAAATATGAAAGAAAATAAAAAAGTCCAAGAGTTGAAAATAAAGATGAGTAAATATCTCAAAAAATAAAACAGGGGCGCCTGGGTGGCGCAGTCGGTTAAGCGTCCGACTTCAGCCAGGTCACGATCTCGCAGTCCGTGAGTTCGAGCCCCGCGTCAGGCTCTGGGCTGACGGCTCGGAGCCTGGAGCCTGTTTCCGATTCTGTGTCTCCCTCTCTCTGCCCCTCCCCCGTTCATGCTCTGTCTCTCTCTGTACCAAAAATAAATTAAAAAAAAAAAAAAAAAAAAAGTTAAAAAAAAAAAAAAGAAAAAAAAAATAAAACAAAAAGACAAAGAGATGGAAAGTAGGACAGTAAATAAAGGAAAATTTGAGAACCAGTTCATAGGGTCCAAATGCTGAACAACAGAATTTCAGAAAGAATGAAAACAATGGGGAGGATGAAATCAAATAAATAATTTAGGAAAAATATCCCTAAACCGAAGGATGTAAGTTTCAGGATTTAAAGTGCCCACTGAAGCTTCCTTTTCCCTGTCTCCAAAATCATGGCAGGAATGAGGATGTTCTGAAGATTTTCATCTTCACTACTACCCAGAATTACTTCAGCATCAGAACCCTGGGACCAGCCACTCATGTACAGCTGTCCTAAAATCAACAATTTTTTGGATGACAGGAACCAAACGTTCTTAGGGTGCCGCAATCCAACATCTAATGTCCTTTTCCAACACAACTGAGTTTGCTGACACAAAAGATAAAATGCTGGTTGTTTTCAAGCTGCAACCTAAAATAATTACCAATCAGAATTTACAAAACAACATTCTTGTTTTATCTGTTAGAATCACCTATAAATTCCCTTTACCAAGCAAGCAGCAAGGCCAGTATTTGCACCAATGTTGTTAAAGGATCAGGAATGGAGAATTTTGATCCCAAATTTCAGAATCTTTTGTGTGATCTAGAAGCTAGGTTGGTTATAGTTCTACGAAAATTAGACACTAATTTACCAAACTGAAATTTTAAAAGATGACACATTAAGTATTCTTACACAAACTGATGAGTTCCAGTTTGGGATAGAACAAGCACGTCATGGAAATAAGCAGATTATTGCAGAAAGAGCCAGTTACTTTAAAGAATTATTTGAAACAACTGCAAGAGTTGTGATTCATAAATAGATATATATCAAGCTTTTGATTAAAGCACTTTAGAATTTAAGTTTCACTAGATTTAGCTCCATCTTAAAATCATTACTTGATGGTTGTAAATAAAATATATCCTTCTTAAGTAGCAGGGTTTACTTAAGGTATATATTTAACATAGATACATCTTAGAAAACCAAACTTTAAAGAAAGTTAAATTCTGATCTCTAGTAAATGTTTTTCTCAAAACATAGTTACTCTTCTGCAAGCAGACAAAAACAAAAGCCTAATACACTAACAAAAGTTTATCCATGTAAAGGCAGTATGTTCTTTTGAAAGAATGTTCACTTTATTCAAATTAGCATGTTGAAGTAATCTGAGATATAAAGTCTTAGTTTTATACTTGATTGATTATTCTTTACTATATCTACAGAGAAGTTAAATAAGTGACCATTTTTAGCAGTTACAAAAAAGTCTATTCTTTTCAAAATAAATATGCAGAAATTTTCTATTTGCTCCCAATATTATTTCAATAATACCATTTTTAATGAAGTGTTTGAAATGGTTTTAAACTTTTTTTGCAGCAATGATAAAATGTAAAATAAACCTTGTACTCTGACGGCATCAGTGGTAACTTGAATCAACACAGTAAATGAATGGATATGTAAACTATAATGGGTGACATCTATGTGGCATTAAGGTAACCTCCGTTGGGTAAAGAAATGAATCCACATTTAAAGGAAATTAGGCCGGGGAGCCTGGGTGGCTCAGTCGGTTGAGCGTCCAACCTCAGCTCGGGTAATGATCTCACACTCCATGAGTTCGAGCCCCACGTTGGGCTCTGTGCTGACAGCTCAGAGCCTGGAGCCTGCTTCAGATTCTGTGTCTCCCTCTCTCTGCCCCTCCCCTGCTCATGCTCTGTCTCTCTCTGTCTCAAAAAAAAAAATTAATTAAAAAAAAATAATAAAGTAAATTAGGCCAAGGGTAAAAATAAATGAAAGACTTTCTGTAATTTTTATTTTTAATTCTGACATTTATGAAATTTATATTTGTGAAGGAACTTGCAGGGTATTTGCATAAAGAAGTAATATATCGGGGCGCCTGGGTTGCTCAGTCGGTTAAATGTCCGACTTCAGCTCAGGTCACGATCTCGCGCTCCGCGAGTTCGAGCCCCGCGTCGGGCTCTGGGCTGATGGCTCAGAGCCTGGAGCCTGCTTCCGATTCTGTGTCTCCCTCTCTCTCTGCCCCTCCCCCATTCATGCTCTGTCTCTCTCTGTCTCAAAAATAAATAAACGTTAAAAAAAAAAATTAAAAAAAAAAAAAAAGAAGTAATATATCATTCGGTAGAAAAAGGAAAAAATGGTACGGTAGGTATTAGAGTTATAGCAGTTGAAAAGTCTGAAAACATTTTGACTATATTGCTTAGGTACAATTATGATTACTTTAAAAAAAAAAAATTTTTTTAACGTTTTTATTTATTTTTGAGACAGAGAGAGACAGAGCATGAATGGGGGAGGGTCAGAGAGAGGGAGACACAGAATCTGAAACAGGCTCCGGGCTCTGAGCTGTCAGCACAGGGGCCCGATGCGGGGCTCGAACTCACGGACTGCGAGATCGTGACCTGAGCTGAAGTCGGCACTCAACCGACTGAGCCACCCAGGTGCCCCCAATTATGATTACTTTAAGAACAAATGTATTTGTGGGGTCGCCTAGGTGGTTGAGCGTCCAACTTCAGCTCAGGTCATGATCTCACGATTCGTGAGTTCAAGCCCTGCACTGGGCTCTGTGCTCACAGGTAAGAGCGTGGAGCCTGCTTTGAATTCTATGTCTCCCTCTCTCTCTGCACCCCACCCCCCACTCATGCTCTGGCTGTCTCTCTCTCACAAAAATTAAAAAATTAAAAAAAAAATTTTAGAACCATGTATTTTGGTTTTAGGACTTTCATACCTTGGACAGTATATCCTTATTGGAAATGGCTGACTTGGTGGAGACCTCTTGAGATGTTGTAGATGATGTGTAGCGACAAACAGAGCATGATCATTATCCTGAGTCACAAATGTTCCATCTCTTAGATATAGGTACTAGTAAAAAATAAACATGAAATTTGGGGGGAAATAAATCAAGTCCAGCACATATGTGAAAGAAATCCAGACCCAGGGACGTCATTCTGAAAAATCTCAGAACAGCATTATGGGACTGTGATAAAGATCTCACAAACTTCCAAAAATAAGTCACATATAAAGGGTGAAGAATCAGGGGCACCTGGGTGGCTCAGTCGGTTAAGCGTCTGACTCTTGGTTTCAGCTCAGGTCATGACCTCACCATTCATGAGATCATGTCTCATGTCGGGCTCCACACTGGCAATGTGGGGACTGCTTGGTATTCTCTCTCTCCCTGTTTCGGTCCCTCCCCTGCTCATGTGCACTCTCCCTCTCTAAAAATAAATAAATTTTAAAAGGTAAAAAAATCGGGGGGGCACCTGGGTGGCTCAGTGGTTAAGCATCAGACTTTAGCTCAGGTCATGATTTCACGGTTTGTGGGTTTGAGCACCAAGTTGGGCTCTCTGCTGTCAGCTCAGAGCCTGGAGCCTGCTTTGGATTCTGTGCCTCCCTCTCTCTCTCTGTCCCTCCCCTCTCACACTCTGTCACATCTCTCTCTGTCTCAAAAATAAATATTAAAAATAAAATAAATTTAAATTTTTTTTTAATTTTAAAGGATAAAGAATCAGAATAGCATTAAATTCTCAAAAAGAACACTGGAAGCTAAGGGGGCAGCGGGGGGAAGCCTTTAAAATCCAACAGAAAACTATTTCCAAACTAGGTCTCTATACTTAGTCAAATTTTCAATTAAACATGAGAGTAGGGGGATAAAAAGACCTTTTCAGATATGCAAGGAATCAAAACTTTGACCTTCCTCATATCTTTCTGAGGAAACTACAAGAATCAGTTCCCATAAAATGAGGGAGAAACAATAAAGAGGAAGCCACGGGATTCTAGGCAACAGGAGATCCAACGCAAGAGAGAGATAAAGGGATAATTATGTAGGAAGATCCTAGAATAATTTACCACCACAAGCCTAGAGAAGAAATAGTCCAAACCAGAGATCAGAAGGCTCTAGGAAAGATTTCTTCAAGATAAATAATGTGATAAAATACCTTATGTGTCTGAATATACTGGGAGGAGACTTAACAACTGGGAGAGTTAGGGTAGAAAACTAGGCAAAGAAACAAAAATCAGTACTTACTAATTAATTCTAGAAGGGGGAAATACAGGTGTATGTGAAAGGAAAAGTCATAATGTACTACATGGCTCAGTAATGAATACCACTAACACAGTCATAATAATGCAAATATTGAATATTGTTCTAACCAAAATTATGATGGGAAAATGGCAGGACTATAAGAACACGTGTGTGTGAAAACAGCCTGGGGTGGGTGGGATGCAATTTGGGTTGAAAAAGAAAGCTGAACCCTCACCCTGCACAGTGGGAAGTTAACAGATAATTTCTATAATTGAAAAGTCAAGAAGCAGCTCATAGAGCATGTTATTTAGAGGTATGGAGGTAATCACCAAATAAATCAGAAAAAATAACTTAAGATGGCTGGCAATAAGGAATGGGAAGTTTGAGTACTGTTGGGGGTGGGAAAAACTGCCCTTTTTTATTACCAGACTCATAACACATTTTGATTCTTTAAATACATACATGTATAACTAAAAAAAAACCCACTGAAATAGAGAAAATGCCCACACACTCATATACAAAGTGTTCTATCTCTTCTCTCTCTCTTAAGTCTTAAAGGCAAGTGAGACTACGGCAGGCATACAAAACTTAAAACACAGCAGGAAAAAAAACCAAAAAAAAAAACACACCACCACAGCAGGAAACCAGGATGTGAACAGGTGAATGGCAATAAACCATATTGAAGATACGGGCAAATGCTGCTTCTTAGGAATTGATAGATGTTATACAATTGACGGTCTATACTGGCACAATCAAGAAAATGTAAATATGAACTAAGTGTTATAATAGTATTACAATTATGTACAACAAGATTTTTTTAGAGATGCATATGGAAATATCTAGCAGTGAAGTGTCACAATTTCTATAATTTAACTGGTCTTCAAAAATTAGACAAATTGGTAAAATGTTAATAATTATTAAATCTAGGCAACAGATATATAGTATTTATCATAGTTTCTATTTGTCAGTATATCTGAAATTTTTCATAGTAAAAAGTCAAGAAAAATTTACTCTGTAAAGACCTACGCATGAAGTGATGAGTTAGATTTCCTTCCATAACTATCTTTAAATGGGAAGAAGTTGAAGAGGAGAAAACGAGGAATAGTCCATGGTTATCTTACCATATCCTGCCATAGAAGCGCCATTCTCAACATCCACTGCATTCTTATTTTCCTCTGCTAGAGCTTTAACATATCTTTTGCTTAAATCTAGTATTTGTTCACGTAACTTGACACTGCTTTGATGTCTTGGTTGTTGAAAAGTATAGTGCAGTAACATCAATCCCCAAATGAGTCCGAATACAAGCAACAGTAAACTCAATTTCTGGGACATAGTTTTTCTTGAAATTGTAAAAATCATTTCTGATGAAGAAAACAGACTCAAATGAAGAGTGGTAACTGGACGTAAGCCACCAATCAAGACTTTTGAAAGAAAAAAAAAATCTCCTCCTCTAATACTGTGTATTCTTCATCTTCAGCAAGGTTGCCTCCAACTCTCAATTAACTCTGTAAAATTGAAAAGAGAAAAGTTGATTAGTCTTAACCTATACCAGCAACAGAATAGACGATGATAGATTTAAGAGATTCTAAAAGGGCGCCTAGGTAGCTCAGTCGGTTTAAGTGTCCAACTTCAGCTCAGATCATGATCTCACAGTTTGTGGGTTGGAGCCCTGCATCAGGCTGACAGCTCAGACAGCCTGCTTCAGATTCTGTGTCTCCCTCTCTCTCTCTGCCCCTCCCCCAACTTGTACGCATGCTCTCTCACTCCCTCTCTCTCAAAACTAAACATTAAGAAAGGAAAAAGAAAATACTCCCTTAAAAAAAAAAAGGGAGATTCTATAAATCATCGTGATTTAAAACTACATCATTTCTCTGACAACTTTCTCCACCATTATGCAAGCTTTCAAGGCTTTTATCAGTTTCATTTACATTGCTCTTCAAAAATAGAAATAAATGTCCATTAATTGAAATGTCACCATGGTCACAAAATTCTCTGAATGACTTGTCATTTGTAACTAAAACTATGGACATATAGTAAGATTTACAGTAGCCTATTCAAATATAGATTACCCAACTGTATAAAAGCTATTCCTCCTCCTCCTCCTCTTCCTTAAAAAAAAAAAAAAAAGGCAGATACCAAAGTGAAAGTTAGAAAATGTGGAAAGGTAAGGGGCGCCTGGGTGGCTCAGTGGGTTGAGTGTCTGACTTCAGCTCAGGTCATAATCTCGCAGTTTGTGAGTTCGAGCCCCGCATCAGGCTCTGTGCTGACAGCTAAGAGCCTGGAGCCTGCTTCGGATTCTGTGTCCCACTTTCTCTGCCCCTTCCCCACTCATGCTCTGTCTCTCTTTGTCTCTCAAAGATGAATAGACGTTTTAAAAAAAAAAAAAGAATTAAAAAAAAAAAGAAAAAGAAAATGAGGAAAGGTGAAACCCACAAGAATATGACAATATTTGGAAATGTCACTAGAAAATATTACTAATGGCAAGGAGATCATCCTGAGCATCCGACCTAAAATGAAAAATAAGTTACCATTTCTAAGTTTCTACTTCTAAATTAATGCCAGGCATAATGACAAGTGCTAAAACAGGTTCGAAAATTTACCTATGTTTCCAAATCTGCAATTTTAAATTTTAAGTGCTGCAGGAATATACTTTTATAATTTAAAGAAAAATTGAAAGGTTATATATACTTCAATTTTTTTTTTTTCAAGAGAGAAAATCCCAAGCAGACTCCACACCATCAGCGTGGAGCTCTACATGGGGCTCAAACTCACAAACTAGGAGAACGTGCCCTGACCCAAAATCAAGAGTTGGACACTTAAAGGACTGAGCCACCCAAGTGCCCTTGTACTTCAATTAAAAAAAAAAAAAAAAAGGTGACAATCATGGAATGTAGAAAGACCTGGAGAGTAATAATGTGTATGAATCACCAAAGTGTCCAGCAAAAGAAAACTCTTCAATTATAGCTAATGGAATAAAATTCTTTACATAGAAATACATCTGGAGTCACAGCTTAATGAAAATAATCCTTAAGAACTTTTTTAACTTTCAGCAGTATGGGCAAATAAAACATACCTACTTTAATCCACTTAAATAGGGTCTACTCACATAGGTGAACTAATAAAATCTAGTTTGAGGGTAAGACTAGAATTCAGTAAAGGTAAACTCTGCAGAGCATTTAATTACTTTTGACAGATGTTTACTGAGCCAACACACATCTTAGGCACTATGGCTCTGCCCTAAAATCTTGCTTTCCAGCACAGGTGCTTTCAAAACTTTTTTTAAATAATAAAAATAAAGAATATCTTTTAATCTTATGTAAAAAATCCAAATACAAAACTCTGTCTCTAGATGTGAGTGTGTTCAGATATGTGTAAAGAGGGGTCTTCTACCCTGGCAATCAACCTGTCCAGTTCAGAAAACTTCCACTGTTTCTTCCTCCTACCCTGCCACCCAGTCCCTGATATACGTCTAATAAATTCTGGGCCTCCAAAGTTTGCAGAACACCCATCTACTCTTGTTGAAATGTGCCCATCCTGCCAAACCTCACTACAAGCATCACTACACCACTCACTGGGCATACTAATTACCATAAGAAAGTAAAAACCGCATTAAAAATTAGAAATTGACTCCTTTTCAAATTTTCTTCTATTTCTGCCTATTTCTTTAGTTATCATACAAAGAATAAATAAATCTCTTCAGATCTTACTGAAACATCACTATTAATATCAATACTGGATTACTAAACATTGCTTAGCAAAGTCAAGTAAATGTAACCCTATGTTTTTTCTACAGAAATTTCACATTTGAGATTAGAAAGTGGAAGTTCTGGATTCCCCAGCTAAATTTTAAAAGAATATTCTTCACACGTCTATTAAATATATTACTCCTTAGAGATTTTGCTTCACTGGTTCGGATGTCTTTTTAAGTCTGATCTGTGTGCCACGTTATCGGACCTACCACCAGCAGAGGACCAAGCAGGTCCTTCTGAAGCAGTCACAATAGGGTTCTAAAGATGGCATGGTAACGAAATCAGAAAAGTGACATCACTGGAGAATTAAGAGCATAGACTCCTAGGTATTTTGGCAAATGAAGGTTAAAATGACAGCCTGAAAAGTTTCAGGTCACTATAAATCTCTAAGGCCAAAACGGAAGATACCCAAATCCAGAGGCAAAGAGGGTACTTCAGTTAAATAACAGCAACAGCCTTGCTACAATCACTTACTCTGTACCAGATTCTGCTTTAACTAAATTTTCACAACTCCTACACTAAGAATGTTTTCACTTAGCAGGTAAAAAAAACTGAGGCAAAGAGAAGTTAAATAATTTGTCCAAGGTCATACAACTGGATAGAGATAAGATGGTAGAGATAAGATTCAAAGCTCAGGCTCTGAACCTCTGCCCCTCTTTTGCAGGAATGGCAATAAAATAATAACAGCAGAAACTGCAGCCATGAACAACTACTGAGTTCTTATAAAGTAAATACTTCACAAGGGCTATTTCATTCATTATCTGCAATAACCTCAAAAGAAAGTTGTTTTTCTCCCATTAAAGATGATCACATTAGGGGCGCCTGGGTGGCTCGGTCGGTTGAGCGTCCGACTTCAGCTCAGGTCATGATCTCACGGTCCGTGGGTTCGAGCCCCGCGTCGGGCTCTGTGCTGACCGCTCGGAGCCTGGAGCCTGTTTCAGATTCTGTGTCTCCCTCTCTCTCTGCCCCTCCCCTGTTCATACTCTGTCTCTCTCTGTCTCAAAAATAAATAAATAAAATTTAAAAAAAAATGATCACATTAAAGCTTAGAGAGGTGGTTAACCTAAGATTTTTACACAGGCAACTCACCTTGCCTGAACTTTGGCAAGATCTCCAAGTTCAGAATGTATACCTCTATTCAGGGTCTGTCCTTTCCTTTAAAAGAGGTCCTTAAACTCAGCCCTATTAGAACTCCTAAGTTTTACGGAACTCCAGTAAAATGACAAATCACAGGACTGTAAAAACATTAGGCAGAGAACAGGAGATTGGCAGAGGAAGGAGGGGTTGAAAGTCAAACACAGGGAGTCTAATCTCTAAGAGATAAAGTCCTTCCGATTAGGTACAAGCTGAACAATGAAAGCTGCACACCACCATGAACTTTGACTAAAGGATGAGTGGCAACACCAACACCAGACACAGAGAGAAAACACACTGATGGTGGACAAGACAGAACATTAGCTAAGGAGAATATGCCCCCAAAGTAATAAATCCCAAAGAAAAAGAAAACCTAGTCTAAACCTAGTGTTTCTCAGTGTGGCAGGCCCAAAGACAAATAAAGAGCCCCTTATTCCTCCATATTAACTGTATACCATCTGACTATTAAATTCAGAGAAGCCTACTAGGAAGGTCTTCATAGCCTTGACTCTCCTTAGAAGGTGTCTGGCTCATTACTGCCCTCAACAAAATTAAAGCACACCATCTCAGAGGGAAGTCAAGAAGCTTTATAGGGACTACTATACTAAATTCTTCATATGCTTTATAACTTGCTTGTGTTTGTTACATGTTTTTCTTTCTTTAAGTTTGTTTATTTATTTGAGAGAATGAGAGTGAAGGAGAGGTAGAGGGAGAGGGAGAGAGAGAATCTCAAGCAGGCTCTGCACTGTCAGCACAGAGCCTGATATGGGGCTCAAACCCAAGAACCGTGAGATCATGACCTGAGCCAAAGTCAGATGCATAACATGCATAACTGACTCGGCCACTGAAGCGCCCCTGTTACACATTTCTCTATCTCGATAAGAAGTTAAACATTTAACATAAAAAGGGTTTGTTTTTGAGAACCGCAAAGAGGTGAGAAGTTAGGAACTGTTAATCCCACTCGACACTAGGGAACTAAAGAAGGACACCAAGGAGTGTGGGAGCTACTAGGGAAAAAAGACACCCTGGAGCCTTCTCCAAGTAAAAAAGATGGCTGGGAGCCAGCTTATACCTGACAAACTGACAAATGGCTGAGTAGTTCAAAGGCACAAGAGGATTCTCTGAAACTAGCCAAGAAGGCCTGAAAGCTATTCTAAGGGTTCATTTCCATAAGTAATTCCAAGCAAGCCCAGCAGAGGTGACTAAGATTCCCAAAAGGATACAATTATGCCTTTGGTCTCTCCTCCGTATGCTATACATTAAAAGCACCTGGAGAGTTTTAAAAATATCCCCATGCCAGGTCACACCCCATACCAATTAAATTAGAATGTCTAGGAGGTGGGAACCACACATCCATTTTTGTTTTTTAAAGAGCCCTAAATTATTCCAATGTACATCAAAGTCTGGGAACCACTCTCCAAATCTCAAGTTTCTTCATGAAGCAGCAATGAGAGCTACATTCATTGTAGTTCTAGGACCACTCATTGTAGGACCACTAAATTTAATGTTACAAGTTGGTTCATCAGGTGTAACAGAGGCTGCTTACTTGGACCTACCTATAATGATCCTAAAGAGGAAGGGGTAAGGGGGAGAAAAAACAGGTATCTTTGTTGTAACCCAAGTCACTCCTGCCAGGGCAAGCTAAGTCCTATATTTACTAGGCGAGGCAGAGGTGGACTGAAGAGAAAATAACTTCTATCAGTACCACTTTAGTCCCTATGATCAACAGGAATATACTGTTCTGTTCCCTGAAAGATATTTTTTGTGATGCCATATAGAAAGAAAAAAGCAGACAAGAAGACTTTAGTTGTTTCGCAACTAAAGGTAATTTACTTTAGTAGTTCTAAAGAGAAATTATTCTTGGACTCAATCTTCAGGAAAGAAAAAGGAAAAAAAGGGAAGGGTTTAAGATCTCCTGTCTGGGCAATGTTCAAAGCTGCAAGTGACTAAGGAACTTGCATTCTGAACATCCCCTATGTTTCTCTAGGTTTCACATAAGGATCCAGCTCCCGGAAGGCCACCTAAGTCACGATGGAGATAATTACTAGACCTAAAAGGCCTACATTGTCACTAAGAACCTATGGCTACCATCTAGCACAGTATTTATTAGAGTCCTTTCTCAACCAAAATAGTATATACTCTAAAAACTTTGAATCCCAAATTCTAGGCCACCATATTAACTGTCTACCAATGACTAAAAAGTCAAATGTCATATTTGGCCCAAATAGTTTTTAAAGGAAAAAAAAAAAAATAATCATCACCTTCATCATTATTTTGACCTAAGATAGACTCAATATTTTTAGTATTCCCAGGGGAAAGTTCTTGCCCCACTGCAGAAATTACAAAAGGCCCAAAAGCAGAAGAATGAAGGAGAAGAGACATACTTAAAATGAAGTATCTGTAGAGCACTGTATATGAAGAGGGAGCAGAGTGTGGTCCAGATATCACCTCTCCAACTAGATTCCTGCAGCTCTTTCTCGAGTGGGTTCCCAGATTCCTCTCCAACCCCACTTCAGGCCACTGTCCTCAGAGCAGCCAAAATGTTCTTTTAAAAACAAGTCATGACTTGAATAGTCACAATTTGAATGGTTCTCAAAGGAGATATGCAAATGAACAATAAGCACATGGAAAGATGCCCAAATCTCTAATCACTAAGGAAATGCAAATTAAAACCACAATCAGATACCACTTCATACCCATTATTAAGATTATATGAAAGGCATTAGAGTATACCACCCCAAAATATGCCACATTGGTTTAAGGATTATTTTGAAGTGAAGATGACTAAGAAACAGCAGACGCAGGAAGGGTTCCATGCCCTTCACTCCCCCTTTCCTCCTAAAAGCAAGACATGGATTTCCCACCAGAAATGTGAGAACATTCTTACCAAGGGAGACAGGGAGTTGAGGCTGAGATGAATCTGTACAAACACATCTTAAACAACCCTTGTCTTCAGTTAGTTTCCCCCATATATTTACCTTCTCACAATTTACTACTTCTAGAAGCTAAAACTCCTTTTCCTTTGTCTTGTCAGATCTCCACAATTTATGGTTCTTTGGCTAAATGATATATAAGCTCTCTCAGGCCTAACCCCTTCTTTAGAGTTTTCATTTCATTTCTGTGATGCTCTCATTTGCATATGAAATAAACCTTTTCTTCCTGTTAATCTGTCTTTTGTCAGTTTAATTTGCAGAGCCCTGGATACTGAACCTAAGAAGGTAGGGTAAAAAGAGTTTTCTTTCCCTATAACTATTACTAAAACACACACACACACACACACACACACACACACACACACACACACGTTAGTAGCTGTGGAGAAATTGGAACCCTTGTGCACTGCTAGTGGGAATGAAAAATGGTGCAGCCACTGTGGGAAACAGTGTGTCAGTTCCTCAAAAAAATTAAACACAAAATTACCATATAAGCCAGCAATACCACTTCTGGGGATAATCACAAAAGATTTGAAAGCAGGGACTCATAGATACCCGTGCACCTATGTTCACTGTAGCATTATTCAACAATAGCCTAAAGGTGGAAATAACGCAAGTATTCAACAAATGAACAAATAAACAAAATGTGGTATATACATACAATGGAATAGTACTCAGATTTAAATGGGAATAAAATTCTGATACAAGCTTCAACATGGATGAACCTTCAAGACATCATAGGAAGGGGCACCTGGCTGGCTCAGTGGGTGGAGCATACAACTCTTGGTCATGAGTTCAAGCCCTGCGTTGGGCATGGAGCCTACTTTAAAAAAATAATAATAATAAAAATTAAAAAATAAGTTAATAAACCAGACACAAAAGGACAAATATTGCATGATTTCACTTATGATAGGTACTTAGAACAGTTAGATAGAGACAGAAAGTAGAACGATAGTTAACAGAGGCTGAGGGAAAGGAGGAGGGTGGATAGGAGAATGGAGAGTTATGGTTTAAAGTTTAAGGTATAGGGGCGCCTGGGTGGTTCAGTCGGTTAGCATCAGACTTCAGCTGGTATCATGATCTTGCGGTTTGTGAGTTCGAGCCCCGCATCGGGCTCTGTGCTGACAGCTCAGAGGTTGGAGCCTGTTTCAGATTCTGTGTCTCTCCCTCTCTCTGCCCCTCCCATGCTCGTGCTCTGTTTCTTGATCTTTCAATAATAAATAAACATTAAAAAAATCTTTTTTAAATAAATAAAGTTTAAGGTATAGAGTTTTACTTTGGGATGATGAAAAAGTTCTGGAGATGTATAATGGTGATGGTTGCACAACAATGTGAATGCATTCGGTGCCCCCGAACTGTACACCTAAAAACGGCACATTTCATGTTACGTATTTTTTACCACACACACGCACACACACACACACAAAATCATATCACATCACTCCCATTTAAAACCCCTTCAACAATTTCCCACTGCACTTAGAATAAAATTAAAACTCTTTACATCAGGCCACAAGGCCCTGCAAAATCTGACTTCTGCCCTTATCTCTTGTGTACTAATCGCACACCACTTCCACCTTGCCCACTGTGCTACAGTCACACTAGGCAAGACTAACCAAATTCTTTCTAACCTCAGGGTCTATATACAACTACTCTTCACCTGCTTGGAATGCTCTCCCAGCCAGCTTGTTCCTTTTCATCTTTCAGTATTTAGCTCAAATGTCGCCTCTTCAAAAAGTAACACTCCCACTCCTGCCCCACCTCCAGCCTCAAGGTACGCCATATGAAACTACATATTCTATCTTTAAAACCTTGAGCAAGTTATTTTATCTCCCTAGACCCTGATGCCCTCATTTATGTAATGGGGACAACAGTAATTACCTAATATTAATAAAGATAAATGGCACCCCATACTACTCAATATACACTAACATTTATTAGAGTCAGGCACTACTGTAGCAATGCCACTAATTCTTGATAATCTGAGTAATGTGAGTTAATACAGGAGATGTTTTACTAAACCCAAATAAAACTCCTCTGATTAGCTCTCATGGCCCTCCATAATCCAGTCCCCAAAGGCAAATTTATTTCCCATTAGTCAAAAAAATATTTCCCCCAATCAAGCCACTATTCTCACTGTCTCATACAATAATAATAATACCTTACATTTATATGTATTTTTATTTATGAAACATGCTTCCTTATATCCTCTCACTCAGTAAGTTAGCAGCTATCAGAGAGGCTGCAGGCTTGAACAAGTTTCCACTCAGAATTTGTGGACAACATGAAATACTTCATTGATACTAGTCCCTGAAGAATTATCCAGTCCTAAAAGATGGCATAATGGCATACTGTTGGTGGCAAGAGTTCATCTTCTAAATAGCCTAAAATGAGACTAGAGTATCTGTTTAAATGCTTAGCCAGAAGGATTTCAAATCCTCATCACTTTATTGTAGTCCATGCTGATCTTTTTTCTTTTTTTAAGTAGGCTCCACAGCCAGTGTGGAGCCCAATGCAAGGCTTGAACTCAGAACCCTAAGACCTGAACTGAGATCAAAAGTCAGTCACTTAACTGACTGAGCAACCCAGGTGGCCCTAAGCTGATCTTCTTCTAACTCTCACAGCATATTACTTTATATCAGCTGATTTTACACATCACATCTTCTCATCCAGTCATGAGCCTTGTCTCATCAATCCCAGGTTCCTAAGGACAAGAGTAACAGGTCCTCCACTGCTGCCACAACTCCCAGAGCCCAAGGAACAATCAGTAGAACTACTCTAATTTACTTTAAGCCCATCCCTGAGCCCAACCCCACCTTCTCCCAAGCAGCAATGTGACCTCCCTGCAGTGTTTTTGGTGGGTAAAGGGGCAGAAAAAATGGAAGTTTTGAGATAAAATTGAAGTATCTTCAATTATCCATTTGGGCGCTGGAAGGACTTGAGAAGAAATCTAACCTAATCCCCTGATATTTCACATGAAATAAAACCCAGGGATGTGAAGTATCTTACCTAAAAGGAGACAATTAGTGGCAGAAACTGTATTGGTCTATAACACAGGTCCTGACTTACTATTTAGGTTTTCTCTATACCACACTACTTTCTTTACCTCCACTAGGAAGGCTAGGTTTGTAAATACTGAATGAATTGTAACATTAAATGAAAGCCTGTTCTCTGTTCTCGTGGCATTTAGGGCAATGATCCTAAAATTCTGAAATTTTACTTAAATCTGAAATAACTACTCATTAAATTATCAAGTAGGCACATTAAAATTTCAAATACACCTCATTCCCATAACTCAAAGTATTACAAAGTTGCTACAAGATGAATTTAGGAGGGGCACCTGGGTGGCTCAGTTGGTTAAACCTCTGACTCTTGATTCTGGCTCAGGTCATGATCTCATGGTTTGTGAGATGGAGCCCCGCAACAGTTAGTCTCTTTCGTCCCTGTCCCTCCCCCAACTAATGCCATGTGTGCTCTCTCTCAAAATAAATACATAAACATTAAAAAAAAAAAAAAAGGATTTAAGAAGACTTAAAGCTTAGGGTTTTTTTACATAAGCAAACAACAATGGAAAAATATATGAAGTAAAGCACAGATAAATATAAGGTCTTCTGGATGGAGACACCTTCACAATGACCAGCCAAGCACTGATAGGAAAAAACATTTTTCCAGAAAAAAGAATTTGGGGGAGAGGAAGGCTGCATAAAGGTGTAGGCTCAAACACAACTTTTGCTATATGAAGTTTCATTTAAAGCATGAAAGAACTGGGGTACCTGGGTAGCTCATCAGCTAGGCATCTGACTTCGGCTCAGGTCATGATCTCACGGCTCGGCTGGTGAATTTGAGCCCCTGTCGGGCTGGGCTCTGCACTGACAGCTCAGAGCCTAGAGTCTGCTTAGGATTCTGTGTCTCCCTCTCTCTCTCTGCCCCTCCCCCGCTCACACTCTGTCTCTCCTTCAAAAATAAATAAACATTAAAAAAAATTTTTTTAGGGGCGCCTGGGTGGCGCAGTCGGTTGAGCGTCCGACTTCAGCCAGGTCACGATCTCGCGGTCCGTGAGTTCGAGCCCCGCGTCAGGCTCTGGGCTGATGCCTCGGAGCCTGGAGCCTGTTTCCGATTCTGTGTCTCCCTCTCTCTCTGCCCCTCCCCCGTTCATGCTCTGTCTCTGTCCCAAAAATAAATAAAAAACGTTGAAAAAAAAAATTAAAAAAAAAAATTTTTTTTAATAAAATAAAGCATGAAAGAACTTGCTTGGTTTATTCATTCATTTGCTCCCTTATTTATTCACAACGTTTACTGAAGTACCTACTATGTGCCAGAAACTGGAGATGTGAAAGGTGAAACAAGACGGGATTCTTTTTCTTCTGGAGATTGTTTTAGTTGGAGTGAGACAATAAACAAACACAGAAACAAGTTAAATTCAGCTTGTCACAAACTGCTATGGAGAAAATAAACAGGGTGATGTGAGGATATATGAGGAGTCTATGTGAAGTATCAGGTCAAGAAAGCCCCATTAAGGAGGTCTCATCTGAGAAAGAAGAGGAAGTAGAGTCTGGTTCCAATTTCCTTCCAACGAAAACCTTTAGAATTCTCTTCTGACCAGAATCTTGGGAGCAGGCAGTAAATTCCTTAATCTTAGCCTCCTCAGTACAAACAAATGAGAATGGGAGGGATCCTAGTCCCCAGCATGGAATGGTTTGGTTTGGAGAAATCATCCAAAGTGAACAGAAGGAAACCCACAAGCAAAGAAAGTTCAGTGTTCTCCTTTCTTATAAGAATGGCAGTTCCACTGTTTGGTAATATACAGTAATAGTAATAATCTGATATGGCGATCTTTGCACAAAAAAATATACCCCCATTGGCATTTTCTAATATATGAAGGGGGCAATGTGGTAAGATGGGGTACGGAATACAGTCTAGGTAGCAATCTACCAGTGTATTAAGTTACAATTGTTATTAACCATTTTAAATACAAATTTTCAAACTCTAAAATATTCCTTGTTAAAGGGCATAAAGGTAGAAAAAGAAAAACATAGGGAAACTTTTTTTTCTTAGTTTTCCCATTTATTACAGGCCTTAATGTCTCTACTCCAATGTACAAGATCTTTGGAGATTTGGAGATCTGTAAGTCTCCAAAGATCTGTTCAAAGTTCTATTATTTCATTTACCAAATAACAAATATGCAAACAAGTAGATATTTAAGCAATTTTTTAGTGGTTTCCCCCTAGCCAGGGACCTAAAGACAAATATATTAGTCCAAATTATTACTATGGTAAAGACAGAGGATCAATGAGTATTTAAACTATAACACTCTCATTTTAAGGAAAGGGAAAGTGAAGCACAAAGAGGACTGATGATTACCCAATGGCAAACAAATGGGGGGAAATTAGACAAACTCTCAACCCAGGACCCCCGTGTTTTTCAAAAGCAAGGAACAAAACTCAACAGTTTGCAAATGGCGCTTCAAAAAAAAAAAAAAAAAAAAAAAAGATAAAATAGAAGCCATCAAAGTAGACTGTATCCACTGCAGATTTTTGTTTTACATCAGTTTTCTTTCAGTTATATACCTATTTTTTTCATACACAGACACACGCATGCACACACACACAGTTTATTTATGGAGTCTTGACATAAAAAAGATCTCTTGCTATGGGTTGCAGTCAAAAATTTTCAAAACACTTTATTTCACACTACCTGTCTTAAATACTTGCTTCTATTTCTTACATAAACACTGCAATAGCAACATTAAAAACCACTAATGGATGGTAATCCTACCTAAAAAAAATCTGCCCTTCAAATACGGTTTTTGCATTTACTCAGTGCTCTTGCTTTTTGCACTCTTTATGACTAGAGCTCAAGTAACCATCAACAGCAATAGTAGCAACTAGCAAGCAGAGAAGCTCTCACTCAGCTAAAGGTGCTATGAGAGGAAAAGAGAGGATAAAATAGGCAGAGAGAGAAAAAATAGGACCTGAAGTCCCTGGGTGGGGAAAAACACATATTTTGGAACAATGCTGGGAGTGTCTGACCAGAGCAAGCCACCCCCCAACCCGCTTAACATCTCTCTTAAGAATGTAACAGACACCACCTACTCCCCCTCAGGTTTCCCTCAAGAATTTGACAAAGACCTGGCTGAAAATAAGTAGACCATAAAACCTATGACCCACAAGGAAAGATTTGGCCACAGACCACCCCTCATACAATGGAAACAAGGCAATCAGGAATGGACAACCCAGCACCTAGAATTGTTCAGCCAATAAGGGTAGAGCTTGAGAGGATCAAGGGGAAGAGGGTGGGGGGCGGCGAACAGAACCTTATAAAACAAGGACCCTTGCCTATTGTTGGTGGGCATTCACTTCAAATGCCCCCTCTCTGTAAGAGAGCTTTCCTACTACTCTTACTTTCTAATTTTACACTCTAATAAACTTTTGCCCACTGCTCATTTTGTGTCCACCTCTTCTTTCTTCAAAGTGGTGAGACAATGAACCCCGGGTATTTAGGTAAAAAATCCTGCAACAGTGCCACAAGAATCAGTGCCTATTAGTCTCCTAAGGAATTTACAGTTAGAGAAGCACATATTCTTTACAAAAAGACATGGTGTGTTTACCAGAACTCAGAGGTTCAGACAATTCCCTCCAAAAAAAACTCAGAAATAAGTCCTCCATAGACTTGACCTCAGAATATAACTTTAGGGGGAAAGGCCCATTCTTAAAATATTTTTTCTACATAATATTGCCAGAGGCTAATATCTAGGGAAAAACATTAACATAGGACACAGCCATCCACTCCTAATTAGGTCTAAAATTTAAAATGAGAACTGCCTTGGGGCACCTGGCTGGTTCAGAGGAGCATGCAACTTTTGATCTTGGGATCTTGAGTTTGAGCCCCATATTGGGTGTAGAGATTAGTTTAAAAAAAATTATTTTTAAAAATAATAAAATAAAATAAAATAAAATTAAATGTGGACTGCCTTGAGAGAAGCTACACTAAAATTCCAGGTGAGATATAGAAACATATCTCAAGGTATCAGATTGTTTTTAGATGGCATATTTGGGAGAAAAGAGAGAAGACAATAGCTCTGAAGAGTACAAAGAGAAAAGAAAATGGGTAAAGTAATTCAAGGTTAAGAAGAGCAAACGTTAGGGCAAAAGGGAAACTACTCAATCACTATGCCACAGCAAAAGTTTAATCTAAAATATATTAGGCAGTGCCATATATTTCAGTCACCTGCCCACAGCCTCAGCCAATCATGCTTTGTGCCACATGAGCCCACATCCCCTTCCACAGCTAACTAGACTACCACTGGGCACCTCTGCTTGAGGCCTCGGGGGGAAAAGAACCCCTAGGAAAACCAGGATGTTGGGAATAGAAGCAAAAAGGGAAAGAATTCACAAAAAGAAACAATGATGTTGGATCAGAATTGACAAACTAGAGTTAAAAAGAAATAGGCATAATAAGTAAACAGGCAATGAGTAAAATAAAAGATACACAGCAGAGTGGAAGAGAACTAAGCATGTCAAAAGTGTAAACAACACATGGGCAGTTCATGAAAGAATGAACTCGTCAATAGAGATTCTTATTTGTGGCAGCTTTCTAGTTCCTACATGTGTATTCCTCAAGCTGGGGCAGGGAGGTGGGGGGAAGGCAGGGAGTGGACCCTAAGACACAAATATATGACTAAAAGAGCTTATACTAATTTGTTCCATGCTAAAAAGAACATCTAAAAATCTTTTTCATTTAAAGTCTGGAATCAGAACAATTCACTATGTTAGGCATGAGGAAAATGAGGAACACAAAGGAATATAAGGTTATACAGATCGTGACAGAGCTAGGACAAAAAATAAGGTCTCCTATTTCCTTAGTCCATTACTCTCTGTCCTACACTGCACTAACACCAACATAAACACTTTTTTTTTTCAAAACGAGTATTTTTGCCACATATTTTTAAATGACTCAGAAATCTTTATATACATATGTCCTGTCCCACAGTTTAAGTTTTCCCTTTACTTACTCTCTAGCTCTCTGTTATCCTTATGAAGTACATTCATTAGATTTCTCCTTCTTGAATTTTTTAAAATGCATCAGTCGCTAAAGACAGGACACAAAATTTATCAGGCCCTACTAGCTTTCTCTCGCTATAACTGTACATTCAAAAACAGCATTCCTCAAGGCATATTACTTCACATATCACACAAAAGTGTTTGAACCCAAACTAGTACAGAACATTTTCTTTTCTTTTTTTTTTATTAATTTTTTTTTAATTTTTTTTTCAACGTTTTTTATTTTTGGGACAGAGAGAGACAGAGCATGAACGGGGGAGGGGCAGAGAGAGAGGGAGACACAGAATCGGAAACAGGCTCCAGGCTCCGAGCCATCAGCCCAGAGCCTGACGCGGGGCTCGAACTCACGGACCGCGAGATGGTGACCTGGCTGAAGTCGGACGCTTAACCGACTGCGCCACCCAGGCGCCCTCTTTTCTTTTTTTTTAATGTTTATTCATTTATTTTTGAATCAGAGTGAGCAAACAGGGAAGGGGCAGAAAGCGAGAGGGAAAGACAGAATCCCACGCAGGCTCTGCACTCGAACTCACAAACTACAGGATCATGACCTGAGCTGAAATCCAGAGATGGCCTCTTAACCCACTGTGCCACCCAGATGCCCCAAAATAGACATTTTCGATGGAAAAAAAAAAAAAAAATCAACTAAGGACCATAAACATTTCCTTAAAGAAAAACTCATCACCAATGTTAGTAAGTAGCAGGAGAGAACAGGGCAAGAACCAAATCTATAGAGGGACTAATGTGCAACGTTTCAAATCCCTCCTTATGAATTTTACTGCACTCATTCAAGATGTTCTGCGAAGGAAACTGCCACTTGCAAACAAAATTCCCTGAGGGGGGAAATTACTAACCAGTGGGAAAGTGTAGAGAGAGAGGTGGAAAAAAGTTGACGTAGGGTAAAGGTGGTGAAGCCCCACGTCAGGACTGCAGAACACCTAGATGCTTACCCTGCTGAAACAAACACTTAAGCTCCTCTAAAGAGTCTCCCAAAGGACACAGTTGGGGGGGGGTGGGGTGGGGGGGGTGGGGGGAGGTGCGCGGGGAGGGGATGGTGAATAAGTCCTTGTATCTCCAGAGCTGATCCACAGAAAAGCAGAGTCATCAATTTCCTAAGAACATTCTCAGCCATCTTAAAACAGTGGAAATGAAGAAGACAGCGTATTTTTAAAGAATACCTTGCTCAGGTTTAAGGTGAACAAAGTACAAAGTGAAGAACACACAATCTAGGGTACAAATGATTAAACAAAGAAACGCACAAAACTCATAAATCCAGAGGCCACTTCAGTGTAACTAATGCAAGTATCATATTCAAAGGACTTTTTCGTCATATGAATTAATGGCGTTGTAAGCATTATTATTTTTTATTCCAACAACTTAAAGGTGTGTTTTGTTATCTCCATTTGACTGCCGAGGAACCTTTAATTAACCAAGGTCACAAAGCCAGGCAGTGACTCGATCAGGATGGAAATCCGGGTTGTCTGAGCCACTCTTAGAACCGCTTTCGAGTTCAAGTCACAGTCAACACGGCAGTTTAAGTTCATCCTTACCAGTCACCCAGCTGCTGAGTTTGAAGAGGGGGTAAAAAAGGGGCATTTGACTTTCTCCCTCAAAGTAGAACACAGCTGAGCTGTCAAAAGCAGAAAAAGAAGTGAGTGCGGCTGCCCCGCGGACGCTCCATCCCTGCACCAGGTCCATCGCTCCCCCGCGCCAGTGGCCACGGGACCGAGCCCGCCCCGCTCAGATCAAGCAGCCTGAGCCCCGCTCGGTTCTGCGCCCGGGGCCGACGGGGCCACAGCTGTCAGACCCGGAGGGACAGGGACAAAGAGCCTCCACAGCCGCGGGCTACCGGCCGATCCCGAGCCTGGTCTCTGCGGACACCTGGGGCAGCGGCCCGGGTGGGGCGGGGGGGGGGGGGGGGGGGGGGGTAAGGACGGGACAAGGCGAAGGAGGAGCGGCCGCCGGGCCTGAGGGGAATACCGTAAAGGCGCGCGCCGGGCGAACGGAGACGTCTCCACACACACCCCCACCTTCTCTCTCGCCCCTTCCCCATTACCTTGCCAGTGGGCTTCTTGTCAGTGTCGCCGGCCGCCAACAGGCTCCCGAGCCGGGGCGGCGCAGCGAAAGTCGATTAGCAGGCGTCAGCTGCGTCCCGTGCTCACGAAGCAGCCTCGAGGTCGGGATGGAGAAAGGCCGAGATTGAGAATCAGGGACAAGGTGGTTCCCAGCTTGTGGAGATTCTACTCTTCTCGTCCCTCGCAGTCCGCTTCCGCTCCGCCTCCCGGCCCGTCCTGGCCCTTCCCCCACTTCTGAGACCAGCCGATTGTGGCGCGCTGTATTATGGGGGATGTAGTCCCGGAACGCGGAAGAGGCGGCACGTGCTTGTAGCCCAACTGCACCTACTCCTGGGGCAGGACGACGCCGTTGCGTGGCAACCAGAGGAAGCGGCCGGCTCCTTCTCCAGGATTGGAAAATGAGCTTACGAGAGGCAGACGCTCTGCCTTAACTCACTGCTGGAGATGAAACGAGATTGTGGGCGTCTTAACGCCCGACCCTCCCCAGGAGACTAATGATTCCAAGGCTGTGAGCTGGAGGCAAAGGGGTTTACTAGTGATTAAAAGGGTGCTGCTGACAAGAATGCCTGTTTTTGCCCCTGAATGTCCTTAGTGGTGTAAGGCAAGAAAAACGAAAAGACTAACCATTAAATAAAAAGAAACAAATTGTTATTATTCACAGATGATGTAATTATTATGTATGTGGCAAATCCAAAAGAATCCACAGATAAATTGTTACAATTAATGAGTTAAACAGATTAATTTAAAAATCATATTTTTAAAAAATCAATATTTCTATAGTCCAAGGAAAAAGAATTAATTTTTTTTTTTTTAAGATACTGCTTATAATAGAGCACCTGGGTGGCTCAGTAGTAGATTAAGCATGGGGCTCTTGATTTTGGCTCTGGTCATGATCTCATGGTGGTGAGCTCCAGCCCCACATAGAGCTTCCGTGCTGGGCATGGAGCCTGCTTAAGATTCTCTCTTCCCCTCTCCCCCACCTCCCACTCACTCACTCTTTCTCTCTTTTTCTCAAAAAAAAAAAAAAAAAAAGATACTACTTGTAATAGTTTCAAATTAAATATCAAGCACCTAGGAATAAATCAAAGAAGTGCAAGATCTATATGAAGAAAACATTTTTTAAAAACATAGAAGAAGGGGTACTCGGCTCAGTTGGTAGAGTATGCAACTCTTGAGCTCAGGGTTGTGAGTTCCAGCCCCATGTTGGGCATGGAGTCTACTTAAAAAAATAATAATAATAAAATAACATTGAAGAAGACCTAAACAAGAGATAATATGTTCATAGAAATTGCAATGCTGAAAAATGTCAAGGGATGCAATGCAATTCCCAATAGGTACTTGTGTGTGTGTGAAACTTTAGCCAATTAAAAATTTTATGAAAGATCAAAGGCAAGCACTCATGAGGAAGAGAAGAAAGTAAAAGAGAAAGAAGAGGAAGACTTGTATTATCAAATATCAAGTTTTATTATAATGCCATAGTAATTAAGGCAGTGTGATATTGGATCAAGAAGAGACAAATATGCCAATGGAACAGAATAAAGAGCCCGGAAAGTCTCACCCATACATGGGAATTTATATTGTCATGGTGGTGATACACAGCAATGCCTAAAAAATGGTTTCAATAATTGGTGCTAGGACAAATAGATCCCCATTTGGAAGAAAAACAGTGAAATGATACCCTTCACATCACATACAAAAATCAATTCCAGTTGGGGCACCTGGGTGGCTCAGTCAGTTAAGGGTCTGACTCTTGGTTTCAGCTCAAGTCATGATCTCACAATTTGTGAGTCTGAGCTCCACATCGGGCTCCACACTGACAGTGCAGAGCCTGCTTAGGATTCTCTCTCTTTCTGCCCCTCCCCTGCTTGCGTGCTCTCTCTCTCTCTCAAAATAAATAAACTTAAAAAAGTCGGGCACCTGGGTGGCTCAGTTGGTTGAGTGTCCAACTCTTGATTTCAGCTCAGGTCATGATCCCAGGGTCATGGGATCGAGCCCCACATCAGGCTTCCCTCTGAGCATGTAGCCAGCTTAGGATTCTTCCTCCCTCCCTCTCTCTCTCTCTCTCTCTCTCTCCCCCCCTCTGCCTTTCTCCCCCACTTGTGCTCTCTTCTCTCTCTCTCTCTCTAAAATTAAAAAAAAAAAAAGTATATGTTGAAAAAAATCAATTCAAAAAAAAAAATCAATTCCAGGTGGGTAATAGACATACATTTGAATGGCAAAACAACAAAGCTTTTAGAATATAAAATAGGAGCATATATCCATGACCTCAAGAGTAGGGGACACACCTAGGGTGCCTGGCTGGCCCAGTCAGTAGAGCATGCAACTCTTGATCTTGGGGTTGTGAGGTTAAGCCCCACGTTGGGGCAGAGTTTAGTTTAAAAAAGGGGGGGGGGGGAGCCTGGGTGGCTCAGTTGGTTAAGCATCCAACTTCGGCTCAGGTCATGATCTCACAGTGAGTTCGAGCCCCACATTGCTTCTCGGCCTTTTGGCTAAGATCAAGTGTGGAGTTCAAGCCCCACGTCAGGATCTGTGCTGACAGCTCAGATCCTGGAACCTGCTACAGATTCTGTGTGTGTGTCTCTCTCTCTGTCTCTCCCCTGCTCATGCTCTGTCTCTCTCTCAAAAGTAAATAAACATTAAAAATTTTTTTAAAAAATAGGAGACAGCTATTTTAAACTAATCAAAAAATACTAACTATAATAGAAAACTTGATCACTTTGACTACATTAATATTTAAGACTCAGTTTCATCAAATGACATCATTAAAGAGTTAAAAAGCAATCCTCAGAGTCTAATAAGAGATTTACAACATTATACTGTACATCTTAAACTTATACAGAGATGAATGTCAATTATATCTCAATAAAACCAAAAAAAAATTTATAACACGTATGACCAAGAAAAGTCTTATATCCGGAATATATAAAGAACTACAATCATAAGAAAAAGATTTGAACAGGCAAATCACTAAGAAATTCAAATAATCAGTAAACGTGAAAAAATATCAACTTCATATGAAAACAGGGCAATTGAAGCCACAGTAAGAGAATACTACACCACCCACAAGAATGGCTAAAATTGGGGCACCTGGGTGGCTCAGTCGGTTGAGTGTCCGACTTCGGCTCAGGTCATGATCTCACAGTCTGTGAGTTCAAGCCCCGCATCGGGCTCTGTGCTGATGGCTCAGAGCCTGGAACCTGCTTCTGATTCTGTGTCTCCCTCTCTCTCTGCCCCTTCCCTGCTCATGCTCTGTCTCTCTCTGTCTCAAAAATAAATAAAAACATTAAAAAAAAAAAAAAGAATGGCTAAAATTGAAAAAGACTGAAGGGACACACGGGTGGGTGGCTCAGTCAGTTGCGCATCTGACTCTTGATTTCGGTTCAAGTCATGATCTGAGGGTCATGGGATCAAGCCCCAAGTCAGACTCTACACTGAACATGGTGCTGCTTGAGATTCTCTCTCTCTCTCTCTCTCTCTCTCTCTCTTTCCCTTTGCCTCTCTCCCCCGCTCACACTCTCTCCCTACCTCTCTAAAATAAAAAAAATAAAAAATAAAAAAGACTGAAAATGACAACTGCTGACTAGGAGTGGAGGAATGGGAATTTTCACTTCACTCTAGGGAGAGTAAATTAATAGACCAGTGTGGAAAAAGCATTTGGCCTTATCTACTAAAGTTGAACACAGGCCCATACATGAGCCAGCATGTCACTTCCAGGTATAAACTCTTAGAAAGGCACTCTCATGGGCACCAGGATGCATGCCAAAGAATGTTAATAGCAGTACTATTGGTATAGCTAAAAATGATAAACAGTCCAATGTCCTCTATCAGTAACATTATAGATAAATTGTGGTATCATTGTATAATGGAATGTAATATGACACAAAAATGAACCAACTACATGCAATGATATATATGAACCTTAAAAAAATAATGTTAAAAAGAAACCACTCACAAAAGAATATATACTGTATCACTCCATTTTTATAAAGTTAAAAAATATGAATAAATAATGCATACTTAGGTGTTAAAACTGTAGAGAAGAGTAAGAAAATAGTTAAGTTAATGACTGTCTCTAAGACAAAAGGAACTTTATGGAGAAGAGTTGAGACTGGGAAGAAACAATAGGTTCGAATTCTACAAATCTTCTGTTTCTTGATGTAGATAGTGGTTACACTGTTGTGGGCTTTATGATAATTAGACTACATATTTCTTTTTATTATTTATGCATTTTTCCACATATGTGGTACATTTACCTATTTAAAAATAAAAGAGCGTAAATCTGGAGTCAGATTACATTCTTTCGATTCTAGGCCCTACAGCCTAATGACCCTAGGCAAGCTTCATAATTTCTCTAAGTTTCAGTTTCTCCATCTGCAAAATGGCAGTAGTAAGGGTACATCATGAGGCATTATGAGATTAAAATGAGAAAATGGGTTAATGTGTGTAAAGCAGATTGCATAGTGCTTGGCATATGGCAAGACCTCTGGAAATATATATTGTTATCGTGATCACGTTAAAGTATTGAAGACACTGAGACCAGTAAAATCATGAGATGGTCCCTTGTGGCAGGGGGTAGGGAGGAGAAGATAAATATACGAGCAGCCACAGTGGAATATATCTGCTATACGGACAGTTTTCTCTATATATCACTGCTGTCTAAATGGGAAAAGTGTGCATGGTAGCCTGGCATAAAGGAAAAGAGAATACAGATCGTGTGCACAAAACATGGGATAATCTAGGTAGAGATTACCTCAGCTGTCCCATACAGTAGCCACTAGACATACGTGGCTTTTTAGAACTTGCCATGTGGCTAGTCTGAATTGAGATGAACTGTTAAGTATAATCTACACACCAAATTTTGAAGATGTAATACAAAAGAATGTAAAATATCTCTAATAGTTATAAAATACTGATTATATGTTAGCATGATAATATTTTAGGTATATTCAGTTAAATAAAATATATTATTCAAACTAATTCACTCGCTACATTTTACTTTTCAAATAAGACTACAGGGTGCCTGGGTGGCTCAGTCGTTAAGCATCTGACTTTGACTAAGGTCGTGATCTCACATTTGGTGAGTTGACGTCTCACATTCAGTGAGCAGGAGCCCCGCTTTTGGTGAGCTCAAGCCCTGTTTTGGGTGAGCATGAACCCTGCTTCAGGTAAAAACACGATGATCCCCAGACGAACCCTGCTTTTCTCTCTCTCTCTCCCTCCCTCCCTCTCTCTCTGCCCCTTGCTCACTTGTGCCCTCTCTCTCTAAAAAATAAAATAAAATTGCATCTGTGGTTTGCAGTATACTTCCATTGGACAATATTGCTAAGGAGATATATGGGGTATATGGGGAAGAGAAAAAAAAAAAAAGTACAGAGCAAGAACTTAGAGGGCCTCAAATGCCAAACCAAGGAACTTTTACTTACTTTGAAAAGTTCTAAGATGAAGAGATGGTTATGAATTTGTCTATGAGACTCTATCTTGTCATGTAGTATTTATGTATGTTAAATCAATCTCCTATATTAGATTGATAATAATAAATAAGAACAGATAGATTATTATCCACTGTTAGCAGACACTGGTAGAAGGCACTCAGTAAATATATGGTGAATGAATGAATCCTCCTGCTGACCTCATATGCAAAATCTCTGGACATCATTTATATTTAATAAATGCTGTTTGACAGAGATTTCCTTGGCCAAGATTCATTCAATGCTGTTTTCAAGATTTCTTACCACCTCTATTCTATCGCACATCTTGGTGGACAAAGAGAAATTAATTTGGAAGATTTGAGAGATTATAATAATGATCATTATCTTTTCTAGCACCTTACAACTTAGAAACAATTTTCTTAGATGGAATGAGATGTATTGCCAAACTCCTCACATTCACTTATCAAAGCAAGAAGTGGAATCCAAAGAATGTAATCAGCTTCTCAAATAAACTTAATCAGAGTTGAAGTCTCAGATAGGAAAGTGCCTTGTTAGCAATATAAGAGTGAAAAGGTAGTCTATTCCTAAAAGACAAGACTAGTAATATTATGCTAATAAGAAAAATAGCCTTTCCAGGGGCTAATCACGTTGTCTCTCAAGAAAAGAGAAACTGAACTGGGAGAAAGAATTGGAATTGGAGGACCTTTTTCTACTCTTATTTGTGAGACAGCAGGACACAGCTCAGACCTGATGTATTGCTCAGATTTGCCGAGGCCATACAAAGAACTCTGGACTAAACCTGTAGGGAGATGTGGCTCTTTCCTGAGAGTTTGAAAAGGGGAGAACAGGAGGAAGGAGAGACAGATGAGAAATGAAGGGAGCCTCCCTGAAAGACATAACCATTCTTGGTAAGGACTAAAGAGCACGTTCAAGTTAATCGAATCTTTGTTCTTCCTCCATCATGATGTTTCTGTGATTTGCCTGACCCTTCATGGACAGTTCTATTTTCCAATATAGTATATCAAAGTGTTTCTTTCATCTGAGGGAGCTTCACATGCTAGGGGAGGGATCACCCTGAAATGTCTTTCTTCTTTGGGGTTTGAGGATGTGAGAGGAGCCTGGCAACCACAGGAAAAGCTTCTAATCAAAAGTATAAGAAGATGGCCAACAGACACATGAAAAGATGCTCAACACCACTCATCATCAGGAAAATCCAAATCAAAACCACAATGAGATATCACTTTATACCTGTCAGATGGCTAAACACAAAAACACAAGAAACAATAAGAGTTGGCAAAGACATGGAGAAAAAGGAACACTCCTGCACAGTTGGTAGGAATGCAAATGGGTGCAGCCACTGTGGAAAACATTATGGAGTCTCCTCAAAAACTTAAAAATAGAACTATCCTATGATCTAGTAATCCTACTACTAGGTATTTACTAAAGAGGTTTTTTTTAATGAAACACTAATTTGAAAGGATATATGCACCCACCCACCCCTATGTTTATTGCAGCATTATTTACAACAGCCAAATTAGGGAAGCAGCCTAAGCATTCACTGATGGATGAATGAAGAAAATGTGGTATACACACACACACACACACACACACACACACACACACAGAGAGAGAGAGAGAGAGAGAGAGAGAGAGAGAGAGAGAGGAATATTACTCAACCATAAAAAAGAATGAAATCTTGCCATTTGCAATAGCATGAATGGAGCTAGAGAGTATAACACTTAAGCAAAATAAGTCACTCAGAGAAAGACAAATACCATATGTTTTCACTCATATGTGGAATTTAAGAAACAAAACAAATCAACAAAGGAAAAAGAGAGAGAGAGACAAACCAAGAAACAGACTCTTCACTATAGAGAATAAACTGATGGTTACCAGAAGGGAGGTGGGGGGGGAGGGAAATGGGTGAAAGAGGTGATGGAGATTAAAGAGTGTACTTGTTTTTTTGTTTGTTTTTGTTTTTGTTTTTGTTTTATTTATTAAATGCCTGCAGGCTGCAGGCTCCGAGCTGTCAGCACAGAGACCTATGTGGGCCCAAGCTCACAAACCGTGAGATCATGACCTAAGCCGAAGTCAGATGCCCAAATGATCGGGCCACCAAGGCACCCCAAGAGTGCACTTGTCATGATGAGAACTGAGTAATGTATAGAATTGTTGAATCACTATACTGTACACCTGAAATTAATATAAAACTTTATGTTAGCTATACTGCAGTTAAAACTTAATAAAATTAACAAAAAAAAAAAAGGTGTAAGCAAGAGTTTGGGCTGAGATACGTATGCCCCTTATACTAGGAACTCATCATATCTCACACAATTGAAATGTAGCCTACTTTACAGAAGACAGATCTTATTCATTTAAACTCCCAGATATAAATTGCAAAAAAAAGTCAGAGATGCTGCATCCCAAAGCAACACAATATACTTTCTTCTCCAGTGCCCATGGAACATTCTCCAAGATATTCTCCAAGATACTGGGTCAAACAATAAGTATAAAAGAATTAAGACCATACCATGCACACAGACCACAATGCTATGAAATTTGAAATCAACCACAGGAAAAAGTCTGGAAAACCTCAATGTAAAGAACACCCTACTAAAGAATGAATGGGTCAACCAGGCAGTTAGAGAAGAAATTAAAATATATACGGAAACAAATGAAAATGAAAATACAACAATCCAAATGCTTTGGGATGCAGCAAAGGCAGTCCTGAGAGGAAAATGCATTGCAATCCAGGCCTATCTCCAGAAACAAGAAAAATCCCAAATACAAAATCTAACAGCACACCTAAAGGAAATAGAAGCAGAACAGTAAAGACACCCCAAACCCAGCAGAAGAAGAGAAATAATGAAGATCAGAGCAGAAATAAACGATATAGAATCTAAAAAAATTGTAGAGCAGATCAATGAAACAAAGAGTTGGTTTTTTGAAAAAATAAACAAGATTGATAAACCTCTAGCCAGGCTTCTCAAAGAGAAAAGGGAGAGGACCTGAATAGATAAAATCATGACTGAAAATGGAATTATTACAACCAATCCCTCAGAAATACAAGCAATTATCAGGGAATACTATGAAAAATTATATGCCAACAAGCTGGACAACCTGGAAGAAATGGACCAATTCATAAGCACCCACCCACTTCGAAAACTCAAACAGGAAGAAATCGAAAATTTGAACAGACCCATAACCAGCCAAAAAAATGGAATCAGTTATCAAAAATCTCCCAACAAATGAGAGTCCAGGACCAAATGGCTTCCCTGGGGGAATTCTACCAGACATTTAAAGCAAAGATAATACCTATCCTTCTCAAGCTGTTCCAAAAAATAGAAAGGGAAGAAAAACTTCCAGACTTATTCTATGAAGCCAGCATTACTTTCATTCCCAAACCAGACAGAGACCCAGCAAAAAAAGAGAACTACAGGCCAATATCCCTGATGAATATGGATGCAAAAACTCTCAACAAGATACTAGCAAACCGAATTCAACAGCATACGAATGGAATTACTCACCATGATCAAGTGGAATTCATTCCTGGGCGTCAGGGCTGGTTCAATATTCACAAATGAATCAATGTGATACATCACATTAATAAAAGAAAAGAACCATATGATCCTGTCAATCAATGCAGAAAAAGCATTTGACAAAATTCAGCATCCTTTCTTAATAAAAACCCTCAAGAAAGTTGGGATAGAAGGAACATACGTAAACATCATAAAAGCCATTTATGAAAAGCCCACAGCTAATATCATCCTCAATGGGGAAAAACTGAGAGCTTTCCCCCTGAGATCAGGAATACGACAGGGATGTCCACTCTCACCGCTGTTGTTTAACATAGTGTTGGAGTGGTGGCATCAGCAATCAGACAACAAAAGGAAATCAAAGGCATCAAAATTGGCAAAGATAAAGTCAAGCTCTCACTTTTTGCAGATGACATGATACTATACATGGAAAACCCTATAGACTCCACCAAAAGTCTGCTAGAACTGATACATGAATTCAACAAAGTTGCAGGATACAAAATTAATGTACAGAAATCAGTTGCATTCTTATACACTAATAATGAAGCAACAGAAAGACAAATAAAGAAACTGATCCCATTCACAATTGCACCAAGAAGCATAAAATACTTAGGAATAAACCTAACCAAAGATGTAAAAGATCTGTATGCTGAAAACTATAGAAAGCTTATGAAGGAAATTGAAGAAGACACGAAGAATTGGAAAAATATTCCATGCTCGTGGATTGGAAGAATAAATACTGTCAAAATGTCAATAGTACCCAAAGCAATCTACACATTCAATACAATCCCAATCAAAATTGCACCAGCATTCTTCTCGAAGCTAGAACAAGCAATCCTAAAATTCATATGGAACCACAAAAGGACCCGAACAGCCAAAGTAATATTGAAGAAGACCAAAGCGGGAGGCATCACAATCCCAGACTTTAGCCTCTACTACAAAGCTGTAATCATCAAGACGGCATGGTATTGGCACAAAAACAGACACATAGACCAATGGAATAGAATAGAGACTCCAGAATTGTATGGCCAAAAGTATGGCCAACTGATCTTTGACAAAGCAGGAAAGAATATCCAATGGAAAAAAGACAGTCTCTTTAACAAATGGTGCTGGGAGAACTAGACAGCAACATGTAGAAGAATGAAACTAGACCACTTTCTTACACCATTCACAAAAATAAACTCAAAATGGATAAAGGACCTGAATGTGAGATAGGAAACCATCAAAACCCTAGAGGAGAAAGCAGGAAAAAAACCTCTCTGACCTCAGCCACAGCAATTTCTTACTTGACACATCCCCAAAGGCAAGGGAATTAAAAGCAAAAATGAACTATTGGGACCTTATCAAGATAAAAAGCTTCTGCACTGCCAAGGAAACAATCAACAAAACTAAAAGGCAACCGATGGAATGGGAAAAGATATTTGCAAATGACATATCGGACAAAGGGCTAGTATCCAAAATATATAAAGAACTCACCAAACTCCACACTCAAAAAACAAATAATCCAGTGAAGAAATGGAAAGAAGACATGAATAGACACTTCTCTAAAGAAGACGTCCAGGTGACCAACAGGCACATGAAAAGATGCTCAATGTTACTCTTCATCAGGGAAATACAAATCAAAACCACAATGAGATTATCACCTCACACCAGTCAGAGTGGCTAAAATGAACAAATCAGGAGACTATAGATGCTGGAGAGGATGTGGAGAAACGGGAACCCTCTTGCACTGTTGGTAGGAATGCAAACTGGTGCAGCCGCTCTGGAAAACAGTGTGAGGTTCCTCAAAAAATTAAAAATAGATCTACCCTATGACCCAGCAATAGCACTGCTAGGAATTTACCCAAGGGATACAGGAGTGCTGATGCATAGGGGCACTTGTACCCCAATGTTTATAGCAGCACTGTCAACAATAGCCAAATTATGGAAAGAGCCTAAATGTCCATCAACTGATGAATGGATAAAGAAGTTGTGGTTTAAATATACAATGGAATACTACTTGGCAATGAGAAAGAATGAAATATGGCCTCTTGTAGCAACATGGATGGAACTGGAGAGTGTTACGCTAAGTAAAATAAGTCATACAAAGAAAGACAGATACCATGTGTTTTCACTCTTATATGGATCCTGAGGAACTTAACAGAAAACCATGGGGGAGGGGAAGGGGGGAAAAAAAGACACAGAGAGGGAAGAAGGCAAACCACAAGAGACTCTTAAAAACTGAGAATAAACTGAAGGTTGATGGGGGGTGAAAGGGAGGGGAAAGTGGGTGATGGGCATTGAGGAGGGCACCTGTTGGGATGAGCACTGGGTATTGTATGGAAACCAACTTGACAATAAATTTCATGTTTTAAAAAAAGGCAGAGGTGAACATCCAAATTATCAAGATCATAATGACCACTGTATTTCCTAGCAGACTCAAGGTCATACTCACACACACTCAGTAGGTTAGATTTTAACCAAAGAGAAGGTGCAAATATTTATCTTTTTTTGCTGATGTACCTAACCACAAAATTACCTACATTTTGCTCATTATTTTAAAATTCAGAATGAGTACCCACTGTAAAGTAAATGAAATGATGAATTCTATAGCATTCAAAACTCACTACTATACATTTTTTTTTCCACACAAGGAACTAGATTTAGAAGTTAAATCCTCCAGGGACTCCTAGGTGGTTCAGTCGGTTAAGTATATGACTCCTGTTTTCGGCTCAGGTCATTTGGAATTCTCCCTTTCAAGATAAATAAATAAATAATTTTTTAAAAAAAGAAATTACATCCTCCAAATAGTCTAATTTAGATAAAAAGGATTCAATTTTTAATAATTGTGTTTGATTAATCCCAAGGATTAAGCTACTTTCCTTGGCTATGTCTTAGTTTACCCATTCATTAAAAAAGGCTAGTTATGGGGGTGATGGGTGAAATAGGTGATGGGGATTAAGGAGTTCATTTGTCATGATGAGCACAGGGTGTTGTATGGAGGTGTTGAATCACTATATTATACACCTAAAACAAATATTATATGTTAACTAACTGGAATTAAAATTAAAACTTAAAATTAAAAATAAAATAAAATAAATGTTTAATACATAGGTATCTCTGATTTTTGTCAGGTTGATTATAAGATCTAGTCAATCAAGATGTATGACACTGTGAATTTCAGAAAAGATGTTACATAGTGCAGAGTTTATCAATATTTTGGTCTAAGCATTACCTAACCTCATTGTGTTTAATTCGTATGATCCCGAGAGCTTTGTCTGTCATACATTCCATTTTAACGTGTTCTATAAAATTCACACATTCCAATACATTCCCCATTGCACACTACTCAGATCAATCCTTTGGCAGAACAGATAGATGCAACCTTGAAACTCAGTGCCTGTCGGATCCATCTATTCCCACCCACATCCTGTCAGCCATCTCTCTCAGATTCCACCAAAAATGAGAGGGAGGGAATAAAGAGAAAAACTAGCAGGCATTAACGACACTCTCTCCTCACTTCTTGCCTCCCTGCTCTTATGGCTGATGATAACAAGCAGGGCACATACTCTCAGTTATCATACAAATAACTGTCAATTCAATCACTCCACACCCAAGTATTTATAGAGCACCAACTGCCCAGCTTCATGGCTAGTGCCTTGGAGAACAAGCCAAGCACAAAATAGGCCCATGCTTAATGATTTTACAAGGTGTTTGGGGAAACAAGCCCAATAAGGAGAGTAATTAAAGAGCAATATAGATATTACTAAATGATATGATACCAGTGATATTACAGAAATCCAAGATAATATAATGTTTATAAAGTGCTTAACTCAGACCGTCTGGTGGATGAGTAAAGTTCAATCATGAAAGGACATTGTTAACTTTGGATCCCTATTCTTCTGTTACCAACACTATTGGGAACTCATAACCAAAATGTTCTATACAAGTACAGAGGCAATAACATGTGTGGGTAAAACATAGCAGCTAACATTTGTAGAATTTTCAAAGCATTTTTGCATTATCTCATCTAATTTTTATAACACTCTGAGAAGTACACAAAGAAGATATTATCTCAGTTTCTTTGTTGAGGAAACAAAGGCTCAGAGTAGGGACATGACTTGCCCAAGGAGACACAGACTGTTGGTGGCAGAGTCAAGATTAGAAATTAGATTTTTTGAGGGACACCTGGGTAGCTCAGTCAGTTAAGCATCCGACTTGATTTCAGCTCAGGTCATGATCTCATGTCTCATGAGATCAAGCCCCATGTGGGGCTCTATGCTTAAAGTGTGGAGCCTGCTTGGGATTCTCTCTCTCTTTCCCTTTCTCTCTGCCCCTCTCCTGCTCACATATGCACCATGTGCATGCACGCACATGCTTGCTGACATCTCGAGGACTCTACTCTTTCAATAATAGTAGCAGTCTGTTTTCTGAATAGCTGTGTAATGGGATGAAAAACTAAAAGCATTTCCCTCCCTTTTCCTGTGTATGGGAGCAACCATAAGAATGTTGGGGACTTTAGTTTTCTTTCCTACAATTTCCTATTATCTACACCAGCACCTCACTTATATTAGGTGTTCCAAATAAACATTTGTCAAGGAAGTCAACCTTAGGAGCACCTAGGTGGCTTAACCAGTTAAGCATCAACTCTTGATTTTGGCTCAGGTCATGATCTCACAATACCTGAGGTCAAGCCCTGCATCAGGCTCCATGCTGACAGTGCATAGCCTGCTTGGGATTCTCTCTCTCCTCCCTCTCTGCCCCTCCCTGGCTCACTCACTCTCTTTCTCTCTCTCTTTCTCCCTCCCTCTCTCTCTCTCAAAATAAATAAACATTTAAAAAAAAGAAGTCAATCCTATACAATATTTTGGAGAAAGATTGATTTGCTCAGGGCAGAGGTTCTCAACCAAACTATAATTCACTACCTGACTCACTAAATACGGATTTTAAAATTATTCAAGTTTCCAGAACCCAATTCATGGAAATTTTTATTCAGGGGGTCTTGAGTGAGGCCCAAGAATCAATGTTTTTAAAATGATTCTGCAACAATTCTCATGAGCCACCAGATTTGGAAACTTCTGGTTTAAAGCATCTTGTTTCTCTTTATTCCTCCCTCCCCTCAGATTAGTCTGTAGAGAAAAGCAAAAAAGTAGATGGAAAGAGGGGTGTCTGGCTGGCTCAGTCAGTAGAGCATGCCAGACGTAACTCTTGATTTTGGGGTCTTGAGTTCAAGCCCCATGTTGGGCATAGAGTTTACCTAAAACAAGAAAAGTAATTGGGAAGAGAAAGACAAACACATGGGCCTAAGGATTAACCCTTGGGAGAGACCTGCCCCAGTCCTGATGGTTTTCAGTTCCAGTCCCTTATGAACTTCAATTTGGTTTCAGCCTTTGGATTCATTTATTTAAGTATTTATTTAGCAATAAACCAGATTCTGGGAAAATAGCAGTCCCTACTCTACTGGAGTGACAGTCCAGTGAAGTCAATAAACAAATGGATGCTATAGCAGAGGATGATAAATACTATGAGGAACAGTAAATCAAGATAAGATGGAGAGTGGCAAGGGGCATGGGAACTATTTTATACAGGGAAGGTCTATATGAAATGAGTTCCATAAGACACTTCTGTATCCCTATAACAAATGTACCTTGTCTGAAGGCATCTTGATTAAAGGGATCAGTAGGATTTCCTGATCGCAGGCAACAGAAACTGATTCTAATTATCTTAAGAAAAAAAAGGAAATATATCAGGGATTCAGTGAGTCAATAAGACACTATAAAACAAAAGTGAGAAGATAGATAAGAATTGAGGCTTCACTGGAGTGTCCAGGGGGCCAACGACTGTCTTTTAACAAGGATGACCTGGTCAGAACAACTCCACCACTGCTCTGTGACATTGCTAGCTTCACAGGTACATTTAGTGAATCTTAACAGTCTCTCAGGGCACCTGGGTGGCTCAGTCGGTTGAGCACCTGACTTCTGCTCAGGGCATGATCTCGCGGTCTGTGAGTTCGAGCCCCGTGTCAGGCTCTGTGCTGACAGCTCAGAGCCTGGAGCCTGCTTCAGATTCTGTGTCTCCCTCTCTCTCTGTCCCTCCCCCGCTCATGCTCTGTCTCTCTCTCTCTGTCAAAAATAAATAAACATTAAAAAAAATTTTTTTTAAACAAAAACAGTCTCTTCACCTAGGCATCATTTGCTCCAGACTTAAAGCTCCAGGTTTAAGAGACTGAAAAGGTCAGTCCTAAGGTGGCCACCTGCCAGTGTTCCAGCTACAAAGAGTAGAAGAGAAGGGAACTCCCTTCTGGGGCAACCAAGGAGGGGAGCACAGCACAGTATCCCCAAAAGTTGCCATCTAATAAGAGATTCACCATGCAGGTAAGGCCTTGGATAATGGCCTACCAAAAAAGGCAAAAATTCCACTATATGTTTCTGTTTCTTGCAATGTAATTAGCTGTGACATAGCCCCCAGAGGAAGGCTATACCCTAAAACCAAGTCTGAACATAGAATGTAAAATTCTGTTCTATCCCAGGACATTCAATAAGCATTAAGTGGGCACAATGCCAAGGTGTTGAAGACCCAAATGTGAGACCAATAAAAATATTTATTTTTCTAGGCTTAGTGATCCACATGGTCTAGGTGAGGAAACAAAACACATAAAAAAGAAATTTCAAAATAAGATAGCATATGCCATGGGCCAAAAAGTGTTACTGCTAATAGAAAACAGTTCAGTGTAGTGCTTAAAACCCTTGCTCTAGAACTACACTGCCCCAATCTTGCCACCATCCCTTATGAGGAACAAAACCCTAGGAATGTTAGTTTCTCTGGGCTCAATTTCCTCATTTGTAAGAACATGGATAATAAATATACCTACCTTGTAGAGTTCTGGTGAAGATTAAACTAAAATAATCCATGTAAAACCCTTCCAACTGGGGCGCCTGGGTGGCTCAGTCGGTTAAGCGTCCGACTTCAGCTCAGGTCACGATCTCGCGGTCCGTGAGTTCGAGCCCCGCGTCGGGCTCTGGGCTGAGGGCTCAGAGCCTGGAGCCTGCTTCCGATTCTGTGTCTCCCTCTCTCTCTGCCCCTCCCCCGCTCATGCTCTGTCTCTCTCTGTCTCAAAAATAAATAAAACGTTAAAAAAAAAAAAAAAAAAAAAAAACCCTTCCAACTATGCCTGGCCAAAACATAACCAGCACTAACATTAACACATAATAAGCTAAGTTAATAGCTACAGTATTTCATCAGTATCAATTAATGCTACCGGTTATAAAAATACATCATTATTTTATGAATTATAATGAAAGAAAATCACTTCTGATCAAACTCGGATACAATACTTTCTATAACTTAGACTTTTTCTACATAATCTCATCCTCCATGCCATCAGGGATGTTGGTGACGCAGCATTGCTTAAGAGTCCTCCCTGGGGCATCTGACCAGCTCAGTCAGCAAAGCATGTGACTCTGGATCTGGGGGTCATGAGTTTGAGCCCCATGTTGGCTATGGGGATTACTTGAAAAAAATAAAATCTTAAAAAAAAAAAGAGTGTTCTCAATGATCTCTGGGATTATCTACCAAACTACTGGCATCCATTCTGTAGGTCATTCTGAAGATCAACTACATTCAACATATGTGGTACCGATAATGTGTTTAACTCAGTTGAAGTGATGACAATTTGAACAGCTATGACCACATTTACCTCTGACCAGACAATTACATCTATGTCGTAACTGCACCTGGCTGATAGTGATTGCAGACATATCCTGATTTCATAGATGTTAACATGTGAATTTATAAAATTATTAGAATTTATACAATTTTAAGGGACTCAGAAGATGACAGGAGTTTGTTCAGGAGTTCAAACTCTAGTTTTATAAAGTGAAAGGACAAAAAGGAATAGCTTTGACAGATGTTTGCAATGAATCATCTTTGTTGCTGTAAACTTTTAGAAAACTGTTAAAATTGTTACTATAGTGAATTCTAAAAGGAAAGCATTTTCAGAACTGCCAGGCCAAACTGATCTGCAGAGATTTTTTCAAAGGAAATTTATCTAAGGGAAATCTGCTTAAAGTTCTTCCACATGTTTAAAAATAACAACAACAGGGAGCCTGGGTGGCTCAGTCGGTAAACCTCCAACTCTTGATTTCACCTCAGGTCATGATATCACAGATCGTGGGATCGAGCCCTATGTCAGGCTCTGCACTAGTAGCATGCAGACCCTGCTTGGGATTCTCTTCTCTCCCTCTCTCTTTGCCTCCCCACCTCCCCCCACCTCTCAAAATAAATAAATAAACATTTTTAAAAATGCTCTAAAAATAACAAGAACATAAAACACAACTTCCTATGCCATCCACCTCTCTGCCTGAGTCCTATCCTTTAGGACTATACTCACAAACATAATCACTCTTTGTTCTACCTGTGGCCTACCCCAACCCACACCCTGCCAACATTGTGTCTTCTCTTTTCCAAGGTCCATCAATTCTGAAGGTCAACAATTGGAGCTGAGCTCAGTTGTGTGGCTCTTCTACTGGTCTTAGTTGGAATCACTATGCATCATCTAGCAACTTGACTGTTGCTGGGTTGTCTAAGACGGACTCACTCACATGTCTAGTGGTTGGCCTGCCTGTCAGCTTCATGTCTCTCCAAATGGTCTCCTGTCCCCAACAGGTCTAGACTACTTTAACACTAGTGTCAAGAAAACAAGAAAGTGAGAGCAGAGGCTGCAAGGCCTATTAAGACCCGGCCTAAGTACTCCACATTCTATTGGCCAAAAACAAAACAGGCCATTTCAGATTAAAGGAGGTAGATAATGAAACCAGAAAAGACCCTGAATAGCCAAAGCAATCGTGAAAAAGAAAACCAAAGCAGGAGGCATCACAATCCTGGACTTCAAGCTATACTACAAAGCTGTAATCATCAAGACAGTATGGTACTGGCACAAGAACAAACACTCAGATCAATGGAACAGAATAGAGAACCCAGAAATGGACCCACAAACGTATGGCCAACTAATCTTTGACAAAGCAGGAAAGAATTTCCAAAGGAATAAAGACAGTCTCTTTAGCAAGTGGTGCTGGGAAAACTGGACAGCGACATGCAGAAGAATGAACCTGGACCACTTTCTTACACCATACACAAAAATAAACTCAAACTGGATGAAAGACCTAAATGTAAGACAGGAAGCCATCAAAATCCTTGAAAAGAAAGCAGGCAAAAACCTGTTTGATCTTGGCCGCAACAACTTCTTACTCAACACGTCTCTGGAGGCAAGGGAAACAAAAGCAAAAATGAACTATTGGGACCTCATCAAAATAAAAACCTTCTGCACAGCGAAGGAAACAATCAGCAAAACTAAAAGGCAACTGACAGAATGGAAGAAGATATTTGCAAATGACATATCAGATAAAGAGTTAGTATCCAAAATCTATAAAGAACTTATCAAACACAACACCCAAAAAACAAATAATCCAGTGAAGAAGTGGGCAAAAGACATGAATAGACACTTCTCCAAGGAAGACATCCAGATGGCCAACTGACACATGAAAAAATGCTCAATATCACTCATCATCAGGGAAATACAAATCAAAACCACAATGACATGCCACCCTACACCTGTCAGAATGGCTAACATTAACAACTCAGGCAACAACGGATGTTGGCAAGTATGTGGAGAAAGAGGATCTCTTTTGCATTGTTGGTGGGAATGCAAGCTGGTGCAGCCACTCTGGAAGACAGTATGGAGGTTCCTCAAAAAACTAAAAATAGAACTACCCTACAACCCAGCAACTGCACTACTAGGTATTTATCCAAGGGACACAGGGATGCTGTTTAGAAGGGCCACATGCACCCCAATGTTTATAGCAACACTATTGACAATAGCCAAAGTATGGAAAGAGCCCAAATGTCCATCGATGGATGAACGGATAAAGAAGATGTGGTATATATATACAATGGAGTATTACTTGGCAAACAAAAAGAATGAAATCTTGCCATCTGCAACTACGTGGATGGAACTGGAGGGTATTATGCTAAGTGAAATGAGTCAGAGAAAGACAAATAATCATAGGACTTCACTCATATGAGGACTTTAAGAGACAAAACAGATGAACATAAGGGAAGGGAAACAAAAATAATATAAAAACTGGGAGGGGTACAAAACAGAAGAGACTCATAAATATGGAGAACAAACTGAGGGTTACTGGAGGGGTTTGGGGGGGGATGGGCTAAATGGGTAAGGGACTAAGGAATCTATTCCTGAAATCATTGTTGCACTATACGCTAATTTGGATGTAAATTTAAAAAAATAAAAAATACAATTAAAAAAATAAAATAAAGGAGGTAGATAAATAGACTCCACTTCTTTGGGGGAGGAACAGCAAAATCACAAAGGGATGTGCATACCAAGAGGCACTTAGCATTTGATTTGCATCATCTCACTTACTTTCCTCAACAACCTATTGAGTAGTCACTATTGTTATTATGTCATATTACATATGAGTAAGGCTGATACACTGAACAGGTGGGATTCATTAGTTATAATTCAAAAAACAACTGTCTTTCTTTTCTCCCCTTCCCCTTCGCACCAGTTCTTTAAGGATGAAATCTAACATAAATCCTATGACTTTTCTGGTCACTCAGGTAATAAAGTATGTTTATAGGCTTCTAAAACAGTCTTAGTTCAGCATTTAAACATTTTAATTATTCAGTCCCATGTAATAGGATGGCTTCCAACTTCTCATTCTACAATGGTCATAGCACTAATTGATTCAAGCAAGAATCATCAATGAATGTTAAGCATAGTTGGTGGAAGTTTGATTAGAAAAAGGAAATTTATGTTGTTTCAATATATTTTCCTTCAAAATAATTACTCATTACAAATGGGAAAATCGTAATTTTATGGTAGAGAAATCTGGCAGATGCCATACGATCCAAACAAAGTCAACATGAGGGGTGTCTGGTTAGCTCAGTCAGTGGAACATTAGGCTCTTGATCTCCAGGTCATGAGTTCTACCCCACATTGGGCATGAAGCCTATTTAAAAATAAGAAAAAAAGTTAACATGAATAATGAAACAAACTGGCACCATATGCCTCTTCATATAAAGTGTTAAGAAGAACAGAGAGTCAGTTATGAAATACCCCTGCTACAAATGCAAAATTTCAATCTAGTCATTGGGAACATCTAATAAAGTCAAATTGAGAGATGTCCCACAAAATAAATGGACTATAATCTTAAAAATGTCAAGGTCGTAAAAGACAAAAATGGCTGAAGAACTGCCCAGATTAAAGGAGATTGAAGACACATGACACTAAATGTAATGCATGAGTGGGATCCCACTTCAGGGTCAAGAATACCTAGCACAATAGTTCTCTCCAAATATCCTATTCTAATTTCCAGCCTTCCCCTCAGGATAGGGGTGTTGTCAGCTAAGTATTGGGAAACCAATGTTCAGCTACCCCTTCTTCAACTTCTGATTTGGTGATCTTACCCATCACTTTAGAATTTGGGATAGTTTATAACCATTTTGGGGGGGCTCATTCCAAATGGGGACAAGAAGAGTCCTATTTTAACATTCCATTACATGCGGAAACTAAGGCCTTAAAAGTTTAAATAACTTGTCCTAGGTCATAGATAATAAAAAGGAGAGTTGGAATTCCAAAATTAGTGTCTTAAATTTATTCTCACAAATTTCACGTTAGTAGATTTAGCCTGTTGTTCTGAGCAGATCTTTTTAGATCCTAATTAGGTTACTTAAGGAATTTGCTCTACTTTTTGTCTATCAAGCACTTAACTGTGATGTGATTTACATAGTCTCAGTTTACTTTTTTTTTAATTTTTTTAATGTTTTTATTTATTTTTGAGACAGTGAGAGACAGAGCATGAGCAGGGGAGGGGCACAGAGAGAGGGAGACACAGAATCCAAAGCAGGCTCCAGGCTCTAAGCTGTCAGCACAGAGCCTGACGCGGGGCTCGAACTCACAGACTGTGAGATCATGACCTGAGCTGAAGTTGGACGCTTAACTGACTGAGCCACCCAGGCTCCCCAATCAGTTTACTTTTTATAACTGTATCAGGTAGTTATTTTTCCCATTTAACTGACAAGAAAATTGAGGTTCAGAGGAGTTAAATGGCATGCCCAAGATCTCACAGCTAGTAAGGTATAAAGCCCAGAATCAAAGCCACCTGTATCTTGGGGCGCCTGGGTGGCGCAGTTGGTTAAGCGTCCGACTTCAGCCAGGTCACGATCTCGCGGTCCGTGAGTTCGAGCCCCGTGTCAGGCTCTGGGCTGATGGCTCGGAGCCTGGAGCCTGTTTCCGATTCTGTGTCTCCCTCTCTCTCTGCCCCTCCCCCGTTCATACTCTGTCTCTCTCTGTCCCAAAAATAAATAAAAAACGTTGAAAAAAAAATTAAAAAAAAAACAACAAAAAAACAAAGCCACCTGTATCTTAACTCCAAACTCATGCTCATAGTCACAATGCTATTCACCTCCCCACTGTATAAACTTATCTCCAGCTTTTACCTCACCTCTTTGATAAAGGATTTGAAACTATTTTTATTTAAATGCAAGGATGCATATCAGTCACAAACTGCAAAGGAGAGAAACATTTAACCCAGAAGTGGGAGGGTAGCAGCCAACTGACATGATGGAGATGGAGAGGATGATCTCACCAAAACAAACAAAAAAACAAAACTTAACAAAAGGAAGAAACTCAAAATGAGTACAAAATGAGTGCTTTCTGGAAGCAAAGGCAGACAGGAAAATCACATAGTTCTCAAGGTAAGGAAGAAATGTCAACATTCTTACCAGATCATTAGGAGGTGTGTCTATTACTGCATAACAAACCACCCTAAAACTTAGTGGTTTTAAACAACAACCAGTTAATTATGGCCCACTTTTGATCCCATGGTGACATTGGTCAACTGGGCTCCATAGCTGGGTGATTTTGGTGTTCCACATCTGGGGGCTCAAATGGTCTGGAGAGGTTCTAGATGACACACAATTCTGGCACCCTGTGGACACCTGAGAGAACTGCCCAGCTGGAATAGTAGGAGGGCTAGGCCTCTCTATCCATATGTCTCTGGGCCTCTGTCTCTGCCTCTTCCTCTCCATGTAGCCTTCTCCACATGAGCTCTTCATGTTGCCTCTTCAATATGGCAACTGGACTTCTGACCTGAGCTCAGAGCTACCCAAAGTGAGCATTCCAAGAAAGTAGAAATGGAAGCTACCAGTCTTTTTAAAGGGTAGGCCTAGAACTGACACATTCTCTCTTTTGCCACATTTTATTTGTTAACACAAGTCACAGGCCGGCCAGATTCCTTGTAGGAGAGACTACTACCCAAGGGTGTAAATATCAGGAAACATAATTCATTGGAGCCTTCTTTGGAGAATAGCTACCACAGACAGAGTTCAACTTTATTCCCTAGAATTTTACTATGAAATTATTACATATATTATTTTTACTAAAATTTTATAGAAAATACAAAGGTCGGGTGCCTGGGTGGTTCAGTCAGTTAAGCATCCAACTCTTGGTTTCGGCTCAGGTCATGATCTCGCAGTTTGTCGGGTCAAGCCCTGCATCAGGCTCTGGGTTGACAGTGCAGAACATGCTTGGGATTCTCTCTCTGTCCTCCTCTCTCTGTACCTCCACGCCGTATGTCTCTCACTCTCAAAATAAATAAATAGAACTTAAAAAAAATACCAAGGCATGCTACCTTTTACCATGACTTTTTACGTGACTCTTTTTTTTAAAGTGACTCTTAAGAAAGTCAAAATATAATGTCAACTGAGAGAAAGGGTATTTCTGAAGAAACCCAGGGTAATGCATTGCAAACATACTGCTTAATGATAATTTGAATTGATTTAGGGGTAAAAGAGAATTTATAGAAATAGATGGTTAACATTTCCCTTGGGTTATCCCACTTGAATATCTATTGCTTTAGGAGGGAATATTTTTTGCAGGTACAATAGGTAATAATTCTAAAACTAGTGGATGACTGTACCAATGTTCACCACCCAAAAGATCATTAGAAATATAGCCAGCGCTGAACAATATTAGATATCAGGAAAAAAGGACAATTATGTGATGTATTACTTTTTTAATGTTTTACTTTATTTTTGAGAGAGAGAGAATGCGAGCAGGGGAGGGGCAGAGAGAGAGAGAGACACAGAATCTGAAGCAAGCTCCAGGCTCTGAGCTGTCAGCACAGATCCCGACGCAGGGCTCAAACCCACGACTGTGAGATCATGACCTGAGCCGAAGTTGGATGCTTAACGGACTGAGCCACCCAGGCACCCCATGACTTACTATCTTAATAAGCCTTACCTAGATACAGGAAAGAGGCTAAAGCTAGCATGAGGCTAAAGTTGAAATTGCTAAAGAAGCAAAAATCACTCATATTTTTCCAGGATAGGGAGACATTTGGCCATTTTCATGATTTTGGACAATGTACTGTACATATTTTGTCTCTGTTTGGACAGGTGTCCATCACAATCACAGAGAAGCCTTGTCTGATATTGGTGTTCTGTGAAATTATTTATGTTCAATAGGAGAACATCAAGGCATAGCTGTGGGTGCCAGGCCAGCTCACAGCAACATCAGGTGCTGATAGTACTTACATCACCAGCTGTTAGTACCAAACCAGCACCCAGACATCAGGGGCTCTTTTCCTCTGTCTCAAGTGTAATAGCAGGGAAAAAGAAAAGGAAATAATCTTAATGTCTAATTGCAGGGGACTGGTATAATAATTTTGGGTATTGTGTACCCATGTAATGGAATACTATGCAGCCATTAAAGTGGTGTAATGGAAGAATATTTAATCACATATGAAAATGTTCCCTATATTGTTAGTGTAAAGACTGATTACAAAGCAGTATTTATAGTGTAATTATAGTTTGGTAAGCTATACATACACATGCATAGAAAAAAGACTGAAAGAACATAGACAACAATATTTTTTTTTTTTTTTTTTTTAGACAACAATATTAAAACTGACATATCTGGGGGCATCTGGGTGGCTCAGTCAAACTTCAGCTCAGGCAATGATCTGGAGGGTCCTGAGTTCCAGCCCCACATCTGGCTCTCTGCTGTAAGTGCAGAGACCGCTAGGGGTCCTCTGTCCCCTTCTCTCTGCATCTTCCCCACTTGTGCACATATACCCATACATGTGCATTCTCTCTCCAGCTCAAAAATAAACATTAAAAAATAGTAAAATAGGAAAAAATAGTAATAATAAAATAGGGCACCTCAATGGCTTATTGAATTAAGCATCTATCTGACTTGGGCTCAGGTCATAATCTCACGGTTCATGAGTTGGAGCCCCATATTGGGTTCTCTGCTGTCAGCTCAGAACCTGCTTCAAATCCTCTGTCTTCCTCTCTCTCTCTCTGCCCCTCTCCCACTTGTGCTGGCTCTCTGTCTCTCTCTATCAAAAAATAAACTTTAAAATATAAATTAACAAAAATAAAATGACATAAAATAAAATAATAAAATTGGCATATCTGGTTGCTCACATTATGGCAATTTTTTTTTCTGCTAGTCTATATTTTCCAAAGTTTCTCAATGCAGATGTATTACTTTTACAATAAGAAAGAATGGTGTTGTTGCTGTTGCCCTTGTTGTTTAACAAAGCTCACAACATTAGTGAAAACCCAGAAGCAGAGATTCACAGACTAAAAGGACATCCAAGGGCTTCAGCTACTAGCATGCATGGAGAAAGATTTATATTCCAATATGCAAATTAAGGATACTGACTTGTATTTCTCCACAGATAAGGGTAAAAAAACGTAGTTTTGAGGACACCTCAATTGGTTGAGCCTCCGACTTCAGCTCAGGTCATGATTTCACGGTTCGTGAGTTCCAGCCCTGCATTGGGCTCGCTGCTGTGCTCAAGGAGCCCACTTCGGACTGTCTATCCCCATCTCAGTGCCTCTCCCCCACTTGCACTCTCTCTCTCAAAAATAAACATTTTTTTAAAAACAGCTTTGAATTAGCTCAAAAGAATTAGCTCAAAATAATTAAATCGACCAGTTTTCACAATAACCCTAAAACATAAATATTATTATGATTTCCATTCTACAGATGAGAAAACTCAAAATGATTAGTCAAGTAATTTTCCCAAAGCCCTATAGCTAACAAGTGGTAGAGAGGAATTGAATCCAGACCTTCTGTTTCTAGAGTCTGTGCTCTTAACTTTTGCTTGAAAAATTAAGGCAGATTTTAAACATACTTGTCATAAAATCACATAAATATTCCTGTACTCTCCTTAGACTTTTAAATTTTTTTAATGTTTATTTATTTTTGAGAGAGAAAGAGACAGACAGAGCATGAGCATGGGAGGGGCAGAGCGAGAAGGAGACTCAGAATCTGAAGCGGTCTCCAGGCTCTGAGCTGTCAGCACAGAGCCCTTTGCGGGGCCTGAACTCACGAACTGTGAGATCATGACCTGAGCCCAAGTCAGAAGTTTAACCAACTGAGCCACCCAGGCACCCCCCTTTTGTTTTTATGTTTATTTTTTGAGATAGAGTCCTTAGACTTTTAAAATTCTGTATGTCATCTCAATGGGCCAGCCCTAAATTTCTTAAGCCAAGTAACTGACAAAAATGTTAGTCTCAAGGATTGAGCCTGGGAGATTTAGAGTCAGAAAACTCTCTTCAGGGGTGCCTGGGTGCCTCAGGTGGTTAAACATCCAGCTTCAGGTCGGGTCATGATCTCGCATTTCCTGAGTTGGAGCCCCGCATCGCATCGGGCGGGCTCCCTGCTGCCACCTCAGAGCCCCCTTCAGATCCTCTGTCCCCTTCTCTCTCTGCTCCTCCCCTGCTTACTCAGTCTCTCTCAAAAATAAATAAACATTAAAAACAAAAACAAATTAAAAGAAACCTCCCTTCAGTTCAGTAATTTCCAAAATACTATATATCCATATATGTGTAAGTAAGCATATGTAAGCAGTTTTTTTTTATTATTACAAAGGTAATAACCATTGATTGAAAAAAATATATATCAAACATGGAAATATAGACTATGGAAACTGAAAATCAATACCATAGATTTTAATGTTTGTGTGTCCCTCCTCTCCCTCTATCTCAAAATTTATGTTGAAACCAAATCCCCAATGTGATGGAATTTGGAAGTGAGGCCTTTAGGAGGTGATTAGGTCATGAATGGTATTTGTAGCCTTATGAAAAGACCCCAGAGAACTCCTTTGCCCCTTTTGCCATCTGAGAACACAAGGAGAAAACAGCCACCCGTGAACCAAGAGGCAGGCTCTCACCTGCTGCTACCTTGCTCTCAGACCTCCTTGCTTCCAGAACTGTGAGAAATGGATTTCTGCTGTTTGCAAGGCACCCAGTCTATAGTATTTTGTTATAGTAATGTGACCATAATCACATTGGTCAGTGCAAGACTTCTCTTTTGGTGTTGTATTTATTCCTTCACTTCCAATCCTACTTCCTTCTTCCAACAGGAATACACTCCAATGTAATTAACTTGAGGTTCTTCCCACATACTTCCCTACATTTACTCAGGTAAATAGCATAGAGTACGGGTTAAGATTCTGGAGCCAGATTTCCTGAGTTCCATCCCAGCTCTGCCACTACCAGCTGTGTGACTGTAGGCAAGTTAACTAGCTTCTATGTATCTCAGTTTTGTCACCTAAAAAATAAAGAAAAAAATCAAAAAGGAAAGAAAGAAAGAAAAGAAAAGAAAGAAAAGAAAAGAAAAGAAAAGAAAAGAAAAGAAAAGAAAAGAAAAGAAAAGAAAAGAAAAAAGAAATCATGCCTACCTCATAGGATTGTTATATTAAATGAGCTAATAGTTATCAAATGCCGAGAACAGTGTCCAGCACATATTAGGTGATGTAGGTGCTAAATGAATGTCAAATAAATGTGCATCACTGAAAAAACATAACTGGCATTCAGTTTATTTCTCTCGATGCTTTCTTTTTTAAATCAACCATATCATGATATATAAATCTAACTGCATGCCGCATTTTAACTGTCCACTCCCTTCATGAGGCTCATCCTTAGTGTTTGTGAGGACTGAGGCAAAAGACCCAGGAGGCCTATACACCATATGTCTAAACATTTTAAAAAACATTAAGTGAAGGTAAGACACTGTAAAATTATTCCTTCTCTTTGACAAATATTCCTTCCTAAGCACAAAATAGAAACATATCTGTACAACTCTGATTTTTACATGACTTAGATTTGGCAAAAACAACAAGAGGACTAAATTTAATTCTTTTTGCCCATGTCTGGTTATTCTGTTGGTGGACTGGTGACATCTGGAGGAGTAATAATGACATGTGTAATTTTTAAATTGGATATTTAGGTGGCTCAGTCAGTTGAGCGTCCAGCTTCGGCTCGGGTCATGATCTCACGGTTTGTGAGTTCAAGCCCCGCGACAGGCTCTGTGCTGACAGCTTGGAGCCTGGAGCCTGTTTCGGATTCTGTGTCTCCCTCTTTCTCTGCTCCTTCCCCGCTCATGCTCTGTCTCTCACTCTCTCTCAAAAATAAATAAACATTAAAAAAAATAAAAAATAAAATAAAATAAATACATAAATAAAATAAAATTGGAAATTTATTCCAAAACTTTTTCTTGCCTTCACTTCAATAAAATCGTTATATAATAATAATCAAAATTTTCCCCTCATGATCTCACGGTTCTTGAGTTTGAACCCCACATAGGGCTCTGCACTGATGACTCAGAGCCTGCTTGAGATTTTCTCTCCCTCTCTCTCTGCCCCTCCTTCTCTCTTTCTCTCTCAAAGTAAATGAATAAACTTTCCCTGATGATGAGTGATGTTGGGCATCTTTTCATGTGTCTGTTAGCCATCTGGATGTATTTTTTGGAAAAGCGTCTATTTATGTCTTCTCCCCATTTCTTCACTGGATTGTTTTTTGGGTGTTGAATTTGATAAGCTCTTTATAGATTTTGGATATTAACCCTTTATCTGATACATCATTTGCAAATATCTTCTCCTATCCATCAGTTCCCTTTTAGTTTTGTTTCCCTTGCCTCCTGAGACATGTCTAGTAAGAAGTTGGTGTGGCCGAGTTCAAGGAGGTTGTTGCCTGTGTTCTCTTCTAGGATTTTTATGGCTTCCTGTCTCACATTTAGGTCTTTCATCCATTTTGAATTTATTTTTGTGTATGGTGTAAGAAAGTGGTCCAATTTCATTCTTTAAAAAAAATAAAGTATTAAAATTCCCCCCTATTTTGTTTTCTACTGGCAGTAACGTCAACTTAAACTTTCTTGAGTGGTTATAGTTATTTTATAAATTTTTACTAACTTGGAGAAATCTCACTCAGCTGAAGCCATACTTAGATTTTTAAAAAATGAACCATGAGGGGTACCTGAGTGGCTCAGTGGATTAAGCATCCAACTCTTGATTTCAGCTTAGGTAATGATTTCATTGTTCGTGAGTTTGAGCCCTGCATTGGGCTCTGCTTGAGATTCTCTCTCTACTCTCCCCCTGCACTCTCTCTCTCTCTCTCTCTCTCTCTCTCTCTCTCTCTGTCACAAAACAAAACAAAACAAATGAACCATGAAATTTTTCAACTTTTATGTTGAGCTATAACTTGCATGCAATATAAATGTACAAATCTTAAGTGTAAAACACAATACCTTTTTATGTGCTTATACACACGTACACACCACTCAGATCAAGAAATAGATCAGCTCCTCAGAAGGCTCGCTGGTTCACTCTCCAATCTGTACCCCCACAAAGTGACCACTATTCTTACCTCCATCCTTATATAACATGATAATGAAATGATACCATCACAGTGCAATATTGCAATGCATATGATAAATTATTGTTATAACAGAAAACATTACAAGTACTTTCATTTTACCATACAATGGCTTTCAGTTATATTGCTACTTCATCTCTTAAAGTCATGTAGATCCTTAGAATATTAAAGTTCTTTTTTAAAAATTTCATCATTGTAGGGCACCTGGTTTGATTAGTCAGTGGAGCACGTGACTCTCAATCTCAGGGTCATAAATTCAAGCCCTACACTGGGCATGAAGCCTACTTTAAAAAAATAATAATAAAAAAATAAAATTCCAATGTTGTGATATTACAAAGTAAACCAAAACAAGTATACTAATCAATTTGTTCAACATCTCTTCATTTGAGACTATATCTTAATCTATCGTGGCCAGAAAACATGCTCTATGGAAATTAGTTTGATGGTTATTTATACATGAATCTTCTTATTTATGAAATTTATATAAAACCTTTTTGTTTCTTTGGTCTAATTTCCTTATATTTCATTTGAATGGTATTGTTGTTGATCTTTTGATTTAGAAAAACTTTTTCCTAAAATTAAAGAAATTATTATTTTCAAAAGTGAAATGTAGCTATGTAAGGTTTTTTTTTTTTTTTTTTTTTGGTAAACTTTTGCTAAAATTAGTAATAACAATGAATAGCTGATACCAAATAATTGTGACCAGCTCAACTTCAAAATAAAGTTCATTTTCCTACAAAGGCCACAAATTGCTCTTTGTTTGAAATCTTCTATTTTTTAACTTTTCTAATGCATCTTGTATCTTGTCTAAATTAAATCCAATTTGACAAAATTTAGAAACATTTTCCTCACATGTTCAAGAGTAATTTTATAGGGGTGCCTAGGCATCTCAGTAGGTTAAGCGACCACCTTTGGCTCAGGTCATGTTCTCACAGTTCGTGAATTCGAGCCCCTCGTCAGGCTCCATGCTGCCAATGCAGAGCCTGCTTGGAATTCTTGCTGTCTCCCTTGCTTTCTCCTCACTCTCTGCTCCTCCCCCACTTGTTCTTTCTCTCTCAAAATAAAGAAATAAACTTTTAAAAAAGTCCCTGAATAACAATTCATTAAAAAAAAAGAGAGAAAGTGATTTTTGTATATGCTTCCTCAAGATGTTCAATGTTTGAGCAGATTCAGAATGTTGTATGTGATCTTTGATTTGCTCCAAAGAATATCACTACAATTGACATGATTAAGACCAACAGATTCAAACAAAGTTCATAAATGGTTTCAGGAATATCTCTAGATTTGGTGCTAAATTATGGTATGTACACTTTTAGCAAAGCCTTTATGGTAGGCTTCATCATGCATGGACCAGATCACCATCACAGACGTGTACCAATAGTGGTACATATACCACTAATACATCTATTACATAGGATTTACTGGGAAAGCAAACGTAGTCTCCTAAATTCTCACTACCCTATGACATAGGCCTGATGTAGATGTTCTCAGTGCATCTTGGTCAAAGTCCCAGGGCCTGCCTAAGGCAATGGACTAGCTCTTCCACAAATACTCAATGAGAAGGACTCTGCCTGCCCCTGTTTTACGTATTTATTAACTGGACTAAGAGAGTGTACAGAAGATCTAGTTTCTCCAAGAAACAAGAATATATCAAGGCACCTCAGGCCCAAGAAGAACACTAGAAGTATGTAAATCCAAGGCTGAGTTCTTCCACCCAGGGCCTTGGGAACAGTTTTGAAGAGTCTCTACCTGTTAGGAACCCTGGCATTAGCCAAAGGCTTAGCTATTCCACTGCAGACAGGTTCAGTTCCACTGAGCCAGCTCTCTAGTAAGCTACCAAATGAGAAAATGTTCTTCCAGGGCCATCCAAATTTGTTTCTGAGCAGACTTAACCTTCAGCAATATTTTGAATCAATGCTTAAAATTGACAAATATTTTCTCAATCCGTCTTTTAAGCCAAAAGTCTATACTTTTTTTTTTTTTACAACAGGGGTAATACCAATCAAATATTTCTTAAATTTTCACTTTGTTTTCTTACATAGTTCAAAAGTAAGTGTGTGTGTGTGTGTGTGTGTGTAATTATTCAACATGACTTTACACAATCTAGTTGAAGTTGATAATGTACATACTTAAGTTTTTATTTTATATATGATTTCTTCTCTCCCTTTACTAGCCATTATATTAATAATCTCATACCGAATTTTCCATCCTAGATAGTGATCATTAGTTACCTGTCTTAAATGTTTACCCATTCTGGCTTCAACTTTCAAAATAATTTATTCTAAATTTAGTTCCACTGTTTTCTGTAAATGTTGTGCTGTTAAAATAATATTACTTTAGGAGTATTACAATAATGTCCTATGTCAGTGTTTACTTGTGTTGATAAATGCTATCATTGTTTGCTGATTACTCAGCCTTTTCTTTTCCCAGCTCCAGAATAGCATGTGTGTTTTTGTGTGTGCCAGTGACATTTTTGTTCTTTTCATCAGAAACCGAAATATTTCTAGTCACAAAAACTTTTGCTGGCCAAAGCGGATCTTGAAAACTGGTTGTGAAGTATGTAACAGTATAACAAAATACATAGCCTTTAAACTTAAAGTATAAAATATAAATTCTACAGTTCTATATTCCATTTAGAAGCATTTTGGTATGAAGGAAATGACTAAATTTTTTTCTGAGTAAAAATAAAAATTCAAAGTTATAATCATTCAGTTGGAACAGAAGAATGTGATAGTCATTGTCCAGGATCATTGTTCAACAGACATTGAAAACCTCAGGGTTTCTCTTATTCATTCAACCTGCTGATTTCATATATAATTCTCAATGAATTCTATTTGCTTCAGTCAGTTACTAAACCTTAATTAGTAAAGAATGTGAAATTACAGAGATTTCATTTGACCTGTTCAAGTAGTGATATGAAAAGAATAATTTTCTTCCTGCTTTCACTGCATTGATCAGTTACTAAATCTCATTAAATAAACAATTTGTAATCTCTTCAGGAATCTTAAGTGAGTTATTCTCAACAGAAGTCTGTTTGTTTTCATTGTTTCCAATTTTTATAAATTTAAGCAGACTTCTTCTTTTTAAAGACTTTCTATTTTGAGGCCCATGGCTGGGTCAGTCAGCAGAGCATGCTACTCTTGATCTCAGAGGGTCATGAGTTCAAGTCCCATGTTGAATGTAGAGCTTACTTTAAAAGGCAGGGGGAGGGGCGCCTGGGTGGCTCAGTCGGTTGAACGTCCGACTTCAGCTCGGGTCATGATCTCACAGTCTGTGAGTTCGAGCCCCGTGTTGGGCTCTGTGCTGACAGCTCAGAGCCTGGGGCCTGTTTCAGATTCTGTGTCTCCCTCTCTCTCTGACCCTCCCCCGCTCATGCTCTGTCTCTCTCTGTCTCAAAAATAAATTAAAAAAAAAAAAAGTTAAGAAAAAAAAAAAAGGCAGGGGGAGTGGGGGAGGTACTTGGGTGGCTCAGTCAGTTGAGCCTCCAGGTCTTGATTTGGGCTCATATCATGATCCCAGGGTCATCGATCGGGCTGGGTATGGAGCCTGCTTGCAATTCTCTCCCTCTCTCTCTCTCTCTCTCTCTCTCTCTCCCCCCCCCACCTCTGCCCCTCTCCCCTGCTTGTACTCTTTCTCTCTCTAAAATAAAGTTAAAAAAAAATTATTAAATACATAAAGTTAAAATACATGTAAAAGTAAAAATTCAACTGAAATTTCATATACTATTTTCAAAAAAAGTCTTTTTTCTTCTAAAGTATCCACAATTATTTCTTACATTAAAATGCAATATATAAATTATAATAGATATTAGAGTATTCAGCCAAAATAGTTTAAGTAGAGCTGAATTTTAAATTTATTTTCCTAAAAATTTAACTAAACCTTTTAACACATTTTTATGAAAGTAAAACTATTCATATTCTATCACTCAGTGTCCATTTAGTTGTCAATTTAAAGCATCAGCTTTCCATTTCAATCATGTTATGTCTAAACCACATATACACATTTAGTAATATGAGTTGTTCGTTATTGCAAAAGTTCCTCAGCTGCTATATATATCTGCTGCAATACAGTGCTAATATATGAGTACCACAAATTGGAATACCAAGAGAGAAGCGAACAGATGAATACTCAGGGCTGTTGGGAAAGGACACTTCATTGTGCAAGAACCTATTGCATTTGTAGCATCTGAGAGGAAGGAGTTGCCAAGTAATTCATTTTCTCTCTTACATAAGCATTTTTGTCACGCCAGTGTTCCCTGTCCTCCAAAGCCATGTCCATCTCCAAGGCAGGCAGCAGTGTAACCTACAGACCTACACAACAATGAAGGTGTTCATACCCATTTTTAAGGACATAGGACAAGATACGTGAATGCATTTCCCTAAAGCCTAAATAGCATGAGTAACAACAGAGAATACATTCAGTTACAGGTCAGTCCATGCTGGCCCTAAGTACCACATCACTGACCAAGCTGCCCATGTGTACTTTAAGAAATGTACTTTTGGGGAGATCCCGGGTGGCTCAGTCAGTTAAGCATCCAACTTCAGCCCAGGTCATGATCTCACGGTTCGTGAATTTAAGCTGCATTGTCAGTGCAGAGCCTACTTAAGATTCTCTCTCTCCCTCTCGCTCTCTGCCCCTCTCTCTCAAAATAAATAAACTTAAAAAATAAAAGAAATATACTTTTTGTATCTTTGTGATATGTGAAGACTTCTAAAGTACAGGGTGCAGAGCAGAGGCCCCTCTTGCCCATGTCTAAGGTACTGTCCCTATGTTGCTGCCTGTCTTTTGCTACAAACAAAATTATGATAAACATTCTCATTTCTGTCTCCTTAAGGATCTGTGAAGGGTATCTCTGAGATACATACTCAGGAGTCAAATTGTTGGGATATAAAATAGAACACATTTTAATTTCACTGAATATTGATTGCTCTCTAGAACAGCTATACTAGCTGACACTCCTTCTGAAATACATATATTCCCTATTATTCCATACAAATTCATTATTTTCAAAACCAAAATGGTATGGTCCTTTACCTATTGTTTCACAGTTTGAACTTCTCATTTGTCTAGTTTGATACTGATCCATTGGCTGGATCTTTTAGGCAAAATTGTCTAACCAGTAACCACTCAATTGTACCAGCACCTGAGCCATATTTCTGCATCCTTCATTCAATTAATATATTTGTTTATCCAGACACAGATTTTAGCAAACTATTAAGAACTGTTCCAGGCACTGGGGGAACCCAAAGACAAATGAGGCATAATCCCTTACACTCAAGGACCTTGGAGTCTAGAAGATGTAATAAGAAAACTATTCCAAAACCTTGTAGAAGTCAAGATTTACTGTCATTTTCATGGAGCCTGGGTGGCTTGGTTGGTTAAGCATCTGACTCTTGATTTCAGCTCAGGTCATGATCTCATGGTTTGTGAGTTCAAGCCTTCATTGGACTCCATGCTGATAGTGTAGGGCCTGCTTGAAATTCTCTCTTTCCCTCTCTCTCTGCTCCTCCCCGGTTCCCTCACATGTGGTCTCTCTCTCAAAATAAATAAACTTAAAGAAAAAAAAGATTTACTGTCATTTTCACTTCTTCTTTTACAAATTCATTAATCCTATCAAAAGAAAGAAAGTTAGATAACCTGAAAATACATGTCCCTAGCAAACTCTCACTTCTACCAATGTGTTTACTTGGTAAGAGCACATAAATGATAATCCTTTGAATCCTTGAATAATCCTTTTCTGAATCTTTCTCAGGAGCAAAATCAGATTTGAGTCCTCTAACTTCTTCTTTTGTATTTGCTTATATCTGATCTTGATTTCATTCTCCTTGACTTTCAAAATAACAACTGTTCAACTATTCATTCTAGACCATCGGAGTGTGCTGGACACAATTCATGCAGTCTAGTTGATTGAAATTATTGAGACCTCTGCACAACTTAGATGCTTCATTTCTCATCCACCTTAGGCTCTAGTTTCTTCCAGCCCACTTTTGTTTTACCTTTTTAAGTATGAAGACCACTCTCCTTGACATAGAAACAGACTCAAAGAATTCTGCTTACTCTGCTACTTGTTCACATTACAGTCAGTGCCAAGCATCAGACCTAATCTTCCTTCATCATTTTGCTCTAAATATGATTTACTTTTTTCATATTTATTTTGAGAGAGAGAGAGAGAGAATGAGAGGGGGAGGGGCAGAGAGAGAGGAAGACAGAGGATCTAAAGCAGGCCCCGCACTGACAGCAGAGAGCCTGAAGTGGGGTTCGACCTCACAAGCCATGAGATATGACCTGAGCTGAAGTCAGACACTCAACCAACTGAGCCACCCAGGCACTCCTCTAAAGAGGATTTATGAAGCTTTTTTATTTGTCCTCAGCAGATTTTCAATTCTCAACTCATTTGGGGCTTTAGTGTTTTTACAGATTTATGACATTCTCTCTATTCATCCTTAGTCATATTTCCTTATTTCCATCATTTGTAAATTTTCTATTAAAATCTGAACTAATCAGAAAATACCTTAGGGGAGCCTGGGTGGCTCAGTTGGTTGAGTGTCCAACTCTTTATTTCAGCTCAGGTCATGATCCCAGGGTTTTGGGATTGAGCCCCACGTTGAGCTCTGCACGGAGCATGGAGCCTGCTTCAGATTCTCTTTCTCTCCCTCTGCCCTTCTTCCCCACTCAGGCTCTCTCACTTTCTAAAATAAAAATTGGGGTACCTGGGTGGCTCAGTCAGTTAAGCATCCCACTTCAGCTCAGGTCATAATCTCACAGTTTGTGAGTTCAAGCCCCATATCGGGCTCTGTGCTGACAGCTGAGAACCTGGAGCCTGCTTCAGATTCTGTGTCTCCTTCTCTCTCTGCCCCTCTCTCGCTCACGCTCTGTCTCTGTCTCTCAAAAATAAATACACATTTTTTTAAAATTAAAATTAAATACAATAAAAATAAATTTAAAAAATAAAGAAAATATCTCATGCTATCACACTAGCTTCAACACACCCCCTCTTTTCTTCTTCATCAAGACCATTTAAAATTATGTAATCAGAATTGAGAATCTAAGGGCAACCCAATCCTCTTGATCATGGTACATCTAGCATAGTACAGGGCAAATACATATTTAATGAATAATAATAAATGAATGAAAAATCTCTTCCATGGATTTATGCTTGTCTTTTCTTTGAACTTTATATAATCTGAATTTTTTTGTAATTTTTAAAATATGCTTGGATATCGTTATAAAAATTTACAACTTAGGTAGAGTCACTTTCTCCCTACATTACCGTCATGTTTATTTCAGTTAATTCCAATTAAAAAAAAAATTTTTTTAATGTTTATATATTTTTGAGAGAGAGAGTGCAAATGGGGGAAGGACAGAGAGAGAGGGAGACACAGAATCCAAAGCAGGCTCCAGGCTCCGAGCTCCCAGCATAGAGCCCAAGGCAGGGCTCAAACTCACTAACGTGAGATCGTGGCCTGAGCTGAAGTTGAATGCTTAACCAACTGAGCCACCCAAGTGCCCCAGTTAATTACAATTTTTAAAACGTACACATCTTTCTGTGTTTATAATTACTAAAGATGTTAACTTAGGACTATGGAAGCTGCTCAGAAAAAGCCTTCTTGGGCCTGACACCCCTCACACCTACATGTAATGATTTTGTTTTTCATGGTCAGCAGAAGGACTAACAGCCAGTGACAACTGCTTTGAGGAAAGATCTGTGCCCTCTGCAAACTGTGTGTAAGGTGATATTCCATATCAGGATGGAATTTAAAGCACCTTTAAGTCCCCTGCTTATGTCCCCTGGGGTTAAAATTTTTATTTGCTTTTTTGACATAGTTGCCTACAGAAACATTTTGAGAGAATCTATTTTCTGTGTATCCCAAATAAGATGAAGAAAGATGTTGTAATTAAATGTTGCCATTAACTCACAATTTCTACCTTTGGGAAAGTTATAAAAAGGACAAACCTCTCTCCCTGCTTCCTTCAACTGTTGCTGGTAATAACTCAGCTGTCCCTTTAGGTGTCCCCTTAGGTGCTGTGGGCTGTGGGCACAACCCATCAAGGACCAGTTGTACCCAGTCTGGACCTAAGGCCATGAAGACTACTGAAAGAATCCTGCCTTCAGCAGGAGCCTGATGACATGACAGGTAATGTCTGGACATTGCTTTGCTTTATATTTGCTAAAGAATTAAGGGGACTTAAACTGTATTAATCAGTCTTCCTTGCTTCCATCCTTTAGTCTCTATCTCATTGTAATGAAAAGAATTAAGGTGTGTTCCTGCCTAAGCAGGCAGTCAAACCCAATTTGGGGAGCCCCTAAAGCTGTTATAAAATATTAAGGCAAGTTAGAGTTACTAATTGTTCCAAAACTGTATGTTTTTCTCATCTTGTATAAACTCTGATATTTTAGATGGAACATAACCTTGGGGCACCTGGGTGGCTCTGTTGGTTAAGCATCCAACTTTGGGTCAGATCATGATCTCACCGTTTATGAGTTCAAGCCCTACATGGGGCTCCGCTTAGGATCCTCTGTCTCCCCCTCTCTCTGCCCTTCCCATGCTTGTGCGTGCACGTGCACACTCATTTGCTCTATCTCTCTCAGAAATAAATATTTTTAAAAAAAATTAGATGGAAGATAGCCTCATTTTGACACCATAGATGACTCTTGCCATTAAAAATATGTGCTTCATGGGGCACCTGGGTGGCTCAGTCAGCTAAGGATCTGACTTCAGCTCAGGTCATGATCTCATCACTCACGAGTTTGAGCCCCACATCTGGCTCTCTGCTGTCAGCATGGAGCCTGCTTCAATTCCCGTCTCCCTCTCTCTCTGCCCCTCCACAGATCGTGCTTTCTCTCTGTCTCAAAAATAAATAAAAACATCAAAAAAAAATTTTTTTAATGTGCTGTGTATTGTAAATTCCATTTATATGAAATGCCCAGCATAGGCAAGCCCAGAGAGACAGAAAGTAAATTAATGGCTGTTAGAGGATGGAGAGAAGGGAGAATAGGGAGTGACTACACAATTGGTATAGGGTTTCTTTCTGGGGTGATACAAACATTCTGTAATTAACAGCAATGATGGTTGTACAACATTATAAATAAACTAAAACTCAATTATGCAGTTTAAAATAGTTTAAATGGTGATACTTACGTTATGTAAATTTTATCTCAATAAAAAAAATTGGGAGTAGGAACCTGACTGGCTCAGTAGGAAGAACATGCAACTCTTGACCTTGGGGTCCTGATTTTGAGCCCAATGTTGCATGTAGAGATTAGTTAAAAAAATGAATTGAGACGCTTTGGTGGCTCAATCAGTAAAGCGTCTGACTCTTGGTTTCCGCTCAGGTATGGCCTTGCAGTTTTCATGGGTTTGAGCCCTGCATCGGGCTCTGTGCTAACAGTGCAGAGCCTGCTTGGGATTCTTTTTTTTTTTTTTTTTAATTTTTTTTTTTTTTAATTTACATCCAAATTAGTTAGCATATAGTGAAACAATGATTTCAAGAGTAGATTCCTTAATGCCCCTTATCCATTTAGCCCACCCCCTTTCCCACAAGCCTTCCAGTAACCCTCAGTTTGTTCTCCATATTTATGAGGAGCCTGCTTGGGATTCTATCTCCCACTCTCTGCCCCTCCCCCACTCGCACTGTCACTATCTCTCTCAAAATAAATAAATAAACTGTAAAGGAAAATTATTTTTAAAATGAATAAAAAATGAAAACGTAAAAAAATTATTTTTAAATCTTGTTTGTTTTGCTCTAATATTTTAAATTTAGTATTGTCAAATGTAAGGGGAAATATAAAGCAACTTATATAAAGCTGCAGGAGACTAATGTTAATAAAAGGTGAGTTGGCCAAAGGGGGAAAAAAAAAGAAGGAAACATGAATCTTTGAGGCACCTACCTGCATTCAGGGACCCAATGTGGCCTCAATCCCTGACGTTGGCTTTCTAGCATTCTCACACTGCCACCTGGTGGCTTTGGATCCCCAAATCTGTCTACTGCCATACCACCCTGAAGGAGCCTGATCTCTGAATCCCCATACCAAGTAAGGTCCCATATTTATGACTGGCCATCTCTTAACCATTCTTCCCTCCAAGCTTGCCCTCTTCTTGTTGTAAAGGACATGCAAAATGAATTCCTTGACAAGGTTTGAAAACCCAAGTGGGTCAGCGTATTAAGATCTACTGAACTGTGGGGCACCTGGCTGGTTTGGTCCTTCCAGCATGCAACTCTTAATCTCAGGGTCGTGAGTTCAAGCCCCACATGAGGTGTAGAGTTTACTTAAAAAAATAATAAAAAGATCTACTAAACTTCCAAATAATTGATCAACATATTAACTCAGAGAGGTAACAGAGGTAGAATTTCAGGTGCACCCCATTGTTCCATCAAATAAATATGTATTGAGCCTGCTTTGTGCCAGGCACTGTTCAAAGCCATAAAAATGTAACAGAGAATATAACTGATAAAAATGGAGCCATATTCTTGTGAAGTGAGGCAGGACAGTAAAAAATTAATGAACTAGAGTTACAAATATCAACATGAATGCATCTCATAAACATGTAAATGTGTATGTGTATATATGTATATATAACTTAAGGTACATTGTATGAATAGGAAAGGAGTACATGTTAACCACCTCTGGAAAGAGGAAAACACCAGTTTGTAGCATTTGCTTATTTCTGTAATATACATACTACTGTTGTGGCTAATTCTGAGTTATTTGGTGGTTTAAGAACCAGCTCACAATATTCCTACAATGTTAACAATCAGCCCTTGTGAGACTGTATGAGCATGCTCCAGCACCTACTGCTGGATTAGTTGACCCCGTCTAAGAGCATGGATGATTCATGCCTAGTAACAGAAGGGAAGAAAGAGTAACAGTAGAACTACTGTTGGGTGACTAGATAGGGTGGTAGGAGCTTATGAAAATTCTTGTTTTCCTAATGATATAGGAAGAAAGTGAGTAGAAGAGGGAAAAGTTTTGAAATTAAAGAAAGAAAAAAGAGGAGTGAGGGACCAAGATGGTGACATAAAAGGCTCCTGAACTTCCCTTCTCCCATGGATGCATCAGATATACAGCTACACACAGAGCAATTCCCTCTGAAAGAAATCCAGAAATTGGGTGAGTGCATTAGCTGATTGCACATCAAGCAAATGAGATAATACCCATATAAAAATGGGTAGGAAAGGCTTAGATACACTCTCATCATAAACTCCACCCTGGCACAGTGCTGCACAATCAGGAGGAAACCCCAATTCCATTTCTTTCAGGTCAGTCCTCATTGAGGAGAACCAGCATATCCCTAAGGATCCAACTTAAAAGTTGGATCACACATCTAGTGTCCCAATTTTTAAGGCTTCCACCTAAGGAATGGGCCCCCAAATCACCTCGCTCTGAGAGTCAATGGGGCTTATATTCACAGAAAAGAACTAGTTTTCAAATATGCAATGGTGAACTTCCCCTGCCCCCAGTACTTGAGCCCCACACCTGGACTCAGCACAGAGGGAACAGATAAAAATGCCCATCTCTCAGTTTCTCCCTGAAAGGGGTTAACTCCAAACTTTCACATTTACTGCCTAAGAGTCTAACTTCTAATAAGCCTGCATCTAGGTGCTAACTGTGATCCTTCCTTTTGAGACTCTTGGCACACCTTTTACTGGGAGCCAGTAAGAACAAAAATGGTAGTTTGGACAACACGTTTTGAGAGGCAACCAGGAGCTCAAGCCAAGCTGATTGGAAAAGTTCATCTCCTGCACAAGACCAGTCTGTCAAATGGGAGAGGTGGCTGTCTTATGTACTGCACAGAAACCAACACAGAGAGTCATGGAAAATGAAGAAATGGGAATGTATTCCAAACAAAAGAACAAGATAAATCTCCAGAAATAAATTGTAATGAAATGAAGATAAGTGATTTACCCAATAGAGTTCAAAATAACAGTCATAGAGAAGTCAGAACAATTCATAAACAGAATTTCAACAGAGATAGAAAATATAAAAAAGTACCAAACAGCAATTACAGAGCTGAAGAATACAACTAGCTGAAAATTTTAATAGAAAATCATCAAATCACAAAGGAAGAGAATGAGAGAGGAAGAAAGGAACAAAGTAACTACAAAGCAGCTGGAAAACAACAAAATAGCAATAGTACATTTTGCAAGTTTATACTAACAATAATTAAATGTAAATGGAATAAATTCTCCAATCAAAAGACATAGAGAGGCTGAATGGATTAAAAAAAAAAAAACAACTGAATATGCTACCTACAAGAGGCTCACTTCAGCTTTAAGGACACACATAGACTGAAAGTGAAGCAATGGAAAAAAATATTCTAGGTAAATTGAAACTAAAAGAAAGTAGTGGTAGCTATACTTATTTTAGACAAAATAGACTCTAAGCCAAAATCTGTAATAAGAGACAAAGAAGGTCATTCTATAATATAGAGGTCAATCCTCCCAAAAGGATATAACAATGGAAATATTTCTGCATCTAACATCAGAACACCTAAATATATAAAGCAAACATTAACAGACCTGAAGAGAGAAATAGACATCAATAAAATAATAGCAGGAATCTTCAGTATTGCACTTTCAACACAGGATAGATCATTCAAACAAAAACAGTAAGGAAACACTTGACTTAAACTGCATGGCTGTTTCCACAAAGTAGCAGAAAGGAACACCAGCAAAGAGTGGACATTTCCCGGATAGAATTATCCACCTGGAAGAGCCAGTCTTGCAGCTAAAAGATATTCCCTGTGGTCAATCGCAAGCATAGCTCTACCATCTTGTTTGTGATATCAATTATTATGATTTTGTCAAATCAACATTTGCTAAGTAAAAGCCCTGGTGAGCCATGGCTCAGCAAAGGACCATAAGAAAAATTGAGATAGGGGCGCCTGGGTGGCTCAGTTGGTTAAGCATCAGACTTTAGCTCAGATCATGGTCTCACAGTTTGTGAGTTTGAGCCTCACGTCAGGCTCTGTGCTGACAGCTCAGAGCCTGGAGCCTGCTTTGGATTCTGTGTCTCCCTCTCTCTGTGCCCCTCCCCTGCTCACACACTCTCTCTCTCTCAAAAATAAACATTAACAAACTTTTAATAAAAAATTTTAAAAATTAAAAAAGAAAAATTGAGATAAAGAAGTTTATACTCACAGGTCCTGCAAAATGTACACAGCACACCTTGGATCACTTGTTTTCTGCTACTTTCCACTGCACTGCAGCATACTGCCTATGCAGAATGCTACTGCAGCTTCCCAACCCAAATTGCAAGCTCCAAAAGAAACAGTCAGATTCTTCCCAAATCTCAGAGCATCGCTCATTAAAACTACTTTGAGGTGCCTCAAATGTGTTTTTCAGTCTATTAATTACCCCACAGAAGGTAAATTTCCTCATTGAGTATTAAACCAGCATGTTTCCTGACCCCAAGCACAGATCCAGCTACTGACTATTAGGACAATTGGCTAAGATTTTCACAAGTCCCTTGCATTAATGGCAACTCCCACCTAGTGTGGTTTTCCAAGGTACCAGGCATTGTCTTTAGAAGAAGGAGACTCTGCTTCTCTGACCACTGTGTTTGTGGATGGCACCAGGACTCAGAGTCCTAACCAGTATGATAGGGGCATCTTTGCTCAGGAAGTCATGGCTTCTTGCAAAGGTAAGTATGACTGGGGCAAGGTCTTCTGTCACTGCATATCTTGCTGCTGGCACACCTCATTCCCTGATCTTATGGGATATTATGGATCTCATCACTGGCACATACTAGCACAAGATCCAATGGCCTAATATAAATATTCCTGGCTCAGGGCTCTTGGGTGGCTCAATCGGTTAAGTGTCTGACTCTTGATTTCAGCTCAGATCATGATCTTGCGGTTCATGAGTTCGATCCTCACATTGAGCTCTGTGGAGCCTGCTTGGGATTCTCTCTCTCTCTCTCTCTCTTCCTCTCTTTCTCTCTCTCTTTCTCTCCCTCCCCCACTCATGCTTTCTCTCTTCCAAAATAAATAAATAAACTTTAAAAAAAAAAAAAGATTTAAAAAATACTCCTGGCTCTATTAGACACAGGAGTCCAAGTTACAGTAATTCTTGGTAACCTTTCTAAATTCCCCAGAGGAACCTCATATAGCCTATAAGGCACAGCAGGCAAAACTGTAAAAAGAGTACAGACTAAGTGAGATGTATCTGTATTTCTGAAAGAGTTACCAATGGTGATGGCCCCCAGCTCTCTTTTCCTGTTGTAGAAATGGATGCCCTCACCCAACTATACACCTGGAGGAATAAACCTAATTTCTGCCCTTTTTTATGATAGCTGCCAAATGGAAACCTATCCAAATGCTTCCTCCAGTGAAAATAATAAATACAATACAATTTTGGCCAAAGCAAGATACAGAGGGCTATGGGCTCATCATTAGAGATATGCTCGACATCAGGGCCATTAGGCCCACCATCTCTCCATTTTATAGTTCTATCCAGCCAGTTATTTTATTTTCCTTTATTTTAGAGAGAGAATATGAGCAGGGGAGATGAACAGAGGGAGAGAAGGGGAGAATCTTAAGCAGTCTCCATGCTCAGCATGGAACCCAAGGCAGGGCTCAATCCCACCACCCTGGGATCATGACCTGAGCTGAAATCAAGAGTCAGACGCTTAACTAACTGATCTACCCAAGGACCCTTCATTCATTCATTCATTCATTCATTCATCACTCATTTATTCTATCTGGCCAGTTTTAAAGCCAGCCACCAATGAATGAGGATTAACAGTTGACTATTAAAAATTAACTATTGGCAAATAACCTCTCCTTTAGTGTCCTGCCCACCACTCCCTTGCAGTATATTCAATAAACTTCTATCTCCTTAAAAAAAATTGACTACTAACAATTGACTACTAAAAGCACAGGTTCCCACCACTATAGCTCCCATTCCCAATATTATAAAGATAATAGATGACATCCAAAGGGCTCAGGGACCCCACTTTGCCGTCCAAGATTTAGCCAACATGTTTTATCTGGTCCCCAAAACTGAAGCCCCATACCTCAATTTGCTTTCAGTTTTGAGGGCACCCAGTGCACCTTTACTCAGCTGCCCAGGGATTATCTAAATAGCCCTGCCATTGTACATACCCTATGCAGACAAGATCTAAAGTCACTTAAACTAGGGCACCTGGGTGACTCAGTTGGCTGAGCATTCAACTCTAATTTCAGCTCAGGTCATGATCCCAGGGTCATTGGATCAAGCGCTGTGTTAGGCTCCACAGTAAGCATGGAGCCTGCTTAAGATTCTCTCTCTCTCTCTCTCTCTCTCTCTCTCTCTCTCTCTCTCTCCCCCTCTTCCCCAATCTCTCTAATAAAAAAATAAAAATAAATAATAAATAAATAAATTTCACTGAAACTAACCCACTGCTGCCTTTAACATCATATAAATGACATTCTCTGAGTCTGGGAAGACTTACACCTAGCAACATAGCATTTACAGCAAAGAGAATGGACCATTGTCCCACATAAGATCGAAGGACTGACCACTTCTTTTACGTTTCTCAACATGGTTGGTCAGCTGAAGGCTGCAAAATTCCCCTTGCCTCCACTCCTCACAATCAAGCCTCCCACTACACTATAGCAGGCACAGCACACATAGGGTCTCTTCATCTTTGGACAACACATTTCACACTTATCCACACTACAGAGGCCTATTTATGCTGTTACGTGCAAATTGGATTTTTTCTACTGGGGAGAAACTCAACAAACTGCATCATGGCTGGCCCAACAAGACATGCAGAAGGCCCTGCCCTTAGTCTCTCAAGGCTTAGACTTCTGAATTGAATCACTGATGATGCTTCATTATACCTCATGTAGTCTTTGGAGTAAGCATGGGCTCTGCCCATGGGGTTCTGGACCAAATATCTGCCCCAAATAGCAGCCAGGTACAAAACAAACACCAAATTTTGGCAGGCTACCAGGCCCTTGTAAAGACAAAAATATTTTAATTTTTTTAATGTTTATTTATTTTTGAGAGAGACAGAGACAGAGCACGAGCAGGGGAGGGGCAGAGAGAGAGGGAGACACAGAATCAGAAGCAGGCTCCAGGTTTTGAGCTGTCAGCACAGAGCCCCATGTGGGGCTCAGACCCATGAACCGTGAGATCATGACCTGAGCCGAAGTCAGGCTCTCAACTGACTGAGCCACCCAGGTACCCCTAAAGACAAAAATATTAACAGGCTCCCAGCTTCACACATCAAGTCCCCATCTTGTCTTGAGTCCAGGTTTCAATGCAAAAGAGACTCAGCATGGCCACTGGAAATCATACCTTTAGGAAAGGGCTAGACACAATATCAAGGGCCTTTCCAAGGTTTCCCCCATGCTTAGCCCCTTGTCCACTTACATTTAGGTGCAGCTAGAGGCACCTTCACTGCTAGTCACTCTAATAGTCTGGGGAGCCCTTTGGGAGCAACTGTCTAACATGGAAAGGGAGTGGGTAGCAGCACCATGGTACACAATGCAGCCTGCTGAAAGGCTGCAGCATATCATCCTGCTGGCCGCATATCCCTAGTCCAGAAAAGCTCTCCTGGCCCAGCCCAACCAGCAGAGTTGGTAACAGGTGCCTGACTCTATAATAGGCCATAAAAATGAGACTCCCAAGGGCTCACATTTTTACTGACTCCTGGATGGTAGCCAATAGGCTCACAGTCTGGTCTGGACAATAACAAAGGGATAATTTCATGATTCAGGGAAAACCTATCCACTTGGAGAGAGATAACCAACTCACATATGCCAATTGTGGTCAGTCATGTTTCTACACACACACACCCCAACAAACACCAGGAGCACATTATAATAATATTGCAGACTCTTTATCCAAATTACATGTCTGTTCCAAGGCCCTGTATGAGCGACCTCCCAAAATATCAGACACAGCTCTGGACACAACTATTCCTCCAAAGATGTCATACCCACCAGCAGAGTGGGTCCATATTACATCAGACCACAGGGGAGTGACAGCACTCACTGATTGGGCATATTGTTCTTACATCTCCCTCATCCTGGCTCTAACCAAACTGGTGGTAAACAACTATCTCCCTTTGCTCCCAAAGAAAACTCTGGAAGGCTCTGGAAGACATGTATCTCCTGGGGAAACAGACCCCACTCACAATGGTAAATTGACTTGGGGGGGGCTGATGCCAGCCTCTGCTGAAGCTACTAAGTATACAACCACAGTCACTGATACCTTCACTAGGCTCCTGACCACCTCCCAGCATGTCATCTCCTTCTTAACCAGGTATATGCTCATCCCCTTTGGCTTACCATACATCATAGATTCAGATCAAGGTACCCATTTCACCTCCAAAGTTGTTTGGTCACAGGCTCTGGAATATGGAATCTTGTGGAATTTCAACCTAGTTTACTGGCCCCAAGGGGTTATAGAGATAACCATAATTACCTACTCAAAGACTTGTTTCTTAAGCTTTTAAAATTTATCTCTGTAATCATTTTTTCAATGTTTATTTATTTATTTTTGAGAGAGAGAGAGAGAGAGAGAGAGAGAGAGCGCGCAAGTGGGAGAAGGAAAGAGAGAGAGGGAAACACAATTCAAAGCAGGCTCCAGGCTCTGAGCTATCAGCAGACTCCAACATGGAGCTTGAACTCACAGACTGCAAGATCATGACCTGAGCTGAAATCGGACACTTAACCAACTGAGCCACCCAGGCGCCCCACTTCTTAAGTTTTTAAACAATAAGTGGTCCCCAAATAGATAGAAATTTTACCCCAGGCTTTAATACCGCTTAATTCCCATACTTTTTATACTGGGAATTTTATAATTTTAACACTGCTAAATCTCCCACATCAACTATCAGTCTCCTCCAAAGATTCCCCTGATAGTATTTCCAGGGAACATCCACTCCTTTCCTATCAGAGAGGATATCACTCATCTTTTCATCAGATAAATGTTCTCTTTACCATGTTGATTTTTCTAACACCTTGCCATCTTACACATGCTGACAGCCTGATCAAGGGCAGATTGTGCAATATGACCCTATTATAAGATAGTCCAAGGAGACCAACCTCTACCAAACTGCTTAGCAATCACGATTATACAAAATATCACTGGCCCAGACAATGGTTTAGGACCAGCAGCAAAGCTAAGGTCACCAGCTTTGCCTCACTATTTGGGTTATAAAGGCTGGCTAATTAAACCAAATTCATCAAAAATTTTGCAAAAGATTAAACCTATACCTCCAGGACTCACTAGCAGAACTGTTTAGATCTCAGAGAAAAGAAAAAAGGTCTTCTGCCTAGTGGGTGCCAGTCACATTAGGAAATGAAATCCAAACAGAAATCCTGGGATCTACAGATGCTATCAGTAGACCAAGACAAGGCCCCTACCCCACCTTAAGGGAAGAGGGAAATGACCTCTTGTTCCAAAGCAAGTACACTCATCCTTTGGTCAGTATCTAGATTGCTCGATGGAAGGAGGCCCCACCAGCTAGTTGAATGCAAATGTTTTCCACTGTGGCTATTACTCTTCTTGTGCAAAACCCAGATAATGGTGTTGTTAGTAGACCCCTGAGGTCTAACACTATTTTAGGTGAGCTGGAATAAAATCAGCCAGGTGTACAACTGTGCCACAGGACTGATGCTGGTGGGCCCTGTAGGAAGAGCTTTCACCAGTGTTTCATGGGACATAGATTCTGACCCAAGGCTTACCTCCATCTACGTTAAAAGGTGCGAATGCAAGTGATACTTAAATGAATCACTCCATCCTGACACTATGTCTCATTATTTCCCAGGTAGAATGGCCTTCCCAATGTAGCTAAATTAGACTCCTCTGGTTGTGCCCTAATGAATTTCCTGTAGTTGTAAAGGGATAATCTCTGGATTGTAAAGCTGCTATCCACAAAATGCCCCTACAATTAATGTACAACGTGCCCATAATCTATATAAACTGTGAATGAAGTCTCCAAAAATCTTGGTCATGGACATTGCATGACCCCTGCAAGGTGCACTCCTAACTCCATGGAGTTCACAGGGATCTGTTCACCTAGTGACAGAGCCCATACTGGTAGTTCCATTCTAAGTCAGGCCTCTAGCATATTCACTTGGATTTTTTTTAACATATATATATATGTGTGTGTGTGTATATATATATATATATATATATATATATATATGTTTAAGTTTATTAATATAATCAATCTCTATGCCCAATGTGGAGCTCAAACTCAGGACCCAGAGATCCAGAGCCACATGCTCTACTGACTAAGCCAGCCAGGCACCCCTAAGATTTTTATTTTTAAGTAATCTCTATACCCAACATCCCTGCTTGGGATTCTCTCTCCCTCTGTCTCTCTCTCTACCCTTCCCCCGCTCACTTGCTCGCTCTCTCTCAAAATAAATAAATAAACTTAAAAAAAAAAAAGGAGTTGCATGCTATAATGACTGAGCCAGCCAGGCACCCCAAAATGAGGGTCTTTTTTAAGATATATACTTGGAATTTAACACCTGCCAGCCACTCCCTTTTATAGATTCCCACCTAGGAAGGCCATCCTTCCCCGGGCAGGCCTCTACCACCCCCAGCACATCAACACCTCAGACTACGTGGCTCCAGCCTGACAGCTCACTGTTGGAGTTGACTGTATCTCAGATGGCAATGCCAGAACCCAAGAGACAGACGAGGAAGATAAAGCATTCCAGCCTCAATGGACATTGGGACTTTCCTCTCCCAGAATGTCTCCACACCAGGGGAGAAGTGACTGTGATGACTGTTAACCTCAAAACCGAGTTGCAAAAATACCTCCAGCTAATCCACCCTGAGAACCCCACAGAGTACTATTTTTCTGAAATAGCTAACTGCTTGCCCTGCGAATTTTGCATCTGTCAAAATGTTTGCAAAATTGTAAATGGCCCTGGCAGCACTAGACATCACTTCATCCTTATGGCAGGCCAAACATTCTAAACAACACTAGCCACAGTAAGGCACTTTGTTGCAACATCTCTAACTTGACTTGCTCAGATCCCATAGTTAGGGAGATCTTGCTGCTGTGTTCACTGCTCAGTGTACGAGATTACAGCTTTTGCTTTCCACCCTAGCCGTCCATGACAGACCCTACTCTCAATTTTCCCACCACAATCACCGGCACCTTCTCAACTCCTGAAATTGCTACCTACGATCCTCTTCACATCTTATCCATAAGCCCTTCCCTATTATATGCCACGACCCTGCCCCACACCACAACCTAGTGAACCAGACCTGACATGGCTACTCATACAAACCTCCAACATAGCAACCTAGGCCTTTCAAGTAAAATGGTATTGGATTTGTTACCATTCAGGGTCAGACCTACAGCCCCATGTCACTATCTATCCCACTTCCTAGTGATCAGCCCCTCATCCTAACCCTCACCCCCCAAACATCACAAACCTCATTTAGGCTAAACCAAGCCCTAATACAGATCCCAAACAGGGCACCCTGTGGGTAAGCATCAAAATAATGAACTCTTGGGGCGCCTGGGTGGCTCAGTCAGTTGAGCGTCCGACTTCGGCTCAGGTCATGATCTCGCGGTCCGTGAGTTCGAGCCCTGCGTCGGGCTCTGTGCTGACAGCTCAGAGCCTGGAGCCTGCTTCAGATTCTGTGTCTCCCCCCCTCTCTGCTTCTCCCCTGCTCGTGCTCTGTCTCCGTGTCAAAAATAAATAAAAACATTTAAAAAATTTTTAAAAAAATAAATAATAATGAACTCTTCACAGCAGTACTTTCTAAAGGCTACCAAGTATACTGAAACACAAAAGGCTGGACTTCACCCTTGTATACTCACAACCCCTTAATAATAAATAATGTCCCAGGGCACCTGGCTGGATCAGTCAGAGGAACATGCAACTCTTGATCTCGGGGTTGTGAGTTCAAGTCCCACGTGGGGTGTAGAGATTACTTAAATAAAGTTAAAACTTAAAAATAATAATAATAAGCAATGTCCCATTCAAATTCTACTGTGTACCTAATTCAAGGGACCAGGAGCAAGTTCACTTGACCCTGTCCAGTCTGCAAGCAGTCCAGAGATGACCCTTATTACTGCAACATTGTTACCTCTAATATTCTAGCTACACTTTGCCACACTTTATGCTACTGGCACCTCTCCACTAGATACGTCCTGCTGTTGTGCCAAGAAAGCCATTCTTATCCCTATCCTTATTACCACTGGATGATAGGCATAGCAACACTGCTTCCATCCTAGCCAACAAGACCAAATATTAAAAAACACTCAGCATGGCACAGAAACAGACACATAGACCAATGGAATAGAATAGAAACCTCAGAACTAGACCCACAAACGTATGGCCAACTAATCTTTGACAAAGCAGGAAAGAATATCCAATGGAAAAAAGACAGTCTCTGTAACAAATGGTGCTGGGAGAACTGGACAGCAACGTGCAGAAGGTTGAAACTAGACCACTTTCTCACACCATTCACAAAAGTAAACTCAAAATGGATAAAGGACCTGAATGTGAGACAGGAAACCATCAAAACCCTAGAGGAGAAAGCAGGAAAAGACCTCTCTGACCTCAGCCGTAGCAATCTCTCACTCAACACATCCCCAAAGGCAAGGGAATTAAAAGCAAAAATGAATTACTGGTACCTTATGAAGATAAAAAGCTTCTGCACAGCAAAGGAAACAACCAACAAAACTAAAAGGCAACCAACGGAATGGGAAAAGATATTTGCAAATGACATATCAGACAAAGGGCTAGTATCCAAAATCTATGAAGAGCTCACCAAACTCCACACCCAAAAAACAAATAACCCAGTGAAGAAATGGGCAGAAAACATGAATAGACACTTCTCTAAAGAAGACATCCGGATGGCCAACACGCACATGAAAAGATGCTCAAAGTCGCTCCTCATCAAGGAAATACAAATCAAACCACACTCAGATATCACCTCATGCCAGTCAGAGTCGCCAAAATGAACAAATCAGGAGACTATAGATGCTGGAGAGGATGTGCAGAAACAGGAACCCTCTTGCACTGTTGGTGGGAATGCAAATTGGTGCAGCCACTCTGGAAAACAGTGTGGAGGTTCCTCAGAAAATTAAAAATAGACCTACCCTATGACCCAGCAATAGCACTGCTAGGAATTTACCCAAGGGATACAGGAGTACTGATGCATAGGGGCACTTGTACCCCAATGTTTATAGCAGCACTCTCAACAATAGCCAAATTATGGAAAGAGCCTAAATGTCCATCAACTGATGAATGGATAAAGAAATTGTGGTTTATATACACAATGGAGTACTACAAGGCAATGAGAAAGAAAGAAATATGGCCCTTTGTAGCAACGTGGATGGAACTGGAGAGTGTGATGCTAAGTGAAATAAGCCATAAAGAGAAAGAGAGATACCATATGTTTTCACTCTTATGTGGATCCTGAGAAACTTAACAGAAACCCATGGGGGAGGGGAAGGAAAAAAAAAAAAAAAAGAGGTTAGAGTGGGAGAGAGCCAAAGCATAAGAGACTCTTAAAAACTGAGAACAAACTGAGGGCTGATGAGGGGTGGGAGGGAGGGGAGGGTGGGTGATGGGTATTGAGGAGGGCACCTTTTGGGATGAGCACTGGGTGTTGTATGGAAACCATTTTGACAATAAAGTTCATATATTGAAAAAAAACCAAACCACTCAGCAATTATCAACTGCCCTAACCAACCACATGCAGACACTACATCATATTCTGAGTCTGATGCAGCAGTAGTAATGCTCACTAGTACAAAGTAGTGATGTATAACCAATTGGCATTAGATTTCCTATTGGCTAAAGGGGGTGGAATCTGTTCTTTACAGGGCACTTCTTGCTGCATGGACATTAACAACTCAGGACAGGTACAGGCCAACCTCCAGAAGATGTGTCAAGATTTATATATCACTCATCATGTAACCAAAATATTTCAACAAATTTTGTGACTCTTCCAATAGCTGTTGTGATAAACAGTTTCCCCTGTCTCCCAGGGCCTCCCCTTATGCACACCTTAGATGAAACACCCCCCCCCACACACACACACACACACGTAGAGTTTACTAAAACCTCACCCTTTTTTATTTGAACTGACAAACAAAATGTGAGTCGAGAGCCTCAAACCTCTCCACCCTCAGACCCTAATAAAGGCATGTGCCCCAGGTCCTATCACTCTCTCTGCCCGTATCTGCCTTGACCTCCCATGTGGCCCTGTATGTATGTATAGTATGTGGCCCATACTATGTATTCTGTCTAGGGTTGTGAGTAATAAACTTCTCTATCTCAATTTCTCTTGCGGTCGTTTATTGACCCATATCCACCCCAGGGCTCTCCTTAACAAATGTTGATTTAACAAATTCATACCAAAGCTTTTGCACAGCAAAGGAAACCATCAACCAGAGGGAAAAGCACCCTATGGAATGGGAGAAAAACTGCAAACCATGTTGTATCTGATAAGCGGTTAATCCCTAAAGTATACAAGGAACTCATACAAAAAACAAAGAACCCAATTTAAAAATGGGCAAAGGACCTGAATAGACATTTTTCCAAAGAAGAAATATAAATGGCTAAGAGGTACATGGAAAGATGCTTTGGGGTACCTGGGTGCATCAGTTGGTTAAGTGACTCTTGATTTGGGCTCAGGTCATGAGCTGATCCGATTGACTGTGAGATGGGAGCCCCAGATCAGGCTCTGTGCTGACAGCATGGAGCCTGCTTGGGATTCTCTCACTTTCTCTCTGCCCCTTCCCCACTTACGTGCTCTCTCTCTCTCTCTCTCTCAAAAGAAACTTTTTAAAAAAAGATGCTCAAAATCACTAATCATCAAGATTTGCATAACTTATGCAAATCAAAATCACAATGAGATATTACCTCATAAGTGTTAGAATATCTATTATCAAAAATATAAAAAATAACAAATGCTGGCAAGGATGTGGAGAAAAGGGAATACTTGTACACTGTTGGTGGGAATATAAACTGGTGCAGCCACTATGGAAAACACTAAGTAGGTTCCTCAAAAAATTAAAATTAGAACTCCTATAAGATCCAGCAATCCCACTTCTGGGTATTATCCCATGTTCACTGAAGCACTATCCACAATAGTCAAGGTATGGAAACAACCTAAGTCTCCACTGACACCTGAATGGATAAAGAAAATGTGATATATATATATATATATACACACACACACACATATATATAATATATATGTATATTATATAGCTGTTATATATATCTATATATAGATATATAGATATATACATATATATAATATATATGTATATTATATAGCTGTTATATATATCTATATATATAGATATATAGATATATATCTATATATATTATATAGCTGTGTATATAGATATATATCTATATATATTATATATCTATACATCTATATATATCTATATATATTATATAGCTATATATATCTATATATCTATATATATAATATATCTATATATAATATATATGTATATAATATATCTATCTATATATATATATAATATTCAGCCTTGAAAAGAAGGAAATCTTGCCATTTGTGACAACATGGATGAAGTTTGAGGGTATTACGCTAAGTGAAATAAGCCAAGCAAAGAAAGACAAATACTGCACAGTATCACATATACAGAATTAAAAAAAAAAAAGTTGAACCCAGAGAAAGAACATTGGTTACGAGGGCTAAGAGGTCAGGAAAAATAGGGAGAAGCTGGTAAATGGGTATAAACTTTAAGTTATGAATAAGATCTGAGGATCTAACATGGTAACTATAGTGATAATACTGTATCATATAATTAAAATTTGCTAAGAGAGAACTTAAGTGTTCTCACCAAAAATAAATAAATAAATCAAATGGACTGCTTGAATTGAGATGATGGAAGCGTTGCAGTTAAAGTCAATGACAAACTTCATAAGTAAGCAAGTGACTGAAGGAGAGTGGGGAGCAAGAGTCTTGCAGCAAAGGAACACAAGGAACTGAGAGTCTAGGATGTTGGAGCACGCATCTACATGGGTAGCGAAACCACCAAGTTTAAGACTGCTGCAGTGTTGAAGAGGGCAGAAAAAGAGGAGCAAAGTAAGTGACTGCATCAAGGAGAGACAGTGTTTGATAAAGTCTGATATGGAATTCAAAACTGAACTTATTACAGGGAGTGGTCTGACTCTTGATTTCAGTTCAGGTCATGATCTCATGGTTGGTGGAATTGAACCCTCATCAGACCCTGCGCTGACAGCACGGAGTCAGCTTGGGATTCTCTCCTTCCTTAGCTCTCTGCCCCTCTCCCATTAGTGCAGAGTGCTCTGTCTCAAAATAAATTAAAAAATTTAAAAGAAATTGACACAGTTGTCTTTGCGTGGAGACTGGAGCCAGCCAGGAGCGAGGCAAGGAACTGTGATTTTTCATTATAAACTACCTGCGCATGTATTATGTCAATAACATTACAAAGGGCAAAAGGTTGAAGAAAAATAACAGAAGTGCTGAAAATACCCCAACATAAAACCGTATTAATTAAATACTGTATACGCTCCCAGTTTTTTTCTGTACCATCAGAATCCATTTTGAAAATATTTAAAGGGCCCAAGATCAATAAAAGCTCATCTGGCGACTGAAAATCTTCAAAACAACTGACGTTAAAAAGGGGTCCTAAGTTTTGAGACCACTCAGCCGAGGATTCGATTCCAACGCGCCAAGGCTCAGCATACACGCCATTCCCCCACCCGCTAGGCCGGGACCGCCACAAAGCCTCGCGGGAGGCGGGGCCATGCCGACACAGAGACGTCCCGCCCCCTTACGTCGCGCACTAGGAGGCCAGAAGGTTTCTGGCGGGGCCGGCGCCATTTTGCCGGAGCCTGCGACCGAGTGGGAGTGGAGTGGAGCGGCCGTTGTTGCCGACTCTTTCCTCCTCCCCACGGTCCAGTCAGCGGTTGATTAGGCCATCGGCCCTCAAGCCGAGACTTGTCTCTCATTTAGTTTTGGGGAGCGTCTGGCCGACATGAGTGATGTAGAGGAGAACAACTTCGAGGGCAGAGTGAGTACAAAGCCGCGGGAGCCGTCTTCGGCGGCGGCCCGATGCTCGGGGTTTCACGGGGACGAGCGCGGTCGGGCGGGGTTGCGGGGAGTCCTGCGGGGTCCCGCGGGGAGCAGCCTCTGGAGCCATCACGGTTGTTTCCTCACATACCAAGATGGCTTCTGGGTTCCACTCTTTCCCCAAACACCACGGATAACCCCCTCTCCCCCTTTTTTTGGAGACTGACTGATACCTGGACTCCTAGGTCCGATTTCCCCCCGCAGTGGCGCGCTCCCTTCTCCCCACCCCTGAGGCTTCCTTATCTCTGTTCCGAGGAGTGGGTCCCCGTCGCGGTGGGGCGGGAGGAGACGGCAGGGAGTTCCCCTCCGGCCGGATAGTGGTAGGTGCTTCCTGCGGTGGCATTTCTGGCGACCCCGAGCATCGTAGAGGGTCTCGGGGTCGAAACTGCGCGGGGCTGTTGTCCGGGCGGGGAGAAGCTGGCGTGGGACTAGCTGGGGCCTGTGTCTCCTTGGCTCTCTATTGCAGTGAGCGGCCGCGTCTCTGTTGGAACCGGCGGCGTTGCGTCTATAAAGGCGAAAGCCTTGAGGTTGAAGGTGGGACGAGCCTAATGAAGTGGTTAGTCAACGACCGCACCGACCCTTAAGCGTTCTTAAGACGAGAGCTGTGAGGGGAAAACTACGCAAGGAGCCCTTTTCCCTTAATGTCCCTTCTACTTTCTTTTCACTTCAAAATGAATGTGGAAATGCTATAACGCCTGATTTTTTAATTCCTTGATGTTGGGTTTTTTTCTCTCTTCTTTATATCTCAACTTCTAATGCTTTCCTTCCTATGATCTTTCATCTAAAAACCACTTCTTTACAGGTCTTTACGGTAAAAAAAAAAAAAAATCTTACATAACTGAACAAATTTTGTGGCTCAGTATTTTGAAAATAGCTAGTCAGTTTATACTGTTCTCTACTCAAAACGTTACCTGAAAATTACAGGCCCTCTCCCATTTCTCTCCTCACCGCATCCCCCAGCAAAGAGGGCCTCAGGGATTTTCATTATTTGGGGTCGATGAATATAAACATCACCAAGATACGTTATCCTCAGCCTAAATACACTAGAACGTTAATCAGTGTTTGAGTTCTACTTCCGAAGTTACCTTACAGTGGTAATTGGTGGAAGTGGTTTAGTGTTAAACCCTGAAAAGAAAATCCCCAGGCAGCATGTTCTTGCTGTTGTGTTGGTATTCTGGTTACTAGGGGAAACGCATAAAAGCCTTTAAGGTGTGTGCTGGTTGGAATGAATTTTGGCTTTTTTTAGAAGTTCGTAATAAAAGTACTTAGAAGCAGACAGTTAAATCGGAAGGTTGATTGAGGCTTTTATTCTTTGTGAGGAAAGAGATTTAAATAGGTTAGAAACAAAACTTTTTTAATGCCTGTAAGATTGGATTTTTAAAATGAAATCTGGGTCACAGATACAAGTGAGTAGTCGAACCTGCTTATTTTTTAGTGTGGCGTATTGATTGTCCCAACAAAACTTTTTAAAACTCTTCTAATAAAAATATGTGGTGATAATTATAAGCTGATTGTTTTGATAACATTAGGTAGTTGTGGGAAGAAATTTGGCTGCCCATTAATCTTTCCTTCCGTTGACTTTAGTACAGAAATTTATTTTTTGTTAATGTTTGTTTTGATTTGGTTTGTGGGGAAGTGAAGAGGACTACTATTTGGGACCTTGTTGTCCTTTAAGTTCTTACTTTTTAATTAGTCATCAAATTGAGGAATGGAACAAGTTTGGGGTAATTGACACTTTACCCACCTAAGAAGGCAGTATATGTAAGATCCCCACCCAATTTTAAGCTAAAATGTATGTAGGCATTAACATTTTATGTTAATAGAAAACGGGTTCTTCCTCCTCCCTGCCCCTTACAGTGTTTACTGTCATAGAAAATATTTTTTGACATGTGATACCCAAGTGTATGTTAGTGTAAATGAACTCAGTAGATTGAATAATGCGTTCGCCCACCCTTACCTGTTACATCTTTTTTTTCTTTTGTAGGTTGGGGTAATTGTCTTTATTTGTTATTGGTTAAAGAATTAGAAGAATGCCAGAAGCTTTTCTGAGGGTGTACTTTTTTCTTTTTTAAAATTGTTTCTTACAACAGTTTAACATTCACTAGTGCTTTTGGTTTCTAAACTGTTGTGATTTCTTTTTTTTTTTTTTTTTAATTAAAAATTTTTTTTTTTTTTTTTCAACGTTTATTTATTTTTGGGACAGAGAGAGACAGAGCATGAACGGGGGAGGGGCAGAGAGAGAGGGAGACACAGAATCTGAAACAGGCTCCAGGCTCTGAGCCATCAGCCCAGAGCCTGACGCGGGGCTCGAACTCACGGACCGTGAGATCGTGACCTGGCTGAAGTCGGACGCTTAACCGACTGCGCCACCCAGGCGCCCCTAAACTGTTGTGATTTCTTAGCTGCTAGCCAGCAGTTTAAAAAAGTTTTTAAACAATATAGTTGTCATGTTATCTTTGTATCTAAATGTAATGACCATTTAGAAACACTCAAAAAAGGATTTTCAAATGATGTTTTTGAGGTTTTTAAGTAGTTATACTTCAAATTTTGTAACTAAAATGAAGTAGAGAAAACATTGACGGATCAGTTGAGATTTCATTTGCTTTACCTTTAGAATAAATAGCACATATTAACCCCATGTTACTGAAAAGATATTTGGAATTAGAGGGCAACTTTTTTATAGCATTTCAGAATCTTAACCACACCACACCTCCTCCCCCGATTTTTGATATGTTTTCTAATTTATTCCTCATGATACTTTTGTGAGGGCTAGAGTATTCTTAGCCATTTTAGAAAGTAAAGCAGGCCTAGAAGACCATGCCAGGAATCTGAGATTTACAGGTCCCAGTCCATTGCTCATTGCATACATTATGCTGTATATATTTTGATTTACTTTTTAAAAAGGAGCACGTGTACTTGAGCATCTCAGACATTAATAGAGTTTGTGAGAAACAGTTTACAGGAGCTTAATTTTCCACTGTAGATTAATGTTTCTTCCATTGTAGAGGACTGGAATAAAAGAACGTGGGGAAAGAAAATATAACTGGCTGAATTTTGTTATAAGTAACCCTAATAGTTAACCCAATCAAAATTCCCTTCTGCCTAAGGTAAAACTGTCAAGCATCCGCTGCCTTTTAAGTAAAGGTCAGGTGTTCTTGAGGGAAATAGAACTTGGATTCTAATTTGAGGTGACTGTCAGCTCAAATCTGGGTAAAAGTATATAATCACGTTCCCTGCGATAGAAGTAATAAGGAATTCAGAAAATGAAGCTGGGTGATTTTGTGAGGTAGGGGAAAGGGAAAGCTTTACCTAACACTGGATCTTACAGTTAAGGAATAGATGACAATGAGGAGGTTGCTGGTGCAGTAATAGATGATAGATTTGACTAGATATGCAGTTAGATAATAGAGGGTTTTGAATTCTAGATTTAGGGATTTGGACTTAATCCAATATGCTATAAGAAGGCATGTATGGATTCTTAATTCTGGGAGTGGCATAATGAAAGGAAATTTAGCAAAGAACAGAGGGACTGGTGGTACAAGAAGAGCAGCAAGGCACACGAGGTATTTAAGGAAGGAAATTGTAAAGACTCTGGTCCGTAAAGAATGAGACATTTTTACTTTAAAATAAGTAGTAGGTTCCTTAAAACAATTTGCTTGGGACATGTATATTAAGTTTACAGAAATATTTTATTTTTTAAAAATTTTTTTTCAACGTTTTTTATTTATTTTTGGGACAGAGAGAGACAGAGCATGAACAGGGGAGGGGCAGAGAGAGAGGGAGACAGAATCGGAAGCAGGCTCCAGGCTCCGAGCCATCAGCCCAGAGCCTGACTCGGGGCTCGAACTCACGGACCGCGAGATCGTGACCTGGCTGAAGTCGGACGCTTAACCGACTGCGCCACCCAGGCGCCCCAGTTTACAGAAATATTTTAAATGGAAATGTCTTTCTGAGCTGAGAGTGAGGCTGGTACTTGAGCTGTGCCTTTCCATGTCATCTTCATAAAGAGTTGTTTGCTTCCCACAGCTTCGATTAAAGTTAGGATTTAGGTCTCCAAAAAATGTTTAGACTTCTTCATAGAAATTATGGGGAATGGAAATTTTCATTTTACTTATTCACCCTCTACCCCTAATTTTTTTTTAACGTAACTTAGAATAACGTTAAGTCCATTTTTTTCTCATTCATTGGCCCATGGTTTTTAATAGAGGTTAAAGATTTTCATGTAGGGTCTATCTTATAATTCCACAGTTGAAGAGGAAAAATGCTACTTGTCTCCTTTTCAGAGTTTGTTAGAGCTTCTTGAGTAGCTAGAATATTTTTAAGTGACTCCTAGTGTTCCTCTTAACACATGATATGGTTTGACTGGATGACAGAAGCAAAGAGCAAAATAAAAATTCGTCTGTACCAGTTTGGAATTAAAATGTGTGTGCGTTAAGATATTTTGTTAAAGAATAGCAGAAATATCGGAAGCTTTTTTCTTCTCTGAATCCTGATTTGTAATAATTGGGGTGATGATTGAGCTATTCAAAACCCATCTTGGTGACTGGCTTCTTTTTAAAAATAAAATAAAACTGGGCTTAAAATTTTTCTATTGATGAAACTTTAATAAATGTGGGAGTACAAGGGAGGTTTGCGCTCTCCCTTCCTTTTAAAAAAATAGGAATAAAAAAGAATCTCTATTTTACAGATAAGAATGTCAGCGTTTAGCTTTTAAAAATACTTAGTTCAGTTTCTTAAGCAATTTAATTTCATATATATCATCACATCAACTTGTTACAAAAGGGTAAGACTTTCTTTCCCATAGTAGTGACAGTATTAAACTTGACAGTCTTGTTTTACGTTTAATTTATTTATTAAAGTTAAGTGCTTTCATCCAGTTTTAATGCTTTTTTTATTCCCTCTGTGGATTTTTAAGCAAGGAATTGCTAAACTTAAGGAAACATTTTTTTTTTCAACGTTTTTTTTTTTTTTTTATTTATTTTTGGGACAGAGAGAGACAGAGCATGAACGGGGGAGGGGCAGAGAGAGAGGGAGACACAGAATCTGAAACAGGCTCCAGGCTCCGAGCCATCAGCCCAGAGCCTGACGCGGGGCTCGAACTCACAGACCGCGAGATCGTGACCTGGCTGAAGTCGGACGCTTAACCGACTGCGCCACCCAGGCGCCCCAAGGAAACATTTTTAATGCTCAAATTTTAATATTTGAGATTGTTTCGCTGCTCAATATAGGTAGAAGGTAGGATTTCTAAAGGGAGCAATGTAACTAATTGTACCCCCAGTGCAGATTTGTCACAGATGCTTAATGATTCGTGCCATTCCAAAAATGAGAATAAAAAATCTTGAGATCTGAAAGAATGTGAAGGGATTTAAATATTTAGGAATGAGCTTTGTTTACGGATTTACAGAATTTATTTACCTATGGTCTGTGTAGTGTAACAAGTGTGAAATGGCCAAGGATAATCAATAGTTTCTTAGAACCTTCCTGACAGTGTAAAAACCTACTCTTTGATACTATCATTGGGTGCTCAGGCATCAAATAACTAACCCTGGGACCTTTGTAAAAGGTATATAGTCACATGCTAAATTAGTTAATACTGATTGTTATTTGTTCACCTGTCCTACCAGATTTAGCAGGACAGAAGTGCAGGTGAGGAAGTGTTAATGATCAGATGGGGAAAAGAATCTGGAAACACTGTTTAAAAAAAAAAAAAAAGTTAAGAGGGGAATAATGAAGGAAATGTGGTTTCCCCTCCCTCCTCTAGATTATTGCCAATATATAGTTGTATATAATCCTTATTGTCTCATGATTTTCACCAAAATGAAATTTTGAATTATGAGTGACTAGGCCTGACCAATCTGAGGTAGAAGAAAAGTTATTTTTTTTAAACTAAGGCCCTGTAGTTTACTCAAGATTCATAAATATTCCCATGATATTAGAAGATGAGAACCTAAGAAATTCTATAGCAGGTTCTTAGTAAAATTTTTTAGCTATTATTTATTGGCTTTTAATATAACTAAATTTTTTTCATGTTAAAATTGGTCATAGCTAGCCAGTTTATTGACCACACTTAAAATTTGTAGAAAAGGCTATAAATATTTCAGGTGATTTCATGGTTGTAACTAGTTTATATTTCATTATTTATGCATAAGTAACAATTCTAAATTTCTTTAAGCATCTCCAAAATTATTCCAAACTGTAGAGAATGTAAAGACAAAGTGTTAGTATATCTGTGAGCCTTTGCAGATGGAAAGACCACTTTAACCTCACTTAGAATGCAGCACACAAGTGTTTTCTTTTTAAGGAATTACTCTGATAGCAGTTATGGGTTAAGACAGTGAAAGTATTTCTTTTATAAGCTTAAGAGTCTAAGAGAAGCAGCCTATCATACTCAAGAGGAAGGAGGCAGAACAGCTGTTTATGTAGACTGAAATTAAAGAATTGGATAAACACAGGTTTCCAATAAGCCCTAAAGAATGAAGTTCTTAGTACAATAAATATTATAAGCTATTTGAGTATTTTAAGTACACCACCCCCCCCACCCCCCGCTTTGGGACATAAAATTTGCCTAAATGCACTAGTGTACTTTTATGGACATAGATTTCCAATTTCATAAAGTAGTGGGAAAATATATTTTGAGAGAGCTTGTTTTTTAAAGTTTATACTATTATCATAGAAACTTGAATTTGTATAAACTTGGCACTATTGGTATGGAATTTGCATTGCCATAATATTAGAATGGGTTACAGCTTAGCATTTATATTGTGATGTGTTCATTTTAATGGGCTTTCAAGTACTAAACATATATGTTGAAATTTTTTTCTTCCATCTATTATGATACTAGCTGTATTAAAAGACTGCAATTATTGCTTACCTTAGGAATTGTTCATGTTCTGCAACAATGTGTGCATATGTTTAATAACCTTTTTTTCTTGATTAAAAGAATAGTACATGGTTGTTGTAGTTATGTACGGTGTGTAAAATGCTGCTGTATTTTAACACAGATTGCTTGAATTGGATATACCGTGGTACATTCCTAGTATTGTGGTTAGCTCTCTCGTTTTTATTTTTGGCTGTGTCCTTCAGCTGCCACCAGAGGTACCTTGATAATAAAGAATAGTTGAAAGAACCGACACCGTTTAAGCAGGTTGTACTATGAGAACTTTCTGCCTGGCTTCTGGTTTATAGTAGGTAAGGTAGACTGGAAGCCTGTTTAAGATTGCTTATAAAAATTTGGATATGACTTGGTTGAGTCATTCTGTCCATTTTTTTTATTTTAATGGTTGTTGGATCCGAATGCAGGTTACTGAAGAATTTGCAGAATTTCTTGACTGGGCAGCTTTAAGAGCCGATTCAGTGTAATCAAGTGAAACAGGACAGATAACCGCCCTTCTCAGTATTTTATTTAAGTTTTATGTATTTCTCCGGGGGAAAAGTTGAAGTTATGATTTTGTAATAAAGATAAGTCTCAAAGGTAGAAAAGGATAATCTAGCATTTGTCCACAAAGGTTGTAGGTTGGTTTCTAATGCACAATTTAGTGAAAATGGTACTTCGTACCAGCTTTTGACAAATAAGTTACTTAAAAATGGCAAATATTAATTGATATGACCATTTTTCTTTGTGAAGACTGTTAACTATATCAGTTCTTAGAATGAGGGGCCTTTTTTTTGTATTACAGTAAAAATTCTGAAGAATTAGTAGTTTATTCTTCAAGTTAAGTTCACTGACAGTTACTAATTTTACCTTTTTAGATTGTATCTAAATTGTTTTCAGAAGTTAAAATGATAGTGACAACTTTGTAACCAGTTGTTAACAAGGGAGGTAAGAGGACTGTTTCTTAACCTTGAATGATTCCATGAAGAAATTTATGCAGATTTAAGTTTTCATGATAGAAAAACTGAAGGATAAGCAACAAAAGAGGTATTAGGTGTTTGTGAAACCTTAGATAATTAAAAAGCAAGACTTCTTTTATTTTTTTTAATGTTTATTTATTTTTGAGAGAGACAAATGGACAGAATGCAAATAGGGGAGGGGTAGAGAGAGAGGGAGACACAGAACCAGGCTCCAGGCTCTGAGCTGTCAACACAGAGCCCGAAGAGGGGCTGGAACTCATGAGCTGGGAGATCATGACCTGGGCCACAGTTGGCCACCCAACCAACTGAGCCACCCAGGTGCCCCAGCAAGACTTCTTTTAAAATAGCCTAATGTCTTTTGAAAAAATACTCTGTCATGTCTTAATGTTTTAACAAACCAAAAGGAAAGTTTAGTTTTTTCCAGTAAGTTCTGTGCCAGAACTGAGATTGAAACTTTAAATTTTAAGATGTTACTAAGTTAGCTTGTTTACATTAATTTCTAAGAAATGGCAATTTTCAGCACTATTGAATAATTTTCAGTTGTTATATTTATTTCTGAGGGAAGACTTGAAAATCAAACATACACATATTTGGACCATAATATTTTTACCATGTACTAGAAAGCTTCACATAAGCATTTAAGAAAAAACTTAAATTTTAATATAAGACTGATTTATACAGTTGTAAAATTAAACATTTTACGGTGTCACAGAGTATTCTGATATGTATGTAAACATGAACTGTGGTCATATAGTGTTTCATCTACTGCTGTTCAACAGCATAAATGAATAACACAGGATCTGTGTTATAGAAGGGAAAGCAGATAGGGGAAGATACTCTTTTCACCTTAATGAACCAGCCTGTGTAATGCTTCAATTACAAGCAAATTGGCCATACTTTTTTTTTTTTTTTTTTTTTTGAAGTACAGAATATGCTGCTTTTACAGTTTTCAGTGAATGAAAAAGCCTAAATTGCTGTCCCTGCTCCAGTCATCTGTCCAGGAATTTAGAGACTATAGAGAATTTAGAGAGATGTGGTGAAAGACTTACAGGTAGCTAAATGGGAAAGGTTGATATTGAAGGAAAAGGTAGCTATATGTTTCAGTTTTGTTTGCATCTGAAAAAATAAATAGGCCTGGCAACATTTGTACAGTTCTTGATAAGTAAATCTTTGGACATTAAACTCAAAGAGAAAGTTTTAAGGAAGTTGCATGATAGTCTTATGGCATAAATGAAAATGCGTGTGAGGTTGGGGTAATTATTTACAATGATAATCAAGGCGTAAATGGACAGAGAAACCGGACTGTCCCATCCTACTTTGGTCGTAATCATATATCTGTCAGATTAAGAAACAGTCTCTTATTCAGTTTTAAATCATTTGATTTGGAAAGTTTTGATTTATATCCAACTTTTTCAGAAGCCAGTCAGTTTTCTGATATAGGATATAGTTACTGAAGGGAATATATGTATGTGTAACTGCATAAAACATGGAAAACTAATAAAATTGGTGGGATCAAAAAATAAAGACCATGATACTAATTGTATAATTTTTTGTACATTATGATACTTCATGATAATACAGAATATTAAAATGGCACAGTTGCAAAATTACATGTATTAGTAATTTATAAGCCAAAGGGGGCATTTTAAGAATTTCATGTCCTCTTTTCCCCGTAAGTTTATCTTTGTGCTTTATTTCAGAACATATGTTTCTGGTTAAGTTGGAGTGTGCAAAGATAGTGGTCAAACATAATTGGGGAAAGATGTTAGTAATTTCACTAATTTTTTTTTTTTTTTTTTTTTTTTTTTTTTTTTTTTTTTTTACTTTGAACATCAGCATGTGTTCTCTAATAATTGAGTTTAGGTAGATGTGTGCAAATTTCAGCCCAGAATGCTTTGCTTTAACTGTATCTTGGTATCTTAGCATGGCTTAGTGAAAGCTCATTTTAAGATAACTAAGACTTCAAGTTATAAATTAGTAAATACTTAATACATACGTGGGGGGGATTACAGTTAATGTTAGATTTATGCTTGGATTAATTATTTATATTAAAATTGTTCACATTTTAGGAAATAGGATGAAACATGAAAGGGGAGGAGGGTGAAGAATATGGTAAAAAACATTTAGAGAAATTCAGTAAATTTTCTTTAATTGTTAGAAACTAGACTTTTGAAAAATTTTAAAGATTATAAAATTGTTTTTTAATAAACTAGTTATTTGCACTTTACCTGCTGGCTTTTCCATTTGGTAGATAACATTCTGAACTCCAGCAGAGTTTTATAATCCCCACGTGCTTAAATATACTAAATGTTCTTTTTCCATTAAGGTTAATGTTCGTGAAGAAATTGAAGAGTTTTTTCCAAGAATGTGGAAGATAAATCAAGATAAAAGAAGGCTAATGAAAAGTATTAAAGATCAGAAAATTAAAATTGAATGGGGGAAAAAATTGAACAGAAGATTGGTCAGATAGAAGCACTTGAATATTTTTTTTAAGGCTATTTTGAATTGTTTGAATTGGGGAAGAATACACGAAGTATGAAAAATGAAAAACTCAATGAAGAATGAAGAGAAGTAGAAAGCAAGAGTGAAGTAGAATTAAAAGAATCTGGAAGAATGAATGGGTCCTAGGTTAAGTAAATGTATGGTTTATGTTCCAGTGTCTGTATGATCAAGTTGTAGATGAATTTGCATGATTACTTAGTTAATAGAGAATTGGTGATCTGGTTCAAGTAGGGAATTATTGAGGACAGTTAGCAGTATTAACAATGGGTTATTAATGAGCTGAAATTTTTTCTGGAGGGTGTTGCCTAACCATTTGTTTTTCAGGAGCAATCAATATAAATAATTACGGTACTTTAAATGTTAGGTGTTAGGCATCTACGTGACCAGTGCCATTTGTAATACTGTCTTCTTTGTTAGGAGTCTCGCTCTCAGTCAAAATCTCCAACGGGAACTCCTGCTCGTGTAAAATCGGAGAGCAGGTCAGGATCTCGTAGTCCATCAAGGGTTTCCAAACACTCTGAATCCCATTCTCGATCAAGATCAAAATCCAGGTAAGTGTGCTTAAAATAGTACTTAAAATGCTTTCCTTGGATTTTTCAGAGCAAAGTGGTTTTTTACTAAATTCCTTGTTTTTGCTGCATTTTGTATAAAGATTAGACCAAAGACCAAAGAAATTTCATCCAAAACATGAAGTAGTTTTTCTCAAACTGTGGAGTTTAGAAATGAATGTTCTAGGGGTGCCTGGGTGGCTCAGTCAGTTAAGTGTCAGTCTCTTGATCTCGTTTCAGCTCATGATCTCATGGTCTTGGAATCTAGCTCCTATTGGGCTCTGCACTGAGTGTGGAGCCTGCTTGGGATTCTCTCTCTCCCTACCCCCTTCCCTACTCTCATGCATGTATGCTCTCCCAAAATAAATAAATAAAAGATTTTTTTTTTAATGAGTGTTCTAGATAAAGATTTAGATAAGGCAGAGTCATCTCTTAGCCCAGTTAACCTATCAGATGCTGGCTGTTAATATAGATTCAATATGTATTGATTGATTTAAATGCATTTGGCATCTGAGGATTGGTTTTTTATTTCAGTATTTGTACAACCAAAAGGTAAATTTCTCCATTGGATACTTGGCATGTAATTTAGAGCGGAGAAGGTTGATGTGTCTATGTTGTACTGGCTATCACAATGATTTGAGAAGCTGTTTCAAGATTCATATTCCAGCTACATCCTTTACCTGAAGATTGTGACTCAGTAGGTCCAGGTTGGAACTCTTGTCGATGTAATTTTTTTTTCTTTTTTTTTTTTTTTTTAAGTTTGTTTATTTTGATAGAGATGGAGATAACATGAGTCGGGGAATGGCAGAGAGAGAATCCCAAGTAGGCTCTGCACTGTCAGTGCAGGCTGCATGTGGGGCTCAAACTCACAAAACCATGAGGTCATGACCTGAGCCAAAACTGAGAGTCAGATAGTGATGCTTAATTAACTGAGCCACCCAGGCGCCCCTATAATTTCTTAATTGGAGACATAATTTCTTTGTGTAGAGTTTGTTTGCAAGGGAGCATGAGACAAAAAAAAATCCATTAAAAGGCTATACTTTTCTTGAGTCCACAGCTATCTTTTCTGTCATATCCACGATCCAACTTGATTCACTAACCACTCTAATTAAATCATGTGCAGAATAGCACTGTGTAGAATTTGGGTGTGCAAATGGAAATGAGCATGTTTTCATTTTAGGACCTTCACACTTGTTGTTCTCGGCCTAGAATTCTCTTCCCTCAGATATTCAATCACTTAATTCATTCTCTGTGTGCCACCTGAGAACGTTAAAGAACATACACACCTTATTGCCTTACTCTTAATTTTTTTTCGTAATACTTACCACTATCTGATTCAGAGAAAAGCTTAGGCACTCCTGAAGGGTTTTTAATTTATGTCATTTATCATTACTGTTTAAAAATAACAGTTGAAGGGCACCTGGGTGGTTCAGTTGTCTTAAGTGTCTGACTTAGGCTCAGGTCATATCTCAAGGTTCATTGGTTCTACCCATACATCAGGCTCTCTGCTGTCAGCACAGAGCCTGCTTTGAATTCTCTGTCACCCTCGCTGTCTCTGCCCCTTCCCGCCCCGCAAAAAATAAACATTTTTCATTTTTTTTAATGTTTATTTATTTTTGAGAGAGTGTGAATAGGGGAGGAGCAGAGAGAGAGAGGGAGACACAGAATCCAAAGCATGGTCCAGGCTCTAAGCTGTCAACACAGAGCCTGATGCGGGGCTCGAACCCATGAACTGTGAGATCATGACCTGAGCCGAAGTCAGACACTAAGCCAACTGAGCCACCCAGGCGCCCCAACAATTGATATTTTAAGTGACAGGATTTCTTATTAATGTTTGTTTATCTTTTACAGTGAGGCTGTAAATTAGTGTTAAGGAAAATGGGAAATCTCTATATCTTAAATGTGCTAGGAACTACATCTCCAGGTCTTGCCAAGGAACTTTTGCTTTTGCTTTTGCTGTTCCTGGAATACTTTTCCCCTGTCTACCTAGTAAAATATGTCTCCCAGCTTCATTGTTAGCCTTCTTTGTTTTGAATAATCTTCCCTTGTTAGTTTAATTCTCTTCACGCATGTGCTCTCTTTTTAGACACTCTGGCCCTTAGCATGTATAACATTTATTGAATGCCTTAAACAAATTATTTTGTAAGACTGTGATCGCTCCATGGGGTGCCTGGATGGCTCAGTTGGTTAAGCGTCCGACTTCAGCTCAGGTCACGATCTCACGGTCCGTGAGTTCGAGCCCCGTGTCGGGCTCTGGGCTGATGGCTCAGAGCCTGGAGCCTGCTCCTGATTCTGTGTCTCCGTCTCTCTCTGCCCCTCCCCCGTTCATGCTCTGTCTCTCTCTGTCTCAAAAAATAAATAAACGTTAAAAAAAAAAAAAAGGACTGTGATCGCTCGCTCCTGGTCTGTGTGTTTATCAAAGATGGATCATGTGAATAGTGAATAAATAGCAGAGTGGCTGGAAATAGAGAAAGGAGAAGAACTAGGGAATCAGCAGGGGAAAGACAAGTGAGATGCTGTAGTAAACTTGAAGAAATGAAGACTGTTAGACATGAAGACTATTACACGGGCATTTAGGTTGTTGGATTAATTTAGGAGATGCTGGATTGCAGTGGGCTAAAGAAAGATTGGAAAGGAAATGACACTTAACAGTGAAGGGAATGTAGAACTATATTGAGAAGATGGTAAGAATCAAAGGATTTTACTGTGGTGATAATGACAGTTGGTGATTGGTCTTTGTTATGGTAAGATACACATAACAAAATTTACAGTCTTGGGGCACCTGGGTGGCTCAAGTCAGTTGAGCTTCCAGCTTTGGCTCAGGTCATGATCTCACAGTTCATGGGTTCGAGCCCCGCATCGGGCTCTGTGCTAACAACTTGGAGCCTGGAGCCTGCTTCAGATTCTATGTCTGTCTGTCTCCCTCTCCCTCTTCTTCTGTCCCTTCCTCCCTCCCCCTCTGTCCCTTCCTCCCTCCCCCTCCCCCTCCCTCTCTCTCCCCCTCCCTGTCTCTCCCCCTCTCTCTCTCTCTGCCTGCCCCTCCCTCACTCACATTCTGTCTCTCAAAAATAAGTAAACATTTAAAAAAAAATTTTTTTTTTTTAATTGACAGTCTTAACCATGTTTAAGTGTGCTATTGAGTAGTGGTATTAAATACATTCACATTGTGCAACCATCACTACCATCTGTCCCAGAACTCTTCATTCTGTAAAACAAACTCTATACCCATTGAACAGTGGCCCCTTGTTTTCCCCCTCTCCCAGCCCTTGGCAGCCATCATTTTACTTGCTAGCTATATGGTTTTGACTACTCTAAGAACCTTATATAAGTGGAATCACAGTATTTGTCTTTTGGTGGCTGGCTTGTTTGCCTTAGCATAATGTCCTCAGGGTTCATCCATGTCTCAGAATATTGCAGGATTTCCTTAGTGCCTGTTTTGTGTTTTTCTTTTAAAAGAAGATAGAGGTGTAATATGCTTGTAAGGTATAGTGTGAAAAGAGTGAATGTAGAAGGGATAGACTGAGAACAAGATGATTGTATGTATGATTAAGAGAACAAGAAGAATATACTTGCCTCAGAAAGTAAAAAGGAGCTGGGGTACATGTATAAATCCTTGGCATTACCCATTTGCTTCAGTATTTTCACTTAAATTTATTTCTCTCACAGGTCGAGGTCAAGGAGGCATTCTCATAGACGTTACACTCGATCCAGATCCCATTCTCACTCTCATAGGAGACGATCTCGAAGTAGGTCATATACACCTGAATACCGGCGTCGTAGAAGCCGAAGTCACTCTCCAATGTCTAACCGGAGAAGACATACAGGCAGCAGGGTATGTAGTTTTAAAAAATTAATGAAAACTTATTTTGTCTTAGGTGTTTAGTTATAGCATAATACCTTGCTTTCATGAGACTAGACCGTCTTTTTGGATTTTTTTGGTTTTTGTTTTTGTTTTTGTTTTTTTTAACATTCATTCATTTTTTTGAGAGAGATAGTATGAGCGCAGGAAAGACAGAGAGAGAGGGAGACACAGAATCCAAAGCAGGCTCAGGCTCTGAGCTGTCAGCACAGAGCCTGATGCAGGACTTGAACTCACGAACAGTGAGATCATGACCTGAGCCAAAGTTGGACACTTAACTAACTGAGCCACCCAGGCACCCCTAGACCGTTATTTTAAACGGTCCAGGGGGCACCTGGCTGGTTTAGTCGGTGGAGCATGCGACTCTTGATCTTCAGGTTATGAGTTCGAGCCCCTCATTGTGTGTAGAGATTACTTAGGAAATAAAAAATAAATAAAGTGATATTCCAGAAACATCCTTAAGCATATGAATATTATTTATATTCATTTAAATATATTTTATTTTCTTGGGGTACCTGGGTGGTTCAGTCAGTTAAATGTCCAACTCTTGTTTTCAGCTCAAAATGTGATCTTATGGTTCATGGGTTTCAGCCCCAACTGCAGGGCCTGCTTGGGATTCTCTGTCTCTCAAGATAAATTAAATATTAAAAAAAATATATTTTTTATATATTTTATTTTCTTGACTTTTGAGTGAAAAGTTGAAATTTGTGAAGAAAATATATGTTCTACGAATTAAAATGAAAAACTGAGCTGAAAATATTGAGATTAAAAACTTTTGGTGGAGGCTGAGGGAAGCTGGCAGGGAAATACATGTAGTAATAATAATAGCTAACACACATTCAGCACTGTGCAGAGGTTTTCAATGCATGTAATAGATAAGCAAGTTGAGCCTTGGATATGTGACATTGATGTTTGGATTTTGGCTAACTGGCAGAGTCCAGGTTTCAACCAGGCTGCTTGCCTCAAACTTCCCGTGCTTAACTTTGGTGCTGTGTTTTCCCTCTATGTGATACTGAATCATTTAACTGTAACGGAATCTGCTGTTATTTAATGATGCTTTGAAATGTGTAAGTACATTTTTCAAGTTAGGATTGTGGGAAAATTGAAAGAATATCCTTAATGAAAATGGAGGAAAGCACTTAAAGATGAAGTCATATTAAGTACAAATCTGTAAGGTATATAACATTTGAATAAGCCACGAATAAGGCTTTAAATTTAAACTAGGATGGATTCTTTGGATACATTCTGAAAATTGCAGGACTAGAAATAGAAAGTAGGGATGTTTTTATTTAGGATACAACTGGATGTATACTCCAAAGAAGGGGTGAGTGTACTGTATGTAAACTGTAAAATATTACTCATCTGGGTTTTTTCCTCTTAAATTTTTCTTTCCAAGTAACTTGAAGTAGTGTATAGTCTTTGTGTATTAGATGAGGTGTTCAAAGTATTTCTGTGTGGCTTAATTTTTACTTCAGTTTGGAGCTTGAAATTAAATCACATCTTAAATATTCAACAGGCAAATCCAGATCCCAACACTTGCCTTGGAGTGTTTGGCCTCAGTTTGTACACAACAGAGAGAGATCTTCGTGAAGTATTTTCTCGATACGGACCATTGAGTGGTGTCAATGTGGTTTATGATCAGCGAACTGGACGATCACGAGGATTTGCTTTTGTTTATTTTGAAAGAATAGATGACTCAAAGGAGGTAATTTTATAATTATCTGTCAATTTGACATTTTTGAGGTACATAATTATAATGTCAGGTTATTGTTAAAAGTTGACTGATAGTCTCCCAGTTCCATAACATGTTCTCTTTCATTCCCTGACCTGAGTCTATTCAAACTCTTCCTCTCAGTGTTACAGTTTGGAAAGTGAGATGTATGTGTTTGAGTTAATAGAAAAAATAAAGCATATGAATATTCTTCTTTGACTAAGTCTTATTCATACTCCCAAGAAGGTGATTAAACTAACTTTCTAGAAATTCTATGGTATTTTCAGTTGTCTGGCAAGCTCAGTTGGTGGAGCGTGCAACTCTTGATCTGGGGGTTGTGAATTCAAGCCCCATGCTGGGTGTAGAGATTACTTAAAAATAAAATCTTTTTTTAAAAGTTAAAGAGAAACTATATAATATTTAGGTTAATCTGTTTAATTTTGTGTCACATGAGCTCCCCATGTATAGAGTGTGTTTCCATTCATACTCATCTATTTTTGTTCTATAATTAAAATATACCTAGAAAAAACTGGTCTTTTTTCATTTCTTTTTTTTTTTTTTTTTTTTAATTTTTTTTTTCTTTTTTTCAACGTTTTTTATTGATTTTTGGGACAGAGAGAGACAGAGCATGAATGGGGGAGGGGCAGAGAGAGAGGGAGACACAGAATCAGAAACAGGCTCCAGGCTCCAGGCTCCGAGCCATCAGCCCAGAGCCCGACGCGGGGCTCGAACTCACGGACCGCGAGTTCGTGACCTGGCTGAAGTCGGACGCTTAACCGACTGCGCCACCCAGGCGCCCCTCTTTTTTCATTTCTTGTTTTTATTGCCATTCTTCATTTTCCTAATAGTGATCATAATCAATATCAATGATTTGAAATTGTGCTATTTTTTTTTAAGAAATTGCTTTTTTAATTATTTTTTAAATTTATTTTGAGAGAGACAGACACAGTGTAAGTTGGGGACAGGGAGAGAGAGAATCCCAAGCAGGCTTTGCGCTGCCAGTACAGAGTCTGATGTTGGGCTTGAATTCACAAAACCATGAGATCATGACCTGAGCCGAAACCAATGGTCGGATGCTTAACCAGCTTAGTCACCCAGGCACCCCGGAAGTTGTGCTATTCTAATGTATTTGATAGTGGAATATAAAGGGAGCAGTAGGCTTACTTTCTCTATACTAGAGTTCATAGCGATCGGGTTAGAAAATTCCATTTTAAGGAATTTGAAGCCCATTGTTGAGTTTTTATCAAAACTTTTTTTGTTCTTATCGAACCTTAATAAATGTCAGGTACCTGGCTAGTTCAGTTGGTAGAGCATGTGACTCTTGATCTCAGGGTTGTGAGTTTGAGCCTCACGTTGGTACTATTTTACCTATAGTAGTTATCCAATTACTATTTTACATGTGATAGTAGTTGGATATGGGTTGTTGCTCTATGTATCAACAGTATTTGCGACATAAACAGTCATAATAAAAGTTCGCATATTTTTCAAAAATAATAGATGCTAGTGGCATCTAGTGGATAGAGGCCAAAAATGATACTAAACATCTTACAATTATAGTGCACAAGCTAGCCACCCACAACATAGAATTAGCAGTCCCAAAGTGCAAAGGTTGAAAAACCCCAGATAATTCTAACAAAATAATCCTCCAGGTTGTAAATCATTTATGTAATAGACGTTCTAATTAGCATTCTCTAAATGTTTTAATCTGTCAAATATTACCTTTTTTGGTTACATATTTGTGATTTATTTCTGGTCTCAAGGGATAAAGTTATAAGCTTAAAAAGTAGCTGGAGGAGGTGCCTGAGTGGCTCACTTGGTTAAGCAGCCTGCTCTTTGATAATCTGCTCAGTTGGTGATCTCCTGGTTCATCCCAGTGTCTCGGGGGCTCCGTACTGAGCATGGAGCTTGCTTGGGATTCTCTCTCCTCTCTGCCTCTTGTGTGTGCTCTGTCTCTCTCAAAAAAAAAAAAAAAATTAATAAACATTTTTTTTTTTAATAAAAATACTAGGATATCTGACCTGAAGTGAAGGTTGTGAAGTATAAAACAATACCACAATTAAGATTTTTTTTAATATGAAACTTATTTGTCCTAGCTCTTGATTCTTCCCACAACCACTCCGCCTGGTTTATTTCCTTTATAAGATAAAATGAAATTGGTTCCAAAGAACTTTGTAATGTACTTGAATTATTGTCACATTTATTGGTATTCGTGCCAAAGGGCAGAATGTTAGGGAATGTGAGCACAGGTATAAAGACAGGAGCATTTGTTGGCCGGTTTAAAAGTTCTTTTATATTTGGAGTTCACTAGGTGGCGGTGTGTTACCTAAGAAATAGTTTTAGGTGAGCTGAATGGCAGTTTCTGCTTTGAGTTGCCTAGACTGAAACTAGTAACTGCAGCCTCGAGAGTTATGCAGGCTTCCCAACTTGTGTGGTTTTTTTCTCTGTAGCTGCCCCCAGTGTTTCAGCAGAGGGATGCTTAAGTGTCTGTGTGTACATTAGAAAACTCAATACTATTGACATGCATAGAGCAAGGATTAATAATATAAAATCCTGGTCCTTATTGTTTAGGAAAGAAGTGTTTAAAGAATTTTAATTTTTTTTAACTTCAAATGGAAAATGTGTTAAATTTGTTGGCAGTTTTAGTAGTTTCTTCTTAGTAAAATATGCATGACTTTCTGTTGCCTGTTCTCTGTTAAAGGCAATGGAAAGAGCAAATGGAATGGAGCTGGATGGTCGAAGAATTCGTGTGGATTATTCTATTACCAAGAGAGCGCACACACCTACACCTGGCATCTACATGGGCAGACCAACTCAGTAAGATAACATGTTTTCTAAGCTAAACTGTAAGAGCCAGAAATTCACCAGAAATGCATGCAAATTTTTTTATTAATTAGCAGATAAAATGATTTTTTCCTATAATTAGAATGGAAAGCTTAATTTGTACATATTCTAATATCTGTTTGAGGAGGGGGACAAATTAAAGCCATCACAGTTGTTCCTGACTCTTTGCTTGATGCTAATACAAATAGAAAAATTATTAAAGATGAGAAAAATAGTGTATGCTTTTAAGCATTCTCTTTCTATTCTTACATGACTTTGGAAGCCTTGTGAATAGGGAAGGGTTATTGGATAGTGATACATATTTTTTTTTTAAGTCAGTTTTCACATTGCAGAAAATAAAGAGGCTTTTATATATGTTTTTTTTTAATATAATACAACCAAAGATAGTATTGCTAAGAATGAAAGAAGGAATTACTTTCAGTTATTTTGAAGCCTTGCTGAGGAAAATGTAGGGTTTGGCAAGGAGAGCCTACAGAAAACTAAAGTGAAAATAATGTACCTATGATTAGGAGTTGGGAAAAGTACAGGAGAAAGTGCTTAAATTCACTGCCAAAGTCTTATAAACCAGATCTCAAAATTGTTGTAGTGATGCGCCTCAGTGTAAGGTAGTTAATTCTTTTTGCTGTTCCGGGTTGGTTAACCTTTTTTAATTCATGATGTTTATTAATTGCATCTGAATTAGTCATAAGGACTCACATCTTAAGCATTTTGGTACTGTTTCCTAGCACAGTGCTTCATTTCACCTTGTTGAAAAGAAAAGGTCCTGCTGGTTTGAGTAGTATAAAAGAGCAGTTTATAATTTGGAGAGTTTTGGGAAATCATTCCTGGTTATTTATGTAATGAATAGGAAGCCAAAGCAGAATAATACCATGGGAGTCAGCAAAGTGAGATGTAGAGGTAACCAACGCGAAAAGGGATAATCTTTCTTTCTACATTGTCTTCCCTCCTTCCTCCGTTTTATTTAAGCACCAGTTGGTATTAAATGATACTGGAAAATCACATTGATGTAAAATTTTTATATTTTTCTGTAGTAGTGGCGGTGGTGGTGGCGGAGGTGGTGGTGGAGGTGGAGGAGGTGGCAGGCGTCGGGATTCTTACTATGATAGAGGATATGATCGTGGGTATGACAGATATGAAGACTATGATTACCGGTACAGGTAATGTTTTAATTTGTAATTTTCATTCTAAATTAGATTATAATAGTATTTAGTACTTTTAATTTTTGTTTCATATACATTAATAAAATATTTAAAATAGATTTTACAGGGACATGCCTAGGTGGCTCAGTTGGTTAAGCAACTGACTTCAGCTCAGGTCACGATCTCAGTTTATAAATTCAGGCTCTGCACTTTTGCAGAGCCTGCTTGGGATTCTCTCCCCCTCTGTCACTGCCCCTCCCCCACTTGTGCTTTTTTTCTCTCAAAATTAAGTAACTTTAAAAAAATAGATTTTATATGATGGTTTCTTGAGGAAGGGGGAAATTATTTTCTCAAGATTGAGAACAGAGGTCAGTAATCTGTATTTGCCAATATTTTGTTGTGTCATATGCTTGCTGTTCTAGTATTAATTGGCACACAGAGAACGTAATGGTTATTTTCATCTGCCTCAGTGATTATGTGGTATGCAAAGTAATCTTTTATTTCCTACAGAAGAAGATCACCTTCTCCTTACTATAGTCGATACAGATCACGATCAAGATCTCGTTCCTACAGTCCACGTATGTACACTTTTACTTTGTGGCATTAAGAACCATTCGTAATCAATGGTTTATTTTAGAAAATCAGCATATATGGAGATTGTTCATAGTTTGACGAATACTAGGCAAGTCAAACTATAATTGTCATTTTGACTTTTATTTTTTGCTCTCTTTCAGGACGCTATTGATAAACAGAATGGTTGCAGATGAGGACATCTTTCTCTCTCTCTCTCTTTTTTTTTTTTTTTTTTTTTGGTTTAGTTTGGTGTGTTTCGTTTTTTGTTTTTGATTTTGGTTTTGGTTTGGTTTCTGTTTTGTTTAATTCTGGATTTCCCCAAGCTTCTAATCCTTCTTACTCCTTTAAAAAGAACCTTTGAAAAAAAAAAAAATCTTTGGTTTATTTACCATCTACACTTTGTCAGTTGTATTGCTGTTTCCACCCCTTTTAGTATACTCTTAAAGATGTAATTGTTGTCATTTTGAGTAGTTAAACATCTTAAGTAAAAAAGGAATCCCCAGTGTTACACTTTGTAAATGTTTTTTTTTTTTTTCCTTTGCTTTGCTTTTACAGAAAATTAACTCCTGGCTAATCAAATGAGGAAAGAAATGATCTTTTTAAAGCTTCTTTTGTGTTAGATATTGTATTAGACATTGTACTAGAGACCTGCATTTAAAACTCCTTTTTTAACAACTTTTGGGAAAGATAGTAACACATAAAGTAGTTCAGTCATGTCAAGTTTGTCTGGGGTGGCATGGAGCAGTCAAATAGTGTAGAAAGTTTGAAGCTATAAAAGAAAACACTTGGTCATTTCTTTTGAAGAATGAAATTTTTGAACCCTAAAAATTGTCCTTTTTTTTTCTTTTTTTTTTAAGAGATGAAAAGCTTGTGGACTCCTACAAAACATGTTGTATTTAAAATACATCTGTTAAAATTTAAAGTGTGATTTTTGTGTTGAATTTATTGAAGTTTAAGTATTCCCTTAATCAGTGAAGGACAACTCTTATTTATTACTTAGAGCAATTGTATACTTTGCTGTTAGAAATTTTGGTATTGGGACAATGGTTAAGCAGGCTATTATTGTATAGTATAGAGTCCTTAGAAAATAAGTGTGAGGAAAAGTAGTCTCCTTTCAAATAAAAGTTAATTTCTTTGAAAATGAGACTGTCTCTTTTATTGTGGTAGAATGGGAAACTATAACTGGATTGATTTGGGAACCAGTCCCTTTCCTAACATATTTGCTATACCTGATTGTATAATTCTGTCTCTTCCTCAGTCTTTAAAATTTTTTTTAAGGTTTATTTCTTGAGAGAGAGAGACAGAGTACAAGCTGGGGAGGGGCAGAGAGAGAAGGAAACACAGAATCTGAAGCAGGCTCCAGGCTCTGAGCTGTCAGCACAGAGTCTGACTGGGGGTCAAACTCATGAACTATCAGATCATGAGCTGAGCTGAAGTTAGACACTTAACCAACTGAGCTACCCAGGTGCTTCCTCTTCCTCTTCCTCCTGCTTCCCTTTCTGTCAGCCAAGTTGTTGATATTGACAGTATTCAATACCAAGCACCGTGGTGAAGGAAAGATAATATGGTTTATGTCTTCAAGAAGCCCACATTCTAATAGGGAACATACTCTAATGTTAGGTGAAAGTGTTTTAGCAAAGAGGTGGATTATGTTTCAGGCAACTTTTATAAAAAAGGATAGGAGTGGGGCGCCTGGGTGGCTCAGTCAGTTGGGCATCCGACTTCGGCTCAGGTCATGATCTCGCGGTCCGTGAGTTCAAGCCCCGCGTCGGGCTCTGTGCTGACAGCTCGGAGCCTGGAGCCTGTTTCGGATTCTGTGTCTCTCCCTGTCTCAAAAATAAATAAACGTTAAAAAAAAAAAAAAAAAGGATAGGAGCGTGAGCTTTGTTTTCTCCCTCAAACAGTGGAGATAAAATTAGATTATTTTAATGTATGTAATAGACTGATGAAATCTATGAGATTGAAGTGGCCTTGGGCTATTTTTTAAGGATTTTGTTTTAAGCAATTTCTGCACCCACCATGGGGTTCAAACATAACCCCAATATCAAGAGTCACACATACCACCAACTGAGCCAGCCAGGTATCCCTATTAAAAAACTTTCGGGGGTGCCTGGGTGGCTCAGTTGGTTAAGCGTCCAACTTCGGCTCAGGTCATGATCTAGCGGTTCGTGAGTTTGAGCCCCACGTCGGGCTCTGTGCTGACAGCTCAGCCTGGAGCCTGTTTTGGGTTCTGTGTTTCCCTCTTTCTCTGCCCCTCCCTTCCTCCCTCCCTCCCCCTCTCTCTCAAAAGTAAATAGTTTAAAAAAAAATTTTTTTAAGCTTTTTCAAAATGTCTTTTTAAAAGTTTTTGCCAATAAAGAATAGCCAGAGATCAATCTCTTGCTGGTTCCTAGAGAATTTAGCTCTTTTAATTCAAGTTATTGCTTTTTTAATTTGAGAGAGAGAGAGAGAGAGACTGAGTAGGGGAGGGACAGAGGGAATCTCAAGCAGGCTGCACACTTGTCAGCACAGAGCCTGATGCGGGGCTCAAACCCACCAACCTGAGATCATGACCTAAGCCAAGACTAAGCAGATGTTTAACGGACTGACCCACCCAGATGCCCTTAAGCAAGGTTATTAAAAGACTTGGAATTGCCCTGAAAGAACCATTAATCTGTTGACTATAAAAGTACTTTAAAGATTTAAGCAGCATTATCACCCACAAAAATAAAAACATTAGCCACAATCTGTTAGAGAAAAACCTTGGAGAAGAGACAGTAAACATCAGAAACAAAACATGTAGATGTTATGTACATGCTAATGGGAAGGAGAATAGGGGAGTAAGGGGGACACAATTTTAAATAGGGTAGTCTTTGCAGGCTTCCCTGAGGTGAAATTTTGAGTAAAATCTAAGGGTGATAAAGGAGGGAGCCTTGTGCATACCTGGAGGAAGAACATGCTAAGTAAAGGGAATAGCAAATGTAATAGCCTTAAGGCAGTAGCATACCCAAAATGTTGGAGGAGGAGGCCAGAGAAGGCCAAGATGGTAACCAAGGGCTGGATGCTGCTGGAGAGAGGAAGAGAGTGAGAGGGGTGGTTTCAACAGTCAAGAAGCAAATTCCTTTATAGAAAAGGGAACTTTTTTTTTCATGTTTTTATTTATTTTTGAGACAGCATGAGCAGGGGAGGGGCAGAAAGAGACAGACACAGAATCCAAAGCAGGCTCCAGGCTCTGGGCTGTCAGCACAGAGACTGACACAGGGCTTGAACTCATAAACTGTGTGATCATGACCTCATCATCATGCCATCATCATCAGCCAAAGTTGCAGACCTAACCGACTGAGCCACCCAGGTGCTGCAAAAGGGGAACTTCTATCAGAAGTAGTGAGTGCATGGGTGTAATGTTATGTATTGAATATTAGGATAGATATTAGGCTCAAGGACTTTAAAGGCTAGATGTGTTAAATTGTGTAAATGTACAATTAGAAAAGGTTTAGGAGCACCTGGCTGGCTCAGTTGATAGAGCATGTAACCTGATCTTCGGGTTGTGAGTTCAAGCCCATTGGGTGTAAAAATTACTTAAAAATATAATCCTTAAAGGGCCTGGGTGGCTTGATTTCCACTCAGGTCATGATCTCACAGTTGGTGGGATTGAGCCCCACATTGGGCTCCGTGCTGGCACCTGAGTGGCTCAGTCAGTTAAGTGTCTGACTTGAGCTCAGATCAGGATCTCACAGTTGGTGAGTTCAAGTGCTGCCTCAGGCTCCACACTGACGGTGCAGAACCTGCTAGGGATTCTCTTTATTTCTCCCTCTCTGCCCCTTCTGTGTGCTCTTTTTCTCTCAAAAATAAACTTAAAAAACAAAACAAAAAACTTTCATACCAATGCCAAACTTAGTGCTTTGCATGTATGAATTTTTTTTTTCCCACCCAAGTAATTTAAGTGGATTGAATGATCAAAATATGCATTTTTAGGGGCGCCTGGGTGGCTCAGTCCGTTGAACGTCCGACTTCGGTTCAAGTCATGATCTCACGGTTTGTGGGTTCAAGCCCTGCGTCAGGCTGTGTGCTGACAGCTCGGAGCCTGAAGCCTGCTTCGGAATCTTTGTCTCCTCCTCTCTCTGCCCCTCCCATGCTCATACTGTCTCTGTCTCTCAATAATAAATAAACATTAGGAAAAAAAAAAGTCTCCATTTTTGTGCTATGAAGTATACATTGAAAGGTAAGATGAGGGCGCCTGGGTAGCTCACTCAGTTGAGTATCTGACTTTTGATCTCAGGTCATGATCTCAGTTTGTGGGATCTAGCCCCACATCAGGCTCTGTGCTGACAGCGTGGAACCTGCTTGGGATTCTCTCTCTTCCTCTCTGACCCTCCCAAGCTTAAGCTGGAGCACACTCTCTCAAATGTACCATTGATGGGAGTCATGAATATAGACAAGAAAATTTTAACTTTCAAGAAAGCAAACAGGTGCAAGCTTTGCCAATTTAACCTCCCATCAACAATATAGGAGAGAGAGGTCTTGAGACAAGATGCTGAAATTTTACTAAAGGAAAATAAGCTATACTCTGAATTATTTACACAACAAAATTGTTTCAAAGTGAAATTACCACTTTATAAAAACATAAACAATGTGGCCAGAAGAACTAATGGAGGAACTCCTCTGGCTCGGTAAAGCATGTGACTCCAGATCTCAGGGATGTGCATTCGACCCCTAGGTTGGGCATACAGTTTAGAAGAAAGAGCTAATGAAAAAACTACTGAAACTAGGGAGAAAGTAACACTACATAATGTTAGGACAAAAATGCGTACTGTGGAATCCTGTATACTTGAAATGATTCTTCACTAATTCTGTGCATTTGGGTAATTGATCCCCAAAAGCCTATCCACTTGAGAAACCCACACATGGCGTTTATAAAATTTGAAAGAAAGCTATTGCTTAGCACAAACCAGTCATGAGTCCCAATGGTATACTGTGCTGTACAATTTACGTGTCTCTGATGGTAATTTAATCCAGGGATAAATTTTTATGGCATAATTTTCAGGCTTATATAAATTTTCAGGCTTTTGTTTGTAAATCTGAGAGGAGAGGCATACTCTCTTGATGCAGGAAATGTAACTGTCAAGATGCATTGAACAGTGGATTGGTGATAAAGTTGACAAATTTGGGAAAATTCAGACTATCAAAAAGAGGGCCTAGGAGCACCTGGCTACTTCATGAGGTTGGTGGACCCTGCAGCTCTTGATGTCAGGGTTGTGGGTTCAAGCCCCATGTTAGGAGTGGAGCTTACTTTATTTAAATATGTATAAAAAGGGGGCCTAAATAGGCTATCCTCTCCCTTCAGAGGCGAGCATGAGCACATGGGTACAGGTGCTACAGTTTTCTAACAGTGGTGTTCTGATCACGTTAATTTGGGAAAACTTAAAGTATGTACAGAGGGGACATTGGAGTGTTGGTGTTTAATTTGTATAGTTTTGGTTGGAGAAGATGAAAAGGTTGGAGATGGATGGTAGTGAAGTTTGCACAATGTGAATGTGCTTAATGCCATAGATCTGTGCACTGTTAACAAGTATGGGGTGCCTGGGGTGGCTCAGTGGGTCAGGCACCCAGCTTTGGCTCAGGTCAGTGATCTCCTAGTTCATGAGTTTGAGCCTGCATTGGACTCTGCACTGGCAGTGCAGAACCTGCTTGGTATTTTCTGTCTGCCCCTTACCCACTTGTGCTCTCTCTAAATAAGCTGTTAAAAAAAATGGTAAAAATATGTAGTTTACCACACACAGACATAGTAAAAAATTGAAACTCCTTAAAGATCCACACATATCTAATTTGGTATTATTTCTCTCTGATGTATCCTGCCATTTGATAGTTATAAAATGATTAGGTAGCCAAGGAGGCATGAAGTTTGCTGCATGGTTGGTGCCTGGAACGGTGCCTGGTGTGGAGTAAGTGCCCAATAAATGTTTTTATGAATGGATGGGAATAGTAACATGGGAAAAAGATTGGTTGGGTCCATTAGCTAACTTCCCAGTCAGAAGGTTCCATCAAGTTAGGGGTGCCTGGATGGCTCAGTTGGTTAAACACCTGACCTCAGCTGAGGTCATAATCTCACGGTTCTTGAGTTCTAGCCCTGCATCAGGCTCTGTGCTGACAACTCAGAATCTGGAGCCTGCTTTGGATTGTGACTCCCTCTCTGCCCTTCCCCTGTTCACACTCTGTTTCTCTCACAATTAAACATTAAAAAAAAATATTTTTTAGGGGCGCCTGGGTGACTTAGTTGGTTAAGTGCCCAACTTTCGCTCAGGTCATGATCTCAGTCTGTGAGTTCAAGTCCCCCGTTGGGCTCTGTGCTCACAGCACAGAGCCTGGACCCTGCTTCCAATTCTGTGTCTCCTCTCTCTGCCCCTCCCCTGCTTGCATTCTGTTTCTCTCTCAAAAATAAGCGTTAAGAGAAAATTTTTTTAATTAAAAAAAAGTTCCATTAAGTTAAAGAACTAAAGCATAAAAGGAGTATACAGAAGGGATCTAGGCTGAAAGTATATTCAATCATGATGACCCTAAAAACAGAATTGGTTTTATTATGAACCTGTCTAATAAAGGGAGAGAAATGACAATTTAACAATTATGCAAAGGATTGAGTGCTTAAGTCACCTTGAAAGTTCATTTGTATGGAACACTGAGATTCCTGATGTCAGATAAGTGAAGCATTCTGATATTTACAAAATCAAATGCAGAGATGTCAGTGGAAAATGTTCTTTTTTTAAATTTTTTTTTAATGTTTATTTTTGAGATAGCGCGTGCAAGCAAGCAAGTGGGGGAGGGGCAGAGGGAGAGAGGGAGACCCAGAATCCAAAGCAGCAGGCTCCAGGCTCCAAGCTGTCAGCACAGAGCCAGATGCAGGGCTTGAACTCACGGTCTGTGAGATCATGACCTGAGCCAAAGGTGTACACTTAACAGACTGAGCCACCCAGGTGCCCCTTTTTTAATTTTTTTAATTTTTTTTTTTAATGTTTATTTTTGAGAGAGGTATAGCACAAGCAGGGGGGAGAGGCAGAGAGGTCTCTGGGCTGACAGCTGATGTGGGGCTCAAACTCCCAAACCATGAGATCATGACCTGAGCTGAAATCCAACGCTCATTTGACTGAGCCACCCAGGCGTCTCCAAAATGTTATTATTTTTTTTTTTTTTTTGAAAACAAAGACATGAATTTTGTTTTCCGAGTACTGTATATTAAAGATTATTTTCAGGGGCGGCTGGGTGGCTCAGTCAGTTAAGCATCCGACTTCCAGCTCAGGTCACGATCTCAGGGTCCGCGAGTTCAAGCCCCCCGTCGGGCTCTGGGCTGATGGCTCAGAGCCTGGAGCCTGCTTCCCATTCTGTGTCTCCCTCTCTCTCTGCCCCTCCCCCGTTCATGCTCTGTCTCTCTCTGTCTCAAAAATAAATAAACGTTTAAAAAAAAAAAAATTAAAAAAAAAAAAAAAGATTATTTTCAAGCGGGCACCTGCCTGGCTCAGTTGGTAGAGTTATGACTCGATCTCAGGGTTGTGAGTTCAAGCACCACGTCCGGAGTAAAAATTAAATCTTTTAAAGGGTAATTATTTTCAGGGCACCTGAGTGGCTCAGTTAGTTGAGCATCAGACTTTTGGTTTCTGCTTACATCATAATCTCATAGTTTGTGCCCTGCATGGGGCTCCATGCTGGTGGTGCAGAACCTGCTTGCAGTTCTCTCCCTCTGCTCTTGCTCTCAAAATGAGTAAACTTGAAAAACAAATTATTTTGGGGGTGCCTGGCTGGTTCAGTTGGTAGAGCATGGGATTCTTGATCTTGGGTTTGTAAGTTCAAGCCCCATGTTGGGTGTAGAGATTACTTAAAAAAATAAAAATCTTTTTAAAAAGTTATTTTCACTAACTTCTTTGTAAAGGCATACATGTATTTGTAATTTAACTTTTAATACAATATAAGTTATTTATATGCTCTGGTTCCTCAGGATTTAGTGTTTTCCCTTTTTTAAAAAAATACATTCTTTAATGTTTATTTACTTTTTTTTTTTTAGAGGGTTCCATTTATTTATTTATTTCATACTGAAGCATTTTTATTTTTTTATTTTATTTTTTTGTTTTTTCAATATGTGAAATTTATTGTCAAAATGGTTTCCATACAACACCCAGTGCTAATGTTTATTTACTTCTAAGAGAAAGAACCCAAGGGCGTTGAGGCAGAGGAAGAGGGTGGGGAACAAAGATCCAAAGCAGGCTCTGAGCTGACAGCAGCGAGCACAATGCAGAGCTTGAATCCATGAACTGCAAAATCATGACCTAAGCCTAAATCAGACACTCAACTGACAGCCACCCAGGTGCCCCTACCCCTTTTTTTTTTTTTTTAACTATTTATTTTGAGGCAGGGAGGAGCAGAAAGAGAGAATCTCAAGCAGACTCCACACTGTCAGCACAGAACCTAATGGGAGCTCAAACCCACATACCATGAGATCATGATCTGAGCAGAAATCAAGAGTTGGATGCTTAACTGAGCCACCCAGGCGCCCCTAGTGTTTACACTTTTTTAAATACCATAAATTTATATTTTTTAAGTTTATTTTTAAGTCCTCTCTACATCCAACATGAGGCCCAAACTCATGACTCCGAGATTGAGTTGAATTCCAACTGAACCAGCCAGGTGCCCCATTAATACCATAAATTTAAGTATAAGACATGAGGAAAAAATATTTGTTGTTTTCTATACATGGATCCTGATTCCATTTGTGCACTACTGAATGGGAAGCCTGATAGAAACATTACAATATAAATCCCAAATTTATATATACATTTAAATGGAGTTTCAGAATGCTCTTGTTACATTCATCAAGGTGTCATCTTAAATTCCGGCAGACATTCAGATACAGAAAATTCTATCAGCCCACATTTGGCATCATACTTTGGAAAATATAGAGTGGGAAGCAGAATGCAGTAGGGCAGTATGGCATTCCACAAGTTCATATATAGTCCACACAGCAGTACAACTTGGTGCAAGGTGATGAAATCCACACTGTGTGGAGCACCTGGGTGGCTCAGTTGGTTAAGCGTCTGACTCTTGATTTTGGCTCAGGTCATGATCTCTTGGTTCTTGAGTTCAAGCCCCAGGTTGGACTCTGCACGGACAGCACGAAGGAAGCCTCCTTGGGATTCTCTGTCATCTTCTCTCTCTGCCCGCCCATGCTCTCTCTCTCTCTCTGTGTGTGTGTGTGTGTGTGTGTGTGTGTGTGTATCTCTGTCTCTGTCTCTCTCTCAAAAAATTTTAAAAAGGGGGAGGGGTACACCTGAGTGGCTCAGGTGACTTCAGCTCAGGTCATGATCTCACAGTTCATGGGTTGGAGCCTGTGTTGGGCTCTGTGCTGACAGCTAGAGCCTGGAGCCTGCTTTTAATTCTGTGTCTCCCTCTCTGTCTGCCCCTCCCCGACTTGTGCTCTGTCTGTCTCTCAAAAATAAACATTTTTTTAAAATAAAGGGAAAAAAATACATCTCTTAAAAAAAAAAAAAAAAGGAAATCCACATCCTGCAAGTGCAGGACTCTCCTTGCTTTGAAAGTTTTATGCATTGGCACCCAATATCTCTTGTAACAATTCCATAGGTATAGCTTCCAAAATTCCTGGAAAACATGCCCTGTTATGTTACTGCACTTGGAAGCTTCACAGTACAGTGTCCCCATCAGATACAGTTCTAGTCTAGAAGTCTAATTTACTAATCAGGTCATTTTTGCCATAAATAAATGTAATAGATTTGACAGTTATCAGGGTGCCAGAGAAACAAATGCAACGAAACAAATGCAATGAAAGGTCATTTGAAAGGTCAAATTCTCATGCAAGTGGGGGCAGGATTTTGTTAAAGGAATAGAGTCCAGAATAGATGCAAGTACCTATGAGAATGTACATGATAAATGTGACATTTCATATTGGTAGAAAAAGGACAGAAGATAGTACAATTGACTCTTTGGAAGGAAATAAATTTACACTCTTGCCTTATACTACATTAATATAAATGACAGGTGAATTAAATGTGTAAATATAAAAAATAAAGCTATAAATTAACCATTTGACAACCACAATAGTAGTAAGGCAAGCAAGACTCCTCAGTGGTTGCTAAAACTAGTAGGTATAAGGTTTTTTTTTTCTTTTGAGAGAGAGAGGGCGCAAGTGAGCAAAGGGCAGAGAAAAAGGAGAGAGAGAATGGGGCTCCCCTAAAGCAGGGCTAGGGCTCACCCAGTGTGGGATTCAAAGTCACAAACCAAACCGTGAGATCATGACCTGAGTTGAAGTCAGATGCTTAGCTGACTAAACCACACGCAGGCACCCCAAAGGTATAAGTTTTAAGGAAAGATGAGAAACACAGTCTGAAAATCTCTCCCTGCAAGCTACTTGCTAATTACTAAGGGAAAAAATCTGTATAGTTTTATACCAGGGAAACCTGGCAAACTCCCCTTACCTAAGTGATCAAAATTAATATCACCAGTAGTGGGACTAATGGACATTATATACTTCCTGATGGGATGAACTAAGGACAATATCACTTGTTGCATTCCATAAAAATACATAATGATTCTAATCATAAGGAAAAACAGGTAACTACCAGTCAAGAGACATTCTATAAAGTAACTGATCTGTATGCTTCAAAATTCCCAATGTAATGAAAGAGAAAAATTGCAGAAGATTCCAGATTAAAGGAGACTGAAAAGACACAAAAGCAAGCAATGATTTGTTTTATTGTTTTGTTTTTAAAATATTTTTCAATGGGGGCGCCTGGGTGGCTCAGTCAGTTAAGCATCCAACTTTGGCTCAGGACATGATCTCATGGTTCATGGGTTTAAGCCCCGCGTCGGGCTCTGTGCTGACAGGTCAGAGCCTGGAACCTGCTTCAGATTCTGTGTCTCTCTCTCTGTCCCTCCCCCGCTCACACTCTATCTCTCTCTCAAAAATAAATAAATGTTAACAAAATTTAAAAAGTATATATTTTTAAGTGGTTTATTTTCACTCAAAAGGATTCATACTATTTATTAATCATTCTTCTAGCACTTCTTAAAATCAGTTTCATTGAGGTATAGTTTACACAAAATCAGTTCACCATATTTAAGTGTACAATATGATTTTTGACTAAATGTGTACAGCTGGGGTTTACATTAATTTTATAATCTACTTCAACAGTTACAGAGAGCTGTACAGAAACTTTTTCATATCATCAATTATGCTTAGTACTTCTTTAGTACTTATTCATTCTTTTTTTTTTTTTTTTAACGTTTATTTATTTTTGAGACAGAGAGAGACAGAGCATGAACAGGGGAGGGGCAGAGAGAGAGGGAAACACAGAATCCGAAACAGTATCCAGGCTCTGAGCTGTCAGCACAGAGCCCGACGCGGGGCCCGAACTCACAGACCGTGAGATCATGACCTGAGCCGAAGTTGGACGCTTAACCGACCAAGCCACCCAGGCGCCCCAGTACTTATTAATTCTTGAATCAACTTTCCAGACAGATTGAATTGGTGTGAAAAGAATGTTAAATTTAATCTTAAGTAAAAGTTAAGTAAGTTAAGTCCTTGGTAAACTAAGGGTTAATCTACTCTTAGGTAACAGATGTGTCATAACAAAACAAAGTGATAACAGTGATAACCAAAATTTTATTTAGTAAAATAATTTTAATTCTTTGGCCTTTTAGTCTGTAGAGATTTAGTAAAGGTCCTGTAATTTCCACAGTAAATTACAATTAGACTTAATTTTAAGATGTGTGAAGATTGTTAAAAGTTGTTTATTAGATTAAAAGTTGCAGGCTAACACATTTAAAATTTTTACATCAAGAGTTGAAATAAAGGGTCAGTGCACCTGCATGGCTCAGTCAGTTAAGAGCCTGCTTAGGAATCTCTCTATCTCTGCCCCTCCACTGCTCAGGCTTTCTCTGTCTCAAAATAAATAACTAAACATTTAAAAAGTAAAATAAAGAAAAGAAAAGAAAATACTATTTCAGGGCACCTGGGTGGCCCAGTCAGTTAAGCATTCAACTCTTGATTTCGGCTCAGGTCATGATCTCGCAGTTTGTGAGTTCGAGCCCCGCACTGGGCTCCATGTGGCAGTGCAGAGCCTGCTTGGGATTCTCTCTTTCCCCATCTCTCTGCCCCTCCCTCCGTCCCACTCTCTCTACTTCAAAAATAAATAAATAAACTTTAAAAAAAAAAAGGACTTTCTAACCAAAAGTCAATTGAGAAAATTCAATTAACCAGATCACTCCAACACATGATCTAAACTTTACTATCTCAACATGAATGCTCATAGAAACGGCCCTAAATTTGAGTTGAAGTTATGTTGATATTATATAGTACTTCAAATCTGAATTGGACATTTAGATTTAGAATTCTCAGTCATCTCTTGGACAACAGAATACTAATAATACATTTAAAAACCTAATTGACAGTTTAAATTATTTATATATCTTAGAATATACACAAAACATATATTTTTTTGGGCGCCTTGGTGGCTCAGTCGGTTAAGCGGCCAACTTCGGCTCAGGTCATGATCTCGCGGTCCGTGAGTTCGAGCCCTGCGTCGGGCTCTGTGCTGACAGCTCAGAGCCTGGAGCCTCTTTCAGATTCTGTGTCTCCCTCTCTCTGACCCTCCCCCGTTCATGCTCTGTCTCACTCTGTCTCAAAAATAAATAAACGTTAAAAAAAAATTGTTTTTAACACCGTATTTTTTTTACTTAATAATAGCCAAACTAGTATGAAAAGGTTGGTTTTAAATTTACTTATTTGGTCTTAAATTTAAATAACCACTTTTAGGAATATACCTTAGATATACGTGCATATGGGCACATATACATGAATATACATAAATATGTATAAAAATGTTTACATGTATAAAGTATGTATGAAAATATGTATAACATTCCTTATCAATGCAGCGTAGAAGTCCATCAACAGGAGACTAGTAAAATCATATAATGTCAATCCATTCAATGGAATACTGTTACTAAAACTTGCAAAAGAGGGGCTCCTGGGTAGCTCAGTCAGTTAAGCGTCTGACTCTTGATTTTGGCTCAGCTCATGATCTCACCATTAAGGAGTTTGGGCCCCATGTCAAACTCCATGCTCACAGCAGGGAGCCTGCTTGGGATTCTCTCTGCCCCTCCCCCACTCACACGAGCACTTTCTTTCTCTCAAAATAAATAAACAAACAAACAAAAATAGCATGATTATTACTTAAAAAACAAAACAAACAAAGAAAAAAACCTTGCAGGGGCGCCTGGGTGGCTCAGTTGGTTAAGCATCCAACTTTGGCTCAGGTCATGATCTCCAGGTTTGTGAGTTGGAGCCCTGCCTTGGGCTCTGTGCTGACAGCTCAGAGCCTGGAGCCTGCTTCAGATTCTGTGTCTGCCTCTCTCTCTGCCCCTTGCCCACTCTACTCTCTGTCTCTCTCTCTCCCAAAAATAAACATTAAAAAAAAAAAAAACTTGCAAAAGAAAAACACTTTAAAAATGATATAATCTAAGGCACCTAAGTGGCTCAGTCTATGGAGCATGTGACTCTTGATCTCAGGGTTGAAAATTCAAGCCCCATGCTGGGCACGGAACCGAGTTTAAAAAAAAAAAAAAAAAAAAAAGATGCATAAATAAACCCTAAAAAAAATTTTTTTTAAAGGGGTGCCTGGGTGGCTCAGTCTGTTAGGCGTCTGACTCTTGTTTTCGGCTCAGGTCATGAAATAACAGTTTGTGAGTTCAAGCCACGCTTTGGGCTCTGGGCTGTAAGTTTGGAGCCTGCTTGGGATTTTCTCTCCCTCTTTCTCTCTCTGCCTCTCCCTGACTTGCTCTCTCTCTCTCTCTCTTAAAAAGTAAATAAATAAACATTAAAAATTTTTAATAATTTTATTTCCTTTATTTTTATAATTTTTTTTAATGCTTATTTATTTTTGAGAGAGAGAGAGAGACAGAATGTGAGTGGAAGAGGGGCAGAGAGAGAGAGAAGGAGACACAGAATCTGAAGCAGGCTCCAGGCTCTGAGCTGTCAGAGCTCAGACGTGGGGCTCGAATTCACAGACCTTGAGATCATGACCTGAGCTGAAGTCGGACACCTGACTGAGCCATCCAGGCGCCCCAAACATTAAAAAAAAATTTTTTTAAACGATACAATCTATATGTACTGATAAAACCAGTACATATTCATATTCATAAGGTGAAAAACATCAAAGTGTATAGTAGTATGTATTCTATGCTGCCATTTATGATTTTGTGTGTGGTGTATATACGTACATGCATGAAATGCAGATGTGTACATATTTGCTGTAAATACTTTGGAAATACATGTGAAATGGACACGGCAGTTTCCTCTGGGGAAGGAAATAAATTTATTGCAGGTCGCATATTGAAAGAAGACTTAATTTTCACAGTCCATTCTTTAGCACTATCTCAATTTTTTAAAAAATTTTTTTTTTAACGTTTATTTATTTTTGAGACAGAGAGAGACAGAGCATGAACGGGGGAGGATTAGAGAGAGGGAGACACAGAATCTGAAAGAGGCTCCAGGCTCTGAGCTGTCAGCACAGAGCCCGACGTGGGGCTCGAACTCACGGACCTCGAGATCATGACCTGAGCCAAAGTCGGCCGCTTAACTGGCTGAGCCACCCAGGCGCCCCGAACACTATCTCAATTTTTAAAAAATCAATGTTTATTGTCTATTTAAAATAATTTAAACAGGGGCGCCTGAGTGGCTCAGTCAGTTGAATGTCCAACTTCAGCTCAGGTCATTGAGTTTGAGCCCCTCATCAGGCTCTATGCTGTTAGGTCAGAGCCCGCTTGGGATCATTCGTCCTCTCTCTCTCTGCACCTCCCCCACTCATGCTTTCTCTCTCTGAAAAATAAACATTTAAAAACAAAATAAAAATAAAATCCCCTTTAGAACAAGATACCCCTTAGATTAGGTAGTTTAAGGAAATGAGTCTTAACCTAGGGTCCATGGCTAGAAACAATGGACGAACTTTAGAGAGACTGTGAACATTTAAATATACACTCAGAACTAGATGTGTTTGTATGTGTGGATATTTTTTCTAAACAGCTTAATACTCCTATTGGATTTATTCCTAACCCTGCCCAAATAAAACATCATGGTCTTTTAGAGAACAGAATTGAAGCTATGTTTTGGTTTGAAAATCATGAGTGGAAATAATGGATGTTGGGAACCCATATTTTTCATTGTGAGAAAAGAAAGATAGAAAGATGGAATAAGGGAAGGTGAGGAAGATCTCTGTTGGTAGGGCTTGAACTGGAAGTTATCAACTGGTGTTTTCTTTTATTAAAATATGTTTCCTCAGGCTCCTGGGTGGCTCAGTCAGTTAAGCGTCCAACTCTTGATTTTGATTTTTCTCAGGTCATGATGTCACAGTTCATGTGATGGAGCCCCACGTCCAGCTGATGGTGCAGAGCCTGTTTGGGATTTTGGGATTCTCTCTCTTCCTCTCACTCTGCCCCTCCCCACTCACACACCTGCTCTCTATCTCTTTCTCTCTCAAAATAAATAAACATTAAAAAAACATTTCCTTTTATCAGTATTGCCCTCCCTCCAGAGAGAGACAGAAAGCTTAAACAGACCAATTTCTAGAAGAAATAGATAAATTTATTTAAAAATGAACCCAGGAAAAGACATTGATCCCTTTTTGTAAAGTATTCTTTCAAATCTTCTGTAAGTATAAATTCATTTAAACAAAAACTAAAATAGGGGCACCTGCCTGGCTCAGTTGGTAGAACATGCGACCCTTGATCTTGGGGTCATGAGTTTGAGCCCCATGTTAGGGGGAGAATTTACTTTGAAAATAAAAAAAGAATAAAATGTCAAAATGTTTCAAAACTATATTTTGAAAGGAGAGCACTGTGGTTAAAGCATATTCAATAATAATAAGCAAAAAACTGGAAAAATCTTACCTTTATGATAAGAATGATCCTGGGTTTAGGCACCAAAACCTCATGGAGACACATGTGTTGTTCCACTATTGGTGATGCTAGGTTTGATTACTTTGTTAATGTGTTGACCGCCAGACCTCTCCACTGTAAAATAAATACATTAATTAATTAATTAATTAATTAATTAAAAATAAAATAAAATAAATTCTTTTTTCTTTTATTTTTTTTATTTTTTTATTTTTTTTAAATTTTTTTAACGTTTATTTATTTTTGAGACAGAGAGAGACAGAGCATGAATGGGGGAGGGTCAGAGAGAGGGAGACACAGAATCTGAAACAGGCTCCAGGCCCTGAGCCGTCAGCAAAGAGCCTGATGCGGGGCTTGAACTCACGGACCGCGAGATCATGACCTGAGCCAAAGTCGGCCGCCCAACCGACTGAGCCACCCAGGCGCCCCTCTTTTTTCTTTTAAAGAAAGGAATGAGTGGGGCGCCTGGGTGGCTCAGTGGGTTAAGCGGTTGACTTCGGCTCAGGTCATGATCTCGCGGTCCGTGAGTTCGAGCCCTGTGTCCGGCTCTGTGCTGACAGCTCAGAGCCTGGAGCCTGTTTCAGATTCTGTGTCTCCCTCTCTCTCTCTCTGACCCTCCCCCGTTCATGCTCTGTCTCTCTCTCTGTCTCAAAAGTAAATAAATGTGAAAAAAAATTTAAAAAATAAATAAATAAATAAAATAAAGAAAGGAATGAGTGACCCAATTCCTCCAAAAACACTTCTATAATGGGGCAGCTGGCTGGCTCAGTTGGTAGAGCTTGTGACTCTTGAACCCCACGTTGTGAGTTCAAGCTCCATGCTGGGCGTGGAGCCTACTTAAAAAAAAAAAAAAAAGAACATTTCTAGGGGCACCTTGGTGGTTCAGTCAGTTAAGTGTCCGATTTCGCCTCAGGTCATGATCTCGTGGTTTGTGAGTTTAAGCCCCGAATTGGACTCTGTGTTGACAGCTTGGAGCCTGGAGCCTGCTTCCGATTCTGTCTCCTTCTCTCTCTCTGCCCCTCCCTCCCTTGCGCTCTGTCTCTCTCTCTCTCTCTCAAAAATAAACATTAAAAAAATAAAATAAAAATAAGAACATCTTAAAAAATTTTTTTTGATGTTTATTTATTTTTAATTTTTCACTGTTTATTTTTGAGGGAGAGAGAGACAGAATGCGAGTAGGGGGAGGGTCAGAGAGGGAGGGAGGGTCAGAGACAGAGCCTGATGCAGGGCTTGAACTCACAAACCGTGAGATCATGACCTGAGCCGAAGTCACACGCTTAACTGACTGAGCCACCCAGGCACCCCTAATGTTTATTTATTTTTGAGAGAGACAGAGACAGAGTGTGAGCGGGTGAGGGGCAGAGACAGAGGGAGACACAGAATCCAAAGCAGGCTCCAGGTTCCAAGCTGTCAGCACAGAGCTTGAGGCAGGGCTGGAACCCACGAACTGTGAGATCATGACCTGAGCAAAGCCAGGCGCTTAACTGACTGAGCTACCCAGGTGCCCCAACAATAAGAACATTTCTATAATGTATGTCGTATGAATCACTACTCCTGGGCTTGTTGAGCATATGGAATATCACTTAACTAACTACAGTGCAAGTAGGCTTAGAATACTTTTCAGCAGGGGTGCCTGGGTAGCTCAGTTGGTTAAGTGTCCAACATCTGCTCAGGTCATGATTTTGCAGTCCTGTGAGTTCGAGCCGTGTCGGGCTCTGTGTTGACAGCTCAGAGCCTGGAGCCTGCTTCAGATTCTGTGTCTCCCTCTCTCTCTCTGCCCCTCCCCAGCTCGCACTCTGTCTCTCTCAAAAATAAACATTAGAAAACAAACAAACAAAAAGAATACTTTTCAGCAGATTAATCCTTTGGAAAACAAATCATGGCATCATATTGTAAGAAAAAAGAAACTAGTGTCATATTGTTTAGTACATAGGCAGAAAAGTTAAAAAGATTTTGAAGTTAAAAAGATTTTGAGGGGCGCCTGGGTGGCGCAGTCGGTTAAGCGTCCGACTTCAGCCAGGTCACGATCTCGCGGTCCGTGAGTTCGAGCCCCGCGTCGGGCTCTGGGCTGATGGCTCGGAGCCTGGAGCCTGTTTCCGATTCTGTGTCTCCCTCTCTCTCTGCCCCTCCCCGTTCATGCTCTGTCTCTCTCTGTCCCAAAAATAAATAAAAAAAAAACGTTGAAAAAAAAAAAATTTAAAAAAAAAAATAAAAAGATTTTGAAAGATCACCTATAAGATACAGCTATACCATACTAGACAAGAATACACTGACCTTAGCACTGTGTCTCATTATTGAATACTCTATGTATTCTTTTTTTTTCTTTTTTTTTATTAAAAAAAAATTTTTTTTAATGTTTATTTATTTTTGAGACAGAGAGAGACAGAGCATGAACGGGGGAGGGTCAGAGAGAGGAAGACACAGAATCTGAAAGAGGCTCCAGGCTCTGAGCTGTCAGCACAGAACCTGACGCAGGGCTTGAACTCACGGACCGCAAGATCATGACCTGAGCCGAAGTCGGACACTTAACCGACTGAGCCACCCAGGCGCCCCAGAATACTCTATGTATTCTTAAGGACTAGTTTCATTAGTTTTGATTTTTTTGAACCTTTGACTAGAATTCAGGTTTCATTTTATAGGTAGTAGAATCAGAAGAGGAAATGATATCCAAAGGTCCATGAAATATGTTTGCTCCCTCTCTCCTTAAAAGTGATGCTTTAATAGGGTTTCTTCTTGGTGATGAAAATGTTCTGGAACTAGATAGTGGTGATGGTCACAAGACATAGTGGATATACTAAATGCCACCGAATTGTACATTTTAATATGTACATTTTATTTTTCTTAAAGATTTTATTTTTAAGTAATCTCTATACCCACCGTGGGGCTCCAACTCACAACCCTGAGATCAAGAGTCGCATGCTCTACCAACTGAGCCAGCCAGGCACCACTAACATATACATTTTAATATGATCAAAATGGTGACTTAAAAAAATTTTTTTTAATGTTTATTTATTTTTGATAGAGAGAGAGCACAAGTGGGGAGGGGCAGAGAGGAAAGGAGACACAGAATCTCAAGCAGGCTCCAGGCTCTGAGCTGTCAGCACAGAACCCAATGCAGAGCTCGAATCCAAGGGCCATGAGATCATGACCTGAGCCAAAGTTGCATGCTTAATTAACTGAGTCACCCAGGTGCCCCATGTGATTTTTTTCTTTTTTAAGTAGGCTCCACATCCAGTCTGGAGCCCAGTGCAGGGCTTGAATTCACGACTATGAGATCAAGACCTGAGCTGAAATCAAGAGTCAGACACTTAACCAACTGAGCCACCCAGGCACCCATAGGATTTCTTTTTTTTAAGTAATTTTTTATTTTGAGAGAGAGAGAGAACGCAAGGTCGGTGGGGGGGGGGAGAGAGAGAGAGAGAGAGAGAGAGAGAGAGAGAGAATATTAAGCAGACTCCATGCTCAGCATGGAGCTTGACATGGGGCTTGATCCCACGACCCTGGGGTCATGACCTGAGTGAATTAAGAGTTGGATGCTTGGGGCGCCTGGGTGGCTCAGTTGGTTAAGCATCCAACTTCGGCTCAGGTCATGATCTTGCGGTCCGTGAGTTCGAGCCCCACGTCGGGCTCTGTGCTGACAGCTCAGAGTCCAGAGCCTGTTTCAGATTCTATGTCTCCCTCTCTCTCTGACCCTCTCCCATTCATGCTCTGTCTTTCTCTGTCTCAAAAATAAATAAACATTTAAAAAAATTAAAAAAAAAAAAAAAGAGTTGGATGCTCAACCAACTTAGCCACCCAGGCACCCCTGATGCTAGAATTTCTAAAGATTGGTGCCTGAGGACAAAAATCCACTCACCCCTCCTCTCACCTTTTAAAAAGTGAGGTTTTTGAAAACATGAGTCCTGTCACAAGTATAACTTTAGATGGAAATGTATTATCCTTATCATATTCTTCATTTCTTCCCAGCAGAATAACTTAATTACGATCTATATCCCCCTGTTAGCTGTGACATATGTTTCTCCAAACAATATTTAAATACTAAATGGCAAAAACTAAGCAGTAAAGAAAGTCATCCTGGGGTAGCAGTTTGCTGTTTCAGGAGAATCAGTAAAATTTTACAGTTGGAAAGGACTTTCTTTAAAGATCACTTAGTCCAGCCCACTCATTTTCAAATTAGGGAACAGCTAGATAAAAACGTACAAGGCTAAACCTCTGTGTGACATCATTTAGGTGAGTTCAATTTATTTAATCATTAATAAGAGTAATTAATCATTAGGTAAGAGTATCCTACATTTGGGAATATGACAACATGCTGATATGATAATTTCTACTTAACCACTTTACACACCAATCAACACCCCGATCAACAATTTTTTTTTTTTCTCTGTCCATTTGCTCAAGAACATAAAGAGTGCAAAATAAGCTTCAGCCTAGGTAAGAGTGAAGAGGAAGAATGAGGGGCTTTGCTCTGAGCCAATAACCATTACCCTGGAAAGAGACTGAGGAGTTATCATGTATAATTGCATTTAAACAGCAACCTGAAATGCAGTCCCAAGAAGCCTGAAATTTACTCACCCTGGCTGATACTCACAAATTACTGAAGAAGTCTTTAGACAATTTTTACTTTCACAAATTATAGTGAATCCATGCCTGGATGTTGAATATTGCTTCCAGAACAATGGAAGGAAGACAGAAGTCTGGGAGAAGGCAACACATGATCAAAGGCATCCACCAATGAATAATTTTAAGAGATAAGACTGGAAGAACCAGGATATTTATAATCTAGAAAGTCAAAATAAGAGGATATATGACTGAGTTTCAAAACATTGCTGAAAGAAACGGGGGGGGGGGGGGGACAAGTGTGAACTAGTTAATTAAATCCAGGTATTTTTTTTATTTGTTTTTTTATTTAAAAAAATTTTTTTAATGTTTATTTTTGAGACAGAGACAGAACATGAACAGGGGAGGGTCAGAGAGAGAGAGAGACACACACAGAATCCGAAGCAGGCTTCAGGCTCCAAGCTGTCAGCACAGAGCCCTATGTGGGGCTTGAACCCATGAACCATGAGATCATGACCTGAGCTGAAGTCGGACGCTCAAACCGACTGAGCAACCCAGGAGCCCCTATTTTTTTTTTTTAATATAATTTATTATCAAGTTAGCTAACATACAGTGTATACACTGTGCTCTTCACTTCGGGAGTGGATTCTCATGATTCATTGCTTACATATTTAAAATTAGAAAGCGTGCTTTCCATCATGAGAGATGTTTGGGGGGCAGGGGGCATTATTTTCTTTTTTTTAAGTGTTATTTATTTATTTTGAGAGAGACAGAGACAGCTCGAGTAGGGGAGGTACAGAGAGAGGGGGAGAGAGAGAATCCCAAGAAGGCTCCGTGCTGCCAGCGCAGAGCCCAATGTGGGGCTCGAACCCATGAAACCATGACCTGAGCTGAAACCAAGAGTCAGATGCTTAACCGACTGAGCCACCCAGGCACCTCAGGGGGAGTTCTTTAGAGAGTACATAGTGAAGTTCTTGTGGTCCCTTGACTGCCAATTTCTGTTATGACAAGAAAAACCAAGAAACCTCTGGGTGACAATAAAAAATTAAGAAATATTTTATTTGAGGGTCTCCTGGGTGGCTCAGTTGGTTAAACGTCCAGCTTCGGCTCAGGTCATGATCTTGTGGTTCATGGGTTTGAGCCCTGTGTTGGGCTCTGTACTGACAGCTCAGAGCCTGGAGCCTGCTTCAGATTTTGTGTCTCCCTCTCTCTCTGCCTCTCCCCTGCTCACACTCTGTCTCTCTCTCTCTCTCTCTCAAAACATAAATAAACATTAAAGATATATATTTTATTTGATACAAGTTATTTTATGGAGTGTCTGGATGGCTTAGTCCATAGAGCATGCAACTCTTTATCTCAAGGTCATGAGTTCGAGCCCCATGTTGAACGTGGAGTTTACTTAAAAAAAAAATAATAGGGGCGCCTGGGTGGCTCAGTCGGTTAAGCGTCCGACTTCAGCTCAGGTCACGATCTCACAGTTCGTGAGTTCGAGCCCCGTGTCGGGCTCTGGGCTGATGGCTCAGAGCCTGGAGCCTGCTTCCGATTCTGTGTCTCCCTCTCTCCCTGCCCCTCCCCCGTTCATGCTCTGTCTCTCTCTGTCTCAAAAAAAAAATAAATAAAACGTTAAAAAAAATTTTTTTTTTTTAAATAATAAAAATAAAGAAGTGTTGTTTTATGAAGGCACTTTTATTTTAATGAAGGCACTTTGGTATTTTCATTTCAGATATGTTCAAGAAGGGTTTACAGAAGTTCCTAAGTAAAAGCTTTAAACTGGGCCATTAAAGAAAATTAAGAGCATTTTGGACACATCACTGACATTTTTAAGGATTGCATGAATGACATTTATATGCTGCCTCTTAAGGGATGGTGGGCAAGGACCACACCGTATGCATCAATCTCTATACTCCACAGTGCCCTACACATTTTGAGGCCGAAATATTCGGTGAAAAAATAAGTAAACACTACTTCACCAAATGTTGCTTTTTTCTTTAAGTTTGTTTATTTTGAGAGAGAGAGTGCCCGCGTGAGCAGGGGAGGGGCAGAGAGACAGGAGAGAGAGAATCCCAATCCAGCATGGGGCTCAAACTCATGAACCCTGAGAGCATGACCTGAGCCAAAATCAAGAGTCAGAGGCTTAACCTGACTGAGCCACCCAGGCACCTCTCAAATGTCTTTTAACGACACTATTAAACAGAGAATTGCAGAGTTGAACAAATCCAGTTCAAAGTATACCCAATACATAAAAGTCTTTACAGAAAAATGTATCTGCCATACACATCATTTTCAGAATGTAGTGATTATATATGTATTTTTTTTTTTAAAGCTAACCAAACAATGAAACCTTATGACATTATACTACTACATTTTGGATGATGCTAACTATTTGATATTGCCTATCATAAAATAAGAAATGTAAAAATTGGGGTGCCTGGCTGGCTCAGTTGGTAAGGCATGCAACACTTGATCTTGGGGTTGTGAGTTCAAGCCCCACTTTGGGTATAGAGATTACTTCAAAAAAAAACCATAAAATGGGGCAGCTGGGTGGTTCAGTTGGTCAAGCGTCTGACTTTGGCTTGGGTCATGATCTCACAGTTTGTGAGTTTGAGCCCTATGTCAGGCTCTGAGCAGCCTGCTTGGGATTCTGTGTCTACCTGCTCTCTCTGCTCCTCCCCCCAGTCGTGCTCTGTCTCTGTCTCTCTGTCAAAATAAATAGATTAAAAATTTTTTAATGTAAAAATGAAGGATTCCATAAAAATAAAAGCATATATTTCACCATCTGAAAATCATAGCTATTTTAAAGTGAAAGGTAAAATGAGTTTACTGTAACTTCCTAGAACCCCATTTGATATTTTATATGAAGTTCTCAGCAACTTTAATTTTTTAACCCAAGAACTGTTGTTTAAGGAGTTTAAATCAGATTGGCTCTTTTTCTGAAAATTTTGCCATTTCCTCTTTTCATACAAGACTACCTCAGTAGGACTACATCATAAACGCTTCATGTTTACTCAGGATATTTTGCCAAACGTAATGAAAATCATTCATAATAAGCCTTTAAAAAGTTTCCTTTGAATTAAATTCTCTCTATTCTTTTTTTTAAATTTTTTAATGTTTTTATTTATTTTTGAAGGAGAGATTGAGACAGAGCATGAGCAGGGGAGGAGCAGAGAGAGAGACACACACAGAATCAGAAGCAGGCTCCAGGCTCTAAGCTACCAGCACAGAGCCCAATGCGGTGCTCAAACCCACAAACTGTGAGATCATGACCTGAGCCGAAGCCAGACGCTCAACCAACTGAGCCACCCAGGCGCCCCTAAATTCTCTCTATTCTTAATTTTTACAAGTTTATGTATGAATAAACTTCATGATACCTTATCTGATCTGACTGTACTGATAATGAATTACGGTCAAAGATTTTTCATCAGCCTTATAAAACTGAAAAGTACAGAGCTCCAACATATTTTGGTTCAGAATTAGTTTATAATCTCGATCCCACAGTGGCTTATTTTTTCTTTGAAACTCGGTCACCACATGCCTTTGACTATTATTATTTTTAATGTTTTATTTGTAAGTAATCTCTCTGCCCATCGTGGGGCTTGAAGTCACAACCCCAAAATCAAGAGTCACTCACTCCACCAAATGAGCCAGCCAGGCACCCCCAAATTCATATTTTAAACTTCTCATATCAGAGGAGAGATAGATTGTTTCTAGTTTCAAGGATCAGAGACACCTTCATTGAAAATAATGTTTCAGTTGAGGCCAAACCTATATGTGTCTAAGCTCTGAATAATCGATATATAATTATTTTAAGTTCATTATATTACATAATAAAAGAACAGAAAAAAAGAGGTAAGTTTAAAATATAAAGTGCACAATATGTCTACCTTTGAATGTGTCATGAATGTGAAACATTTTCAACCTGAAAAAAATAACAGGTTATGAATTAAAAGAAAAAAATAATAAACCCAAATCTGATTGTCTTCCTTGTTTTCAAAGAATTATTAGTTCTGGATTTTAACCATAATGACTTCTCTCATTAAAAACATATTTAAATTTTTGCAGTGAAATAAAAGTTTTATCAAATAAAAATCTCTTATATTGCATTATTAATAACTCCAAAGTAGCAGAACCAGATTAAAAGACTTTTATTTTTTTTAAAGCCTTTTATTTTGGTAAGCACTGGGAACTATAAACTAAATAAGCTAAATAATCTTTTCTGCTAAGTTATCATTGAAAGTCTTCATCTACTTTCACATTTAAAAATTTGTGTTAACGAAATACCCTTTCAATTTGCCTAGACTTTAAAAATTTTAGTCTTTGAAAAAAATGGACATGTCATAGGTGAAAGCACCACCCAAAACTCTTTTGATAAATTCCAGTTAACTGCTTTTTTGAGGGCATTAAATTTTATTATTTTAAGCAATTGAAAACTAAAAAATGTTTTCTAAATCACTCAGTTTGATCCATCAAACTTCTCCCTCCTTCATTTCATGAGAATGAATTAAACACATAAAATGCACAGGGATACTCAAATCACAGATATTAAAGCGTGAGTCCTATAACTGTGCTTATGTTAAATATTTAAAATCAAGTTTCATCGGCAGAATTTTTCCTTCGAGCCCTGCTATTGCCATTATTTTTGCTAGGTTTTCAAATGCACCACTGCTAAAGCTATTTTGCAAGGAGCAACCATGCTGAAGTTCTTTAATTCTATGGAAAAGTTCCTTTTGAAAGTTGCACAGATGAATGTTTCAACTCTAAAGGGGAAAAGCCCAAGCCAGAGATAGTCACTACAGCACAAATGAAAATTTTATGTCTTTTTCCTAAGTTATTCTTGCAGAATTTTTCAAGAAACCACCAAGAATACAAGTAAACATAAATATTTAAACTGAGCACTTTAAATTATTTAAATTCAGTATATATGATTTAAATGTAATGATATTTCGTTTCCCTTTAATTTGATCTAGAATATCTTCCAATTGGTCTCAAGAAGCTGCAGTTATTTTTTTTAAGTTTTTATTTTTTATTTTTTATTTTTTTCTGTAATCTCTACACTAACACAGGGCTCAAACTCAGAGCCCCAAGATCAAGAGTGACATGAAGAGGCTCCAGTTGTTGTTCTAATTATCTATAATTTGTTTCTATACAATTAAAATATCTAAATTGATATATCTTCAGAAATCTAAAGGAAGCAATTAGAAAACTAATTTAAAAGCCAACTGTAGTTATTAGTAAACATTCATACCGATTGATCATCTACTAATTTGACATTTGACTCATCAATTTTTAAATTCTTGACCTTTTTTTCCTTTGTTTACTCTCTTTAGCCCATAAATTCTGTAAAATGGTAATAATTTCTTATCTAAGTTCATATGAAGCATGAGGATCTGATTCTAACAAAGGAAACCATTGATTATAAAAGACTGTGGAGGTGTCTGGCTGGCTAAGTCAGTGTAGCATGTGATATTTTGTCTTGGGGTTGTGAGTTCAAGCCCCTTTTGGGGTATGAAGAGTGCTTAAAAATAAAATCTTCAAAAAAAAGACTTTATTAAAAATATTTTTTTAATGTTTATTTTGAGAGAGAGCATGTGTTGCACACTTGAGGGTCAGAAAGAGGGAAAGAAAGCATCCCAAGCAGGTTCTGTGCTGTCAATGAGGACATGAACCATAAGATCATGACATGAGTCAAAATTAAGAGTCAGATGCTTGACTAGGCCACCCAGGGGCCCCTGATCTGTGGTATTTGAATAAGCTTTCTTTTCTCTGAAACTGGTTACATGTACACAAAATACGGTTCTCTGTATTATTTTCCAGCAGTAATCTCTTCCCCTCTTGGATTTTATAGAACTTTCTGAAGTGGTCCAATAATTTCATTATTTCATTGATGTATCTGGTCTTACTCCTTTTCCTGAAAACTAAATTCCAAAAATATTTGTAGAAAGCCTACTCAGTGCTCTGTTGTTGTGAAAAAGGTAAAGGATGGTGAATGGTGTAAATAGTTTAAACTGTCTTTACAGCTGTGGAAACAAAAGCCAAGAAGGTTAAAAACAAAAACAAAAACAAAAACAAAAAACTGACCCAGGGTCACAGGAGGTTCAGCTATATACATAGAAAACAGGTGCCAGTGTAGTATCCACAATTTATGAAGATCAACAGATTTAGAAGTTTAAGTGTAAGCACAGTTTTGTTTTTTTTTTTTTTTAATGCTTATTTATTTTTGAGAAAGAGCGAGCAAGTGGGGGAGGGGAAGAGAGAGAGGGAGACAGAGAATCTGTCAGCACAGAGTCCAATGTGGGGCTTGAACTCACAAACCATGGATTCATGATTTAAGCAGAAGTCAGGCTATTTAACCAACTGAGCCACCCAGACGTCCCAGGGCCACTTCTAATTCAAAGACACAGCCAACTGGTTGTTGTGCTCTTAGGTTCATGCATCTCGTTAGGAGTGGGAAGCCAGGAGCATTTATCACCAATGACCACACTCTGTACTGGTGTCAGCAAATAAGAGCTCATGGCAGTTGTGCTTCTGCAAACTGTTCTCCAAGGATCCAATACATAGGAGAGGAGGGAAGAGTTTGGATTACACCATGGGGAGATGTGAATGCGCATGTGCATGCGTGTGTGTGTGTGTGTGTGTGTGTGTGTGTGGTAATACACAGCTCCCCCCACCCCTGAAATTTCCCTAAGGCAAAAAGAAAAAATCCAAGCTCACTGTTAAACTATTGTTAATATAGAGTAAATAGGAACATCCCATTTTTGAAGTTTAATATGAGGAGGAATTTCTTAGCTTGCTGCTAAGAATATGTGAGGTGGTTATTAACCCCTAGAGGTCCTGATGTAGCTAGCTGGGTCTTGGATCCAGTTTTTGAGAGCACACAAGAGAAATCCTGGGTGAAAGAAATCAAGCGATCTTCTTCCTTACCAGCCTTTTACATTGAACTGATTTTTACCTGTTTGGGATTTTTACCTGTTTGGGATACTTTAAATGAGCAAAATTACTAAGATAAGCCATTATTTTTTCCCCCAACATCTCTTTTACTTCAAGGATTTTGCTTTAACTTTCAATGATGTATAGAACTTCTTGTTAGGATAAATGTAGGTGTTTTTTCTTTGTTTGTTTGTTTGTTTTAAAGTAATGTATTGGATCTGGGCAAACCTCCCCGTAGGTCTGTTTACTTACCACCAAAAATAGGGAAAAAAAGTATTTGCTATTATCTCCCACTCAGAACTATTAAATGGTTTCATTCCATGATAAACACATCTCAGCCCTGCCACTGAACTAGCTGTGTGTCTATGTGCATTGGACCTTCCCTGACCTCAATTTCCTCAACTGTAAAATGGGAAACTATTTTACCTAATAATCCCTAATACCTAATAATCCTTCCAGTCTGCAAATTATAGAATTGTTTTACTATGAAACAGCTTCTACTGAAAGTCATATTTAAAAAGATACTTTGTATAATTCCCTAATTAAAAACACAAACAAAAAAAAATCCAAATTTATTTATACAAAGTATCCAAGAATTTGGAATATATATATAAAACAGGGGAGATGTTTTCCTATATTGAGTCTTATAGTGCTAGCCTGCAACATACATTGCCTCAACCTCTTTCTCTTTCTATTAAATAAAATGTGTTACTAGTTTATACTTCCAAAGACAAAATGTTAGCTACCAAAATTATAGTTTAGAGAAACTGTAACTACTTACAATAGTGAATCTAGATCTTCTGGTTAATACAGCCTTTTCCTGTTACAAGCACTATAAACACTTCGACTTCACTCTATACCACAGAGTCTGCTTTCTTAACTTTACATCAACTCTAGCCTGGATTTTTGAAAACAATAATTAATTTGCATATTATATTGGTATATCCATAGTTGAGTTCAAAATCCTATAACTTCATATTACATTGCACAATCACTTTGATAATGCCACTGTGTGGCAAGGTGCTTGAACTGTATTGCTTTCAAATTTCTGTTTGAATATACAACCTCTAATCAGTTATATATACATAAAATCAAATTATCCAATATTCTTAAATTCTTGGTTTATTTTTTAAAATATCAGTAAAACCTGTTTTATAAGTTTATAAATGCCATTAAATCTGTTGGCTTTTATTTCTTTTTAAGACTTTTTTTATTTTTAAGTAATCCCTACACCCAATGTGGGGCTTGAACTCAAAACCTGGAGATCGAGAGTTGCATGCTCTACCTACTGAACCAGCCAGGCACCCCTAATATATTGGCTTTTAATAGGTTACATTTCAAGCTTTCATGGAAAAATTAGAAGGAAAATAAACATATTTTAACCTATAGATAATAGATTTTAACAAAATAATTAATAGTCTTCAGCTTAACTTCCGTGTTTTTGACTTTTCCTCGAGGAAACATGAAAAAAAAAAACCTTTAACAAATTAAGTAAAATTTTTTTTACATCACAAAGTTACATTAAATGAAACTATAAACTATTAAAGAGATTCTTCCCAAGTTAATTAGTAATATCTGGATACTAACCATACATTCAAGTTTTAACCATTAACTGTTTAATCAATGGAAACTAGAAACCTGATTACTAGATTTTGTTGTGGGAAGATACTTTCATTTTTGGCTTAATCAAGAGTTCCACAAATAACAAAAACAAAAAAGAAAACAAAAGGAGTTTCACAAACATGCTGATTTTGATCTTTTTTTCTTGCTTATGTATCTTCTGTCTTTGGGTGTAAGAGATTTTTCCATTAACTGCCATGTGTGAGAGTAATTCAGCTTATTATAACATTAGCAGAACACTGGTATAGATAAGAAAATACATGCACTACTTATTGCAAAATAAATGATAATAAACTGTTTTGTTTATTTAAAAAGCAATGGTTATTCTTCATCTGTTTAAAATCTCTAAGTGTTAAAATGTTTGGCTATGCTAACATAACGTGACCCTACCCTACCTTCTTGGTAATGAAATAATTTAGGGATATTTAATAATCAAAGAAAGAGAATATCTTACAACAATAGTAAAATAGTAATAGGAATGGACTATCATTGATTGAAACAACATTCTTAACCTAGAGCCACTGAGAACTTTACTGGTGGTCACCTCTGAAGCAACATTACAGTTTAATCCATTTCCTTGTTCGTCAATAAATATCAAAAGAGCAGTAAATAACAGGACCCAGCTTTCCCTTAAAATCTGAGTTTCCTCTCCACATTGAGGTTTCAAAACATGTTTCAAAACAGCAGCAGACCATATCTTTGGCTCTTTTTTTGTCAAGACATTTTGTCAAATAATGCTACTTTGATTAAAACAAGTTATCAACATATAGATTGTGTGTACAAAGAGAAGTGGTAGACAATCCAACAGAAGAGTTTTGTGATAACTTCAGATTTTGTAAATAAATTCGACACCACTTTCAAAACAGGTCATCATCTTATTCTGTAACTTTTAAAATTGATCACATACATGTTTTAAAGATGTTATTGGGTATTTAACGTGTATACTAAAATAGTCTTTTAAAAATAGAAAAGAAGGCACAGAAACATGAAAACATTTTGAATTATTTAAATTCTAATGTTGATGTACTAATACCATCCTAATTCCAGTTCAATCTGTATTTACTCTTCTCTCTCCAGCTTCCAAAATAAACTGAAGAATTCTGATGGTGAAGAAAAAAGTTTAATGATAAAATTGTGCTTACTTTGCCTGTTTTAACCTGCAGCCTCAGAATTTGAACACAAGTTCTATCTTGCTTCACAAATCTCCACAAAAGGCTTCTCAGCAGGAATATGTGTATATATTCTCATGTCCAATTGCACACACTGACTGCATTCCATACCCAACAAAACTGCCCTCAACTAGATTTGTTGCTGTCGAGGGGAAAGAGCAATGTTATCTGTAACCCTATTATCTATTTTAATGAATGAAAATACCCAATTTTTTTGTTAATATTTAAAACAAAATTCAAATTAATTTGTTTTAAAAGTTCACAATATTGGTTCTAAATTAAAATAAAATTTGAATAGAATTATTGTTGCCAGAGGAAAGCACATATAATGCATTACACTAAAATTTTAGATTTTTTAGTTTGTTTTTTATTGGGCTTTTTATAGATGGCCATTCACTTAAATCAAAACCAAAAATGTCATTTTATTCTTGGTAGTAAAGAAATATAAGAGCAAAAAAATTACCATAAGATGTATGGTAATAGAATCAAGGAGCAAAATTCTAGGCAATTTTCAACAAACGAAAACAAAACAAGGTGACAGCATTCTACATTGAATTGTCCCAGAACAAAATGTCAACATAACAGAGACCATACATGTTTCGGAAGTAATAGAATTGATATTTTTTTCTTTTTTTTTGTGACCTTTGTTAGTGTCCTTTCATGAATTAGATTTTTAATAGCTGGATTAGAAATATAATGTATTAGAATTAGAAAGAATCATACAGTTATGTTAGCTTAATGAAAAATATTCAATAGTAATATATTTCTAACTTGTTTGTATCAAATACACATTTTAAGAAGTCTTTACTAATATTTTGGGGGTAAGATTTAGTTAGTTTTAAATTATTCTCCAAGTCTTGGAAAGTGCTAGGAAAAACATTTTTAGATTATAAATAAGATATGAATCGTTTACAAAGAAAAATAACATTAAAAATAGAGAAATTACTTCAATGACCGGCACAGGACACCCCCTTGCCAAAATTAAATAAGGGAAAACTATCACACAGGTCCAATTATTGATATTAAACCTCAGCTCAAATAAAACTTTGCCTTAGGGAAGGCAGTGGCAACTGTCATTTTAAAAATAATTTATTGTAAATTTGTCATTTGAAAAAAGCAATAAAAAATACCACCAACTTTTGTTTTTAAGCAAGCTACCCCCAAAAAAAGAGTTAAAAATTTCCAAACAAGTGTTAGGCACAAATTTTAGGACAAATCTTTATAGTGTCAATTTTGATAAAGATTTCAGATCTTTAGTTTTGTTTTCTTTTCTGCTATGTCTCATGGTCTCAGATTCTTAAGAACTTCAGCTGAAGTTCTTTGAAGTAATGATAATTCTCACCTAGCCTGCTGTTTCCATCTTTAAAACTGGGATCATCATACTAAGAAGCTCAGGACCAAAATGTAAACTGAACTCAAGAGGGAATGAATTTTAATGAGTCAAAGTGGAAATGGTAATAATGGTCTATACCATTATTCCTGCAAGTAAGGAATTTACAAATATACTCTGCCTTATTAAAATCTAAAAATTAACTTTCTATTTATAGACAACATGAGGAATTCCTCAGTTTATCTCTAAAATCATCTAGGAGCTGATTTGTCTATAGCTGATTTGTATATACAGGTCACAAAACCTGCTGTTTCATGAAAGGGACTTTTAGTTCCCAAATTTTGTGGAATGGGATTCTGGAAAAGAACTGGTCAGGAAAACAAAGGGTTCTAATAAGAAAATGGTAACTTAAGATATGTCTTTTAAATGCACGTGTTAGAAAACGCTGAACACTAGCCATAACCTCAGCATGTGCTTTGCTTTCCGGTTATCTGAGAGGAGAGTAGGTTCTTATTGTTCTTTCCAGTGGGATTTCATGCCTGGATTACTGTCCCATTTTGCTCCATTAGTTAATACATACTCTCTACCACCTTCCCTCCACCTTTAGCAAGGAAACCTGCAGGATAAATGAGTTACAACCCAGAAACCAATTTAAATGCCCAACTCTTCTCAGCCTCTCCACACCCCTCCCCCCACAGACAAATGCCTATCTTCTTTGTTTTCTGTGGCCGGTCAGCAAATAGTTATGTACACACACCAATTACCAAAGACTCTTTCCACTAAAGGTCTCATTCCTCCTTCCTCCCAGGAGAATAGTAATAATAATGAATATTTTAAAGTTTCGCTCAAGTGAAGCAATAACATAAAGGATATAATTGCAATAAAAGGAATCATGTTTATCTACCACTTTAACATCATGTGTAAAGTTACCAGATCGATTAAAATTCTCATTCCTGACATAATAGTTGAAAATTTAATAAATCAATTTCTCCTAACCAGAACAAAGTTTATTAAAAGAAAAATATTGGTTATAGAAATCTTTGAATTCAAGAAAACATTTGAAAATATCTCAGGTTTTAGAGTTTTGACTTGTCCAGATTAAATTTGGAACTTTTTTTTACAAATTGAAATTTTCTCTAAAAATTCTTTAATGTTTTTTCTACTGTGTCATTTTCAAAATATAAATATTACAGATTATGTAAGTCCCAACTCAAAATCACTTTACAAATAATCCTCTTCGGATTTAACATTTTTTTAGGTGTTTAAGGGTTATCTAAATTATTAACTCTATAATCTTCAGCATTACACTATAAATGTAGCCTCTAAGCTTTAATTTGTTCAACTCAAGAGAAACCATTTGTAAGTTACTCAGTTTCTGAGAAATAATTTTACATGAAAATTTCAAAAATACATATCTATTAACCACTTTATTGAAATGTAGTGAAAATATATATACAAAATGTAAACAAAATAGGTCTGTATTTTAGAAGTTTTTCTTTCCTGATTAAGTCAGTTTTTAAAATTTTGTTTTAAAGAGTTGCTCAAATACCTTTTAGTTTTATGGTAGGTAGTCATTTACATTACTTAAATTAGTTGGCTTTTAGAGATTAAAACGAAAGAACAAATATAGTTTTTCCAAAAGAACTTAGGAGGATGATGTAACATCCCTACTAGCTAAGAGTTAACAATATAGACAAATTTTGAACTCACAGATTTAAACCGATTCTCTCAAAGTTTTTTTACTGAGCAATTATTGTTTTACTGTTTTTTTTTTAACCAAATCAAGTACTCTGTCAAGACTTAAAAAATGAACAATTATTTGTGAATAAATTATGTTGTATTTCTGATTAGTACATTTCATTTTCTTTAGATAATGAAATAATTTGAGTCTGTTATGAAATTAGATATAACAAACAAATTCACACTTCCTTCTTTTCTGTCATGGCCAGAGTTCTGATCTTTATTTTTGAGAAGAACAATAGCAACTTATGTATACAAACACAAACGCACCAAAGACACCACTACCTAGAATACAGCACTACAGATGTTAGCTCTTTCAAGGTTAACCAAATTAAATAGGATTATTCGTTTGTTTTGTCCTTTTCCAAGACAAACCCTTATTTATGTTTCTCACCGTCTCTACCAAACCTCAGTAAAATTAGAACATTTCAGTTACAGAAATCGCTAATCCTACAAGGTCGGTCTCAGCTTCTTTGGTCTTAGGGCAGCTTCAACGAAAACGTGGTCTCGGCATAGTTGACTTTACCCGGAATTTTTCGTTTGCTTTTTTTGGAGGGGTTGTTTGGTTTTGCTTAAAACAACCCTGTGGACCACAAAAGGGGGTTAGAAAGGGAGGGGGCAGAAAGAGTCGGTTTTTCTAGAAGCCCAGGAAAATTCAGGTATCTGAAAACGTATTTTCTTGTTTTAACTAAAAAAGAGGCATAAATTCTAAGATGTTGGAAAGGGGCAGGGAGCCTATGTGACTCCAGCTGGTGAGCATGGCGCAAACCGAGGACCTCCGGCTGCTGGACGTTGGGGGAAGGGTGGGGACTCTGCGGGCACCACGCGGTCAGCCCAAGGGGCGGGCTCCACACGCACACGAACTATTTTCTACTCTTCCTTAGTTACCTCCCTTTTTCCTCCTTGGGGGTTGGGGTTGGGGGCTCGAAGTTAAAGGGCAGGAAAAATGAGAACACGAAGAGAACTCAATCCCACCCCTCAACAACAAAACCAATGAGAGGGAGCAAAGAGTTATTTTCGCGCCACAAAAGATGGAAATCCAAGGGAGGCTCGGGGTCCAATGAATGGAAACCAGCAAACAGCTCCGGCGGAGGCAGCCGACGGTGATAGGCTCCCTCCGTCCACCAATCGGGTGAGCGAAGAAGGCCCCCCCCGCCCCCTCCCCAGTCAGGGGCGGTGTCTCTCTCCACGCCGGTTGCTCAACTTGGTCTCGGCGAGTCGGCCCCGCGGAGCGCGAAACTCCGCCCCGGGGCCGCGTTTGCGCGCCGCGTGCCCCCGTCTCGCGGCCCCGCCCCGCCCCGGACCGAGGCTCACGGCTGAACCAGGGCTACTTGCAGTCTCTCTCCGTGGGTACCAAACCTCCCCCAGCGCCAGGCAGCCCTCTCGTACACTCGAAATAGGCCTGAACACACGCTGCCTGGTCGGTTGCCGCGGCCCGCGGGCGGGCGGGCGGGCGCACGCTGGAGGAGGAGGACCTCAGGTGATGTGTGGCGAGGGGAACTGTAGAGGTTCCCCTGACCCCCACGTCCAACTCGTCCATAGCTCGGCGCGGAGGAACAGACCCCGAGGCGGAGCCAGGAAGTGCCTGTCCCGCCACAGGGCCAGTGATCGAGGCCCTCCGAGGCGAACAGGCGATCGACGAAGGATCTTCACAGTGGGAGCTGCAAGAATCCCGCCCTCTTTTTCCGGGCAGAGCCAGGGGCAAAAGGAAACAGCCCCATCTTCTCATCTCCTGGGGCACTATTTCTGATTTTAAACAAAAATTACTGAAGGCAGATTCTGGAGAGCAGAGTTAGGTTATCACTTATCATGCATCTGGTTTAAACACATAAGTCCAGGAGAGCTGTTTGAAGGAGCAAGAGTATGTTAAAAAACACCTATGGGGCCCAGGCGAGGACGCGGCGGGCATTGCGTGCCCACCCCGCGGTAAGGACTTCGGCTCTCCGGTGGTCCCAGAAGCGGCCGGGTGTTAGGAAGGGTAGCATTAAGAATGCCCTTTGTTTCGCCTCTACCTGCTCAGCCTTCGCTCATAACCTGTGGATACAGCAACGGTAACCGACCTTCTAAACAGTTTTTCTCCTTTAATAGTACACTGATCCATAAACATTTTTACTGCCTTCAGGAGATAAGGAGTAGGTGCAGCTGTCCAAAGAGTAAACAGGCTGCAGTTGGTGACACTCAGCCGCATCAGAGCACACACAATAGGTGGGATTCTCTCGTGGGGTTAAAATTAGGAGCTGCAACTGCTTCGGCAAGAACTCGAGTAGCCCATATGCAGTGTTAATTTCCTGTGTGAGACTCCTTGGAAGACTGGAAGTTAGACTAACCTTACATTCATTTTTGAAAATCCACTAAAGATACTTTTGCACTTGAAATGCCAGTAAAAAGACAGTTACCCATGTTCTTTTTACTCAGCCAGTGAATACATAGTTACCCCTTAAGTGGTTGGAAGACTGGAAGTGGAGTGCACTGTATTCACCACCCTTTGATGTCTGAGCTTATAGAACTCCTGTATGTTTTTAAGGTCCAAGAAGGAGTATCCAGTTTGTTAAAATAATACACAGATTAAGTTCACGAGTTCCAGGAACATATTTCATCAAAACAGCACACAGTTGTCTTAATTTCCAGCTGTTAGATGTGTTTGATAGTGACCGACAGCACGGGCTAGTATTTATGGAAAATAAACAATTTATCCCATGCTTTAGAAGTAGATACTTCCTTAGGTCGCAGTTTTAGTAAGAGCAAATACAGTGACCAATCCAGAAGGCACCATTCAAATGACTTTGGAAGCAAGCTGAATATAGAAGATTTGTTCTTAATGAAAAATTACTAAAAGCTAAATGATCAAAAGACTGGTTTGCAATATTTAAAGAGATACTTAGAAAAGCAAATATTACTAAGTGAGTGAAAACACATTTCTCCAAATAGCTTTTGATCACATGCGACAGGTACATGAAAAAAATTTAATCATTTTTGATATTTACATTTTGAGTACTATGTAAGTTAAAGGAAGAATACATATTTTTTCTTTTTTAGAACAAAGGGCTTCTTTTTAAAAACATGAAAAGGAAAATTAAGCTCTTTTTAAAAGTTAAACCTAACCATAAACTTAAAATCTCACCATCCAAATGTTCTTTATAGAACTCATAATATAGTTCTAAGTATTATTACACAATAGCACATCGATCTCATAAAGTAAAAACATTTCACTAAATTAAATGTCAATGAAAATAGTGTGAAAGTGAGTTTATATTTTTTATATTTAAAAAGTTGGATTTGCTTGGCAGAAAAAGAAAAACCTGTTAGAAAAGTTGCATTTAAAATGGATGATCTGACACCTTCCGGTTCCTTAACACAAAATTATAAGTTCCTTTTAAAAGAAAAGATGTAAATGCTTCATGCAATAATTCCCACATGTTGAAAAAATTATGTCATTCATCTTTTAATTGGAAAACATACACTTTTAAATGCCATACACAGATTTGACAGAGAAACGAACTCATCAATTTTAAATACTGAAATGTTTCCATTTAAATCATATTTTCTCTATCACACAATATATTTTCTACTAAGAGTACCAGGTCTTTAAAGATTCCTGTTTATATTTCCCTGCTACATAAAGCGAATTTCATTCGCTTTTTAAAACTAATCATTTTTCGTCTTTTCCATGGAATACCTGTTAAAAATATACCACAAGTAACTGGTGGAAATGAAGCTTTTGAGTAGAGTGCACAATCATTAAACGGCACTTGCAGATTTCCACAAGAACCCGAGCACTGTGTTCATTTCCGTATTCCTCTTCTCCAGTCTACATTTTGTCGGCCCAGTAAAAGGCTTCACCGGGCCCAGACCCTCCCCCACACACCCACCATTGTACTCGTTACATCCAGGGGAAATTATGAATGGTTCTCATGGCCAAATGCTGGCAAAAACGAGGCAGAAAAAGATTTCAACAATTTTTCAAGTGCGAATATCACCTAGGGGTAACGCAGAGCGGTCTTCCTGTTTTAAGAGTCCCAAGTTCTCCAACTAAAATTCTTTAAATAAAAGTACCAGCCTACCCCACTCCTCCTCCTCTGGAAACTACAGGAAGAAATGGTTTCCGTTTAGATACCGACTTGTCCCACTATGACTTCTCTCCTCCGGCCTCCGAGGCTCGGGGACCCCCCCTCCCCATCCCCACGCCAAATACCTCCGCCCCTGCGCTCCCCTCCCCCACTGGTGGCCAAGCCCGCCCCCGGCCTCATTTATCTCTGAGCCTTTTCTGAATCGCGCAACCAATCGCAAACGCGAAGCCGAGAGCCAACGCGAGCGCAGGCGGAGGAGGTGTCGCCCAGACACCCGCCCAGGACGCCGCGGGCTCCCATCCCCCACCGCCCTGGCTCGGGGCCGCCCCACTTCCCCCGTGCCCGGGCCCTTGAAGGGTGCATAAGGTGGGGCGCGTCTGCCCGCTTCTCTCGCCCCCTCCCATCCCACCCCCTCGCTGCGTTTCCGCCCCTGCCAGCTCTGGAAACGTGCTTGCGGCTTTGCAGAGGTTATACTTCAAATGTCATCAAAGCCACAAGGCGAGTTCGAAATTGCGACTCTTTGGGTTTGTTAATTACCTATTTAAAAAAATCGAATATTTAAAACTCTGGTAACTAGAGCTGAGAAATTGCCTAATTAGCACCTCCACCCGAATCTCATTAAAAAAAAAAAAAATCTTCCCTTCCTCCCCTCCCCCTCAGGATCCGCCCCGACCAGATAACCCTTTCTAAACTCTGTTGTGACAATCAGCGCCGCCAGCCGCGCTCCCCTCCGCGCCCCGGCTGAGGCTCCTTTAGCATTTTTTTTCCCCTCTTCCTCCTCCCTTCTCAGGGTCTCTCGCTCAAGCTCCTTTCCCCTCCCCCTCTCTTCCTCCTTTTTCCCCCGAAACCCACTCTAATTCAGGCGCTGGGATTCCTCACGTGAGACGTTGATTTGTAGTTTGAACACGTGGCTCATTCAAAAAGCCGGACACTCGGAGCGGATTTTTTCCGCCTCCTGCGCCTTCGTCCCCCCCCACCCCTTCCCCCTCCCTCCTGCCAGTCACCCTTCTGGGTTTTTTTTTTTCTTTTTTTTTTTTTTTTTTTTTTTTTTAAGGGGAGGCGGCGCTTGCCCTCACGTAGTGTGATATTTTCACAGTCCGCTGGCCGATGCCAAAGGGGTTGGGGAGGAAGAGACAAAAAGTAGTTCTTCTCCCCTCCTCCTCCTCTCCTTTTTTCGCTAATCCCGCCTCCTCCTCAGAGTTAGGAAGACTCGTTGATGCGTTTGGGTTGTAGCAAGGCTTTTTCTTTTCTTTTTTTTTTTTTTTAAATATTCAGAAAAGGAAAAACAAGAACCTTCGGATTTGATTTTTCGCTCGTCGTTCTTGTTCTTGGTTGTAACTGTGTTGGTGTGTTTTAACGGCGAGAAAACGAAGAGAACAAAACCCGCCGGAGCCCTCCATCACTGTGGGTGGTTTTAATTTTTCGTTTTCCTGTGAATTTTTTTTTTAATAACAACCACTCTTCACAATGAACAAACTGTATATCGGAAACCTCAGCGAGAATGCGGTCCCTTCGGACCTGGAAAGTATTTTCAAGGACGCCAAGATCCCGGTGTCGGGACCCTTCCTGGTGAAGACTGGTTACGCGTTCGTGGACTGTCCGGACGAGAGCTGGGCCCTTAAGGCCATCGAGGCGCTTTCAGGTGGGCCCGCCCCAGCCCCGCCGGCGCGCCCGCTCCAGCCCCGCGCAGCCCGCCCGGGCCTGCCAGGGTCGCGCACCCGGAGCTAGGCCCGCGGCTGCCACCGGGGCGTCCACACAGGGCCCCAGGCCCAGGCGAGAGCGGGCGGGGAGGTGGGGCGAGGCCCGGGCGCCCACGCGCGTGAGGTCCAGGGTGCTTTCTTCAGCTTGGGCTCCAACCCGGCTCCCCTCCTCCCGGGGCGTTGCGGGCAGACGGCGGACGCGCTGTCCAGAAAGCCCCGGTGCGGGCTCGGACGGGAGCTGGGCTGGGGGAGGCGCGACCGCGAGCGCCGGACTCTCAGCGCTTGCCCCGCCCGGGCCCAGGCGCGGGCTCCAGTCTCCGGCACGCCGGGCCTTGGGGGCCGAGCGCGGACGCCCGTTTCTTCCTCGCTCCCTCCCTTCCTCCTTCCTTCCTTCCTTTCTCTCTTTGCACGTTATTTACGGTGTTGGTTTCGTAGTTCCCCCGTCTCCCCCCAGACCCCAGGCGCGGGAGAACACAAAGTGGCCTCGACCCTGATGCAGAGTGAGGCCGCGGGCTGCTGCTGCCTGAACACAGGCGGCCCGGCGCTTCCTCTAGATCCTGCGGGACGCAGGCTGGTGCGACCTAGGTTCCACGCTCAACCTCCCCGCGTCCGACGAGCTAGAGGGGCAGGTGGGCGAGGGCGGCGGGTGGTCGCGGGCAAGGGAGCCCTAGCTGCGGCGCCCTGCCTCGGCCTTTCTCTTCGCCCCGGCCTCGGGGGGTGTCGGGGCATGCTCCGCGCGCGCGGGACCTTGCGTGGCGGGGCTGCGCTCAAGTCCCTCCAGGAGCCCGTGTTTTTTTTTTGCGTGGCGGGCGCCGCGCTGTCCTTCGCGCCTCGTTCATTCTGTGCGGAGGTGCATCTTTGGCGGTGCATTCTGCGCCTACCCTGTTCCTAGAGGGCCTGGGCTTGAAGTCGGAGAAGGGCCCTGCGTCCCTCCCTGAAAAAAGCCAGCGTAGCCGGCTCTTCGGAGTTTGTCTTATGGGAGTGTCCAGGGAGGTGGGCGGAAGGGCCGTCGGTCCTGGGGCTGTCGTGGGGTTGGGTGACCCCCTGAGGTGGGCGGAGGCGGCCTGGGGGTAGAATGTTACCCAGGTGGTGGGCTAGCCAGTCGACCCCCGCCCCCCCAACTGTAAGTTGTACACACAGCCCCGAGGGGTCAGCTTTCCACCCGCGCGGGTCCGGGCTTCCCTTCCGGCCTTGAGACGCATCCGTGCCGTGGGGGTCTCTGGTCACTTGTGTCGCCGCTTAGGCTGGGCGGGTCCTTCTTGCGGGAAGAGCGGCTAAACCCAGCCAACTGTCTCCCACCTCTTGTATGTCCGCAGGTAAAGTGGAACTGCACGGGAAATTTATGGAAGTTGAGCACTCAGTCCCAAAAAGACAAAGGTGAGCTTATTTATCATGTTCTCATTAATTCTTTTCTCACTTTTTTATTGGGAGGAAAGATTCAACACAGCTGAAAACTTCTTTTTCTCCCATGCTTTTTGGATGGCTTTATTTTATGCTGGATGGCTCGGCGTTTCTTATTCCTTGCATTTAAGTTTATGGCAGGTGTGTGCGGGCGCGCTGCTAAGGAATAAAGGTCTTGTGTGTGGTTCTTGCCACTGGATTATTACTGGTGAAGTCTCTCAAAGAAGCCCTCACAGCTGTACGTTCTTCTAAGGTGCTGCAATAGGAAATCAAAGTCTTGAAGGGTGATTTGGGGACTCTGTAAGAATTAGGAAGTAGTGGGTGACCCTCTTCCACCCCCACTACCCACCTACAAGTACAGGATAGGGGAAAGCCGCTGCAGACACGCGTGGGTGTGGAGTGCCTTTTCTTCTCTGCCCCCAGTTGGCGGCGAGGAGTCAGAGAGGCCTCGGAGGCGGTCTGTGTATCTGAGAAGAGTGAAATTTGCTGATTGGAACACGTGAGTGAATGCCTGGGCTTCTCCTGCCCAGAAGCGCCTTTTCAGTCATTCTAGAGTTACACAGGTTGCTGCATACCAGCCTTTTGTTTCCCGCCCCTTCCCCCCCCCCCCCCCCCCCCCCCCCAATATTTTTGCTTAGAAATAACCACCAAGAGAGCGAAGACTAAAGATCTATACTACTTACGCACTGGGATTGCACTTTTTGGAGAGCATGTGTAGTGTGTCACTTTACAAAACGTTTGGAGACTGTTTTAATCTCTGGAGTATTTTGAAGAAATGGCTCCTTTCTCAAGAGCAGGCCAGATTCTCGCTCTGTCGCTAACTGGAAAGGCGCTGCTCCCTAACTGGTGCTGGGTTTAGCTTGTGCTTTTCTGGGTTTTACAAGGTGAGGTTAGAGTTTCTGCTTTTCTCCTCCCATTCTCCCCGCTTCTAAACCTGCGCTAAGCAATAAGCTGAAAGTTAACCTAAATAAACTAGGACTGCATGTGTCTGGTTGGATATAGGTGAGTGTGTGTGCTGGAGGGCAGGAGAGGGTTGCTGTGCATTTCTCTGGTGCTCTGCAGAGAGAGATGGCTGTATAAAATGTCATCATCTGCTTATTTCTATATTGAGCTCTCTTTCAGGTAAAGCATTTTTACAAACCTTGTTTTTAGTTAGCTGGAATTTTGTGGATTTCTCTTGTTCATGTACTTAATTTTCATTAGGACAGTTGAAAAGACATTTGTTGGATGAGATAGGTTTAGTTCCAGTTGGGAATTTTGGTGGGGTCAAGTTATTTCACATATAGAGGGGTATTCTTTGTTAAAAGCTTCTAAAACAATAGAAAGGTACTGAAAAGTATCTAAATTGATTTCTCTCTAATAGGAATTAGAAAATTGAGGGTAAAGTCTTATCTCCTTAAAAAATTTAAAGGCATAGTCTAAATTGTATACCTAAGGGAAAAAAATGTAAGTACATTCTGCAAATTCTAATTGGTTTCATGTTTAGCCTGCGTGTCCTAATTTTCTTCAAATGTTGAATAAAAAAGAGGCAAATGGTTGTGTCGGACTGGCATTTGAGCATTTGAGAGTTTCTAAATTTAAACGTTAAATGTCTGGCATTTTTCAGATACAATTTATGGACCTGCATGTAAATGCAGATTACTTAGCTTTGCTCTCCTGATTTTCTTTTCTAGCCTGGTGTGAATTTCTCCCCATGTGTAGTGAATTAAATTAAAAACATCTGGTAACAGCCTGTTTTATTCTTAAAGACTTTTGCCCAACCTGAAAAACGTACTTGTTACTTTATAACGAACAGGGGTTCCTCTTAGGAAAGCATATAAGGTAAAATGCCACCAGTGGCAGCAAGTATTTATATCAGTGGGTGCTTTTTCGTTTCATTAACAACGTAGATTAAAATTTCAGGCTTTATTTGGCTAACCTTAAAATGCTCAGTATTTTTTAAAAAATGTTTTAACATTTGTGAGAGAGGCAGAGGCAGAGAATCCTTAGTAGGCTCCACACTGACAGCAGAGAGCCAGATGCAGGGCTCCAACTCAGGAACTGTGAGACCATGACCTGAGCCAAAGTTGGACGCTTAACTGACTGAGCCACCCAGGCACCCCTAAAATGCTCAGGATTTTAAATAACTATGTTAGTAGCAAGTAGGAATGAGTACATTGGAGACAACTATTTACAGATAGGGGGAACAATCAAGTAAGTCCTTTTCTAGTGTTGAGATGGTGAAAAACAAAAGTAGAGGTTTCTTTTTCTGAGGGAAATTTGCTGGAAATCTGTATTACAGTCTTGTAACTGAACCTTGGAACTGTGATACAGTTTCCCTTATCTGGACTGTTCCCTTGTCTGAATAGGCTTTGGGAGAGGGCTGAGAAGACAACCCTGGTGAGTCATGCTTAGCCCCTATAAGGGTCAAGCAGTTGTACTGGTGACCGTGCGTTGAATGCTGCAGACCAGTCCTTGCCAAGTGAGCCTGCTGGACTTCTGGGTGGAGTTCTTTGTGCTGAGCAGCCCTTGCATTCCATCCCATCACCATGTGGGCATCTGAGGCAGGCACACCCACATGTGCAGTAGTGACCTTTATACCTGCTGTGCAAGGCATGTTGGGAGCCTGGTGCTGAAGAATGCTTATGGCAGCACTCTGAGATGGATGAATGGGCTTGCAGCAACTAAACAAGGCCCAGGAGGCAATTTGAAGCTTTGACGTGCTGGCCCAACTCTGACTGGGAGCTGAGCTGGGTAGGGAACCTTTCAGGAAGGGGCACTGTTGAGTTTGGTTCTGACCAAGCTTAGCTCCTGATTTACTGAAGTCTCCAGGGAATGTGGAAGGAATGTTGCTTTGCTGCATTCAGATATCCCTCAGTTGTGGAGGATTATAGCACTATTTCACAGAGTTTGAGAGCCCCGTGTCCAGAATGAAGAGAAAATTGCACTGAGTATCTGTGATAGTGTTGCGCTTTCAATTTCTAAAATAAAAGCTCTAGCACATGAATACTTGGCTTCCCTCTGAGGTATAATCCTAAACACTCCCTCCTCCCCGCTCTGCCTTGTTGGATAAGGGTGGGTGTAAAAATTGTGTGGCTTTGAAGTCTGTAGCTCTCTTGGATTGGAAGAACCACTGGTATCTTGTGGGACCTCATAGGTGCCCATCTGTGATGTAAATTGAACCGATTTCCTTTTTTATATTGTGGGCTGTTGGGCCTGGGAGAGGGAATAGGAAAGTTTCTGACACTCTTGGAACAGAGAGGATGGTAGTTTTAGTTGGTTTGTGATGACTTTTTTAAGTTATGAAAATTTTTCACATTTTTGGTTTTTTATAGCTTAAACTTGCTTATGATTTAGCTGTCAGTATTAAGATTATGTGAAGGCAAAATATATGTGAATAAAGAATAAAAAATAGTAGGATATTATAGTTAATATTTTTTCCAGGAAGGATCCATTAAGCCAGACTGGTGTCTCAGCTCACATGTCGGTGTTTTTTGTTTCCTTAAAAAATGAAAATGAAGTGAACAACTTATTTCCATATTACAGTCTTGAGGTTAACATGTAAATTAGATAGACATAGTATAAACTTTTTTTTAATGATTTATTTTTTTATTTTTTGGAGACAATAAGAGTAGGGGAGGGGAAGAGAGAGAGGGAGACACAGACTCCAAAGCAGGCTCCAGGCTCTGAGCTGTCAGTACAGAGCCTGATGCGGGGGCTCGAACTCCTGAGTCGCGAGATCATGACCTGAGCCAAAATCAGACGCTTAACCGACTGTTGAGCCACCCAGGCTCCCCAAATAGACATAGTAAAAAAAGTTACTGGAGTTTTAAATGTATCTTACTTTGAATGGCTATTTAAAAGCTAGTGCTGCATTTTAACCACTGTTCGGTATAGACTGGGATGGTGTGCAGTGTGTACATTAGCTAGGGCATATGATCCTGTTGTCTTGGGCCAAGAAAAGTTGCTTTCTAATTTAATTCTTTAAAAGTTTTTATTTATTTTATTTTGAGAGACAGAGCACAAGCAGGGGAAAGGCAGAGAGAGAGAGAGGGAGATAGAATCCCAAGCAGGATGTGCACCATCAGCGCGGAGCCCAGTGTGGGGCTCGAACTCATAAACTGTGAGATCATGACCCCAGCCAAAATCAGAGTGCCCCAAAAGCTTGTTTTTTAATGCTGAACATTTGAACGTAGGCATGAACAGTTGTGTTGGTCCTTGATTATTAGTTTGGTACAGGTGAATATTGTGAGTTAGATTTCTCTTACAGAGATGTGGGGTTCTGAATGTTAGGAAACTCTTCATGGCTGGAAAGAATCATAAGCAGTGTCTTTGGAGTGCTCAGTTTAAGGTCAGTAGTGCATGACTGCTTAAATGATAGTAGCCAACAAGATTTTTCTTGATTTCATGTTGTTTCCTCAGTACAGCTTGAGGGAGAGTAAAAGATTTCTTACTTTGGCATTATTAGAATTAAAACATATAAGTGAATGTTGATAAGTAGCTTCTGTGTGGCTGTCCACAGTAACAAGGAAGACATTATGGAAACATGACATGTGCCTGGAGCCAGTGGGAATTGAGAATCTTGGCTTCTGTTTCTGGCTTTCCTTTTGATTTATTTGTGTGATCACTTACATTCTCTGTCCATGCCAAATGCCACTATAATAAACTAACGGGGCATAGTTTGTTCTGAGGTTTGCTGTTCTGCTTGAAATGAGTTACCAGCTAAGGCTTAAAAACACCTTTTGGAACTAGATATGAGGTTTTCCCTGTAAGGAGCTTGTATTTGCTGTTGTTTGGTAGCTCAGTTACTTTTGCGTGTGTACCCCTTTAGGGCAGTCAGCAAGAGGGAAATGATCTTTGTTATATTTTGAAATCCTTTTGTGAGCCATACCATTGCAGTTAATGTGTTGTTATAGGTCTTGGATTTTGTATTAAAGTGAAGCTGTTGAACCACCTGGATATATATTTGAAGCAACTCTTTGTAATTGTCTTTAACAGTGTTGAGATACAAACTTTCCTAGCGGTGACTAATTTTTGAATTGTAGGATCTATCTATTTTTTATTATATGATTTATGTATCCACCAACTTTGGCAGTTGGTTTAGTCTGGGAGGATGGAGAAAGGCTGTGCTATTCTTAGCCAAGTTTCCTTTATTAACTGTTGCCTCTGATTCAAGCTTCTAGAGTCACAAGACAGGAGGTGGCAGTGTGGTAGCAGTGACCAAGGGATAGGATTGGCGTTTTAGTTAGAACTCTGCCCCATAAATCTGATGTTTAAAAAATTGGCGTGAATCGCCAGGGTTTTGCTTGAAAGCTGGTGGCAGATACTTTTCAGTGCTCTATTAAAACTGAGGGTGTAATTTATCATGGTCTGAAACTGCTGTTGGGCAAGTATTGGTAAATAAACACAGTTGTAAACATTAATATAGTATGTGGATTTTCTTGCCCTGAAGGGGAATACATAGTACATAAATTATGCATTGTAGAGAAGTATCTTGAAACCATTTAATTTGATTAGGAGGTAGTTTGAAGTTATTATACATGGATTCTTTGAGAAATCTAATCGAACTATAAATTTCTTGTAAAGATTTTATTTTATACCCAATGTGGGGCTCCAACTCAAAATCCTGAGATCAAGAGTCACACATTCCACCAACTGAGCCAGCCAGCCCTCCCCCCCCCCCCCCCAAGTGGATCTCTCTAAGTTAAGAGAGGCTTAAGTCCTTAGGATAGCTGGCATTATCACTTAGTTGTTTAGAAGTTGATTCCACTGTTATCTTGGTGTTTCCAGTTATCTCTTGCTGCATAACAAACTACCCCAAAACTTAGTGACTCAAAACAACTTATTTTTCCTCACGATTCTCTGGGTCTGCTTGGCGATTGTTTCTGTTCCATGTGGTGTCATTTTGGGTCATTTACTGAGCTGGTCTAAAATGTCTAAGGAGGCTTCATTAACATGGCTGGCCTCTTCGTGCTGGTCTACGTGACTTTTCTCCACAAGATACCTGAACGCTTGGTAGTAGCCCTTGGCTGCCAAGTGAGAGTAGAAACTGCTAGGCCTCCTAAAGGCTAGGCCCAGAATTGGCACATTATTCTATCCCATTCTGTCGACCAAAGCCAAGTCACAAGGCCAGCACAGATTCAAGGGGGATATGGAAGTAGTCTCCATCTCTTGATGGTAGAGTGGTATGAATGTACAGAGGGGAAGGAATTGATAGTGTGACAGTCTTTGTAGATTGTTTTCCATACATAAGAGGAGGGGAGGAGTAGTGGCTTCAAAGTGATGGGAACCTAAAATATCTGAAAATTGCATTTAGCACTAGAAATGGGGAACCAGTTTCCATTGTAATATTTTGGCAAGAGATGATATTAGCTTTGGAGGTAATGAATAGTGGTCAGTGTGTATTTTGAGAGAAACAGTTGTGAGGATTTGCTGATAGATTAGATGAAAGCTTTGAGAAAAGTAAAGCATGATAAGATTTTTTGGTCGGGGTGCCTGGGTGGCTCAGTTGATTAAGCATCCAACTCTTGGTTTTGGCTCAGGTTGTGATCTCACTATTGATTAGTGAGTTTGAGTCCTGCGTCAAGCTATTTGCTGTCAGTGCAGAGCCTGCTTGGGATTCTTTTTCTCTGACTCTCTGTCTGCCTCTCCCAGCTTGTGCTCTCTCTCTCTCTCTCTCTCTCTCTCTTGAAATAAATAAACTTAAAAAAACTCTCAGTAAAAACCTTTTTTTTTTTTTTTTTTGGCGGGGGTGAGGAGGTCAGAAAAACTAGATGGAGAGTGGTGTCCTTTACCACAATGGTGAGTATTGGGGAAGGAGCAAATTCTTGGGTAGAAATCAAGAGCTTCATTTTTGGCATATTATGTCTCTAATGCTGGTTAGAAATTTAAGTGAAGAAGTCAAGTAGGTAGTTGAATATATCAATCTGGGGCGTAGGAATTGGAGGTGAAAATTAGAGGTGTTATTAGCTTGTGATATTTAATATCCTAGAATTGGACAAGATTACTAAGGGACTGAGTATGGGGCTTTAGGAGGGAGGAGAGACCAGCAAAGGAGAATGAGGGAGGCCAGTAAGGTAGAGGAAAGCAAGCAGAGTGAACTGCTTCTGGGAGGGAGATTCATGGAAAAAGCCTGTGGATAGGAAGGTGTAATCAACACTGGAATATCAGTGAGAGTTTGTGATTTGGATGGATGAATGTGAATGGGATTGGTATTAAGTCTCCGTCTTCTGGTTGGGCAGTAGGTAGATGGAGAGTGATTTACAAATTTTGGAGCAACCTGGACTGTAGCCTTTCTTTCAGAAGTCATTATCTTAATTTTTTAACTTTCCAGAAACGACTCTGATCATGTTATATTTATAACTTGCTAGAGATGGAAGAGTCCTAAGTTTAGTAGATCCTCTTGCCCGTGGACAGGACTTGTTTGTTTGAGTTGACCTACTCTCTGGCATCTGTTTCAACAGTTGTGGTGACTGAGCTCACTTTCTAGATAACCCATTCTACTTTTTATTAATATGCATTTGGAAAATTCTATGAAGCTGGCTTAGGTTCCAAGGCAGCGTAGACCAAGTCCATTGTTTCTCTGTGGTTTTCTAAAGACTTGATTTGAGGAGGTTAACTAATTGGAATTAAAATAAAAACTTAAAAAACAAAAACAAAAAGACTTGATTTGACAAGCAGGGTTGAAACTATTGGCCAAAACATTTATGGATATCATGGGCTGAGTTTAAAATACTTGAATCATTTTGTTATTTTAGGATGCTGAATAAGTAAAGCATTCCTTCCATTTTATTCATAAAAGTTTAGCTATAAGAAATACAAGAAACCTTTTGTATAAAGTACCCTAAATTGCCTCATTTTCACTTATTTAAAAACCCGGTCCTTAGTAAAGCAGCTTTCTCCTCAAATTGTGAATCCTGGTTTTGGCCACAGAAGTCACCAAAACCAGGTGATGTGTTAGATCAGTTGATTGGAGACAGATGACTTGATCTGATTAACTTTTTAAAATGTGTATTTATTTTTGAGAGAGGGAGGGGTGGGAGGGGCAGAGAGAGAGGGAGACATAGAATCCCAACCTGGTTCTGCACTTGTCAGTGCAGAGCCTGATGCAGGGCTTGAATCCATGAACCGTGAGATTATGGTCTGAGCCGAACAAAATAGAGAGTCGGATTCTCAACTGACTGAGCCACCCAGGCACCCCTGATTAATGCTTTTTAAGACTCGGTTTATGCAAGTCCTTTGATCAGTAAAGTACTACTTTCAGAATGTGTCCAATACCTTCTATTTTAAGAAAGGCAAACCAATGAAAATGAGATAGCGCAATAGATTTTTTAGTGGTATTAGTTATTCTACCAAAGGATTCTCCATAAAGATTTGAGAGAAGTGACTTGCCCAGGGCACTGCAGGTAATTAGTGGAACCCATTTTCCACATCCTTTGACTCTGCCCTGCCTTCATTCCTCTCATTTAAGTTGTCAAATCCTCAAAGTGGCTTACACAGCAACTTGCTCATGTTTGCAGTGGCATGTTGGAGCAGAGATGTCCTGTTTTCTTACTTTCTCTGAAGAAAAAAGAAATCTTGTTTGGCTTCTTTCAAGGGTTGATTTATTGTCTTCCTGTAGGAAAAAGACAAGTATAGGTATTCTGGAATCTGGGGCTTACTATAGAGTAAAAACATCTGGGTGTCCTGTTTCAAGATGGAAAGAGGAACCGCTTCTTCCTGGAAGGTTTTTTTTTTTTTTTAATTTTTTTTTAGCAGCTTCATCTTGATATAAATGAACTGCAGAGAAGTTGGAGGAGGGCCCAACAAGGTATGAGAGTAGAACAGAAGGCATGAGGAGGTAGATGCCATGGCTTTGTTGCAGCCATATGATCGTGACTCCTGGGGTATGTTTTAGATTGCAAAAGAGGTAGATGTGTCCAGAATGGCATCCATGGTGCCTGGTTGTTCCAGCTCTTCACCAAGTTTAGTAGGATCCTGGCTTGCAGAAGGAAGTTGTTTAAACTTGGGATATTGTTAAGAATTAGGAGACTGGGGGGAGGAATTGTGCTGGAACTTTCTGATTAGGAGCCTTGATGCTTTTACCATGTGCCCTTGGTGAACTGAAGGGCATCGCCAGAAGAATGTGGGACATGAGGTCTAAGATCTGGGTTTGAATCCCAACTCCATGTTCTAAATGCATGATGTTGAGGGGTGCTTGGGTGGCTCAGTTGATTAAACTTCAGCTCGGCCAGCTTCAGCTCAGGTCATGATCTTGCGGTTTGTGGGTTTGAGCCCTGCATTGGGCTCTGTGCTGACAGCTCAGAGCCTGGAGCCTGTTTCAGATTCCATGTCTCCCCCTCTCTCTGTCCCTCCCCAGCTCACACTCTGTCTTTCTCTCAGAAATAAATAAATGTTAAAAAAAAAAAAAAAAAAAAAGTTTTTTTGTTGATGATTAAGGTTGAGGAAATGGAAGCTTGGGGAGGTTAGAATAATAGTAAAGGATGCCTGATAGGATCTTGGGGACAATGTTTAAAGCATCAATGTACATTATCATTCAGTAGTAACCTCGGTGGTTGATGTTGTATTTTTCCACTTGAGATTCAAATACGAATGCTGGATGTAGATTACAATTAGTGATAACAGAAATAAGAAAAACTTTGGTTCTGATTTTGAATGTGGATTCATGTAAGTAGAAATCTGTGAGTCGTGTGTTTTTGGGTTTTTTGCAAATGGAGGAGCATTTTATTTTATTTTTTTACTACTTAATTTTATTTATTTTTAAGTTTATATCCAAATTAGCATATAGTGCAACAATGATTTCAGGAGTAGATTCCTTAGTGCCCCTTACCCATTTAGCCCATCCCCCCTCCCACAACCCTCTAGTAACCTTCAGTTCTCCATATTTATGAGTCTCTTCTGTTTTGTCCCCCTCCCAGTTTTTATATTATTTTTGTTTCCCTTCCCTTATGTTCATCTGTTTTGTCTCTTCAAGTCCTCATGTGAGTGAAGTCATATGATTATTTCTTTCTCTGACTCATTTCACTTAGCATAATACCCTCCAGTTCCATTTAGCATAATACCCTCCAGTTCCATCCACGTAGTTGCAAATGGCAAGATTTCATTCTTTTTGATTGCCGAGTAATACTTCATTGTGTATGTGTATATATATGTATATGTATATATGTATATGTATATATATATACACACACACCACGTCTTTATCCATTCATCCATCGATGGACATTTGGGCTCTTTCCATAATTTGGCTATTGTCCATAGTGCTGCTATAAACATTGGGGTGCATGTGCCCCTTCTAAACAGCATCCCTGTGTCCCTTGGATAAATACCTAGTAGTGCAGTTGCTGGATCGTAGGGTAGTTCTATTTTTAGTTTTTTGAGGAACCTGCATTCTGTTTTCCAGAGTGGCTGCACCAGCTTGCGTTCCCACCAACAATGCAAAAGATGCTCTTTCTCCACATACTCGCCAACATCTGTTGTTGCCTGAGCCATTCTGACAGGTGTAGGGTGGTATCTCATTGTGGTTTTGATTTGTATTTCCCTGATGAGCAGTGATGATGATTTTTTCATGTGTCAGTTGGCCATCTGGATGTCTTTCTTTGAGAAGTGTCTATTCATGTCTTTTGCCCATTTCTTCACTGGATTATTTGTTTTTTGGGTGTTGTGTTTGATAAGTTCTTTATAGATTTTGGATACTCACCCTTTATGCGATATGTCATTTGCAAGTATCTTCTCACATTCTGTCGGTTTCCTTTTAGTTTTGCTGATTGTTTCCTTCGCTGTGCAGAAGCTTTTTATTTTGATGGGGTCCCAGTAGTTCATTTTTGCTTTTGTTTCCCTTGCCTCCAGAGACGTGTTGAGTAAGGGGTTGCTGTGGCCAAGATCAAAGAAGTTTTTGCCTGCTTTCTCCTCGAGGATTTTGATGGCTTCCTGTCTTACATTTAGGTCTTTCATCCATTTTGAGTTTATTTTTGTGTATGGTGTAAAAAGTGGTCCAGGTTCATTCTTCTGCGTGTCGCTGTCCAGTTTTCCCAGCACCGCTTACTGAAGAGACTGTCTGTATTCCATTGGATATTCTTTCCTGCTTTGTCGAAGATGAGTTGGCTATATGTTTGTGGGTCCATTTCTGGGTTCTCTATTCTGTTCCATTGATCTGAGTGTCTGTTCTTGTGCCAGTACCATACTGTCTTGATGATTACAGCTTTGTAGTATAGCTTGAAGTCCGGGATTGTGATGCCTCCTGCTTTGGCTTTTTTTCTCACGATTGCTTTAGCTATTTGGGGTCTTTTCTGGTTCCATAAAAATTTTAGGATTATTTGTTCTTGCTCTGTGAAGAATGCTGGTGTTATTTTGACAGGGATTGCATTGAGTATGTAGATTGCCTTGGGTAATATTGACATTTTAACAATATTCTTCCTATCCAGGAGCATGGAATCTTTTTCCATTTTTTTGTATCTTCAGTTCTTTCATAAGCCTTCTATAGTTTTCAGAGTATAGATTTTTCACCTCTTTGGTTAGATTTCTTCCTAGGTATTTTATGGTTTTTGGTGATGTATGACCTTTTTAAAAAAAAATCACGGTGTAACCTAGACACAATATTAACAGCTTGAATTTTTACATGTGTATACATTCAAATTAATTCAGAACACATGAAATAAAATGTGAAAAGACTTGTTTTTCAATCCTCTCCATCTCCATGTATTTCCCAGGTCTTCCAGCTGGCAATTTGGTTTATTATTTTACAGAAATTCTTCTATGTATGTGTTGATAAACATTTTTAAAAATTTATTTATGTATTTGAGTGAGACAGAGAGCAAGTCAGGGAGGAGCAGAGAGAAACTCCCAAGCAAGCTCCGGGTGGCCAGCCAGCACAGAGCCCAATGTTTGTAAAAAAAGGTAAAAGTTATGAGGATTAAGTTGTGACAGTTTGTAGCTTGATCACCTAGGGTTTATGTTCTCCTAGACTTAGAACCATAGCATTTTGAAGTTTGGGTTTTACCTCAGAGACTAATAATCTGTGAGAACTTGACTAAGACCTATTTTGAGGAAAATTTTGATTAAAAATTAGTTTCCAAAACCAAGTGCTACTCATCTTGCCACACTAGCTGGGCAGATGATGATTGGAGAGCTTGATGAAAAGAACCTATGATGATGGGGCACCTGGGTGGCTCAGTGGGTTAAGTGTCCCACTCTTGATTTCAGCTCAGGTCATGATCCCAGGGTCCTGATATCTAGCCCTGTGTCTGGCTCCACACTGAGTGTGGAGCCTGCTTAAGATTCATATTCCCTCTCCTCCTCTCCCTCCTCTCCCCCCCCTCTCCCCCCTCTCCCCCCTCTCCCCCCTCTCCCCCCTCTCCCCCCTCTCCCCCCTCTCCCCCCCTCTCCCCCCTCTCCCCCCTCTCCCCCCTCTCCCCCCTCTCCCCCCTCTCCCCCCTCTCCCTCTCCCCCCTCTCCCTCTCCCCCCTCTCCCTCTCCCCCCTCTCCCTCTCCCCCCTCTCCCTCTCCCCCCTCTCCCTCTCCCCCCTCTCCCTCTCCCCCCTCTCCCTCTCCCTCCTCTCCCTCTCCCTCTCCCTCCTCTCCCTCTCCCTCTCCCTCTCCCTCTCCCTCTCCCTCTCCCTCTCCCTCTCCCTCTCCCTCTTCCCCTTTTCCCCTTTTCCCCTTTTCCCCTTCTCTCTTCCCCACCTCTGTCTAAACAAAACAGAAAACAGACCATAAACACCTGTGATGGCTTTCAGCTATGGAATTAGTCATGGGATGAGGATGAAAGGTACAACACAGAGAATGTAGTCCATGGTGCTCTGATAGCCTTGTATGGTGAGCGATGATGGCTGTGCTTGTGAGCAGAGCATAATGTATAGACTAGTTGAATTACTATGTTGTACACCTGAAACTAATGTAACATTGTGCGTCAAATATAATGAATTAGAAAATAAAGAACCTGTGATGGTAAAGCTGTTCAAGAAATGATTGTGTTCTCCCCTGTGATTCCCAAATGTCTGTTTTAAAAACAGTCAGGGGCTCCTGGGTGGCTCAGTCGGTAAAGCGTCCGACTTCAGCTCAGGTCATAATCTCACGGTTGGTGGGTTCGAATCCCACATTGGGCTCTGTGCTGACAGCTCAGAGACTGGGGCCTGCTTCGGATTCTGAATCTCCCTCTCTACCCCTCCCCCGCTTGCGCTCTGCCTCTTTCTCTCAAAAATAAATAAACATTAGGAAAAAATTAAAAACAGTTGCTTTTGCAAAAATACAGAGGCTCTTGTGTTGATATTTTTTTTTTTGAGATAAGTGGTTTAGAATTTAAATTTTAATGTAATTTTAGTATTTTTGGGTGCTAGTATACCTTTCTTTTATGTTTATTTTGAGAGAGAGTATGCATAAGAGTGTGAGCATGTGAGTGGGGGGAAGCGCAGAGGGAGAGGGAGGGAATCCCAAGCAGGATCCCTGCTGTCAATGAGAAGCCCATTGGGGGCTCCATCTCAGGAACTGTGAGATCATGACCTGAGCTCAAATCAAGAGTCCGATGTGCAACCGACTCAGCCACCCAGGTGCCCCTAGTTGACCTATTTCTGCATTTTTCTTTTGAGATTCAGAAATGAGTTTATTTCCCGTGGCTTCCACAAATGGTTTTTTTTTTCTTTTTTGAAGATTTATTTATTTTTGAGAGAGAAAGAGTGCAAGAGGGGAAGGGGCAGAGAGGGGTGGGGGGCAGAAGATCTGAAGCCGGCTCTGTGCCGACATCAGCAAGCCTGATGCGGGGCTCTAACTCGCAAACTGTGAGATCATGACCTGAGCCAAAGTCAAGACACTCAACTGACTGAGCCACCCAGGTGCCGCAGCTTCTACAAATTTTTAGTTTAACAAGCATAGATTGAGCACTTGGGCTCGTGGTTAGTGCAGTGCTGGGTTTCAGGGGCTAGAAAGAAGAGTAAGATACTTGTTCTGAAGAAAAAAGTACATGGAACATAGTAGCTTTTGCTTTGTTGTTTCAATGCCTGGGTGATATTTTTGTCTTGGACACCAGCAGTGATTCACTATGGCAGAGGGTGGATGAATACCTCTGCAGGTAAAGAGAAGGTGTAAATATGTCACGGGGTATATATGGTATACCCCAGAATCATGGAGAGTATTAGGCTTAGCTGGGTATTGGTACAGCCAGCCAGAGACAGGTTCAGGGAGAGACGTTAAGGTAGACAGAGGCTAACTGTGTCCAGTGGAGATGGAAGAGGCAGGAGGGACAGCAGGAGCCAAGGCATGTAAGTGCGAAATATCTTGGTTTGTGTAGGGGAACTACAAGCTGTTTGGGATTAGAGAGGCTCAAGTGTGAGGCAGCGTAGTGATGGAGACTGAGCCTACAGGAGTGCTGAGAGCAGTCTGTGTGCTCGAGGAGCGACCATTATTTAATTCTTGATGTGTTTAACTTTAGGGGCTCAGTTGGTTATTTGGGATCATTATGCAAGACTTGATGCCTAGGTTAATGTTGGGTTCTGCTCACCAGAGATCATCTAGAAATGCTTTTACCTCTGAAGTGCTTTGTGAGAACAACTGTGCCCCAGCACATTCCATGGGATTTAGGGCTGTTTTTAGCCTTCTGATGGGGTAATTAGGGTAAATCATGATAGGACTAGGAACCCTTAGTAAGGCTGTCTGAGCCAGTGTTGTTGTTATTACCTTTTTTAGGTTATGTATGACAAGATAGTCCTGAGTAGCGATGATTAAAGCACCTGGTATTTGATTTTTATTAAGGCATCAAATGATAGAATGAACCATTGGAGAAAAATGAGACCTTTCTGTGTGCACATACTGTTAAATAAGCAAAATGAGGGGCCGCAGTAAAGCCCAACAGTGGGGAGGGCCAGTGACATCTTGCTTGGAATCACCAAGACCTCAGTTGGAATCCTTGCTCAGCTCTGTGATCCTGGGCAAACTGATTAAACTCTCCGAGCCTCTCAGTTTATCTATAAATAGGGGCAGTAAAACCTATTGCACAAGGTTGTTGGGAATTAACTGATGTTTGTAAAGGATTCCTTGGAGTATCTGACACCTAAGTGGTATTGTCTCATATTAATAAGCTTGTATGTTTACATATGGCAATTGAAAATAAAAGGTAATTATTCTCGCATAATCCCATGATTAATGTCTCATATGCACATAGAAAGGTTTCACGTTTCTTTGTAGAATGAGTTGTGTGTTGTGAATAAGACTTTGTACTTTATATCTAGATGTATAGGTTTTAGGATTCCTAAAGATCTGTATCTAGTTGTGAACTTGTCTTGAGATACTGTTTAAAAACAGAAATAGCTAGGAGATAAAGAACTATTATTTTCAAAGAGGGAGACAACATAGTACAAAAAATGTATAAAAAATAAAGTACACAGGGGCGCCTGGGTGGCTCAGTTGGTTGAGCGTCTGACTTCAGCTCAGGTCACGATCTCACGGTTCGTGAGTTCGAGCCCCGCGTCAGGCTCTGGGCTGATGGCTCAGAGCCTGGAGCCTGCTTCCCATTCTGTGTCTCCCTCTCTTTCTGCCCCTCCCCCATTCATGCTCTGTCTCTGTCTCAAAAATAAATAAACATTAAAAAAAAAATTAAAAAAAAAATAAAGTACACAAAAGTGGCAGTTCAGAAGGAGATATCTAAAAAGATGCTTAATCTTGGTAATTAATAGACAGAACTTGCCTATTAAAATGGTCATTTCCTTGTCAGTTTGGGAAGAAAACAAGGTTGATAATGCCTGGTGTTGGCAAGAGTGTGGAGGAATGTAGAGAGTAAATTGGCAGAGACTTCTTGGTTTGTTATTTGGCAGTATCTGTTAGTAGAACTTAAAATGGGAATACCTCTCAACCAAATTTCATGGAAAACAACCCAGTTCTCATGGTTTTCTGCAGTTTGTAAGCATAGTTTTCAATAATATTGTAAAAGATCTCCAAATCACAGGTCTTGGTGAAAAAAATCTCTGGGTAGGAGTCCAGACTACTTGTAGATAAATGTTTTGGTTTTATTATATCACTCATTACATTTTAATAGGTATTATATACAGATAATTTGGATCTTTTAACGTTGCCTACTTTTCAAGCAGAGAGGATCTCTAGCCTTAATTTGACTGGGACATTTAACAGTTAACCATTTCTGAGGTTTAGAAGGTAGATTTTTTTGTTAGAGTTTATTTTGAGAGCGAGAAAATGATTGGGAGGAGGGGCAGAGAGAAAGGCAGTGGGGGTGGGGGGGCAGAGAATCCAAAGCCGGGCTCTTTGCTGACAGCAGAGAGCTTGATGAGGGGCTTGAACTCAAAAACCTGTGAAATCATGACCTGAGTTGAGATCAGTAGTCAGATGCTTAACCAACTGAGCTACCCAGGTGCCCCTTGTTTTTTGTTTTTGTTTTTGTTTTTTTTTAGAGCTCTACACCAGACATGGGGCTTGAACTCATGACCCCAAGATCAAGATTGAATGCTCCACTGACTGAGCCAACCAGGCACCCCAGTTTTGCAGTATTTAATGGAAAATCGGAAGTAACTTAAATGTCCATCCAAAGACAATGTACTGTCGTCTTTTATTTTTTTTAATTAGTTTTTGAGAGAGAGAGCACACACAAGCAGGGGAGGGGCAGAGAGAGAGAGGAGACACAGAATTTGAAGCAGGCTCTAGGCTCTGAGCTGTTAACACAGAGCCTGACGTGGGGCTCAAACCCACGAACCGTGAGATCATGACCTGAGCTGAAGTCGGATGCTCAACTGACTGAGCCACGCAGGTGCCCTGAAAACGTACGTATTCTAACAAACTATACTGTGGCACATGTTGTAGCAGTTACAAAGAATGATAAAGATTTATATGAGATGACTCTCGAAGAAGAAATTGAAAAGTCAGTTATGGGATAACTCGTAAAATATAAGTATTTGATGGGACGTCTGGGTGGCTCAGTTGGTTAAACATCTGACTTCAGTTCAGGTCATAAACTCACCATTCATGAGTTCGAGCCCCTCATCAGGCTCTGTACTGACAGCTCAGAGCCTGGAGCCTGCTTCAGATTCTGTGTCTCCCTCTCTCCCTGCCCCTGCCTGGCTTATGCTTGCTTGCTTTCTCTCTCTCTCTCTCTCTCTCTCTCTCCCTCCCCCTCTCCCCCCTCTCTCAAAAATAAACATAAACAATTTTCTTAAAAACAGGTTTTTGGAAACAAACCTTTAATGTGCACATGTTGGTGTAAAAACATAGAATGAGATCTGGAAGATTGCCCACCATAAAGAGTGGTTGTCTCCTCAAAAGGAAACTAATCGCTGAGGGGAGAGGCTAATGGTGGACCCTTGGTTTTACACCCTGTTCTAATGCTTGTCAGGTTTTTCGTTTTGACCCTTTAAGACTTAAAAACTCAGGACCCCCAAGGAGCTCTTGTTTGTTTTTTTATTGATCTATATATAATTCATTAGCAATAAACCGAATAATGTTTAAAATTACTATTTTTAAACGAATAACTAATAAACCCATTATATATTAACATACGATTTTTGTTTAAAAAAACTTCTAAAACCAAAATAAAAATGAGGAAAATGGAATTAGTTGCAATTTCTGCAAATTTCTTTAGTGTTTGGCCTAATAGCTGGGTACTCAATTACTTCATGGAATTTACACAGATGTGTAGTTAGAAAAGGAAAGGAATATTTTTAATCATCTCTTTAGAGAGGCGCTTGGGTGGCTCCGTCAGTTAAGCATCCGACTTTGGCTCTGGTCATAATCTCCTGGTTCATGAGTTTGAGCCCCATGTAGGGCTCTGCGCTGACAGCTGGGAGCCTGGAGCTTTCTTAAGATTCTGTGTCTCCCTCTCTGCTCCTTACTCGCTTTCACTCTCTCTCTCTCAAAAATAAACATTTAAAAAAAAATCATCTTTTTAGATAATTGTGGATATTTTTTGTTCCTACGCCAAAACTCAACAAGTGGTAGTTTATTTTTTTAATTTAAAAAAATTTTTTTTGACATTTTAAATTTATTTTTGAGAGTGAGCAGGGGAGGGGCAGAGAGAAAAGGAGACACAGAATCCAAAGCAGGCTCCAGGCTCCAGGCTCCGAGCTGTCAGCACAGAGCCCGACGCAGGACTCGAACCCACAAACCGTGAGAACATCACCTGAGCCAAAGTCAGATGCTTAACTGACAGAGCCACCAAGGTGCCCCTGTGAAAGTTTATTTTAAAAAAATAAAAAATAAAAAAAACCCCTCACTGACATGATTTCACATTAATGTGATAACCCACATTTCAGCTAGCCTTTAGAAAACTACCATTTGTTGGGGCACCTGGGTGGCTCAGTTGGTTAAGCATCCAGTTCTTGGTTTTATCTCAGGTCATGATCTCACAGTGTGTAGGTTTGAGCCCCACCTCGGACTCTATACTGACAGCAGGGAGCCTGCTTGGGATTCTCTCTTTCCCTCGCTCTCTGCCCCTATCCTGCTCACTCTACCTCTTTCTCTCAAAAAAAACATGTATACATATAAAAAAAGAAACTTGGGTTGTATTTTGCAGCTAGTGCCTGTGAATGCAGGGACGACTACAGTTTAGTGCCACTGCTTTGGTTCATGCTAGGGTGCCAGTAGTTTACCCACCATTGTTTTTGTCCCATTTGCTTTAGCACAGATGTCAACATAGTGAAAAAGACAAATAACATCTTAGTGTAATAAAAATCGTTTTGACTTCTTGACCTCTTGAAAGTGTCTCCGGGAACCCTCAGGGACTCCCAAAAGGGGTCCACATATCGTACGTTGAGAATGGCTGCTGTACACTAATGTGATGTTGGAAATTATTTGTATTAGGTTCTCCTGTGAATATGTATTTATATCATAACACAACAGATGGCAGGAACAAGTGAGGACTTTGTGCAACTCCATGGCATGTGAGCCTCGATAGGGAGTCTTACACTAGTCAGTTTGTGACAAACAGGTGTGGGAAGAGCAAAAAAACAAAAGGAACTAAGCACAAAGGAAAAATCCAGGTGCATGAAGGATCGAATATTTAGCGTAAATAGGGAGCACTTCACACAAATGCATATGAGCAAAATGAAGTGTGTTTGGACTTTTAGGGACCCTCCGTCATGGTTTAAGTTGTTTAAGCCAAAGTGAACCCCACATGTTGGCTACACGTCTTATCTCAGGAAATGAATAATCTCAGTACCTTAGTTATTCCTAAAACATTGAAATAGAATTGTTAGAATCTCAGGGCATCATCACAGTTTCCCAGTTTCTTCTGGCGGTTGGGGTGTTTTGAAGCTAGAAGCTTGTGGTGACTCATTGTGTTTGTGATGATGACCGAGTGAAGAGTCCTGCCTCTGACCTATTTCAGCCAGCTTTCCTTGCCCGAAGTAACTGTGGGTTAAATTTAGAAAATAACTACTTGTGTTGCTATCACAGGAGAGATACTTTTCTTTTTTTTTCTTGTAAGAATTTTAATACAACGAATGACCTTTCGTGTATTTCACTAAGTCTTTTCCATTCTGTGTATTTTTTTTCTGGTTTGAGAAAGCTCAGTAGCTTGCTGTTATGTTATCTTTTTGCAAATGGTTCTGTTTTGCTGGTCTTGGATCTTAGCAGCTTTTAAAAGATTGATTCAACAAATTTTTGAGTATTTACTTCTAGGGACTGGACTGCTTTAGGTTCTTGGGAGAGAGAATTAGATGGAACATACAAACAGTCGTGAAGCATAGGTGTAGGTGTAGGGCTGTCTTGCCCACTGGAGCAGCACTGGCCACAGTGACTAAGCAATTGAAATGTGTGTACTCCAAATTTAGATACTGTATATGTGTGAAATACATACCAGATTTTGAAGACTTTGTTGAAAAAGAATTTTTTTAAGTTTTATTTTTAAATAATCTCTGCCCAATGTGGGGCTTGAACTCATAACCCCAAGATCAAGAGTTACATGCTCCACTGACTGAGCCAGCCAGGCATCCCTCTGTTGGTAATTTTTTTTAAAGTTTGTTTATTTTGAGAGGAGGAGTGTGTGTGCGCACACGTGGGGGAGGGGCAGAGAGAAGGAGAGACAAAATCCCAAGCAGGCTCCGCTCCATCAGCTCACATCCCGATGTGGGTATTCGAACTCATGAACTGTGAGATCATGACCTGAGCCAAGGTCGATAGTCCTAACGCTTACCTGACTCAGCCACCCAGGTGCCCCTCATTGATAATTTTTATGTTTCACTTACTGCTTTTTACCTGAATGTGGCTACAGGGAAATTTAATATTATGTATGTGCCTTGCATTTGTGACTTGCATTATTTCTGTTGGACAGCACAGATGTAGAGAGGAGAGATGGACAGATGTGAAGTGTGTTGAAGGCTACAGAGAAAAATAAACCTGGGTAAGGAAGCATGAAACAATTGGCAGGGGGTTAGTTTTGATTATTTCATATCAGATGATAAAGGAAATCCTCACCAATATGGTGCCGCATGAACGGAGGCTTATTAGAGCTAAGGGAGTGAGATGAGCAGGCAGGTAGGTGCCAAGTGGGGAAGAGGGACCGAAGCACAGGGGACAGCCAAAGCCCATGCATTCTCATTGCCTTTAAGTCAATAAGGAGGCCGTCATGTCTGGAGTAGGGCAGGAGAGCTGTAGATGAGTATGCATGTTGGTGGATAGGAATGGAATGAGGGGATGCCATGGAAAGGTTTTTAGAAGAGACAGTTCTGATAAAATTTATCTTTATATGTTTATTTACTTTTGAGAGGGAATGAGAGAGTGCACGTGTGCACAAGTGGGGGAAGTGCAGAGAGAGAGAATCTCAGGCCTGCTCCACACTTAGTGGGGAGCCTGATCCCACGACCTTGGGATCACGACCTGAACCCAAATTAAGATGGGACGCTTAACCAACTCAGCCATCCTGGTGCCCCTGATGAGATTTATCTTTAAAAGGGAATTCAGAACAGTTGATGCTGGAGGTGGAGATGGAATGGGATCAAGGAGACTAGGAGATTATAATTGTACAAGTCAGAGATGGTGGTAGTGGGACCACAGCTATTGAGGTGTGGTGGTAGTAGTGTGGTAGTAGCGATGAATGGCTAGAATCTACTTTTTTTTTTTTTTTTTTTTTTTTTTTTTGAAAGATAGAGGACGCAGGGGAGGAGGGCAGAGGGAAGGAGAGAGAATCCTAAGCAGGCTCCATGCTCAATGTGGAGCCTGATGTGGGGCTCGATCCCACAACCCTGGGAACATGACCTGAGCTGAAATCAAGAGTCGGATGCTCAACCAACTGAGCCACCCAGGTACCCCAAGTGGTTAGAATCTTCTACTTTGGAGGAAGAAAAAAAAGTTTGGGCAAAGTAACAGGGGCTGGGTGTAGGGAGTAATGACAGAACCAAGGATACCTCGACAGTTTATAAATTGCTTTAGCTAAAGCACCTGGAAAAATGAAGTTTCCACTAATCATGAGGAGCAAGATTGTGGGAGCAGTATGATGAGGGATAGGGGAGACAGTTCAGTTTTGCCAGGTTAAGTTTGATATACCTATTAGACACGTGGAGATAGGATAGTGACTAGATAGTAAATGGAGGAAGGGGGAACCAGTGAAGGAGCCTGAGGACAGGCCCATGAGGTAGGAGAAGAATCTTGAAAAAGTACCTGGAGGTATATACTTACCATAGTGTTTAAAGTAGTAAGAGTCATCAGCTGTGACAAATGATGTAGAATAGGGTGAGAATGGGGTTGGCAATGTTACCATTATTGGAGTCTTGATAGGTGGAGTTCTGATGGAGCAGTTAGGACTGAAACCCTGAACGGTGTGGGTTTGTGAATGGATAGATGGGGAAGAGGTAGAGACAGTAAACATGGGTAGGCTTTCAAGTAGATTGCTGTAAAGACATCAGAGGAATGGGATGGGAGTTGGAGGAGTTGTGGTTTAAAGGGAAGGCTTTAAAAACTTTATTTCAGGGGCGCCTGGGTGGCTCAGTCGGTTAAGCGTCCGACTTCGGCTCAGGTCATGATCTCGCGGTCCGTGAGTTCGAGCCCCGCGTCGGGCTCTGTGCTGACAGCTCAGAGCCTGGAGCCTGTTTCCGATTCTGTGTCTCCTTCTCTGTCTGACCCTCCCCCGTTCATGCTCTGTCTCTCTCTGTCTCAAAAATAAATGAATGTAAAAAAAAAAAAAAAAAAACTTTATTTCAATTTACAGGAAAGATGTAAAAACAGTACAGATTATCCATATACCCTCTATCTAGTTTTCTCAAATGTTGGTTTTGACTCCCCTACTTTTTCTGGAAAATTTAAGAGTAGGTTGCAGAACTACTGCTCTTCACCTGTAAGTACTTCAGTGTGTGTTTCCTAAAAACAAGAACATTCTAGGGGCACCTGGCTGGTACAGTTGGTGGAGCATACAACGCTTTTATTTGTTTGTTTGTTTGTTTGTTTGTTTATTTATTTATTTATTTATTATTTTTGAGAAACAGAGCATGAGACGGAGACACAGAATCTGAAGCCGGCTTCAGGCTCTGAGCTGTCTGCACAGAGCCTGACGTGGGCTCAAACCCATCAACCATGAGATCATGACCTGAACTGAAGTCAGATGCTTAACCAACTGAGCCACCCAGGTGCCCCTTAAAAAATAAAATCTTAAAAAACAAACAGAAAACCCTCAACATTCTGTTACATGACATAGTAAAAGTACCAAAATAAAAAGTAACACTGATACAATAGTGTTTAATCTGTAGATGTTCTTCAGATTTTGCCTGTTGTCCCACTAGTGTCTTTTTCTTTGATCCTGTATTGAACCCAGGATTACATATTGTATTTAATTGTGATGTGCCTTTGGTTTCTTTTAATTTTTGTTAATGTTTATTTATTTTTTATTTTTTTATTTTTTAAAAATTTTTTAATGTTTGTTTATTTTTGAGAGAGAGAGAGAGAGCACAAGCAGGAGAGGGGCAGAGAGAGAGGGAGATACAGAATCCGAAGCAGGCTCCAGGCTCTGAGCTGTCAACACAGAGCCAGACGCGGGGTTCGAACCCACAAAGCAACTGAGCCACCCAGGTGCCCCTTTAAGAGAGAGAGAGGGAGAAAGAGGATCTGAAGCAGGCACTGTGCTGACAGCCCCATTTGGGGCTCGAACTTAAGAACCTTGAGATCACGATCCGAGTTGACTGAACCACCCAGGTGCCCCTCTTTGGTTTCTTTTAATCTGGAACAATTCCCTAGTCTTTTGTCTTTCCTCTCCTGTATGTTTTTGTTGCTATTGTTTCCTTAAGACCTTTATGTTTTTGAGGAGTATAAGTGAGTTATTTTGTAGAATGTCCCTCAATATCGGTTGGTCTGATGCCCCTCCTCCCATTGTTAGCATCAGGTTATGGGTTTTCGGTGGAATACCGTGAGAGTAATTATGTCTGCTAGGCTTCTCTAGTGTAAAATTAATATTTTCTCCTTTGTATTAAGAATCTTGTGGGGGGGTTTTTTTAGACTGTGAAAAGATCGTATTTCAGTTTATACTTTCACTAGTTTTAGCCTTCAATGAGGATTCTCACTTGAAACCATTATTACTGTAGTGACTGCCTTATAATGGCTTTCTAAATGTTACTTTTCCTATATTTTTTAGTTGGAATTTTACTCTAAGAGTTTTCCCCTCTTCATTTCATTTGTTGGTTTCCAGTAATATGGACTCACTGGTTTGTATTTTACAGGTTATAGCATGTTACTCTTATTTTGTTGTTCTGTTGAAGTGAGGGTTTTTAAGGTTAAGAGGTATTAGCATGGTGGTGGTATGCTAAAGGCATGATTCAGCACAGATGGAAAAATGATTTTGATAATCTAATGTCCAAAATACTAGATGAAATCTTACATGCTAGTCTAGTGTTTCATTTTAGAGGAGCAGCTTTGTACTTAATTTTGAACACTTGAGTGCCTAAATGCAATAAATCTAATATCTTTGACTCTCTCTACTGGGGATGTCTTAGAACTAGTGAAAATGAGGTCATTCTTCATGTGTAGGACACATTAAGTCTAAATTCAGATACTGTGTCCCCTGAAAATGTGTTAATAAGTGCTGTCTAATGTACACATCACTTATAAAAACTGTTAATCAGATGTACGTTATTTTTTTCCATACCAGCCTAACTTAATTTTAGCTCATGATCATTCCTTTTTCCCAGTCAGGTAAATTTTGATGTGCTAACTTGATAGTGTGAAATTGGTAGAACATTGCCATACATTTCTTCAGTGTTTCTGTTTAATCTTATGTCTCTTGGTGAGTGATGAGCACACTGAAACAAATCAAGTATAATCTTAAGCTGTTTTTTTAGATAACATATACAGAACACCCACAAGAATTAGGTAAAACTAGTTTTTTCTATGGTAATTAAAAAGGTTGGAAGATATAAGGGGTGCCTGGCGGCTCAGTTGGGAGAGCATGTGACCCTTGATCTCAGGGTTGTGAGTTCAAGCCCCCACCTTGGGCATAGAGCTTATTACTTAATAAAAATTTAAAAAATAGTAAAATCTTGAAAGAGGTTGGAAGATTAAAAAAACAAAGACAATACACATGGCAAAGTTGAAACCATAAACATGATTAAAATGATCTTTTTCCCTTTTCCAAATGCAACCACTGTGTAGTTTCTTGTGTTTTTGGAGGAGAGGTTTGTATACATATACATAAGCATCTATGAATGTGCACTTTTTAGAAAAGAAAACAAAAATGACTTAGTTCTGCCCCTTACTGTTTAGAAGTTTTAAACAGTTCTTTTTTTTAAGAATTGTATTATTATTTTTTAAGTAACCTACACTGAATATGGTGGTTGAACTCAAAACCGCAAGATCAAGAGTCACATGCTCCCCTAGATGGAGCCAGCTGGTTGCTCCTTAAAAAGTAGTTTTTAGAGTGCTTTGGAATCTGGAAGGAGGGAAAGTTGTGGTAATACAGTATGTTCAATACTACTAAAAATAGTGGAGTCTTTTTTTTTTTTTTTTTTTTTTTTAAAGTAAACTCTACATCCAACGTGGAGCTCGAACTCACAACCCTCAGATTCAAGAGTCACATGATCTGTGTATTGAGCCAGCCAGACACCTGCAAAATAGTGGAGTCTGGATTGAGGAATATATTTACCTATATCTGGCCTGATAATGCATTAAAACTTGTTTAAAGGTCTTTGTTTACTAGTAGGATATTAATAATATGTTAGGTTTCCTTAGTAGTACTTGTTACAGATCATTATAATTTTTTCTTTTTTTAAATTTTTTTATTTTTAAGGTTTATTTTTGAGAGAAAGACAGAGTGCTAGTGGGGGAGGGGCAGAGAGAGAGCGAGGGAGACACAGAATCCAAAGCAGGCTCCAGGCTCTGAACTGTCAGCACAAAGCAACACAGGGCTTAAACTCATGAACTGTGAGATCATGACCAGAGCCGAAGTTGGATGCTTAGCTGTCTGAGCCACCCAGGTACCCAAGATCATTCTACTTTTCTGAAAATTCCAGCATGTGGTTTATTTCCATCATCAGTTATGGAAGGAAGAAATTTTTTGTGCAATAATTAACCAAAAATATAAAAAGAACAAAAATCCCCCAAACCTCTGAAAATTTCAGAGCAGGCCTTTTAAAGAACATGTACATAAAATATTACATTAACTGGAACTAGTTCAGTGTTCTAAATTTAATTCTCTTAGTGTTTTTTTCCCCCAAAATTGTTTAAAAAAAAATTTTTTTAATGTTTATTAGAGAGAGCACATGCTCAAGCATGTTTATTAGAGACAGAGAGAGAGGGAGACAGGATCACAGAGAGAGAAGGAGACAGATGATCCAAAGCAGGCTCCTCAGTGTCAGCACAGAGCCTGATGTGGGACTTGAACTCAGGATGGGTGAAATCATGACCTGAGCTGAAGTCAGATGCTTAAACCATTAAGGCACCCAAGGCACCCTCCAAATTCTTGTTTTTAAAAAGAGTTGAAATATTTTACTTTTTTTTTTTTATTTTTTTTTATTTATTTTTTTTTTTTTTTAAATTTTTTTTAACATTTATTCATTTTTGAGAGACAGAGTGTGAGTAGGGGAGGGGCAGAGAGAGAGGGAGACACAGATCTGAAGCAGGCTCCAGGCTCCGAGCTGTCAGCACAGAGCCCGACGCGGGGCTCGAACTCAGGAACCATGAGATCATGACCTGAGCCGAAGTCGGACACTTAACCGACCGAGCCACCCAGGCGCCCCATGAAATATTTTACTTTTAATCTGTTGTTTTTTTTCTCCCTCTAATGGTGTTCTTAAACTACTTTTCTGGGTTCCTAAGCTGCTCTTTATTTTTAAAATTAGAATTTTTGCAGAAAAATCTTATTAACATAACTGGAAAAGACTGCAATTTGATTTGTAAGCCTAAAGGAAGGATTTTAAGGAAGGAAATATTTTATTTATTTATTATTTTAAAGATGTTATTTTTAAGTAATCTGTCCACCCACTGTGGGACTGGAACTCACAGCCTCAAGATCAAGAGTTGCATATTCTACTGACTGAGGCAGCCAGACACCAATACTTAAACCTTTTAGTTAATTTGAAATAGTACAGCTTCTTGAAATCTGGGGTTGGGTGTCAGGAAAGTTTGAGTATGTATTATGTATCCTTGTTATTACAGTCATAAAGAAAACAGGGTAATGCTGAGTTAAAAGTTTTGAAACTACAATTCTTCATTATTTGAACAAAACTTTAAAATTCCCAAGATGACATGAACCCATAGCCAATTGATAATAAGTCTGTTTCAAGAGATTGTTTTAGGGGCATCTGGGTGACTCAGTTTCAATTAAGTGTCCGACTTGGGCTCAGGTCATGATCTCGTGGTTGAGTCCTGTGTCAGGCTCTGTGCTGACAGCTTGGAGCCTGGAGCCTGCTTTGCATTCTGTGTCTCCTGCTCTCTCTGCCGCTTCCCCGCTTGCACTCTGTCTCTCTCTCAAAAATAAACAAACAACAAAAAAATTTTTTTTTGTTTTAAGGCTGTTGGTATTTGCAGGTTGACTTCCTGACTTACTTGCAGTTTTTTTCTTTCAACTTTTCTGTGGAGCCCTGCCAATGGTAACCAATGTGCCCAGATGGTAGGGAGATAGAAAAGCATTAAACCTACAGTTGTGAAAGAGAAGAATTAACATTTTATGGTAATTTTATTCATTTGAAACAAATTTGTATGAAACGTACATTAACATCTTTTTAGCCATTGTCCATAATCGGCAGTAACTTTAATTGCATAGCTGGACTTAGTCTTTCAGACTGATTAGATACTTTGCAGTTTCTGGAGGAGGTGGGAGCTCTTAAGATTCTGGAAATCTCTTTAGTCTACAGGATTTTAAGTTGTGTGTGTTCTAAGTAAATCAGATTTAGTTCTGTTTGGTTGTTTTCATGCTATTTGTTTGGATTCCTGTCATGACTCTGAACTTACAGGCTCTTGAAAAGATAGACCAAATTGCACATACAGCATTTTTTTCCTGTTGCTTATTTCTACTTGTATGAGAATAAAGATAGAATTCTACTAGTTTTGGGTAAGTGGGTGGCTCATAGGTCAAGTGTCTGACTCTTGGTTTTGGCTCAGGTCATGATCTCATGGTTCATGAGTTCGAGCTCTGCATTGGGTTCCGTGCTGACAGTGTGGAGCCTGTTTGGGATTCTCTCTCTCCACTGCCCCTTCCCCACTTGGGCAAAATAAATAAACTGTCTCTGTCTCAAAATAAATAAACTTAAAAATAATTCTAGTTTTTTTAGTTACTTATTATAAAGCCTTGCCAGGTCCCAAAATACAGTTCTAAACATAGCAGTAAATAAATATTTAAATGATATCCAACAAACAATTCTGTAGGGAAAGGAATTAGAATCCCAAATATTTGTAAATGAAATTGTATTTTTAAATTTAAGGTGTGTTGGGGTTTTAGTCATCAGTAGAGTATGCTAAATGTAAGTGTATGTGTATGATGTAGGACCTCTTAGAAATAAAAGATTAAAACTTTGACCTAGGTTCTTTCCCAGCCCTTCTGAAGCCTGAGTAAAAATTAAAATGACCGGATGTGTGGAGAAATGGGTGGTGTGTTTGTGTTCTGGCGTGCTGCCTCCTGGTGGATAGTCCGTCTTGATAGCTTATTTGCATTTGTTTCTACCAGTCAGTCTTGAGGCAATTAATTAAAGTGCTTGGCTGCTTAACACGTTCTTAAGTGTTTTGAAAATGCATAAGCTTTTATTTCAACATTTTTACAAGGTGTTAAAGTCTAAAGCCCAGCCCACTAAAATTTTAATGCCCTGTGCAGATTGTTAACGACAGATTTAGTTTGTGATGGTTTTTCTACTAGAAAAGCTTTCAGAAGGATTAGAGCATTGAGGAAAGGGCTGGGGGTGCAGGGGAGGAAAGGGCCATTTTAAACTGTTGATGTCTATATTATAGAGAAAGGCTGAGGGTAGGTAGATGTGCTGTGGGTACGTTTGACGGTATGTTCTGTGCAAAGGTGAGAGCCTTATATACCTTTGGTGCTCAGTGCCCCGGCTCCTTGTGATTTATGCTAAACTTTTTGGCCAGTTACATTAACATGGTAAAGAGGACCAAACAACCTTTCAGAGACTATGTCCTCCATGGATTTGGAGATTTTAGTCATAGGTACTGTGTTTTTGTAGATAATCACACTGATACTTATTTATTTTAAAATGTGTTTATTTTCAGAGAGAGGGAGAGAGAATCCTAAGCAGTCTCTGTGCTGTCAGCACAGAGCCTGACGCGGGGCTCAGTCTCAAGAACTGTGACATCATGACCTGAGCCGAAACCAAAAGTGAGATGCTTAACTGAGCCACCCAGATGCCCCTGTTATTATTGTTCAAGATTTTATTTTTCTAAGTAATTTCCACACCCAATGTGGGGCTCAAACTCAGAATCCTGAGCAAGAGTTGCATGCTTCAGTGACTGAGCCAGCCAGGTGCCCCTAACAGCACTGATTATAAGCATGATATTACATTCTAGATTGTCCAGACTGAGCCAGCCAGGTGCCCATGATAGACAGTTTTAACATGTTACTTTCTAAATATGATGCTGAAAGTGGAGCTATTGAATTTTCTAGCATCTTGGTTTAAATTTATTATGTAGATTTTACCATTACTGCTCCTGGAAATTTGTCATCTTTTTTTTTTTTCAGAATATAATTGGAAGTCTGAATATGATTTGGAAACATGAAATATATTACTGAAGTTTTAAAGAAAAAAAAACACAACTAGATTATCATAGAGCTTTTTTTTTTTTTTTTAAGTTTTATTAAATAATCTCTACACCCAGTGGGGGGCTCAAACTCCCAACCCTGAGATTAAGAGTTGCATGCTCCACCAATTGAGCCACCCAGGTGCCCCTAAAAGACTAATGCCTAATACTTTAATGTTATTTTATCAAGTGACTATCCCATCTAAGCATATGGGGCCCTTGAAGGGACTTCCCAGAAGAAGGGAACTTCTTGAAATGCCAAATTCATTACATCTTTTATTGTCAGAGTTATTTGTCTTACTCATGTGTCCTGTTAGCTGCTGGGTGAGGCTGGGTGTTTTGGTTACCTTGAAATGATTTACTCTGTTTTGGTGTGACCTCCTTGGTCCTCCTCTGAAAGGTGGATGTAAACTAGACAATTTCGAGTATTTTCTTCAAGAGATTGAGATTTATATTATTATGATTATATTGGACAGTTTTCTTGAAGATCTGTGTAAGTGATTTTTTTCTTACACAGAAGCTAAATAGTAGACCTGTAAAATTAATGTATAAATAGCATGGAAATTGGAGTTCAAATTTGAATTTGGCTTTTCATTTACCTGCTTTTTGACCTTGGTTAAAAGAATCCCTTGAGACAATTTCCTTAATCTATAAAGTGGGAGTATTAATGCCTACTGAGCTTGGTTGTTGGTATAAGGACACAGCGTAAATATATTTCAAGTGCCTGACATGATCTTTTACCCCTTAGGAGTAACTGAATAAATGGTATCTGTTATTTTAATTATCAATATTGTTGAAATTTAAAAATTGATTCTTAAATTGTACCTGGGGCATAAATAATCTGGAAATGATTAACCTCCCTGGGTATTTCTGACTTTAGTCTGGCTAGCTAGGAAATGAAACTTTTTGGGGTGCCTGAGTGTCTCAGTTAAGTGTTGGACTCTTGATCTTGGCTCAGGTCATGATCTTGTGGGTTCATTAGTTCGAGCCCCACATTAGGCTACGCACTGTCAGTGTGGAGCCTGCTTGATATTCTCCTTTTCCCCCTCTCACCCCCCCCACCCCTCGCTTGTGCATGTTCTCTCTCCCAAAATAAAATAAACTTAAAAATTTTTTAAATGTTCTATTTCATCTGTGGCATCTCTTGTTTGTATCAGAATTGGCATAAATGCACATTGTATAAAATTTTTGCACAGTGCAGTGATTCTTTTTAAGTGAATAGTACAGATAATTTCATTAACATACATTGTATAAGATAGAGTTTTGTGGTTATTCTATATTTGAAGTTTAACTGTAGTTATTAGAGCAAAATGAATCTTGCACTATCCACCCGAGGCAAAAAGAGACTGTTGTCTAAAGCAACAATTTTAGAACCTTTTAGTGTTTCTGAAGTATGGGAAATGCTAGTGTGGTTGAAGGTCATGTGAGTGAAAAGTACTTAAAGTTTTTTTACTCTCAGACAGTTATATCAACTTAAATCATATTTTTCATCTAAAACTTCCTTTCTCATGTTACAAGTACTAACAAGCCCACAGTTTGATTTTGATGGAATTTATCATTTTCGAAGATAGTGACTTCCAGATACTAGAGAGCAGAAAAAAAATGTGGAAATTTCAAAAGTACTACAGTAGAAACAACAATATAATAAATCCTCCTTACCTGCCACCTGGCTTCAAGAATCACCAGCTGATGACCAGCCTTTTTGGATATTAATACCTCTGATGATTTCTGAAGCAAATTCAAGATAGCAAGTATATTATGTTCCTAATTTCTTCAGATTGCATCTTTAAAGACAAGGACTTAAAAAAAAAATAGACAATACCATAATTATAAAAAACAATGGCACTAATTCACTAATAATGAAAAGTCTCATTTTTCCCAGTTGTGTGTGTGTGTTTTAATAGGCTTCACACCCAACTGAGGGTTGAACTCACCACCCTGAGATTGAGTCTCATGCTCTGCTGACTGAGCCAGCCAGGTGCCCCTTAAGTTTCCATTCTGATTTTATTTTTTAATGTAAGCTGTAAGCTTAACATGGGGCTTGAACTCAAGACCCTGAGATCAAGAATCACATGCTTTACTGACTGAGCCAGTCAGGTTTCCCCTAAATATATATATTTTTTTAAGAATTTATTTTTTTTTTAACGTTTATTTATTTTTGAGACAGAGACAGAGCATGAACAGGGGAGGGGCAGAGAGAGAGGGAGACACAGAATCTGAAACAGGCTCCAGGCTCTGAGTTGTCAGCACAGAGCCCGACGTGGGGCTCGAACTCACGGACCGTGAGATCATGACCTGAGCCGAAGTCCAACGCTTAACCGACCAAGCCACCCAGGCGCCCCACCCCTAAATATTTTTTTAAGAATTTATTTGAATTAGGATTTATGTTAAGTTCTGTACATTGGTGATTGGTTGATATGTCTTTGGGTTTTTTTTTTTTTTGTCTTTTTTTTTTTTAATGTCTAGGTTCCCCATCTTTTCTTTGAAATTTGTTAGAAAACTTAGATATTTGTGTTGGAGAGTTTCCCAGGGTCTTGATTTTTGCTGATGTGGTGTCTTTTAACATGAACCTCTGTCTGCAGAGGACACCGTAGCTCTAGAGAATTAATCATATTCAGTATGCCTGTTTTTTTTTTTTAATTGGCAAACATGTCATAGGCAAGACATGAGAATGTTTTAATATCTTGGCCAAGTTTTATTTGTTTAAAGGAATAACAGATTCAAATAGTTTTTTTCCTGTGAATTCAAGGATAGATATAGATGAGGAAGCATGTTGCAGTGAAGTGAACCATAGATTCTTCAATGTATTCTTCCTTAAGTAGTATAAACATACTTTTTTGGTTTATTTTTTGTCTAAACAGAAAGAAAAGTAGCTTATTAAGCAGGAAAAAATTGGCCACTATCAGGTTGGCAAGGTAGCATCGTGTTTATATTATTTGTTGTTTGTACTCCCTGCTGAGAGAAAGATTATCTGCAAAGTTGAGTAAGGTTATATCTTTGGAGAAAAGCAAGAGTTGGGTTGCCTACCTAGGGCAAGGGATGTCAGATCAAGGTATTTAGATCAAACTTAGCCTCTTTCTTCATTTTCTTGCTACATAAGAATTCTTTTTATTTTTTATTTTGAGAGAGAGAGTGAGAGCTCGAGAGCGGGAGCAGGGGAGGGGTAGGGCGAAAGGGAAAGAATCCTAAGCAGCCTCTGTGCTATCAGTGCAGAACCTCACTCAGGTTCTGAGTGTGGGGCTCAAACTCAGTAACCGTGGCATCATATCCTGAGCCAAAGTCAAGAGTCAGTTGTTTAACCTACTGAGACACCCAGGTGCCCCGGATTGTTACAGTTTCTAAAGTTCATGAGTAGGGGATAGAACTTAATAACAGTCAACTTTAACCTTTTCACTTAAAAAAAAAAAAATCCAAGGATTTAGGATTTACCTTAGATAAGGACTACATCCAGTTCGCAGTAATGTAAAATAAAAACCGTTAACGTAGAGGGGTGCCTGGGTGGCTCAGTTGGTCAAGTGTCCGACTTCAGCTCAGGTCATGCTCACAGTTCGTGAGTTCAAGCCCTGCGTCGGACTCTGTGCTGACATCTGAGAGCCTGGAGCCTGCTTCAGATTCTGTGTCTCCCTCTTTCTCTGCTCCTCCCCTGTTCACAATCTGTTTCTCAAAAATAAACAAACATTAAAAAAAAAAACAAAAACACGTTAATGTAGAGATACCCATATATTCAAAATATAGCACTTTTTTTTTTTTTTTTTTTTTTAAATACAATGCTTAAGAGTTTAATCACCTTGGGGTTAGTGGAGCATGTGACTCTTCATCTTGGAGTCATGAATTCAAGCTCCACATTGAGGGTACAATTGACTTGAAAAAAAAAATAGTTTAGTCACCTTAAAACACCTCTTCTTGCAGATACAGTTATAGTTCACTTAGTGATGGTGACTTTTTTATTTATTTATTTTTTTAATTTTTTTTTTTTTTTAACATTTATTTATTTTTGAGACAGAGACAGAGCATGAACGGGGGAGGGTCAGAGAGAGAGGGAGACACAGAATCTGAAACAGGCTCCAGGCTCTGAGCTGTCAGCACAGAGCCCGACGCGGGGCTCAAACCCACGGACCGTGAGATCATGACCCGAGCCGAAGTCGGCAGCTTAACCGACTGAGCCATCCAGGCGCCCCGTGATGGTGACTTTTAAGTGAGGAATAATTAATCTATATGAAACTTTGTTTCTTGATCCTGAAATTACATTGAGAAGCAAAATTTGGTAAATTAGTTTTACCTTTCAGTATCAAGTATACCAAATTTTAAAACAGCTCAGTCCAGCTGAAAGATGTAAACTGTATATATATGCAATTTTAAGGTTTCTATTAGCCACAGTAAGAAGTAAAAAGTAACTGGTAAAATTAATATTTGTATTTTATATGAACCAATTCATCTAAAATTTTAGTCTTTTAACATGTGATCAGTATTGAAAATAGTTGAAAAATTTTAGATCGAACTTAGCCTCTTTCTTCATTTTCTTCATCTTCAAAATCTGTTACATTTTATACTCACAGAATAATTCAGACTGGACTTGCCACATTTTAAGCCTCATGTGGCTAGTGGCTATTCCATTGGACAGAGTTGTTTTAAGACCTACAGCTTTTAGAATAACTTTTTAAAAAATGAGTCTTGCTGGAAAAAAATGCGTTGGTATTTATAAAATTAGTTTAACTGTGAAAAAATATGGAATGATTGTCTCTTTTTTAAGAGAAGGATTAATTTTCAGTGTGACTCAAACATATTACAGGTTTTGTACCTAAGTATTCCCTTGTGATCACCCTAATTTTCAAGGAAGATATGTGTAATAGGTTTTATTGTGTTAATGTGCTTTAGAGTTATACGGGCCATGAGCTTTTTGTTTAAATAGTGACTCCCTAATATTCAACTGCATGTGTTCCTATGGTTGGTTGAAATACTGGTGATGACTTTTTGGTTAAAGGCTCATTTTCAGATTAAGTTAGTTATGAAGACTACAGAAATCTTTGGTTATTCAGGAATCAAGGATCAAATCAATTTTCGAACACTATTCTGTCATATTGCTTTGCATGTATCTTAAAGAAGTGTAAGAATTTTGTATTCCTCTATCGATGGGACATTGTCTCCTATTGATGGGACATTGTCTCCTATGAGCAGTGTGTACTTGCAAGCATTAGTAATAGACATTCAGCCTTTCTTGGACCCCACCAAGTATATGGACCCCATCCATATACTTAGGGCTATGAGACTGTTGTACACAGATGAAGATGATGAGGTGTGCAACTTTATTTTTTTTTATTACATTATTATTATTGGTATTAGTATTTTAGGGAAAGGGGGAGAGAGAATCTTAAGCAGGCTCAGCGCGGAGCCAGGTGCGACTCTCGATCCCACAACCCTGGTATCATGACCTGAGCTGAAATCAAGAGTTGGACGCTTAGCTGACTGAGCCACCTTGTTTTGTTTTGTTTTATTTTATTTATTTTATTATATTTATTTTATTTTGAAGTTTGACAGGGAGAGAGAGAATGTGAGTGCGCAAGCAGGGGAGGGGCAGAAAGGGGGAGGGAGGGAGGGAGGGAGGGAGAGAGAGAGAGAGAGAGAGAGAGAGAATCCCAAGCCACCTAGGCTCCCCAAGGTGTGCAACTTTAAAACACAAATACACCTCTTTTATTTGAGGGGACTAAAACATGGACGTGTTCCCATGGGGATCTGGGAGCAAGGGGGTGACAGAAGAAACACTTGAGATTTTTACTTAGAATTTTTGTTGATGGTGCCTGGATGTCTCAGTTGGTTGAACGTCTGACTCCTGATAACAGCTCAGTCATGATCTCGTAGTTGTGTGGTTGAACCATGTGTCAGTTCAGTGTGGGGCTTGCTTGGGTCTTCTCTTCTTCTCTCCTCTCCTCTCCTCTCCTCTCCTCTCCTCTCCTCTCCTCTCCTCTCCTCTCCTCTCCTCTCCTCTCCTCTCCTCTCTCTCGTGCGCACTCTCTCCCCCTCACATGTGTGTGCATTCTCTCTCAAAATAATAAACTTCACAGAATAATTTTTGTTTATTCCTTGTTTGAGCAATGTTGAGTAAATTGCAAATTATGAGCCAGGCAATTTGCTAAGCACTTGAACATACAACAGTGAATAAGATGGAAATAATTTTGCCCTCCTGGAACTTGCCCCCTACTGATATCAGTAGATATCAGTGGTCCCCAGAGAATCTGATTCAGGAGGTCTTCATTGGGGCCCTGAAATCTTTAAGAAAGTCCTCCTGGGTCTAACGTAATTGATCCTTAGACCGCACTTGGAATCATATCTTTACCTTTATAGTTGAGGGGACAACATACTTTGTCTTATTTTCCTTTCTTCCATCCAGTATTCGGTTCACTAGGATCTGGCATCCTCTTTAACTGTTGGAGCAAATATGTTTTTCTTTACAGTACTTGTGACCTTCTGTCAATTCCGTAAGTGAATTCAATTTTTGACAGATTATTATTTTTTTCTTTTTTTAAATAGGCTCCACGACCAGTATAAAGCCCTTTCACAGAAATTCTTTACCTGAGATGTACCTGATTTACCCCTAAATCTCCATGTTGCTCCCTCCTTCCTGTTTCTACGGACCATTTTTTAAGACTGTCCTAAAATGTCTGATTTCTTTTGCTAGACTGTAAAATGTTTGGGAAAGAGAAAACTGGTATTACAACACTAGTTAGAACTGTTGGAATCTATAACTGGTTTCTCTTGCTTCATTTTATGTTACACTACAGGTTGGAAATAAGGCTGATTCCCCCGTAACAATTAGTAAGGTTTATTTTATAAAACAAAAACAAAATTTGAAAACTGCCCATGATTCTACCAGCCAGAGTGTGTAATGATCCCTTTTACCTGGATCTCTGGGTTCTGTGTAGTTTTCTCTATTTACAAGTTTAAGGTCTTTGAGCATGTTACAGCTTTATATAAGGAAATAACAACAACAAAAAAGAGAATACTTGAGTTAGAGGCTATATCTCTAGTCAGAGGCTTTGATAAGAGATGACCAAGTCAGTGATTAGTCAGGGTTATTTATGCCAGTTGCCCCTTTGCATCAGCAAGGTATATTAAACTTTTTAAAAATTGAGGTTGACCTTTTAAAGAGCTACTTAAAATTCTTAACTGTATAAAATAAAAAAGGAGATACTTGTATGTAAATATTGAATACTATTAATACAGGTAATTAGCAGTTTTGAATTTGGTTGAGTAAAACTGCTTTTTACATATAAATTGAATTGGTTGGGCACAACTGGAATGAAAATCTGAGCTAGTACAGAGTGCCTCCAAGTGGTGGATTTAAGAGGCTTAAAAGTGGTCCAAATGTGGACGATGTATCCCACTTGTTTGAATAAGAAAACAAGGCAAAGAGAAACCTGTTAATATTAGACTTGGTTTTCTCTTCCTGCCTTCTGCTGGTATTAGCCCCTTAGATTGTGATGAGAGCCTGAGTCTCCTTATGAAGTGGGAATTTAGTGATTCCCTTGATTTGTATAAGTATTGATGGAAAGGGGTGTGATAGAGCCTTTTGGAAGAAATAAGATGAAGAAAATACACATTCAGTATCTGTAGGTAGTTTGGACAGAAGGTTGCAAGCCTTAATACATTTTTGTTTCTTGCATTAGGACTTACTGTGAAATGACTGGCTTCAGAAGTGCCTGATGGCGTGTGTATACAGTTGTCTTGGGCAGTTGAGTTAGCCAAGTTTTCAGCATTGTTGCCTTCCTTTCTTGTTATTAATACGTAACCTTGTCCTTTTAATGTCAGTATTGAGTCTTGATGTGTAAATGATCATCATATGGTTTAAAGCTGTAGGGAAAAGTGAAAGTTTTGTGTAGGATTAACCTATACTTGACCTTTAGGGCTTAACAAAAATTATAGCCTGTAATTTTTCTGAAGTCATTTGATGTGGTTACATTATTGGTTGGATTATAAGTGAAATCAATAAAATGGAATATAGTGTAATTAAGGGGATAGGCTCTGGAGCTAGAATGCCCAGAGGTATATTCTGACCCTGCTACACATCAGCAGTGTGTGTTTGGACAAGTTAAACTTATGCTGTTGTTTCCTAATCGATAAAATGCTGTGAGGGTTGAACGCAGACACTGTCATAAGCAGTGTGTGCTGCTGTAACAAAATACCACAGACCGCGGGGCTTAAACAATAGATATTTATTCATCACAGTTTTAGAGCCTGGGAAACCCTCAAGGTGCAGGCAGTTCTTTCTGTTCTTGATAAGGGCCTGCTTTTCCTGGCCTGTAGAGAGATACCTCCTTGCTGTGGCTCACATGGCCTCTCCTCAGCATGTGCTGGTGGAGAGACCCCTGGTCTTTCTTCTTGCAGAGATCGCAATCCTGGGTGCCCAGCTGGCTCAGTCAGAAGAGCATGTGACTCTTGATCTCAGGATTGTGAGTTTGACCTCGGGGTTGTGAGTGTGAGCCCTGCACTGGGGGAAGAGATTACTTAAAAAATAAATAAGTTTTTTTTTTTTTTTTTTTTTTTGGAAAAAGTTTGTTGTCTAGAAATAGACATATAAAAAATTCCCCACAAAAGATGCTATTCTCTCATTTCCCCATCTTCTTCCTCTTCTTCAACACCCCTGATATAAAGGACTTAAAAAACTTCACCCAAATGTCCAGACAATACTCCCTCTATGTGTTCTTCTGTGTTTGCAAGCTGCATGTTCATATAGCCATCTACAGATACCAAGGTAGCCTTTGTACTCCATTCCCCCTTAAGTTTCACCATTACCGGCCTTCCTGTTAATCCATTCAGGAAATGTTTGCGGTCGAGGGGCAAACTCATCGCTACTATAAGCAAATGCTGTGGGCTACTCGCCGCCAATCCAGCTGTTGTCTGTCCCTCATGACTGGAGTAGCTATGGTTGGGTGCGAATCACGGAGCTTCAATAAATAAATTCTTAAAAAAAAAAAAAAAAGATCATACTTGTATTATGGGGGCTCCACCCTCATGACCTCATCTACACCCTAGTACTTTTCAAAGGCCCCTTTCGTACGTAGTACCATTACAAGGGAGATTGTGGCTGCAACATAGGAATTTTGGGAGGTGGGAGGTGCAGGAACAAAAGCATTCTGTCCATAACAGACATGAAGCGTTTTCTTGTTTAAATTCTTTTTTTAGTTTATTTATTTTGAAAGAGCAGGTGAGCAATTGGGGGGTGGGGGGAGCAGAGAGAGGGAGAAAGATAATCCCAAGCAGGCTCCCTGCTGTCAGCTTGGAGCCAAAGGTGGAGCTTGAACTCACAAACTGTCAGATGGTAATGTGAGCCGAAATCAAAAGTCGTACACTTAACTGACTGAGCCATCAAGGCCCCTCTTGTTTACTTTCTTACCTGCTGTCAGACCTTACAGTGGAAGACAAGATGCAAATATCAAAGACACTTGGCAACAACCTAGTAATCTAAAATTTGAATTGAAAGTAATCAGCATGAACACATGGTTTATTTCTCTTTCACACAAAATGTATATGTATTTTCCAGCTGTGGCCTAGGAGCAATGACCAACCCAATAATAATGAACACGCTAGTGACTAGATTGTGTCTCAGTGTATTATTTCTGATTAAAAAGGACTAGCACTTTATGTAGAAAAAGCTGATTGCAGATGGGGCTAGGAACTGTGCCGGCTGAACCTGGATTACAGTGTTGTAACAGAAAGCAAAGGAGTTCTCCTAGATTATTGGAGTCCTGTCACAAGATGCAGGAGTCAATATGAAGAAGCTTGCATTGACTGACTAAAGATGAGGTATTTGGAGCATCAAAAGGAATTAATGCATTAGATTGATACACTCAAAATATCTATGACTGTGAATTTATGATACTGAAAAGAAGTAAACATTTGGTCCTCTTTGGACAATGCCAGAACGCCAATTCCTTAGTCTGAAAATACAATTGTGAAATAACAATGCCTTTGAACTGCTGAAAGAAGAGATGGAGATGAGGATTTTCATGAAGCTGATTTATTTTGGAACGAAAAGTGCTTTAATGAAAGGTGCTTTAATGAAATTGCTGAAACGAAATGGTACCTTAGAGAAATGTACAGAATGCCTTGCAGATGAAGAGAGGCATTTATGTCCTGGCTAGTACCCTTCCCTTGTAAACTGTGTATTGTCTTGAGGGTTTCATCTCCTTTGCTTCTAGGCTGCTCTTCTACTCTTCTGAGGCGTTGGAGAAAGCCCTGAAGTAAAACAGAGATGCCTGAGTGTGTGCTTAGGGGTGGAAGGAGGCAGAGCAAACCTCACTGTACCTAGGCCTGTCTGCCACAGCTGTGGATGAAATCAGACCCGAGTGAGGGGTTGTGATAAGGGGCACAAAACCATCCGCTGCAGAAGGGATAGAGTCAATTATTTATCCTGTCTTCACTGTACCTACTGTGCTTCAGAGTTACAAATATTTGACAAGGGAAAGTGTTTCTTTGTTTTTAAATAACGCTAGGTTTTTGGGTTTTTTTTTTAATGTTGTTACTTATTTGGGGGAGAGGGGGAGAGAAAGAAAGAGGATTGGAAATGGGCTCTGCGCTGACACCAGAGGACCCGATGTGGGGCTTAAACTCATGAATTGTGAGATTGTAACCTGATAACCTGAGCTGAAGTCAGATGTTTAAGTGCCTGAGCCACGCAGGCACCCTAAGAGAAAGTTTTTGTTTTGTTTTTAATACTGATGGATCAGTTCATTTATTCATTCATTCATTTTATTTTTGAGAGAGGGCACAAGGTAATCCCTGGAGGGGCAGAGGGAGAGAGATAGAGAGCACGCATGAGCGAAATGGGGTTTGAGTTCTACCTGAAGTGGGAGCTCACCCAGTGGGCTCAAACTCATGAACCATGAGATCATGACCTGAGCGAAGTCATGCTTAACACCTGAACCACTCAGGCACCTGAGAAAGTTGTTCTTAATAGAAGAACTCAAGCTAAAAAAAAAAATAAATAAAAAATAAGGCATGATAAAATGAGAAAGTTAGTTTCAACCTTGAATGAAATAATGGATTTAGGTAGTGATCATTCATGATTGCAGCATCACAGAAAGACAGCTAGAGATAACACATCTCCTTGCAGAAGTATAAAACACTGCTTGTGATAAATTATTGTATCTCCCCGAACAAACAACAAGAAAAAACAAATTGAATCTTCAGATCTAATTACTACATTTACAGGGGACAGAGGAGAATACTAAACAGCACCATGGGGGTGTAATTAGCAAAATCCACGCAGTGAAGAATCTATAGGACAAATGACAGGATTTGGGTTTTTTCTCCCCCAAATAAGTTGCAAGGGGGGAAAAAAAAAAAGGAAACATGGGCTATGAGACTAGAATCATAATCAGCCAAATGCAGTGTATAGCTCTTTTGGGATACTGATTGAACAAATTTAATTTTTTTAAATTGTAGAACTGTGACTAGATATTTAATATTAAATTTTTGTTCATTTTTAAGGATTGATAATAGTATTTTGCCTACTTAATCATTTTAAAAGAGAGATGAATATTCATAAGTAAAAGGCATAAGAATGACAAATTTGGTGCAATGAGTACATTCCAGGAGACAGGCATTTGGAGTGGGAGAGAAGCATGGGTAGCTTCAATTGTCTTGTTCTAATTATTTGGGTGGTTGTGTTCCTAGATGTTTTATGCTTTATAATATAAAAATATTACATATCATTGTATATGAAATTCAACATACCAAACAATTACTGAAAATGACACAAAAGGGATACAGTGGATAAAATTCAGAATGAGTAATCATGCAGGATTTATGACCTGTCAAATAAATGGCAAAAAGAACTCTGCACGTATGTACATCTGGTTGGGATCTTTTCTTTCCTTCCCCTCCCCTCCCAAGCTCCACACCCAATGTGGGGCTTGAACTCAGAACCCCAGGTTCGTGAATCACATGCTCTACCAACTAATCTAGCCATGCACCCCTTAACTATCATCAGAATCCTGATACGAATAAGCCAGCTGTACAAAGATATTTATTAAACAACTGAAAATAGAGTGGATATATGATATCAAGGAATTTTTGTTAAACACTTTGAGGAGCAGTGATGGCTTTATAGTTTTGTTTTTTTAAGTTTTAAATGTTTTATTTATTTTTATTTTTTATTTTTTTAAATTTTTTTTTTTTTAACATTTATTTATTTTTGAGACAGAGACAGAGCATGAACAGGGGAGGGGCAGAGAAAGAGGGAGACACAAAATCTGAAACAGGCTCCAGGCTCTGAGCTGTCAGCACAGAGCCCGATGCGGGGCTCGAACCCAGGAACCGTGAGATCATGACCTGAGCTGAAGTCGGACGCTCAACCGACTGAGCCACCCAGGCGCCCCTTAAATGTTTTATTTTTAAGCAATCTCTATACTCAAAACCCCTAAATGAAGAGTTGCGTGCTCTACCGACTTAGCCACCCAGCCATCCTTAAAGATTTTACTTTTAAGTAATTTCTACACTCCATATGGGGCTTGAACTTAAAATCCCAAGATCAAGAGTTGTGTGCTCTACAGACTGAGTCAGCCAGTCAGCCAGTTTTATAGTTATTTAAATTTTTTTAATGTTTTATTTATTTTGAAAGCATGCACATGCTTTCATGAGAGAGGCAGAGGGAAAAAGAGGGAGAAACAGAATCTGAAGCTGACTCCAGGCTCTGAGCTGTCAGCACAGAGCCATATGCGGGGCTTGAACTCACAAACTGTGAGATCATGACCTGAGCTGAAGTCAAAAGCTTAATGGGCTGAGTCATCACGACACCTCTATGGTTATTTTTAAACAAAAGTCCTTTTATAGCTGTTTACTGATGTACTTCTGCATGACAGGCCATGTAAGTGGAACTTGGCTGGTACTGGTTTGAGTTATAGATAAACAAAATAAGGTGATCGTACTTAATAAATGAACCTGGTATGGCATATGGAGGTTGATATTTTTCTAGTTTTATGTAATTTTGAAAATTGTTACAAAATCAGTTTAAATCAGTTGCATTGATTACTAAAGATCTTGAAGATGCTCTTTGGAATCTATGGGAGCTTCTCTGTTGCTCCCTTATTCTGTAATTAAACTTGCTTCTAATAGTATTTTTTCCTAGTAAAGAGTATTGAATTGTCATTATAACTAATATTTCAAGCACAGTAAGCATTTTTGAAGATTTTTATCTCTTAGCTGAGAACTTAAACTTTACCTCATTTTTCCTTGTTGGGGGAAACCTTTAAATTCTATATGATAAAATAAATTGTTAAGGCTTTTTTTTTTTTTTTTAAACAATAGTTGATTAAATGTTCTGGTTTTTCTCTCTCCTTATGAGGTGTAAGAAAATCATTGGAAATGCTAGTAGTTTCTGGTTAGCAGAGCTGTGAATTCTTGTGTTTTTCTTCCCCTTTATAGATGATAATAAATTCTATAATCTATATTTATATAGATTTAAGTATCAGTTGATTGTTTAACTATCAGTTGATTGCTTCTCAGGTGCCAAGCATTGTTCCAGTTTCTGAGAATGAGACACTCTAATTGGTCTCTGTTCTCAAAGTGTGTGTTTCCTATTGTTTTTCAGGTGTATGTCAGGTGGAGGTAGAATACCAACTTAATTTGCTTCCTGATAGTTAAACTGAACTTTAATGATTAGGTAATCATACAGTAGATATGTATCAATATCTATTTTCTTGACTCTTAACTATTTAGGATCAAACCTAAATATAACGTAATGTTAAAAGCTGGGATGGGAGATGAGTGAAGCAAGTGATTGTATTTTTTTTTCTTTTTTAAATGGATGAACTTGACAGGGCCCCTGGGTGGCTCAGTCGGTTAAGCATCTGACTTCAGCTCAGGTCAGGATCTCTTGGTTTGTGAGTTTGAGCCCTGCTTCGGGCTCTGCACTGACAGAATGCTTCACATTCTGTGTCTTCCTCTCTCTCTGCCCCTTGGCTGCTCACATTCTGTGTCTCTCACTCTCAAAAATCAACATTAAAAAAAACAAAAAAATGAATGAACTTGATTTACTTATAGTATTTTTTCATAAAATCTAAACTTGTTTTATTTATTTGTTGGTTTAAAGTGATCTCTACATACAATGTGGGGCTGAGAGTCATGACTGAGATAAAGAGTTGCATGCCCTACCAACTCAGCTAGCCAGGTGCCCTCTGGATTTACTTGTATTAATAGGGGGGAAAACCTAATACTGGGGGGGGGGGGGGGGGGGGAAGAAAAATCACTTGGAAAACTTCTATATAGCAAATTTATATGTAAAAAATGTGGCATGCTTCATGAATTTGCATGTCATCCTTATGCAGGGGACATGCTAACTGCTCTATTGTTTCAGTTTTAGTGTATGTGCTGCCGAAGGGAGCATGGATCACGCAAGTGATGGGGCTTTGTGTACAGCCGACCTGATAAGTACAGTGGGGTGGGATGGATTTTCTCAAGTACTCACCAGGTCAGAAGTTTGTTTTTTTGTGCTGGATGGTGAGAATTCATACCTTTGCTGGGACGCTTGTAATCTTGAGCCTTTTGACTCTTAAACTGGTAAGAAGGGAGCATGGGGTTAGGAGCAGAGTTTTAAATAAGTTACTGACTGATAAGTGGGAAAGAACAACTCTAGATGTGAGAACAGTAACTATATGAAAATAATCCTGATGTTTGTCTAAAATGAAACTTGAGAGAATCCGATAATGGAAACCGGACAGCCGTTTAGGAAAAAATTATTTTGGAGTAACTACCAATAAGTAAATGAATGTTGGATATACATTTTGAAGAATGCTTTGAGAAAACATGGCTAACGGATTACTTCTAATATACGAAAGATGGTATTCTATTCACAGAATTTCTTGGGAGCCCTGTGAGGTAGATACTTGTTTTTGTGATAAGAATAATTACCTGCTAGTTGACCTAAACTCTGTATGTACACTCACAGGTGTACTTGTGGAGAAAATTTTTGGTAATACGTATACCCACAAAAGAGTCCAATGGGGATGAATACTTAGTTACTTAAAACTGTGCTGCTAATTCTTACTGTCAGGTGCTTGAATGAAACTTAGTACTTGCATATGTGTAGTTGGATGTGTGTGGTAAATCTTAACTTCCTTGGTTACTCAGGATAAATAATTACATAATGTTGAGTAATATTTCTGCTGCCTACAGCAATATATAGCAATTGTGTAATCTGTGTATTACACATCTTAGTAGAGTATATTCTTAAAGGCTTTTATGGGAAATATAAAATTTATATATACAGAAGCAGAGCGAGCGCATGTGTCTTGCAGCTTTAACAATTAATAGCACATGAGTTACTATGAAAGAAATCCTAGGCTTAGCATTTCATGTGTAAATTCTGAGACTAAGGTGGTAGTTGAAATTTTTTTCTCTTAAATTGACCTGCTGTCTTACCATCTCTATGGTGTATTGTCCCGGATGATTGTGCTTTGCTTTACGGTCCCATAAAAATAATTTAAAACTGCTTTTTCTTCCTCCTTAGTTTACAAACAGGATGTACCTGAGTTGGGTTAACTTACATGTTGTTTATAGTTCCCTAAGGGATAGGTGGTATCTGGTGTTTGTTCTCGTGCTTTGAGGGGAATGCAAGAGACAAAGGACTAGGTTATGAATCTGATCTTGTGGTTTGCTGTGGTACCTCAAAATAAGTGGGTTATTTGACCAGGAAGGAAACTTCTAATTTTAGAAGTTAAGTAATTTAATTATTTCACTTGATATGTTAAGCCCAGTTGCTAATCTTTTTCTTTTTTTTTTTTTTAATATCTAGTTGACTATAAATTTCTTTCCCTTCTAAGGAGGTGATTTTGTGTGTGGCACCTATGGTACAATCTCACATAATTGATATCTCTTCCTCCCTTCCTCCCTCTGACAGCATTTAAAAAAGGGTAGAAGAAGAGAGGATATATACATTACAGTGAATATTGTATATAATCAATATTATGTGACCTACATATTTACATATGTGGGCATGTGAACTGAGGTCTTTTTTTTTTTTTTTTTTTTTGGTATTGAGATAAGAAAATTTAATGAATCAGAGTGGTTAATAATAATTACACATGCAATGAGTTAAGCAGTATCCAAACGATTTACATACATAAAATACCAAAGAGTTTAATGGACAACACAAAGATTCATATATGTAAGATGCTGAGACATTTACAATTGTGTTAGGTGTCAGTAAAACCATGTAGTAATAAAGTATTTTGTATATATAACAAGTGAATATAAAGAATGCTAAATAACTCTAATAACAAGTTTGAGTGGGTAAGGAGACAAATTGACAGCATTTTTGATGAATAAAGACATGATGCACATTTCCAAATGGCAGCCAAAATAACCTCACTTGGGAAGGTTTTAGGCCTAACAAAGTCCATAAACTTGATGAAGGCAGAAATCTTAAATATATTTTTGAGTATTATGCAATGACAATAGAAACCATCAATTTAAGTGTAATCAAAAAGTAATATCTAGCTAAATGCATATTTCATTTAAGATCTTTTATATAACTACTAGCTAGAGAATTCAAACATGACTTTTTCCTTAAGTTCTTATTTTAATTTGAGTTAGTTAACATACAGTGGTAAGGTCAGGATTTTAATGTTTTTTTTGTACCATGGAGTCCTTTGGTAGCCTGAAAGTTAGGGATATCTTAGGATGTTTTTCAAGGCATAAAATACATAGGATGATAGGAAGTTAATTATTTTGAAATACATTTAGTAAAATGTTAAAACTCATAGTTACAATATGTACTTAACATAGTAAGTTCTAGCAACATATCTAAGTTTAACAGTAATGGGTGTAGATGATAAAGGTCTGCAGCAAGTTATAGTGATACAAAAATATCTGATGTTAATGTCAAAATTACAAGTAGTGTGATTCTACTCAACTTACATGCCAACATTCATAATTAAAGGAGTGCTAAGTTTCATGTAGGGGATAGTGAAAAAATAAATCAGTGGTTTTTACTCCCCCTCCACCCATCCAGATTTCCCAAATCTGTCTATGGTCCCCTTGGCTGTGATCTCAGATTAAGAACATTTGTAGTACGGCCCCATAAATTAAAAATTTTTCTAATGTTTATTTATTCTTGAGAGAGAGAGAGTGAGCACAAGCAGGGGAGGGGCAGAGAGAAAGGGAGACAGAATCTGAAGCAGGCTCCAGGCTCCCGAGCTGTCAGCACAGAGCTTAATGCCGGGCTTGAACTCCCCAACTGTGAGATCATGACCTGAGTTGAAGTTGGAAACCAACTGAGCCACCCAGGCGCCCCAGTGTGGCTTTTAAAATAAGCTGTAATAATCCAATGCTGCTGGATCTCCAAATGGTCTCAGTATGCATCCTGTGATTAACTTTGTCTCCTTTTTCCTTCTTTGGTTGTGTTTTCTTACTGCGAATTGCCTTGTAGTTAATGTAAATATTTTAAAGCATCCATGGTGGCTATTAATGTCTTTGGCTTTCATACTCTTTTTTCTTTTATAAAACATTTTAATTCTTCTGCAGGATCCGGAAACTTCAGATAAGGAATATTCCGCCTCACTTACAGTGGGAGGTAAGAATTTCTATATTTAAAGTTAAGATTTCTGTATTTAAGCTTATTGTTTTTAGTTTTTCGAAGGGTTTTTCTCGTTCCCTCAACTCTGGGTTGTGCTAAAACACAAAATTCTTCTCTCTTGTGTATGTCTTGCTGTGGGCTTTTCTCTGCAGGAGCATAGTGTCTCTTAAAAATCTGCTCATTAAAATAAAAAAAATCTGCTCTTTGATATACTTTAATGGGGTAGTTTTCCTCATTCAGTCCCATCCTAACAGAATCTTGTTTGGGATCTTTCTGATGAGTTCGCCAGTTATATTTAAATATGAACTTCCCTCCTTGGCACATTTTTTAAAGACACCTACCTGCTATTTATACTTTATTTTAAAATGTGAGCTCAGCTTTCTTTTGCTCAGATGGTGGCACTGTAGTAACTGTATAAACAAACCATTTAGCACAGTTGAATAGCCAGTGTCCATAATTGCCAAAGGATAATAATGACATCATGGTTAGAATTTGAGGTATCAGTGGTTGAAGAAATAAAATGTCTTTTGACTCTTGCTGATGATGGAACCTGCAAGTTCTTAAAATTTATTTGGGAGAGATGGTGCAGGGAAAACTCCTCAGTTTGCATGTATTTTTAATATAAAAACAAAGAGTAACTAGCTTTGTGTGTTTCATATTAGTTTTCTGAAATGACATTTGGTGAGTCAGTCACTAAACCAGAACCTTCACCAAAATGCAAAGGATGGTTGAAAGGTTTCTTTTATGGTCAATTAAGGTGTGTTGGTCTGAGGTATGATTCGTCCAATGTCCCAGTTGGTAACAAATCATTTATGCTCATGATATTTTATACAGCATTTATTTTCAGAACAATATAATTGGGTTTAAACTTTGCTGGAAGAGGTGGTTCTTTGATATATACTGAATATTTTCCAAGTTATATAATGTATAGAAAGTGTATTTTTGTAGATGGAAACAGTGACTTTTAAGATTAAACCTAATGGATTTTCCTGTTTTAGATTAACATTGGTTTAGGAACTTGAGTAGCTTGGAGCCTGGGTACCCAAATCAAGTGTCATGGTAATCAAGATTACTGATTGGATCCCCTTATTTTAACATGGGCCATGTTAAATATGAGTTTCTGTTTGAGAACTAAATCTGGTGTAGCTTTCAATGAAATCGTCAAAATGGTAGTCGTCAATTTTAAGTGAGTGAATATTGGCGTACTAGCATATCAGCTGTAGGCAAGTGGCAGTTCATTCATAACATCTCTTCAAATTTAGATTACAGTGACTTCTGAAGCATTTACTTTATTGTATTTTTGGTGGCTTCTCAAGCTTTTAGTTTACTGTATTATTTCTCATTCTGGATAAAATTTAATTTATGAGAATGAATCTTTATTTGCCATATACAACTTTTTCTTTTATATTTCATTTTATCCTCCCACTAATCTTTTGAGGTAAGGTGAAATTGGAGATGTTAACTCCATTTTCAGATGGACAAATATGGGCACAGGATTCAAAGAATTAAGTAGGAATGAATACTAAATTGTAAGCTTGGAACTAGACTTTGAAACTCTTGACCTTTGACCTCTTACATTTTTTAAAAATGTTTGAAATACTGATAAAACCAATTTGGTGAGGAATAGAATGAGTTATTGTGATGTTTCCTTTCCTTGAAGACTTGAATGAACACCATCTGTTACTTCCTTTTTGACATGAGTCACTTTTTATAACGTTTTATTTGTACATACTGAGTATGGTGTCTGTCTTGTGCCAAAGCCTTATCGTAGGCAGTGATAATTTTGGATTTAAAAGTCCAGATTGCCTTTATAATGGAGGGGTTAAACTTTGAATCCACTCATTAATCTTAGTTTCACTGATAATGGAATGGCCAGATGTTGCATACTTCCTGATTTGATGAAATAGCAAATACACAGAAACACAGGTGAAATATTCTTGTCTAAAAAATAGAGATTTGACTGTATTCAATTTCAGTCTAACTTTGAATTACCAAAACTAGAGAGGATAGAGGCACAACTTTAAATGATGCCACGAAGAAACAACTAGTCAAGCCCAGAATGTGAGACATTCCACAGGACAAAAGATACTGTTCTACTAGTCAAACAATGGCATGTTAAAACGCAAGGCAACTGGTAAGGAATAAGTCTTAAAAGGATAACAAAAAAGCAAGTGTATACTTAGAATAAGTGATTGGTGAATCATGTAAATAGTCCCTTCAAGCAGTGTGAAGTATTTAGAAAAGCCTTAGTTTTTTTTGTAGGTGGCCTTTGGGGTCAGACTTGGAATTGTATCCTAGCTTCACTACTTTATAGGTGTGTGATCTCTGAGCAGGTTTTTCTGAGCCTCATTTTCCTAATTTCTAACATCAGGATGAGGATAGTAGCCACCTCATTGGGTTGCTGTAATCCTTTATGGGTTGATGTACACTAAAGCCCTTAAAAAGTGCTTGATATGTATAAATGCACGCTACGTTTTAGCTAGGAAATGAACAACAAATTCACCTCCTCTTAACCTTGAGTTCTGGTGCTTATCTCGGTCAGGTCCAGACTGGAGCCAGCAAACGCTAGGTATTTCATCAGGGGAAATTTAATGTAAAGAATTACACAGGTGCTGGAAGACTGCAAGGGAAAAAAGAGGATCCAGAGGCGGTGGCTGCAGGGAGTAGTTACCATCCTGAAGGCTGAGGTGTCGAAGCAAGAAGTTGAGATGATTAGATCTTTGTAACTTGGAAAGAGAGCCCTGAGTAGTTGAGACTCTGAACAAGGGTTGTAGCTGCTCCCTGGCATAGGGGAGAAAGAAGGGAGGTGATAAAGCTGGTTTTAGGAGTGCCCATGGCATTTAGAGACTGAAACCCACTGCTGATACGAACTGCTGACAAATGGGGGAAGAGCCTGTCTTATCTCCTCCATTGTCTTCCAGTCTGTGAAGCTAATGGAACCATAGGCAAAGGAGTGCTTTTATTTTTATTTGTTTTTAATTTTTTTTAATGTTTATTTATTTTTGAGAGAGAGAGAGAGAGAGAGTGTGTGTGTGTGTGTGTGTGTGTGTGTGTGTGTGTGTGTGTGTGTGAGCGGGAGAGGAGCAGAGAGAGAGGGAGACACAGAATCCAAAGCAGACTCCAGGCTCTCAGCTGTCAGCACAAAGCCTGACACAGGGCTCGAACCCACAAACGAAGATCATGACCTGAGCCGAAGTTGGACGCTCAACCAACTGAGCCACCCGGGCGCCCAAAAGGAGTGCTTTTGAAGAGTGCAGAGTCCTAAGCTCAGCATTGAAAAGTTGAAAGGTGGACCTGGAACCAAGAGCTTAATATCCAGCCAGAGTTCTAACCCACAAGTGAAATTCCTCCCCTGTTCTGCTAGTCCTGTTTTAAGCCATTTTCTGTGAGGTCACTGCAGAGGTGACAGAATCTGGGACCTTGGTAGAAACACTGGATGTGATGCTCTGTGGCATTTTATTAAATCCGTTGCTGGATCATTAATTATTTTATTCCATTATGACTTTTTTTTATATTTGTGTTCGTGTATTTTTTATTTTTTCTTTATATTGCCATATACTGAATGATCAGAAGGGGATTCCTTTCAAGTTCTCTGTGTAGTGCATCTTGCATCCTGGGTATGCCAGGCAGAGGTTAAATGGTTTCTAACTATGTAGTTATGGTTAATGATAAAGCACTTAGGGGCCCTGGATTGGCCAACTGTTTGACTGCTTAAGTGTTTTTGGCAGATAAAAATATGAAGAAACTAACTTTGTGAAGGACCTACTGCTGGAGAATTAGGTGGTTTTGTTTTCCCCCCAGTATGTGGAATGTAGCAGTAGAAGGGAAATAGAAGAAAATTTTGTTTCTCCACCTCCAATCCCCTTGCTTGAGATACTTGGAAGATTTTTGGTGTGACCAAAATGCTAGAAGGGCCACATCTACAAAGAGTCCTGATGGCCTACAGACCTGGGTCCTCAGATGCCCAGAGGGACGTGGACATGAGTGCTAAGGATTTGAGGGGATGCCTTCTTGGACAAACAGCATGGAGGTGTGGGATTGTTAGAGTCCCAGCAGAACCCCGGACTTTAAAAGCCTTTGAGAACACTCGGTTTCTTCTTACTCAATGTCTCAGATGGGCCCCATTTCCTAAATTTAAAGAATCTTTCTGCACTTAAAAAAAAAATTGCCAAAGCCTCAGGAAAGGACTTTTCAAGGAGAATTTTTTTCCAATTTCATTGTCTTACTACTGTCCAATCTAAATAATCAAAATTCCTAATAAGTACTCACAGAACTCCAAAAAGGAGTACCTTCTCTGAAAGAAATGTAAGACTCAATAATTATGTAAATGAAATGTTTTAAAGGTTGAGTTAGGTTCTCATTTTGGGGTTGGGCAGTAATAGTAGAATGATGTTCCCAGAGTTACTGGTTTACTGTCTGGGAAAACAGTCTGCGCTACAGTTAGTTGTCTTCATCTGAGGTGTTGTACATGACGATACCCTGACATTGGCCATGACTGAAGACACTGTATTTTCTAAGGCAAAGATTTGAATATGTATGTGGTCTGACAAATACTTAGCAGGATTGCATACTTTGAAATCACAGTCTTGGTAGAAAATCCAGAATGTATGCTGGCTTTTACCTCAGGGATTGGATATCCAGTTTTTCCTGGACTTAACTGAGCTGGGAAGATGAGTATCTTGAGAAGAAACTAAAGAGATTTCCACAGCGTAAGGTCTGTTTTTGCCATGTGTGTAGTCTGGTGTGATTGAATAAAGGAAGCAGAAGCTGTCTCGCAGGCTAAACATAGGGGATTAAAGGGAGTTTCTTTATAACTAAAAGCATCCTGCATTTGCATCCAGTCTTCCGACATTTATGAGTTGATCTCAGGTTCTTGACATGGAAAACAAGTAACTATTATACTAAAAATGAAAAACCAAAGGTGTAAGTTGGAATATGCAGCATAAAATACGGTTTTCTTCTCCGAGCAGAGTTCTTAATTTTATCTTTCAGAGGTCTTTGTGGTGCTTCATATGAGCTTGAAGCAATTTTTTGGAAGTGAGTGTATCTTGTAAGAAATCTTAGGAGGCTCTGCTTTTGTAGGGCCACAGCACTGCCTTAACAGAACACTTTAGTGTTTGGCTAGTTTGTTTTGAGCCTCATTCCTAGTGACCAGCTTTGGAAAGTTGACTTCTAGGGTAATAGGGAGTGTTAGAACTTTATAGGCTTCCTTCATGATGAAAAGAAGTTTATTCCTTTGTAGTTGGGTGGTGGGGAGTGTTGGGTTAATAGTAAGATATAGTAGGAGGATGTAGCAGAACTTCGAATAAATTACATTCATGTTAGTAGTGTCTATTGTGTGGTAGAAGGGCTAAAGCTTTAGAGAGATGCCTGCATTTCAGACCACAATGAAAGACCTACTCTACTATAAACAAGGTAGAAACCTCAGAAAATGGACCTTTTGTGAGCTGAGGCAAGTACTGCAGAATGGAGAAATTCACATTGCACTTAGAAGAATGCTTAATGGAGGCAAGTTGTAGAGTCAGAAATTTCCATAAGATTAGCTTCCATTAGCTTTGTAAAGCTAGTAGCATCTCAGTGAAGTCTGTTACTTTCTTTCCGTATGGGCTCTGAATGTAGTAAGAAAGAATGATTACAGTAGGACACCTTGGCTGTTCTACTAGGAAGTAGAAATAGCAGTATTGTTAAGCTAGGCTCTAGCAAAAGGGAAACCAAAGGAGTCTTCATTGAGAAAGAAAAAAAGAAGTAAGCAAGAAAGTAGTGATGCCATGTTATCTAGTCTGGGAGGAAGACAACAAAGCTGTAGCATAGTTACCTAAAATTGTTCAAAAAGAGCCCTTATAGTAAGCCTTGGATGAATGTGTCCTGAGAATTGGAAGACTGTCTTGGAGATGGAGGGAGGTGGGATGACTTCCAAGTAAAGAGATTTAGGCCAAGGCCCTGGATGGAGTCAGTCAGGCGAAGTCCCTGGTGGATGTGTTTAGCAGAAGGAATTGTGATTCATCTTCATATGTCCAAGTGCTGATGTGTGTTTGGTGCTCTGGTCAGATGGTGTTTGGTCCATGGTGAATACGTGAATTAATGATGAGCAGAAATTGGATGAGACCAAAGCATTTAAGCATAATTGACAGTGAAAAGCTAACAATACAAGGTACTCAAACAGAAAAATACCTCTCTAGACACAGTGGGGTTGACATTAGCCATGAACTGAAGGAAAAGTCACAGGAGGTGTTGATGTTGATTATTACAAATAACCCATTTAAATGTTGGCTTTTGCAGCAGATATCTTAGCGTTGTAAATAAAGTAGTAGTAGATAAGCAGTGTTCTCTTGGTAGGTGATTTTCAGGCTTTTCTCTTTTCTTCAAAGCACATGGTATGGCAGAATCCTGGTGTACGAATATAAAGACCGAGCTTTTCAAAGGTGGCATAGAACCTTGTCTGCTGGTTCCCTCTTTGGCCCCTGGGGAAGTTTTGTGGGACTGTTTGAAAATCACTATGACAATTAGTATGAACAGTTGTTAGAGCTAGTTGATCTCTACCAAATTTTGAAGGCCCATAAGAGGCAAGTGGAGACCGTTGACACAGACAGGTGATCTTTTTTCCACCACAGCCTGACTCTGAGTACTAGCCTATAAATAGCTGACACTTATTGAACACTTACATGGTAGGTGCTGAATTAACCCGTTTTATCTTCACAACAGTCCCATGTCCCCACTTTACAGATGAGGCAGCTGAGGTACAGAGAGGTGAAGTAACTTGCCCAGGGTCACGCAACTGGAAAGTGGTAGAGTTTCTGCTCTTAATCAGGTTACTCAAACAGAACACTTCCCCCAAAAGGTAAGTTTCTCTTTCTTACAATTATCATCATTTATTTGCTTTCCGCATGCCTCTGAAAGTGTGACAGTGAACTCAATAGAAAAAGGATTCTACCAGGCTTGGAGGAAATATATGGTGATGAGTGATGAATGGGGTTGAACGGCTTATTTGAAGAAGTTACTGGTAAACTTTTAGAGAACCGTGGACAGCGGCGTTCTTTATGCATCAATGCTCTGGGATGGGTTGGACTTGGCCTCATTAGAAATGACTTGGTGTGAGAGGCACGCAGGGAAATGTTACAGGCATACAGGCAGAGTTAACCTATTGCCTGTATATGGACAGTATTTGAGGCAAGTATTTCTGGTCCCAAGGTTCTACCTCCCTGTGTTTACCAATGTCCGTGCACTATGTTGCCTGAACTTGTGTCCTGTGGTTCCATGGATCTTCTGAGATGGTTATCTCAAAGGTTTCTAGGCCCTTTATTTAAACCTTTATTTAAAGGTTTATTTAAATAATAAATTAAACCTTTATTTAAACAATATCAAAAATAAAAATAGGCTAGTATGATAAGGCACCATGTTTTCTGACCTCAGGGTCTTTGTATGTGCTATTTCCTCTGCTAGGACAGTCTTCACTGGACTCAATGTTACTTATTCTTAGACTCGTGTTCCCAAATTCTGCTGTGCGTTAGAATTATCTAGGGAGCTTTAAAAGAATTTTGATGCCCAGACTTGATACCCAGTGTCAGCCATTGTTAATATATGGTGAGCCAGTCCTGTTTTGTTGATAGCTCTACTCTCTTCACCCTTTTCCAGATTATTTTGAAGCTAGACATGATGTGATTTCATTTAGTAAATACTACAATATGTATCTCCAAAAGATAATGTCTCTCTATTAGTTGACTAGGGCTGCTGTAACAAAATAACCACAAATTGCGGGACTTAACAGAAACTTTTAATGTCACAGTTCTGGAGGCTAGAAGTCTAACAAGGTGTTAGTGCACTTGTATTCTTGAGAGTGCTGTTAGGGAAGCATCTGTTCAAGGCTTCTCTCTTCTAGTAGTTCCCTGGCTTGTGGTGGTGAAACTTCAATCTTCATGTGCTATTTTTGCTGTGGGTATGTCTGCGTTCAAATTTCTCTTTTTTAGTATTTTATTTATTTTTTCAATAATGACATAATTGTCATTTATTTATTTATTTATTATTTTATTTTATTTTATTTTTTAAATTTACATCCAAGTTAGCATATAGTGCAACAATGATTTTAGGAGTAGATTCCTTAGTGCCCCTTACCCATTTAGCCCATCCCCCCCTCCCACAACCCCTCCAGTAACCCTCTGTCTGTTCTCCATATTTAAGAGTCTCTTATGCTTTGTCCCCCTCCCTGTTTTTATATTATTTTTGTTTCCCTTCCCTTATGTTCATCTGTTTGTTCTCTTCAAGTCCTCATATGAGTGAAGTCATATATTGTTTGTCTTTCTGTGACTAATTTCACTTAGCATAATACCCTGTAGTTCCATCTGTGTAGTTGCAAATGGCAGGATTTCATTCTTTTTGATTGCTGAGTAATACTCCAGTGTGTGTGTGTGTGTGTGTGTGTGTGTGTGTGTGTGTGTGTGTGTGTGTGTACACACCACATCTTCTTTATCCATTCATTTGGGCTCTTTCCATCCTTTGGCTATTGTCGATAGTGCTGCTATAAACATTGGGGTGCATGTACCCCTTTGAAACAGCATACCTGTATCGCTTGTAGTGCAAGTAATTTCTCTTTTTTCAAAAAGTTTATTTATTTATCTTGAGAGAGGGATAGTGGGACAGGGGCAGAGAGGGAAGGAGAGAGAAAATCCCAAGCAGGTTCTGCACTGTCCATGCAGAGCCTGATATGGGGCTCGAACTCCCAAACCATGAGATCATGACCTGAACCAAAATCAGATACTCAACTGATTGAACCACCCAGATGCCCCAAATTTCTCCTTTTTTGTACATACACCAGTTCTATTGGATTAGGATCCGCCCTAATGACCTCATTTTTTTTTTTTTTTTTTTTTTTTTCTGTTTCGTTTTGAGTAAGCTCTATGCCCAATGTGGGGCATGAACTCATGACCCTGGAGATCAAGAGTCACATGCTCTACTGACTGAGCCAGCCAGGTGTCCCCTAATGACCTAATTTTAACTTGATCTCTATAAAGATGTGGTCTCTAAATATGGTTACAGTCTGAGGTACTGGGAGTTAAGACTTCATCATATGGGGGCGCCTGGGTGGCGCAGTCGGTTAAGCGTCCGTCCGACTTCAGCCAGGTCACGATCTCACGGTCCGTGAGTTCGAGCCCCGCGTCAGGCTCTGGGCTGATGGCTCAGAGCCTGGAGCCTGTTTCTGATTCTGTATCTCCCTCTCTCTCTGTCCCTCCTCCATTCATGCTCTGTCTCTCTCTGTCCCAAAAATAAATAAACGTTGAAAAAAAAAAAATTAAAAAAAAAAAAAAGACTTCATCATATGAGTTTTGAGGATACACATTTTAACCCATAAGAGTCTCTTAAAAATTCACATACTAAATGTATAGTAACTGTAATATCTGATACACATCTAATCGTTTGTATTTAATTATGCCAGTTTCTAAAAGGTTTGTTTGAATCAAGGTCTAAGCAAGACTTTTTTTTTTTATGTTTGTTTATTTTTGAGAGAGACCAACAGGCAGAGAGAGAGGGAGACAGAAAATCTCAAGCAGGCTCTGCCGTCAGTGCAGCACCCTGTGTGGGACTCACACTTGTGAGTCGTGAGATTGAGCCCTGAGCCAGAATCAAGGGTTGGATGCTTAACCGACTAAGCCACCCAGGTGCCCCTAAACAAGATCTTTTTTAAGACATTTAATCAGTGGGACCTCCCTCTCCCCTTTTTTTGGTGTTGTGTATTTGTGGAAGTTGACTTACTCTGCAGAATGTTACACATTTGTATTTTGCTGAACCACATCCGTGTGTGATCCCTAACGATGTTCCTTTGACCCTTATGGACTTGGATTAGATGTAAGTTCAGTTTTTTCTTTAGACAAAACGAAATAATAGGTGGTTATGTATTCTTCCATTAGGAGGTATATAATGTCTGTCTCTATGATATGACATGCCATTTGATTGTTGCTTAGATTCATTATTGTGTGGTCATAGGATGGTGACATTTTAATTCTACAGTTGCTTCATTTATTTATTGGAATGCCTTTGTAGACTTGTCATCAGTTTTTTTGATCACCCTGACACAAAGTCCCTGTAAGAGAGACAGGAAAAATACTTAGTTCTTCCATTTATTTTCTCTTATAAAATATGGGTGCCTTGGTGACCACTGAGGATTTTTGTTTTTACCAATGAGTTTTTATGTGTATAATTATGAGCTCATGGGTTTAAACATATTTGGGTTTCAAAATTATTGGACTCATTCATATGGACACTTGTATTATTCTAGTCTCGAGAGACTTGCAAATGCTTTGGGACCATGCCAGTGTCCTTTCAATGCTATCTCAATAGTCTTCCTTGACTTGGGGTTCAAGATCCCCTGGTTCATTTTGTATGTTTTCTGCTCCACAGTCTGGAATCATCCCTTTCTGTCAGGAGCCTGGTTCCTTGGGAAGTGGTGTTGAGAGACCACAGAATGATCATGCCCCTCTTGGGACCAGAGTCACTGGCCTTTGCTTCATTGATCATTTTGTTTATAACATTTATGCTTTCAGTTCCTTTCCCTGAAGGTTTTAGTTATAGCCACTCTTCTGTGCCCTGACATATGTTTTTCCATTCCTAAATGTGAACATTTCTCTGTGATTTACTCTTGTTTTTTCTTAGAAATTCTACTTGTTTCTACCTGTTGCTTGGCTTCTTGCTTGGAAGCAAACATGCCCTGGAATATGCTTTGAATTTAAGGTGTCTATAACTGAGTTTCTTTCCTTCTCAAATCATTTCTTGGCTTTCTCTGTGAATTTTAATACTGCTGAAGGCTTGGTCTTGTGGTCACCTTTGTTCTCTCTCCCTTTTGCTTTCCGGCCATAGGACACGGAGTGTCCATAGTCTCTTGTCCCTTCCCACCCCGCAATGCTTCCTTTGGTGTTCTTTCCTGTACCAATGGCCACCACCCTGTAGAGGATCCCCAGTCCTAAGTCAACCGTTATAAAACATCTTACCATGTATAAATGGAGAAAACAGAATGTAGGTACAGCCACCCTCTGAGGTCTGACCATGAGGGCTCCTGCGTTGTGTTCTCAAGCTTTAAAGCTATCTTTAGAAGTGCCTGAGCACTAATTTTAGGATTCAGTGTTAGTGCCAAGTTGTGAAGTTGCTCTTTCAGTTTCATAATCTGCAAATGAGTCCTGAAACTCTGCAGATGAAAACAATTGGTCTTTCTGTTTCAGTCCTGTTAAACTACCAACAGCTACAAACAGATCGTTCATGGTTGTAAACAGGAAAGGTTGTAAAGAGAGTCTTTGGTTTCAGTACTATTCACTTGCAGTCCTGGCAGATCCAAGAAGGAATAATTAGTAAATAAATCTCTTTCATTTATTTGGGTTTCAGGCAGAGCTTTCTACATGATTACCATACTGCTTCACAGTTCAGTTTGGTGATTAGGAATAAGTATGATCCTATGAATAAAGACTGAGGAAAAGAAGTTAACTACTAGGGGTAGGAGATAAGGCCAGAGTTATCCAAACTTTAGTGCTTTCTGACCACACAGCTAAATAAACAAAGTAACTTTTACAAAGCCTATTTAAAAACTATAACCTTTTTTTCTTTTTGCATGGGATTGATAGATCTTTATGTTCTAAGCCTTCAGGAGCCCTCAAAATACCCATATCCTTGCTGTTTTCTGTGCTAGTTGGTACCCTGAATGTGAGCTAAGAAGTTGTCAGCTGGGGCGCCTGGGTGGCTCAGTCGGTTAAGCGTCCTACTTCAGCTCAGGTCACGATCTCGCGGTCCGTGAGTTCGAACCCCGTGTCAGGCTCTGGGCTGATGGCTCAGAGCCTGGAGCCTGCTTCCGATTCTGTGTCTCCCTCTCTCTCTGCCCCTCCCCCGTTCATGCTCTGTCTCAAAAATAAATTAAAAAAAGTTAAAAAAAATTTTTTTTTAAAATAAAAAAGAAGTTGTCAGCTGAAGAATGCTGAGAGAGGGAGATATGTGTCGTCATTACTTGAACACTTCTTATACCAAGTAAATGGTGTCTCTTCCAATACCACTTCTAACTCTTCAATACCAATGAAGTGTACCACAACTCCAGGTTAAGGGATTCGTCTAATAGGACAGCTTCCACTTCTTTTTTTTTTTTTAACGTTTATTTATTTTTGAGACAGAGACAGAGCGTTAATGGGGGAGGGTCAGAGAGAGAGGGAGACACAGAATCTGAAACAGGCTCCAGGCTCTGAGCAGTCAGCACAGAGCCCGACGCGGGGCTCAAACTCACGGACCATGAGATCATGACCTGAGCCGAAGTCGGACGCTTAACCGACTGAGCCACCCAGGCGCCCCAAGGACAGCTTCCACTTGTGATGCCAGATGCAATGGGATGCCCAGGCTGTTTACACTTATGCCTGATTACAAATTTGGAGGGTCTCACAGTGGCATGCCCTCCCACCCCGATAATTCACTAGAATGGCTCACAGAACTCAGGAAAGCACTTCACTTACTATCATCAGTTTATTAGAGAGGATACAGCTCAAGAAATGGAAGAAATGCATAGGGCAAGATGGGGGAAAGGGTTGCGGAGCTAACATGCTCTCTCCAGGTGTGCCATTCTCTCTGCGTCTTCATGTGTTCACCAATCCAGAAGCTCTTGGAACCCATTTTTTGGGGGGTTTTTATGGAGGCTTCGTTACATGGGCATGATTGATTGAATTAATCACTCAGGCCCATGATTCAGTCTCGAGCACTTCTCTTCTTTTTTTTTTTTTGGAGAAGTAAACAATATTTATTGGTTCTTGCTATCTTTAAGCAAGCTAATAAAGGCAATTTGATATTTCTGGCACACAAAAGTTGAAATTATAATCCCTGAGGGTATACAAAATCTCCATATAAAGACTTTTTTTTTCCTTTTTTCTTTTTTTTTTTTTTTAATATATGAAATTTATTGTCAAGTTGGTTTCCATACAACACCCAGTGCTCATCCCAAAAGGTGCCCTCCTCAATACCTATCACCCACCCTCCCCTCCCTCCCACCCCCCATCAACCCTCAGTTTGTTCTCAGTTTTTAACAGTCTCTTATGCTTTGGCTCTCTCCCACTCTAACTTCTTTTTTTTTTTTTTTTCCTTCCCCTCCCCCATGGGTTTCTGTTAAGTTTCTCAGGATCCACATAAGAGTGAAACCATATGGTATCTGTCTTTCTCTGTATGGCTTATTTCACTTAGCATCTCACTCTCCAGTTCCATCCACGTTGCTACAAAAGGCCATATTTCATTCTTTCTCATTGCCACGTAGTATTCCATTGTGTATATAAACCACAATTTCTTTATCCATTCATCAGTTGATGGACATTTAGGCTCTTTCCATAATTTGGCTATTGTTGAGAGTGCTTCTATAAACATTGGGGTACAAGTGCCCCTATGCATCAGTACTCCTGTATCCCTTGGGTAAATTCCTAGCAGTGCTATTGCTGGGTCATAGGGTAGGTCTATTTTTAATTTTCTGAGGAACCTCCACACTGCTTTCCAGAGCGGCTGCACCAATTTGCATTCCCACCAACAGTGCAAGAGGGTTCCTGTTTCTCCACATCCTCCATAAAGAGCACTTCTCTTCTTTGCAGTGACTGGGGGAGTGGGGCTTATAAGTTGTAACAACCCAATCATGCCTTGGTCTCTGTGGTGACCAACCCCCATCCTAAAGCTATCTAGGAGTACACCAAGAGTTGCCTCATCAGAACAAAAGACACTTTGATCACTCGTATCATTTAGGAAACACTAAGGGATTTAGAAACTCTGTGTCAAGAACCAGGGACAAAGACCAAATTGTGTGTGTGTGTGTGTGTGTGTGTGTGTGTGTGTGTGTGTGTGTGTGTGTATTTTTTAAGTTATTTGAGAGAGGGGGTGAGTGCACACGAGAGGGGAGAGACAGAATCCCAAGCAGGCTCCATGCTCGCAGTCCGATGAGGGGTTGGTTCGGTCCCACTTACCCTGAGATCATGACCTGAGCTGAAATCAAGAGTCAGATGCTTAACAGACTGAGCCACCCCGGCACCCCCAAATATATTTCTTATTATGCCTCAGGAGACTGTCGTGTCTTCAGTCCCTGGCATCGCTTGACACAAAACTTTTCAAAGAATGAATGGTCGAATAAGAAGTCTAATGGTAACCATATAATTTATTCTAGAGGTGTGTTCAGGTGATTTAGAAGGAAGCATTCATAAATCAAATAGATAACCAGGTAGCATGAGTTGAAAAAAGAGGCCAAAAGAAATGATCTGTGGTGAGATGAAAGCGGTTAAAAGCCATATGTCAGTGTCCTGTACAGCACAGCACGTTGGGCCCCCTCCCCTTCCTAACCTTTCTTCCCCTCTTGCTTTCTCTGTACTGTTAGTGGTTTACTTATAAAGGATGCAAATCAGGGTATGCCACAGAGCTTCTCCCCCTCGCATTCTCTTCTCCTCAGCTTTCTGTTTTAATTACTTTTGGTGAAAACACAGAAATATGTTTAAACAAAGCAAAATTTTAAGTTTTTACTTAAGTAATTTACCATGTTAATTTACCATATTTAGGTTTTCACTGCTTATAAAGCTAATTAAGCAGACTGCAGTGGAACTGAATCAAATATGAATTTGGGTCTGTTAACGCCATGATGTAAACTATAGTGTAATCAGGGGTGCCTGGCTGGCTGAGTGAGTAGAGCGTGTGACTCTTGATCTTGGGTTCGTGAGTTCCAGCCCCACGTTAAACCTAGAGCTTCCTACCTTCCACATATTCTCTTTGAAGTGTCTGGTTAAGTCTTTAGCTGTTTATTGGGTTGCTATCTTACTGGGTTTTCAGAGTTTTTCATATGTTATGGATAAAAATCCGTAGTCAAATATGATTTACAGATATTTTCTCCTAGTGACTAATTGTCCATTTTCTTACCATTGTTACATCAAAAAAATTTAAATTTTTAATGAAGTTCAATTTATTGATTTTTACCACCACCTTTTTATGGATAGTACTTTTGGTGTCTTGTCTAAAAACTCTGTCTAAATCCAGGTTATGAATGTTTTCTCCTGTGGTAAAGTTTTACACTTAGATCTATGATGCATTTTGAGTTAATTTTTTATTTTAATTTTAATTTTTTACTTTTTAAATGTTTATTTTGAGAGAGAGAGCAGGAAGGGGCAGAGAGAGAGAGAGAGAGAGAGAGAGAGAGAGAGAGAGAGAAACCCAAGAAGGCTCCATGCTGTCAGCACAGTGCCTGATGTGGGGCTCGAACTCATAAACAGTGAGATCATGACCTGAGCCGAAATCAAGAGTCAGACACTTAACCGACTGTGCCCCCCAGGAGCCCCTTGAGTTAATTTTTTAAAATATTTATTTATTTTGAGAGAGAAACAGAAAATGAGTGAGCAGGAGAGGGGCGGATAGAGAGGGAGAGAAAATTGCAAGCAGGAGCAGTTTGCCCAGAGCCTGATGTGGGGCTCCATCCCAAGGATCATGAGATCGTGACCCTAGCCGATAACAAGAGTTGGTTGCCTAACCAACTGAGCCACCCAGGCGCCCCTATCCTTTTTCAAAATTGTTGTAGTAGTGCTAGTTACTCTGCCTTTACGTATATATTTTAGAACAAGGAAGTCTATGTATCTACACAAAAATCCTGCTTGGAGCAATCAGATCCTATATGTTTTTTGTGAGAGTCATACTTACGTGTTTAAATTTGGGGAGGGGTCTTGTATCATTGTATGTGGTTTTTAATTTTTTCATTTGAAAAAATTTAATTTTTATTTTTGAGAGAGAGAGAGAGCTCACGCGCGTGGGGAAGGGGCAGACAGAGATGGAGACAGAATCTGAAGCAGGCTCCAGGCTACTTTAATGGTAGTAAAATACACATAAAAATGATCATATAACCATTTTTAAGTGTATAGTTCAGGGGTGTTAAGTGTATTTACATTGTTGTGCAACCAATCTCCAGAGCTGTTTCATCTTGCAAAACTAAAACTCTATACCCATTAAACAACTCCCCATTTTTCCCTTTCTCCAGCCCCTGACAACCGCCTATCTTTCTGTTTCTGTGAATTTGACCACTCCAGATACCTCACCTAAGTGGAACCATACAGTATTTACCTTTTTGTGACTGACTTATTTTACTTAGTGTGCCTTCAGGGTTCATCTAGGTTGTGGAATGTGTCAGAATTTCCTTTTGAAGTCTAAATAACATTCTATTGTGTGTATATACCATATTTTATTCATTCATCTGTTGATGGATACTCGTATGGCTTCCACTTTTTGGCTGTTTTGACTCTGAGGCTGCTATGAACCTAAGTGTACAAATATCTCTTTGAGACCTTGCTTTCCTTTTTTGGGGTGCATGTGGGTATATCCTGAAGTAGAATTGCTGGATGATAAAGCAGTTCTGTTTTTAATTTTTTGAGGAACTGATGTACTATATTCCATAGCAGCTACACCATTTTATGTTTCTACCAATATTGCTCAAGTGTTGCACATCCTTGCCAACACTTGTTGTTTACTGATGTATTTTATTTTATTTTTAATTTTTTTTTAGTGTTTATTTTTGAGAGAGGCAGCAGGGGGTGGGGGGCGGGCAGAGAGAGAGAGAGAGACACAGAATCCGAAACAGGCTCCAGGCTCTGAGCTGTCAGCACAGAGCCCGATGCGGGGATCGAATTTGTGAACTGGGAGATCATGAGCTCAGCCGAAGTTGGACATTTAACTGTCTGAACCATCCAGGTGCCTCTTGTGTATTTTTAAAAAATTGATGTATTTTTAAAAAAGCAGGATTTCCATTGTATGTGTTTAAACATATATTCCATTATATATCACTCATATACATATAGGTTATATGTATATATAATAGGTTATATATATAATATATAGGAGATATACATATATAAATCAGTCTCTGTGCCTGTCGTGGGTCTTGAACTCACAACCTCATAACTGAGAGTTGCATGCTTGATTCCATGAACCATGAAATCATGACCTGAGCCGAAATCAAGAGTTGGATGCTTAATTGACTGAGTCACCCAGGCACACCAAGGTTACTTTTTTCTTAAGTTTTATTTGTTTTAATATGTACAAAAATGTTTAATTTGCATACGGACCTTAATATTTTGTAACACTGCCAAATGACTAGTTCTAAAAGTTGTGTATTTTTTAATAGATTGCTTGGAATTTTCTAATTAAACAATCATGTCATTACAATGCATGGTTACACTTCTTTTCCAATCTTTATGCCTTTTATTCCCTTTTCATGTCTGTTACATTGCCTAGGACTTTCTTTTTTTTTTTAATTTCTTTTTTTTTTAATGTTTATTTTTGAGAGAGAGAGTGTGCGAGTAGAGGAAGGGAGGAGAGAGAGGGAGACACAGAATCCAAAGCAGGCTCCAGGCTCTGAGCTGTCTGCCCAGAGCCTGATGCGGGGCTTGAACTAAAGAGTTGTGAGATCGTGACCTGAGCCGAAGTCAGACGCCCAGACAGCTGAGTCACCCAGGTGCCCCTGCCTAGGACTTTCAATGAAAATAGACATCCTTGGCCTTTTCTCAGTCCTTGTGATAAAATATTCACTTTTTGACCATTAAGTTAAATGTTAGCTGTAGATGTTTTGTAGGTGTTGTTTATCAAGTTGAGGATGTTTTCTTCTATTCCTGGTTTGTTGACAGTCTTCATAATGAATGAGTGTTGGATTGTGTCAAATACCTTTTCTGTATAGATATAATCACAAAGTTTTTTTAAGGCTGTTATTATGATGGATTACATTGATTTTCAAATATTCAACCAGTTTTGCATTCCTTGGCTAAACTCTACTTGTTTGTGGTGTTTTACTTATTTTAAAAGTTTATTTTACTTATTTTGAGAGAGAGAGCAAGCACGAGCACGGAAGGGGCAGAAAGAAAATCACAAGCAGGCTCTGCATTGTCCTGGGGTGCTTGATGTGGAACTCAAGCTCACCAACTGTGAGATCATGACCTGAGCTGAAATCAAGAGTTGATTGCTTAACCAGTCGACTGAGCCACCCAGGTGCCCCTATGGTGTTTCATTTTGATATATTGCTTGAATCAATTTGCTAACACTTTTGTTGATGACTTACTGTGTCTTTGTTCCTGAGGGATATTGATCTGGTTTGTGTGTTTGTGTTGCCTTTAGTTTTGTAACTGGGATAATACAGTCTCAAAATGTGTTGAGAAGTGTTTGTGCTTATATTTCTGCAAGAGAGAGTGCCGAGTTGGCATTATTTCTTTAAATGTTGGATAGCATTTGCCAGTGAAACCACCTGAGCAAAGAAATTTCTTCCTCAGAAGTTTTTATTGGTATTTTTTTTGTTTTTCATTTCGTTTGCTTGCTTGTTTTGTTTTATTAAACTCAAAATCAATTTTTTAAATAGTTATAGGACTTCTCTGGCTATTTTCATCTTAGGTGTGTTTTGGTGATTTATAGTTTCTGAAGAATTGATTTATTTCACCCACATTGTTGTATAGAGGGGAATAAAGTTTTGTATTATGGTTATCCTTTAAATTCTGTGGGGTCTGTAGTGCTGTCTCTTTTTATTCTTGTTATTGATAATTTTGCCTTGTCTCTTTTTCTCTCTCTCTCATTCTCTCTCTCATCATGTTTGTCAGTCTTGCCAGAGGTTTATCCATTTTATTGTCCCCCTCCCCACAAAGAACCAGCATTTGGTTTCATTGATTGCTTTCCTTGTTTTCAGTTTTACTGATTTTGCTCTTCATTATTTAATTCTATTTGTTTTGGGTTTATTTTGTGTTTTTTCTACTTTTTTAAGGTGGAAGCTTGGGTTATTAATCTGAGACCTTTCTCCTTTTCTTTTTTTTTTTTTTTTTTTTAAATTTTTTTTTTTTTTTTTAACGTTTATTTATTTTTGAGACAGAGAGAGACAGAGCATGAACCGGGGAGGGTCAGAGAGAGGGAGACACAGAATCTGAAACAGGCTCCAGGCTCTAAACTGTCAGCACAGAGCCTGACGTGGGGCTCGAACTCACAGACCACGAGATCGTGACCTGAGCCAAAGTCAGCCGCTTAACCGACTGAGCCACCCAGGCGCCCCCCTTTCTCCTTTTCTAATATAAGCATGTGATGCTGTGAATTTCCCTTTAAACACTGAATTCCATAAATCTTGGTATAACTTAAAATTTGATTTAAAAATATTTTCTAATTTCCCTTGAGACTTTTCCTCTTTGACTTATGGTTTTTGTTGTTGTTTTTGTTTATTTATTTTGTAGTATGTAGTTTAAATTTCCAAATGATTGTAGATTTACCTGTTATCTTTTTGTTGCTGACTTTAAGTTTAATTCTATTATGACTAGTGAACATACCTTGTATGTTTATGCTTCTTTAAAATCTGTTAATTTTTATTTTATGTCTTTGTTTTAGGACAGATACAGTGTGTCTTGGTGAATGTTTCATGTTGTTGGGTAGGGTGTTCTGTAAAAGTCAAATAGTTGCATTTGGTTGATGCTAATCAGTTTTGTGTATTTGGTTATTTTTGATGTCTTTAGTCCATCCATTCCTAAGAGTGGAGTATTGAACTCTCTCAGTATAATTGTGGGTTTCTCAGTTTTTCTTTATAGTTCTGTCATTTTTTGGTTCATGTATTATGAAGCTCTTTTGTTAGGTCTATATATTTTTAGGTTTGCTGTGTTTTCAAAGTGAATTGAACCTTTTATCTCTGGTAACTTTTTTTGCTCTGAAGTCTGCCTACTTCAAGATTAAATATCACTTTACCTTTCTTTGGAGTACTGTTGGCATGATATATCTTATTGTATCCTTTTACTTTGAGGCTACCTGTAACATTATAGTCACATTGAGTTTTTTTTAAGTTTATTTCTTTTGAGAAAGGGTGGGGGTGGGGAGGGAACAATTGGAGGAGGGGGAGAGAGAGAACACCAAGCAGGCTCCGTGCTGTCAGTGCTGAGCCTGGTGTGGGGCTCGATTCCACTAACCGTGAGATCATGACCTGAGCTGAAATGAAGAGTCATATGCTTAACTGACTGAGCCACCCAGGCACCCCTCATTGAGTTTCTTAAAGACAGGTTTTGTAAGCTCATTAGTAGCATCCTTAGTCTCCATCTATTAGATGCCAGCGCCTCCCTGCCTCCCTATGTTGTGATCATCAAAAATGTCAACAGAGGGTTAAATAGCTGATGAGGATTAAGGAGTACACACTTTGTGGTGAGCACTGGGTGTTGTATGGAAGTGTTGAGTCACCTGAAACTAATGTTACACTGTATGTTAACTGGAATTTAAATAAAAACTTTTAAAAAAGATAAAAATGTCACCAGACATTGTCAAATACCCCCTTGGGGACAGCATAATCCCCCAGCTGAGAAATACTGCCCTGTAAGTAATGTGTTATTTTTCTCTGGCTGCTTTCAAGATTTTTCTTTTGTCTTTGATTTTTTTTTTTTTAATATGTATGTATGTATGTATGTATGTATTGAGAGAGAGAGGGCATGAGGTGGAGAGGGACAGAGAGAGAGAGACAGAGTCCAAAGCAGGCTCCAGGCTCCAGGCTCCAGGCTCCAGGCTCCGGGCTCCGAGCTGTCAGCACAGAGCTTGATGCAGGGCTCAAACCCACAGACTGTGAGATCATGACCTGAGCTGAAGTCAGACTCTCAACCAACTGAGCCACCCAGGTGCCCCAGCTTTTGTCTTTGATTTTCAACAATTAGTTTATGATGTGTCTGGAGATAAATTTCTTTGGGTTCACATTGTTTGGGGTTGTGGAAGGAAAACGACACAGTTTTTTCACTGTGTAGTGAAAACCCCAGTTCTTCCCTACTGTGTGTTTTTCTTTTTCATATGTCTGCTTTATTAATAGAAGACCTCGATTCTGACACTTCTGGTCACCAAATGTGTGGTGGTTTGTCCTACAGCAAGCAATTCTCTGTGACACTAGCTAGGTAGCCTACAATTTTAACTTGATTCTAACACTGTCTACTTGGGGGTAGTGTCAGATCCAACAGGGTAAGGGGGTCAGTCCCACAAGACTGCTCTCCTGACCCCATCAGATGGCAGTTGAAAGCCCAGGCTATCAATCACTTGTGCTTCTGGCCAACTGGCTATAGGTAGGAGGTTCCAAAGAGTCTCTCCTTGAGTTCAGTTAATTTTCTAGAGCAGCTCACAGAACTCAGGGAAAGAAGCACTTATGTGTTTACTAATTTATTAAAGAACATGATAAAGCTACCCATGACCAGATGAAGAAATACATAGGGTGAGGTCTGGGAGGTACCCAAGTGTAGGAACTTCTGTCCCCATGGAGTTGGGGTCTGTTACCCTCTTGATATGGATATATTCACCCACTTGGAAGCTCTCAAAACCCCCTGCACTTGGGATTTTATAGAGGCTTCCTCATGTAGGCATGATCAATAATTTTTTTTAAAGTTTATTTATTTTGAGAGAGAGTGCTTGCGACTGGGGGAGGAGCAAAGAGACAAGGAGAGTGAGAATCCCAAGCAAGGTCCATGCTGTCAGCATGGAGCCCGACACATGGAGCCCCTCAGGTGTCCCCCTCCCCTTTTTGTTTTAAAGTTAGGCATGATGAATTATTAACCCCATTTTTAGCTTCTCGCCCCTTTCTTGAAGATGGGGAGTGGTCCTAAAAATTCCAAGCTTCTAGGGACATCTGGGTGGCTTAGTTGGTTAAGCTTCCTACTCTTGGTTTTGGCTCAGGTCATGATCTCACAGTTCATGGGTTTAAGCCCCGGGCTCTGTGCTGGCAGTGCGAACCCTGCTTGCGATTCTGTCTCTGCCCTTTCCCCACTCTCTCTGTAAAAATAAATAAACATTAATAAAAATTCCAAGTTTCTAATCTTGGTGTGGTCTGCTACGATGACCAGCCCCCATCTGGGAGCTCACCCAGAGTTGCGTAGGTCGAAGGTGCTCCTAGTGCTCTTACCACTTAGAAATTTACAAGAGTTTCAGGAACCTTGTGTCCGTGGTGGCAAAGACCAAATGTTAAAACCAGAGCTGCTCCTAGTGTTTTCATCACTTAGGAAACTATAAGGGCTTTAGGAGCTCTGTGCCAGGAAGGGGCTATGAGGCAGAGACCAACCAATATAATATTTTCTTCGTCACAGGGCTTGACTGAAATTTACAAATCTGTAGGTTTATATCTTTTGCCAAATTTGGAAAATCTTCAGCCATCATTTAGTCAAAAATATTTTCTACAAATACTTTTCCCTGTCTGACTTTCTGGGATACTGATAACATGAAAGTGGGCCTTTTGATGTTTTCCCATAGGTCATTGAGCCTCTTCATGTGTTCAACCTTTTTTCTCTCATTTGTTCAGATTGAATAATTTCTATTGATTTGTCTTCCTGAGCAGTGGCAGTTTCCTGTTTCTAGTTGTTGAATCTGTCCAGTGAGTTTACTTTGGTTATTGTATTTAGGTTTTAAATTTTTATTGTATTCATATTTTGTACTTTTGGGACATTTTCTATCTTTCCTTTTCAAGAGTTCTCCCCCTTTGTGGAGCATTTTTATAATAGTTTCTTTAAAGTCATAATTTCTACATCTGTGGAATTTTTGGCATTTACATTTGTTGATTGCCCTTTCCCATATGAGTTGAGATTTTTCTGCTTTTTATGCCAACTAAGTTTGGATTGTATCTTGGACACCTTGAACATACAGTACTGTGAACTCTGGGTCTTGTTCAGATTCTATGGAGAGGGTTAATAATTTTCATTTTAGATGCGGTTGATGCAGTTGGCTTCAGGCTGAAAGTTGCAACTAGTCTGTGGATTATGGTTCCAATTTCACTTCTATTTTTGAAGCCTTTGAAGTACTCTTTGGATCCGTTTCACGTGTACACCATCCAGTGGTGGCCAGTTTGGGACCTGGGCGGTGACCTTTCCCAGGTCTCAGCTCTCAGAAGCTTAGGTATGTTGTTTAGTTTCATATACAAGCATGCATATATTGAGACTAAGCCTAGGAACCCCTAAACAACGTCATGCAGTTGCTTTCCTGAGCTAGCATCTTTCCATGAGCTGAGGCCTTAGTGCTTCCCTCTTTGGTTCTTTAGCCACAGAAGCTAGGGCCTTAGTTGTGCACTTGTAACTGCACCCATGTCTGGGGCTAAATGGTAGGAGGACAGAAGAAAAAAAGCAATGTAATTCAACCTACCCTCTTAGAACCACACTCTTCTCCTCCAGAGTTTTGGGTGACGCTTTCCTGTTCCTCGTGCCAGAGCCACAGGGCTTGTCTTAAAGTTCTGACTTTGCGCTCAAACAATTTCCAAGTTTTGAACTGTCCTGAGTCCAGGCTGAAGCATACCAGAGGGAGGGAGGAGTGATAAATCACCTCAGGTGCAGTGTTGTTTCACACTCCCCTATTCATCTGCTACCATTTACTTTTCAGTCTTCAGATAGTTGCCTCATACATTCTATCCAGCTTTTCTCATGGCATTTCATGAGAGAAACAGGGTAGAATATGCCTACTCAATTTTCTGTGGATCCAGAACCTGGAACTAAAGTTTAAATCGATCCTTTGAATAGAGTTTTTTGTTCCTTTTGAATTTTAAAAGTGGTGAGTTGAATCACTTATTTCTCAAAAATAGAATAACTACTCATATACTTAGGATCAAGGTAGCTGTTGGTTGAAATGAATTAAGGCTGAACAAAACCTTACCTATCATTTAACAAAAGAAACCTATTCAAACCGTCCATGTGATTCAGCACTAGAGATGGGTGTGTAAAAACCTCCACTTGTTGGGACGCCTGGGTGGCCCAGTCAGTTAAGTGTCCGACTTAGGCTCAGGTCATGATCTCATGGTTTGTGAGTTCAAGCCCCACTTTGGGCTCTCTGCTGACAGCTCAGAGCCTGGAGCCTGCTTTGGATTCTGTGTCTCCCTCCCTCTCTCTGTGCCTCTCCTCCTGGTGCTCTGTCTGTGTCTCTCAAAAATAACTACAAGTTAAAAAAAGAACCAAAACTCCACCAAAAAAAACTCCACTTGTTGCTTTTTTTCTGTTACTTCCTACCGCTGAAATTAATGAACAAAACATACAAGGTCAACATCGGGGAGGGAGAGGGCCCAGGCAGGGGTTTAGAACAGTAAACCAGTTGGGAATGGCAGGGCATTCTTAATCCTAATTGTAATTTTAGCATCAGCAACCAGAAAGGCAAGGTTGCCTCAGTACTCGGGGCATTTCCTCCTTTGTGTTTTTGCATGGCTCAGTGCCCTACTTTGTCATAACCAAAACACAGTCTTACTTAAGTTGAGAATTTCTACCCATGTAGGGATGAGAATGTAATTTTCTGTGGTCCTTCCTAGATGTTGAGTATATAGGCACTGACATCTTTTCAGGATTCCTCAGTTTTTGGTTCTTGTCTGGTGAACAAAAGATAGTGTTGAGTAAGCACTGGTTGAGCTGAGAGTCTGAGCTTTCCAGAACATGATCATAAGCCAAATTGAGATCTCTGTGTTCACCTTGGTAGATTCTTGATTGGTCTAAGGTTGTTTTCTGTCACCCCTTCTCTGTGTACAAGTATCTATAAGAAAATATTGGAATGAGGGGCACCTGGGTGGCTCAGTCAGTTAAGCGTCCAACTTCGGCTCAGACTTGTGATCTCACAATTTGTGAGTTTGAGCCCCGTGTTGGGCTCTGTGCTGACGGCTCAGAGCCTGGAGCCTGCTTCAGATTCTGTGTCTCCCTCTCACTCTCTGCCCTTCCCCCATTTGTGCTCTGTCTCTGTCTCTGAAAAATAAACGCTAAAAAAAAAAAAATTAAAAACATAAGAAAATATTGGAGTTGTGTAATTAGCTTAGTTGAGTTGATAATGAATTGATACTTCATATTTTTTTTATTCTTCCTCCTCATCCCCCTCTTTTTTTTTTTTAATTGTTTTAATGTTTTTATTTATTTTTGAAGGAGAGAGAGACAGAGCATGAGTGGGGGAAGAGCAGAGAGAGAGGGAGACACAGAACTTGAAGCAGGCTCCAGGCTCTAAGCTGTCAGCAAAGAGCCCAATGTGGGGCTCGAACTCACGAACTGTGAGATCATGACCTGAGCTGAAGTCAGACACTTAACTGACTGAGCCACCCAGGCGCCACCCCCCCTTTTTTTTTTAATTTTAAAATGTTTTTATTTAACATCCCTCTCTTTTCTTTACTCCTCTGCTTTTAAGTTAGGTCAACTTAGCATTCACATGGGGAGTCCAGACCATGGGCAGGGCAGTGTGCTAAACACTTCAGATGAATGAGAAATGGAGATACATGACAAGGTCTTGGAGCTAACGTAGAGTGGGATTCATACCAGGAACCTGAGTGTGAAGCCCCCTTTCTTAGCCAGTGCTATATATAAACTCTGTAGTTCTGTCATCTCTTAGGTAAAACTAAGAGTGACCTTTACTTTACACTCCCATGCAAGTCTACGTAGAATTTTGAACACCAAACTCACCAGTATGTTTTTATTTAGATAAACTATAATTTCTTACTATGTTTGACTTGTAATGAGCACCTGGATATTTAAATACGTAGACTTGGATTTTCAACCCTTGGAACTATACCCTTTTGTTTTTTTTTTTTAAGTTTATTTATTTTAGAGAAAGAGACTCACAAGCAAGCTCTGCATTGTCACCGCAGAGCCTGACATGAGACTTGATCTCACAAACTGTGAGATCATGACCTGAGCAGAAATCAAGGGTCTGGACACTGAACTGACTGAGCCACCCAGGTGCCCCGGGAAATGAAATTTAAAGTCCATCAAAAAGACAAGCACTGATTTTTATTATTAGATTTAAATGCACTCTGGCAATGTGCCATAAAATTTCTAAATGCTTAATCTCCATTTCTAAATTTACCTTATCACTGTGTGGTCTCTTTATTGTCCCCTTTCTCTCCCTAGAAAAATTATTCCTCTTAGAAGATTTTGGTCCCATTCTCCCTAGTCAAATGCTGCATACCCCGCACCTCTTTGGTTGCCTGTAAATATTACTTTTTACCAAGCTACTGTAGTGTATAATAATGGAAATGAGCTTAACTGCCCTCACTATCAGGGATGCTTTTTTATTCCAGGATAGAAATTTGCAATGTGGTTTAACAGGCGTAACTCAAACTGTTTTTGATTTCACTTTAGCTTTATATACTGAAAATCCACTTTGCTTTCTGCATGCAAATCCACAGGGAAGCAGTGACTTTTCTAACCTTAATTTCAGAAGACTTCCTGCTCTGTTTGTTCATACTGTGAGTGTCATAGTGATTGAAGATTATTCACATAACAAGTCAGGAAGGGTCCTGGATCCTAAAGTGCTTCGGCAGTTCATGTTGGTGACGCTGATGGCAGAGCCCCTCAGCTGGGGAGTAAGCACGTGGGAAGTAAGCACTGCTGTGGAAACGAGCCAGTTTTGCTGGAGTGACTCAGTCTTCGCTGTGACCAACTTCGTTTTCTTAACTTTCGGGTTCCTCTAGAACAGCAGAACAATGATCGGGTTTTCATAGGGACCTTTCCTCCAAATGTGGGTTAAAAATCTGAATTTTGATAGCATCTTGAATACCTACCCTCTTCCAGCTGACTCAATTCACATGCTGTCTTTCTACTGTGATACATAGGGTTGGCTTTGGCGTGTTTGTAGAAGTATTTATGGGATGGACCTAGGCACAGAGTCATAAGGTGGCTTTTGAAGTTGTGCTCAAGTGAAATGGAAGTACTGAGGCCTTTAGGTGGTGTGTATAACGAACGCAATTTGGTTGAAGGATGTGATTTTATTGCCTGCCTTGCTTTGCCAAGCTAGGTCAGCTTTGTTGGGATGGCCTCCTTTGGTTGTGATGTCTGTGTGATGGAGGTGGTGGTATGCTTTGAAGAAGCCTTGTTCTCAAAATGTGTACCCTGGAGGAGCAGAACAAAGCCAGCTGTAGTTCTGAAGCCAAAACCCTACTCACATATGGCTCAGAGGCTGTTTTGGTTTTTGACTTTCACAGAATTGAGTTGTGTTAGAAATGTATTCATCTTAGATGGACTTATGTATACATGATAAAACCCAAAAAACAAAAACCCAAAGTAATACTGGGTGGAGAATTACTATACATCGTTTTATTCCATGATCTTCCATCCTAGAGAAATAGGATATGGGAAATAGGAATGTTTCTTCAGTTGCTCAGTTTCTGTGTGCCTCTCCTACATCCTGAGAACTTGGTTAAAGATGTGTACTTTTTATATCATGTGTCCTGTAGCCACCAGTCAATAACCCAATGTGGTCTTAAACCACAGAAACAACTTTTTCCAATGTCAAAAGAAAAACTGGCTCATCTGGTCTTAGTGGGTACTGTGGACTGAGTGTTTGTGTCTCCCCAGAGTTCATGGTGAGGCCCTAATCCCCAAGGTGATGGTATTTGGAGGTGGGGCCTTTGGGAGATAATAAGCAAAAGAGTAGAGCCCTGTGAAGGGGATTAGAGCCCTTAGAAGAAGAGACACGAGAGATGGTTGCTCTCTGCCATGTGGAGATAAAGCAAGAAGGGGAGATAGACCAGGAAGAGGGCCCTTACCAAGGTACCAGTCATGCTGGCACCCTAGTCTTGGACTACTACCTCTAGAACTATGAAGAATTTCTGTTGTTTAAGCCACCCAGTGTATGGTATTTCTTAGAGCATCCCAAGGTGATGAAGTTGTAGGAATGTGGTACCTTCCTTAGGAATTTAAAAATGACTTCCAAAATTCCGTATTGGGGAAGATTTCAAACCTACACACCTAGAGAAAATAGTATAATGAGCTCTCAGGTACTCAGCTCCAGAGATGATCAGCATTCTGTTCTTGTTTCATCTGTATCCCTTAACTTTATTGTTATTTTCTGTATTATTTTAAAGCAATTCAAGGGTAACTGATGGCACAGAAAATTTGTTTGACATATTACACATAAACATAGGGATATTAGTTTGTTGTTATGCTGTAAGAAATTACCACAGACTTGGTGGCTTAAAACAACAGAAATTGATGCTCTTAGAATTGGCTCCTGGCTCCTGATGCCAGGAGTTTGCGATCAGTCTCTGTGGGCTAAAGTCAGGTGTTGGCAGGGCTGGTTCCTTCTGGAGACTCTAGACGAGAATGCATCTCCTTGTGTTTTCCAGCTTCTAGAGGCCACCTGGTTTTCTTGGCTTGTGGCCTCTTCCTCCATCTTCAGAGTGTATCATTCCAGGCTCTGCTTCTTTTGTCACATGATCTTCTGACTTGGATTCCTCTTGTGCCCCTTTTATAAGGACCCTTGTGAATACATTAGGCCCATTTGGAAAATCTCCCTGTCTCAAGATTTTTTTTTTTTTTTTTTTTTTTAATTTTTTTTTTTTAACGTTTATTTATTTTTGAGACAGAGAGACACAGCATGAACAGGGGAGGGGCAGAGAGAGAGGGAGACACAGAATCGGAAGCAAGCTCCAGGCTCTGAACCATCAGCCCAGAGCCCGACGCGGGGCTCGAACTCACGGACCGCGAGATCGTGACCTGAGCTGAAGTCGGACGCTTAACCGACTGAGCCACCCAGGCGCCCCTCCCTGTCTCAAGATTTTAAATTACATCTGCAAAGTGTCTTTTGCCATAAGAAATAACATTCACAGGTTTCAGAGATTAGGAGGCAGACACTTTCGGGACCATTATTCAAACTATGACAATAGGACGCTGTGCGGTCAGCACTCAAATGTCAAATAAATGGCAGGGCTACAATCCCAAGAGTGAGGACTCTAATCACAGGGAAAAACATGAAGATTAAATTCCTTAAAACCTGGAGGGATCTCTATTCAAATAGTCTTCAAAAAAATTTTTTTTAATGTTTTTATTTTTGAGAGAGACAGTGTGAGTGGGGGAGGGGCAGAGAGAGAGGGAGACACAGAATCTGAAGCAGGCTCCAGGCTGTGAGCTGTCAGCACACAGCCTGACACGGGGCTCGAACTCCTAAACCGTGAGATTATGACCTGAGGTGAAGTCGGACGCTTAAGCGACTGAGCCACACAGGCTTCCCTGGGTGATCTCTATTCAGAACATAGCTTATCATTTTGTGTAGAGGATGTGGCATCCCCATCAGATAACAAGGAAGAAGGAGACACATGTTTGTGTCAGGCTTGGTGCCTTTTGAGACATAAGAGAAAAGACTGCTGTGGTCTAGCATCAGATTCAAGATGATGCCAGTATGTGCCTCATCTCATGTTTGACCTTGGCTAGCTGATAAAACGGTGCTCTCTTGGGCCTAGTGCTATTGTGATCTCCCTTCCCAGAGCTGCTGAGCCCTGCCCTTCCCCTTGTTTGCTCCTACCTGTTTTTATAAGCGTTTGTTGAAACTGTTGGAGTCTCTGCTGTGTGCCACAGCTGGATCTGCTGCATGGAGCAGCTTTGTATTGTATCAAGTCAACTTCTCTGGACTCTACAAAAAAATGGGACTCTTCCTTGCCCTGATTTTCCCTAAATCTTTCCAATGTCTTGCTTACTTTCCATATAAATGTGGGGAAGTGTTTTCATAGAATATAAGACAGAAGTGATGGGGTTTCCATTACCAAACATCAAGCAAGCCCCAGAACGACAGAGTAGAAAGACTGGGAAGTTTGCAGGCAGCTCCTTGCAGACTGAGACTTTGTGTAAAGATGATTCCCATTCAGAGCCTCTTGCCCATCTGTGGTCCTTTGAGGATACTTGTGAGAACCAGTGCCTCACCCCATAGTTTATTATAAATGCACTTATGCAAGGGATATGTCCTTTGGCTGGAATTTTTATCCTCCTCTATAGTGAACCACTTTCCTTCCTTAACCCCACCACGCACTTAGTTTCAGAGCTTTTGCCACACGTGTTTTCTAAGAATCCATTCTCTCCTTTCTCTCTTTCTTAATTCCTATTAATTAGCCATCTAACTAAATGTCATTTCTTTTTTGTTTTTCAATGTTTATTTTTGAGAGAGAGAAGGTGGCGGGGAGAGAGGCGGAGAGAGAGGGGGACAGAGGATCCAAAGCAGGCTCTGTGCTGACAGCAGGGAGCTTGATGTAAGGCTTGAACTCAGGAACCATGAGATTATGACCTGAGCAGAGGTCAGATGCTTAACCAACTGAACCATTCAGGTGCCCCAGATGTCATTTCTTCTACAAATCCTTCCATTTTTCTGCCATATTTGCATTATTAGGTGTGTCTCCTATATTTCTCCCATACTTAGCACTATAGTACCACTTAGCACTTCATATTTTGTCTTCTGACTTTTTGTTTTTAATTTTTAATGTTTATTTTTGAGATAGAGACAGAGTGCAAGTGGGGGCAGAGAGAGAGGGAGACAATCTGTAGCAGCCTCCAGGCTCTGGGTTGTCAGCACAGAACCCGACGCGGGGTTTGAACTCAGGAACCGAACCGTGTGGTCATGACCTGAGCTGAAGTCAGACGCTTAACTTACTGAGCCACCCAGGTGCCCCTTCTGACTGTTTTCTGTTCCCACATCAGACCCTAAACTTTGGGGGCAGAGGACATGCCCCCAGTCCCCCACATGTTGTTCTCAAAGAACCAGAACATTCCTTGGTGTGGACTAGCTGATTACTATCCATACCCTGAACATTTATTGGTGGGAAATGTACTCAACTCTGTAATAGATTAAAAAAATAATAATCTCACTGGATTTAAGGGGTAGAGAAGGTAGGTTTAAAGAAAGTAGAATGTAGGGGTGCCTGGCTGGCTTAGTTAGAGGAGCATGTGGCTCTTGATCATGGGGTTGTGAGTTCAAGACCTATGTTGGGTGTAGAGAAACTTGAAAAAAAAAAAGTGTAAATTTTTTGTCCCAGGTCACTGAGTTTTATTGAAGTAAAAATCAGTTCACTGAAGTTTTTTTTTTTCCTTAAATGATGTGTTTATTTTTTTGAGAGTAAATTGAAAATTGAAATCTTGATACAGTTGAAGAGCTATAGAGAACTATGTTGGGCTCTTCACTAGTGGGGAACAGGTTGTGCTTTTAGAAAGATTTGTTGCAGTGGGATGCCTGAGTGGCTCAGTCATTTGAACATCTGACTCCTGATTTTGGCTCAGGTCATGATCCAAGGGTTGTAAGCGTGAGATCAAGCCCAAGTTGGCCTCCATGCTGAGTATGGAGCCTGCTTAAGATTCTCTGCCTACCCCCCTTTGCCCCTCTTCCCTGCTTGCATTTCCTTTCTCTAAAAGGAAAATAAAAAGATACCTTGCAGATATTTTATCTTGCTTTGGCTGCTTGTTTTAAGTTAATCTCTCTACCCATAAAGGGTTTGAACTCAGAACCTCTAGATCAAGAGTCACATGCTCCACCGACTGAGCCAGCCTCTAATAGTATTTTGACTTAAAATTTAACTTTGTATTTTGGGGGAAGCGCTTTTCTTTTTTAATTCTTGTTAATTTTTTTTAGTTTTATTTAGTTTTATTTTATTTAGTTTGAGAGAGAGTGAACATGAGTCGGGGGGGCAGAGAGAGAGAGAGAGAATATTCCAAGCAGGCTCTGGGCTCGATCTCACAAACTGCAAGATTATAACCTAAGCTGAAATCAAGAGTTGGACATTTAAATCCAACTGAGCCACCTGGATGGCCCCCTGCCTTTTTTCTTCTCTTCTCTTCTCTTTTCTTTTCTTTTCTTTTCTTTTCTTTTCTTTTCTTTTTTCTTTTCTTTTCTTTTCTTTTCTTTTCTTTTCTTTTCTTTTCTTATCCTTTTCGAGAGCATTCAAGCGCAGGTGAGCCAGGGAGGAGGGCAGGGGGAGAGAGAGAGAGAGAATGAATGGATGAATGAATGAATTAATGAATGAGTATCTTCAGTGTGTGGAGCCTGATGCAGGACTTGATCGCACAACTCCAGGATCACCACCCAAGTGGAAATCAAGAGTCGGTCGTTCAACCAACTGAGCCACCCAGGCGCCCCTCTCTTTTTTTCTTGTTTAAAGAAAACCCTCAGAAATGTTAGTGTCGAAGGAATGAGTCACAAAGACTCAGAAGCATCGAATGATGCTCCTTATGGCTGTGTTATTGAGCAGGCTGTGCCCCCAGATGCTCGCCTCATTAGGATAGATTAATGTTAAGCTCTCCTGAGTTTACACCCATCATTACCTCTGTGTTCTCCTTTCTCAGCAAATCTCATGCCCATCAGATCTGAGCCTGTTCTGTGTACTTCCACTGAGCCTGATCTGTGTACTTCCGATACTCCAGTATTGTTGAACATGACCTGAAGTTAGCTAGCTGAACAAGTATTTCTGATTTCAAATAATCTTCATGACTTCTTTTCCATAAAAAACATGACAAAATCATGTTAATTTCTTGCTTAACTAAATATGGGCGAATATTTCATCACCTACATCTTTGTTTTCGTAAGCTAAGAATTTTACCCTGACTAGCTGTTTAATTAATGCATGTTTAATAAGAGGACCTTTGCTCATATGCTTCCCTCTGCTGCTAGAGACAGAGCTTTGTAGTACAGGATAGAGCCTTTCTACTTGGAACAGTTATTTTCTGCTGACTGGGTTCAGTGTTGTTTTTTTATTGAGTTTAAGGGTCACCTCTATCTTATGGTATAGAGTTTTAACTTTACCCCTGACTTCATACTTAATTTTTTTAACCCTGAATTTCTTCTGGCTTTATTTTTCTCCTGGAAAAAAAAAAAAAACAAAACTCTTGTGTTGACTGTCTCTTGTAAGTTGTTTTATCCTTTTGGAAAGTAGTTATTTGTAAGTCATGTAGGGTTTTTTTGTATCTAAAACACCTTGGTGTATGAACTAGATTGATGGTTCTCTCCTTGTAGAAAATCAGCCTTTTTTATTTTTGTTAAGTTTATTTTGAGACACCACGTGCATGAGCCAGAGAGGAACAGAGACAGAGGGAGAGATAGACTCCGAAGCAGGCTCCACACTGTCAGCGCAAAGCCCGACACAGGGCTCAAACCCACCGACGATGAGATCATGACCTGAGCTGAAATCAAGAGTCAGATGCTTAACCAACTGAGCCATCCAGACGCCCTGAAAACGAGACTCTTAATGAGACTAGTTAGTTCTTAAAATCCAGTACATCCAAGAAATTGTGGTATGCACATATGTAAGATTCATTACTCAGTTTAACAAAAAATCATGAAAGAGTGAATGGATTTGTGTACCCCTTACAGTAACTGTGGCCTCTCAAGGATCCGATCCATTGGTCAAGGATCAGTGGTGGGAAGTCCAAGGTGCTTGGGTTGCCATGCCTCCTTCCTGCCACAGCAGGGGGACTCTGCAGCAGAGCGACTCTTTTCCTGCTGAGTCTAGATTAAGCCTCAGATTCCTTCTTAAACAATATTTAAAATAATCACAACCAAAAGCTAAATGCATGAAGCTAAAATGCACAAAGAACATTATTCGTCTCCTTAGGTAAATGATATTTTAAAAGCTTATCCGTTTCAACTTCTATAAATCTCTATTAGGTTCTGTTTCCTTGAGATATATCTGCTACCTTGCTCATAGATACAGCTTGTCCCACTGTGTGAAGAGAGCACAGGGAGTACATTGTTGATCTGAGATGTACCTGTCCAGATCATTCATCGGTCCTGCCTGTGTTCTACACCTCTGACCTCTCACAGCTTGTTTTCCTTTGGGGGTATGGTTTTTGAGTCTCTGAGAGGGCAGGGTTCACAACTGAGTATAGTATCCTACATGGATCTAAACTGTGCTGTCGCACTGTAGGACTTGTCCTCTTCTTGACATTTGTTCAGTGAGGGAGAGAGGACATGCCCGCGTTCCCTGGACATGACACTTTGATTACAGTTGAACTAGCTTTTAGGTATTAAGAATTTTAAAGTATTACTGATTTACATGTTAAAAGGTGTAGAGGTTTCTAAGAATGAGGTTCTGCCTCTTAACTATGCTGTTTGGTGCTAACTTGAAGAACCAATCAAGGTGATGAGTAGTGATGTGATGGGCACAGAGTTTCTGCAGAGGAAGGGCTCTTCTGGAAGACCATGTGGGCAGAGAACATGCTGGATTGGATGACAGCAAGTTCTCCTTGATGCTGGAAGTTGAAGTAGGTTAGCTCTAAGCAAGGTGATGTGACTTGCTGAGTGCCCCCTAAAGTACTGAGATATCAGGTTATCCTTTCTGTGAACTCCTGAGAAATTGACCACTCACCATCTTGAACAAGGAGCTAGGAGGAGTTCATTTAAATTTTTAAAAAATTCTAATTCTTGGGGCGCCTGGGTGGCGCAGTCGGTTAAGCGTCCGACTTCAGCCAGGTCACGATCTCGCGGTCTGTGAGTTCGAGCCCCACGTCAGGCTCTGAGCTGATGGCTCGGAGCCTGGAGCCTGTTTCCAATTCTGTGTCTCCATCTCTCTCTGCCCCTCCCCCGTTCATGCTCTGTCTCTCTCTGTCCCAAAAATAAATAAAAAATGTTGAAAAAAAAAAATTTAAAAAAAAAAAAAAAAAAATTCTAATTCTAATTTTTAATTAAAAAAAATACTGAATATAGTTGAAACACAGCATTAAAACACCTGTAATGCTATTATCCGTAAGTAACCATTATTGATAGTTGTGTATTTTGTTGAGCTGTGTATAGGGTGAGCTAGTTAAGTGTCTTTGGATTTTTCCTTTAAAATGGTTTTCCATTTGTGATACTTAGAATATCAGCTATTTCTTGAGCTGAGCCTTTGTGTTATCCGGGACTCTGAAAAGTTTACTGAGGGGTACTTAGGTGGTTCAGTTGGTTAAGTGTCTGACTTCAGCTCAGGTCATGATCTTATGGTTCGTGGGTTTGAGGCCCGCATCGGGCTCTGTGTTGACAGCTCGTAGCCTGGAGCCTGCTTTGGATTCTGTGTCTCCCTCCCCCCCCCCCCAAATAAATAAACATTAAAAAAAATTTGTAAAGTTTACTGACAGTGTTTTCTTTTCTCATTTGAGGTTTAGCCAAACGTTGGGAATTTTTTTTTTATAGGTCAATGAGGGTAGGGACTGCTGGTCCTGCCTTCTTGGCCACATCTGCCATACCGTGGGCAGTATTGGCCATCCATTTACTACCAAGCAGGAACTGTGAATGTAGAGAAGAGCAATCTCTTCGTTTTTTGGTATGTTCCCTCCACCCCCCCAAATAACTTCTGGAACCAGATACCTCGTCTTTTTATTTTTATGGGGCTAGCCAAGCTGGTTAGGACAGTAGATGACACCAGTGTTGTACATTTAATGTAAGAGCACTATATTTTATACCATGATATCCTAGAATGACTATAAATGAAATTTACTGGGTTCAATTTTTAGTTTTGTTTTGAGATGGTTAGCAATGAATGTACTTGCTTCTTGAACTAAATCCATTAAAAAATGTTTTTTAATGTTTGTTTATTTTTGAGAGAGAGACAGAGTGTGAGCATGGGAGAGGCAAAGAGAGAGGGACACAGAATCTGAAGCAGGCTCCAGGATCGCAGTTGTCAGTGTAGAGCCCAACGTGGGGCTCAAAGACACAAACCGTGAGATCATGACCAGAGCCGAAGTCAGATGCTTAGCCGGCTGAGCCACCCAGACACCGCACTAAATGCAGTTTTTAATGTATGTCTATTTATTTTGAGAAAGACGGAGAGCAACAGCATGAGTGGGGACAGGCAGAGAGAGAGGGTGAGAGAGAGCGAGAATCCCAAGTAGGCTCCATCCAGCTCATTGCCGAGCCCACCCCCACAATTCTGGGATCATGCCCTGTGAGCCAAAACCAAGAGTCCGATGCTCAATGAACTGAGCCACCTTGTCGCCCCTTAATGCATTTAAGAGTAAGGGCTAGAAGTGGTGGTTAATGAACATTCACGTACAAACCGTAACATTCCTTTGTCTTGTGCAAGTTCTTACCTTGATTTTATTTTGCCTTCTGTATGGTACAATTTATTCAACAAGAGTATGTATTGGTCATGTCTACAGACAACTGTCACTGTTTATTTTATTTCTACCCACAGTGTGTGTTTGTTTAAAATCATTTGGATGAAACATTTGAGTTACTTTGCCTTGGTTTGATGATACTTGGTCCAAAGGAAGTCCTCTGTTGTACCTTGGTCTTTGTTAACACAGTTCTTAGTTTGGTGTTTTGTTTGGGTCTCAGTTCTCAAGAAGTTAAAAATAGATCTTCATGGGCCCCCAGTAATAGGTCAGAATGTCTGAGTGTCTTTCAAAGCCCATCACAGCTATCCTAGCTGTCCTGGCACAGAGTGAAAGTGTTACGGAGGGGTGAGGCTGTTTTAGTAGGCACAAAATTGAGATTAAAGAAAGGCAAAGATGAACCTAAGGTGATTAGGCTTCTTGGCCAAAGTGAGAGTCTTACGCAGTATGGAATTGTGGCTTTGGCATCTTTGTGCTGTATACCTTAGACCAAGAGGAGGGATGGGAAGGGATAAGGCATGGTGGTGTACTTTGAGATTCTGTGTTTAGTTCTAGCTGGCATCTGAGAGATTTCATTCCTGTGCAAGAATGGGGTTGTCACAGAGAGGTTGCCTGCTACCCAAATCTTCCAACCAGCCCTACTTGGCACAGGTGTAGTGGTTTACTCAGTCAAGTGGTATTCTTTGCTTGCCTTTGGCTCAGTTGTTTTATCTGTATCTTTAGCTATTGGTCAGTCAGGACAGGTCAGGTTTTGTTTAGTTGGTACTTTGGTTTTGAACTGCTTTTTTTCAGAAGCCCTGACTAAAGTAATGACCTACAATGCCTCTCTGCCCCCATTATAAGTAATAAAGATATGTTAGATAAAACTTGGCAAGTAAATGACAAAAAGTCTTGGTGTGTTCTCATTTCTATGTAGGTATACATATAAGTTGAATTAGCATATTGGAGTGTAAATTTTTAGGCCCTTTGTGGTTACAAAACTTCTGTTGAAATTTTGCAGTTCTTAATACTTATCCTAGTAATAGATGAGAATAATTGTTCACCCTTATTCTCTCCAGCATAATTTGTGCCAAATAATTTAAAATCTTAGCCAAGCTTATCTGCAAAAACTGATAGTATTATTTTAGTTGACATGTTTACCTAACTTTGACCAGTAGTGAAACTTTTTAAATGCGTGTTGACTGTCTGTCTTTGGCTGTTAGTTCTATTTCTGGCCTGTTTACTCAGTGTATGTCTGATAGGACTTTTCATACTTCCTGGGCAAGCAGTATTTATAATGTGTAGATAGTAAAGATTTATCATCTAATTTCTTTTTTTTCCCCACCTGTGTAGGCTTATAATTTTATAAAACAATACTGACACTATTCCATGTAATTTCCTCACATTTGTTCTTCCCTCTTAAACGTTTGAGCCTCTTCTCATGTCAAACGTTCATGGTAATTCTCATTTTCTTATTGATTTATAACAACTTAAACCGTATTACTAGATTTCTTTCTTTTTTTGGGGGGGGGGGGGGTTAATGTTTATTTAGTTTTGAGAGAGAGAGAGAATCCCAAGCAGGCTCTGCACTGTCAGCCGTGATTCAGGGCTGGAACTCATGAACCATGAGATCATGACCTGAGCCAAAGTTGGATGCTTAACTGACTGACCAGGTGCCCCTAAAGTACACATTTTTGAAGCATTCAATTTAAGTTTTGGCAGAGGTATATACTTGTGAAACAATCACCACAATAAGAAAAAGAACATAGCTATTGTCCAAAAGTTTCCTTATGCCCTTTTAGTACCACCCATTCCTCCCCTCAAGCACCTACTGCTCCGCTTTCTGTCATTATGTGTTAGTTTGCATTTTCTAGAATTTTATATAAAGAGTCCTATGTACTCTTTAGGTCTGGCTTCTTTCAGTCCACGTAATTACTTGGAGATCTACCCAAACTGTGTGAATCAGTAGCTCATTCCTTTTTATATCCGAGTAGGATTCCATTGTGTGGGAGTACTACAATTTGTGTATTGGTCCGTTGGTGGACATTTGGATTGTTTTGTTTTTGACTATTATAAATAAAGGTGATAGAAAAATTCATGTGCAGGGCTCTGTATGGATGTGTACTTTTGTGGGGACACACTTGGACTTCCAGAGTTGGTTTGAAGATGATTTTAACCTAAAGACATTCGAGACTGAACAGATTTCGAAAGAAGCCTATTGAGGGTTTCCTTTATCTGACTGAGGACAGAAACTTCTGGAGGCTGACATAAATACCTTTCCAGGGGAGTTTTACTGGCCTGAAAAAAGACCATTTGCTCCTTTATAAACAAACATTATCACAAGCCTTAGCTCCCACGGGTTCCAGCAATGAAGCCTTTTCTCATCCCTCCTTATTCTCCATCAAGTTAGCCATATAAATCCCCAGCTTTACTGGAGAAACACTTCTTCTGTGTTTCCACATGTGTATATGAATAAACTCCCCCCCTCCCCCCCATTAATCTGTCTGTTGTCAGTTAAATTCACAGGCTCCCCAGTCATGGAACCTAAGTTGGTAGAGGAAAAGAGGTTTTCCTCCCACACTTGTATTTCTCTTGGGTGAATTCTAGGAGTGGAATAGCTGGGTCATAAGGTTATCTAATTCTTTTAAAACTCTGCACACCTGTGCCAGGCTTATTTATATGGCCAACAGTCTACTTGACTTGAAATCATATTTAGATCCCTGTACACAATTAGCTAAATAAATATCATTAGTGCAGCTTCATAAAGTGTATTTTATTAAATATTTCTCAGTACACACATTTCTCAGTAGGTGAGCATAATATATGTGTAACATTTAAGAAACTGCCAAACTGTTTTCCAAAGTTGCCCCGTGTTATGTTCCCACCAACAAGTTATGAAAGCTTTGCTCCTGAAGTGTACAAATTCAGTGGTTCTTAGTATATTCATTGAGTTGTGGAACATCACCACTATGTAATTTTAGAACATTCCCATCACCTCCAAATCAACCCTGTATTCATGTAGACTCACTTCTCTTTTACACCTCTCCAGCCCCTGGCAACCACTAATCTATTTTGTCTCTGTGGATTTGCCTATTCTGGGCACTTGAAATACACATCATACAATATGCAGCTTTTTGTGACTGCTTCCACTTAATATGTTTCAAGGTTCATGCGTGTTGTAACATATATCAGTGCTGCTGCCTTTTTTTTTTTTTTTTTTTTTTTTTGAGTTAGGCTCCACGCCCAGTGTGGAGCTTGAACTCAAAACCCTGAGATCAAGAGAAGAGGCAAATGCTGTACGGACTGAGCCAGCCAGGAGCCCACTTCATTTTTTTTTTTCTTTCTAAAGTAACTTTAAATTTTAGAATAGTTGTAGATTTACAGAAAAATTACGAAGGTAATACAGAAAGTTTCCATGTACATGCCAGCCAGTCTCCCCTGTTATTAACGTCTTATATTAGTATGGTACATTTGTTCACATTTAATGAACCAGTGTTTTGAGGTCCTAGTTTATAATAAACTAAGGTTCATACTTTATTCAGATTTTCTTAGTTCTTACCTAATGTTACTCATGTTTTCCTGGATCCCATCCAGGGTATCACATTACATTTAGTTGTCATCCCTCCTTAGCCTCCTCTTGGCTGATAGTTTTTTAGGCTTTCCTTATTTTTGATAACCTTGACAGTTTTGAGGAGTGTTGATAGGGTATTTTGCAGAATGTCTCTAGAAGACTTATCTAAAACTTATCTCGTGATTAGACTGGAGATATAGGTTCTGGGGAGGGAAACCACAGAGGTAAGATGCTGTACCTGTTACATCATATTAAGAATGTATACTGTCAACATGATTTATCACTGTTGATGTTAAGGCTTGATCACCTGGATGAAATAGTGCATGTTGGATTGCTTCACTGTAAAGCTACTCCTCTTCCCGACCCCTGTCCCAATCCCCTTTCCATATTGTATTCATTGAAAGGAAGTCACTGTGTATAGCCCACACTCAGAGAGTGGGGAGTTATGTTCTACCTCCTTAGGGCAGAATATCTAACATAAATTATTTGGAATTCTTCTCCATGGACATTTGTCTTACTGACCTGTATATATACACTTATATGAATATATCTCTTTGTAATTAGAGTAAACTAAATATTACTTGTTCTTCATCTCTTTTTGTTGCTAAATAATAATCCATTGTGTAGCTGTAACATTTTGTTCATTCACTCATCAGTTGATGGACATTTGGATGGTTTCCACATTTTAAATATTGTGAATAACGCTGCTGTGAACATTTGTGTACAAGTTTTTGTGTGGGCATATGTTGTCATTTCCCTGAGTAGGGACCTAGTATAGCAATTCCATCAGGAATTGCTGACTCCTGTGGTAACCCTATGCCTGATGTTTTGAGGAACTGCCAAACTATATTCCAAAGTGATTAGATCATTATACAGTCCCACTAGCTACTAGTAAGGGTTCCAATTTCTCTGCATCTTTGCCGTCCTTATTTTAGCCATCCTAAAAGGGTACAAAGTGATAGATATCTCATTGTAGTTTTAATTTGAATTTCCCTAATTACTAAAATTATTGAACATTTTTTTCATGTATTTGCTGTTCATAGATTTTTTTTTTTTGGTGGTATGTTCTATTTAAATCTTTTGAACATTTGAAAACTTGTTTTCCTACTGAGTTTTGAGATTTCTGATTATATATATATATGTATATAAATCTATAAAGTATGTATTCTGATAAAAGCTTTTTATCAGATAAGTACTTTGCAAATATTTGCTTCCAGTCTTGTCATTTGTGTGTCTCCTCATTTTCTTAAAAGTGTCAATTAAAGAATATAGGAAGTAATTTTCATTTTCTTACTGATTTGTGTCAACAGTATGCTCATTCTTTAGCCATATTGGTAGATCTTTAACTTGAAAAAATGTTTCACATCTTTAAAGCTTTCTAAAATGGGTAGTTTGAAATGTTTTAAAGAGAGTAGTATAATGATTTAAAGAGAGTAGTATAATGATTGACTCCATGAGCCTATCCCCTAACTTCGATTATCATTTTATGGCCAATCTTATTTCCTCTATGTGCTACCCCTCCCTTCCAACATTAGATCCAAATAAGGTCCATACTTTGCAGCTGGTTGATTTCTCTTAAGCCTTTTTTTTTTTTTTTTAATTTATGTATTTTGAGACAGAGTGTGCACATGTGCACAAGTAGGGAAGGGGCAGAGAGAGAGAGAGAGAGGGGGACAGGGAATCCCAAACAGGCTCCATGTTGTCAGCACGGAGCCTGACAAAGGACTCAATCCCATGAACTGCAAGATCATGACCTGAGCCAAAATCAAGAGTCAGATGCTTAACTGACTAAGCCACCCAGGTGCCACCCCCCACTCCCGTTTTTTTAAGATTTTATTTTTTAAGTTATCTTTACACCCAACATGGGTCTTGAACTCACAACCCTGAGATCAGGAGTCTCCATGCTCCACTGACTGAGCCAGCCAGTGTCCCACTTTTAAGCCCTAAATCTTTGGATTTTCATTCCATTTTGTTACCTTGCTATTTGTGCAAGAAACTGGATTTTTTATGCTGTTAAAATAGATGAGTTGATTTTACGCTTATAGTTTGGTTTCTCAGTCCTCTGTATTCTTGTGAAGTGGTAGTTAGATCTAGAGCAGTGATCTTCACTTTGGCTACGTGTTAGAACCACCTGGGGAGCCTCACAAAAAATTTGAATGTCCAGGCCATATTTAAATTAAACATAACTGATTAAATCATAACTCCAGGGTTAGGGCTATTTTAGCTTCTCCGAGTGATTCCACTGGGTTGCCCACAAAAAGTTGGGCGATATGCAGGATTTTCTTTTTCACCGCCCTCCCCCTCTTTTTTTTTTTAAAGCAAGAATAATTCATAGGTGGTAGTACAAATGTGTGTCAGGAAGCACATACTTGGTTTTCTTTTTGTAATTGAGCATCCGTAGTTTTTGAGTAATCGATTATTTCATGAAGGGAGGCAAAAAGGGACATTTCAGTTCTCTCCTTTCATTTGTTAATTGAGACACTTTTATAAAGAGAAACTTTGGCAGAGATACTCTTTGGTTACTGTGAGATTCATTTCGTGCAATAAAGGCAATGTTTGATTCTGTTTATTTACCAGTTCTGGGTTCTTCAGTGGTAACGAAGACTTATAAATATTGGAGTTTATATACTCAGTACTTGAGTTTATAATATTGATTTGTGTCTCAGTCTATTTTTGTTAGCTTTACTGATAGTTTGTCTTGTTTTTAGCTGGTGGGAGCTCTTTCAGGTTGACTCCTGGGTCCTTTCGCCAGTACACCTGTGTGAAGAAAGCAAAGAAGCTAACTACATGTAAACGACACCAACGTGTAAACTAAAAGTTACTCTCATTTTTGTAAAGAAAATACATACTGCTTAAATAACAGGTCAAACAAAGTGAAAATTTCCATTGACTAAGAGGTTTAGTGAAGAAGTTTCTGAACATGCTTTAGTTTTTGGCTCTACACATGTGGTTATTGACATACATGGAATGACCTAATCAGCACTGTTTTGCAGACCTAGTTTTCAGTGTCTATCAGGTGTCTTGTAGAGATCCCTTCATGGCCATTCTCTTTTAATAGCTATATAATTGGAAGAAACTAATTTATTTCTTTTGTTGGTGTATAGATTGTTTCAAGTTTCTCATTCTTATAAGTAGGCCCCCCCTTTTCTTATGGCTTCATTGAGATAACCACATGTCTGACAATTTTCTGTTGAAGGTGTACAAATCAGCGGTTTTTAGTATATTCACAGATAATGTGTAACTGTCACCACAGTTAATTTTAGAATATTTTCTTCAGCTCAGAAAGAAATCCTGTACCCTTTAGCTATCACTATCACCTCTTTCCCTCACCTACCCTTTAGCCTTAAGCAACCACTCATCTTTTTGTCTATATAGAGTTGCCTATACTGGGCATTTTATTAAAAGACCATCATTGTAGTCTTTGTGTCTGGCTTCTTAGACTTAGCAGAATGTTTTCAGGGCATCTCTGTGTTGTAGCATCTATCAGTACTGGCTTCCTTTCTGTTGCCAAATAATACTCCGTTGTATGGATATACCACATTGTGTTTACCCATTTATCCATTGAAGGACATTTTGGTTGTTTCTATTTTTTTTGGCTATTGTGAATAATGCTCTTGTGAACATTCATGTGTGTGAACATGTTTACATTTCTTTTGGGAGTCTTGAAGCAACTGTTTAAGGTTTTGAGGAACTGCCAAACTGTTTTTTTAGAGTGGCTGTACCGCTCTGGAATTTACATTCTTAGCAGTAGAGCTCCAGTTTCTTAACATTCTTTGGTCGGTTGTCTTTGTGATTATCTGACCTTTTGATTATAGCCATCCTAGTGGATTTAAAGTGATCTATCATTGTGGTTTTGGTTTGCATTTCTCCAGTGACTAATGATGAATGCCAAGTATCTTTTCATGTGCTTTTGGCAATTTGTATATCTTCTTTGAGGAAATGTCTGTTCAGGTCCTCTGCTCACTTTTATTTTTAAATATTCTAGTTAATTAATATGCAGTGTAATATTAGTTTCAGGTGTACAATATAGTGATTCAGCGATTCCATGCATCACCCATTGCTCATTACAAGTCTCCTCCTTAATCCCCATCACCCATTTCACCCACCCACCCTCTACCCATTTTTAAATTGGGTTGTCTTTTATTATGGAGTTCTTTATATATTATAGACATGTCACTTACCAGCTATATGGTTTCCATGTTGGCCTGCATGTAAACATGTAAACCCATCCACTCACTTGTCCTAATATTTGTCCTATACTTCCATCAGTATTCATTGAATGTATGTGAATAATTAGTGTTAATGACTAGCTTATCAGAGTGATCTATGTACTTAGTGTTTCCACACCTGGCTTTGCTTAAGGAAAATGAGTCATTTTGTTACAGGTTCTGAATTTTGATTTTTATACTTGTCTTAGGTGTCATTAATGAACAGGGCCATTTTTGTTTGACTTTAGAGGTTATAATACAACAATCACACAAAAAGTGGTGGGGGATAATTATTGAGGTGGCAGATGATGCACTGGTTGTGAAATAAGTGAGTGTGTATTTAGTTTGACTTCTGGTCATAAATGAAATTCTGACAGATACGGTGCTTGAGTTTTTTTAATTTTAGAAAAATTGCTAAAAAATTTTGGTTTTTTGTCTATAAAATAAGAACTCCCCCTCCCTCCCCCCACTTATGGCACAGCTGAAATCCTGGGAAATCTAGTCTTGGAAAAAATGTGGTGAGATTAAATTTCATTTTACTCAGAAAGTCTGCACTATTCTCTGAAATAGAGGAACATTTTTTCTGTGGACCTGTTCTTGTGTTTACAGATTATGACCTATGTGGTGAAATTTTAATGAATGGCACAAATAATACATCTTTGCCCAAGAATGATTGTTAAAATTGTTGAGAAAATCTGATGTTAATTTGTAACTTTGACTTTTGAGGTAAATTTGAAAAATCAGTCATCACTTTAATGAATACAAAGAACTTCTATTTTCCTATTTTCTCTACTAATATATAAGCTTATCCAAGTAGAGAGTAGATGATGAATCCTCCTACACCTGTCAACCAGCTTCATTCAGCATTTATCCACTTTCTGCCCTTTTTGTTGGTGTTAAAGAGCTTTTGAAGAATAATTTTCCATTCAGTGTGGTGACCTTTCAAGAAATGGACATTTTGGTGTAATGATCACTGGCTTTAGAGTCATGGGGGTTCTGAATCCCAACTCCCCATGTCCTTGCTGTCTTGACTGGGCAAGTGGCCTTTTCCTCTTAGAAGCTCAGTGTTCACATCTTGGTAACAGGTTTAATATCTACCTCTGAAGGTTGTCTGGATGATTAAATGAGCTAATGTATGCAGAGAATCAAAAGAATGTTTGCTGCTAATTATAGCATGTGAACATAGAGCTGCCAGTGAGAATGGGATCACCGTTGCCATGCTGGATTTCCAGTCTGTAACTGTGTGCTGAGGCCTACTGTAGATCTAACAGTGAGGTAGAGTCTAATTCTGACGTAGACAGACGGATGGCCATTCTGTTCTCTTCTATACTTTCCTATGAATAGAAAAGACAAGCCCTAGGATTAAATACAAGGTGCTTACTATGGTGGATGGGGTGAGGACACGTGTACTAGGGTTCATAGGGCTGCCATAACAAATTCACACAAACTGTGAGAATTAGAACAACAAATCTATTCCCTCACACTTCTGGAGGCAAGCAGTCTGAAATCAAGCTGCTGGCAAGCCTCTCTCCTCACTTCTGGTGGTTGCCAGTAGTCTTTGATATGTTTGGCTTGTAGATGTATCACTCCAGTCTCTGCCTAGGTGGTCACATTGTGTTTTCCCTGTGTCCAAACTTCCCTCTTATAAGGATGCTGCTCATTGAGTAGCATTCACAGATACTGGTGGACTTGAATTTTTAAAGGACACAATTCCACACATAGTACAGGGAGCTAACCAAGACTATGGGTGATCAGGAATAGCAATCTAGCAGGTAATATGATCTAAAATGTGCTTCATTTTAAAAGTGGTTATTAAGGAATTACAGATCTTGTTCAGTTTACTGTGGGATTATGTGGGAGTAAACCCATCATAAATTGAGAATATCGTGAGTCAAAAATGCATTTAATACACCTAACATGCTGGGGTGCCTGGTGGTTCAATCGTTTGAGTGGCCAACTTTGGCTCAGGTCATGCATGGTCGTGAGTTTGAGTCCTGCATCAGGCTTGCTGCTGTCAGCAGCTCTCTCTGCCCCTCCCCTGCACGCGCGCTCTCTCTCTCTCTCAAACAATAATACATAGACTTAAAAGAAAAATACACCTAACCTACCAAACACGATAGCATAGCCTAGCCTACCTTAAATGTGTTAGAACACTTAACATTAGCCTACAGTTGGGCATAACCATCTAACAGAAAACTCGTGTCATAATAAAGTGTTGAATACCTCATGTAATTTATTGAATACTATACTGAAAGTTAAGAATAGAATTTTTTTAAGTTTATTTATTTTGGGAGAGAGCAAGCAGGGGAAGGGGCAGAGAGAGGGACAGACAGAATGCTAAGCAGGCTCTATGCTGTCAGTGCAAAGCCTGACATGGGGCTTGAACTCACAAACTGTGAGATCATGACCTGAGCTGAGATCAAGAGTCAGATGCTTAACTGACTGAGCCACCCCCGAAAAACAGAATAGTTTGAAGTCCATCAGTTGTTTACCCTCTTGATCATGAGGCCGCCTGTGCTGCTGCTGCCCAGCATCACAAAAGAGTGTCTGTCCTACCACATATCACTAGCCCAGGAAAAGATCAAAATTAAAAATGCCAACTACACTTCCTACTAAATGCATATCACTTCTGCACCTTGGTAAAGTTGAAAAATCATAAATCTAATCATTGTGAGTTAGGGACAGCCTGTAGTTGGGAATGGGTGAGAGGTGAGGTTGGAGAGCGGTACATGATAATAGTCTTGAACTAAATAGTAAATAAAAACAGTAGTTTGGGTGGATTTTTCTCCCTGAGAGCCCTGGGTAAACTCAAGGGTTTTACATTCAAAATTCATGTAATATAGTGGATTTTTGTTGTTTTCCTGGCTGAATACATGGAAATAGCCTTTATATAATTGAGGAATTTAACAAGTTATTCCAATCTTTCTTAGAAATTGGTGCTCAGATTTCCAGTCCCACCTGCTGCTAGGATGTAGAGAGCTGCCCATGGCTTGGCTTCTTAGATAAACTCAGACTGATTCATTTGTGAGCAATAATAGAGATATGGCATCACCATGTGGATGGCAAGTATGTGAATGTATATTTTGTTAATTATTTCATTAAAAAATTTTTTTTTGACATTTATTTATTTTTGAGAGAGACAGAGCATGAGCAGGAGAAGGGCAGAGAGAGAGGGAGACACAGAATCTGAAGCAGGCTCCAGGCTTCAAGCTGTCAGCACAGCCCAATGTGGGGCTCGAACTCACAAACTTCAAGATCATGACCTGAGCTGAAGTCGGATGTTTAACTGACTGAGCCACCCAGTCGCCCTTATAATTTTATTTTGTTTTATATTCTTTATAGTGTTATATTAGTTTCAGGTGTACAATATAGTGATTGAACAACTCCATACAGTAGATGTATGTTTTGAAGTGACCAGGTAGAAGCCAGAAGAACGTATGGTTTCTACACCAACTATGTGCTGGGAATGGCAAACTCTAGACCGGACTCTGGGAATCTGTGCAGTTGGAGATGGAAGCAGTTAAGGGAGGAGTGGTTTGAAGACTAGAAAACTGAGATTTTATTTATTTGCAACATCTTTAAAAATCTTAGATGAACTTGGTTGGCAAGTAAATAGAGCTGCTAAGAGGTGAACTCGATTTCCTAAAAAGCTTGCCGTTAACTACATTGTCTTCTAACTTTTACTTTACTGTTAATGTGTACCTTCATTACTATTAAAAGGTTTAAAATTACTTGAGCATACCCACTTCTAGTCCCAATTCTTCAGTAATAGGCATTATCCAAGTTGGAAATAAAATATTTTCTAAATGGCACATAACAGGATTATGTTACAATCAGAGGGGTAAGATCTGGGTGAAAAGCTTGTGCAGTAAAATTTTGGACCAAAAGTAGTACTCAAGAGCTAATTAGCAGTTTTTAAGTATAGCAGATATATAGCTGGGCTCCAGGTTAGGCTTTGATCTTGAATAATACACACTACCAGTGACTGAGAACGATGGGTGAGTGTGGGGAAACTCCGGTTTGCCCCGTAGACACTCTTGCCCCACTGGACCAGTAAATTTCAGAAAGAAGAAATCCCACGAACATCTGTTTGGGTGTCTTTTATCAATAGCTTGGCAATATTGTGATGATTTGTCCACCCCACTGTTGAAAAGCAACTAAACTTAGGAAATGTATGTCTGTCCTAGGAAACAAATAGCAACGGAGGGAAGGATTCCGCTTCTATCCCCACTTTTTCTCTCTTCCAGCACTGTCTTAGCAGGGTTCGGTTCGGTTATAATGTGTTGGTGTGGTAAGGATCTTTCTTTCCTCTGCCCAAATAATTCATGCACTTGGCTCTGCCCTTTGTTCATTTGTTTCTCTAGAACTGTCTCCAAGTGAGAGCCTTAAGGATACGGGAGAACACTATTTTCTCGGCATTACTTTTTTTTTTTTTTTAAACAATTTAAAGGCCAATATAATCCAGTTTGATGTTGTCATTTTTTTCTTGATTGTAGGATTACATGTTCATTGTACAATATTTGGAAAAAGAGAAGGAAAGAAGAAAAAGAGTCTTTCTTCCCAATGACAATATTGTTAAATGACTCCTAGTTCAATCTGGTAGGATAGGCATTTTTCAACATGGTTGGATTGTGTTATACGTAGAAGTTTATACTGTTATGTCTTAAACATTCTTTTTAAGAAAATGGAGCTATAATTCACATACTATAAAACTCATATATTTTTTACAGTTTATTTTCAAAGAGCGAGACAGAGAAAGGGTGCATGAGTCAGGGAGGGACAGAGAGAGAGAGAGGGAGAAAGAGAGAATCCTAAGCAGACTTTGTGCTGTCAGTGAGGCTCAATCCCACGACCGTGACATCATGACCTGAGCCAAAATCAACAGTTGGGCGCTCAACTGATTGAACCACCCAGCTACCCCATACAATTCATATTTCAAATCAGATATTTCAGTGTTTTTTAGTATATTCACGAGGTATAAAGAACCATCACCACCACTGTGTAATTCTGGAACATTTTCCATTATTCCAAAAAGTAACTCCATAGCCATTAATAGTCACTGACCTCCTTTCCTTGGCAGCCTCTTCCAGCCCTTAGCAACCACTTTTCTACTTTGTCTCTATAGATTTGCCTGTTCTGGAGACCTTATATAAAAGGAATTATTATAGGGTCTTTTTCACTTAACATTTTGAAGGTGTATCCATGTTATAGTATGTACTTCATTCCTTTTTATGGCCAGACAATATTCTAGTGTATGATTATACTATATATTGTTTATCCATTTATCAATTGCAGATATTTTATTGTAAGGCCCCATAGAACCCAGTAGAATAACTAATGCATATCTGAAGGACTAATTCTTAGGGGAAATAGTCTTTATCAGTATTGACTTTGGAACCAACCTCTTTTTTCTACTCCAGCTGTTTTTATTTTTCATTTTAAAAGAAACTTTAAATAGGGGCAATGGATAAAATGCCAGCATCTGGGATGATCTACCACTTTTGGAGGCCACTGTAATCTTGGGTATTTTTCACCTCATGAGATGAGTCACTTTTTTTCCCTTTTTCTTTTTTATTATTGTTTTTAATGTTTTTGAGAGAGAGTGCAAGTGGGGGAGGGGAGAGAGAGGGAGACACAGAATCTAAAGCAGACTCCAGTCTCTGAGCTGGAGTCAGCACAAAACCCAACCTGGGACCCAAACCCACAAATCACGAGATCATGACCCGAGCTGAAGTTGGATGCTTAACTGACTGAGCCACCCAGTTGCGCCTCTTTTTTTTTTTTTAAGTTTATTTTGAGAGAGAGAGCGTGCACACACAAGAAAGGGAGAGAGGCAGAGAGAATCCCAAGCAGGTTCCACACTGTCAGCACAGAGCTCGATGCTGGGGTTTGATCTCATGAGCCATGAGATCATGACCTGAGCCAAAACCAAGAATTGGATGCTTAACCAACTGAGCTACCCAGGCACCCCTTTAGTGCCTTCACCCGTGATAATGTTGGAATTGTAATGAGGATTTAGAACTGCCCTCTTTTTCCCTCTAGTAATTTGTAGCTGTTTGGAGTAATAATCCCTACCTTTCTGCTCGAGGAGTAAATAAGTGAGTTATTGAGACTTGTGTTTACTTCTGGGATTCCTTAGTCTTTCTATGTTTGTTTGGAGAGCTGGGGGCTGAGGCCTGGCAGGATAACCAGGCAGTCACTGCTGTCTTAGTTTTCTGCTGGACTCTCTCCAGACTCTGTGGCGTGTTGGGGTAGGCCACATATAGCTTAGTGTTCAAGGTTTGGAGGCTGCTGTGATTGAGGGGACTGAAGAAAAGACAGCAGGTTAATAGCCTGTACTGTGGAAATCCATGCAGCAGTTAAAAAGAATAAGCTAATTTTGTCTTTACCAACATAGACTGACCACTGAGATGACAGATGAGAGGAAAAAAAAGCAAGATCAGTAATGTCCTACTTTTAAGTTACTTAAAATCTGCCTCAGTTTATTCATCTTCATAATGTGGAAAATAGCTACACTGTGAGGAGTAATTGAGAAAATATATGTAAAGTGGTTAGAACTGTAATATATTTTATGAAAATTAACTTAAAACAATTCTCTTCTATGGGTGGATGTGTGACTAAGCATCCACACATACTTAGAAAAAAACTCGAGGGGTGCCCAGGTGGCTCAATGGGTTGGGCGTCTGACTTCGGCTCAGCTCATGAACTCACAGCTCGTGAGTTCAAGCCCCACGTCGGGCTTTGGGCTGACAGCTCAGAGCCTGGAGTTTGCTTCTGATTCTGTGTCTTTCTCTCTTTCTGCTCCTCCCCTGCTTGTGCTCTCTCTCTCAAATAAATATTTAAAAAACAAAACTTGAGCTACCATTTACAGAATTATGAAAGTAATCATTTTAGAGCGTGTAATTCAGTGGGTTTCTGCATATTAACAAGACTGTACAGCCATCACCGCAAATTCCAGAGCATTTTCATCACTCCAGAAAGAATACCCTACCTGTAAGCAGTCACTCCATTTCTCCTTTCTCTCAACCCCTGGAAAACACTGGATATATCTCTATGGATATACCTATTTTGATAAATGGAGTTGTATAAATATGTTACCTTTTATGTCTGGCTCAACTTGCACTTAGGGTAATGTTTCCATGGTTTATCCATACTATAGCAGGTGTCTGTATTAATTTCTTCTTATGGTTGACTAATAAATACTCCATTTGTATGTAAACCCTACATTATCCACTGGGGTTGCTTCTCCCTTTCAGCAATTGTGAACAATGCTTGTTAGGAACATAGGTGTACAAATAGCTCTTTGGGTACCTGCTGTCAATTCTTCTGGGTATATATCCAGAAGTGGAATTGTTGGATCGTGTGGTAATTCTGTTTTTAATTTTTTTTGAGGAACTGCCATAGTGTTTTCCATAGAGGATGCACTATTTCACGTTTCTCCCAGCAAAGTATGAGAATTCTAATTTTTTCACATCCTTGCCAAGACCTCTGTTATTTTCCTTAAAAAAAAAAAAAAATGATACCCATTCTAATGGGTGTGAAGCAATCTTACTATGGCTTTCATTTACATTCCCTTAATGATTGGTGACATTGAGCATCTTTTCATGTGACACATACTTGTAAAAACATTTGGAGAGACGCATCAGACTGAAAGTGATTTCCTTAAATGTTTGGGGGAAGTAACTGGTTTAGAAGCAGGTGGTCAAAAGGGACCCTAACTTTATGTTACTTGGAGTGTTTTACAAGTATTGCTGTTAATAAAATGTAGAACAAATTAATGCTGGTTAATACTTTAATCTGATTGAGATATATAGAAATACAGTATTTAGCACTTGTAACGAGGGCTACGTAGTCTTGTTGACCCTTGGGGTTGATAAAGTTCTTTTGTATCAAAGGCTGATTTTCATCTTCCAGCATTGAAAGGATTGAACTGGCTTCAGTATGTGTCACTATATTTTATTTTGTGTGGGGAAAATGAGGCAATGTAGTTGACCAAGTGGTTAACAATGTGAGCTGTGGAATCTGACAGTGGGGGTTTTAAATCATTTGTCTATCACTTAACTACCCAAGTTGAAACACTGTTAACTTCCCCTTGTCATAATTAACGCATCTATTAAATGAGATGTTCCCTTATGGGATTTTGTGGAATGAGATGAGTTAAAATAGATAAAATATTTAAGACAGTGCTTCTACTGGAAAGCACCCAAATGTTATCAGCCATAATTCATTACTGAAAGAAGGCCAGTGTAGTTGGAGAGAGTGGCATTAGATGATGAGCATGTCACACAGGGCCTTCAGGGCACTTGTTAGGGATTTTGGATCCTTTCCCCAATACAAAGGGAAGCTCTTAGAGTTAATAGTAGGGTGTAAGTTGATTAGCTCAACTTTTAAAAATCAGTTTAGGGTAGTACGGTCTAGTAGAAAGAAAATGCAGACCACTTAACGCAATTTAAAATTTTCTAATTGCCGTGTTGAGAAAGTAAAAAGGAAAACAGGTGAATATTAACTTTAATAGTATTTTAATATGTCTGAAATATTACAATTTTAACATGTAATCAATTATTTAAAAAATTGAAATATTATGTATTTTGTACTAATCAAATGTGGCTAATCCACTTTTCAAGTGCCCAGTAGCCACATGTAGTCAGTGGCTAGCACACTGACAATACAAGCCTCACTGTTTGAGAACAAACCATTGAAATCAGAAATGAGTATGGAGAGACGATCTTGGAGCATTCTACAGTAGTGCAGAGAGGTAGGTCATGGAGGCTTGGTCTAGTGTGGCAGAAGAGAGCAGCATGCAGGCCCAGAGCAATGTGTAGGTGGACTTTTACTGATGAGCTTCTTGGGGATGAGGTGAAATTTTCGAGGCTTTAAAGCAAGGTTTTTGGTATTTGTAACTCTAGACGGGGTCACCATTGGCTCTAAAAGGTAGGAACAGGAGAAGTGAACACAGCATTGGGTTTGGGCATAGATGTCCAATCATAAAGTCCAGCCCGGTAGGAGCTCCTGAGGGCTTGTCTTCTCTGACTTTGAGCTCTGTGTGTGTCTTTGGTAACCTGGCCTTTTGTCTCTCTTAGTTGCTCTGATCACATGATTTTATAAAATTCTAAATTACTGTTTCTTCCTCATGTTAGGGGATCTAACTTGCGGAAGTTGAGGGTGGCTAGAAAGTTATGAGTTTGCTCTGTGTGCCTCTAATGCTGGGACATTTTTGTGGGATGATGGAGGCAGAGATGCCCTCTGGGTTTTATCAGTGATAAAGATGTTTGCAACATGACTTGTGAGGTTGTGGAAGATTGGGTCTGTGTGTGTTGGCCTTCTGAAGTTGAAATTTGTTTACAGAGTTGGATGTGAGAAAATGGTTTGTTACTCAAATAAGTATGATGATAACAGTTTAGGGAAATTTACATTAAGGTGGATCTTTTTGTTGTTTCTTTTAATAGAGCAGGTGCAGGAGGGGCAGAGGGAGAGAGAGAGAATCCTAAGCAGGCTCCACACCCACAAGGGACCCAACGCAGGGCTCGATCTCACCTTCATGAGATCATGACCTGAACTGAGATCAGGAGTTGGGGGCTTAACTGGCTGAGCTACACAGGCACCCCACTCCCCTCAAGGTGGATATTTCTTTAAAATTTTTTGTATCTGTATTTTGTACCAATTTTACAAACGTTTTGGGGTACCTGTAACATAGAGGTGTTCTTTGTTTATTAATGTAGGTAGTCTTCTTATAGATGATATAAAAGAATAAAATTACTGGATTGGTTTTAACCATAAATAGCAACAAGTTATTGTTGACCTGTAGTTGAAGGAAGTTCCCTTGACCTCCACATGCCTGGCTCCCCAGAGATTATCTTGTGGAGGTTTTTTTTTTTCCCCCTTGCTCTTGTTGAATAAGGAATAGTTAAAAATAACTTCTTTCTGATAAGCCCTCCCCAAAGTCTGAGCCTAGTTTTGGTATTTGGAAGCTTTATTGGTGTGTGAGTGTGGATGCATGTCCATGTATTTCGGAAGGTGTATAGTAGGGCAAGAGAGCATTAAATACCTGCTTTGAGTTTTAATTTAACATTTTTTAATGTTTATTTTATTGATTTTGAAGTTTATTTATTTTGAGAGACAGAGCGAGTGCGGGAGGGGCAGAGAGGAGAGAGAGAGAGAGAATGAATGAATGAATGAATGAATGAACCAATCAATCAATCAATCAATGCTAAGCAGCAGGCTCTGCACGGTCAGTGCGGGCCTGATGCGTGGCTCGAACTCACGAGCCAAGAGATCATGACCTGAGCTGAAACCAAGAGATACTTAACTGAGCAACCCAGGCACCTCTTTAATATTTATTCTTTTTTTTTAAAAATTTTTTATGCTTATTTATTTTTGAGATAGAAACAGAGCATGAGAGGTGGAGGGGCAGAGAGAGAGGGAGACACAGAATCTGAAGCAGGCTCCAGGCTCTGAGCTGTCAGCACAGAGCCTGACATGGGGCTTGAACCCACCAGCTGTGAGATCATGACCTGAGCCGAAGTCAGACACTCAGCTGACTGAGCCACCCAGGTGCCCCTGTTTATTTTTAAGAGGCAGGGGGAGGGGCAGAGAGAAAGGGGTACAGGATTCGAAGCAGGCTCTGTGCTGACAGCAGAAAGCTTGATGTGGGGCTCAAACTCCTGAACCGTGAGATAATGACCTGAACTGAAGTCAGATGCTCAAAGGACTAAGCCACCCGGGGGGCCCTAACTGGTTTTTATAATGGCTGTGGCTTTATAGTTCTTTATCTTTTTTATATGAATTCGTAATAAATACTTGTTTGCTTATATCAATCACTATAGACTTCTAAAGGAAGCTGGAATTAGTTTCCTTTGCTCTTAGACAAAAACTATTTTGTGGCTTCTTTTTTAACCCTTTAGTTTTTGTTGTGCCTCACTGAGCTAAACACAGTTCTCAGATAACAAAGACATGGTCCCTTTCCTTATAAAGTTTATTTTTTAAAAAAATTTTATTGCAAGTACATAGTTTCTTTTTAGAAAAAAAAATTTTTTTTTGAGAGAGTGTGTGCAAGGCCGGGGGAGGGGCAAAGGGGTGGGGGAGAGAATCTTAAGCAGGCTCCATGCTCAGCGCAGAGCCCAATAAATGGGGCTCAATCTCACGACCCTGGGATGATGACCTGAGCTGAAACCAAGAGTCAGACACTCAACTGACTGAGCCACCCAGGAACCTCTCCTTCTAAAGTTTAGAGGCTAGTATAGCTCTTTGTGGAGGAACCACAATGAAGGTGGTGGGGCATTTCTAGAGGCAATTTAAGAGAAGAGATTAGTGCACTAGACTGTAACCCCAGCACTGTCCCATCATCTTTTGAAACGCATGAAGCAAACAAGGAGGGTTTAGATTCTATTGTTGTATCATAAATAGCTTAAGTATGGAAGTCAGTATAACCGTTAGGAAAAGATTATTTGTGACACACCTGACAACTGATCACATCACTATGGTTAATAATGACTAGTCTAGTGGGAGAATGAAGATCAGTGAAGAGATTATAAAATGACACTGCTTTCATTTATAGGATTAGGTGAGCTCAGGTGCTATGGAAACGAGGGTGCTTTACTCAGTCTTCAGGGTGTGACTGGAGCAGTAGGTGTGTGGGAAGTGTATTGAAGATGATGGGAGAGGTAGGCAGCACCAGATCACTGATGATCTCCTGTACCAGGTTGAAGTTGTGACAGTTTCTGTCAGTAGTTTGAAGCCACTGAAGAGTAGTAACTTGTACCAGGAGAATAGTCACGGGGTGGTGGACCGGAGGTAGGATACCAGTCAGACTCTCAGTTCAGATAGTTCAGAGCTGATAGGACCTCAGGAGCAGCGGGTATAAAGAATAAGTAGTCAGCAGAAGGTCTGTCTGCAGAGCATGAATTACTCCACGCCCATAGGGGATCAGCTGAGTCACAACTAGTTTCGTTGGGGCAAGGGTGGTGGTGGTGGATGTGGTGCTGCTGTGGCAGATGAAATCTGATCATGTGTGAGACAAAGATCGTTTTTCAACTATCTTTATCTCAGTGTTTTGTGTATGTATAGACCAGCCTACTAGATTGAAGAGGGGCATGAAGAAACTTACCTTGATAATGGTGATGGTCTCAGGAGAGTATACATAATGGCAAAACTGATCAAATTTTGTGCAGTTTATTACACTTCAGTATTCTTCAGTGCTAAAAAAAACAAACAAACCAAAACCTAGGCTATTACCTAATAATACTGATCTTAGTTATTCTTTAACAGCTTTAATGAGATATAATTCACATACAGTTCACCCACTTAAAGTGTGTTTTTCAGTGCTTTCTAGTATAATGGATAAGTGCAACCATCACCATAGTTGATGTTGAACCTTTTTAATTGTCTCAAAAAGCAACCTCTTCTGCTACCACCCTCTACATTCCCACTCACCAGCGCTATGCAACAACTAATGTACTTTCTGCCTCTATAGATTCCCCCCCCCTTTTAAATTTATTTATTTATTTATTTATTTATTTATTTATTTATTTATTTTTTAATTTTTTTTTAACGTTTATTTATTTTATAGACAGAGAGAGACAGAGCATGAACGGGGGAGGGTCGGAGAGAGGGAGACACAGAATCTGAAACAGGCTCCAGGCTCTGAGCTGTCAGCACAGAGCCCGATGCGGGGCTCGAACTCACAGACTGCGAGATCGTGACCTGAGCCGAAGTCGGCCGCTTAACCGACTGAGCCACCCAGGCGCCCCTAAATTTATTTATTTTTGAGAGAGACAGAGACAGTATGACCACTGGAGGGACAGAGAGAGAGGCAGAAAGAATCCCAAGCAAGCTCCATGCTGTCAGCCCAGAGCCTGACATGGGGCTCAATCTCACGAACTGTGAGATCATGACTTGAGCGAAACCAAGAGTTGGGCACTTAACCAACTGAGCCACCAGGTGCCCCTAGATTTCCCTTTTCTGGATGTTTCCTAGTAATGGAATCACTTAATACGTATTTTGTGTGTGGGTGTGTGTTATTGGCTTCTTTTACTTAACATAATGTTTTCAATGTTCATTCATGTTGTAGCATATGTCAGTACTTCATTCCATTTTGTGGCCAAATACTATTCCATTGTATGGCTGTACTACATTTTGTCTATCCATTCATTAGGTGATGAGCATTTAGATTGTTTCCACCCTACACAATTGTGAATGATCTTAATTCTATGCAGCTGTGTGAAGGGACAATGCTAATCTTTGCATTTATCATGAGATTCTATTTCTGCATTTGGAGGAACTTTTTTTTAAAAAGGCTGAATATTTGAGATTTAATTTTAAGTCCTAAATATATAAAAAAGGGACATTCCACTAAGACATTTTCTCTGGGGCTTTGTTTTGATGCCTTCTTTCCCCTCCAGTTGGAATTTAAAACTTACTGAAGCAGAGAGAAATGTTTCCTTTCTGGCTTGAGTAAAATAATTTCATTTAGGACTGGGAATTTAAGAGATTTGTGGAAACGTTGGAAATGGGCAATGGAAGTTTTTATTTTATTTTTTACCTTTAGACAAGGCTGTTTAATTTAAAACATTTGTAGCCGAAATAGATGGGAGAGGTAGAAAATACAAGATGTTCTAACACCTGAGAGGAGACCAGAACCTAGGGGGTGGGTGGTTTCAGTGACAGATAACTGGAATGTCTGTCTTCCTAGTTAATGCAGGGTGAATCAAAATGTCAGAACTTATCAAGGGTAAGTTGTATTTACTCTTCGAGTGGGTTGAACTGGCATGATCGAATTCAGTAGTCCTGCTTGACATAGCACATTCAAATAAATGACTAACTAATAGACTGAAGGGAAACGGGTTGCTATAGCACTGCCTAATCATTTGGGGGATGGAAACCCTTTTGGGATTTGGAAATCTGATTGGGCTATTAACAGTCCTTCCTCCATCTCTCACTTGTGATTAGCCCCCCAAATTTTTGTATAAAGCTTTGAATTAAAACAACAAAGACCCATTGAAATCCAAATACAGGTTGTGTTGTTAACTTGTTTCTTAACTAGTACTTCTTAATTATTGATGTTGGGCCTGGGTTTTTTGTTTTGTTTAAGTTTATTTATTTATTTTGAGAGAAACAGAGACAGTGTGATTGGGGAAGGGGCAGAAAGAGAGAGGGAGAGAGCCAGTGTGGGAGCTGCTAGATGCGGGACTTGAACCCACGAAGCCCTGAGCCAAGAGTTAACCACTTAACTGACTGAGCCACCCAGGCACCTCTGATTGGTTTTGTTTTGTTTTGTTTTGTTTGTTTTGAAGGATTAGAGTTTTGTTTTTTGTTTTTGTTTTTGTTTTGTTTTTGTTTTTTTTTTTTTTTTTGGTTTTTAGAGTCAGTTTTATTTAAGTATAATTTACATACAATAAAATTCACTAATTTTATTATAATTTACATATAATAAAGTTCACTAGTTTTAGGTTGTAGTTCCTAATTACTTTGATAGAGATGTTACACATTTTAACACATCGTTGACAACCAGTAGCATTTATTATAGCAATAGAAGGTGCAACTACAAGCAATTTTGGTATTTTTTTTCTTTCTTCTTCTTTTTTTTTTCTTTAGTAAACTCCACAGCCAACCTGGGGCTCGAATTTATGACCCCGAAATCAGTTGCATGTTCTACCAACTGAGCCAGCCAGGTGCCCCCAAGCAATTTTGTTTTGAACATATTACGCTTTCTACAATATATGCATTGAAAATTTTGAGGTCTATTTCCTTGATTTTTGTAAGTTAAAAAAAAAGTATTTATTTTATGCCTGTGTATGTGTATATATTCTATATTTAAATATAAATATATGTATGTATATATATGTATAGTAGTACAAGTTAAGGTGGTATAAGCTAAACTATGTGGAGACTAATGTATTACTGAACAAATTGTTTTTAGAAAGAATTAAGAATGATGTTTTATTTAAATTAACATTAAACTGGCATTCACTCCTAATGCCTACACTCCTTCTGTATCACTACCACCACCATCTCCACCTTTTAGAGTGCCTTCTACTTAAAAGCTAAATCTTAAATACTGGATTTACCTTTCCTGCTGCTTTACTTAAAATGGAATGAATTAAAGTGCCTTGTTAGAATTCTGTTAACTTACGTACCATAATTTTTTGGTATTGAAAAATTTGTGATTTAAAATTATAGGTTGCCTTAAAAAATGTTTTCAAAGGCATTATATGCTGCTTATTACCTCTTTGGATGGCATTGTGAGAGGTGTCCTGTTTTTTGGCCTTTATAAAATAGTCGGTGATCAATACTACATGCACAGGAAATTCACCTGTAAACCACGTAAGCACTATTATAAAGAGTATTGTTTCTAATAAGCTATACTAGGATTTCCTCTGGGTAAGTGTTCACTTCACTTATGAACTATTTAAATATCTTTTTGTGCCTGTACATTCTAGGCACTAGGGATAGTACAAAAAAATTCCTGTTGATGCAGACTGTACATTTTAGTGGCCAAGACCCAGCAAATGAAAATTTATGTAGTCAGCTAAGTAGTCTGAATTAAAAATAAAATATTGAGCTTTATGACTTAATAATAGCTATAATTAGAGACAAAGATTAGTGTGCTTCTGTGATAGGCCCCACTCAAAGGGAATTCACCACATCAAAATTCACCACATGCAGTATAAAAATAGGTAACTATTCCATTAACAAATAAGTATTTACCCTATTTTAAAATGGGGGAAAAAAATTGAAGCTCACCCCTAGACAAACCTTGCTATAAATTTCAAACTGGAATCTGTAGACAAAATAAATGCCTGAAAGATACCACATGAGATGAACGTTTGTTTAGAAGAAATTGCATAAAGTTGGGAATTAACATAAAAATTTATTTAATGTGTTTCTCACTGGTTTACTATGTTCTTGGAGGCAGAAAACATTCTGAAGGGGCTGTCCTTTAATTTTGCAATTAAACTGATAAGTGGTTCACTATAAATTAATAAAAACTTGTTTTACTTTTCAAGAAAGACTTTTTACAGTTCTTGGAAGCTAAGGACAGTCAAATTTGGTTTATACTGATGAGACGATGAGATGTACATCTACATTTTATACTATAAAAGAATTTAGTTACTGTTTTAACAGCTTCTCTTTAGAATAACATGCTCAGAATAATGCAACTACAGGAAAAATGGTAAAAACATAGTTTCAAATTGTACATTTTCCAACAGTATTAAATTAATTTCAGGTCATTTAGGCTAATCTTTAAGACAGGTAGAATATCAACTATTCTCTTCATACTACCAGTCTGCCTTGAGAGTAGTCTGTTCTGATGTGCCCATAGTAGCTGTAAAAGGAAGTTCTTTGAAAAGGAACATTTTATTTGGGGCCTTGTCTCAAATGATGATGTGTTGATAAATGTATGAGAATTACATGCTTCTTTATTCTCCAGCCTCAGGAATCAGGCGGTTATGGCTTTGAACACCTTGCTGAGCCACTTAACTTCTTGTTTCGCCAAAGGAAATGAGGTTAAAGTCAGGGATCTGGAAGTAGGCAGGAGAGAGAAGCCCTCTACGAACTTTCTATGGTGCCCTTCCCTTGCTTCTTTAGTCCCAAAACCCCAGTTAATTTCTTTTTTTTTGGCTCTTTTCCATCACAGTTACTTTGTGATTTTAAAACCTATTTCTGCCCTTGTTAATAACTTGGGAAATTGAAAATTTGTAATTTTTTCTCCCCCTCCTGATAGGTGCTGGATAGTTTACTAGTCCAGTATGGAGTGGTGGAAAGCTGTGAGCAAGGTACATGTCTTCTCAATTGCGTTCAAATTTTTAAAAGGAAGGAAATAGAAAGAAAACTAACTTTTTTTTTCTTCACTTTTCTCTTCCTCTAGTGAACACTGACTCGGAAACTGCAGTCGTAAATGTAACCTATTCCAGTAAGGACCAAGCTAGACAGTAAGCAGTTTGAAACTTTTAATCTATACGTAATAACTAGGTTAAGTTTAGTGCTTACATTTTGGGCTGTTGGGTAGCAGAAATAAATTTTATTTTGCACAGTTTGACCCTGCAATTCTTTTTAAATTTGAATGTCTAATAAGAATCTGTATTAGTAAAGTTTTACTACATTTTTCATATGTCTTTAATGCCAATAATAGAGTGGTATTGTATGACGCTGCATTACATCCTATTTGCAAAAAGCTCTGGGCCTGGGTATCCTTGCCAAATTACGTAAAGACTTGTTGTGCTTATTCATACATAACATTGCTATTTTATGTAAAGCTGGTAAGTTGATCATGTGTTAAACTACCACCGGTGTTAAATGTTAAGTTTTCTTGGTCACTGATTTTTTTTTATTGATGACAATTATAATTTAGGAGCATGCAGACATTGGATCAATGTAATTTGCTTTTTGATTTGAAAAACATATTCCAATGCAATTGAGAGAGGCAAAACTTTGCAGATCAAAAAATCTCCCCTAGGAAAAGATAATTCTGTAGGCTTGGGAGTGATCTAATGAACTGGCTGAGCACTAGAGAGAAAGTGAGGATGCCACACACACTGCCTTGGATAGAGCTACTCAGAGCACAAACATGCCTAGGAATGGCATGCAAGTGCTGAGTATCAATAGACCATGGAAGTCTTAACCACCTCCAGATAAAGTACAGGCAGGAACAGACTGCCTGTTGTCTCTGTGTGGAAAGGTGAGAGGAAAGACCATGCTGGCTGACCCTGAGCCCTAAAAGGAAAAGATGAAACCCCCTGCAAGGGTGGGAATAGAGCTAGGTTACCAAAAGTAGTACCCACTCAGGGAGGGACTATGAAAGGAAAGATAGGGCTGGGGAGATGGAAATTTGCATAACCCAAATGGAGCTTTATTTTTTTAAATGGTGATATTAACATGGTTCAAAATTTTACAAGGTGCAGAGATGTATACAGTGCAAATCTTCCTTCCAATATTGTCCCCAATTACTTTGTTTCCTTTCTCAGAGGTAACTAACAACACAGAAGACAGATGTGTGAATATTTCCTCCTTTTTGCACACATGATACCTTAGGATTTGACTGTATGGATGTGGAATGACTTAGTCCCAAAATGGGTATTAAGTTGTTTATTAAATTTTTAGCAGTTATGAACAGTGCTATAGTGAATCCCTTTTTGCATGTCATTTTGCATATATGTGAATATCGCCTTAGGGTTAAATTCCTGGAGTTAAATTTACTAAGTCAGGATGTATGTACTTTTTTGTTGTTGGATACCGAAGCTGGCAAGGTAGCCTTCATAGAGTTTGAACTACTTTAAATTTTCATCAGCACCCTGAAAGTCCATTTCCCTTTATTCTCCCTAACATGGGGCTTCATCAGACTTTGCTGATCGAGGGGATTCACCTTTAATGTTTTAATAATGAAACTTTGGATATGTTTAAAGGTATATTATTTTTACTTCTGTTTGTATCCTTCCTTCATTTGAAAAAATTCAAGTTCATAGAAGGTGTTTGGATATTATAGAAATTATGATGCAAGTTGTAAAACAAACTTTTTCTTCAACCAAATCATGTTAGGGGGAAAACGGGAAAGTAGATTGGGGTATCAAAGTGAGGGCAGTAAGAACGCAGAAGCTCCATTTTTTCTTCTATACTTCAGTCTTTACAAAGATCTGTAATGAATACTTGGTAGAGTCATCTCTCTGTTACACAGAATATATGAGATAACATTCTAAATCTAAGGATATTCAGAGATCGAGGCCTTTCCTAGTTGTCTTATTTGAAAACTTATGTGAGGCTAGGTAAAGGTGGAAATACTTAATACTTTTTTTTTTTTTTTTAATGTTTATTTGTTTTGAGAGAGAGCACAAATGAGAGAGGATCAGAGAGAGACAGAGACAGAATCATAAGCAGGCTCCACACTGTCAGTGCAGAGCCCGTCGCAGGGCTTTATCTCACTATCTGTGAGATCATGACTTGATCCAAAATTGAGTGTTGGACACTTAACCAACTGAGCCACCCAGGTGCCCCAACAGTTACTTACTTATAAGGAGACTTAACTTACATAGCTTTGAAGAGACATAGAAGGACCTTAAGTAGAGACAGGTTGACATTTAGCACTCCCCTCCCCCTTAAAAAAATTCCAACTTCTTAAGAGTACAAGCACAAGAAGTGTAGACTGGCTAGTCAAAGCAGAAGTACTGTGGACATTAATCTTAACATGACAGCAATGTGAATGTGGAGACATTTTTTTTAATCTAAAGATACTTTGTAGTGGTTGTTAGAAATTGGCAGGGTCCTGTTGATCCCAAGGAGGGAGGAAAAAATGTTTAGGAATTTTTAATGTAGGTAGTTAGGTAACCTAAACAAATAAATTGGACAGTTCAATGAGGGAAGTAGTCACCATATCCCTTATTCTAATAGTTAATCAGGTAACATTTATTGATTACCAGCTATTGACCAAAAGATAGGAATGAATAAAGGCAAAGTCCTTGACCTCAAGGATGGGCCTCCCTGTGACAAAAGTAATGGAAGGGGATCACCTGATTTTAATTCCTGACCAAGTTGAGTTTCTTTATAAGATATTGGGTTTTCTCCCCATCAAGAATTCCTGAAATCAAAGAGAATTAGAAAACAATTGTGTATTTAGAGAAAGTTAATAGTTTTAAAAAATGGACAAAACCAATTTTGTGAAGCAATGCTGTGAAGATTGTCTATTAAACTTCTTTAGTAAGTTTTGAAAAAAGATGTGGAGTACATTCTCGTTCTGTGAGAATTTTATTTGAGAGACATTGGATATAATGGAGAAAGTATGGATTCTGGGGTCACAGGACTCTGACTATAACCTTCTCTGATCTTTAGTTTTCTCAGCTGCAACATGAGAATTGACAAAAACCAAATATATTCATGCATATACACATCATACTTACAGAAAATGGTCTCATCAAATGGCCTGGCACATAGGCACCCAGTAAACAGGACCTCACATTCAGCCCTCTGGTTCTGGGTTGCTTCTAGAGTAGCTTGAAGTGGTTTGAGCTGGGGAAGGTTGGTCCCTCTAGGACTGGCCCCACTGAACCTTGGATGCCTGCTCTCTGGGCTCTAGCATGACTGTCTGCTGCTTACACTAGCCTGGCATGATTTCTCCACAGCCTTTCCTTGGCATCCATCTGAGCTCACACCTTCAGGTAATCAGAGCTGAATTGATAATCTCATTTGACTTCTTTCCTTATCATCTGTTACTCAGAGTCCACGTAACTGGGATGTGCTTATGTGGTATGAGTAGAGCACAGAGGCTAAGAGGATATATTCCGGGAGTCCAGTTCCATAGAATGGACTCTGCACCACCACTTTTCTCGCTGTGACTCTGGTCAGATTAATCTGTTTGAGCTCACCCCAATCTTGTAAAGGGGGAATAATTACAGTCCTTAGCTAATGAGGCTGTTGAGAAAAACCAACAGAATGTCTCCAAAACAGAACTGGCCACCGACACTCAGGAATTCGCATCCTAGTTGAAAAAGGTCTGTGACTGCCTCTTTATTACTGAAACCTCTATGGTTGCCACTTTTAAGAGGATTCTTCAGTAAGGCTATGTCTCTAAAAATTTAACATGGAAATCTCTGCCACCTTCTGGCTAAGAAAAATGAAGGTTAATAATTAATACATTACTAGGAGATACATATATTTGTTTTAATCTTAAGTCTTTACTGATTCGTTAAAATAATTTTTAAAATGGGTAAAAAATGAGGAAAACTTTTAAAAAACCATTAAAAACAGAGGTACATATTTTAGTACTGTTCCTTAGAGCAAGACAAGCTCTAAGATCTCTAGATCTGGGTCTCTAGATCACTTATTTCCTCTGTGTTCTGGAGACACTTAGATAACACAGTCAAGGACAGACCTTATTCGAAGGTTTGTAATGTGTGACAAAAAAAAAATAACCCTTCAGAATTTGTAGGCATTTAGTTCTTATGCTTTCTTTTCTTTAGGATTTTTTAAAAGTTTTTGTTTGTTTTGTTTGGTTGTTGTTGTTGAGATAGAGAGCAGGAGCAGGGGAGGAGCAGAGAGAGACACACACAGGATCCCAAGCAGGCTCTGCACTGTCAGCACAGAGCCTGATGTGGGTGTGAACTCAAGAACCTCGAGATTATGACCTGAACCAAAATCAAGAGTCGGATGCTTAACCGACTGACCACCCAGGTGCTCCTAGGGTTCTTATTTCTGATGTTTATTTGTTTGTTAGAGAATAGGAATACAGTCTATAGTTTGAAGCTGTCATTGCAGATGCTTTACATCCATTTGAAGGAGTTTTTGAAATAATATGACTGATGGCTAAGGGGGAGGAAATTTTATCTTTATGAAAATTATGTAAATAGAAGGTTTTGGGAAAAGAAATGACTGATGAAGCAGTGAGACAGTGGAATTTCTTGTCATTTTGCCATTCAGAGATAACACTGTTAAATTTGCCATCAAGTTTAGTAGACATTGTCCCATGTCCTAACTTAATTAAAAAGTGACAAAGGTAATTTTGTAGAGTTTTGCAGATTGTCTTGCCATTAACTGTATTTATACCATTTGTAATCTCTGTGTATTATTTTTGTCCCTGCTGCAGTCTTATGTATCTAGTCCTCTACTGCACATCTAGGTTGCTTGCAGTTACCTTTCCCCTTTTAGAACCATTTTAGTAATAAATGCCTTTGCAGATAAATATTTAGGTTGCATCCCTGCAATGTTATTACCAGATATTTAGTAATTCAAAAAAAAAATTTTTATGTTTGTTTATTTTTGAGAGAGCACAAGCAGGAGAAAGGCAAGAGAGACAGGGAGACACAGAATCTGAGGCAGGCTTCAGGTTCCAAGCTGTCGGCACAGAGCCCAATGCAGGGCTTGAACTCACGAAACTGTGAGATCATGACCTGAGCTGAAGTTGGATGCTTAACCAGCTGAGCCACCCAGGCACCCCAAAGTGTAGTAATTATTCATGAATTGTGCCTCAAACTCTTATACTTGCTACAAGGAAAAAACAGAACTGTGTGACTTTTTCATAACAGCTAAACCTCATTTTGTTAGGAACTGTGTGATATACAATAGTGAGGTCTGGAATTTTAGAGTTGAAGGAGACCATAAATCTAATCTTTTAGTTTTGTCAGCGAGAAGGCTAATGCCAAACAAGAAAAAGACCTTTCCAAGTTACTTGGCTACTTACTGTTTAAGTTGAAATAGAATTCTGGTCCCTGGTCGATCTTCCTTTGTACTGCTCAGAACTGTATGTATTTTGGACAAGATGAACTTCTGTGGGCCTCAGTTATTCTTTCTCTCTCTTCCTCATCATTGACTTAAACCACTTAGTCTCTCTCTCATGGTCTTTTCAGCTCTATGCTGTGACCCACCCCGGTAAACTTTTTATCCATACAACTAAGTGCTACCAGCTAGCAAAACTACTTAGGACCTTCTGAATAACCCTTAAAACCACATCAGAGCAGTCTTGTAATGATGGGAAACAGGATCCTGAGTAATGTACTTGTTGGATAAACATCTTTGAGTTCAGTTGAACTGAAATACATGTGTTTTGAATAATTATGATAATTGTTTATCACACATCTTACATATATAGTAGGTTTGGTGAAAATATTATAATGTTGGCCCCATGGACTCGGCAGACCACCAGATGACATAGCTGAAATTCAAACTTCAGGCATAAAAAGACGACAGCAGTTGACCTAAAATTCAAACACTTAGAATCTTTAATCATAAGGAAGCCATTGCTCACAGTTAGGTTACTCCTAACCCTTTTTGGCTGTGTCCAAGTTTGGAGCACTGTGGTTTGAGGGGTCCAGGATTCTATTTAGTTGGCAATTAGACAGTAGGATACACAGAGTATGTGCTGAATGCTTCCTGCTGGGAGCAGTCTGAGTCTGGAGTGTTTGAGACCTAGGCCGTACACAGATTTACTGGAGCCCTGTGCTGTCTGGCTTTCTGAGTGAGAGAATTTTTCTTGTTCCCTCTGAGAAAAATCTCCTTTTAAAGTAAAACATAGAAGTTTGGGAGTTATTTTCTGCTAAGTTGAGAGAGTGGTTTCTTGGGGGCCATACAAGTATAGATAGCTCTATACTTAGAAGTGGCTGGTAATTTACATATATATAATATATATATAATATATATATATAAATATATATAATATATATATAATATATATATAAATATATATATTATATATATATTATATATATTTATATATATAATATATATATAAATATATATAAATATATATAATATATATATAAATATATATTATATATATAAATATATATATAAATATATATAATATATATATAATATATATTAATATATAATATATATAATATATATAAATATATAATATATATAATATATAATATATATAATATATATTAATATATATAATATATTATATATATAATATATATTATACACACACACACACACACACACACACACACACACATATCTGTTTAGCCCCATTAGAGAAGGGGTCTATGTCTATATGGTCCTCTCTCTCCAAAAATCAATTCTTTACCTTTTTTTTGTAGCATTACTGACTTATTTCCACAAATTTTACTTATTTTCTTCTGAAGCTGGCAATACTCAAGTGTATAGTGGGAAAAAGGGTATTACAGCAAACTATATTGCCTTTTGCCCATAGATAGCATTGATTCGTTCATTAGGTTCAGCTTCTCTTAGGTTTTAAGAACCTTCAGTGATCTATTTTACCATGGCCTTTGAAAAGGTTTAAAGTTGCTTTGAATGAATACCTAATTGGTTGAAACTTGGGCAGTTCCAACTTTTATAAGTTTACATCATAATTGTTCATAAAATTTCTCAGCTGTTATAATCCTTTAGAAATAACCAAAATATTTTATGGTCCTTAATCCACATTTTCCTTAAGAAAAAAGAGGAGAGGGAGAAGGAAAGGGACAATGTATTAAGGTTCTGTTACAAAAGCATTGATAAAAGAATTTGTGCTGTGAACCTGCCATCAGCCTGTGAAACTCAAGAAAAGAATGTCCTGTGAAATAGAAATCACTGAGAAATATTCTAAGATATACTGTATTTGGGGGAAAAAAGCAAGACCTAAAACTATATTAACTCAATTATGCTTTTACTTTGTAGGCATTTTAAAGTAATTTTTAATTAAAAAATGAATGCGCAGTATTATTGATAATCTAGAAGCCACACTCTGTTCTTTCTTCTGTGTGTGTTCAGATATGTATGTGTGTATTTGTGGGTATAATTCATAAATTTTCTTATTTACCAGTTTTATTGAGAAATAATTGACCTACAGCACTGTGTAAGTTTAAGGTGTAGGCACAATGATGTAAATATATTATGAAATGATTACCAATGTAAATTAGCTAACACCTGTCATCTCATACACATTTCCTTGAGATGAGAATGTTCAGGATCTACTCTTGTAACAACTTTAAAATACACCAAAAGCACAGTTAACTGTTACTGTGTTGTACATTATACTCCTAGTACTTACTTATTTTAAAATTGGAAATTTTTACCTCTTTTTAAAGATGTTTTAAAATTTTGAGTATAGTTGACTTACCAAGTTATATTTGTTTCAGGTTCAGTTATGCTTTTAAAGAGGGCACTGAACACAGACACACATGTATAAACATATGGAAAGTACTGGTCCATTTGCAGATGTTATCATAGTTAACAATGATTCTGGGAAGTGTCTGGGGTGGGGGGTGGTGGTGATGGGGACAGACAAAGCTCTGTTCGATTGTGATCTCTTACGAGTTCACTCATGTGCTAGGCACTGTGGGATAGCCATGAAACAGGGGATTCAAGTAAGAACAGAGGGCAAAATTCTGGGTCCTGAGAACAAGCAGCATGCCTTGTCTGGTTGCGTAGGCCCATCTTGCAATTCCGTGCTTCTGGTGCCCTTTTTGGTGCTAGGATCATCATCATCTTCTTTTTTTCCCCCTTTCCATTCACGTCAGAAACTGAATCTGCAGATAAGGAAGGCAGTATGTGAACCAGAAATGATAACTCTGGGCAACTAGAGAGAAACTGCTTCATTCCTGTTTCTTTGGTTTTGTTTTTTCCCTTGCCAGGGCTGAACTCCGTGCCCATTGGGACAGAATCTGAGCAAAGAATTTGAAGTAACCCTAGAGAAAAAGTGTGGGATCTTTGTTTTTAATTTTGTTGTATACTGGGGAGTGTATATTCTTAGGAGTATTTATGTGCTTTTGAAATCTTGGCCATATCTTTTCTATCAATTTTTTTGTTGAGTTATCCGCTTAGAAAATAGGTAAGGTACAACACAAAAATGTAGATGAGTCTCATGAGATGCGAGACATGATACTATATAACGTGTACTCATATGTACTTACTTGTATAGAATTTTGAAACAGGCAGAATTAATCTATGGTGTTAGAAATCTAGGGGAGGGGAAATTACTGAAAAATGCCCTGGTGGGGCATTTGGGGCATTGGGGCATCCTAATTCTGGATCTGGATATGTACATTCACCTCGAGGTGTATGCTTAAGAGTGGGTACTTTTCTGTAATGAGGTTTAAAAATGAAGAAAAAAGTAGAGCTTCTCTCAAAATAGAGAGATGGGTGGGTAAATGGATGCATGCATGGATAGATAGATAAAGTAGAAAATAGCTTCATTTGCTTTTTTTGATTCACTAGCACCCCTGCCTCTGCCGCAAATCAGATCATAAATTCCACAGGGTCAGGAACTGCTTTTTTCTCAGACTTGCCCATGAACTGCTGAGAATTTATTGACTGACTGATTAGCCTAAGTATTAATTTGTATGTGTCTCCCATGAGTGCTTTAAGGATATTTGTCCTGCAATTCTTAAAATGTTTTAATATTTTTGTTTTTCAAGAGGGTGAAGTGGGGGATGTACATATTTCTAACATCTTTTCCATTCTGATTTGGAAAAACCAGACAAGACAAAGACTGTCCACTCACTTCTTTGAAATTTAGGTACTCATAAGCTGTTATTAACCTCATGGGTAATACCATTTTTTTTTTTTTTTAACGTTTATTTATTTTTGAGACAGGGAGAGACAGAGCATGAACGGGGGAGGGGCAGAGAGAGAGGGAGACACAGAATCGGAAGCAGGCTCCAGGCTCTGAGCCATCAGCCCAGAGCCCGACGCGGGGCTTGAACTCACGGACCGTGAGATCATGACCTGAGCTGAAGTCGGACGCTTAACCGACTGAGCCACCCAGGCACCCCGGTAATACCATTTTTAATCAAACTCTGTTGATTAACCTTTTTTATTTTCTATTTTTCATTGGTAAGTGGCAAATATGTTCCCTTTGGAAACTTGGTCTTCTACGCGTGCGCGTGTGTCTGTGTGTTTGGGGGTTGGATTGTATGTGTTCGGAGTTTACTACTCAGTGGCTTTGTTCAGAATTTTTAGAAGTGGTAATCCAGAGTGGAAAGAGATGGTTATTGCTTTGCTGAAAGGTTTATATATAACTCAATTTCTCTTCCCATACTCTGCTCCTTGTCATCTTCCAGAGCTTTAGACAAACTAAATGGATTCCAGTTGGAGAACTTCACATTGAAAGTGGCCTACATCCCTGATGAAATGGCTGCCCAGCAGAACCCCTCACAGCAGCCCCGGGGTCGTCGTGGGTTTGGGCAGAGGGGCTCATCGAGGCAGGGATCTCCAGGATCCATCTCCAAGCAGAAACCGTGTGACTTGCCTCTGCGCCTGCTGGTCCCTACCCAATTTGTTGGAGCCATCATAGGAAAAGAAGGTGCCACCATTCGGAACATTACCAAACAGACTCAGTCAAAGTGAGTATTGGTGAGGCTGCAGTGGATGTTAATATTTTCCCCTTTGAATTTTAATAACAGTAAGTTCTGGTACTTGATGTCCTTCTGAGTGTGGCCATGATTCCTCCTTGTACAGTATTTGGGAATCTGGAAAAACCTTGTGATTTGATAATCTGAGGCAAAACCTTAATCTCAAAGAGAACTTCAAATTTGCACACATAAATGGAAAACAAATGATACCTAATCCACTTCTGATGAGGGAGGCACTGGCGAATAAAAGGGCCACTACTTGCCTATTCTCTACTCCCCTATCCCTGTCCCCAGTCCTACCCCCAGTGATACCTGCCTTCAGTGTTTTTGGAAGTAATTTTCTGGGTCCAGTACAGAGGTAGTTTTTCAATCATGCTTTATGTCGGTAAAGAATCATTCAGTTTATGCTCCAAATTTATCCCATAATTAAGCCATGTGGTTGGATTAGCTTATTCTTTAGGATGTTAATTTGATAGTTTTAATATGCAAATTTTAAGGGATTGGAGATTGTCCATTAAACATTGGAGCTAGCTTTGCAGGAGTAGAAAGCAAGAGCTGTGTGTTTTTATTTATGACGGTAGCCCCAGTGCTGAGCACATTGTCTGCTAGGTAGAAGACTCTCATATTTATCAAATGAATGACATGACTGTATGTAAATTACATTTAGTGCCCTTAAAATACATCTAAGAGGGGCGCCTGGGTGGCTCAGTCGGTTAAGCGTCCGACTTCAGCTCAGGTCACCATCTCACGGTCCGTGAGTTTGAGCCCCGCGTCAGGCTCTGGGCTGATGGCTCAGAGCCTGCAGCCTGCTTCTGATTCTGTGTCTCCTTCTCTCTCTCTCTGCCCCTCCCCTGTTCATGCTCTGTCTCTCTCTGTCTCAAAAATAAATAAACGTTAAAAAAATTTAAAAAAAAAAATACATCTAAGATAGTCTTTAAAAGTTTCAGTGCATTATATGTTGATTTGCTTATTAACCATCCTGTTAGGCTCTATGTGGATCTTTTGACCCAAAAGAGCTTGACAATGAACTCTCCTCACCCCTTGTTCTGTAAAGTGCACTAAGCACCTCTCTGGGGACAGTGGCTGCCATAGTTTGTGCACTGGAGAGAGGTGGCTGTGTCATTGTACACAGCAATGGAAATGGAAATGTCCTTGGACCAGCTACGAAGATGAATGGATGATTTTGCGTTTTAAATTTGTAAGTAAAGTAAGGAAAATGACTTTATTGTATGTGGTCCATGGAGTTAAGCAGTCTTTCTCTGAAAGTACAGCTATGGTACTATGTAGGTCTTGATTATGTATGTTTGTTCCCCTGAGCTTAACAGGATGTTCATATTTATCGCAGGCACCATGCCAGTGTTGAACTAGCTGACTCATTTCTCCTGCAGAAGCGAAATGAGCTGTGTTTGGTGGGGTTGCATGCCCACTCTACCTGCACGGTGATGTCTGATCCTGCCCTCCCTCCCCCTGCTTTGAAGCAGGAAATGTGGGATACTGGTAACCTTTGTGTTAAACCAGTGGTCTTTGACTTCATAATGTTGGGAGTGGGGAAGTTTTAATCTTAAATTTGCCTGGTTTTAATATTGAAATGGAAGGGCTCCTTGCTTTCCTTTATCCACTGTTACCTGCAGAAACTAATTATTAAATGGTTTCCCTTCCTTGTCCTGGGGCAGATTAGAGTTATTCTTTTAAAGCTACTCATTTCCTTGTCAGAGGAAAGAGCTTCTATGAATTAAATTGAACTGTTTGTTTTATTAAGGCAGGAAGATGGAGGATGGAAAGGGAAGGGAAGCAATTTTTGTTATATCCGATGATTCATTTGCAGAGTTCTGCCAGTGGATTTAATTAACTCTTGGCCATTGAAACTAGTCATTATTAGATCTTCTGTTTCTGGAATGGTCTCAGAGGACTACCCTGATCTATAAAGCAATATTCCCTTCTCTCAGAGGATCAGAGTTTAGTAATCCTTAACACGGGTGAATGGGTGGAAATAAACTAGATTAACATTTTACCTACTAGAACATAAGCAATACTTAACAGTGATTGGGAATTGAAATAGTGGTTTGGAAAGATAGTTCCTGAGATTGGGACTTAACCTGAGATATTTTTTTAAATTATTTCTAGACAGCTCTTATTTGTTTAATTTCTACATTGCCTTTTTTTTTTAAAAGGTTCTGGAAATGTTTTTAAATTTAAGTATAATTAAGGTACAGTATTATTTTCAGGTGTATAGTACCATAATTGAGCAATTGTATACACTACTCAGTGCTTATCATGATAATATATTCTTAATATTACTCCTTTATCTCACCCATCACCCCACCTACTCATTGCCCTTTTAATTCAGAGATGAATCTTCAGGTTTCAAACATTTAGAAAAATGAAATGCAAACCTTGACGTTATTGGTGTGGTGAAGCAGCCGTTCTTAAGGCCAGGCGTTGTGTAGCTCTTCTAGTGTTTGAATGGCCAGAGGGACTCACAAGTATTTAATTTTCCCCAAACACACTTTTTCAGATAATTTTCTTTCTTGTACTTCTTAAACGACAGAAGACTCACTTTGTATTTAATTAAAAATAAGCGTGCACATTTTTAAAAAGGGGGCGGTTACCTTTCATCTTATCCCTGGAAGTATTGTTAAGTTGGGAATCTGTCTTTATAGGACTTATTCCTTGTATCTGCTAACATGGGTAGCTTTAAAAGAGAAATCCTAGGGTGCCTGGGTGGCTCAGTCGGTTAAGTGTCTGACTTCTGCTCAGGTCACTATCTTAGTTTGTGGTTTTGAGCCCTGCATCGGGCTCTGTGCTGACAGCTCAGAGTCTGGAGTCTGCTTCGGATTCTGTGTCTCCCTCTCTCTTCGCCCCTCCCTGGCTTGCCCTCTGTCTCTCTCTTAAAAGTGAATAAACATTAAAAAAAAAAAAAAAAACAAAACCAGAAACCTTATCATATGTATTGTTTCTTCTTTCATGTAAGATGAAGGACCTCTTACTGTGTTGGTAGCTGTAACTTCACAACATGTTTTTTAAATTATTTTTTTTACTTAAACTTTAACCAGTCCAGTATTGGTTTCAGGAGTAGAATTCAGTGATTCATCACGTATATACAGTACCCACTTGTGGCTCATCACCACAAGTGCCCTCCTTAATACCCATCACCTGTCTAGCCCATCCCCCGTCTAGCCCATCCCCCACCAACCGCCCTTCATCAACCCATAGTTTTCTGTCTGTCATTAAGAGTCTCTCATGGGGCGCCTGGGTGGCTCATTCAGTTAAGCGTCCAACTTCGGCTCAGGTCATGATCTCATAGTTCGTGAGTTCGAGCCCTGCATCGGACTCTGTACTGACAGCTCAGAGCCTGGAGTCTGCTTGGGATTCTGTGTCTGTCTGTCTCTCTCTCTCTGCTCTTCCCCCTCCCCCACTCGTGCTCTGTTTCTATTTCAATAAATGAATAAGCATTAAAAAATTTTTAAAAAAAGTCTCTTGTGGTTTGTTTCCCTCTGTTATCTCCCTGCCCCCTTCCCATACATTCATCTGTTTTGTTTCTTAAATTCTACATATGAGTGAAAATCATAAGGTATTGTCTTTGTCTATTGACTTATTTCGCTTAGCATAATACATTCTAGTTCCATCCACGTCATTGCAAATGGCAAGATTTCATTGTTTTTGATGGGGTAATATTGCACTGTGTATATATATACCACATGTTCTTTATCCTACATCAGTTGATAGATATTTGGGCTCTCTCCTTAGTTTGGCTAATGTTGATACTGCTGCTACAAACATTAGGATGCATCCATCAAATCTTTATTTCTGTGTCCTTTGGGATAAATACTTAATAGTGCAATTGCTGGGTTGTAAGGTGGTTCTATTTTTAGTTTTTTGAGGAACCTCCATACTCTTCGCCAGAGTGGCTCCACTAGTTTGCTTTCCTGTTACTTTGAAGTTGATATTCCAGACTCTGTAATTGTGAATACATGCTTACAGTTCTCCTTTTCTCCTTGTGCTCACTGTAAGAATCGATGTCCATCGTAAAGAGAATGCAGGTGCTGCTGAGAAGTCCATTACTATCCTGTCTACCCCTGAAGGGACCTCTGCGGCTTGTAAATCTATTCTGGAGATTATGCATAAGGAAGCTCAAGATATAAAATTGTGAGTAAAGAGGATTAAGCTGTGAAGAGGTTGATATTCATGCTGCTTTATTTTGGACTTCTATGACAGAATTCTTAGGCATTGTCAACAAACAGGGCAGTGCTGTCCTGAAGAGCTGTGGTGGTAGGTACTCCTGAGTTGGTTATAAAGTAGAAGTCTTTTAAGTATTTTATTTTCAATCATGTTTGGATATGGGGTGGTTGGTATTAATGGGGAGAGTCTAGCTGTAGGAGAAGGCACCTATGGGATAGGAAACCCACCTGAGAACCAAGAAATCTTGGGGTTTACCGAAAATGGGCCTCAAACCCTGACTCCCTTACTCGGAGCCCATGGGAGCTCTCTTCTTATTGTCTGCCCAGCCCTACTCTGCAGCAGCGGGGAGTATAGAGGTAGAGAAATCTCTAATCCTGTGCTAAGGCAAACTGGAGATTTATTTGGGTGTTTGAGGTTGAAACTCTAAATGCCTGTTCCACAAGAACTTTGAACAGAGGTTAGGTTCTATGCCACTTGAGCTTATAGTACAACACTCTCCTAAAAGGAGAGAGCTGACTAAGGTACTGGAGTTAGCCTGGGGACCTAATCACTAGCACTTAATTTGTAGGGACCTTTAATATGTATTAAATGTATTTTAGTTGTAAGATGTTACATGTAGCTTTGTTATAAGTTCATAATTCTTTAAAAAAAAAAAAAAAATTCGGAAAGGCTCACCATCCAGATAATGCCGGTGATATTTTTCAGCAGTGATATGTATCACTTGGAAATTCAGAAAGGTACACAATGAAAAGTGAAAGCCCCCCTTCGTGCTCTTATACTCTTCCCCTAAAGAGTAACCACCGTTGAGTTTCTTCTGTTTCCTTCTGTAAATTGTGCATGTATCTCTAGGAATGTAGTTCACAATTTATAATAAAATCCTATTGTTTTGCATTTGTACATTGTGTTCTGGTATTGGGGATTTAGGGATGTTGGTTTGAGTAAGAGGTGTTTTCAGTGAGCTAACAGAGTCTACCTTGGAAGATATTCCCTGAGATGCATGGAAGAAAATGGTTTTAAAAGTTACCTTCCAATACTTGTTACTGTTTTTTTTTGTCCCCTCTATTCATGCATTGCTAGAATGGAGGTCAGTGGACTTTAAACTCAACCTAGCATAATGCTTCCTATATCGTAGGTAAGAAGTAAATGTGTAATGAATGGATATTGTCTTTTTACCCAAGAGAAGGTTTACTTCTCCTGATTGCATGGCCTTTTTCTTTTTTTATTTACAGCACAGAAGAGATTCCCTTGAAGATTTTAGCCCATAATAACTTTGTAGGCCGTCTTATTGGTAAGGAAGGAAGAAATCTTAAAAAAATTGAGCAAGACACTGACACTAAAATCACGATATCTCCGTAAGTGCTGCCTTGCTTTCTTTGAGTTAGAAATTTTTCTAGCACTGTGAAGCTGTGGGTTGTGTATTATACAGAGCCGCTCCCATCTTTCAGGAGTCTGAGCTACCCTGTACCAACATACTTTTTTTTGTTTCTCCAACTTAATCTACTACCTACTATCTGTTTCTAACCCATATTGAAAGCATTATCTTTTCCTCCTAAAGAGGCAGAAAGCACTAAATACTTTACATTCATACTTTCTAGCTGAAGTCTTGGTCAAATTTACTGATCACTACTCCCACAGTTGAAATAAGTAACCCAATTTATTATCTACTGCTGTGTAACAAATTATCCCAACATTTGACAGCTTGAAACAATAGTAAACATTTATTGCTCACCTAGTTTCTGTGGGTCAAGAATGCAGAAGCAGCCTAACTGGGTGTTTCTGGCTTGGGGTCACTTGATGTTGCTGAGAAGTTCATGCTGACTGTTGATGTGAGGCCTTAGCACATGGTCCTCTCCCCAGGGCTGCTTGGGTGTCTTTAGGACAGTGGTAGCTGTCTTCCCCCAGAGTGGATTATCCAAGAAAGAGCAAGATGGAAGTGACAATGTCTTTTATAACACAGCCTCAGAAGTCACACTCTATCATTTTTCTAGTATAATTGACACAGGTCATCTCTATTCAGTGTGAGAGAGGACTGGGCCCACTGGGGAGTAGGTCATCTTGGAAGCTGGCTGTCACACCTTGGGTCTATGAATGCTCTGAAATTGTATGGAAAAGTTTCCCTTTCTGAGGGTAACTATTCTTTACATCACAGTACCCAAAAAAGATGAGGTGAGAGGAGATTGATGAACTAAGGAAAAATGCTAAGGAAAGACAGGCAGCATGTTCATGCAGCAAGGAGTTTTCAAAGAAGGGAGTGGTAGGAAATAGGAAAGTCCTGCTTGATTGTAAAAAACAAAAACAAACAAAAAAAACCCCACAGAGTGTCTTGAATTTTACACCCCAAAATGAGAGGGTTTTCAGAGAAAAAAATCTTAAAAGCTATTGTAAAGCAGCTATTAGAAAAAAGCTAATATAAAATGCTTGGCAGGGAGAGGTGGGTTGAGACCAGAGATGAGAAATACACTTTTTCAGTCTAAGACAAATAGTCTTCCTTGTGTAGATGTTTACATTTTTAGCAAATAAGAGAAAAGGTTAAGGAATAATAACCCATTCATCTGGCTCAAGTTGAGCTTACGGCATTCTGCTAAGTAGTGAAAATGAGGATTTTAACTCTATAATTACGAAGGAGAGCTCTACCAGTTTTCCGTATCCTTTCAATCTATGTACTTAGTCTTGTTTTCCATGGTTAAGAATCTCCCATTGCTTTCCTCTCAAGGCTGTTGAGTGGCTCAGGCTCAGGCAGTCTCAATTGTCATCTCAGTGGATTATGAAGCTTCAGCAGAATCTTGGTCAAGCAGAGGGTTTCTGAATACTGCTAAGGCCTTCTAATGTAGGGTCTATATGGCCATCAAGGGATCATGTTTTTAATTTAGTCAAGACACATTGATTTATGTTATTTTCTCCAGCTTACTTTAATCTAAACTCTAAAATTACTGGCAAAAAGTAAGTTTAGACACATGAATTCTGGTTTGCCTTTTTGGAATATTTCCATGTTTATTTCTTGCTTGTGACCCAGAAAATGCAATTGCATGAGACTGCCAATTATGTTTAGAATTGGTCCACGCAGTCTAGGAACATCCTTATTAAAGTTTTTGTACATCTGGTTCTTGGTTTCCACTAAAACCGTACACCCCTGTGATCATTTTCTTTACATTTCACTGTTGAATTGTTGTGAAAAAAGTTCACTTAAGTGGTCAAGAAGTACACTGTGTTTCAAACATGGACTTAAGTGAACTGTGTACACCCAGTAATTTCTGTTGAGAAGACTGGAGGGGAAGTATTTTCTTCGGCAGCTTTACAATTCTTGGATTCCTATCTTTTGGGGCTTACTCATTTTTCATCATGTCTGACCACCCACTTTTACATACTGCCAGCCACCACAGTTGGGTTTTAATTGCCATCTGTGGCTGGACTGTTATTAACTGTCTTCCTTCTGTAATTTCCATTCTTTCTCTTTTCCCTCTTTTTCATTCTGCAGATTGCAGGAATTGACGCTGTATAATCCAGAGCGCACCATTACAGTTAAAGGCAACGTTGAAACATGTGCCAAAGCTGAGGAAGAGATCATGAAGAAAATCAGGGAGTCTTATGAAAATGATATTGCTTCTATGAATGTTAGTTTTAATATGGAGGACGTGCCTTTATTTTGATGAACAGTTAAAAGATGTTTTCAATTGCATTAATCCTGATGTCGTTAATGGTGGCAGCATTAGATGTAGTTTCTAATTGATTTTTAGCACCATAGTGAGTGTGCTGTGGGATAGTTTGGAAGACCACAGGCTTTGACATCAGGTTTGGCTGTCTGTGATTTTAGCAAATGGTATATAGTCTTGGAGCCTTAGCTTCCTTATCTGTTAAATAAGGCTAATACTTTCCTTAAAAAAGATGAGTATCTTCTGCACAATGTTAATTTGAAGATTAGTAGAGTAGGAACGTGGGCTTAAGAGGTACGTGAACTGGGTTTGAGTCCTAGTTCAACCACTGATTAGCTGCAGCTCTGTTCTCTTGGACAACTTACCTGTTCTCCAAGCATTGGTTTCTTCATCTGTGAAATGGGGCTGTTGTGCCTACATTGAATGCTTATTAGGACTGGGATTATAATAGATACCACGCATATAAAAGCAACTGTTAAGAATTCAAATTTTAATTTTAATTTGGTTAGTCATAAACCTTGGCATTAAAAGAATTAAAAATGACAAAATAATCTGTGGAGAGCAACGAAGGCAATTAAAGTGAATTGCTGACCTTCCTGAGTGGATGGAATGGTGCGGAAAATGTAACATGTCTGTAGTCCATTTTGAATTTTCAAGTAAATGAAAAAAACACTCCTCGGTTGGGCCTGTCATCTGAAACACTACATGTGAAAGAAGGGAAATATAAAAATAATACCTTTGTGTGAGAGGAACCTAGAAATATGCTGATCATTTTACCTCCCATGACTGGCTGCCTTATCTACCTTCCCATTATAACTGCTCATCTGATGTTTCAGAGTCAGTTGCGAGTTAATCCAACCCATACACCTTTTAAAGAGATTCCCAGGTATGCTCACGTCTCAACTGTCATCTCCACTTCACTTCCTCAGCCCTTATAAAATTCAGCCAACACAAAGTCCTCTTTCTGGCTCCTGGATACACTCCAAAGATATGTCTAGTTGCCATAGTTGTATGGGATGGGACCTGATTGCCAAAGATCTTGACTTTTAGACCCACGACAGCCAAATTTTATCGAAGGAGTAAAGATCTCTTAATAATACCTTTTTCTGTATATCTGGTTTGCTTTTCAGTGCACAAATCTCGTTTGCTTACTTCTTCAACTAATGCAAGGTTTTCAGTCTGTATTTACTGCGTGCCCATAGCACACAGAGTACATATTTGTCTAAGCACTGTGAGCTGATCATTAAGGAAAGCGAGTTGAGAAAGCTAGTGTAGCTTCAGATCAAGGAGGGGGCAAATGAGCACACAGATTTTAAAATATCAAGAAATGTAAACAGATATGTGCTCAAGTATAATAACATGGAACATCTGCTCTGTTCTAAAATTTGAGTCATAAAATGACTTTTTTTATTTTTTTTACTAGACGAGGTCACAATCTGAATATTGTCACTTATAATTACACTTGATTTTTTTAAATGTAAAATGAGGGACCTTTTTACTATTGCAGCTTCAAGCACATTTAATTCCTGGATTAAATCTGAATGCCTTGGGTCTGTTCCCACCCACTTCAGGGATGCCACCTCCCACCTCAGGGCCCCCTTCAGCCATGACTCCTCCTTACCCACAGTTTGAGGTAAGATAATGTACCTTGGCTTTCTTTATGGGTGAGCGGGATGCAGTCAGAGGGACACAGTTATTAGACTTTGTTGCTCTCGAGTAGGGTGACATTCGATGCTGATTGTAAAACTTGATCCCCATATGATCTATCAGTTGAGAGCCAACACATGCTCTCTAGTTCATATCAGTAGAACCTTCCTACCTACCCCTTTGTAGAAGGGACACGTGAAATATTCTTTTGAAGTTTTTGGGTAGTAGGGTTGTCACCATGGGCTCTTAAATCTCCAAAGAAAAGTTTGAGACTTTAGGGAAGGGGAAAGAAGTTATTTTTAAATGTTGAAAGATAGGACTTTTAAAAGGCTTCCTTCATCTTAAACTTCACGTGGAAGTCAAACGCTTTGAAAGGTCAATAAAAATGTGTTTTCCACTTTGAGTGTGCTTTTTAAACAGTGAGCTCCAGCTAGTTGTGCTCATGGGTCTCTTGTGCGTGTGTATGTGTGCAACCATTAGACAGCTTTTATTTGTTTTGTAAATAGGTAGACTATTAAGGAACCTTATTTTTATATTTATTTCTTAAAAATAGCATTTTTTTCTGAGGTTGGAAATAGGAGACCAGTGATAGTATAAAAATAATTGCAGTATAACATATACCTTGTAATTTTTTTTTTTAAAAGTAGTTCACAGTTCTGTTGCGTTATCAATGATAATTAGAGGTAGAGAATCATCATGGAAATAACAACATTCTAGGATCTTCCCTTATGGATTTGTTTTTACATCTCTCCCTTCCTGTTTGACTCTTTCCTTCTATATGCTTTGAGTCATACCTCCTATTCCAATTCAGGGAAATGTCCAGCTGGAACAGCTTGGGGATTCCAATATAACACTGCCTAGACTACATGTAGAGTAAAATGCTCCTGGAATTGTACTGATAACAGATTGCTGAGATTGTTCATATTTTATCCCTGTATGAATGAGAATTTCCTAGGCCTGTCTTGAACCACCTGTGTTGGGTGTTGTTTACTTTTGGCCTCTTCTTGTAGTGTTTCTGCTTTTACAGTCAGCAACATTTGCATCTTCCCCTACAACTCACCAGCCACCCTGAACACGTTTGGTCCTGGAAACCATATAACAAAGCCCATTCATCTATGGATAGGCATCAAAATTTCAACCCCATGACAGTGTGAATAGATCTATTATGCATTATCTGAAGCTTTCCACCACAGCTAAAGGTGATATGAAGTAGTTGACATGTTTGTACTTTGATGCTAAAGGGGCTAAGGGAAGGATCTCTGGGATGAGAGCCCAGGTTCAGTCCAGCTCTGCCTGCGCTTTGTATCACCATAGGTCACTCTCCTCTTCCCTCTGGGTTTGTCTTCTTGCTGCACAATGAAGAAACTGAACCAGGACTCTTCTCTCTTTCCTCTCAAATCAGACATTACTAGTGTTTACAAAATTCAATAATATAAAAAGTTTAAGAGGAGGGTAAAAGTGAGCCTAAAATGGGAATTTGAGAGAATATGGACTTAAGGTCTAATTTGCCTATTTCTTTATTATAAATAGATGAATTTGTCATATTACTGAGTTTAAGGCACATGTATCTCTGACATTTCTGTGTCAAGCAGCATTGATTAAAATCTACAAGGAGCTGATTATTTAAAACAACTCATTGCTGAAGAAGCTCTTATTTATTTACTTATTTATTTATTAATGCTTATTTTTGAGAGTGAGAGAGATAGCATGAGCAGGGGAGGGGCAGAGGGAGAGGGAGACACAGAATCTGAAGCAGGCTCCAGGCTCCGAGCTATCAACACAGAGCTCGATGCAGGGCTCTAACTCACGGATCATGAGATCAATGACCTGAGCCAAAGTTGGACGCTGAACTGACTGAGCTTCCCTGAAGAAACTCTTATTTAAACTACATCTCTGCTAGCTGCTCTAAACTAGCTTTGTCTTTGGGCACACTCCTTAATCTCTCTGTTCCTCACTTTCCAGTTTGTAAATTGAGGTGTCATTTAAATTCTTTCCTCTCTATTGGTTACAGGTAAGGCCTTTACTGGTTATCAGTAAACTCTCTCACATTACGAGTGGTAACATTATAGAACATTCTTGGACATCTGTCTTTTACACTTCTCTGGCTGCTTCAGTAGCAAAAACTCCCACAGTGAATTGCTAGGTGTCTATTTTTAAGATAGACAGACAGATACATACATACATACATACATACATACATACATAAATATTACCCAGAGTTGGTCAATTTTGTGATGTAGTGATATAGTTTTGTGTAATGGGTTCTTGTGTTCTTAGGAAAATAAGGATTGTTTTAAGAAAAGTGAGATTGTATTTAAAACATTTCCAAAGGACTTTTTTTTTTTTAATTTTTTAAAAATGTTTGTTTATTTTTGAGAGAGAGACAGAGACAGAGACGGAGTGCGAGCAGGGAAGGAGCAGAGAGAGGGAGACACAGAATCTGAAGCAGGCTCCAGGCTCTGAACTGTCAGTACAGGGTCTGACATGGGACTTGAACCCACGGGCTGGGAGATCATGACCTGAGCTGAAGTCGGACGCTCAACCGACTGAGCCACCCAGGTGCCCTTCCAAAGGACTTTTATTATTTAAATCTTTAGTGACTTAAGCAAGTAAAGATTTTGTTTTAAGAATGGGAGAAAGGGGTCAGTGAACCATGAGTAAATGTAAGGAAGATCTCACTGGAACACATGGTCTTGGTTTTCCCTGAGATTTTAAAACTAAATTGAGTAGGTGTAATTAGAAGCAGCCAGTGAGATCAGGAGAAGATGGAGAAGCTGCCGGCAGTAAAGGCAGAAATACTGCTGAAGGGAAGGAGCTGAGAACCCCCTAAGGACCTGGTGGTTTTGTGCACAGGACAAGGGAATTCTTGTCTTAAAGGGAAGAAATGTGGATAATCTTAGCCTGCATTCTTTGCAGAATTCAAGTAGGCTTTTGATTCTACATGTATGCTGGGTAGTGATATAATGGAATCCCCAAGTTCATATGTGGACATTTCTCTAAATTGGTGTAGGAGGTACCATTCAAAACACAAAAAGCTAAGAAAAAAGACAAATCTATCATCTGTCTAGTTGGTATAATTAATAAATTAGGGTTATAATGCATGTGTTTTCTATGGATGAATGTCTTATTGTGATTTCTCTCTTGATTTAAACCTACTACTAACTTTATCTCTGTGTATTAGTCTTAGACCTTAAAGAATGTGTCAGGAATCATCCAGAAAACTTAAAAGGGAAAGGACAACTGCCCTTTTCTCCAGAACAGAAGAAATCTGTGCTTTTGTGGGTTTTAACGTGTTTGCAATTGCCTCTCCTCTTAGAAATAAATACATAGGTATATAATTCTGTCTTGGAAATTGGGTATATATTTTTACTAACTTAAAAAAAACTTTTTAAATGTTCATTTGTTTTTGAGAGAGAGCACGAGCAGGGGAGGGGCAGAGAGAGAGGGAGGCACAGAATCTGAAGCAGGCTCCAGGCTCTGAGCTGTCCGCACAGAGCCCGATGTGGGGCTTGAACCCACGTACTGCAAGATCATGACCTGAGCCGAAGTTGGACATTTAACTGACTGAGCCATCCAGGCACCATATTTTTACAAACTTTGGAGGTAATTATTAATGGGAGCATTGTACTATTTTTAACTTTTCACCTCAAGGACATTCATCTTGATATTAAGCACAGTATCCTCACTTTTAAGAAATTCGGCACCAGGGGCGCCTGGGTGGCTCAGTCAGTTAAGCGGCCGACTTCAGCTCAGGTCATGATCTCGCGGTCCGTGAGTTTGAGCTCCGTGTCGGGCTCTGTGCTGACAGCTCAGAACCTGGAGCCTGTTTCAGATTCTGTGTCTCCCTCTCTCTGACCCTCCCCCATTCATGCTTTGTCTTTCTCTGTCTCAAAAATAAATAAACGTTAAAAAAAAAAAAATTCGGCATCAGACCATTATTTAATGTGCAGCCCATATTTAAATTTCATAGTTACTCCAGTAATGTTCTATTATGTAGCTGTGTTTTCAGTAAAGAATCCAATTAAGGATTATGCATTGCAGTTGGTTGTCATGTCTCTCTAGTCCCCTCTTATCTTTGCAGGAGTCCATCCCTGCATCATCCATTCCATTTGGTGTCACCTACTCCCTACCCACCACTTGTTTTCTTATTTATGGCATTGAAAAACCCAGGCTAGTGGTTAGTGTCGCCTAATTAGGATTTGACTGATGCCTCTGTGTGATTAGGCTCAGGTTATACCTTTTTCCGGGAAGGAATACCTTCTCTGTGTCTCACTGGGAAGCAGATAGTGTCATTGTGTCTCATTGTTGGTCATACTGTTTGATCGTACAACTAAGATAGTGTCTGTCCAATTTCCACATTGTAAAGGTACCTTTCCCACCTATGATTAAGACTGGTGTCTGGGTGGCTCCGTTGGTTAAGTGATCAACTTTGGCTCAGGTCATGATCTCATGGTTCATGGGTTCAAGCCCTGTGTCAGGCTCTGTGCTGAACGCTTGCTCAGAGCCTGGAGCCTGCTTCAGATTCGGTGTCTCCTTCTATCTCTGCCCCTCCCCTGCTTGTGATCTCACTGTGTCTCTCAAAAATAAATAAATGTAAAGAACAAAATAAAACAAAATACTTTAAAAGAGAATATGTATCTTGCCCTCCAGTCTTTCTCAAAGTGGGTATAATCTCCATTGCTGCCATTTGCCCAATCACATTATTACTATTTTTATGTCTGTTGTTTTTTTACATTTATTAGTTGGCAATGTTCTGTAAAGAAGACTTTCTCTACTTTGTGCTTTGTGAGGGAAAATGGTTTTTTGTTCTTTACATTAGAATTACCCCAGACCTTTTTTATTAGAATCCCCCAGGGTAGGGGTTGGGGAGGAGATGAAACTCTCAGGGATCACTATTTTGGAAAGCTCTGACTGACCCGAGTGTGGAGGTAGCCAAGGTTAACAACAGCTGGTCTGTTTCTTTTCTTCTTCTTTTTTAATGTTTATTATTTTTGAGAGAGAGAGCGGGGGCGGGGCAGAGAGAAGGAGACGAGGAATCTGAAGCAGGCTCTGAGCTGTCAGCGCAAAACTGGATGCAGGGCTCGAACTCACAAACTGCAACATCATGACCTGAGCCGAAGTCGGGCCCTTAACCAACTGAGCCACCCAGGCGCCCCAGCTGCTCTGTTTCTTAACTGGTTAAGAACCTGTACCTCGCCTTGGGCTTCTATGAATCAAAATCTCAGTGGGAACAGATGGAAGCTAGAAATTTGTGATTTTTGTAAAGGTCATCAGGAGTTTTTTTGTTGTCCATTCATTGTCAAACTGCTACTGTGCAAGCAACAGATACTATTCTATGGAAGAGGGACTCAAATGTTGGAAAAATATCTATCAAGGCTAATGCATGATAGATAATATTTGGGATAAACGTAAATACATAACGACTCAGGCATGCCCCTCTTTCTAGGTTGTTTGGTGCTTTATTTTAAATGTGGTCAAAAACCTACTCCCTTTCTCTGGATCACCTGTTAATTCCAACTCACAGGCAAATATCAGGCCAAGATATCTGTGGGATGCTGCCATATGTCTGTTTTCATGCCTCTAAATCTATTTTGGCACACTATGTGTATCAAGATTAGCTTTGGCTATGTATTACAAGAAAAGAAATGGTTTAAATGAGTTTTCCTTTTTCATGAGAAGAGTTGAAGGGTAGACAATCCAAGGCTGGTAGTAGTTATGTTGTATCATCTAGGACAGGTGCTCCTATTGGCTTAGCATGCCGCCTCCCAGCCCAGGATGACTGCTCAGGTTTCAGCCATTGAGTCTGATTCCAGCCAGCAAGGATGAAGGATAAAAAAAATCAACAGCCACCTCATAGGACACTGCCTGAAGATAGCTTTTTACACTTCCACTGGTGTCTTGTTTGCCAGAACATAATGTCTGTTACGTCTACCTGCAAGAGAAGCTGGGAAGCAGTGTCTCTAACTGAAGAGATGAATAAATCTGCCCTACTGAATTGAGCAGTATTACCTGTAAAAGGTGTCTCACAGAGCTTTGGGAGGGTGGAGGTGAGCTTCTAAGTTCAATCGGAAACAAAATAAAAACGACACAAAAAGAATCCAGGATGATCTAAATTAATTATAGAGCACAGAATTCCATGATTCAGATTCCACTCCTACAGATAATTTTCATCGAAAATTAAAGGGAAAACACCATTTTCAGAGAATTGTTGTGTTTCTGGATACCAGTTAGAGTGAACTGTACTTCCAGATAGCTGTCAGGCAGTTTTCTGATTTAATGTTTTAAGGGAACAATTCTTTTACCAAGTTCTGTTATAGTATATAACCTCTTTGTGGGGGAGTACTTAGTTGGAATAGCTTTGCCTTCACTGTATATTATTAGACTTTGTTCTTTTTCTAAACTCCGTTCACTAATAGTCTTAAATGTACCTAGTAGTCACCACTTTGAGAAGCAAACTGTTGTTTTTAAAGGCAATAATTAGGGGCACCTGGGTGACTCAGTTGGTTAAGCGTCTGACTTCAGCTCAGGTCATGATCTCGAGGTTTGTGAATTCGAGCCCCGCCTCTGGCTCTGTGCTTGACAGAGCCTGGAACTTACTTCAGACTCTGTCTCCCTCGCTCTAAAAAATAAATAAGCATTAAAAAAAAACTTTTTAATAAAAAATAAAGGCAATAATTAAGTTTACTAAAGCTTTATGGGTTTTTTTTTCCTCCTTACCATTTCTTCTGATATTCCCTTTATTGCCGTTGGCTTCACTTTTCTTCTTGCTGAAGAACCTAGTATTGTAGGTCTGTGGGGGTCTATGATACATTTATTTAAAAACTGGGTTAGAGGGGCGCCTGGGTGGCGCAGTCGGTTAAGCGTCCGACTTCAGCCAGGTCACGATCTCACGGTCCGTGAGTTCGAGCCCCGCGTCGGGCTTTGGGCTGATGGCTCAGAGCCTGGAGCCTGTTTCCGATTCTGTGTCTCCCTCTCTCTCTGTCCCTCCCCCATTCATGCTCTGTCTCTCTCTGTCCCAAAAATAAAAAATAAACGTTGAAAAAAAAAAAAAAAATTAAAAAAAAAAAAAAAAACTGGGTTAGAGGATTAAAGGTTGGCAGGTGTTTGCTCTCAACACGTGAGGATGCACCGCAGCTGCCATTCGGCATCTACAGCTGCTGATGAGAAGCTTGTTGCTCCTTAGAAGTTCTCACAGGGAAGTCGGTTACTTACCAAGATCATCTCTCTATCCTTGATGGCCTGTAGGTGAGCAGAGAATCTCTTTTACTTTCAATGTATATTGCCTGGTAAGAAGTAGGTTTTGATGACTAAACGTTTCAAAGACTCTCTCTTTTTATGTATAGCTCTCTCTCTTTTAGGGTTGTTTCATTTTGCTACTCATGTTTTCCGACTGCTGCTTTGTAACATGAAAGGAGAATTGATGCGCCTTGACTTGGGATAAATCCCTTGCCTCTCTTCCATTCCAGGACTTGGCCCACACTTCCCCCCTCAACGTATTCTAACCGGAACCTGCCAGGTAGATTTTTTCCTAATACAGCCAGAGTTGGTTCTTGCAACAGACAAAAAGTCTCTAGTTCCTGCCTAGCAGCTGGCTCATGCAGTACTTAATTGGCAAACTTTGAGTTTAGAAATGACAAGAAATGCTCCTTTCAAAAATGCTCAAACAGTAGGGAAGAGGCAGTTGGCAGCTCATGCACAGAGCAAGAGCTGAAATTGGCATAGCACAGAACAGCATCCATAGCTGAATGGTATTTCCTGGCGTTTGGTTTGGCAGAAGTTAGCTCAAGTGCTGTTGTCTTCGTAATTTTGATATCATCTTTGGAATCTTCCCAGAAATCTCCAAAACAATAGCGTGATCTTAAAATTGCAAACTTTATCAAAGAGGCAAGAAAGATAAACATTTTCTTAGGTTTTAGCTAGTTCAAGGTGCTCCATCAGAAACAAAATATTTTGTGAGTTGAAAGGATTTTGAGATCAGTTCTTAGTGCTCTACTCCTTAGGATTTCTTACTGTAGGTACAGGTCTTTTCTCAGTAAAATATTTGCAAGTAAATCACTCATTGTATACACTTATTACCTCTAAGAGGCCTTGGTTATGTAGCTATGGGAGAAATTTTCTCTGGCGCCCCCCCCCCCCCTTTTATTTTTAAAGACTTCAGTATTCTGTTCAGGTCATAGAGTTGAGTAAACTTAATTTCGGTTCCAAACCCAAATCCATTAAAACAAAACAAAACAAAAAACCCAGGAGTATCTATTTTACAAACCAAAGGGAAACACTGGCATCCTTCCAGGTTCCTGAAGGCTGGTTTTGTTGGCTGGCACGCATGTCTCCATGCCTTTGTGATGTCTTAGATTCTGTTCCCCACAAAGTAAATGCACTTAACCCTACTGTTTGCTCATTCTTGTATCTCCTCATGATAGATGATTAGGAATTACTCACTGGCAGACTTTACCAGTTACGCAAACTTCAATTGAGCAGCTTTGTTCTTACGTTACTTCAAGTTACAGAGTCTGTCAAGAAGTCCAAAGGAAGTTTTGCCGGTAGGCATCTGGCAGAAACCCACTGGGAAGCAGCTTGGGTCATGTGACTGTCCTTCACCTCTGAAGGTTTTGTAAGAAGCATTCAGGATAATGCAGCTGAACATTAACTTAAATGCAAAGAATGTGTAACAAAGGGTGATGCTGATGAATTTTTTCAAGCTTGAGCTCAGAGACTTAAGAATCACAGGTGAAAGAGGCTTATCAAAACCCATTGTTCTGGCTACTTAGTTTTGTAAGTAAAAGTTAGGTATCCAAATCCTGGAAACATGGCTTACTATGCAGACGTCTGTATAGCAGTAATTTGTACCACAGAGACAGTTTAATGATTATCAAACAGACAGGATGATTATGCAAATTACCTTATATTCCCAGAGGAAAATTTCCTTGAAAAGTAACCTACAGTCAGGGAGATGCTTGGTGAATAAGGAATTGGCACAGAGGGAAATGGGTGATGTTCAGACGTCTGATGAGTCAACTTTTTATTAATGTGCTATTGCCAGGGACACAGCACTGCCCATCAGTCTGGGGTGCCACCTCCTCGTTTGTTTGGTTTGCTTCTAACACCGCTTTTTATGTTTGACAGGTTTTCTTGTTTCTGTTTTCATCCCAGCACAGAATACTTTTCTGTCAGCATACAGATTCTTCCTTGATGTCTTCACCCCCTCTTTGTTAATAGTCCTTTCGGCCCTTCTCTACTGACCACCATTCCTTTTCCAAAGCCTCACACAACTTTTAAATTTGTTCTTAATCTTAGTATTGGATTTGTTATCTCCTACTCAATTTCCGCTCCTAAAAATCAACAACAAAAAAAGCATTGATGGCCTTTCTTCACTGTGTCAGAAAGATTATTTTGCTTTTATTCAGCTTTCGAGGCTGCAACATAGGTTTTCCCTTGGAGCTTTTCTCCTCACAGAGCCGTCTTGAGTTATCTTCTAGGCGAAGACACATGCGTATGCTGTGCTTGTGAGGGCGGCTCTGCAACTTTCACTCCAAGGATGATGCCTGTTAACGCTGGTGCTCTCAAGACGTACAGAAGTTGCTCTCTGGGATCAGTCCCAGGAAGAGTGTTCTTTACTAAGCAAATGGATATACTGAGGTATACTGAGTTATGCAGCCGATTTGTCTTAAAATGAGCTGCTGGAAAGCTTAGAGCTAAATGTATATAACAACAACATTCTTGGCTTCATCTTTTAGATTCAGGTCTTTATATTCTCATTTCTTCGTTGCCTCTGTTTTACTTCTGGATTACTTGTATTTTCTAAGCAGCCTAAAATCTTTCTGGAACAAGGCCCAGGAAACAATTAATTATGCAGTCCTGGCAAAACACAATGGGGCAGATCTGAGCAAGTTACACATTAGGTTAGTCTGATCATTAAAAAGGTCTTTATGACTGTCAGTCTCAAAACAAAAGTATATTATTGAGAAGAACATGATGTAGATGTTCTCAGATAAAATACTTAGGTCCTATCTTTACTTTAAAAAAAAAACAACAAAAACTGGTTAAGATTAATGTGTTTGTTATACCATAAGGACCAGAATGAAAAAGTATTAACATTGAGCACAGTTTATGGTCAGTGTCCACATTAATTCAGTTATTAAAAAATAAGAAAGGCCTTAAAGTGTCCCTGTGGAATAAATGGTACGTGGTAATTGCACAAAACACTGGCAGGCTGTGAGATACAGTGCTTTGCACACAGAGGCACTATTCTTAGGACTGGGAAATGCTAAAGAATGAAATAATTTTATTTAGTGTTCTTTGTTGGTGAATAGACACAAGTGACTTGGCCAAGCTGTGCTGGACAGGTCCCTCTCACAGGTCTCCACAGTCAAGGGTTCAGTGGGAAGGCAAACCCTCTTCTCGTGTATGTGTTCTAAGAGTGCTTACAGAGCTACAAGGGAGGCTTCATGTAGCTGACAGCTGTGTTAAGACCTGCATTGTGTTAGGATGTCCTGGGAAACACTGGGAATACCAGCTTGTAAAGAATATAAGTACGTCTACATATGCTAAAGCAACAAAACCCAATGATTTTCATCAGTAATATTTCCTGGAATTGAATTTTAGATTAACTCTTACCGGAAATATTAGGTACATGTGGGTTATAGATCAAGGAAGAGACACAGAAGAGCACAGTTTAGATGATTTTCATTTGTAGAAAACTAAGCATAGGATCTAGAATCCTGTGTTGCTGGACTTTTCATAAGTGTGAAAGGCGTGGTTCAAAATAAAATGATTTTCCCTTTTCCTTAATATATCCATTGACCATAAGATAAATGTATTAGTATGAGAACTTGGAAATAACTTGTCAGGTAGGTTTGTTTGTTTGTTTATATTGACTTTTTAAAAATTTATTTTGAGAGAGTGAGCCTGCATGTGAGCAGGGGAGGGGCAGGAGGAGAGAGAATTTTTTTAATAGATTTTTTTTTAAGCTTTATTTATTTATTTTGAGGGAGGGAGGGAGAGAGAGAGAGAGAAAGAGAGAGAGAGAGAATCCCAAGCAGGCCCCACACTGCCAGTGTGGAGCCGAATGCAGGGATTGAACTCATGAACCGTGAGATCATGACCTGAGCCAAAATCAAGAGTTGGACGCTTCACCGACTGAACCACCCAGGTGCCCTTGAGAATCTTTTTGTTTGTTTGTTTTGAGAGAGAACGTGAGCAGGGGAGGGGCAGAGAGACAGATGGAGTGAGAATCCCAAGCAGGTTCTGTGCTATCTGCGCAGAGCCCAATGAGGGGCTCAATCTCCCTACTGTGAGATCATAACCTGAGCTGAAACCAATGGTCAGATGCTTAATCAACTTGAGCCACCTAGGTGTTCCTGTCAATTTTATTTTTTTCAGGTTTGTTTATTTATGAGGGGGTAGGAAGGGCAGAGATGGGGACAGAGGACCTGAAGTGGGCTCTCTGCTGTCAGCACAGCTTGAACTCACGAACCGTGAGACCATAACCTGAGCCAAAGTTGGACGCTTAACTGATTGAGCCACCCAGGTGCCCCCAACCCCATCTGTCAATTTTAAATGTTAATACTCTGATCATCGCTTCCATGACATAAAATCTTAGAAGTATTTGCACAGGGGCACAAGATTTATGTTAGAGATTTGATTACAGTATTATATAAATTAGTGAAAAAATGGGAAACCAAACTTTCTGCAGATCTTGAAAGTATCACCTTCAGCTGCAACAAAATAACAGATAAAGATGAAGGAATTTTGAATTTTTTCTTGAGAACTTCTCGGAGATGTGGTTATTTTATTCTCAACAGTGGAAAAAAACATCAAAACTCTTAAGTTATAAAGTATTTTAAACAGGCATAAGATGGGTGTGTGCAGTGGACAACAGACCTGATGCTTTCAGATGCTTGTTCTCTTGGAGCATCTTTTTTTTTTTTTTTTTTTTTTTTTTTTTTTGGTGGGTGATTCAATTAAACTACTTAATCATTAGGTTTTTTGAAAGAAATTTTATTGAGGTATAATTGACCTATAACTGTGGTTTCAGGGGCACAGTGATCACCACAGTAAGTCAACAGCCTTTACCATAATTTTTTTTTTCCTTGTGATGAGAACTTTTAAGATCTCTCGGTGCAACTTTCAAATGTGCAATAGAGTATTAACAATAGTCATATCAAGGGGCTATCTTTGATACCATTTTTTTACACATTGATCACAGGTTTAAGCTTTTGCCAACATAAGAAATTTCTTTTGACTCAGGAAATCATACCAAGGCAGATGGAAGAGTGATAAGGCAGCACCTCCTCAAGTGAAAGTTCTGTTGGGCTGTTTTTCTTAAGAGTCACTTTCAAAGCACATCCCATACCTGCTGGAAGTAGAGTTATGCCCTTTAATTTTTTTTGTTTTTCTTTTTCTTTTTTTTTTTTTTAAGAGAGCACAAGTGGGGAGAGGGGCAGAGGGAGAAAAAGAATCTCAAGCAGGCTCCATGCTCAGTACAGATCCTGACGCAGGATTTTATCTCATGATTATGAGATCATGACCTGAGCCAAAATGGAGTCAGACTCTAAACTGAGCCACCCAGGATCCCTCTGCCCTCCATTTTAAAAGAATAAATATGGCTCAAGAGCTAGAGAAGCCCAGGTTTGAATGCTGGTTACAATACCAGTCAGTATATTACTGTGTGCATCTCTCTGGCTCAGTTTTCTCATCTTTAAAAGGCAAATGTTGGGGTACCTGGGTGGTTCAGTTGGTTAAGTGTTCGACTTTGGCTCAGGTTATGATCTTGCGGTTCATGAGTTTGATCCCTGCTTGGGGCTCTGTGCTGACAGCTCAGAGCCTGGAGCCTGCTTCAGATTCTGTATCTTCCCTCTCTCTCTGCCCCTACCCAACTCGCACTCTGTCTGTATGTCTGTCTCTCTCTCAAAAATAAACATTCAAAAATGTTTTTAGAAATGGGAATATTGTTAGTTTGTTAGTCGGATGGGTTGTGAGGTGTAGATGAGGTAATGCACCTTACACAGAGGAAACACAAACTCTTGACACTCCCTGATCATACCTTCTCAAATCTGAAGTTTTGCAGGCTTTCTACACATCTCCCACCATGTTAAACACAAAGGTAGCACTCAGATGTTACATGAATGGCTTAACTGGAATCCCACCATTCTGAATGGGAAACTTTGTGTATAACTTGATAATTATCAATTTTAAATGTTCAGACCCTTTGTCTCCAGCTAAATTTTACCTATAAGAGTTTATATAACAGAGGTATACAAGGGCACAACTTTTTGTACAAAGATGTGGTTGCACCATCACATGAATTAGTTGAAAATTAAGTACACACACACGAATGCATGCACCAAGATAAATCAGTAGTCGAGTCTAGCTGGAGGAATGCCCTACTAATAGGTGAGGGAGTGGCATCTGAATGACGTGGGAGGAGGAGATGCAAAGTGTATCTCTATGGTAAAAAAACAAACTAGAACACATTATTTGTAGGATGCTCCCATTTATTTACTATTTTCGGTTCATTAAATCTATTTCCTCCCCCTGAAACGGGTCTGCCTGTCCTTACCTCGTTTTCCACGTCATCTTTTCCACTGGGTTTAAGTCATTCTTCCAGAGAGTTTTGCTTGAAAGAATTGAACTTTTTGGGCATGGCACTTTATTGGGTATTGAGTTGATCATAGAGGTAACAGTTATTTGGGTCAGTGTAAATTTTCCTGATTGATAACTTGAAGAAGTTTTTTACATTTTCTGATTTAATGACCTTTTATCTTTTTATCTTACCTAATACTTCCTTTTTCTCATTTCAGTTTAACTGGTAAATAGGCAAAGGTTTTCCTTTAAAGAACCAGCCTGGCCTTTTTGTTATTTCCAGACTGTTAACTGTTTACTAATTTATTTTTTTTTTTTAATAGTTTTATTTTTAAGTTTGAGAGAGAGCATGTGTGTACACATGTGCAAGTGGTGGATAGGGAAGGGGCAGAGAGAGGGAGAGAGAATGAATCCCAAGCAGGCTCTGGACTGTCAGCACAGAGCCCAAGTCAGAGCTTGAACTCACAAACCATGAGATCATGACCTGAGCCGAGACCAAGCGTTCGACACTTAACTGACTGAGCCCCCCAGGCGCCCCTACTAATTTAGTGTTTAAAAAAATCTTTGCTTCTTGGGGGCACCTGGGTGGCTCAGTCAGTTAAGGGTCTGACTTCACCTCAGGTCATGATCCCCCAGTTTGTGAGTTCAAGTCCCTCATCGGGTTCTGTGCTGACAGCTCGGAGCCTGCAGCCTGCTTCAGGCTCTCTATCTGCCTCTCTCTATCTGCCCCTCCCCTACTCACACTCTGTCTGTCTCTCTCTCTCTCTCTCTCTCTCTCTCTCTCTCACTCAAAAACAAACATTAAAAAAATTTTTTTAATAAAAATTTTTTGCTTTGGAGGAAGGAAACTATAAAGACTTCTAAAAAAAAAAAAAAATTGCTACCAAATAATGTGAGTAAACTGTCCTGTGGAACAGCATTCTGGTAAGTGCGTATTGAGGGCCAAATAGCATGGCTGATGCATCCATATGTGTTTCTGCTGTTGATCATCGTTATCTCCCCATAGACCCAAGGTACTGAGTGCTCCATTCTCGCTGCTTGCACTCTGGGCTTAATAGGGAGAAGATGGAGTTGATAATGCTACTGGTAATTTTTGTGTTGTGAGAGTGGTGGTCATCTGGTGGACCAATATTACATAGCACAAAATCTGTATCCACTTACAGTAAAAATGAATAAGCCCAGTACTGCTGTTTTCTTTGACTAAGATTTTCAGAAACTGAACATTCTAAAGATTTTCCTAGTTCCTGGGATGCTTGAAAGCAAAACTTTGGCATGTTTGAGACTTTTTACCAATTTGGGAAGAGTTTTGTAAATTAGAAATTAGATGGAAGCTGTTTTATGGCTGTATGTGAACATATGACAGTACTGAGGGACCAACTTGAGTACTGGACAATGGAATCTATAGTATACTACATAATAGGAATGGAAGACTTAAGACAGAATTCTGTGAAGTGTTTCTTACCAAGTAGTTAATGTGTACATTTCTTATTGCAATATATCTTCTAATATCTCTGTAAATCTTAGTTTAGCTGTATTTTTTTAAATGCATATTAAATTTTACTTGGTTTATTAAGTTGTGTATCATCTTAAAATAACTTTTGGCATAGGGGCAGCTGGGTGGCTCACTCAGATAAAAATGTTTGCTTCTTGATTTTGGCTCAGGTGAAGATCTCATGGTTCATGAGATCGAGGCCCACATTGAGCTGTTTTCCCTTACCAGCGATTCTCGGTCTCCCTCTCTCCTGCTCGTGCTCTCTCTCACTCTCTCCAAATAAATAAAAAATATTTCTTGGTATATGTAGGAAATCTATACCTGCTTGTCAATTTTTCTGTAACCGAAAATTGCTCTTAAGTGTTAGAAAATAAAATATTTAAAAAAAACATTTCTTGGAATGAATTTCTTAGAATTCTCCCTGGAAGCATGTTTTCTTGTTAGAAAGTAAGTATTAATGTGTGAACATGTGCACTGCTTCTAGCATCTTAGAACCTGTAGCTCACCATAACATCACTGAATTTTGGATTAGCCTATTTTTTTGGAACCCAGTCCACTGTGTCTCTTGAGTGTGTCCTTTAACCTTACAAGAATGACCATCTGAAAGGAGACAACTCAGGAAGGACATAGTTGGCTTGAAGGGGGAAGTTGAGATGCGAAGTACATGGATAAAATCCATTTTTGAAAAATCTTTCAGGAGTTAGCCTTCAAAATGTTTTCTGGGGCATCGGGGTGACTCATGCAGTTGAGCATCCAACTCTTGGTTTTGGCTCAGATGATGATCTCACGGTTTATAGGTTCGAGCCCCGTGTCAGGCTCTACACTGGTTATGCAGAGCCTGCTTAGGATTGTCTCTCCCCTCTCTCTCTGCCCCTCCTCTGCACACTCTATCTCGAAACAAATCTTTAAGAAAAGATTTTCCAATTTGTCCATGTGTAAATGGCAAAGGAAGGGCAGAGATGAAAGGAATAAAGAATTATATGGGAGAGAATCTTAGGGCATTTTACTATTAAAGTGATAAAGTTTTATTCTAGTCCTGTACTCTGCTTGGGTGTGGTGCATACTGAATGGTAGTGGTAAGGTTTTACACTATTTAGTCCTATGTAACGACACTCAGGAGTTGTTCCCTTTGAGAATAGGTATGTGTTTACGAAGCAAAACCTACATGGATAAGGTGTAGAATAGGTGTCCTTGGATACAGTTGTTTGTTGATGTGTAGCCCAGAATTTCATTTACTTGTCAAGAACCTAAACTTTACAACATTTACGTATCTTTTAAATCTGTACACCAGTGACATTCTAAAGTTGAGGCAAATAAAGTGACCTTTTAAATTGAGTGCTTTCAAGTTGGACAGGAGATCTTCTCAACTTTAGGTAAACTCTTGTCAACTTCCTAATATTTCTACTGTATGAGAACGCCCCATCCCTATGACAATGATAATAGCGTGACTTGTACCCAATTCACATGTACGTCCTGTCTTTCCAACAGCAATCAGAAACGGAGACTGTTCACCTGTTTATCCCAGCCCTGTCTGTCGGCGCCATTATCGGCAAGCAGGGGCAGCACATCAAGCAGCTTTCTCGCTTTGCAGGAGCTTCTATTAAGGTACCCTTTTGCCAGCTGTGGCTCTTAGTGCCTTAATGACAGTAAGTTACAGAAACACGAGTCCGTCCTGCCACTTCATAACTGGAATTAAATATTGCAGTGTATGCTGGGGTTACACGTAGGGTGTGACAGAAAACCGCAAACAACAGTAGCTTCAACATAGTAAGTCGAATTTTGTCTCCAGGAAAAATAGTCAGGAATTGAGTAATCCAGGACTGATAATGGTGGTTTTGCCCCACCAAGTCCTCCACCTAGATTGCTTCCAGCTGATCATCCCTAGGCAGGGCCTTAGTCCCTCAAGCTCACAGATGACCCTATGCACTGCTCTCCCAATCAGTCTGTGGTCCAGCCAGTTGGAGAAGACAACAGTAAGATCCCTTCTCTTATAAAGGCTTCTTACTAGCTGCCAAAGGGAAATGCAGTCCATGTATGTTTACCTAAATGTTTTGTTACAGAAAGTGGGATAACAATTATCAGGGAACAACTAATGGTATCCACCAAATAGATAATTGTGTGTTCTGAAGATTCTGTGTTTTGATACGCTGAGAAATAGTATAATATCAGATGTACAGGTCATTGTGTTTTAAGGAATGCACAAGTTGATAAAAGTTGGATACAGTGACAGTTTCCTTCATGAAAATTATCAATCTTTTGGGGTGTTTTTTGTTTTATAAAAATTTTATTTAAAAGAATATAGTACACAACAAAGCTACACTCAGATGTTAATAGCGTGTTTATTTCCAGCTGTCCCAAAATGGGAAGAAGCACATGTTCATCAACTGGCAAATGGATAAACTGTGGTGAAGCTATACAATAAATATTAAGAACAAACTATTGAAAAATAAGAACATGGTTGAATCTCATGACACATGCTAAGGGAAAGAATCAGACTCAAAAGGCCACATACTCTCCGATCCATTTTTATGAAAATATGGGAAAAGGCAGAAGTACTGGGATAAAGAAAAAGTCAGTGGTTGCTAGGAATTAGAGGTGGAAGAGAGGCTTGAATACAAAGCGATAGCAGGAAGAATTATGGAGAATGACAGAACTTTTTATTTTGATTGATGTGGTGATCTGCCTATGCATTTGTTACAAAAGAATGAATTTTACTGATGTAAATTAAATAGTGAATAAAAAAGGCAAAACACAAATAGTCCTCATGTGCTCTCCTGTAGCAAAAGATAACAAAATACATGAACAGGAAATGGGGCCAAAATAAACAGGTAAAGGAAAAGAGATGGTAAACAATCAAGTAGTGAACCAGCTTTACTATCCTGCTAGTTTCCTGATTAAAAAGAAATCTTGGGGGCGCCTGGGTGGCTCATTTGGTTAAGCGGCCGACTTCGGCTCAGGTCACGATCTCACAATCCGTGAGTTCGAGCCCCGTGTCGGGCTCTGTGCTGACAGCTCAGAGCCTGGAGCCCGTTTCAGATTCTGTGTCTCCCTCTCTCTCTGCCCCTCCCCTGTTCATGCTCTGTCTCTCTCTGTCTCAAAAATAAATAAACGTTAAAAAAAAAAAGAAAAAAAAGAAATCTTGGACACATGCAAAAAGAATGTAGTAGACTGGCTTGGGGGAAAACCTGCAATGAACATTTTATGAACAAGAATTTAGTATTTAGGTATTCACTTGTTTCTCTTTTAGGCTTCATGTCTGTTAAGTAACAGACATATATTTGCTATTGTTAATATAATTACTTGTGTTCACTTGTTGGACATGAAGATTGTTCCTAACTTACCCTGCACATAGTGCAGTGATGGACAAAATTTGCCAAATTGTTAAAAAAACAACCTTATTCTGTAAGTCGATAAAAATAGATCTGGTGAGCCAAAGGGCATGTGTTTTCAGGCTTCTCAGAGTAGGCCCAGGCCTCCATCACCAGTATTAACAAAAGAAATCTAGTCAGAAAGATAAAGAATGCTATCTTTTTTCCAGGGGTTTCTTGTGAATAATTCTAAGAACTTAGACTAAAAATTAGTAAGTGTCCCTCATAAAGTAGGAATAATATTAGCATGGCTCTAAGGTGATAGAGAGAGGGAGAAAGCACTGACTCCATTAAAAATAAAACATTCTTGGGGCACCTGGGTGGCTCAGTTGATTAAGCACCCAACTCTAGATTTTGGCTCAGGTCATGACCTCACACTTGGTGAGTCTGAACCCATATCAGGCTCTGTGCTGACAGCATGGAGTCTGCTTGGGATTCTCTCTCTTTTCTCTCTGCCCCTTACCTGCTTGTGTGCATGCTCTAAAATTTTTAAAAATTGTATGAAAAAAAAAAAACACCTTTTTTTTGTGTGTGTGTAAATATGTGGAAAAGTGTCTAGTAGCTTGTATAAGTAACTGAAAGTGATCATATTGAGTGGTAGAATTTGAAGTAGCTTTTATCATATCCTTTGCTTCCTATTCTTACATAGTAATAATATATTTTATAAATAAGAATTTGCTTCTTGCACAGCATTATGTCTAGCAATTTTTTTTTAATTTGAGAGATTGAGCAGGGGAGGGTATGGGATGGGGGAGAGAGAATCTTAAGCAGACTCCACATTCAGTGCAGAGCCTGATGGCAGAAATTGATCCCATGACCCTGGGATCATGACCTGAACCAAAATCAAGAGTCACATGCTCAACTGACTGAGCCAACCAGGCACCCCTAGGAAATTTTTCTTCTTTTAGAACAACTCCTACCAGCTGGGTCCCCAAATCCTAGAACTCTGGAAGAATGCTCATTTCCTCTCTCTTCAACATTTCCCCCAGCTCAGGCTGTTTGTGTGATTTCATATATTCTGCAAAAATAGAAAAGTCATTTTGCTTCTGCCAAATTAATGTTAATTTCGTATGTTACTCTAATGAGCATATTCTTCAGGGCGATTTACCAATTGTCTTAGATTTGTGAACATATCAACTTCTTGCAAATACTGAAAGCCTGGGGGTTCTGATGCATGTGGGCCAAAGACCACATTTTGAGCACCACTGTTTTAGTGTATAGGAAGGAACATGGGTAGTGGAGACAGATCCGGCTCTCTCCAGCTGTATTAGCTATGTGATTATGAATGGGCCACATAACTGAACTTGTTCAGCCTTCACTTTTCCCTCTGTAGAGGCAGCACCTCATTACTATCTAGTGAGGATTAGCTGAGGTTAGGGGTGGACATTTATATCCAGGCTAGGCATGGTGTTAAGTGCATAGTTGACGACAGTAGCCATAACCAGTGAACCCAGATTAATCACTGCCGCTCTACAACTTTCTTCTACAAGACTTTAATTCTACATTTCTTTTTTTTTTTTTTTTTTTAATGTTTATTTATTTTTGAGACAGAGAGAGAGAGACAGAGCATGAATGGGGGAGGGTCAGAGACAGGGAGACACAGAATCTGAAACAGGCTCCGGGCTCTGAGCTGTCAGCACAGGGGCCCGATGCGGGGCTCGAACTCACGGACCGCGAGATCGTGACCTGAGCCGAAGTCGGTGCTCAACCGACTGAGCCACCCAGGCGCCCCTAATTCTACATTTCAAGAAGGCTGGTTTTGTGTAATGATATTACGGTGTCACCTGAAAGTGTCATTTCCCCTTGTTGTGTCTGTTACAGATTGCTCCGGCTGAAGCACCAGATGCTAAAGTGAGGATGGTGATTATCACCGGGCCACCAGAGGCTCAGTTCAAGGTATGTGCTCTACTGTGTGCACAGGTAACAAATGAATGGATTCGAAGAATGTTAATGCTTTCTTTTCAGGAACTCCATAACCTGGCTTCTCCCTTAAATATATCTAAAACTCAGTAGAAGGAATCTCCCAATGGAAGTTTCTAAGACTAAGAACCCAAATTTAATTTTGAAAAATCAACCAGACTCTGTTTTAATTTTGAGAATTTTATAATGGTTGCTGGGTTTACTATCTCCCAAGGGAGAATGTGCTCAGTGCCTTGTTACTATATGAAGGTGAGACTTTTAAGACTGAAATTTACAAACCTGTGTGGTTAATATGCCTCAGAAAACTTACCCCCAAATTTTTCATCTTGTTCTTGAAAGACCTTAACTTTGAATATAAATGCCCCCCTTTTCTTGTTACCCTTGGGTTAATTCTGAGCCCTTGTTCATAGTCTAACCACAAATCACTCTAATCCTTCCAGTTTTAGAAGTAAAAATCATAGGAACTCTTGTGGTATTTGTCCTGATGTGAACCATTGCTCATATTTATTCGAGTTTGGGGCCGTTGCAGCTGGAAAGCCCCTCCCTGCATACTGAGAGTTGATGAAGACCAGAGACTGGCCAGCTGGGCTGCTGGTTCAAATCCTAGCTCTGTTATTTGCCTTTGTATGACCTTGGGCAAGTTAACTTTGACTGGCTAGTTACTTAGCTATAAAATAGGGATTAGAATACCCAAAAGGTTGAAACAAGATTGTAAAGTGTAGAGAATATATCCAGTGCTTAGACTATCACATAATATGAATATGCTGGTGGTAATGTTCAGCACTCAGGGTGAATCAGACTAAGACTCTGCCAAATTCTCAATACTTTTGAGTACATGATTTCTCCCATAAAACTTAGTACAAGTGTTGTAAAAGCAACTACTGAATTACAATGTAACTATTTTATCCCAAACCTGTGTCTTCTTCTTAGCACCTAGTAGTAGCTGTGTAACAGGACAACTCTTCAACCTTAAGCCTTAGTTCCCTCACTTCTAACATGTGGCTAGTAACAATGTCTACTTCTCCCTAACTCCCCACTTTTAAATTGTCACTTTCTTTGACCTCTCTGCTGTGGGACATTTTCCACAAAAAGTCCAAAGCTTTTTTCACTTCCTTTACAGGAAGAACAGGAAACAAAAACGAGGTGCTTTGAGATGTGGGTGCAGTTGGCTAGGCTCAAACTCAGGTGAAGACATTTCCTCCCTCACACCAGCCTTCTGGTCCAGGCAGTTCAAGTCCTAACTCACAAATGTTACAAACTGCTTCGTATCCTGAACCTATAGGATCAGTCACCTTTGGTTGGAAATCTTAAAAGATAAATGTAAACATCAGTTCTTGCATGTTTCTTCTTGGTGCTGAGCTGTTACTTCTTTATAAGTGGAACTACTGTCTTGTTATTCCTATGATTGTATGCTGGGAAATTCAGTCTGTTTCCTTCCATCCTTCAGTGCCCATGTGGTATAATCATCTTAAATGGAACACTTAAGAAAAACTGTAATGCTTAAATATCATTTATGTGATCAATGATAATTACAAATGCATTATTTTAGACATCTAAGGAGTGGTAAACTTCCTAACCCATATTTTTTCTTAAGAATTCAAAAACTTTTGTTTTGAAAGAGGCATATATATCCCTATGTCGTTCGACTATGTTAATACCTATTATCTGTGGCCTGAGACTTTTGAGAATGAATGAAATATAGGGTACCAAGATGAATTTTGTTTGTTCTGTAATACCCTGTAATGAGTTTATCATTTCTGCACAAGTGAAAATGTGTTGGGTACTTTTGTTTTGATTTGCCCTGGTAGCCTGTCAAGTTAAACCAACTGACTTCTTTATCCTTCGGTATATACTAGAGCAAATTAATGGTTGTACGTAATAGGAGTTTTGTGTTTTTTTTTAATATTGATGTTTTGAGAGACGCTGTGTGCACAAACGGGGGAGGGGCCGAGGGAGACTCCCAAGCAGTTCCACACTGCCAGCACAGCGCTTGACACGGGGCTTGATCTCATGAATTGTGAGATCATGACCTGAAGCGAAATCAAGAATTGGATGCTTAACCGACTGAGCCACCCACACACCCCTATAGGAGAAGTTTCTTAGGTACAGTGTCTAGATATGCAGTAGGTATCAGGATGTGTTGACTATAAATATCTGAAGTGTGTGTTAACTTGATTTTGTAGCCTTATTACAAAAAGAAGCCACATGGGTAAGATAAAGAAATGTGTTTAAATAAAAAAAATACCTTTTCAGCAGGTAGGAGCCTGCCACAGTTCACTCTGTAGTTTTCCCCATCTCTTATACTCAAGTAATATGCAATTACTTTCTTCCCTCCAGTAGGAGAGGGTTTTACCTTTTAGTTGGCTAGTTTAGTGTAGGATAGGAGGGCAAATGGCCTTTTGCCCACAGAAATGATTTAATTTTACTTAGGCTGACTACTTTTTATTTTTTTTTTTAATTTTTTTTTTTCCAACTTTTTTTATTTATTTTTGGGACAGAGAGAGACAGAGCATGAACGGGGGAGGGGCAGAGAGAGAGAGGGAGACACAGAATCGGAAACAGGCTCCAGGCTCCGAGCCATCAGCCCAGAGCCTGACGCGGGGCTCGAACTCAGACCGCGAGATCGTGACCTGGCTGAAGTCGGACGCTTAACCGACTGCGCCACCCAGGCGCCCCTACTTTTTATTTTTTGATGTTTATTTGAGGGCGGGTGGGGGGGGCGGGGGAGAGGGGCAGAGAGAAAGGGAGACAGAGAATCTGAAGCAGGCTCCAGGCTCTGAGCTGTCAGCACAGAGCCCAATGTGGGGCTTAAACTCTTGGACTGTGAGATCATGACCTGAGCTGAAGTCGGATGCTCAGCTGACTGGGCCACCCAGGAGCCCCGAGGTAGGCTGACTACTAATTGCCTTTAACTCTTTTTGTTCAAAGAATAAACCGTATTCTTTATTCATTCAGTTGCCACCTCTGTGGTGCGTGGTTGTTAATGTGAACCTTCCTAAGTTTGCCTCTTAGGCCATCTGCAACAGTCTATTAAATGCAGATGTGTCCCTGCAAAGGGGGCTATTCCAGTGGATATGAGCCATCTTTAAAGTTAATAGACCTTTTTTCCTACATGAATGACACTGATAGGATATGTTCTCATCTGTAGGCTCAGGGAAGAATTTATGGAAAAATTAAAGAAGAAAACTTTGTTAGTCCTAAAGAAGAGGTGAAACTTGAAGCTCATATCAGAGTGCCATCCTTTGCTGCTGGCAGAGTTATTGGAAAAGGAGGCAAAACGGCAAGTACTTCAGCAAAACCTGTGCAGTGGTATGAAAGGGAAAGCGTTGAAAGGTACTTAGGAGTTCCAAGTCCCTGAATTTTGGCTAATTAATAAAAAGCAGGATCATCTGGGCCAAGGTTTGGAGAAGACTGCCTTTTGTCCTTCCTGAGTGTTGGTATCCGCTACTAGTGAAAAGTAACGCCCCTTGAGACCACTCTGTGTGAGAGGGCTAACGCAGTAGGGGCAGTTGGCAGTTTTCAGCCGAGGGAACGTCAGCTATTTTTGCATGCTTTATGGAAAGAAATTTGTTTTTAAATTTCATCTACCTTTACATATTACTATAACAAGCAAATGGTTTCCAGTTTCTCTTTAACACCTGTAACGTCTAAGTTGTTTTCAAAGCTGTTTACAATTTTGAAGTAATTGGGAGTATACGATTGGGAATCAGACTTTCAGGGTTTGAATCTGGTTCTGCCATTCACTTGTTTAACTGGTCAATTTCCTTGGCTAAGTCTTAGTTTAATCATCTTGAAATGGGCATAATACTGATAACCTGATAGAATTATTGGTGGATTAGAAGAAATTTGTAAAGCCATAGTTTAGTGTTTGGCACATAGTAAGTGCTCAGCAAATGGTATTTTTTTTTTTTTTTTTTTTTTTAAGAACCTTGATTTAACAAGATCTGTATTTATCTTTTCCAGGTGAATGAGCTCCAGAATTTGTCAAGTGCAGAAGTAGTTGTCCCTCGTGACCAGACACCTGATGAGAATGACCAAGTAGTTGTCAAGATAACTGGTCACTTCTATGCTTGCCAGGCAAGTGGGCTCTCATGTGATGGACAAGCTCTTTTGCTTCTTTGACAAACGAAGCAGTCTTCCCCCTGGGTGTGCCCTCACCACATATAAATATTTAAAGTCGTTTGGTGCTAAACATGCTAATCCCTTTTTAGCAGGTGATTTCAGAGACTCTACTAGCAAACTAAACTAGTACGGATCTTTAATCTACAAATCTGAATCTGAAGTTGTTGGAACGGAAGGGTAAAATAAATTTTAGTAACTTTTGATCGGGTAGAAATTTCAAAGCTTTCTCCTTTCACAGGTTGCCCAGAGAAAAATTCAGGAAATTTTGACTCAGGTAAAGCAGCATCAACAGCAGAAAGCTCTGCAAAGTGGACCACCTCAGTCAAGACGGAAATAAAGGCTCAGGAAACAGCCCACCACAGAGGCAGATGCCAAACCAAAGACAGATTGCTTAACCAACAGACGGGCGCTGAACCCCTAATATCCAGAATTACATGCACAAGTTTTTACCTAGCCAGTTGTTTCTGAGGACCAGGCAACTTTTGAACTCCTGTCTCTGTGAGAATGTATACTTTATGCTCTCTGAAATGTATGACACCCAGCTTTAAAAAAAATAAATAAAAAATAAAAAAAAAAAGGGGGGGAGGGAAAGAGAGGAGCTCTGCACTTCCCTTTTGTTGTATTCTCAGTGTAACAAATATTCTAATTTTTCTTAATATACCCCCTGATGCCAGAAATTGGCTTAATGATGCATTCACTAAATTCATAAAATATAGATTGCTCCCAAATCCAATTGTTAAAATTGGATCAGAATAGAGTTATTACGGGAACTTAAGTGTTAAGCTATTAGCATAGAAAAACCGTTCTCAGTTGTATTTGTACCTAACACTAACACGAATAACCTAAGGGAAGTGCTGAATGGTGTTGGCAGGGGTATTAAACGTGCATTTTTACTCAACTACCTCAGGTATTCAGTGATGCAATGGAAGCAAAATTGTTTTTGTTTTTGGAGAATTTTATATACTTTATAAAGATAAAAAGCCCAACAGTTTTTTAAAAAAAAAACTTAAAATTTAATTAGCTGACAGGAAAATAACTGAGAAAAATTTTACTCCTGACTGGTGACAGTAAAGCTGGAAAATTAATTTCAGGTTTTTTGAGGCTTTTGACATCATTAGTTGGAAAATCCAATAAACGTTCAGTGATATGGAGCAGTGCCTATATTTGGAGAGCAGCAATACCATTTAATTTTTCGTTTATGGTAGGGAATGTTTTTGATGGTACTAACAGAGCAAAGTGGTTGCAGGAGGTTTTGGAACGGCTAGTTTAAATGGCTTCAGGAGACTCCGGTTATTTGTTTGGCTCTGTGATTAAATGCAGAAAAATGCTTTGTGCTTTAGACTATCACTACCTAAAGGAAGCGTGTCAGTCAAGAGATGCAGCCCGTGGACCATGAACTGACTGGCAAAAAGCAAGTTTCAGCTTGTCTTACGGGGTGCTTAGTTTGCCAACACATGTCAGACCAGTTGGTCTAGGGTTGGAGCAGGCCCCAAAAAGGATTGTTTTGTGAAGACCAATGGGGCACTCAGATGGTGTGACAGTGTTTAAAGGCAATGCACAGGCTCCATCTCCGTGGGCCGGGCACTGTCATGAGCCTCGCTAAGCTATTTCGGGGACTTTTAAACAATGATAAATCAAGAAAAATGTAAGGCCACCTAAAATATTATGTAAAATACAGCAGGATTTCTGGGTTCTCTGCAACCAGTTATTTGAAAATAAGTCAGAAAGTGGAGACTACCAGAAATCTTTTTGAAATATAATTTGAGTATGAGGACACATTTGATCTTTGATATTTGATACTGAACTCATGTGCCCATTCCTTAACTTGATGGCAAAACCCGGTATGTACAATTATGTGGGTGTGGGTGGTCTCCAAGGCCATTCTGCTCTCAGAATTGTGTTGCTTTTGTTCATTAAATGATCAGTCATTATATTACACTGATCTGAAGGGCCTATATATAACCCTTTAGAAAATAATGGCCTCATTTCTATTTCAAGATGAATTTCTACGAACTAGGTAAGTTTTTCTGAAGATCACTGTTAACAATTAGACATTTTGAAAATGACTTGAAATGTTTTCCTAAATGTTTCCAGAAAACCAGTTTATTTTGTAGTTTTAGCCAAAAAGTGCCCTTTGTCACACGATTCATATAGCATTCATAATGTTTTCATACAATGAATTGCAAAAATTAAAATCAGACTGGCTTTCTGGTTGGATTTCAGGTGAGATGTGGTTAGGCCAGAGCTCTTCCTCAGTGTTTGATTTTTCCCATATTTGTTGTTGTTGTTGTGTGTGTGTATACACACACACACACACACAGATAGGTGCTGCATTTATATCTGCTGGTTTAAAATTTTGTCATATTTCACTTCTAGCCTTTAGTGTGGCAAATCATGTTTTACTTTTAATTAAGCAATGGTAATGGAGTATCTAATTCTGTAATTGAGTTTTGTACTCACCGCACATGGATCATTCCTCATCTGTAATGTGCCCCAAATGCAGCTTCATTTTCCAGATACCTTGATGCAGAATAAAGTTTTTCATCATTAGGTGCAGCTTGGTGTATGGTATCTTTTATTTCTGGTTTTTCAAATAAACATGAATGTTCAAATTTGGTCAAACTATAAACAGATTTTTAGTAATACTACGTCAGTCTCAAGGCAAGTACCAATATCAAGTGGTACATTATTTTCTACATTCCATAGTACTTACTTTGGATCTTTATAATATTGGTACATATGAACTAAAACCTGTAGGTTTTAAGTAACAACACCAGTGGGGCAGTTATGTGTTTTCTGCTTTATTAAAAAAAAACCCAAAACCTGGCTATTCCATTCTACCGAATAAGATTTACACTTACGCAAAATTAAACTGTGAACAGAGAACACAGAGGCCGGGGCCAGTGTTAGCTCCCAGAAATCCTGCTGGGATCTCAGGAATAAAAACAATATATTAAAATTTTAATTTGAATGTATTGATTCTTGGTGTGAGGATTAGCTCACTTACCTACAATTTCCACATTCATTTAGCATGAGTGCCCATAAATAAGACTTGTTTTGACAACAACCTGACCAAGTAGGTGGGGTTTCATTCAGAGTTACATTTTTAAGTGACTCAATCCAAATGTGATAATGACTAAAGCAGTTCATATCATTTTATTCTCATCTGAACTCCACTGGAGTCAGGGATGAAGTGTCCTCTTCTATTCCAAGAATGAAGTCTTCGGGTAATGTCTCAGGTGCTATCTGAGCTAACTGGTCATCATAAGAACGTAGGGTCCATAATTTCTCTAATTCATAGGTCTCTCTGGTTTCTGGAAGCATCAAATGAATCACCATGCTGCCTATCAATCAAGGACAGATAAGAGTTAAGACGAAGAAGCAGTTCATTTGTTTTTATTCTTGTGCTCTCACCCACCTCTATGATAGAATAGTGGTTGTCAAAGTATGGGCCCTAGATTAGCATTAGCTGAGAACTTGCCCGAAATGCAAATTCTGGATACCATCCCAACAAAAATAGCATAGAAATGATGCTGTGCTTTTCTCCGTGCATCATACAGGAGGTACATGACATCGATACATAACTAGTGATGTTAATTAACTTCATCCTAGTGATTAAAGGTGGGCTAGTGGAAGAAAATTCTCCATGGGTGTCACATTTCTGCACATCCTGTGAGCAAAACACAGACTGCCTTTTGTTCTAGAAGGTCTTTTAAGGATGACTGCGTAGTGAATAGTGTCACAAAAACATACCATCTCCCTCTAGAGCAAAGGACAGGCTTGCTTACAGCAGTGGATCTCAAAGACCTTTCAAATTTTCACAGTTGGGGCTGGAGAGAAGGGAGACTAACAAACATCCTACAATACACAGGGTATATATCTCCCTACTCCCACCTGAATCACCTGGTCCAAAATGTTAAGGACAAAGCTGAGAAACCCTGGCTTAATGGCCTTGGCAGAAAAAGTGTCTTCCATCACAGCAAATGGCAGGTCTGTTTCTTGCCCATCATAAAAGATGTAGCTACCCTAACCTACGGGTTCCTCTCTCAGAACGTTGTCTGCAGATGTCATCTGGCCCTATGCTGCTCTCTCTATAGACATGGGCTCAGGGAACCTGCCCACCCACCCGCCCCCCCCCCCAAAAAAAAAAACAAAAAAACTGCTGGCTGTTACTGTGATGAGTAATAAAATCATCCATCCTTCATCTCTAACCCAGGACTAGCCTGGAGTTTCACCAATTCCCATGAAACGGGGCCGCTAACTTGTTAGTTAATAAGAATCTCAGACCCTTCATAATTCTTGACAGTGTTTTTCCCTTTGTAATTAAGTATCTTAGGGGGAAATACTTTGAAACTATGTATATATTAATAACCAAATTTGTTAGGTCTTTTCAAAATTCCAGTCCTCTGTTCTTGTCCTTCTCAGTACCTGGAATGCCCTTTAACTTGACTTCATCTGAGTCATCCTAGGCCAAGATATGTACTCCCCAAGCCTTCTACTACCACTAAGGGATCTCTCCCATCTCTGCCATGTTACCTGTTCAGTTCTCCACCGTCTGTCTGACCTGCATGACTAGTTAGAGACCCATCACATTAGGTGAGAATTTTACATGCGAATAAGACCACCTGGGTTATAATTAAAACTGAATATAAACCTCAAAAATTTTACATGAAAAGCACAATCTGATACCCTTTTGCAAATGAACACAGTTCCAGATTAGGACAAAAGCAAATATTTATCTGTAAAATATGTCAAAATAACTTACCAAAGTCCACACACAGCCAGTCATCAGTGTCCTTCCCTTCAATCTTAACATGAGGTTTGCTTTTACATTTCAAGTATTTGTACTGAAAAAAGCCAGATTACATATTAAAGAGGAAGGATGGAGGAAGTCTCTGTTCTCACCAAGGATGGTCTGTTGGCATAATTTTCTTGATCTTAATTTTGGAACTAGCTTACTCATTCCTCTTAACTGTACTCCATAATAAATAACTTGAGGAAACTTTCTCCCCTTACACCCCACCTACCTCCTATACCTCTCTACTGAATCCTCCCGCCCAAACCCTTCTGAGAGGGCCATCATACTCATCCACCAAGGTGATGCCTCATCTCTGAGGCAGAGAGACCCAAGCTCACTCAACATCTGGTCCTCACCTATATCCACCGCCTAAATGACAATGTTAATTGGATTTTACCATCCCATGTCTCTATTCCCAACAGGTCTTATGAATGGTCTAAAACAACAGATATACTAATATCAGACAAAATAGACTTTAAATCAAAAACTATTACAAGAGACAAGAATATTATATGATAATAAAGGGTCATATAACCCAGAGAATATATTACAAACATGCACCAAAAACCAGAATTCCTAAACATATGGAAACAAACATGGACAGAACTGAAGGGAGAAACAGATGACAACACAATAATACAGACTTAATACTCCATTTTCAATAATGGATTTAAAAAACAGACAAGATCAATAAAGAAGTAGATGACTTAACACTAGAGACTAACTGGACCTAACAGACATTAAAGACCATTCCACCCAACAACAGAATACACATTTTTCTAAAGGGCACACATAACATTCTCCAGGACAGATCCTATGTTAGGCCACCAAACAAGTCTCAATAAATTTAAAAAGACTGAAATCACACACGGTATATTTTCTGATCACAATGAAATAAAACTAGAAATCAATAGAAGGAAAACTAGAAAAGCCACAAAATGAGTCAAGAAATCACAAGGGAAATTAGAAAAGCTCTTGAGACAAATGAGATTAAAAACACATCAAAACTTAATGGGATGCAGTGAAAGCAGTGGTAAGAGGGAAATTTATAGCTAAATGCTGCCATGAAAAAAAAAAAAAGTTCCCAAATCAACAACCTAAATTTACACCTTAAAGAACTAGGAAATGAAGAAAAACTTGAAGCTAGCAGAGGGAAGGAAACAATGGTAAGAGAAAACTAATATTGACAAAAATTCATGAAACCAAGATTTGGGCCTTGAAAAAAATAGACAAAATTATTTAACAAATCTTTAGCTAGAGTAAGAAAAGAACAGAAGACCCAAATAACTAAAATCAGAGCAAGGGGACATTACTAAGAAGCAAAAGGGATTATGAGTACTATGAACAATTCTATACCAGCAAATTGGATAATCTAGACAAAATGGACAAATTCCTAAAAACATAGAACTAAGACTGAACTGAGTTTGAATCACTAATTGAAAACCTCCAAACATTATTATATCTCAATTAAAAAAAAAAAAAAGCTTGGTGGGAATGGGAATGCAAGCTAGTGCAGCCACTCTGGAAAACAGTATGGAAGTTCCTCAAAAAATTAAAAATAGAACTACCCTACAATCCAGCAATTGCATTACTAGGTATTTATCCAAGGGATACAGGTATGCTGTTTCAAAGGGACACATGCACCCCAATGTTTATAGCAGCACTATCAACAACAGCCAAAGTATGGAAAGAGCCCAAAGTCCATCGATGGATGAATGGATAAAGAAGATGTGGTATATATATACAGTGGAGTATTACTCAGCAATCAAAAAGAATGAAATCTTGCCATTCACAACTACGTGGATGAAACTAGAGGGTATTATGCTAAGTGAAATTAGAGAAAAACAAATATCCTATGACTTCACTCATATGAGGACTTTAAGAGACAAAACGATGAACATAAGGGAAGGGAAACAAAAATAATATAAAGATAGGGAGGGGGACAAAACATAAGAGACTCATAAATATGGAGAACAAACTGAGGGTTACTGGAAGGAGTGTGGGAGGGGGGATGGGCTAAATGGGTAAGGGGCACTAAGGAATCTACTCCTGAAATCATTGCTGCACTATATGCTAACTAATTTGGATGTAAATTAAGAAAAAAAAAATTTAAAAAAAAAAAAAAAAAAAAAAAAAAAAGCTCCAGGGGTGGGGGTTGGGGGGCAAAGAGAGGGGAAAAAAATCTCCCAACAGAGAAAAGCCCTGGACCAGATTGTTTCACTGGTGAATTCTACCAAATAAGTAAACAAAAGCTAACACAAATTCTTCTCAGACTCTTTCAAAATACTCAAGAAGGAACACTTCCTACCATTACCTTGAAACCAAGGCCAAAGACACTACAAACTATGGATCATTATCCTTGATGAATACTGATGCAAAAATCCTCAATGAAATATTAGCAAGCCAAATTTCAACAGCATATTACAAGAATTATACACCATGACTGAATGAGATTTATTCCTGTAACGTAAGGATGGTTCCACATGAAAATCAATCTATACAATAGAGCACATTAACAAAATAAAAAAAGCCACAGAATCATCTCAAATTTATGCAGAAAAGCATTGAACAAAATTCAACACACTTTCATGATAAAAATACTCAACTAAGAATAAAAGAAGCTACCTCAAGATAATAAAGGCCATGTATGATAAGCTCACAGCTATTATCCTACTCAATGGTGAAAGAATGAAAGTTTGTCCTCCAAGATAAGGAACATGATAAGAATGCCCACTTCGGCCACTTCTATTCAACACACTGCTGGAAGTTCTGGCCAGAGAAATTAGAGCAAGTAAGGGGGGGGGGGGTACCCAAATTGGGAAGAAAATAATAAAATTATCACAGTTTACAGACAACATGACTTAAATGTATAAAACCCTAAAGATTCCACACAAAAAAACCTGTTAGAATAAATGAATTCAGCAAAGAATTAGAAAATAGAAAATTCCACCCTAAAATGTATATGTAATAAAAGGACCCCAAAAAGCCAAAAACAGTCTTGAAAAGGAAGAACACATTTGGAGCTCTCAACTTATTGATTTCAAAACGAACTACAAAGCTGCAGTAATCAAAACAGTGAGCAAGACAGACTTATGGAATGAAAAAAAGAGCCCATATAGTCAAATGATTTTCAACAAGGGTGCCAAATCCGTTCAATAGGAAAAAGGCGGTCTTTTCAACAAACAGTGCTGGGAAAACTAGATATCTATATGCAAGAGAACAAAGTGAGACCCTTACTTTATACCATCTACAAAAACTGACTCAAAATGGATCTAAGATTTAAAAAAATGACCCACATTTCAGGCTTAAATATAGGAAAGCCTTCACAAACAGTGGAAAGGCTTCATGACACATGATACAGGACACTGAATTTCGCGATTCTTTCTTGGATAGGACACTGAAGGCACAGGCACAAAAACAGATAAACTGGACCTTATCAAAATTAAAAACTTGGGGCACCTGGGTGGCTCAGTCGGTTGGGTGTCCGACTCAAGTCATGATCTAGCAGTCCGTGGGTTTGAGCTGTGCTGACAGCTCAGAGCCTGGAGACTGCTTCGGATTCTGTGTCTCCCTCTCTCTGCCCTCCTGCCGCTCATGCTCTGTCTCTCTCTCTTTCCCTCAAAAAATAAATAAACATTAAAAAAAATTAAAACCTTGGGGGTGCCTGGGTGACTCAGTCGGTTAAGCACCTGACTTCAGCTCAGGTCATGATCTCACGGTTTGGGAGTTCGAGCCCCGCGTCGGGGTCTGTGCCAACAGCTCAGAGCCTGGAGCCTGCTTCAGATTCTGTGTCTCCTCTCTCTGCCCGCCCCTCACCCCTCCATGCTCATGCCCTGTCTCTCTCTGTCTTTCAATAATAGATAAATGTTAAAAAAAAATTTTTTTTAAAAGCAAAAACTTGTGTGCATCAAAGGACACTATCAACAGTAACAAGGCAACCTACAGAATGGGAGAAAATATTTGCAAATCACGTATTTGCTTTGGGATTAATATCCAGAATATATACACAACTACAACTTGACAACAACAGCAACAACAACAAACTCAACCTGATTAAACCATAGGCAAAAGACTTGATTAGGCATTTTTCCAAAGATATACAGATGGCCGATAACACGTGAGAGGATGTTCAACGTCACTAATTGTTAAAGGAATGCACATCAAAATCACAAAGAGCTGCCACTTCTCACCCATTAGGATTACTATGATCAACAGCCCAGAAAATAAGAAATATCAGCAAAGATATGGAGAAATTGGAACCCTTGTGCACTGTTGGTGGGAATGTAAAGTGGTGCGGCCACTATGGAAAAGATCATGGTGGTTCCTCAAAAAATTAATAGCAGAATTACCATGACCCAGTAATTCCACTTCTGATATTAAAAGCAGAGACATGAACAGACATTCTACACTCCTGTTTACAGCAGCATCGTTCTGTCTCCCAAAGGGGGAAGCAACCCAAATGAAACTCGAGGGATGAATAGATAAAATGTGATATACACATCCAATAAGATAAAAAGCCTTAAAAAGAAGAAATTATGAGACAGGCCACAACATGGATGAACCTTGAAAACACGCTAAGTGAAATAAGCCAGTCCTGAAAGGACAACTAGGGTATGATTCCACTCACATGAGGTACCCAGAGTAGCTGAATTCATAGAGACAGAAAGCAGAACGGTGGCGGCCAGGGTATGGAGGGAATGGGAAATCACTGTTTCATGTGTACAAAGCTTCGGTCCTGCAAGATGAAAAGCCTTCTGGCGATGGATGGTGGTAACGACTGCACAATGATGTGAATGTAACTGATGCCACTTAACTGTACACCTAAAAAATGGTTAAAATGGAAAACCTCTCGTTCTTCTTATATCTCTCAGTCCAACAGTCACTTCCAAGTCTTCATCTTACTCCGTCCCACTATTACATGTGACAGAGACCCTGGGACTGTCTTAAAACTCTTCTCCATGCTGTCTTGGTTCCCTCTCTGTCTCTCCAACTACTACTTTTTTGGAATCTTCCTTTGCTTTGCCATATTGCATCAAAGGTCCCCCTCTTATTTTACCACCCTTCTCTAGGCCATCCTAGCTACTGTTTGGGTCTTAACTGTCCCCTCTATGACGAGTTTTCAACAAGGTCAGAGAGGTTATGTTCTCCTGTAGAGTGTTATCAGAATCGGCTAAAGGCCTCCAAGTACATCTTCTTCCTCATTTCTGATGCCTATCCAGTCCAGTTAGAAAATGAACTGCCTGGGGCGCCTAGGTGATTCAGTCGGTTAAGGGTCCAACTCTTGATTCTGGCTCAGTCATGATCTCACGGTTTTGTGAGTTTGCGCCCTGTGTCGGGCTCTGCACACTGGTTGCTCAGAGCCTGCTTGGGATTCTCTCTGTCCCCCTCTCTCTGCCCCTCCCCTACTGTGCTCTCTCTGAATCAATCAATAAGAAGGGCATTCCCCTTCCTCAACTAGGCCTGTGAATCTGGAGGGTAAGGACTAAATCTTTTTCATTTTTATCTTCCCAGTACCCAGCACAGTACTTGGAAACGCTGGATACATTCAAACATTTAAATTAAACTACAGGCAGGGGCGCCTGGGTGGCGCAGTCGGTTAAGCGTCCGACTTCAGCTCAGGTCACGATTTCGCGGTCCGTGAGTTCGAGCCCCGAGTCGGGCTCTGGGCTGATGGCTCAGGGCCTGGAGCCTGCTTCCGATTCTGTGTCTCCTTCTCTCTCTGCCCCTCCCCCCTTCATGCTCTGTCTCTCTCTGTCTCAAAAATAAATAAAAACGTTAAAAAAAAAAATTAAAAAAAAAAAATTAAACTACAGGCCGGCAAGGTCCAACAGAACTTTTGTGCAATTATGGAAACGTTTTATAGTTGTGCTGCACAGTATGGTAGCCATTAGCCACAAGTGGTCACTGAACACCTGAAATATGGCTAATACAAGTGAAGAACTGAATTTTTAATTTTAAATTATAATTAGCCACAATGGCTTAGTGGCTACCACAATGCACAGTGCTGCTCTAGAAATCCCCCCTGGGTCATCTAGCCTGCCTCAAATTATTTATTTTTATTTTCATTTTTATGTTTTTATTTGTACTTTTTATTCATTTATTTGTTCATTCATCACTCATTTATGACCACAAGAGACAGGGATCAGAAACACCCTGATCCATTTATCCCCATAACTTTCACTATCAAAAACATAAAACAAGCATGCAAATTCTGAGAATTTGGGCTTCTTGTATGATCTCATATGGCTTTCCTTTTTTTAAGTGTTACTCCTCAACATGATGCACTGGCACTATTCCGTTAAGTTAATGATTCCAAAGAGGAAAGAAAGCATCCTACCATTTTCACAATGTAGTAGGCCATGGCATGCAAGTGTCGGGTAGATGTTCCACTACCAATCACAAAGTAATCTGTGTATTTCAATTCCGGAGGAACCTTGATCACGCAAATGTCTCTTGCATTCTCTTGCCTCAGAAGTGAAACCAGCATATCGATGTCAAACTTGGGGCCAGTATGATCTGAAATGCACAAAGATTCACTTGTGTCACGTGGCCAAGGAGACGACACTACATGCATGGAGACGCAGCAGCTAACAATGAAACTGCTCCTCTATGAGGGTGTTTAGATCTAAAGTGTTTTGAAAGACAGCAGGGCCCAGACCTCCTGGAAACTAAACCTGTGGTTTCGCACAGCACCGCTCAACTTTCATGGGAAGAGTGCTCCCGTTACACAGAGCCACCATACATCCTTTGCTGTCACCGTTTGCAATAAAACCATACATCCACCACAAATGACTTTCTGTTCACTAATACTTGAGGAAGTGAGCGATACACCTCAAACATACACAGAACTACAATTGTGAGCCGGAGGAGCTCTTAGGTAGTATGTGGTCCACAACCTTCACTTGAGAGATGAAGAAAACTAGCCCTGGTAGAATTAGTGCACCAGCCCCAAGCCATGGCATCCAAGTGTCAGGTAGAAGTTCCACTACCAATCACAAAGTAATCTGTATACTTCAATTCTGGAGGAACTTGGTTCACGCAAATGTCTCTTGCATTTTGAAAGAGTTAAAACTTTAAGGGTGATTTTCATTTTGAATCCTCGAGTTTTTCTTAGAAAGGCCTTTGGGTTATGTAGCAACTGTTATCTGTGCAGACTTAACTTTTTTCTGTACAGATGTGCATATTTTCTGTCCTTTACCTTGGAGTATTAGAACATGTAAATTTAGGGGCGCCTGGGTGGCTCAGTCGGTTAAGCAGCCGACTTCGGCTCAGGTCGTGATCTCGCGGTCCGTGAGATCGAGCCCCGCGTGGGGCTCTGTGCTGACAGCTCAGAGCCTGGAGCCTGTTTCAGATTCTGTGTCTCCCTCTCTCTGACCCTCCCCCGTTCAATGCTCTGTCTCTCTCTGTCTCAAAAATAAACGTTAAAAAAAAAAAAAAAAAAGAACTTGTAAATTTATAGCTTTCTCTTACATTCCAAAGCTGATTCCCAAGAATCCAGGATCTAAGTCCACTAAGACCTCTCCCTCTCACACCTAACTTTTCACAGATGTACTCTATTTACAACCACTCAAATTTCTAAAAACTTGATAATTAGAGGGCTTCTATTGGCTCCGTCTCCTATTAGCGATTCTTATGCACCTCTTAGACCCCAGCCCCTTGCTCTTCCTCAAAATCCTTACTCCCTAACACTTGCGGCAAGTCCAATTCTCGGGAACCCTAAGAAGAATGTGAAGGGAGCTGAGGATGGTGAGATTGTGATGCCAAAGGTACGGTGCGGCCTTTCGGACGCTTGGGGTTTTGGAGACGTCAGTTCATCTCCTGGCCTGTTAAACACACAGTTGGCGCCAACACCTGTGAAAACCCTTCCAGCTCTAGAGCAGTAGGAGTTTTGTGACTCCAAGAGAAATGCATAAACGGGGGAACTCAGAGCCTCCTCGCTGGGACCCGGCTCCCGGCTGCCCGGAAGGGTCGCCGCCGCCCTCCTCCAAGCCCGTACCTGCCGTGCTTGACTCCGGCTGCCCCTCACCGGCTGCCCCCTGAGCCCGCTCCTCCAGGCCGGGTCCGCCGTGCAGGCCGCGCGCGTGATCGGGAGTCAGGCAGGCCCGGCCGAGCGCCGGTCCCGCCTTATGCCACCCCGCGGCCAGCAGCCCAAGCCGGGGCCCCGGGCCCGCCGAAGGCCCAGCTCCCGGGGAAAGGGCCCTGCACCACAGCAGCGACCCGAGTCGCCGCGCCACAAGCCCGCCAGAGCCCATCGCTGTAGCCCAGCGACGATTCACCGGGCGGGCCTTAATGGAGCCCGAGTGGGTTCTTCGGCTTTCGATTGGCTAGGCCAATGCGCGAAGGCCTGGGAAATTGACGTAAGGAGAGTGGGCGGGACCAGGACACAAATACGGGGGTCATGGGCGGAGTCTGAAGGCCAGTGGGGACGCTGATGACCCGGAAGGGATTGTTGGGATTAGGTTTTGTAGGAGTCTAAGGAGAATTTGACTGCCCACTCTTGCTGTGACCTTCGTCATAGTGCATTGCACCACGTTGTTCCCCCCCCCCTTTTTTTTTTAAAGTCCATCTTCCTTCACTGCAATGTAAACAGCATGAAGGCAGAAAGTTTTGTTTTTTGTTTTCAACTCTTGTCTCCACAAAGCCTGGAACAGGCTGAATGTTTAGAAGATGCTGCTGTTGATGGATGGAAGCAGAAAAATGTTTACTTTTAGCCCAAAAGGCTGACTATGGCCTGTACAGTTCTGATAAGGATAAAATGCTTACTAGTTGCTACGTTCTTAAAGGGTCTCGTGACTGCCTGTACCTCTCACCCATGGTTAATATCTGGCTGAATTATAAGTAGCAGAGAAATCTTATGAAAGTAATTTTGTGAGTGAAAGTTCAAAGAAGACATTTATGATCTAATATTCCCTGTACATCCCCGTCCCCACCTCCAGCACTAAGCATATAACCACCAGTTTCATACAGCAAAAATGAGGCTCTTTCTGCCCAAGAGTCCTGTCCCCATGCTACTTAAATAGACTTAATAAGGTGCACTGTAAAACATTTCAAGAATTCTGTCTTGACCATGGTGCTAATGAACCTGCAACAATTACACTGGAATTAGGACATAAAACGTCTATTACCAAGAAAAGTATCAAGATTCCCTAGCAAATTTGAAATCTCATCTGGAAAATCTGTTATTCTGGGCTCAGGTGGGATGGGAAGCAGAGGTGTAAAGGGCCGTTTGGAAAACGTTCTTAGCAGATCCGCCCTTCATGTACACTCCCCATATTGTAGTGTTCAGTACAACGGCCTGTATTGTGGTGCCCACCTCTGTGAGAACAAGGAGTGCTGAGGCCCAGTTATAGTATTAAACCATAGGATTTGAGAGCTAAAAGAGACCTAGGGAGGAAAAACCACTTGCGCATAGCCAAGCACTGCAGAGCCTGAAGTGGGGTCCAAACCCATGAACAATGAGATCATGACCTGAGCCGAAACCAAGGGTCAGACACTTAATTGACTGAGCCACCCAGGCACCACCCAAAGGTTTTTTTTGTTTGTTTGTTTTGGTTTTAATTTAACTTCTTGTCTTCATTCTCACTTCCTCAGTCTGAGCCCCCCATTAGCTCTTATCTAATTACCAAGACAGCCTCCTACCTAGCTCTCCTATCACCAATCCATCTCTACTTTTTCCATTCTTCATGATGCCATGCTGTCTGCTAGAATTATTTTAGCCTCATCTGCTACCTGCTGTTTTCCAAGAATACCATAAAACATTTCAATGCTGAGCTTTGCACATGCTATTCCATTGTTTAGCGTGCCCTTTTCCACCTTTTCACATGATGAACTCAGACTCACTCTGTAGGACATACCTCAAACATTTAGGTATAGCCCCCACTCTCTCAGATGGTCCACCAATGAGAAGCCACCGGCAGTGCTCTGGGATGCCCTAAACCACAGGGTCAGTGCTTCATCTTATGGCAGTCCTCGATGCCCACTTCAGACTGGATTCCCTGTCCTTACAGCAGGAAGATCATGCCAGACAAACCAACACACAAAACATCTGAGAAAACATGCAACACAGACTTGTGCTCCATGGGGACTTTGGGGGGAAAAGATAGTGCCTTAGCCCTACATTTATAAAATAGTGAGTCCATAGTGCTCCTACTCTGTTTAAAAGGATTTGCTCCCCCTTCCGATTAGGAGGTTTACAAACAGGAGGACAAAACAATTAAAAAAATTTTTTTTTAACGTTTACTTATTATTAAGAGACAGAGAGAGAGCACGAGCATGGGAGGGGCAGAGAGAGGAGTAGACACAGAATCCGAAGCAGGCTCCAGGCTCCGAGCTGTCAGCACAGAGCCCAACGCAGGGCTCGAACTTGCGAACCGTGATATCATGACCTGAGCTGAAGTCAGATGCTCAACCGACTGAGCCACCCAGGCACCCAGACAAAACAATTTTTAAATAGAAATACATAAACTTAGAGTAGCTGTAACTAATGGGATTTGTAAGAGAGGTAATTTTAATCCTAGCCCTTCTCTCTGCATGGTCTCCTGAGGGCAGGATTAGTACAAAGAAAGTGGAAATCTGGGGGAAAGGATGACACTTAAATGAGGCAGGAATATTCACCCACAACTGCTCAGCAATGAAATGAACTGCCCTATGAGGTCAGGAAGGACAGCTGAGTCTGGAAAGTAGTGGTCCCAACTTTTTAAATTTTAATAAACTTTTATTTGAAAAATTGTGGCTCTTTGAATACATGCATGACAAAAGCTGCTATGAGCTAAGCAACATTTTTAACTAAAATCATATTGAATTCCAATTAGCATCTACATCCATTTGCTGTGGGAAACATGTTTATTCTGTCCAAAGACAATGTTTGATCCATATATGGATTTGAGGATCCTTTGCAACCAACAGGAGGCTCATGGTTTACAGATTAGGAAACAAAGATGTGTAAGAAATTAACGCATAGAATCAGCAAAGGTTGGACGTGATAAACTTCTCAGTCCCCAAACTATATGAATTCAATCATTAACTTTTTTTTTCAAGTATGCTTCACACCCAGCATAGAGCCCGATGGGGGATTTGAGCTCACGACCCTGAGATCAAGACACGAGCTGAGATCAAGGGTCGGTTATTTAACCAACTGAGACACCCAGGTGCCCCTTAATCATTAATTTATTAAACAATTATATGTCAGATGTGATGTTAAGTGCCCCGTGTGTGTGTACATCAGGGAAGCTTTCTCAGGCTTTCTCTAGTTTAGCCCCTGGGCCCTGCTTTGTCCCAACTTGCTCTGTTCTTCTTTCCTCTCTATTCTCTTTGAAGCAGGTCCCTGAGGCCCCTCAGGTGTTGTCGCCCCAAGTAGCACCCTCACCCTCTCCAGCCACTGAGACTAGCTGCAGAGGACACCCCTGTGACTGCTGCTTCCCACTGTCCTAACTTCCCATGAAGCCTCAGGAAACAAGTTTGGGAGACTTTTGACTGTGGCAAACAGGGCAAACGGGAGGCTCCTGAATCAACACCCCAAGGATGTTATTAGGGTCTATAATCTTAGGAAGTCCTTTTAGTCATGGGCTCTGGTTAATTTATAATTCCTGAATCCCTCAGTAAGCTGCTTTAACCCTCTGTTCTCAGCACCTCAAAGGTAGAGATTACCAAGCCGTCATCCCCTTCTGATTCTGCCTTTTAGAAGCAACCACAGAATGAAAACAAAATCCAAGCCTAACAGCAGATAGCCCTGTTCTCAAGTGGGGGCATTTTGTATTTCTGTGGGCCCCACTAATGGGTAATATTCCCCCCTCCAAGTCTTTACCTCAGGTAGGAAGGAAAATCTGTGAAAAAAAACTTGTGTTAACTAACATTAAGGACACAGAGCTGACAAATATTGCCTATGAAATCATAGATTATGAGAAACTGCTGTTTGGAATTCTTTTTTTTTTTAAGTATTTATTTATCTTTGAGAGAGTGTGGCAAGGGGAGGGGCAGAGAGAGAGGGAGACAGAGGATCTGAAGCAGGCTCCATGACAGCAGAGAGCTCGATGCGGGGCTCGAATTCACAAACCATGAGATCATGACCTGAGCTGATCATGACCTCACGCTTGCTTGAAGCATCAGAGGCACATGGGTCATTTCACACTGAGAAGCAGTTTTGATAACTCTCTCTCCATCCCCGGTACAACACTTTAGATAAAGGGGTTTCAGACACAACTCTCCACATTTATCTCAACTTTACATTTCTCGGGAGCAAGCCCCCTGAGTCTGCATCTCAGCTCTGCTGGTAATGAAACTGTGACATCCCTAATGGAACGTAAAACAACATTACTAACAGGACATGGTTTCTCCCCAGACCCCACGACCCTTCTGAGTAATTGAACTGCAGATCCATGGACTTTCTCTGGTGGCATTAAATAATGATTCAGAAGCTCTGTGGCCCTTTTGACCCAAAAGGTAAATCAAAGTTTCACCCCCCACGAACAATACCTTGGGCTGTTTTCTTTTCGCCAAAACCCAATTTCTGACTGGACTCTGATTTTTTCTGTTCAGATCTGTTGACAATTCAGTAAAAATTCTGTTTGCTTTTCCTTATAATAATCCCAGTTTTATGAATTTTCTCTATTTCATAATTATTACAAGACTTCAGTAATTCGCAAGGGCAGATGAGTGGAGCCTCTGATGGCTAAACTTCAGACAGTGGGTTCAAAGCAAACAGACTTCCTCCTCAGCAGACCTGATTAGGTCTCTGCTTTGGGTTGTTTCCAGGCTGGTGCCAAGTCACCACTACAGGAGGGTGCTCATAGGCAGTGAGGGGACAGCTTACCGATTGGTCAAGTTTGAACTTGGAATCTCATCCTTACAACTGCACAGTTTTATTTATTTTTTATTTTTATTAAAAAAAATTTTTTTTTACATTTATTTATTTTTGAGAAACAGTGAGACAAAGCGTGAACGGGGGAGGGGCAGAGAGAGAAGGAGACACAGAATCCGAAGCAGGCTCCAGGCTCTTAGCAAGCGGTCAGTACGGAGCCTGATGCAGGGCTCAAACCCACGAACTGTGAGATCATGACCTGAGCCGAAGTCAGACGCTCAACCGACTGGGCCACCCAGGCGTCCCACAACTGCACAGTTTTAGACCACCCCTAAGGAAAGCAATTGACAATAGGCATTCATGTCATGATTGTGGTACATCCATTCTCCTGTGTCCCTGGGAGCTTCACAAATCCGTGCTGAATAGAATTCTGAGAAATGTATATACACACACACACACACACAACTATTAGGAGCCCTGTGGGCTGGTCCATTCAAGATTCAAGCCACTTAAAATACAGAGAGGCTTTCTTTTTTTTAAAGTTTATTTATTTTAAGGGGGGAGGAGGAGAGAGAGAGGCAGAGAGAGAGAGAATCCCAAGCAGGCTTCATTCTGTCAGGGAGGAGCCCCACTCGGTGCTCGATCTCACAAACCATGAGATCATGACCTGAGTTAAAATCAAGAGTCAGACACTGAACCAACTGAGTTACCCAGGCGCCCCCAGAGAGGCTTTCTTAGCTCCCTGGGGAAAGGTCTCAGGCCAAGTCTAGCCATGATATGAGTGGCTTCTGGGGACACCACATTTCCTCCAGGCTCTTTCAGCCATTTCCGGCTGATGATGCAAGAAGCTGCTGTCTGGAGCAAGGTGGTAGCATCAAATGTATAATTACTTAAGGACCAATAACATTTACATCATTTGACGGTTTTGTTATAAAGGCATACCTCAGTTTATTGTGTTTCCCTTTATTGCACTTCTCAGATAATGCTTTTTTTTTTTCCTTAACAAATTGAAGGTTTGTGGCAACCCTGAGTTGAGCGAGTCCCGGAGCATCCTTTTCCCAACCGCATTTGCTCACTTCACGTCTCTGTGTCACATTTTGGTATTCATGAAATATTTCAAACTTTTTAATTATTATTGTATTTGTCATGGTGATCTGTAATCAGCAATCTTCTATGTTATTATTGTATTGTTTTAGGTGCCACAAATTGCCTCCATACAAGGTGGCAAACTGAATAAATGTGTGTGTTCTGACTGTCCCTCTCATCTCTCTCCCTCTCCTTGGGCTTCCCTATTCCCTGAGATACAACAATATTGAAATTAGGCCAATTAATAGCCCTACAATGACCTCTAAGTGAAACCAAGAGTTACACGTCTCTTATTAATAGCCCTACAATGGCACTCAAAGTGAAACCAAGAGTTACACGTCTCTCACTGTAAACCCAAAGCTAGAAATGATTAAGCTTAGTGAGGAAGCTATGTCAAAAGCTGAGATAGGCTGAAAGCTAGGCCTCTTCTGCCAGTTAGCTAGTTGTCAGTGCAACGGAAAAGTTACTAGAAGAAATTAAAGGTGCTTTTCCAGTAAATACAGGAGTAAGAAAGCGAAATAGCCTTACGCTGATGTGGAGAAAGTTTTAGTGGTCTAGATAGAAGATCAAACCAGCCACAACATTGCCTTAAACCAAAGCCTAATCCAGAGCAAGGCCCTAACTCTCCTCAGTTCCGTGAAGGCTGAGAGAGGTGAGGAAGCAGCACAAAAAAGCTTGAAGCACAGGTTGGTTCTTGAGGTTTAAAGAGAGAAGCCGTCTCCATACCATCAAAGTGCAAGGTGCAGCAGCAAGTGCTGACGCAGAAGCTGCAGCAAGTTCTCCAGAAGATTCAGCTCAGATAATTGATGACAGTGGCTGCACTAAACCACAGACTTTCAGTCTGTACAAAACAGCCTAATATTGGAAGAAGATGCCATCTAGGACTTTCAGAGCCAGAGAGAATTCAGTGGCTGGTTGCAAAGCTTGGAAAACAACAAAGTTTGAAATGACAACAAAGGATTTAGAATATGACATAAACTTAGTTGATCAAGCAGCAGCAGGATTTGAGGGGATTGACTCCAATTTTGAAAGAAGTTCCACTGTGGGTAAAATGCTCTCAAACACCATAGCACTTCATGAAAGGAAGAGTTCATTCATGTGGCAAATTTCATTTTGTCTTATGTTAAGAAATTACCGCAGCCACCCCAACCTTCAGCAACCACCACCCCGATCAGTCAGCAGCCATCAACATCCAGGCAAGACCCTCTACCAGCAAAAAGATGACAAAAAGTTGCTGAAAGCTTGGATGATGGTTAGCACTTTTTTTTTTTTTTTAGCAGCAAACTACTTTTAATTAAGGCATGTATATTATTTTTTAGACATAATGCCATCACACACATAATAGACTACAGTATAGTGCAAACATAACTTTTATATGCACTAGGAAACCAAAAAATTAATTTGATTTACTTTATTGCAGTGGTCTGGAACTGAACCTACAGTTTCTCTGGGGTATGCCTATATGAGGTGAAGTAATATTTTGGGTTAGCCACCGAAAAATGTGAATCCAACAAGAAATAACATCTTTAAGTTGGAGGGTAGATTTTGTAGGAAAAGACAAGGAAGTCAGGGCTTTGAGTTTCAAAACTCTAGACAGTTTTGAATCCAATGGCTTAAATTTCATTTCTACAGGGTTGTCCAGACTACATGTGAGGAATGAAAAGATTGCTAATAACTCACTCTTTTAATAAGTTATAAAGTTATATTTCAAACCTATAGAAGAGGAGAGAAAAACAAATGAGCTGAGATTTACCAGATGTTCATTTTGCTATATTTGTTTCAGATCTTTCCCCCTTTAGACATGTTAGAGATCCAGCTCAAGCCCCTTTACAATCTTCCCTAATTCCATGTCTCTCTTTCTCAATCATTAGCTGTAGCCACTGCCCTGAGTTTGATGTGTGCCATTCCAATGCATTTCTATTATTTATCTCTCCATATATGCATAAGCAATTTACAGTATTGTTTTTAAATTTTACCTGATTATTTATCATATTATACCAATGGCTCATTATGGACATAGCTTTGTTCTTTTCATTTGTGTTTCCCCAATTACTAGTGTGGTTGACCATCCTTTCACATGTGTATTGGCATTTAGATTTTCTATTGTGAATTATCTGCTCATAACCAATTTTTTTCTATTAAGTTGTCTTTATCTTAAAATTCTTTTTAGAAGTTATTTTATTCCACTTAAAACATTCGAGAACTGCTAAAGAATACACGTAAATGTAGATAAAATATAAAGAAGAATAATAAAACAAACCTATAGTCAGCTTAACTAATCAAACACGACTAGCACTTTTGATGCTCCCTAGAGCACCTCATTCCCCTTCCCCAGGGACAACCACTGGGCTGAATTTCATGTAATGATTATTTTGCTTCCTTCCTGTAGGTTTATGACATGTTTTTATACTTTCCCATCTGTTTAGTTTTCCTTGCTTTTGAAAACTTTATGTAAATGGCATCATATTGCATGTATTCTTTTGCAACTTTCTCTTCTCTGTCAATATTACATTGGTGAGTCTTCTTGGTGTTGATAGCTGTAGATTCATTCGTCTGTACTGATGATCAGTATTCCATTGTATGTCACAAGTGATGTATGCATTCTACTGTTGAGGGGCATTTGGGTTGTTCCTCATGCTGCTCTGAATGTTCTTATCTTGTCCTCAGGAACACATGCACAAGAGTTTCTCTGGAACATACTATACCTAGTAGTGAGGTTGCTGGATCGCAGGTATACGCATCTTCAGCTTCATCAGATAATGCCAGATTGTTTCCAAAAACCAGTGTTCTGAGTTAAACTCACAACAGCAAAGTAGAAGTGTTCTGGTGTTCTTTCTTACCAAAACTTAACTTTGTCAGATTTTTTTCATCTTTGCCAATCTACTGGCAAATGAATTCTCATTGCGTGATGCTTTGCATTTGCCTAACAGTTCTTGTATAATCTGGGTACTAATCTTCCATCAGTTACATGTATTGCAAACATATTCTAGTCTGTACCTTTCCATTGTTTTTTAAATTTTTTTAAAATGTTTATTTTTGAGAGAGAGACAGAGTGAGTGGGGTAGGAGCAGAGGGAGAGGGAGACACAGAATCAGAAACAGGCTCCAGGCTCTAAGCTGTCAGCACAGAGCCCGACACGGGGCTCGAACTCAAGAACCATGAGATAATGACCTGAGCCGAAGTTGGACGCTTACTGTCAGGGCCACCCCGGCGCCCCTGTACCTTTCCATTGTTAATCAACTTTATTGAGGTATAGTTATATAAAACACACGTAATCAAGTTAAGCCTACAATTTGATACTTTACAAATGCATACAGTTATGTAATTACAGCAGTTATGGTATAAAAAGTTTCCCTTGTGGGGTGTCTAGGTGGCTCAGTTGGTTAAGTGTCTGACTTTGGCTCAGGTCATGATCTCACAATTCATGGGTTCCAGCCTCATGTCCGGCTCTGTGCTGACAGCTCAGATCCTGGAACTTGTTCTGACTCTGTGTCTCCCTCTCTCTCTGCCCCTACCCTGCTCATACTCTGTTTCTCTCTCAAAAATAAATAAACGTTAAAAAAAAAAAAAAAGTTTCCCTTGTCCTCAAAGTTCCCTTGTGCCCCCAGTCAATCCTCTCCCCTTCCCTCTAGTCCCAGGCAAGCACAGATCTGCTCTCAGTCACTACAGTTTTCCTATTCCTCAATATCATATCAACAGAGTCATAAGTATGAGCCTGTTGAATACATGTCTTATGAATACATAACTCAGTATGTGTGGCTTCTTTCCTTTAGCATAATACTTTGAGATTTATCCATGTTACTCCATCTATCAATAGTTTATTTCTTTTCATTGTCAAGTAGTATTTCATTGTATGGACGTATTGCACTGGTTTATCCATTCACCAAGTGATGGAAATTTAGGTTGTTACAAATAACATTATTATGAACATTTAAGTACAGGATGTTGTGTGAACATGTCTCAATTTCTCTTGGATAAATACCTAGGAGTAAAAGGGTCAAGTCATATGGTATGTGTATATTTAACTTCATAAGAAATTGTCAAACTGTTTTTCCAAACAGCTGAATTATTTTCCATCTGGCACTTCGACCAGCAGTATAGGAGAATTCTGTGTTGTTTTTGTTTTTAAACAAGAAGTTTGTGGTGACTTTTTCATATAGAACTTCAAAATTGTAACATTATCCAATACAGCAATATTTTTCTTTATGGTTGATGCTTTTGGGGATTTATGAAATCCTACATCACTTGGTTCTTCATGTTGTGATTCTCTGATTTGAAATTTCTGAGAGGATTATTAGATATTTTTTCCCCAGAAAGGTCTTTTTTTTTATATTTCCCCACAGTGGTTGATATGCAATGTACACTTAACTTACTATGTCTGAAAATATAGATTTGTTGTCATTACAGAATAATGTGATATGAAATTGAGGGTAAGACCTCAAAGTCCTCAGTTAAGAAAATTACATTCATGTAATTGAAATTCTCTGAAGAATTATTGTTTCTCAATTGAGTTCAGAATAGACTTGAACAATGCTTTGAAGCAAAGATCAGCAAACTTTTTCTATAAAGGACTAAGCAGTAAATATTTTAGACTGTGTAGACCGGAGGTCTCTGTCCCAGCTACTCAACTCTGTTGCTTTCACGCAGAAGCAGTCACTGACAATATATAAATGAATGAGTGTAGCTATGTTCCAATAAAACTTTATTTATAAACACAGAAATTTGAACTTCATACAATTCTTATGTGGCACAAAATAATGTTCTCTTTTGATCTTTCCCAAACATTAAGAAATGTAAAAACCAAGTTTTGCTTACAGGCCATTGGAGACTAGGCAGAAAGCCAGATTTGGCCCATAAACCATAATGCACCACCTCTGACTTAGAATACAATCCTCTTGACATCACTGTAGGAAACTGGGTAATATCATCCTCCGCGTTTCCCACAGTAGAGCATTAGACTTTAGAGTTCATCCAGTTTAGTTTCCCTCTCTTCCAGTTTATAGATGAGGAGGTTTTGGTGCAGAGAGAGAAAATCACTGGCCTCAGGCCACATAGCTAGTGAGTGACAAGGCCAGGCTGGAGCTCATGTGTCTTGATTTAAGTCCTAACTACCTTCCTCAACTCAATTACAAAACCTAAAACTATATCCACAGCCACAAAATCCTTCCACCACTTCTCAACAGCAATTAATCTTTTTTTTTAATCCCAATAGAACTTATTCTAATAAACACCTTAAAATTAAGGACTTACCAAGCTCAAGTCCTGATATTTAATTTGTATCATTAAAACCTATACAATGCAAACAGCAGTGACAACTGCATTAGAAGTTTTGCCTAGTGAGATGACATGATGATACTTGTGGGGAAATTACAGAGAATTAAATTTGGTGATATTCTAAAATATCACTAAGACACCCAAATTCCAAAAAGCCAATGGATGATCTCCAAAGCAAATATTATTCCTGAATTTCAAAAAGGAATGGCAGTTCAGTTATAAGTAGCAGAGGAATAGTTTCATAGATTAGACTGAGGCCAATGGGGGATTGGCCAGGATGAGGGGAGGGGCCCCCAGGCCAGAGATGAGGGCCCTCATTTCAGTGAACATCTGGAACCCAAGCCCAGGACAGCAGAGTCTTTATCTCTTGTTCATAGCTGTATCCCCTCCAGACCAGAGCCTGGAACATGCTGGGGATCAGTAAATGATGGTTGAAGGATTAAATCAGTCCGCAAAGAATATTTCCTGAGAACTGACCTCAGAATTTTTAGAGTACATATTCCAGAAGCTTTGGGATGCTTCTTTGTAAAAAAAAAAAAACAAAAAAAAACAAAAAAAAAAAAACAAAAAAAAAAAAACAAAAAAAAAACCAAAAACACACACACACACACACACACACACACACAAAACAACAACAACAAAAAAAACCTTAAAGGATTCCTCCCCACCAGGAGCCTCATCAGAAGGTGGTCACCTTCACCCCCTGAATGACTGTCTTCTCATCTGCTCTTAGCCTGTCACTTGGGTCTAGAGTTATTATCCCTTTTGGATATAATGAATGCATTGAAAGTATTGCCCTCTAAACTCTTCAACAATTGGAAATTCAATGACGGCAACCAATGTTTATGGATGAGTTGGAAGTGTTCAAAGTGCAGGCATTTTTAAAAAGTCCTTGGAATAAGGAATTCCCAGAATAATTTATGACCTATGCATTTCAATTTTCTTGGGAAGTTCTAATTCTCAGCAAACATTAATCAAGTCATCCCACTGTCTTTCAGGTTATTTCCCCCATTTTACAGATGTTGATTCAGCAGAAGTTAAATGACTTGTTGCCAAGGTCACATGGAGACTATAAATCTAAAAAAAAAATCATGATTTCAGCCCCCTCTTCTGCCATTTGTTAGACTGGAATGGAGGGAGTTTTAAGGATTTCCACTGGCTTCCTAGGTGATTGTGTGTTTGTGGCTCTCCTATATCCCCTGTTGATATGATAAGGGAAGAGCGGATCTCAAGACCAGTATTTCTCAAAGTTAGGTCCTGGACCAGCAGGACCCGTATCACCTGGGAACTGGTGACAGCTCCAGATTATGGGGCCCCACCCCAGAACACTGAATTAGAAATTCTGGGAGTGGGGCTCAGCAGTCTGTGTTTTAACAAACCTGCAAGTGATTCTGCTATAACTTGTTATTCTGTTTCTGCTTTAGGAACTAACGTTCTGGGCTCCTAATCATCAAAATGATACAGCCTCTTCACATTGCTTGTGGCCCGAGGCCTCACTTGGAGAATATACCACTATGCCATATACAAAGTGCTTTCACGTCCATTTGTTCTTTCAGGTGGATTTGGAGCAACCCTGCGAAGTAAGTAAGGGAAGGATCACATGTGCATTTTATAGATGAGGAGACCGGGGTTCAAGAAAGGCCAAAAAACTTGCCCAGGGCTACTCAGCTCTAAGTGGCAGGGCAGGATCCAAATCCAAGTCTTCTATCTTTATATCCATTTACACACATTTACAAGAGGTCCGGGACCTCTTCACTTAGTCCACAGCAGGGTTTCTGACATCTGGGGCCAGATACCATGGGGTGTTCTGTTGTGGGGTGCTGTCCTGTAGATTCTGGCCTCTACGCATGAGATGCACCCCCACCTTAACTATGACAACCAGAAATGTCTCCGAATATTGCCAATGCCCCCAAGGGGCACAGTGACCTTTGGCTGAGGACCACTGATTTATGGCCAGCACATCATTGGAGAGAAGTTTCACAGTCCATGTTCTGCAAATTTTGCATTCTTTGGAGATGATTTCAGAAAAAAATAGCTTCTTTTTGGCCTCCAGGACATCTATGAAGTGAAGGAACTAGACTAAATGTTGGTGTACAAGAAGTGTTTCAGAAAATCTTGACTACTCCTTAAGAAAATTGACAATAATAATTCTGTCATATCATTTCGTATTCATTATGCATTCAAATTCCCCTCAGTTGTCACAGGAATATCTTAACTGGTTTTTGTTTTGTTTTGTTTTGTTTTTTTGATGCTAACATGCAGTCTAGATTCCTAAATTTCTTTTGGTTGCTGTGTCTCTTTGGTCTTTTTTAGTTTAGAACATTAGTCAACAAACTATGGCCCATGGGCCAAATTTCCTACCACCTGCCTTTGTAAATATGCTTTCACGGGAACACAGCATGCTCTTTCATTTACATATATGATCGCTTTTGTGCTGCAAGAACAGAACTGAGTAGTTACAGCAGAAACTATATGGCCCATGAAGCCTAAGATATTTGTTCCCTAGCCCATTACAGAAAAAGTTTGCTGATCTGTGACCTAGAACTATCCTCTTGCCTTTATTTATTTATTTATTTATTTATTTATTTATTTATTTATATACAATTTATTGTCAAGTTGGCTAACATACAGTGTATACAGTGTGCTCTTGGTTTTGGGGGTAGATTCCCATAATTCATTGCTTACATACAACACCCAGTGCTCATCCCAACAAGTGCCCTCCTCAATGCCCATCACCCATTTTCCCCTCTCCCTTTCCTTGCCTTTACTTTTAATTTAATACTGTTTAAAGAATCCAGAACAATTACAGAAAATCTTTTTTTTTGGATTTATCTGATTATATACATTTATATATTAAATTTATTGAAGTTTAACATACTCTATATATTTTTAAATATAAAATACTTATGAAATTATCAGTACTCCATGGGGCAGCATTAAACAGCTTTTTATGTGTCAAAACTATAATGCAATAGAAAGGCAAACAACAAATTGGAAAAATAATTACAATTCTAAGATCTTATTTCTTTTCACACTTTATTTTTCAGGAAGGAGAGAAAAAGAATGCCTTGTCTGACATATGGTAGTTTTAGTTACAAATGGAGGTAAAACCCTTACTGATCAAGTTACTATATCATTTAAATAGGAAAACCAATAGGAAAAGCATGGGCCTCCTTTTTGGAAAATCATAATGTATAATTTCAAATACATGCACCAGAGTGTACAGAAATCCAGATATATACACAAGAATGTAAACACTCTGAGTGCAGGGCCGGGTACCTAGCAACATGCCTGATACACAGAAAGTGCTAAATAAATTTCCATGGAATAAATGGGTGAATACCATTCCTTTTTTTTTTTTTTTTTTAACTTTTTTTAAATGTTTATTTATTTTTGAGACAGAAACAGAGCATGAGTGGGGGAGGGGCAGAGAGAGAGAGAGAGGGAGACACAGAAGCTGAAGCAGCCTCCAGGCTCTGAGCTGTCGGCACAGAGCCTGACGTGGGGCTCGAACCCATGAACCGTGAGATCATGACCTGAGCCAAAGTCGGACACTTAACCGACTGAGCCACCCAGGTACCCCTTGGGTGAATACCATTCCTTTACACACCTGGGCAAGGTAGGTTGTCACAAAAATATTCACACCTATTTATGAGATTAGTATATACACATTTTTTAGTATAAGAAGCATGTTTGGCTTGTTACTGTTTTGCTGGGAGCTCATGCATGTTCATTGAAGTAGAATTCAGTTAGGTTGGAACATGATCTTAAGGACAGGAATACATTGGAGTTATGCATTTGGTTATACGGATAGCTAGAAAGTGTCCAGCCTCTCCTTCCAGTGAACCTAGGCAAGACTCTAATGAATAGTATCTTCTCCCCCTATTCTTTGGAGTGTATCTATCCCACTAATCACCTAACACATTATAACTGAAACATACATCATAATGAAAAAAAAGCACTGCTAACTGGTTTTATCAGTTCTGTAACATGGCTGAGGTTGTGCGCAGTATAATTCCTCTCTACTTCTCTAAAATGTCATTTAGCCCATAGAAAACAAACAAACAAACAAACAAACAAGACAAAACGAAACCCCAAAAAACCTTTGGACCTCCCTAAGCCACAATATATATTCTAATAATAATTTTTAGGGAAAAAAGTTAATAGTCATCGATTCCGGCACAGCTCACATAAATGGCACTGGAGTAAGCTGTTGGTCAGAAATAAAGCTGAAGAGTTAAAGAATTCCCGGTTGGTGACTGAGCAGTGGATCTTTTTCCTGGTTTCCAGGGCGGAACATGGCCTTTGCACGGTTGAGGGAAACACTGAGGCCATTGCCTTTGACTACGATCCCAGTACTGTTTTCTATCAGTTTGTATCCCTTGCGTTTTCTGAAAACAACATGTTAGACAGATTAAAAATAGATCTCCAGCTGGAACTGTTACTTTCTACAATCTTACATGCCAAGTGTAAAAGGGTTAATTCCATTTAACCGAATCCACAGCTTTTAAAACACTGATGTCTTATGAAAGTATAGTTATTTTCCCTTCTTCATGCAAGAAATATGCCTGCCTACTATAATTTGTGATTATATGTTAAACATTAAGCTGACACAATTTTGTAGTTACTCATGTCTGGTAGCATTTTGAGGATTAAAAATAAACCATAGAAAAATTAATAATCTAGTTTGGTATTCATCATTCAATGGAAGATTTTCCTCACCTACACAGAATGTTTAAAAGCAAAAAATAGGGAAAATGGCCCATTTATGCAGAAATATGCAGAAGTTTTGACAATATACTATGGGAACTTAAAGTGTTAAAAGCAGCAACTTACTTGTACACCAAAAGGGTGATCGCAGTGACGAATATGGCCAAGCAGCCAACGGAGACCAGGGCACCATTTGCCATTCTTAAAGGGGAAGCTGGGTCTTAAAACAGAAGCAAGACAGTATTAGTGACATCTTCCACCTAGAGGACATGCTACTCATAATGCAATTAAATAAATGAAGAAAGTGGCTATCAGAAGATACATGGCTCCCTCTGGGCTTTCAGTAATCTTTTCCATTAAATAATACATAGTCTTTGGGTCAGGTTATCTTCCATTTAGAGAATGAGTTAGCATGTCTGGAACACCGTGTTAAAGGGCTCCGAAGAGAGATGTCATGTCCTGGAGACACCTGCTCAGGTCTCAGCTGACCCTGCAGCACCCACGAGGTGAAGGGCTCCATGCCCCTCCTGGCCACTCCTCTGGCCTCATCTCCCACCACCTCCTTTCCAGCGGCTCTAAAAATCCTGGGAGTTGCCTATCCTCCCCGTGCTCTTACAAATCCCCATGCCCTCTGCTAAGACTGTCCTTCCCCTGGCTCCTCTCAAGTGTTCACCCCTCAGGGTGCCTTCCAGACATTCATGAGGGCACTGGGTCACGACACCTGGCTGTGTCACTCCTCTACCTGCCTCTCTTCCTCTGCCTCGATCACATTGTGTTGCAATTACTGCTTTACCCATGTTTCTCTCCCACTAGATTATAAGAGCCACAAAACAGGGGTTATGTACTCTCTGTATTCCTGGAAACTGGCAAATTAACTAGTCTCATCACTACCACTAAAGTATGATTGGGGTTTATCTATTTTTCTTCCATCTCCTCAGCCACCACTGCAGTCCCAGCCACCAGCCTTCTCCCCAAGAGGACCTCTTGTGTACCTGCTTCCACTTTTACCTTCCAGGGATCCTTGCTTCACTCAGCAGTCAGAATGATCTTTAAAAGCATCAATCAGATCACGCTTCAAACTTGCCGGTGGCTACCCTCACACACAGAATAAGACCCAAGCCCTACCACTGGTCTACAATGATCTAAATGGGCTGCCCACTCTTGAAATTCAGGTTTCAGTTCAAAGGAGGCCCTTCACCAAGCAGATGCTGCTGGGTGGGCAGGACTTTCCCTGACCTCCAATCTAGAGAGCTGACTTTGACCCCTTTCTCTCCCATACTTATTACTCTCCATGTCCCCGCCTGGTTTTATGTTCTTCACAGTGTCTTCTTCTTCTTCTCCTTCTCCTTCTCCTTCTCCTTCTCCTTCTCCTTCTCCTTCTCCTTCTCCTTCTTCTCCTCCTCCTCCTCCTCCTCCTCCTCCTCCTCCTCCTCCTCCTCCCCCTCCTTCTTCTTCTTCTTCTTCCTCTCCTTCTTCTTCTTCTTCTTCTTCTTCTTCTTCTTCTTCTTTTAATGTTTATTTATTTTTGTGAGAGAGAGAGAGAGAGAGAGAGAGAGAATGGGGGAGGGGCCGAGACACAGGGGAACAGAGGATCCGAAGCAGGTCAGCACAGAGCCCAATGCTGGCCTTGATCTCATAAACTGTGAAATCATGACCCGAGCTGAAGTCAGACGCTTAACCAACTGAGCCACCCAGGCACCCCTCTTCACAATGTCATCTTATTTGTTGGCTCTTTCTGCCCACAAAAGCGGGAATCTTCTTCATCTGGTTCCCTCACTCGTCTGGAACTGTGTATCTCCTGCCTAGATCTCTGTTGGACACAGAGTAGATGCTCAATGAATATTTGTTGAAAGAATTGCAGGTGCTTCACAAATGTTCATGGGATCAATGAATAAAAGTCATTTCTGCTCAAAGTATATGGGTTTGCCTTTGAACAAGGATATTTCTGAAATTCCAACTTTGAAACCCAAGCCATCAAGTTACAATCCCCACTGGATTAAAGGCTCTCTTTCTGAGCTTCCTTTATGTAGATTTTGAAAATGGCTCAGGTCACCTAAAGTTATCACTCACTGCAAGGAGAATTAAAGGAAAGCAAACATCTAAACATCTAATCCAGATAAGAGAACAGGGGTTTGCCAGCACTGAGAAAGCTTCATAGAATAGGTTATGACCCTAAAACGTTGTTCTAAAAAAACCCCGCAGCAGCACAAGAGGAGTAACTGTGGCAGCTCCTGGAGGCAATAGTTTTGAAGACAGGGGCTCACTCAGGTCCAGGGCCTCCAGCATGCCTCCTTCTTCCCTGCCCATCCCGCTCTCCACCCCGGTCCCAGTGCATCTAGTCCTGGAGGAAGCAGGGTACCTTTGTATCCTTGTTTTTTTTTTTAAATCTATACCTTAGATCTCACCAACTGTAAGCTCTCATACAAATAATTATATGTATGACTACTTAAGCTCTTCTTTCAAGGAAGTTAAAGCTGCCTTTTATATGGTTAATGAGTAAATATATATTTCAGTACATTTTACCTTATGAGATAGGCTCCAGATCCAAATGAGTTGTTTTGTTTGTTTGTCTGGTTTTTTGTTTTTGTTTTTAAGAGAGAGCGAACGAGCACGTGTGAGGTGTAGGGAGGGGCAAAGGGAGAGAGAGAGAATCCCAAGCAGGCTCAACGCCCAGCATGGAGCCTGATGCAGTGCTCAATCCCACAACCCTGGGATATGACCTGAGCCAAAACCAAGAGTTGGACGCTCAACCAACTGAACCAGCCAGGCGCCCCCCCAAAGGAGTTCTTTGTGAGTTAGTCATTAGATTGTACCTGGCAAGATTCAAATTAAGGAGCAAAGTAAGTGCTGTAATGTGTACACAATTTAATCTCTCTTTCCATTCCACCACAAAGCATTTCTTCTAGGAGATAAAGCAGTATCTTTTAACAAAGTCGATTACAAGTGAAATTCAGTTGGGCTCACCAGGTGGAGTTCTAATTTGTGGTTGGGGAAAATTAGAAGCCACCAGTAAATGAACATCTCTCAAAGAAATCCTTTAGTCCACTCTGCTACCATTTTAGCTCTCCAGGCAGTAGGGGGCAGAGAGGAGAGGAGATTTGCTGGTGAACGTGTGAGGACTACGTAGGTTGGTTTGTCACTGTCACGCTGTAATGCTTGCTAGAATTTGGGAAGGGAAAGAGGAGACATATGGCAAGTTAGAAAGGAGCCAGGAGTCCACTTGGTTTCTCATTTTTCTTCTTGGCTTCATGTCTTTGCCGAGGTGGATTCTAATGAAAACATGACACAAGTCTCCCCCTTTTATAGTTTAATTGAAGAACATTGTTATTTTTTGATGTTGGGCTTTACACTTTTCCCTTGAAACATAAATCTCTTTGAACATGCAGTGATCGTATCCCATTATTACTGGTCCATGATCACAGCTGATTTTTTTCATCAAACGATTTTCCTTTGGTCATTATTTCATTGGGTCTCTCTCTCGTTCTCTCTCTCTCTCTCTCTCTCTCTCATCCCTGCCCTAAGTAGATTTGCTGTTGGACTTTAATGCCAGTTCTGAAATCCACATTAACGATAGTTCAATGATTTTTGCACTGAATATCAAACAGTGACAACAAAGACTTGAATGGCTTTATTATGAGACACACACTGTACCTGCAGTATGAAATGTTCATACAACATAAAACAAAACTTACCTCTTGCAGGGACAGAGACGAGGGTGCTCGTAAGGGCCAAACTGGTATCATCACCCAGGGTGAGGTTCACACAGTATGTCCCAGACCCAGTGAAGGCTCTTCTCACGGTCAGCAAGCACATACCAGCCACGTCCACATCCACAGGGTCGCACACTGTGCTGTGGGCGAGCTGGCAGGTCGGGTCAGAAACTATGGTACAGACCTCTGTGGGGATTCTGGGGGTACAAATGGCACCAAGGGAGAGAGATGTCATATCAGTTTAGAAGGGACAATCACAATCATTACGCATCTATAAAACTGAATTTCACTTTATTATTTTATTCTTGCATACAATATAAGAATATCAAACTATATGATGTCAAATTGTCACATATAATTTATTCCTAAAAAGCCTGGGTGTGAGCTACTCCTTCCCCTGTATCCTCAGAAAGGTGTGGCCCTGGGGGTGGAGGAGAAAGAAATCATGACCCCCAAGGCAAGGGGCTGTTGGAAACTGTGTGAAGTCCAAGTCATTCTTCCACATCTGAGCTTCCTAGAATGCCTGCAGATACAGACAGCTTAGGTGTTCGGCAAATATATTATTAAATGCCAGAGCTGGCCCTGCCTGGGTCCCTGCAGAGGTACAACAGTGACAGCAACAGGAACTATTTATGCAGTATTTACTACGTGCAAGGCACAGAGCTGCAGATGTGTGACATGACCTTGCCTATTCCTTTCAATGACCTGACAAAGAAAGTAAGATTAGCCTAGTGTAGCAGGTGACAAACCAGCTCAGGAAGGGGAGAGACTGGCCCCGGGTCACACAAGCAGAGGTGGATCTGGGACTTGAATAAGTGAGGTTTGATGACCATTGAGGCAAAGTGGCCATGCATTACTGTCTTAGCCACTGTGTCACCCGTGAGTGGCCCTCCCGGAAGCAGAGACCATGCTCTGATGCTGGGGCTGGTGAGGCATGGGTGGCATGGAGGACAAGCACTCTTCTCAGCTGGCTTCATTCCTCCGTTAGGTTTTTCCCAATTTTCTGCCATCCTCATCCCTCCCCTCTCCCAAGCTTCTTATCTGTCCCTTCTTATTAATTATCACTAGGACATGGCCATTCCACACTGGTTTCCCACCACTCAGAGGGGCCTCAGGGACCTAAGAGCTGGGTTCCGAGCCAGGTCCCAGCCTATGAACCATGCTCTGCAGGTACCCACCATCTCGGGGCACCGTGTGCCACAGTGGGCCCATCTGTAAAATGAGGAGACTCGGGATTGGGTAAGGATTCAATATGAAAACAGATATAAGATGTTAAGAACACAGTTAAGTATTCAATCAATCATTATTATTCAATTTCATCAACAGTTAAAGGTAATGAGCATTGCTTAACTCGAGCAAAACTGTGCACGTCAGAGCGCCTCATAGGGCCCTTCCTTGTCGTGGCTGACTGATAAATCAGGAATCTAAATCAACTTGGAAGGGGAGACGGCGTTAAGGCCTTTGCTCAGGCCTTGACCCGCTCCTCTGGCTGACATGTACTCACGTTCCTTGGCAGGTCACGACAAAATCCATCAGGGAGTTGTCAGGCTGTGGCACGGGCATCAGAACATCTGTCATCCGGACGATGTTAACCTCTAGAATTCCCTCTAACAAAACAGCCCCCAGAGAAAAACAAATCAAAATACAACAGATGCCAAACCAAACTGTTACCTAATAAACCAGAAAGCCACACAAAATGGAGGAGACACAGCCTTCTCCCCGTACCAGAAGCACACCAGACCTAGGAATCTACCCCATAGCTTGAACTGAACTGAACTGAACTGTTCTTCGTTCCAACCCAGCTCTTCATTTCTGGAGTCTGTGGATGTGTCAGAAGGCAGCACTCCTTCTGGGCAAGAATTTCAGAAAAAGCTACCTCCTGGGAAGATGTAGTGCTCAGGCTCAGGCCTTGGCCACCTTCTCTCAGCCCCACGTGCACAACTTGGGCTTCAGCCCCCACCTGTCTTCTCTGTGGGGTACCTGTGGGCAGTGCCCATGGTGCACAGCCATCTCTGGTGGCCCTTTCTTACACACGAGAAGTTTGACTTTGTGAAATCAGCTAGAGGAACAAAGTGGATGTTTGGAAACTTGCTACTGCCCTTTCTTCAAAGCACCTTCATTCAAATTTCTGGACTCCACAGTGTGGGGATCAGGCTCCTTAGCATGTGGGCCTTATGCTGGGCTCATTTCCACCAGAATGTCTAAGGAAGGCCAGGGACACAGGTGGGAATCTAGACACTAGTAGAGTCTTTGCCTGGGCACATGTGATGTCACCTTGAACAGAGTGGGTGCCCCTGCCCCCATCTCTCCAGACTCAGCAGAGCAGGAGGGTGGCCCAAGGTAGATTCTAACATCCTTCCCCCTGCTGCTCTTACCTACAATTGTGATGGTGGCTTTAAAGTAACCGTATCTGTAAATCTGGCACATTTCATCTGGATTCTCCCTCAGCTCCAGAGGGTTGTCATTAGCTGATGCTGGAGAGTTGGAATAAGATTTTAGATTAGTTGCTGAGAATGTAAAAGACGTACATAATTCATAATAACCAAAAATATAAACAGGTACATGACAACCAAAAATTTAAACATCTACCTGCCCTTTAGAAAAACATCAAGAGTTCTATACTATCAAATCACTGCAGAAATTTGAACCATGTAATGGCTCATGTAGATGTGAAAGCTTTGAGGCATTATAATTATTAATTTATATAAGTAAACCAAATCCTGTATCTTCTTGAAACACAGGAATCAAATGAAAGGTAGAAGCCATATTAAAATGTGTGATACAGCAATCATGATTAAATCAAGCAGGCCGTAATCGATAAAAGCACAGTTTAATTTTTGAGGCAGGTGTTCTGGGCTCGACTTCAGGTCTCTTGGTTTTGGCTGTTTGAGACCATGGGCACATCATTTAACTTGTCCTTACTTCAATTTCCTCATCTATAAAATAGGAACAACACCTCCTGATCCACTGAGGTTGAACTATGCTTGCCATATAGGAAGTCCTTAATAAATATGTTTCCTTGTCCCAAGCTGTGTCTCCATACATCTATTTAGATGTAGATATGCTATAACATATATAGATACATAATTACAGATGGGAAGTTTGGTGCAAAAGAGATTAAGAAGCAAGCAACAAAGAGAAAGGTAGTTCTTTTCCTGTTTGGGTGTTTCATAGCTCCAAAGCTTACATTCTAAAAGTCTTGTAGCAATTGATGGGCTGAGGTGTGGGGAAGGAAAGGAATGAACACCAGACACTTTGAAAATAACCCAGGGGCACCTGTGTGGCTCAATCAGTTAAGCAGGTGACTCTTGATTTCGGCTCACATCATGATTTCACAGTCGTGAGATTGAGCCCTGAATTGGGCTCTGTGCTGTGTGTGCAGCCTGCCTGGGATTCTCTCTCCCTCTCTCTCTGCCCCATCCCCTGCTTGTGCACACACACACTCTCTCAAAAAAAATAAATAAACATTGAAAAAAGAAAATGACTTGTCGAACATGATTAAGGCAAAGAATTTAATGCTCTATTAGTCGCAATTTTAAAAGCTCTAATTATGGTGTTGGTATTCCTTTACTAAAATAAAAAGACTGGAAGGAAAATAGGATAATGAAAATTTCAAAAGGCATGAAAGTGAACCTAGTTGGGGGGTGGGAAGGGCATCAGAACTTCAGACGAGTTGCACCCTAACGTAGTGACATGTGGGTATGAAGCTGGTTGGGAGATTTCTCGAGGGCTCCTCTGAGCCTTTAGTGGGTAGATGGATGTGCCCTGTGACTCTCCTTTGTTCAGAGGGCCTTCTCTGAGTGATTCCCAGAGCTTCTCTGGAAACAACTGCTGCATGGCACACACTTTGGAAAAGAGACACAGCAAGAGATTTCTTTTGTGTTGGGTATTAAAGATGGCTGGACCCCTTAACAGGCAGAAATTATCAAGTTAGAACATGGAATCATGACCCTGCCATCTTTTAAAATAAAACTTCTTTTAAAAAACGCCCAAATGACAAAAGTTAAGGATTCTACCTTTGGTAGAATGCTTGTAAAAACGCATATGGAATTTTGTAGACATATCTATAAGGTCAAGTCTATATCCATGTATCTGTAAAATCAAGGCATAATTAAAGGACCAATTAGATAAAGCCAGGCTTTATAGTGAAGCTTCCCTTTACTATAAAATGTAACTAACTCATAAGGTTACTACCTTATATCTAGTGATCCAACCTATGGAAATAATAACAAAAATTTGAAATACCCTTTCAGTGACTTAAAACATATTTTTTTTAATAAATGCTGTATGATATAAATATATTCTAAGAAAAACAGCTTAATAAAAATGCAACTTAAAAAAATGAATGTTAAATAAACTAACATTACATCCTTTACCATTTAGGAATTTCTGGACAGTTCTAAAATTACAGGCATCTACAATTTATTTTGAATTTTATACCTGGTCTCCTTACTTATAAAGAAGATCATCAATAATTATAGAAAAAGATATTCTTACAGAAATACCAGAATGAAGCTATATGATTAGATTTGTTCAGTGCAGTTATATTTGTAACTGGAATTAGGATTAACCTAATCAAGTGTCAATAAGAGAATGGTTAAATAAATTATACATTTATACACCCTATGTACTTACATACTGTATTTATACCTACAACGAAATACTATGTAGCCATTGAATAAAGTGAATTATATTTATATGAACTGACAAGGGAACGAGATCTATGATGTTTGTTAAGTGCAGAAAAGCAAATTACAGAACCATATATATAGCATGAGCTCATTTACATAAAAATCAAACCAACAACACCTATGTATATTTATAGAATATGTTCGTGATGCATAGAGAAAGATCTGGAAAGAAACGCTCTCAACTATTAACAAGGTTTAATGCTTGGGAGGAGAATGTGAATAGGGACTTTCACTTTTATTCTAGACTTCTCTATCGCTTGAATTTTTATTAAGGAGCATGCATTAATTTTGTAATTTAAAACGTTTCAAAGAAGAATGAATCAAAATCAGTAATGACTTGTATTGTCTTGATTTAGCTAGGCCAGAGACTTAACAAGATTTCATTTTATTAATAACACACTATTATAACGCTTATTATTTGGTTAAAAAAAAAAAAAAGAATTGCAACAAGTCTAGACGCCGTGATGGAGTATTTCCTCTGGGCTTGGGGATGGCGCCCTCTTGTGACCAGTGAGGGGGATGCCAGTCTATTACCATTCCCCTGATAAAGTTATGCTAAGATGTAATAATGTAGGGTAGGATGGGGCATCAGATGCAAGCTAACACTTTCCAAAGTAGACTCTTAACAACTTCCTGAATGTCCTTATATACTATCAGTAGAGCATGGGATTTAATTAATTATGCCTTATATCCAGAACAATTTTTATGTCTGGAGTCTGTCCAGCTTGCTCACTGAGAAATACTCTCAAGGTACATTCTTTCTTGGGCCATTTGGAAACTACTTTCAAGCATGGCTGTGTTTCATGGGACACTAGGTGGATGTGGGCAGGGCAGGGAGGAGATTGGAAGTGGGGATGGCCTGAATGTTTATAAGGGGACAAGGTGTCCTCTCATAGCTAGAAAAAATGGGAGAGTAACAGAAATGTGATGGGCCAGACCGGGAAAGCATCTCTACACATAACGAGGACCAGTACAAATTAGGAAGTTCAAAGAACTGCACACAAGTCATGAAATTCTACTTGCAAAATGACTTTAAACATGCTCTCCTGTTTTCTCTATTCTAACAGCTTAAAATGGTGATAAAGCAGTTAAAGAATAACAGGTACAGAATGGCATCACTGCAGAGTTTCTACACAATCCTTTAAGCTAGTGATGTAATTATGTAACCTATGTTCTTGTGTGTGTGTGTGTGTGTGTGTGTGTGTGTGTGTGTGTTTCTTAGGTGTTAAGGAACCCCCCTCCCCCCACTCAAAGATCACCTGGAAACACTTACGTAGAAAAGAGGTGGGTTTTGGAGGTTTGGGTGAAGGTGAAGGACAGGGTCCAGGCACCGCAGCTTGCACAGTGAGGTTAAGGTTAAAGGTTCCATTGAGCACATATGTATGATTCAAAGTTGGATTGTTGGAAACAAACAGACCAGTATTATCCCCGAAGTTCCACTTGTAGTAAATGGCCGACTCATTGAGGAAGTGACTGGGGTCATGAATCAGGACAGTGAACATAATGGGGAGGTCCCTGAGGAAGGTTTCATCAGATAAATTTCGATCATTCTTCTGGTACATAGTCACAAACACAGGAATGTGATCTAAAAAATATACCCAAAAATAGAAAGAACACATGATTGCTTGATTTTAAGTGGATGACTTCAATAATGTTTTCAGGTTAAAAAATTAAAATTAGGGATAATTCAGCATCATTTTCCCTTTTCCTACACAAGTTTTCCCAAGTTATTCTGGAATCATAGATGGGGTACAATATAATAGATAAGTCTGGGAAGGAACCTATATGAATCACAACCTAACCCAGAACACTTGCTCTAACTCTTTCTTAACCAACTAGTCACCAGAACTAAGTGTTTCACCATCAGTTAGAGTTCACACGACTCACCTGTTACCACGTACACATCTTTCACTTTTGCAATAGGAACATATGCCCGTCGGTGTCTTCTATAAACAGTTACTTCCATAAGTTGAGGGCCAAGTGGCACATTGGCTGTGTTTACAGAAACTCTTGCTGAACCCCGTCCTAACTTCTGGAAATACTGACCTTTGAAAAGATGGAAATTTTTAGTTATTGGCACATTACATGATCATTTTAGGAAGTTGTTGTTTCTTAACGACTTGTGACTGCCACTTAGAGAGTGCTCTGGAAAAAGAAAAACAGGATGGGGATGTGGTCCTAACTGGTTCAGAAAGGAAGATAGTGCTTATTTCATGTAAAACCTTCTATAACAAACCCACAACTAAATAAATATAATTGTATGTAGTTGGTCAAAATGAAAAGAGCTGTTTGGTGGGATAATACAGTTAGTCCTTAGTTTACAAATAAAAAAGTTTTTATAAGTGATCAGGCACTTGAAATACATATGTTTCTCATAGAAAAGTGTCCAAGGGAGTTAAAACAAATTATCCAAAAATCTACCTTATTGTTGTAACAATATTACTATTTCAGCTCTATTATTGAGCAGCTTTTTTTTTTTTTTAGGGGACTAGAATCTTCCACTTTCTAATAGTATTCATGTATAAAAATGCAGTCAGTAAGTGATTAAAAAGAGTATAAAAAATAATGCAGTGGTTCTATAAACACATTCCTAGGACACTCCTGACTCACTCTTTTTCTTTCTCCAGCCTTCACATCAATCTAACTACCACTGGCTAGCTAGTGAAGGTAATTTCTGTCCTTCAGGATTCAGGGATGTTTTTCTAATCCCATTGAGGCACCCAGCATAGATGTGTGATTGGAACAACAGAGATGGTAAGATGGATGCTTGTGGGGATGACTAAGGACCATATTTATCACATGGTCAAAGGTATCAGAAAAATACACTAATCTTCTCAGGGAGATGTGATGTGGGATCCCCTTTATCTTGAAATGCAGGGGTAGTTCTGTTGGAGGTTGTAGGGGAAGAAGGTATCTCTTGGGGAGTTAGTTATACGTGAGGAAAATGTTAGCCTGGGCATTGAAAGACCACAGAAGCACTTGGTAGTTGAAGGAGATTACCAGTTAACTCAGAGACATCAGAATATGGAAATTCAAAAGTCTTGTTAGAAAAATGGCAATTTCTGGGCTGAAAGCTGATTTTTAATAAAGACATCCTAACTAGCTAAATTAATGGATGTTAACTGGGCTAAGAAGAGAATGGAGTGTTAGTGAGCATACACGACTCCATGCAAATGGTAAAGTCAAAGAAATGATGACATTTGGTGAGTTGACTGCCAGGGCCGTGAAGACAGTGAAACAAAGCCAGCCTTCAATCCCCTGATTTAACTAGATGGGCATAATATTTGATCTATATTTTGTACTTCATTAAACTGATGTGCATTGTTAATATTTGTTTTGATTTATAAATGAGTTAATTGGACAAAGAAACTTTCTCTAATTTATGAAGACAAAACATTTAGAAGTTTAGAGCCTGTACAGTTGGTAGCAGTCTTTGTACGTCAGAGCGAGGTGGGACCTGGTGATGTTTTTAACTAAGAACTTAGTGGTTTTGCTAATTATAACCTAAATTTGCTCCTCCTAAAAACAATCATTTCAACAATAATAAAACAAAAGTGGATAACATTTGTGCTTAAAAAAAAAAGAAGGTAGACTATGTCAAAGAAGAATAGTAGTTAGATTATGTTATTTTTACACAATGGAATATTATGCAGTCGTTAAAATAATGTACATAATTTTAATAATAGCCAAATGCTCATGATACTCAACAAAAATGTGTATACAGTATAATCTTAAGAAATACTAGCAAAAAAAAAAAAAACCCACCATTGTGTTAACAGTGGTAACATCTGGTGTTAATTATATACTTTGCATTTTTCATTTGTACTTTTCTGTATTTTCCAAATTTCCTATAAAGAGCATAAATTTCCTTCTTAAAAATTCTCTTGACAAAAAAAAAAAAAAAAGAAAAAATCAAATGCCCATCTGTGTGCCATTCAAAGAAATACTAATATTTTTTTCATATTGCTGTTTTAGACAGAAATAAATTGAGTAGTTTTATTTTAAAAAAGAAAGCTGAATTCGTTTTTTTCCATCTTTCAATTCTATAGTGTCCCAAAGATTTGCTAAGGCTAAACAAGATTTTATTTTTATTCCATACCCTCCACCCCAGCTAAGAAAAGTTAACAAAGTAACTGTTGTGAAACTCTTAGTGTTAGAATTCTTGATTATGGAATAAGAAAAGAAAAAAAAGGAAATTTTTAAGGGAAAGTAAAGAAGCAGATAAGGGAGTTTTGTAAAAAGTCCAACCAAGTGTGTGAAAGACGTAGACAAAATTCCATCTCTTCCATCCGGGGTGGTGAGGGAAAGGCTTTCCGTCAGGGAACACGTTATGATGGCCTGGGCTGTTACCATTTCCCGAGTCAACCTCCTCCGTCCAGTTGTAAACATACTGGTCAGAAGATGGACCAGTATCTAAACAGAGAAAGACACAAGCCAGGCTTGTCATGTGGGCTCAGAATGCTCAATGCTCATCACTGAATTAAACATCTTTTCCTATTTTTCATAAATATAAATACAGTTGGACAACTAAAACCCTAAAATTCAGAATTCATCTGGTGGTGCATATGTATGCCTGTTTCCTGCAGATAGGTTACATTTTAGTAAAAGTTTCATCTAAAGCAATTATTTAGAAAGGTTCAATCTAGAGATATCACAATATATTTATTTTTAATATTGGTTCTCTGAATCACAACTGTATTCAAACCAAACGGAAGGATGCTTTCTTTATCTTTTTATGTTGGTACTGCTTTCTGTAGCTTCTTCTTTTTTTCTTTCCTGAGTCATTTGGCATCAAATGACTCTCTACTTTTAAAGATTTTGGCATGCTTCTCCTAAAAATAAGGACATTCTCCTACATAACCTCAGTATCATTAAACTCCTACTAAAGTCTAATCAAGGGTCACATACAACATGTGGCTATTTTGTCTCTTCAAATGATCAGAAAAAAAAAATAGAAGTAAATATGGAAAAAAGTTACAATTGTTGAGTCTAGGTAGAAGGTATTTGTGTACTCAGTATACCCTGATTTCAACTTTTTTGTATATATGATATATTTCTTCTTTTCTTTCTAAAAGTAAGCTCTATACCCAATGCGGGGCTTGAACTCAGGATCAAAAGTTGCATGCTCTACTGACTGAACCAGGAAGGTGTCCCAACATATTTCATTTTAAACAGGTTATGGTAAATATCTTTTCACCTAGAATAGTTTCCTCACCCTCTTGGTTTTTTATGTCACTGACATTTTTGAAGAAACTTTTTATTTATTAATCTATTATTGTTTTTTAATTCTTAAATTGTCCCAAATAGCTAGTGAGAGTCCCTTCAAGCTAGCTCTTGTGTCCTTGTGATGTGTCTCCATTGGTCCTTGAGCATTTCCGCACTTTGGGGCAGGCTCACCTGGTACTTTCCCTGTCCTCGACCTGGAATTAGTATTTTCCTCAAAGATCCCTAGTTCCTTTAAAAAAAAATTTTTTTTTAACATCTCTTCATTTTTTTTGAGAGACAGAGCACAAGCGAGAATGGGGCAGACAGAGAGGGAGACACAGAATCTGAAGCTGAGCTGTCGGCACAGAGCCTGATGCGAGGCTTAAACTCACGGACCCTGCGATCATGACCTGAGCCGAAGTCGGACACTTAATCGACTGACCCACCCAGGCGCCCCATCCCCTAGTTCTTTTTCATGGTAATAGATATTATATAAACATTTTCATAAGTCACTGAGACTCCTTTATATAAAAATGCTCAGAGAGATAGATTGTCATTTGAAATATTCATATAAATCAGTTTTAGAAAAGAGAAAAATTACTACAAAATATTAAGCACTTAACAGTTTAAAAATATCAAACCCTTTTTGTACAGAATCTAATGTACAATTCCTAATAGGAAGATGATAATAAGGAATGAACACACTGACAATCTATTAGAAGTTGTAAGTAATAAAATCAGATCATGGGGCACCTGGGTGGCTCAGTCAGTTAAGCGTCCAACTCTTGGTTTTGGCTCAGGTCATGATCCCAGGGTTGTGGGATTGAGTCCTGCAACCGGCTCCATGCTGTCAGCACAGAGCCTGCTTGGAATTCTCTCTCTCCTTCTGTCCCTCTCCCCTACCCCTGCACTCACACAAGCTCCCTCTTTCAAAATAAATAAATAAATAAATAAATAAATAAATAAATAAATAAATAAATAAATAAATCAGATCATAAGTGCATTTAACAGTCTTGTCAATGATCAAAGAGTCTCAGTAATTAGCTCAGAGTTTTTGAGACTGTGCAGTTCTCAAGATAATTTCCCTTGATGCGTTTGTGTTCATTTGCACTCTTTAACATGTACAAAGAGCTGACCTGCTTTAAGAGCAAAGCAAAACCAAAATATACACATCTGAGCATTTGTGTTAGCCACACATTTGCATAAGTGATACTTGTGAGCAGAAATTAATCTCATCAGTAAACATCTGTCAAACTGGCTATTCTCTGAGTAGCCAAAAGAATTCCAAGTAATCAAACCAAAATCTGAGAATCAACAATGTATTTTCTGGCTAATCAACTAGACACTAAGAGAAGGCTGAGCGTGATAATGTAACTTTTGAAGAAAGTTCCAGGAGGCAGAAAGCCATTAGTTTGTTTGCTCAAGTGGGTTTGGCTAATGTTGATGTGGGAACCCCTCCCTGTTACCCAATTTGAGTAGGGGGTGACATGAGATAATAGCATCTTGCACGTACAGAGGTACCTGTGAGCCTTTAGGTTTATGAGGTAGGTCTCCAATAGGAGAACTAGCCTGTTCCTGTGGCATGAGTAACATTCCTTACCATTTCTGCAGTTCTTCTCATAAACTATGTTGCCACTGACATCTTCCGTTTGGCATCTGGGGAATACCAGGTTTACCACAAACGTTATAGTAGAGCCCACAAGTGCTGGTGAGTCACTGGTCAGAATAGCCTGCACGTGGCCACCTAGGACATAAAAAAGTGCAGCTTAATGATCAAGCACCTTTTTCCTTTCACTGATAAGTAAACAAAGAAGAGTTAAATCCACTAATAAGGACCAGAGCATCCTTATGCCTTGATTTTATTTTATTTTATTTTATTTTATTTTATTTTATTTTATTTTATTTTATTTTATATTTGTCTTTTTTTTTTAAATAAGGACCACACCCAGTGTGGGGCTTGAACTTGTGACCTTGTGAACTTGTGACTCTTGTGATCAAGGGTCCTGTGCTCTACTGAGTCAGCAGGCACCCTCCCATCTTTATGCCTCTTTACGATCAATTATTTTCTGGATTCCTAACTTTTGCTTTCAGAGCACAACATTCTAGAAGACAAAAAAAAAAAAAAAAAAAAGTCAAACCAATTAAAGAATTATCTAAGCATAGAAAGAACCTTTACTTAAAATAAAAAAAAAAACCTGTTTGATTATACAAAAACAAGTTTTAAAGGTTTGTATTTTTTAAACTCAGAAGGACTCATTCTTTCATGCAAATGGCAAGATACTCACTTTCTGATAAACCACACTTTTGAGATGGTCAAAACTACTCCAGAGTCTCTGATCTTCTGAAGAGGACCATTCCCATATTAGGTAAATAGATTTGAGGCTAAACCTGCTTGCTCTCCAAAATCTTCCAAGAACTACAAACTTACCAGTTTCTGAGGCGATTAAACTTTTTTGTGTGTGACTTAGAAAGTGATCATGTTCAGATAAAGATTGCTAAATTCAGGTTCCTCCCACTTACTAGAGTACTGTAGTTCATGGAAGCAACACAAGCCATGGGATCTCCAAGTCTACAATCTATGAGACTGACTTAGATAGGAAATGATAGTTGTTTGCCTTGAATCTTCTGATTTACCTTTCCAGGAGTTTTTCCACCTCGAGTCTCCCCTTTTCCACACTGGATACAGTTTTTCATTCCACTCATTTTCATCTGAAGACCAACCATTGAGTTGGTTGTACTCCCTCATATAACCAGAAGTTCTTTCATTGCTCAGCACATCATGAAATCCTATATCAATATTTGAAAAACAAATTATTTTGTCTATTTCATTCTTCATTTAGTACTTACCTTAAAATAAAGCAATTTTTCATTTCATAAGCTTGGAAAGTAATACTTGATATTTCCAATATGTCAAACAAATAGAAGTTATTTTTGTATTAAAAATTTTTTTTAATATGTATTTTTGAGAGAGAGGGGGAGAGAGAGAGAGTGAGCAGGGAGGGGTAAAGAGAGAGGGGGACAGAGGATCTGAGGCAGTCTCTGAGCTGACAGCAGAGAGCCCTATGTGGGGCTCAAACTCATGAACTGTGAGATCATGACCTGAGCCGAAGTTGGACGCTTAACCAACTGAGACACCCGAGCACTCCTGTTTTTTGTTTTTGTTTTTAAATTTCTACTGGAAATAGCTTAAATAAAACTAATCAGATCCTCTTTCTGAAGTTTAAATGAGTAAAATTCAAAGGAAAATTTTTGAAAATTAGTATTTCTTAGCCATTATTTGGTTTCTCAGTACATAGTCTCTGAATATTGGATTTGATACAATATAATTAGGAAAACACTGCTGCCAATGATAAATGTTCTCTTGGCTAAAAGAATGCCAGGATGAGGAATGCCTCCAGGTTTTCAAGAGATGCATACCAGTACTGGAGAGCCCACTGTTGAGCGATCTAATTTTTTTACGGCTCAGTATATGGTCTGACTTAGTGAATGTTCCATATGTAATGTGTAATCTACAGTTGTTGGGGGTTTTGTTTTTTGTTTTTCATCTTTATTTTTCAGAGGGAGAGAGAACATGAGCAGGGGAGGAGCAGAGAGAGAAGAAGGCACAGAATTCAAAGCAGGCTCCAGGCTCTGAGCTGTCAGCACAGAGCCTGACATGGGGCTCGAACTCACAAACCGTGAGATCACGACCTGAACCGAAGTCTGATGCCCAAATGACTCAGCCACCCAGGTGCCCCTACAGTTGTTGGTTTTTAAATATCATTTACGTTAAGAGCTGGTTGACAATGCTTAAGCTTTTTAAAAAATGTTTATTTATTTATTTGACAGAGAGAGGAACCGCACACAAGTGGGGGAGGGGCAGAGAGAGACACAGAAAATGTGAAACCGGCTCCAGGCCTGAGCCGTCAGCACACAGCCCGATGCGGGGCTCAAACCCAGAAACCATGGGAGCATGACCTGAGCCAAAGTCAGACGCTTAACAGAATGAGCACACAGGCACACTGATAATGCTTTTTGAGACTTCTATGTTCCTACTGATTTTCTGTCCACTTGTTATTTCAATTACTCAGAGAGGATTGTTGAAATCTTCAACTATAATTATGGGATTTGCCAATTTCTTCAGTTCTATCACTTTTTGCTTATTTATTATTTTTGAGAGAGAGAGACAGAATGAGCAGAGAGAGAAGGGAGAATCTTAAGCAGGCTCAACGCCCAGCACAGAGCCTGATGCAGGGCTCGATCTCATGACCTGAGCCAAAATCAAGAGTCAGATGCTCAGCTGACTAAGCCACCGAGGCACCCCTGCTGAATGTATTTTGAAGCTTGGTTTAGAATTGTGCAGTCTTTTTCATGAATTGATCCTCTTACCAGTAGGAATTGCCCTTTATGTCTGGTAATATTCCTTGTCTGAAGAACTCTTTGATAGTAATGTTTAGTGATTAACTGGTACATCTTTCTCCATCCTTTTATTTTTTTATAAGATTTTTAAAAGTTTATTTTTGAGAGAGGGAAAGAGGGGAGGGGCAGAGAGAGAGAGGGAGAGAGAGAGAGAACCTCAAGCAGGCTCTGCATTGTCAGTGCAAAACCGATGCGGGGCTCGAACTCACACAACTGTGAGATCATGACCTGAGCTGAAGTCAGATGCTTAATCGACTGAGCCACCCAGGTGCCCCCTACCCTTTTATTTTTAACTGATTTATGTTTTTATATTTGAAGTGGGTTTCTTATAGACAACATATTGGGTTTTTTTTTTTTAATCTTCAGCGTGTTTAGGTCATTTTACATTTAATGTAATTATTGATATTGTGGGATTTAAATCTACCATCTTGTTCTTTTTCCATTTGTCCTATCTGTTCCTTGTTCCTTTTTTTTTTATTATTATTATTATGAGGTTATTTTTTGAGTTTATCTCTTCTTCTGACTTATTAGCTATATCCTTTTGTGTGGTTGTTCCAGGCTTTACAAAATTCTAATTCTTTTGAAATTCTTTCTCATCTTGAGTTGGTCTTTTGGCCTTGCCTGACAATTCCAGGGTTCACGTGGTCTCTCCTTTCTTTGAGGATTGTAGCAGATTTGTTGGTTGCCTACCTACCAGCCATTCCAGCCTGCACCCCTGCTTGTCCTCCCCGCCTTGTTACAGAGCTTCTATTCTAACAGTTCAAAATTCCAAAGGCTCACTTTCCTAGCTTTCTTTACAGTATGGGCAGGAGCAGGTGATTAGAACCTGGCCATTCAGAGCTAAGAGGAAGTCTTCTGAGGGCTTCTGGGAAAGGTTTTCCTCCTTCATAATAAATAAAATAAAATAAAATAAAATAAAATAAAATAAAATAAAATAAAATAAATAAAATAAAATGAACAGCCTCCATTTTTGTTCACATCAGAAGTGATCTGGGAGTTGGTAATATAATGTGAGGCCCAGAGCTGTGACAGCCATACTTAATCATGAGGGCACAGATCTGAAGCAGCCAATACACTGAGGATGCAAAAAGAGTTCTTGATGCTGTTGAGCTCTTTATCTATCTAGCCTTGCCTGCATCTGTACTGGTTGAGGTAACATATATCTTGCTCAAACCCTTTTAGTATTTTGTTATTCACAACCAAAAGCTTAATTGTCTATAACTCACAGCCAGCCCCTAATCATACACTGGCTTAAATTCTCCTCTCATCAATTCATACGGTCTTGTGTCATCTGGACTAGAAATCCCGTCTTCTCTTAAATACTGAAAGAGAACTTTCAGAAGGTGTGGTATTTGGTAGGTGCTAAGAGAAGCCATTTTGAATGGATGCCACTAACCTCTGTCTTTTATTTCTCCTTTTTGGTAGGTGGAGGGAACAGCCTGTTGTTTCCATCTTATAAGGGAGGCGGATGGAATGGAAAAGAATATTGAAATGAATACTGAACAATCCAGATGTCTCACAATGGGTGAATGTTATGAAACTTGGTTTCTAGTCTTGATTTTGTTACTAAACAGGCTGTGTAACCTCAGGCCAGGTCTTCTCAAGACCTCCAAATCAGAGAAAAAACAAGTAAGACAAAACCCAAATGTCTTGTGATTCTGTGAGATTGTTTTTATTTGGAAACAGATACTAGGTGAAGGCAGGTTTATCAATCAATGTTTATAAGTGGATATTCATTTGAATTGAGTCATGGAGTACTATAATACTCAATGTGGAAAGAATTAACATTAGTTCAAATCACTTCAGTTTATAGATGAAGAAATTCAGGCCTAGAGAAGTGACAGGATTCACTCAGGTCACCTTTCATGGAGTGGAAATGAAGATTCACATCTTTTGATTCCCAGGACCTATTTCTCTCAATGCTCCAAAGAGTCTTCCTCTTCCTCAGATCCAGAGAGAAAGCCAGCGTTTCCGGAAACATAATCAAAACATGGGTTTCTCCTCTGATTTTAAATGTCAGCAGTGAAGGAAAAATACAAACTTAAAAGAGTGACAGAGAATAGATACACATGTCCATGGAACAGAATGGAGAATGTAGAAATAGACCAACTCAAATACACCCTACTGATTTTTGACAGAGATGCAAAAACAACCCAATGGAGTTTCGAAAGACAGCCTTTTCAATGAATGGTGCTCTGAAAAAGTGAAAAGCATAGGAGAAATTTTCAGTCTCTACACTAGGCAAGAATTCTTTGACTTGACATTAAAAACATGATCCATAAAAGAAAAAAAGAGATAAGTTAGGCCTCATTAAAATGAAAAACTTTTGCTCTGTGAAATATCATGTGAAGAAAATGAAAAGTCAAATTACAAACTAGGAGAGAATATTTGCAAACCACATTTCCAATAAAGGACCGATATCTAGAATATATAAAGAATTCCCCAAACTCAACATTAAAAAACAATCTAATTTAAAAATGGATAAAAGACCTGAACAAATATTACACTGAAGAGAATGTACAGATGACAGAAGAAACACATGAAACCGTGTCCAGTATCATTAAACGGTAGGGAAATGTGCATTAAAAACACAATGGGATGTTACTATACACCTATCCAAATGACTAAATAAAAAATGGTAACATACCAAACGTAGGCATGGGTTAAAGACAGCAGATCACTCATACATTGCTGGTGGGAACATAAAATGGTACAGCCACTCTGGATAACAGTTTGGCAGTTCCTTGTAAAACTAAACATGCAATTAACATGCAACCAAGCAATTGTACTCTTGGGTATTTGTCTCAAAGAAATGGAAACTTATCATCACACAAAAACCTGTACATGAATGTTCGTAGCAGCTTTCTTCATAGTGGCTCAAACTGGAACAATCCAGATGTCCCACAATGGGAGAATGTTTAAACTGTGGCATATCCTATACTGTGGACCACTACCCAGTGATAAAAAAGAGCTACTGATACATGCAACAGCTTCAGTAAATTATGTTGAGTAAAAAAACCCAATACCCTCACATTACATACTGTAATGATTCCCTTTATATAACATCTTTGAAGTAACAAAATTATAAAAATGGAGAATGAATTAGCAGTTACCAGAGCAGGAGGTGGGGTAGGAAAGGGTTGTAGGTTTAAAAGGGTATGAAGGCCCCTTGTGGTGTTGGAACAGTTTGGTATTTTGACTGTATCAGTATCAATACCCTGCCTGTGATACTGTATAATCATTTTGCAAGATATTACCATTGGGATAAATGGGATAAAGTGTATAGGGGAATCTCTTTGCATTATTTCTTAAAACTGCATGTGACTTTACAAGGACCTCAAGAGGTGAAATTAAAAATAAGACACACTTGGGCACTTGGGTGGCTCAGATGGTTAAGCATCCGACTTCAACTTAGGTCATGATCTCATGGTTTGTGAGTTCAAGCCCCGCATTGGGCTCTGTGCTGACAGCTCAGAGTCTGGAGCCTGCCTCAGATGCTGTGTCTCCCTCTCCCTCTACCCCTCTCCTGCTCTTGCTCTGTCTCTTTCAAAAATAAATAAACATTAAAAAAATTAAAAAAAAAAATAAGACACTCGGGGCACCTGGGTGGCTCAGTCTGTTAAGTGTCCAACTTCGGCTCAGATCATGAACTCATGGTTTGTGAATTCAAGCCCTGCGTTGGGCTCTGTGCTGATAGCTCAGAACCTGGAGCCTGCTTCAGATTCTGTGTCTCCCTCTCTCTCTGCCCCTCCCCTGCTCACACTCTGTCTCTCAAAAATAAACATTAAAAAAAAAATTAAAATAAGACATACTTAACAGTAAGCAGGTTTTAAAAGAAAAAAAGAGGTGTGGGGGGGGGGGGGAGGGCAGGGCTAGAAGTGAAGGGAAATGGATCCCACGCAGCACCCCTGTGGCTTTTCTGTCTCCACTCTAGAACCTCTGCTGTGTGTACCAGCAGACAGGTGGTGGCCAGGTTGGCTGTTAACTTTATTGATACCTACTCTTGCCTCCTTTTTACCAGGGGCAAGGAATCCCGTGGTGTTTGATACAATGATAAATTCTACCCATCCTTATTTTTTTCTGGACAGAATATTTAGTCTAGGGCAAGGTGAAGACAGGAATGACAGGTTTTGTTACATTTTGCTTAATAAGTTGGGACTCTTCTCAAACCCACAGCCAATATTTAAGATCAGGCTAATCTGTTTCACTGAGCAGAACAAATTAGCACTGATGGAAAGAAGGCTAGAATTAGGCACAGGTCTCCATTGACTGTCAACTTCTCTGTCCCTCTATCTCCTACGACTGCAGACTCTAGGGAATTCTGTCCTGGGAGCTACATTGAGGTAATACAATTGCTACCTTGTAGGACTCCTACCCCAAGCACCTTCTGTTAGCTAATGTCACAAGAACCCCATTACCCAATTTTTCAAATGAGGGAATGAAAGCTCAATGGTGCTAAGTCACTTGTGGCCCAGTCCCACAGCTGGTAGGGAACCCAAGTCTGTCCAACAGCAGGAAGGACCAAGGTTGGCTTGAGCTTTCTTCCTCTTAATTGCTGTGTAGCCTGGGGCAAGTTACTTGCCTTCTTTGTGGCTAGGCTCCATGTCTAGGAAACACGATCATCACAGTGCCAGCAACCCAGCCTCGGCACCCTGTGAAATCCTTGGTCTGGACTCCCTCATCAACGACAGAGTGCCTCTTCCCTGACCCAGTCACAAGAGATGGCAGGGCTGGTGTCTCTGGGGACCAGCACAGCCCAAGCCTGAGAGCTCAGCCACTAGGAAAATGGACTGTGCCTCTGGCCACTCTGCTCCTGCCCCTCACCCTCACCTGGGGGGTCCTGTGGCCCCCAGCAGCCCCTTCTCAGCCTCACCCCTTCCTGAGCCTCTCCAGTCTTGGGGAACCTCGCCTGCACTCCACGGGTACCAGCAGCTCCCCCTCTTCCTCTCTCTAGACTCAGCATTCCTGCTGGGATCCCACCCTGCAAGGACAACCTAATTAAAGGACTTTTCCCTCCACAAGGAGGAAGGGGAGAGAAAAGAGGGTTTGTGTGGGCGCCTAGCCCATGTGTCCAGGATCCTGCTCACACACAAGTGGGCCCAGCGGGTGCAAAAACCTGGGCTCTTGGTTCCCACACCTGTGGAATAGGGAGAGGACCATCTGCTCCTCGGTGGTGGTTGTGGGGATGAGTACTTGAGTGATGTAAGTGCAATAGCTGCAGAGTGGCTACACACGGGCACGAGGTAGACACTGGCCCCTTCCCTATGCCTACCATCCTCCCCCCACCCTGTAAACCCCATGGAATGGTCTGACACAATCAGGACCCCTGGACTTTTAAAGTGTTTTTTTTTTTGTTTGTTTTGTTTTTTTAATGTTTATTTTTGAGAGAGAGTTCGCGCGCGAGCGCAAGTGCGGGAGGGGTAGCGAGAGAGGGAGACACAGAATCAGAAGTAGGCTCCAGGGTCTGAGCTGTCAAGCAGAGACACCCAGGTGCCTAAGGACCCCCGGACTGTTCATCACTGAATGTCCCTATTCTGTTGCAGTGAGGTGGGGTGGACCTTCTGGGAGACCTTCCCTCTCCCACTGCAAACTACCTGCAGGAGCGTGTGGGGCCACCACAGCCACCTATCCCCTGGACAGACAAGTGGGCCACACACAAGTGCAGGGAACTGAAACCCTGGCTTTGCATTCCAATTACAAGAGGATCTTTTTAAGCAAGGAGGCTCCAAGCCCATCTCCCAAGATTCTGGTTTCATCAATCCGAGCCTCTCAGCATGGTTAGAAAAATCTCTAACCTCTAACGTGGGACTAGAATTGAGACCCAGGGCTTCAGCTCTTCTCTTAGTAACCTCACTCGAAAAGGAGCTCCTGCAGGTCTGTGAAAAAATCTCAACAAGACTAGCAACGGCTTCTGGGCTGGGATGATTAGTGAGCAGATCTAGATTTTAGGCCTCATTTCATTTGAGCTGACTACGCTACTGGATAGAAACTAGACCAAATTTCGTGGGAGCCATTGCTTTGTTCTCAGGCCAGAGACTGTTCCCCTCACACCTCCACGCTCCCTGATCCCTGAGTGTGGCAAGAGGAGGTGGCCAGTGCAATGGAAAAAAAAAGCTCCTTAAGAGAGGGTCTGCGTGGCTATTACTTTCCAAGAGCCGGAAGCAAAAGCTGGAGCTGGAGACATTTTGCTGTGGTTTCAACATTCCCAAGTGTTTCCAGAAGACATGAATGAGCACGAAAGTTTCCTGAGGAGATTCAGGAAGTCCCCTTCTGGCTTAGGTAACAATACTTCAGGCAATCCATCCTTTTAGTTGACAAAGAACGGGTTAAACACAGAAACTCAGTTACTCACGTTTGGCAGCATCAAGAGGCAATCTTGCAGCCAGCAGCAGCAGCAACCCCAGGAAACAGGAGAAACATTCCATGCTGAATTCTCACAGACCCAGGCAATCAAGGTTTAACTTTTAACTCCCTTGGCTCCACCCGCTAAGAACAACAGTGCTCTTCTGGCCTCTGCTGCGCCCCACTCCTTATTTTAATTAAATACAGGGTGCCTCAGGGCAGATCATGTGATGGTATTAAGCAGCCTTGCCTGATCTGGTCTCTGGAGTTCAAGCTCTTAGAACTCATGTGCTTCTGACTCACTCACTCTTAGCATCTATTCTCTCTTTTCAGATGTGCACCGTTTCAATGTTGTGATTCCACGTTTCTAGTTAAACGGACTTCCTTTCCTATGGACCTACTTTAATATCCTTCATCAAACAAAATTTCAATCTCCAACCTCATTGTCAACTTGATGCGGTTCCTTTACTGAGTCATTCACCCACAGCGCACGTGGCCATGTCACAATTGCGCTTCTTTAGCTGTGCTTCAGATGACCAGCTCTTCCCAGTGCTTGTACATTCCCTTCCCAAGAGGAGACACAAGTGGGGGAGTTATCTCTTCCATCACTTGAAATTGGGGAGGACATATATGGATAATAGCATATGTTGCACCAGAAGGTGCTGGAAACAGCTGCACAGGCTGCCAGTTGCTGAGAAATGTACTTATGAGCCCATTTTAGGAGATCTGTGGAATTCCATACAGCGTTTGGAAAAACCTGCATCATTTCTGGTAACTGCTCTCCAAGCGTTCCTGTGTCATACCACGCAAAGCCAACTGCATAAAACATACTGTGTATTTCATGTTACAGAGAACAGGCACTGAGTGAAAAAACACTCTTGCCTGGAACACGAGTTTTACATAAGCAAATCGTGTTTGGTTATAGAGTGTGCAGAAAATGTGGCAACATGAACACTTGACTACATGTGATGTTTGTCTAGGTCACGTCCACATGACCATCTTCAGTACATATAAAAATCCCAGTGGGGGTGCGGGTAAAATTCAGGGTATTAGCTTATGTTTCGCCTGTGCTAACAAGGAATAGAAACTGAAGCCCAGGGGCGCCTGGGTGGCTCTGTCGGTTAAGCGTCCGACTTTGGCTCAGGTCATGATCTCAGGGTGAGTCCTAGCACCTCATCGGGCTCTGTGCTGACAGCTGGGAGCCTGGAGCCTTCTTCGGATTCTGTGACTCCCTCTCTCTGCCCCTCCCCCACTCGCACTCTGTCTCTGTCTCTCTCAAAGATAAATAAAACGTTAAAAAAAAAAAAAAAGAAACTGAAGCCCATTAAGCAGGTGTGGCAGGCTAGCCCCCTACCCTAAGGCTGCAACGCAGCTCTTTAAAGCTCCTTTTACAGATTTGGAAGACAGTATGAAAGAAAAAAAAAAACATCCCAAGGAACATATTCATGATTGAAACAAAACTATTTTCAAATATGGATGAATAAATTAACGGAAGTACTTATTTTATGTAATGTGAATCATCTATATAGTTCTGTTTGTTTTTTTCCAACCAACGTGTAACTTTTATAATAAAGGCTTTTCAGTTTAGGGAAAATTTACTGTTGATATTTAATTATTGCCCTTTGTTACAGACAATTCCAGCTTTTATGTTTGGTCACATTAGCTACCTCTGTTGCTAACTAAATTGGAAGTATCAAAGTCTTCTGTTATAAAACCTTAATTAATAAGGAGACAGATGTAGTTTTCTTTTATGTCTTCTCTCCTTCCTGCTCCTTCCAGGGCAGACGGCAATGACTAGGGCGATAGGAAAAACCGGGAGCAGCTGGCCGGAGGTGAAGAAGAAACCAGAAGTTAGTTGTTCATTCTAAAGCACTACTAATTGCATGGATTGCCTGTGCCTTGATTAGCACAAGCTGATGGCATATGAAGTAGTTTACTTCGTAGGATGTAGATACGGGGTTATTTTGGATACAAAAATATTCTCAAGTGTTTTTTTTTATTAAAATTTTTTTTTAATGTTTATTTATTTTTGAGAGACAGAGAGAGAGAGAGAGAGAGGAAGAAAGAGAGTGAGTGAGGGAGGAGCAGAGAGAGTGGGAGACAAAGATCCGAAGCAGGCTCTGCACTGGTAACAGTGAGTCCCATGAGGGGCTTGAACACACAAACTGTGAGATCATGACCTGAGCCCAAGTTGGACATTCAATCAACTGAGCCACCCAGGTACCGCTCAAGTGTTTTGTTTGTTTTTATAAAATCATACTCTGAATTTAGTTATTTGAAAAAAGGGAACCTTCAGTTACTTGGTATTAACAACATGATTATTCTGTTTGGAAATGATGCTGAGAAAATAGTCAGCTTTGGAGAATGTACTAAATTTCCTCTAAGGGTCCTGGTTCTTGATGCCCCTCGTGTGGTGTCCACAGTCCTAACCTGAGAAGCAGCCCCCAAGTCCCTATAGCGGCCACCCAAAGGGAGATGTGGGCAGTGGCAGGTGGCAGGGAGTTAACACTTTTAATTTTAGAAATTTCTTAGTTCAGGGGTGCCTAGGTAGCTCAGCATGCTGGTTAAGCATCTGACTCTTGATACTGGCTCAGCTCATTATCTTGCTCAGGTCATGATCTTGCATGATCTTCCTGAGATTGAGCCCCACTAAGCTCTGTGTTGTCAGCGGAGGCTGCATGGGATTCTCTGTCTCTCCTCTCTCAGCCCCTGCCCCACTCACACTCGTGCTCTCTTTTGCTCTTTCCAAAAAATAAATAAACTTTAAAAATTTCTCAGTTCAAACTGGTGTTTTTAAGTAAGATAATAAAAATTAAGGTCTTTTTCCCCAACTCCTATAAACTTTTGTTTATAAATTGTCACTGTAACAAACTGCAGAAACTTAGAAGCTTAAAACAACACAAATCTGTTGCCTTACCTTCCGGAAGTCAGACTTCTGAAGTAGGTCTCACTGGGCCCAAATCAAAGTGTCAGCAGGGAAACTCTAGTGAAGAATTTGTTTTCTTGCCTTTTCCGGCTTCAAGAGGCCTCCCCTCATTTCCTGGTTCAAAACTCTCTTCCATCTTTAGAGCCAGCAGTGGCCAGTCCTCTGAGTCTTTCTCATATGGAATCATTCTGACACTGAATCTCCTTCCTTTCTCTCTCACTTATAAGGAACTTATGATTACATTGAACTCACCTGGGTAATCCAGTTACTTGCCTTGTCTTAAAGTCAGTTGATTAGCAACCTTAATTCCATCTGCAGTCTTAATCCCCCCTTGCCATATAACATATTCACAAATTCCAGAGATTAGGATGTAGACATCTTTAGGGGCCATTATTCTGTTTATCACAGTCATACAACAGGTGACTTAACAAAAATTCTTCTTGTGAAGAAGAGTTTGTGATGAGAGCAGTCATGGGAAGTACTTCTCAAAGATTACGAGACTTGTTGAAACAAAGGCTTTGATATTTGGCAGAGCAGAAAGGCAAGAATAAACTAAAGATAAAGGAATCAGTTCAGAGAGAGAGAAGGCTCATGTGACTGCCTTGTCCTAATGTGGGCTTTTTAACGTGTTATAATCAGAGTCATGGTTTTCAGATTTAAGCATTAACAAATGACTCACAGACTTCTGTTTACTGTCTACTTCTTTGGGCTCTCCTGTCTGGCTTCTCTCCACATGAATAAGTAATTAAACTCCCTTGTTTCCAGGTTCATTAAGTTTTGAAATTACTCTTCCACCAAAATATTTTTCCTAGATTTTCAGAGAAAGAGGAGAAAATGAACCACCAAGGTAAATGCCTTCTTTTCTGGTCACTTCAGCAATCACAAAGCATCAACGGCTGTTGTATTTTTAGCCTGATTTTGCGCCTGAAGGAATTGGCTACTTGATTCGGCCAAAGGGATTTTCTTCTTGAGTGCTGATGGCAAATATTTTTTGACATGACTCTTCTTATGGAATTACTGGCCCCATTTGAAATGAAAAACATCAGTAGGTTTAGAAACGTGTGGATTATCACACTACTGAAGTCCTCGTTTCTCTGTATTCTTAGTGTAACAGGAGACTAAGACACAAGTTTGTTGTGTGAATGCAGTAGCAAAGAAAAATCGGCTCCTTTCCTTTCTACCTTTGGTGCCCACAGAACAGTGGGACAGAGAAGGGAGGAACAGAATGGATCTATAGAAAGAGAAAGGAAGGAGGGGGCCAAAATAGAAATCTGAATGGAAACTTGGCTTCCACTTTTATGATAATTAGGGATTATCTAGAAATGTTTCAGAATACTGGAGCAAGTAAGTGCATTGCACTCATTCACTAGAAATCTATTGTAAGTCCAAGAAAGAAGAAGCTAGAAGAGAAATAAAAAGGGATTTGACTGTAGAAGAAAGGCCAGGAAACTGAAGATAGAAAAGCATATTGGATCATTACTCTTATACCTAAATTTGTTTTTTTCTCAACGAAATTAAAAAAAAATTTTTTTCATTTTTTTCAAATTTTATTTAGCTTTGAGAGAGACAGAGAGAGAGAGAGAGAGAGTGTGTGTGTGTGTGTGTGTGTGTGTGTGTGAGAGAGAGTGGGGGAGGGGCAGAGAGAGAGGGAGAACACATAATCTGAAGTAGGCTCCAGGCTCTGAACTGTCAGCACAGAGTCGGATGTGGGGCTCAAACTCGCAAACCATGAGATCATGACCTGAGCTGAAGTCAGACGCTTAACCCTAGGAATCCTCCAAAAAATTTTTTTTAATGTTTATTTATTTTTGAGACGGACAGACAGACAGAGGCAGATTGGGGGAGAGGCAGAGATAGAGGGAAACATAGAATCCGAAGCAGTCTCTAGGATCCAAGCTGTCAGCAGAGAGCCCAACGTGGGGCTTGAACCCCAATGTACTAAATGCCTCTACATGTTCGCTTTAAAATGGTTAATTTTATGTTATGTGAATTTCACCTTGATTAAAAAAATTACTATTCCTTGTCTAAAATTAACAACTCAGGCAACGACAGGTGTTGGCAAGGATGTGGAGAAAGAGGAACTTTTGTACTCCTGGTGGGAATGCAAACTGGTGAAGCCACTCTAGAAAACTGTATGGAGGTTCCTCAAAAAATTAAAAAAAAAAAAAAAAAAAAGAACTAGCCTATGACCCAGCAATTGCACTACTAGGTATTTATTTATCCAAGGGATACAGGTGTGCTGTTTCGAAGGGGCACATGCACCCCCATGTTTATAGCAGCACTATTGGCAATAACCAAAGTATGGTAAGAGCCCAAATGTCCATCGATGGATGAATGGATAAAGAAGATGTGGTATATATATACTATAGAGTATTACTCGGCAATCAAAAAGAATGAAATCTTGCCATGTGCAACTACATGGATGAAACTACAGGGTATTATGCTAAGCGACATTAGTTAGAGAAAGACAGATATCATATGACTTCACTCATATGAAGACTTTAAGACACAGAACAGTTGAACACAAGGGAAGAGAAGCAAAAATAATATAAAAACAGGGAGGGGGACAAAACGTAAGAGACTCTTAAATAAAGATAACAAACTGAGGGTCGCTGGAGGGGTTTTAGGTGGGGAGATGGATTAAATGGACAAGGGGCATTAAGGGTGAGCACTGGGTGTTTATATGTAGGGAACGAATCACTGGAATCTCCTCCTGAAATCATTGTTGCACTGTATGCTAACTAACTTGGATGTAAATTTAAAGAAGAAAAAGAAAAGAAAAAGAAAAAATTATGATTCTTTAAAAAATTTTAATGATCAACTCCTCAGTACCCTTTGTCAGGTGTGCCAGGTGTGGTACCAGAAACTGGGATACAGAGAAGAATAAGGAACCTGGCTTTCTGGGGCTTCCAGTCCTGTTGGAAGCAGCAGCCCAGTGAGGGAGCACGTGTAGGTGCTGAGAGGGGGAATATGTCAGGGTGCATAGTAGGGGCAGAAAAAAGTGGCTGTTTTGTTCCATCTGGGTAGCGCAGTTCCATACAAATATAACGTAAGCCACATATTACATACATAAAACTTCCTGGTAGCCACATTAAAAAAAGTAATGAGAAACAGTTGAAATTATTTTAATACTATTATGCATCATGTAACTCAATATATCTAAAACATCATTTCAGCCTGTAATCAATGTATAAAATTTTTAACAAGATCTTTTACATTCTTTTTTTCATGTGGTCTTTGAAATGCAGTGGTTGCACTTACAGCACATGTCGCTTAGACCAGCCGGTGCTCACTGGTGCATGGGCCAGGGGCTGGTGTGTGGGACAGCACCACCCTGGAGGGACAGAAGCTTCTCCAGTGGGTGAGGCATGGCCTGGGACTTGTGCTGCTCCAGGAAGAGCAAGTTGTGGAGGCCACAGCCCAGAGGGGAGCAGAGGCTGGAGGAGGGCTGCTGTCTGCCAGCTGTGAGGGTGACAAGCAGCCAGGGTAGAGGGTCCAGTCTGGTTTTGATGGAAAGTGAGTATAACAGGGAGTATGTTTTAATGAACATCTGGTCTTTTTTTCTCTGATTTCCCAGGAGTGGAGATAAAGAAGAGAGGCAGAGTTGTCATTATGCATAATTGATTTTTCTTACACAAAATTGATTTAATGACTATTCCCCACCCCCAACACCCCGACTGTCCGTCTCCAGCATTCTTTTCAAAGTGGTAATAAATCTTGCAAAACTTGGTTGTAAAACTTGTTCATTTCAACTTAATCATCAGTGCCTTGCTCAAGAGAATATTTCAGTGTTAGCCAAGAGTGGTATCTCTCAAGGCAAGTGATTTCAGAAGTGTAACATATGTCCCTATAACTTAAAAAAAATTCTTTTAATGTTTACTTATATTTGAGAGAGAAAGAGAGAGAGAGGGAGAGAGAGAGAGAGAGAGAGAGAGAGAAAATGCATGAGCAGGGGAGGGACAGACAGAGATGGAGACAGAATCCAAAGCAGCTGTCAGCACAGAGCCTGAAGCGGGGCCTGAACTCAGAAGCCATGAGATCATAACCTGAGCCGAAGTCCAATGCTCAACCGACTGAGCCACCCAGGCGCCCACCCGTAACTTTTTAAACTTTAATTTCAATTCAAAATAATCGCAAACGCACAGAAAAGTTACAGGAAGAGTAACTCCCATATACCCTATACCCAGATTTACCAGTTTTAACATTCTGCCACATGTGTGCGCTGACTTACATATACATGTGCCCATACATACATATGCACATTTATTCCTGTTATTATTTTTTAATGAAATATAAATTGCAGACATTACGCTCCCTTACTCTTCTTTTCTTTAGCTAGCATTTCCTAAAATCAAGGGCAATCTGTTGACATAAGTACGGTGCAGTTATCAAAATCAGGAAATCTAACATCGACATAATATATACTATCCAATCCCCAGTTTTTTTTCAAATTTTTCCTATACTCCAATAACATCCCTTTTTAAAAAATGTTTATTTATTTTTGAGAGAGAGAGAGAGAGCGAGAAAGAGAGTGAGTGTGCTCAAGTGGGGAAAGGGCAGGAGAGAGGGGGACAAAGGATCCAAAGCCAGCTCTGTGCTGACAGCAGAAAGCCTGATGCAGGGCTCACACCCGTGGGGCTCAAACCCACGCACAGTGAGATCATGACCTGGGCCAAAGTCGGATGCTTAACTGACCGAGCCACCCAGGCGCCCCTCTAATAACCTCCGTTAGAGCAATTCCCCCTCTGGCTCCGCCATTCAGGATCCAATCCAAGATCGTGCACTATATTTGGTTGTTATGCCTCTTTAGTCTCATTTAATCTAGAACAATCCCTCGGCCCACTTTATCTTTCATATCATTAATATTTGTGAAGACTACTGGCCAAGTTTTTATAGAGTGCCCCTCACTTTGGAGTTGTCTGGTATTTCCTTGTGCTGAGGTATTCCTGAATAGGAATACCACATAAATAATATTCCTCCCTTTTCAGAGCATCTCATCTTCCAGTATCTGTTGATCACTTTTAGCTCATTAAATTAAGAGGATATGATTTAACCAGAAATTCATGCAATCTCTTAGCACAGGTGAAGCATGGAGTAGGCCCTGGAGCATTGTTGATTGAGGTTTGGAGGCCTTTAGGTCACTAAGAGAGGGCTACTCCAATTGTCACATGAAATTTATAAAACAAATTAAAGTTTCATTCACATAAACTGCAGCAATCTTGTTCTGATGTTAGAATGTATGAGAAAATTCTGAACATATTTAGGATGTGATTTCACTGAAAACATTCACCTGGGTATAAAGAGACATAGCTCACACACACAAGAATACTCTCTTCCTTTATTCTAACAGATCAATATTTATAAGAGGGTACATTCCAGAAGTTTTCCAGCTTGACCTCTTTACCTTCAGCATTTGCTTAGTTCTTTGGGTTTGAAAAACATCTACTTACCTTTCCTTTATTAGTCATGTAAATTGTAAAGCTTATGTAGCTTTGTAGCTGAATGGTACATATTCATTCATACTTTATAAAATGAAACAGGGGTGGGGTGCCTGGGTGGCTCAGTTGGTTGAGTGACCAACTCTTGATTGCAGCTCAGGTCATGATCTTGTGATGGAGATGGAACCCCGTGAGGGGCTCTGTGCTGAGTGTGGAGCCTGCTTGGGGTTCTCTCCCTCTCCCTCTGACCCTCCCACCTCTCAAAATAAGTAAATAAACATTAAAAAAAAATGAAACGGGGGTTTTGCTCAATACCTCTAAATATGGAAATGCAAAAGTAACACAACTCAGTGCAGAGCGTGCTCAGTTATAAAATAAAACAGGATGGCGTTCCAGAGCCCAAGACCTCTGAGCAGGATCAGATTTAAGGTCCAGCACCACAGGCCTCATCCTCGCTTCTCCCAGGATCCGCGGATCCCAGCTTGGAAAGAGGATATGCCTTCAAGCTGTGCCGGCTCTCTTGGCTCCCTTCCTTCTCACCCATTCGCCACGGAATACAAATTCGATTACGATTTTGAGTGCCTGCTTGTGCAGTGGGTTGAGGTGCTGATAACAATGGAAGTCTGACTGAAGCAGAGAGGCCTCCATAGCCATATCTGAATTTCTGGGAGAGGTTTGGAGAGACTATAGTTCATGGCAGTCATCGATGCTTTAAAGTTTAAATATTTAAATATGTTTTGTTGTTCCTTTGACCAATTCCTCACTACCTTCTGACGTTAGGAAACATCTACAAAGTCAGGGCTATGCACAGGGCTGGTCAAGGCAGTTGCCTTTGTGAAGCAGTGTGTTATTTGCTATGTGTGAGTTTGCAACTTCTCATCACACCCCTATTCCCTCCAAGTTTCCGTGGGGAGGACTGTGTGGATCGACTCCTTTATGTTCATGCCTGGATCTAAGGCAGGTGGGGTTGTCAGAACGGGACAGGGAGAGAATGTGGGGACAGATCCCACTGGAGTCACCAGACTAAACGGTCATTGAGAAACGGTGCCATGGAGCAAGCAGAGCAGCCCAATGTTTTTAAAAGTATATAAAACCCACCCTATCACACTTCTCTCCTTCTGGAGTTGGCATTTCAGGATTTCTAACTTTTTAAACATTTCTAACTTTAAAAGGTATAAGAAAATATTACTTTCCTTGCTAGTCCTTGTTTGACGGTGCCTTCATTTGCACATGTACTGAATCGAGTGAGCAGAGGCACATAAACAGAACGTGTAGCACGGGGTCTGGAGGATCAAAGGAGCCATCTGTCACTGCATGTTCACGGGCCCACAGCTCTGACTCACGAGGCCCCAGATCACAGGCTGGGCACCGGCTCCTGTCTCCTCCAAGCCTGTGTGTTCTTGTCCTACTCTTTCATTTCTACATGCAGCAGAGAACTCTGGTTGTAAGCCATTACTTACACTTACACATAATAGTGTGTTTGATTGCTTGCTTAACCATTGCAAAAGAGGACTCTGGCGATCCCGATGAGCCAGACATTAAGAATAGGAGGGTTTTGAGGACAAGAGCCTTTCAACCCACGAGTGCGCAGCCGCAGAGAGTCCTGGGGACTGGGGAACAATACAATTTATTAGAAAGGGCCAACTGTCTAGTAAAAAGCTAAAAAAGCTACTCAGCCAACTCTGGTGCTTCTATGGTTTGAAAACCATCTGAAAATATTTGGTAAAGATACGCTTTTGTAAAACGAGTCACAATCTTAGGAAAGATGGGAATTAAGCTTCTGCTTGGTTTCATTCATAACACGTTGTTCAAACTTCTGGGTTGCCTTTCCAAGGTAAAACATCAGCCTCACTGTTTGTCAGCCTCGGGGGACACTTTTTATTGCATACCCCAAAACCATTCTCTTATTCCTCATTCCCTGATGATCTTTGAATTTTGGGAGGAGATCTCTAGTTCTCGGGGGAGGGAGGTCTGGCCCCTGGTCCAGTGTGTGATCCACTTTTGGCTCACACCATGAGGAGAGGTCTGCTGGGGAGTCTCGGGGAATATTTTCCTCTTCTATAAGAGAAGGACATACTAGGTCAAGTTCTTTGTTTAAGGACACTGGCATTCGTATTTCACATATTGTTCAAGGGTCACAAAATGTTCTTTTTTTTCCTCAACCATTTAAAGATGTAAAAACCTTTCTAATTTTTTTAACATTTATTCATTTTTGAGGGACAGAGAGTGAGACGGAGATATAGAATCTAAACCAGGCTCCAGGGTCCAGGCTCCAAGCTGTCAGCACATAGCCCAACATGGGGCTCGAACTCACAGACTGAGAGATCATGACTTGAGCTGAAGTCAGGCGCTTAACTGACTGAGCCACCCAGGCGCCCCCAGGATGTAAAAACCTTTCTTAGTGGGTTGTACTAAACTTGAAGATGGGCTGGATTTGACCCGTGGGCTGTAGATCACCAACCCTGGTGCAGGAAAAAGGGGAGGACTACAGAAAAGAAATCTTTTTGATTTAGAGGAAGGGAAAGCTGAAAGTAGGGAAAAGACAAGCTTTAAAATTTTGTTGTTCTTCCACTTTTGTCCTTACACAGAAGAAAAGGTCTGGGCAGTTGCCAAGGTCTCAGAGATGGGAGAGGGCTGAAAGTCATCGTGAATGGAAGAGATATTCAAGTGCTTTTCTGTGTTTGAGGTTTGAGAATCTCCCCCTAACCCCCACCACGGAGGCATTCACCCGCTCTTTCTTCTATTAATCCCATTGTTCCAGCTTTGAGATTTTGGTTTTTAATCGAGTTGCAGTTCACTCTGTATGCAGTGTTGGGTGGTGCTCCAGTTTTATTTGTATCCATGCAGTCCCAAGATTTTCCAAGGCCATCTTCTGAGAAACTCCTCTTTTCCCTGGTTTGTTGTGGAGGATGGCTGGGGGCAACCTAGGTGTCTGTCACCTGGGGTAGGGGAACGTCAAATGACAGGATGTGTATCTAGGATGCAGGCAGCAAGGAGAACAGAAGTCTTGAAATCCTCATAGCAACAGGGATCTTAAGACCATAGGGAAAAGGTACATGTAACATGCATGTAAGTAAGGACCCGTAAAGACCAGTGCATTCACCAGCATACTCCCTTTACCAAACACTGGGAAACTGAGAGACACCTTCAACACAGAATGTGTGTGGAGGGATATGGTAGTGAGGAAAGTGAATAAGGGAATACATAAATAAATAAAGCAAGGGAAAAGACTTACATGGAGATTTATGACAAGCATATGCTTCAAAAGGAGGAATAAAGTGATCTCTCCTCCTGTAGGTTAATATTTTTAACAAAAGTAATAAGCGTCTTGAAAAACCAGACCTGGTTCATGTTGTAACCTGCGGTTTCCTGATCATGACTGCCTTCCAAGTAAAAGTTTGGTAATTTATCATGCCACAGCAAGGCAGCTTCCTCCTCTCCCCCCCCGCTTTTTTTTAAAATTTACATCCAAGTTAGTTAGCATATAGTGCAACAATGATTTCAGGGGTAGATTCCTTAATGCCCCTTATCATTTAGCCTATCCCCCCTCCCACTACCCTTCCAGTAACCCTCTGTCTGTTCCCCATATTTAAGAGTTTCTTATGTTTTGTCCCCCTCCCTGTTTTTATATTATTTTTGTTTCCCTTCCCTTATGTTCATCTGTTCTGTGTCTTAAACTCCTCATATGAGTGAAGCCATATGATATTTGTCTTTCTCTGACTAATTTTTTTTTTTTTTTTTTTTTTAAATTTTTTTTTTTTCCAACATTTTTTATTTATTTTTGGGACAGAGAGAGACAGAGCATGAACGGGGGAGGGGCAGAGAGAGAGGGAGACACAGAATCGGAAACAGGCTCCAGGCTCCGAGCCATCAGCCCAGAGCCTGACGCGGGGCTCGAACTCACGGACCGCGAGATCGTGACCTGGCTGAAGTCGGACGCTTAACCGACTGCGCCACCCAGGCGCCCCTCTCTGACTAATTTTGCTTAGTATCATACCCTGTAGTTCCATCCATGTAGTTGCAAATGGCAAGATTTCATTCTTTTTGATTGCCGAGTAATAATCCATTGTATATATATACCACGTCTTCTTTATCCATTCATCAATCGATGGACATTTGGGCTCTTCCCATACTTTGGCTATTGTTGATAGTGCTGCTATAAACATGGGGGTGCATGTGCCCCTTTGAAACAGCATCCCTGTATCCCTTGGATCAATACCTAGTAGTGCAATTGCTGGGTTGTAGGGTAGTTCTATTTTCAGTTTTTCGAGGAACCTCCATACTGTTTTCCAGAGTGCCTGCACCAGCTTGCATTCCCACCAGCGATGCAAAAGAGATCCTCTTTCTCTGCATCCTCACCAACATCTGTTGTTGCCTGAGTTGTTCATGTTTAGCCATTCTGACAGGTGTGAGGTGGTATCTCATGGTGGTTTTGATTTCTATTTCCCTGATGATGAGTGATGTGGAGCATTTTTTCATGTGTCGGTTGGCACATGATGGGTTGTCTTCCTTGGAGAAGTGTCTATTCATGTCTTTTGCCCATTTCTTCACTGGATTATTTGTGTTGTCAAGGCAGCTTCCTCCTAAGGGGAGTGGCGGACCACTTGATGAGTAAAAAAATGCCAGAGGTTTGTGAGATGTGGGCGGGTGTTAGGGAGCAAGTGTGTGAGGAAGGATTGGAGCAGTGCCGCAGGAGGACCATTCTGGCAGGAGTGTAAGGCCAGATAGATCAGAGTTAACATCGTTCACCCAAGATGTCCCTGACACCAATGGCAATCAATGCTGATTGCTTTTCACTTGCTAGACCATAACTTAAGTGTTTTACATCTCATAGCAACCTGCCTGGGGTAGGTACTTTAATTGTTCTGTTTTTTTAGATGAGAAGACCAGGGCACAGACAGGTGAGGTAATTTGCTCAAGTTCACACAGCTAGTAAATACTGGAATTAGGATTTGGATCCCCTGCAGTCTGGTTCCAGAATCTGCCAGTGAATCCTCTTCCTGTGCTGAGGGTTTCACTATATCACTTGCACCACTTAACTATGCTGTTGGTATTAATGGTCTAGTTATAAAAGGCTTAACTTTTTTAAAATATGGGGGCATTCAGTAGTACCAGGGACAATACATAGACTTTTTTTGTCTTAAATCTTTTTTCAAAAAGACTTGCTCTATGGTTTTATTTTTCAATAACTTAATATGCCACTGACTACTTTTAAATAAAAAATATAGTGGGCCAGGTGCCTGGGTGGCTCAGTCGGATTAACGACTTGATTTTGGCTCATGATCTCAGGGTCATGGTTTTGAGCCCCACATTGGCCTCTGCACTGATAGCACAGAGCCTGCTTGGGATTCTCTCTCTCCCTCTCTCTGCCCCTCCCCACTGTGTGCTTTCTTTCTTTTAAAATAAATAAACATTTAAAAAAAAGAGAGAGAGAGAGAGACAGAGGGCCATGTTCTTTGCTGGTGCCACAAATATACCATGAAGTGTCCTTCCTGGGCCTGGATATTGAGAATGACAACGGTGGGAAGAGTCCATTTTGACGGAGTTACAAACATGGCAAATTAATAGGTTAGCTGGAGCTTTTAATTGCAAATTATGTCATTTGTAACTTAGTCCATGGAAAAGATCTGGCATGTCTTCATTAGTCTTGAAAATAAATGATTGCGTTTTACACAACCAAACATAAAAATACCGTCAGTGAGCAGAATAAAATGAAGAGGAAAGAAAACGATTAGAATAATGCCAGTGAACTGCATAAAAGGCAAAGTTAAAGATTCTTGTGTTCAGGGCTCTCCAGCGTTAAATTGATCTTTCAGGCCAATGTTTTGGAGTGTGTTCAAACCCAGAAAAAAGAGCGACATTCTTCATTAGCTGGAGATAACAAGAAGCATTTTCAGCGGGATTTAATGCTGGGTAGAGACTGCAGCAAGTGTGGAAATAATTGAAAGTCTGAACTCATTGAACTGATTTGTGCTGTTTACTGATGTTCAAAAATAAAAAGACCCCATTGATTCAAGTTCTCTGCCCCTGCATCTTTTCATTAAGTGTGCAAGGAATTGGCATGACACTCAAGGCCAAAAAGAGTGACACCATGAGAAAGAGACGCGTAAAGGAAGTGGACTTTTCTGGCAGGAACACCTCCAAGTCTGTGAAAGGGAACAGTGAGTGTCTGTGGGGCCAGGCCAGGGGCCACAGCTGTCAGATGGGGCCTGAGGGGAACACGTGGCTTCTGCCGAAGGAATCGGGTTTCTGAGAAAGAATCAAGGCCCCCATCAGAGGTGGTGAGGAGAGCTCAGAATGGTGAAAAAGACAGCTGGGGCTGGCATCAGGAGAACACACCAGGCTCCTGAAAGGGGGCCCTGCTGCGAATAAGGGCCATTGTTCCACGACACTTCAGCCCCAGGGCCTGCAGCAGACCTGCTGCGGGGAGGTGGCCATCCCTGTGGGTCAGCTCACGCTGGGCTCCGTGACACACGAGGCTGCAGCTGAGAGGCTTAATCCAACTTTTCAGAGGAGAGAATTATGAAAATATTCTTTAACAGGTACATCCTTCAGAAAGACAGCAGGCCAATGTAGGGGGCAGCCTCGTAAATGAGACAAATGAAAGTGACAATTAGAAAACACGAAGAAGGAGGAGGAGGAGGAAGAGGACAAGAGGGAGGAGAAAGGAGACTTAAGCCTGAACTTTTCTGTCTAGGCACCCATATCTATGTCTATCTGTTCACATTTTATTATGACAAATTTCAGACATACATGAAAACAGAACAGCGCAACGATTCCCCGTATATCCATCACCTGGGTCTCACGCTAACAGCATTTTGCCATATTTTCTTCATATATTGTTCATCTGTTTATTTTTGCTATAATTTTAAAATAGATCCCAGACATTTCCTGAATACTTCAATGCCCGTCACTAAAAAAGCAAGAACATTTTTTGTAATTCCAAATTGTGACAGTTCTAATAATTCCTTAATATCATTTTATACTTAGTCCATTATATTAGTTAGCTGTTGCTGCATAACAAATGACTACAAACTTTGTGGCTTAAAATAGCACCAATTCATTGTCTCCTGATTTTGATGGGTCAGAAGTCTGAGCACGGCTTACCTGGGCCCTCTGCTCAAAGTCCCACAGACTTCAATTAAGGTGTTAGCTGGTTTGCATCTCCCTTCTAGACCCCAGGGTCTTCTTCCAAGCTCAAGTGGTTGTTAGCAGAATTCAGTCCCTTGTGGTTATAGGACTGAGGTTCCCATGCTTGCTGGTCAGCTGCTGTCCCTGTTGTCTGCTCTTTGCAGCACGACTCCTAAAAAGTATGTCCACATTCATTGCATCCACAACCTTTCCTCCCATTCTTTTTTGAAATCGTTTCAGTCAGGGTCCCCATCCCACCATTGCATTAGAACAGCTCTTACCAAGGTCACTGTGACCTCCATATTGTCAAATCTGATGGTCCATTCTGAGTTTTCATCTTATTTTACCCAACAGCATCATCAAACACAGCTGATCCCCTTCCTCCTCTTTACACTGTCTTTTCTTGGAGTCCAGCACCCCACCCACTCCTGTCCTCTCCCTCCTTCTCAATCTCTTTTGCTGGTTTCTTCCCAACTCTTTGACCCCTAGCTGTCATGGTGCTCCAATCCTCTACCTGCATGCAGTCCTTAGGTGAGCCCATCTACTCTCATGGCTTTAAAGGCCTACTGCATGCTGCTGACTCCAAACAATCTCCAGCCTGGTCCATTGTGCTAAACTTCAGATACATAAATAACAATAATAATAACAACAATAATAATAATGAAAACAGTAACAACAAAAAACTAATAAAATAAACACAGTGTATTGTGTATCTGCATTTGCAATACCATTAATTAAAACAATAATTATTAGGGGCACCTAGGTAGCTCAGTCGGTTAAACGTCTGACTCTTGATTTTGGCTCAGGTCATGATCTCACCATTCTGCACTGACAGTACAGAGCCTGCCTGGGATTCTCTCTCTCCCCCTCTCTCTCTTCTCCTCCCCTGCTCACACACACATTCTCTCTCTCTCAAAAATAAATTAATTAAAAAAACCAATAATTATTAATTAAAATAATTATTATCTAGCCAACACAAACACATATTGTGTCCTCACTAGTTTCTCCAGCTTTTCATGAGGCTATTCAATGCACCCAGGGCTGCTCCATAGGTGTGTGACTTGTGCCGTCCCACGGGGCTCCATCCTTACAAGGGCCCTGTGGCTGCTTCACCACTCTGCTGTCACCATCTTGAAATTCTTAAGTTTTGCACATGGAAACTTGTATTTTCATTTTGCCCTTGGCCCACAAATTATGGAGCTATTCTGGGTCCTGCCTCCAGTTGGCGCCTTAGAGCACATAGCACTGCAGCCTGGAAGGGCCACATCCACATCCTAGGCTGTCAGGGAGTGTTTCCCTGAACTCCTCGGTGCTGAAGAGTTTGCAGAGCTGGCTTAGAAATAATGGTTATGGAGGTGTCATCTGGCCGTGCCACCAGGCCCTCTGAAACCCACCGAGGGGTTAAGCTAACCAGCTGAGATGTGTCCTCAAAGGCATAGTCTTGGTTCCCTGTAACATTGATTTCCAATGCTTGCTTTGGCCTGAAGCCCCCAACTCTGCTGAAGGATGTGGTAAAAAACAGCCCTGTGAAGCCACTATGGTGCATCCCAGAGAAATCATTGAGGACCCTGTTAACAGCATCACATGTACACTAGAAACTTCTTTTTGATCTCAGCACATGGGATGCTTAGCCTTCTCCTGAGCAGTGGTTTGTTTTTAGAAAGAAAACGTTAGGGTCACCATGGACCATATACGTCATTGTTGCCTTTGCTGTCTGGCTGTGAGGAAGGTGAGCCAGCTGTGCCACCACCGTGGAGCCCCTGATGCATACATTTGTGACTGTCTTCATTCTTGGCTCCATTTTATCTTTCCTGCCCTCCTTCTCCTTTTGCCCCAGTTTCCTCATCTATTAAAGTTTTATCTTATTGTATGTATTTTTATAAGTCATTTCATATCCTTTCTAGAAAAAAGTTGTAATGCAATAAACTAAATGACAATTGTTAAAAGAAATCAAATCCTAGGGGCACTGGGGTGGCTCAGTCAGTTAACCATCTGATTTCAGCTCAGGTCATGATCTCACATTTTGTGAGTTTAAGCCCCGCATCGGGGTCTCTGCTGTCAGCACAGAGCCTGTTTCTGATCCTCTGTCTCCCTCTCTCTCAGCCCCTCCCCCACTTGTTCTCTCTCTCTCTCTCTCAAAAATAAAAACATTTAAAAAATGGAAATATAAAAAATAAATAAAACCCTATATCAAGTGGACTCTTCTCATAACATTCCTTTAAGATAAAAAGATTTTTCAGGACCTACTCACTTCAACAGTATCATCCACAAGAACATTCTGGCACAACAGTGACCCGGGCAGTCCCATGAAGTCATGGGATTTGCTCTGCGAGAGTCTGAGCCTGCCATTGAAATGCTGCCAGGCCAACAAGCCCGTGACACTGAGTCAGCTGTCCAGGGCTCCTGGGGAGAAGATCACTACCAACCTCTTCCTCTTTCTCAAAACTAAAACAAATCCAAATCAACTCACCGGCCACTGAACAGATAAATGCCTGATAGCCTTCTCTGATACCCAAGTGCAGCACAGTCATTCCAGCCGGTGGGTTCTGCCTTGTTGCACCAGCTATGCAGGAAGCAGGCAAACACAGAAAGCCAGCCACTAGGTTAATGTGCTTTGCCTACAGCAGCTTATTTAGAATATTGCTTAAAAAAAATAGGGGCGCCTGGGTGGTTCAGTCGATTAAGCATCTGACTCTTAGTTTTGACTCAGATCATGATCTCACAGTTCGTGAGTTCAAGCCCCACATCGGGCTCTGTGCTGATAGCACAGATCCTCCTTGGGATTCTCTTTCTCCCTTTCTCTCTTCCCTCCCTCTCTCTCTCTCTCTCTCTCTCTCTCTCTCTCTCTCAAAATAAATAAATAAACTTAAAAAATTATAAAAAAATAAAAAGAAAATTGCTTAAACATTAAAAAATAATTTAAGGTACTCCTGTGTGACTCAGTCAGTTAAGTGTTCGGCTCTTGATTTTGGCTCAGGTCATGATCTCACAGTTCATGAGACTGAGCCCCACATGGGGCTCCGTGGTGAGCCTGGAGCCTGCTTGGGATTCTCTCTCCCTCTCTCTGTCCTTCCCCTGCTTGTGCGCTCTCTCTCTCTCTCAAAATAAATAAATAAACATTGAAAAATGTAAAAAAGAATATTGCTGGAAGAAGCATGGAAGACGGTCAGGCATCACATTAATGAACTCTGATGAAGCACCATGTTTTACGCAGCATGAGAGAGAGCAGGGTCATCAACTTCATTCTTGTACCACCTTCATGGTTTTTATCATCTCTGTGTACTTTTTACTTAATATTTATCTTTGAATCCACATCAACACTTTAATCTCATCCTAAACAATAGTACTCCAAATGCAGGGGTTTGATGCACTGGTTGTGTCTTTTTCTATCTATAGAAAGATAATGTACTGTAAAGTCATCTCCTGTACCTCTAAGTGGTAGACATGCCACATCCTGGGACACACGGAAGGAGAAACTTGATCCGGGTCTCATGGGGCTGCCCAGAGCAGTGCTGTCGGTGATGGGACTTGACGGGAGCAGAGAACTTGTGTTTTAAGCACCAGATGTACATATACACGTTATTATAGCCTGAAAAAAATTGGGTTTTGGAAAATAATCAAAATAATCACAAGGTAGGATCTATAACTTGTACACCTTTCCTGCCTCTATATCAAGGCTTCTTTGGGTAAAATTGTCTTTAAAACAAATACGTTTACTAATGCCAGTAGTACAGTGTCTGTAGAGCCGTTTAGAAACAATGCTGGCAGTTATAATAAATTCTCTATTTTATGAGTGGTACTTGTTCATTCAGCTTACCAAGCACCAGTAAAAGGAAGTTTTGTTTTAAAACATCGGCAAATGTGGCCTGAGGGAAGACCATATTCCAATGTGGGCTGAGACTTCCTCTGGGAGCCCCCAAGGAGTTGAGCACACTACAAGCGGGGTGAGGATCCCATCACAGAGAGGCTGGAGAGAGAATATTTTCAGTGTGTGTTTTCACTCCATACTGCAGATGTGGGAGGGGCAGGGCAGGAGGAAGAAGAGGACCTGTGCTGTAAGGGGTGGCAAATAGCATTGTTGGTGTTTTCTCATGGCGCAATAGAGGATATAAAGGCAAAAGAGAAAACAGTTGCAAAAATAAATGTTCTGCAAGGTCAGGGAAGAGAAAGCTTATTTATCAGCAACAAAACAAGGACGGAAAGTGTAATTGGGTATTGACTGGAGATCTATCTGGTCAGTGGTAGAGCTGCATACTAGAACTTCAAAACTGAGGTTAGCCCAGAAAGGTTTGTAAAGTGATTATTATTGTTGTTGTTGTTGTTATTTTAAATCAGGCATCAGAAGCAGAAAGGATACATGACATGCTTCTGAGACATGCTCCATTCATTTAGCTTAGGAGTGCTGATTCATGGCTTCAAGGTGGTGGGTTGGCTGGATAAGGGCATCATAGGACAGGCAAGGGCTTTTGCCACAAAGCCAGGGGATCAAGAGAAGGGCTGAGAAGTCACGTAGTGGACTGGGGGCAATGTCACCTCTTTGAAGATGGAGGTAGGAGGGTCGTGGTAGTGGCTCTTCCTATGGCTTGCGCTGAAGCAGCCCTTAGACAATGGTAAAAGAGGTGAAATTGGAAATTCCAAGATTTTTTGCAGTTCTTTTGAACTGTTAAGGTAGAAGCAGAGGTAGAACAGATTAGGAGAAATGTTACCCTACCACCCACAAAAGGTCGACTCAGAAAGATCGGAAGGCAAGTGAGGCTTCCATAGAAATTTGAAAAATTATTTTCCTTCTAATTTTAGGGGAAGCTTCAAAGAGCCCCTCTATTTACAGCTGGACTACCTTTGGTGACCTGAAGACAATGAAGAAAATGTCTAGACATTGCAGACTCTGGGGTCCCCTCCCCCTTCCTCTTTCTCAGAGTGGTCACAGGAACTTACATTGTGCCATGCTGGTGGTGTGATGGAAAGTTCCTTAAAAGCATAAAAAGCACAATTCAGCAGTCATGTGCTTGGTGAGGTTAGTAAAGAAAGAACCGTGTGAGTGTGAGTGTGTACGTAGGGGGGCAGGGTCCTAGAATGTGCATCTTGGAATGGCTTTATTTGTGTTAGGAAATTGGTAGAAAAACCCTAATGTCCTTCAGCAAAGGAGAGGTTAAATAAATTATGATACATTCATGCAATGGGATATTATGCAGCTGTTAAAAAGGAGAAGGTAGACCTTTGTATCGGAGATTGGTCAGGTCATCAGAAGAGCCTCGGTGAATTCTGTGACTGACCCAGGATGGACACATGGTCTTGATCAGAGCCAGTGAGAGGCTGTGAGGATTCTGTTGGGAATCCTGGGAGAGACTCTTTTTCTTCACTAACTCTCTGAGAGATGTAGGGTCTGGAGCTGCTGCAGGAATGTTGTCAGTGTGAAAAGGGAGCCGGAAAGAGGCCTGACCAGTACCGAGAACTTAGCAAGGACAGTTTCAGTGAAATGAAGGCTGAGACAAATTGGGACGGGTTGAAGAGTGAGGTGAGAATGGGTGGGGGAGGAGAGTGGTAGAGTGAAACAACATTTAGAGAAGTGTGGCTTTTACAGGAAACAGAGAGCTGGGGCAGTGGTTTTTGGAAGACAAGGTCAAGAGCATTTTGTATTTGTTTTCCCCCAGCAGGGAGATGCTACAGCATGTGAAATGTTTATGGGGGTACTTACTGAAGGCAAAGAACAGGTGACTCAAGAGAAAAGTGGACCACTGGTGGTGTCCCATAGCATGTGTGAAGGGCTGGCTTTGGAGTACAGAAGAGAATGACCAATGTCCTCTCTGAGGCTTCTAATTTCTCAATGAAGGATGAGGAAGATCATTTCTTCAGAGAGAAGACAGATGAGATGATATAGAAAAGGTATAGAAAAGCTTATGTGGGGGGCACCTGAGTGACTCAGTCAGTTAAGCATCTGACTCTTGATTTCAGCTCAGGTCATGATCTCATGGTTGGTGAGATTTAGCTCCACATCAGTCTCCATGCTAACAGCACAGAGCCTGCTTGGAATTCTTTCTCTTTCTCCCTCTCTTTCGGCCCCTCTCCCCCACCTGCACATACTCTCTCTTTCTCTCTCTCAAAATAAATAAATGCTAAAAAAAAAAAAGCTTAGGTCGGGGTGCTTGGCTGTCTCAGTCGGTAGAACACGCGACTCTTGATCTTGCGGTGGTGAGTTCTAGCCTCATGTTGGATGTAGAGATTACTGAGGAAGGAAGGAAGGAGGGATGGAAGGAGGAAAGGAGGGATGGAAGGAGGAAGGAAGAAAGGAAGGGAGAAAAACTTAGTTGGGAGCAGGTGCCTGGAGGAACTTTGTGGCTTTCTGGGCAGCATTACTGAGAGGGAAGGTCGTGACTTCATGGTGTAGCTTTCTGTAGCAGCTACACTGCTCTGCAGGTGTGCTGGCCATGGAAGACAGCTGGCCAGTGTCTCAGGTTGGCAGGAAATTGCCTGGAGGAAGGAACGCAGAGGAGTTGTAATTATATACCTTCAAGAGTGATTGGACTCATGGACTATGGAATCTAAGCTAGAAGAAGAAAGCTGTGAGGCCAGGAGGTGTCTCAGACACTTGGGGATAGTTCTCCTCACTGTATAGTTCTCTATATAGAGCCTCATTTTCCTCTCCCTTTGCCCATTTTGGTCTCAGACTTGGCTTGTTAGAAACTACTTGGCCAGTTAGGAAGCTGGAGTTGTTTCTTAGAATCACCTCTCTCAATTCTGCCCCCATGGGTGTGCTGTGTTTTCTTTGTGTTTTGATGAGATTCATCTCTCTGGTCAATGACAGGCTTGTACACTCAACCATCGCACATTATGCAAACCTGTTTACAGGACATATGGCATCTTCAGAGCACTTGGAAATCCAATCTCTCTGGGTTTTTCTAACTTTGATGGGAAAAAACCCAACAAGACCTGAAGCACTGTCCATACAGTAGTGGTTCAGGGGGCTCATTGGTAGGGAATGTATATACTGTATATACTCAATGACATATATATATGTCATATGCTGTATATACTCAATGACAACAAATTCATTACCTCTGAAATGTAAGTAGGCTGTGTCTTCTGTTCTCAGGACTACATGGTGGAGGGATGGGGGAAGAAAGGATAAATTAGTAAGACATGTCAAAGATCAATTTAACAAAGTCTACTAAAATAAAAAACTATTCATACTTTCAACTCAGCATTTTCACTTCTGACAAAACACTTGCACAATGGTGCAAAGATATACGCTCTAGAATGTCCTATTGAAGCACTGTCGGCCCATGAATAGACATAGTTAAATAAATTAAGTAATGGACATACAGTGGAATACTATTTTATCTATACATTTTTAATGTATACAGTGGAATACTATTTTATCTTTACTATTTTGATAGAGTGTGCACAAGCAGGGGAGGGGCAGAGAGAGAAGGTGAGAAAGAGAGAGAGAGAGAGAGAGAGAGAGAGAGAGAGAGAATCCCAAGCAGGCTCTGAACTGTCAGCAGAGCCTGATGTGGGCTTGAACCCACAGACTGTGAAATCATGACCTGAGTGTAAACCAAGAGCCAGATGTTTAATTGACTAAGCCACCCAGGCACCCCTACCTCACTCTTTAAAAAAAATTTTTTTAATGTTTTAATTTATTTTTGAGAGAGAGAGAGAGAGAGAGAGAGAGAGAGAGAGCACGAGCAGGGGAGGGGCAGAGAAAGAGGGAGACACAGAATCTGAAGCAGGCTCCAGGCTCTGAGCTGTCAGCACAGAGCCTGATGCGGGGCTAGACCTCATGGACCACAAGATCATGACCTGAGCTGAAGTTGGAGGCTCAAGTGAGGCACCCAGGCACACCCCACTCTTTTTAAAAATAGTATTCCCTATGGGGCACCTGGGTAGCTCAGTTGGTTAAGTGTCTGACTCTCGATTTAGGCTCAGGTCATGATCTCATGGTTCGTGAGATTGAGCCCTGAGTGAGGCCTTACATTGACAGTGAGGAGCCTATTTGGGATTCTCTCTCTCTCTCTCTCTCTCTCTCTCTCTCTGCCCCTCCCCTACTCATTCTCTCTCTCAAAATAAATAAACTCAAAAAAAAAAAAAAAGAGTGAGGTAAACCTATACATGCTGATTTGGAAGGCTCTTCAAGACATTTTGTTAAGGTAACAAGATGAAAAACAGTATATAGCACTGATAATGATAATAACTACTAGAATGTGTATAAAATACAAAAATGAGGGGTACCTGGGTGACTCAGTTAAGCATCTGACTCTTGATATCGGCTCAGGTCATGATCTTGGGGTTGTGGAATCAAGCCCTGAGTTATCAGTGCAGAGCCTGCTTGGGATTCTCTCTCTCCCTCTCTCTCTGCTCCTGCCCTCACACTCAAAATAAGTAAATAAATAAATAAATAAATAAATAAATAAATAAATAAATAAATATTTAAAATATATATAAAAATGAGAAAATCGCCCAATAATGTTAAAGACAATGCTATTGTGAAAGAGGACAATAACTTTTATTTTATGAATTTCTGTGTGGTTTGAATTCTCTATTGTGTACAAGCATTATTTTTGCTCAAATAATGTAATCATTGAACATAATTTCTCAATTAAGCATGTTACATTCATTACTGATTCACACAGTCACTAGATGGTGGATATTACCTACTCTATGGACAAGAGGATTGGGAAAGTTAACCTGCCCAAGTTCACCCAGTTAGTAAAGATTCTTTATCTAAAGAGATAAAGAAGCTTTTCAAACTCTATATAATAAAGTTAATGTGATCTTCCCGGGCTCAGCTTATCTCTATTTAGAAGCTCACTCCTGGCTGTTTTGGCTATTTCTCCTTCCCATTATGATTTCCTTTCCCTCTGCATACTATTAAAATTCATTTCCTCTGGGAAATTACCACCGGCTGATGATGGCTCCATTAACTCTACTCTGTGGCTTTTTGATGTTCTCACTGCAGCGCCTTTGAATATATGTTACCATCTGAATTTGCATAGATGATTCTATTCTTGCTCATCTTCATTTTGATGATGAGCTCCTTGAGAGACTTGATACTTTGGAACTTTCCATAATCTTTCAGGGTCATTTCCAAACCTGCTCAGTAGGTTTTAGGACTGAATCCTTAGTGTAGCATTTGCATTTGGTGGGTCCTTAATATCAGAGAGCAACAATTCCAATAAACCAGGCAATCTTTTTCTTATACAAGACTGTGTTTTCTCTACTGAATTATGTAAATGTCCCTGAGTTGAGTAGCTTCTTGATTAATAAATAATTCCAGTACTGTCTTCTCTTGACTTTTTTTTTTTTTTGGTGGAAAGGAGATGTGAGTCATGCAGTCACTAGAACTTCTCCAAATGGAAAAAGCTTGACAACCACCATGTCAAAAGAAGTATTAATGGCAGAGAATCCCTCTATTCCACTGCTTTACCGATGACAGGATTAAATACTGTTTACATTATAAATGACAAGGAAATAAGATGAGACTTCCAGCTGGTTGATGACATGTGGTTGAGAAAAGAGCTTCAAAGTAGCTAGTTAACATAGATTCTAGATTATCTACCCTGTCTGGTATAAGTAGAGAGACAAGCACATGACCATACCCAAACTAGTGAATCAAATATAATTTTCATTTTGCTCCATAAGAATCTGTGTACCCTTAACATTTCATCAGTCTGGCAGCAAAAATTACATTGTCTCTATCCACAGTCAGTTTCCTAGAGTAGTTTTCCTTCTTGTGCTTAGGTGTTTGAAGACAAGCTTCATCAGGGTGGCATATTTAATCCAAAAGACTTGGATACAGTTTGACAAAGCAGCTGATCCGTAGTGATCACTTCAGAAATCTAAAAGTTACTTGATAATACACAATTTAGGGTGGAAAATAAGGGATTCCTTTCCCCCCCCAAATTAAATCTTTATAAATGTGTAAACTTATTTAAAATATATGGAAAAACATAGAAAATAATATAATGAATAACTATGTACTCATCATTTGTACTTTCAAATGTCACCACTGTCATATTAAGTTTAGAGTAAATGTCACAGAGATAGGGGTGCCTAGATGGCTCAGTCGGTTAAGCATCCACCTTCAGCTCAGGTCATGATCTTGTGGTCCATGGGTTCGAGCCCTGTGTTGGGCTCTCTGCTGACAGCTCAGAGCCTGGAGCCTGCTTTGGATTCTGTGTCTCCCTCTCTCTCCGCCCCTCCCCCACTCATGGTCTGTCTCTCTCCATCTATCAAAAATGAATAAATGTTTAAAAAAAATTTTAAATGTCACATGCCTCCAAAATCTCATTCCTTTTTTCCCTCCCTAAGTCAATTTGATTCTGAATTTGGTGCTTATTCTCATGCAGTTATTCCTTTATTATGTTTATATATTCATAAATAACAGAATATTATTCTTGCATTTTGTACTTTAAAGGGTATACCCTACATATCAATTTGTACTTGTGCTTTTTTGGCTGTTCGTAGATATGACTGGAATTGCTGTACAGATAAACGCCATTTCACCGGATATTTATCCTATGAATGGACTTCTGGCTGTTTTCAATGTTCTGTACTACAAACAATACTGTGCGTAGATTTGCACGTTTTTCTCCACACGCAATTGTTTCTCATATATTCAGGTGCATCCAATCATCTGGCAAATCTTGTTAACACGCAGACTCTGATTCAATAGGTCTGGGACGGGGCTTGAGATTCTGCATTGGTATCAAGTTCTTGGGAAGTATTGATGCTGCTGGTCCTAGAACCATTTCTGAGAAGCAAAGAGGAGTGGAACCACTAGGCTGTAAATGGTGTGGACTTTTGCCAAACTGTTGCCTCGAGTGCTTGCACCAATCCACACTCATATTAACAGCTCACAAGGTCTCGACAACATCACATCTTCAATACCTGTTGTTGTCAGACTTTAGTTTCTGCCAATTTGATGGGCAAGAAGTGGTATCTCGTATTAATTTGTTTTTCATGAGAGTTATTGAGGTTGGACCACTTGAGTTTCTTTTTCTAAAGTAATTCTAAACGTAAACTAAAATTTGGGGCAAAGAAAATGCCTTCATTCATTTGTTTCATACTCTAAAGCCTCCTTCTTAAAAGATTCCATCACATTTTTAAAGCCTTCGAGTGTTCTTTTTTTAAGGAATGGAAACAAAAGTGGAAAGGCAGAAGTGAAAGAACGGGGTTGGAAGGGAGCCAGGAGAAGCATCTACCATCACCCCAGCTGGGAGAATGTCTTAGTCTTTTTCCTACACTGTTTCTTTGCTGAGGGTAAAAGAAACAGAATTGGAAGCTCAGGGAGGAAAGAAGGGCTAAGAAGTTTGTACCTTCTGAGTGTCTCATTTATCTTGAATTTTAGGGGAATGAATTTAACTTAAGTAACTAATTCTGCTAAAATCAAGCCTTTGCATCTAAAAAGTCTTATGCTCCATCCAACAAATTCCATGCCTATAGAAAAATGGGAGATACATGTATTGCAAAGGTAATGCACATGTATTATAGAAAAAAGCAAAAGGCAAAAAGCAACAAGCAAACAAACAAAAAAGAAATATCTCCCCCATAATCTAATATCTAGAATAGCATGGTAGTTAAAGGCATACACTTTTTTTTTTGTTCCAAGTTTTTATTTAGATTCAAGTTAGTTAACATATAGTGTAGTATTGGTTTCAGGAGTAGAATTTAGTGATTAATCACTTACGTATAACACCCAGTGCTCATTACAACAAGTGCCCTCCTTAATGCCCATCACCCATTTAACCCATCCCCTGCCTACCTCCCCTCTAGCAACCCTCAATTTGTTCTCTATAGCTACTCTATACCTAAGAGTCTCTTATGGTTTGCCTCCCTCTCAGTTTTTCTTATTTTTCCTTCCTTTCCCCTATGTTCACCTGTTTTGTTTCTTTTTTTTTTTTTTTTTTCGTTTTTTATTTATTTTTGGGACAGAGAGAGACAGAGCATGAACGGGGGAGGGGCAGAGAGAGAGGGAGACACAGAATCGGAAACAGGCTCCAGGCTCCGAGCCATCAGCCCAGAGCCCGACGCGGGGCTCGAACTCACGGACCGCAAGATCGTGACCTGGCTGAAGTCGGACGCTTAACCGACTACGCCACCCAGGCGCCCCACCTGTTTTGTTTCTTAAATTCCACATGAGTGAAATAATATGGTATTTGTCTTTCTCTGAGTTATCTCACTTAGCACAATACACTCTAGTTCCATCCACGTCATTACCAATGGAAAGATTTGGTTATCATCAATAGTGTTGCCATTAAGATGGAGGTGCATGTGCCCCTTCAAAACAGCACAGCTGTATCCCTTGGATAAATACCTAGTAGTGCAATTTCTGGGTCATAGGCTAGTTCTATTTTTAATTTTTTGAGGAAACTCCATACTGTTTTCCAGATTGGCTGTACCAGTTTGCATTCCTACCAGCAGTGCAAAAGGGTTCCTCTTTCTCTGCATCTCGCCAACATCTGCTGTTGCCTGAGTTGTAATTTTAGTCATTCTGACTGGTGTGATGTGGTATCTCATGGTGGTTTTAATTTGTATTTCCCTGGTCATGAGTGATGTGGAGCATTTTTTCATGTGTCTGTTAGTCATCTGGATGTCTTCTTTGGATAAGTGTCTATTCATGTCTTTTGCTCATTTCTTCACTGGATTATTTGTTGTTGTTGTTTTTCCAAAACATACTAGATTTTTTTTTTATTGCAGAGCACACACATCAGGGCAAAGTGCTGCACACACAACTACAAATCATTTTGGGGGAAAAAGCTGTAAAAAAATAAAATAAAACTGCAACTGGTTTAGTTATGCAGTCCTGACTTGAATCCACGCTGGCAAAGGAGTTCTGGCCCTTGAAAAGGAATGGTAACTGTCCCAGATTTCTGCATTCTCAGGCCTGGGCCTCTGTAAGACAGGGTACCTGGGGTGGTGGCAACCTGGGTACTGGGAGGACCTCTGCTCTCAGCAGGTCTAGGGCTTGGCCCTGGCTGGCAAGGAGACATTCCTAATGAATCTACGTCATCAAAACCTTGCAGCCTTTGAGGATCTGAGTAGGTGGAAACTGTCAAACACTTTATTTTTCTTATTATTTCTTAAAAGCCCCTTCTCAGCTCCCACGCTCCTGAGGCAGAGGAGCCACCAACCCAGCCTGCAGTCCTGAGCTCTGGCCTTGGATACATGCTATAGGCAGACAGAAGGGGCCCAAGCTGGCCAATGTAGGAGAAAGGAAAGGGTTAGGAAAAAGACAGAAGACCAAAGGAAAAAATAAAGACTCAAAAGAAAACAAAAACCCTACCACACACCACAATTTTCCATACCCCAAATGCTCGACTTGGGAGGACACTAGTCCCTCTAAGCTAGAAACAATTCCTAAAACTGTTCCATACAATCACACACATATGCTAGAAAGGAACAACCCAGCAAAGAGGTGTACCCTTGGCAATAAAGGTCAGGACCACTGTAGCCAGCCCCTCTGCAGCCCAGGGACCTGTGGGCAGAGTAGGCCAATGGGCATGGAGGAAGCCTGGGGTCTCAGCCAATAACTTTGGGGTGGCAGAGGACTGCTGGAACCTCCACCCAGTCATTCTGAACAACGCTGCTGCAGGAGGAAGAGGGTGTTTGCATGAACTTTCTAGGGCCTGTAGAGCAGGTGAGAGGTATACATACACACACACACACACATACACCACATCTTCTTTATCCACCCACGAGTTCATGGACACTTGGGCTCTTTCCATAGTTTCACTGTTGTTGATAGCACTGCTATAAGCATTGGTGTGCATGTGCCCCTTAGAATCAGTATCTTTGTATCCTTTGGATAAATATCTAGTAGTACAACTGCTGGGTTGAGGGTAGTTCTATTTTTAACTTTTTGAGGAACTTCCATACTGTTCTCCAGAGTGGCTGCACCAGTTTGCATTCCCAACAGTGCAAAAATGTTCCCCTTTCTCCACATCCTCGACAACATCTGTCGTTGCCTGAGTTGTTAATTTTAGCCATTCTGACAGTGTGAGGTGGTATCTCATTGTGGTTTTGATTTGTATTTCCCTGATGATGAGTGATGTTGAGCATTTTTTCATGTGTCCATTAGCCATTTGTATGCCTTCTTTGGAGAAATGTCTGTTCATGTCTTTTGCCCATTTCTTAACTGGATTATTTACTTTTTGTGAGTTGAGTTTAATAGGTTCTTCATAGATTTTGGGTACTAGCCCTTCATCCAATATGTCATTTGCAAACATCTTCTCATTCCATTGGTTGCCTTTGAATTTTGTTGGTTGTTTTCTTTGCTGTGCAGAAGTTTTTTTTTGTTTTTTTTTTAAGTTTATTTATTTTAGAGAGAGAGCAAAAGTGAGTGGGGCAGGGGCAGAGAGAAAGGAAGAGAGAGAGAATTCCAAGCATGCTCCCCAGTGCCAGCATGAAGCCCAATATACTGTTGGATTCGATTTGCTAGTTATCTTGTTGAGAATTTTTGTATACATGTTCATCAGAAAAGCATGTGTTTCTAAGTCCTGTGTTTGAATTCCAATTTAACCATTTGCCAGTTGAGTGACCTTGGATAGGTCATTTTCTCACTTAGAAAATAAGGATCATGATAATAGGACCCAGATCATAGGGCTTGAGGATTAAATTAGGTAATAGATGTAAAATATTTAGGACACTGTTTGAAACACTGCAAAAGCTCATTAAACCTACTGGTTTATGGAGCTATTGGAAATGACATCAGTAAGATGTAGAAAAGGAAGCCCTTCCCCCTTCTTCCCCCTATGGAGACACAGATTTAACAGTAATGCCTGAACCAATTGTCTAAAAAATCTAGAATTCAGTCAAGAGGTTCCTGCATTCCAGGTGAGTTCAAAGTCAATAATATTAAAGCCTGGTAGGAAAATATGTGGCAATTTCTCTTGCCAGAGCCCCTCCTTCTAATAGTGCTAATAGTGTAGCACTATTGGGAGGAAACACTTAATTCCCATCTCCTTCCTGTGGAAGAAAGAAGCAGAATGTATGTCCAACATTCTTTTATGTAGACTGCCCAAGGGCCTAGTTTACATTTTGCCTGACAACCAGGAGCCAGGTTGGGAGCTTCGACTCTGAGAACAAGTGATCAACATGCACCAGTCTGCAGTACCACAGATAGACACTAGGTGGAGCTCCAGTGTCATGTGGCATACTACAGCACCAGGGTGGCCACCAGCAGACATCAGGTGGAAGTACTGCTTAAACATAGGCAAACCTCTTTAATTAAGTTACACACAAGCCCAAAAAGGACACATCCCCAGAAAAGGCTTGAGAAGTCCAGAATCTCTAGCAAGGTTGAATTGAGAATGTCATTCCTGTACAAAACCAGACTAAGAAGTCTGAGAGGGATGGGTGATTTTTAAAATGCCAAAATTTCAACAGTAGATAACAAGACATACATACATACAAGGAAATATGACCAATTTAGAGGAAAAAATTAAATTTCCTGAAACTGACCCCAAATAAATGGAGACATATGAGTTACTAACAAATGTGAAATAAGCATCAAATAAATGCTCACTGAATTAAAAGAGAGCACAGACAACTAAACAAAATCAGGAAAACAATGCATGAACAAAATGAGGATATCGATGATGAGATAGAAATTATGAAGAAGAGTCAAACAGAAATTCTGAAAATGAAAGCGACAATAATTGCACTGAAAAATTCACTATTCAGCATCAGATTTAACCAGGAAGAAGAAAGAATCAATGAACTCAAAGGTAGGAATTTCAAAATTACTTAGGCAGAGAAGTAAAAAAGAAAAAAGACTGAAGAAAAATGAGGAGAGCCTAAGTGACTTATAGGATACTATAAAGCAGAACGACACACACATTATGGAAGCCTCAGAAAAAGAAGGAAGGAAGGAAGGAAGGAAGGAAGGAAGGAAGGAAGGAAGGAAGAAAGAAAGAAAGAAAGAAAGAAAGAAAGAAGCAGAAAGCCTACTTGAGGAATTAATGGCCTTAAATATCCTAAATCTAAAAATAGAAATGGACATACAAATTCATGAAATTAAAAAAACTCCAACTAAGATAAATCTAAAGAAAACTATACCAAGGCATATCATAATCAAACTGTCAGAAGCCACAAAGAGAATCTTGAAAGTGGAAAGAGAAAAGTGCCTTGTCATGTACAAGGGACCATCTATTGGATTATCAGAAGATTTCTCAGCAGAAACCTTGCAGGCTAGAAGGCAGTAGGATGATATATTAAAAATACAGTAGAGGCACCAGGTGGCTCAGTCAGTTAAGTGTCTGACTTCGACTCAGGTCATAATCTCACGGTTAGTGAGTCTGAGCCCTGCATCGAACTCTGTGGTGACAGCTTGGAGCCTGGAACCTGCTTCAGATTCTGTGTCTCTCTCTCTCTCTCTGCCACTTCCCCACTCACACACTCTCTCTCTCTCAAAAATAAAATAAACATTTAAAAAACATTTTTTAAATACAGTAAAACCTTGGTTTGTGAGCATAATTCATTTCAGAAACATGCTTGCAATCCAAAGCACTTGTATATCAAATAGAATTTCAAGAACCATTGTCTCAGTTGTGATCATGTGACATTTGGCATCATGTGCTACTCGTATTACAAGACACTGCTCGTTTATCAAGTTAAAATTTATTAGAAATGTTTGTTCATATTGCAGAACACTCACAGAATAAGTTACTCACAATCCAAGGATTTAATGTATTGAAAGAGGGGTGCATGGGTGGCTCAGTCAGTTGAGTGTCTGATTCTTGATTTCGGCTCAGGTCATGCTATCAGGATTGTGAGATCAAGCTCTGAGTCAGGCTCCACACTGAGTCAGGCCTGCTTAAGATTTTCTCTCTCCTTCTCCCTCTGCCTTTCTTCCTCTCATGCATACTCTCTCTCTCAAAAAAAAAAAAAAATTACTGATAGAAACAATTGCCAGCCAAGAATACCATATCCAGCAAAACTACCCTTCAACAAATGAAGGAGAAATTTAGATTTTTCCAGATAAATGAAAGCTGAGAGAGTTTCTCATCACTAGAGCTGCCCTATAAGAAATGCTGATGCGCTCTTTCCCTTGGAGGTGGCAGAGATGGCTTGTGCAGCCATGGCCAAGATTAAGCCCCAAGACCTTCAAGGTAAGAAGGAGGAACTGCTGAAATAGCTGGACAACTAGAAGATGAAGCTATCCCAGCTGTGTGTCACCAAAGTGACAGATTGGCATCCAAGCTAAGATCAAAGTTGTTCATAAATCCATCATCTGGGTTCTTGCCACATTAACCAGACTCAGAAAGAGAATCTCAGAGAATTCTACAAGGGCAAGTAGTACAAGCCTCTGGAACTGCAGCCCAAGGAAATGTGTGCCAGATGTTGTTGGCTCAACAAGCATGAGGACTGAAGAAACTAAGGACTAAGAAGCAGCCATGGAAAACACTGCTGTGCCCACTGTGGATGTATGTGGTCAGAACCTGAGCACTGCAGTGTCAATAAACTGGGAATAAAAAGAAATGCTGAAGGGAGTCCTTTAAGTTGAAGTCAAAGGATGATAGACTGCAACCAAAACCATACAAAAATATAAAACTCTTGTGGTGAAAGTAAATACGTAAATGTAGAACTATGTAGTGTTGAAATGCAGGTGCATCTATCACTTTCTGGTATAGAATTTTAAAAACAAAAACATGAAAAGCAATTATATATAGATATATGGCTAATGGATATGTGATATAAAAAGAGGTAATTTGTGTCTCAATAACAAAGGGGGGGTGCAAAGATGTAAAGGGGCAAGTTTTTATGTGATTGAAGTGAAGCTATTAACAGTTTAAAATATACTGTTACAACTTTAAAATGCTTTTACAATGATAACCACAAAGAAACTATTTATAGAATACACTCAAAGGGAAAATGAGAAGGGAATCAAAATATGTCACTAAAAAAATTTATAAATTTTTTTTTAACCTTTATTTATTTTTGAGACAGAGAGAGACAGAGCATGAACGGGGGAGGGTCAGACAGAGAAGGAGACACAGAATCGGAAACAGGCTCCAGGCTCTGAGCTGTCAGCACAGAGCTTGACGCAGGGCTCAAACTCACGGACTGCGAGATCACGACCTGAGCCGAAGTCGGACGCTTAACTGACTGAGCCACCCAGGCACCCCCCAAAAAATTTAAAAATTAATGAAACATAAAATAAGGCAGCAGGAAGAAAAGAAGGATAAAACAGCCATAAGATAGGCAGAACACAATGAACAAAATGGCAATAGTAACTCCTTCCCTGTCAGCAATTACTTTATAGGTAAAGGGATTTTAGATGTACCAACTGAAAGACACAGATTGGTTGAATGGGTAAGAAACAAGATCCAATTAATATACTGTCTACAAGAGATACATTTTATATCTAAAGGCACCATAGGCTAAAAGTGAAAGGTTGGAAAAAGATATTTTATGCAAACAGGAAGCTGAAAATAGCAGGGGAGGCCATATTTAGACAAAATAGCCTTTAAGACAAAAACTATCACACAATACAAAAAAAGGACATTATATAATGCTAACAGGGTCAAATAAAAATAAAAGATATAACAATTATAATATATATTCCCCTAACATTAGGGGTCCCAAATATATGAAGCAAACATTGACAGAACTGAAGGAAGAAATAGACAGCAAGACAATATTAGGAGATTTCATACTCCACTTTCATTTATGGATACAACAACCAGACAGAAGATCAGTAAGAAAACAGAGGACTTGAACAACACTATCAACCAACTGGACCTAAGAGATATACATAGAACAGTTAACAGAAGAAGAATACATATTCTTTTGAAGTGCACATGGACATTCTCTAAGGTATACCACATTAGGCCACAAAACAAGTTTTTTAAAAATATATATATACTTATGTTTATTTATTTTGGGGGGAGAGAGAGAAAGAGAGAGAGAGAGAGAGAGAGAGAGGTGGGCAGAGTGCAAGCCGGGAAGGGACAGAGAGAGAGAGACACAGACTCCAAAGCAGGCTCCAGACTCCGAGCTGTCAGCAGAGCCCAATGTGGGGCTCAAACACACAAACCACAAGATCATGACTTGAGCCAAAGTCAGATGCTTTAACTGTCTGAGCCATCCAGGTGCCCGAGGCCACATAACAAGTTTTAGCAAATATAAGAAGATTGAAATTATACAAAGTATATTCTCTGACCACAATGGAATAAAACTAGAAATCAATAGAAGGAAAATCCACGTATATGTGGAAATTAAACAATGTTCTTAATGAATGGGTTAAAGAAAAAAATCACAAGGGAACTTAGAAAATATGTAGAGACAAATGAAAACAAAGACAACATACTCAAGCTTATGGGATGCACAAAAGCAGTATTAGGAGGGAATTTTATAATGGTAAATGCTTACATTAAAAAAGATCTCGGGGCACCTGGATGGCTCAGTTGGTTGAGCGTCTGACTTCGGCTCAGGTCATGATCTCGCAGTTCATGAGTTCAAGCCCCACATCAGGCTCTGTGCTGACAGCTCAGAGCCTGGAGCCTGCTTTGGATTCTGTGTCTCCCTCTCTCTCCACCCTAACCCCACACGTGCTCTCTCTGCCTCTCAAAAATAAAGAAAACTAATAATAATTAAAAAAAAAAGATCTCAAATCAATAGCCTAACTTTACACCTTGAGGAGACAAAGAACAAACGGAATCTAAATTTAGAAGAAAGAAAGAAAGAAATAATAAAGATTAGAGCAGAGGCAAATGAAATAGAGAACAGAAAAATAAAAGAAAAAAATCAATGAAACCAAAAGTTGGTGTGTTATGGACTGAATGTTTCTGTTTCTCCTCAAATTCATATATTGAAGCCCTAATCCCCAATGCAATAGTATATGGAGGTGGGGCCTTTTGGAGGTAATTAGATTTAGATGAGGTCATGAGGATGGGAACCTCATGTTGGGATTTATGGGCTTGTAAGAAGAGGGAGAGAGAAATCTCTGTCTTCATGCACATGCACCAAGAAAAGGCCATGTGAGCACACAACAAGAAGGCAACTATCTGCAAGCCAGGAAGTGGGTTCTCACCAGCACCTGATCATGCTGGTACCTTGGGCTTTCAGCTTCCAGAACTGTGAGAAATAAATGCCTGTTTTTTAAAGCCACCTAGTCTATGATATTTTATGGTAGCTTGAGCAGACTAAGATATTGTCTTTTGAAAAGATTGACAAAATTAACAAAGCCCTAGCTAGACTAAGAAAAAGAGATAGAAGACTAAAATAACTAAAACTAGAATTGAAACTGTGGGTATAACTGATATCACAGAAATTAAAAGGATTATAAGAGACTACTATGAATAATTCTAAAACAACAAATTGGATAACCTAGAAGAATTGGATAAATTCCCAGAAACAACCAGCCTACCAGGACCGAATCATAAAGAAATAAAAAATCTGAACAGACCTATAACTGGTATGGAGATTCCAGCAGTAATCAAACACCTCCTAACCAGGACCAGATGACTCACTGAAGGATTCTACCAAACATTTAAAAAGGTAACACCAATCCTCCTCACAACCTTCCAAAGAATTGAAGAAGAGGAAACACTTCCAAACTCATTCTATGAAGCCAGCATTATTCTGATAGCAAACCTAGGTAAAGACACAAGCAAATAAAACTGTAGAAAAATATTCCTGATGAGTAACAATGTAAAAATACTCAATAAAATACGAGTAAACTGAACTAAACAGCACACTAAAAGGATTATACACTATAATCAAACGGGATTTACATGTGGAATGCAAGAATGGCTCAATAATAAAAAAAAATCAATGTAACACACTACATTAACAAATGTAGGACAAAATCCACATGACTATCTCAATTGATGCAGAAAAAGCATTTGACAAAATATAACACTCTTTCATGATAAAAACACTCAAAACTAGGAGTAAAAGGAAACTACCTCAACAGTGAATACATATCATACTCAACCATGAAAGACTAAAAGTTTTTCCTCTAAGATCAGAAACAAGGCCAGGGTGCCTGGGTGGCTCAGTTGGTTGAGTGGCCAGCTTCGGCTCAGGTCATGATCTCACAGTTCGTGAGTTCGAGCCCTGCGTCGGGCTCTGTGCTCGCAGCTCAGAGCCTGGCGCCTGCTTCAGTTTCTGTGTCTCCCTTTTTCTTTGCCCCATCCCCACTCATGCTCTGTCTCTCTCTGTCTTAAAAATAAAACATTAAGAAAAAAAAAAAACAAAGAAACAAGGCAAAGATGCCTCCTTTCAGGGCATCTGGGTGGCTCAGTAGGTTAAACATCTGACTTCAGCTCAGGCCATGATCTCATGGCTCATGAGTATGAGCCCTGCGTCAGGCTCAGAGCCTGAAGCCTGCTTCAGATTCTGTGTCTCCCTCTACCTTTCTCTCTCTGCCATTCCCCTGCTAGCACTCTGTCTCTCTCTCTCTCTCAAAAATAAACTTAAAAAATATTTTTAAAAAAGGTGCCTCCTTTCAACTACTATTCAACATAGTATTAGAATTGCTAGCCAAAGCAATTAGACAAAAAAAATAAAAGGTACCTAAATTGGAAAGGAAAAAAGTAAAATTATCTCCGCTCACAGATTATTTGATCTTATATGTACAAAACCTTAAACACTCAATACACACACACACACACACACACACACACACACACACACACACACACAAACTGTTACAATGAATAATTTCAGCAAAGGGGCACCTGGATGACTCGTCAGTTGAGCTCTTGATTTTGGCTCAGGTCATGATCTCATGGTTTGTGAGGTCAAGCCCTGAGTCAGGCTCTGTGCTGACAGTGTGGAGACTGCTTGGGATTCTCTCTCTCTCTCTCTCTCTCTCTCTCTCTCTGCCCCTCCCCCCACTTATGTTCACTCTCTCTCAAAATAAATAAACTTAAAAAATTTTTCAGCAAAGTAGCAGGATACAAAGTCAACACAAAAATCAGTTACATTTATATACACTAGCAATAATTAATACAAAGAGGAAATGAAGAAAATAATCCCATTTACTATGGCATCAATATTTAGGAATAAACATATCCAAGGAGGTAAAAGACTTGTACACTCAAAACTATAAAGCATTGCTAAAGAAAAGAAAGAAAATACAAATGAATAGAGACATCCCATGTTTATGGAACGGGAAACTTAATACAGTTAAAATATACATACTATCCAAAGTGATGTAAATATTCAATGCAATCTATATTAAATCTCAATGGCATATATATATATTTTTATATACATGTATACGTACATACATGTATGTATATATATATGTGTGTGTGTGTGTGTGTGTGTATATATATTTTTTTTTTTTTGCAGAAGTAGGAAAAAATCCTAAAATTTATATGGAATCTTAAAGTATCCCAAATATACAAAACAATCTTGAAAAAGAACAAAACTGGCAGCCTCACAGTTCCTGATTTTAAAGCATAACACAATGCAACACTAATGAGACAGTGTGGTACTGGTATAAAGGCAGATGTATTGACCAACGAAACAGAATGGAACCCAGAAGCAAACTCTTGCATATATATACCCAAATAATTTTTGACACAGGTGCCAAGACTACAAAATGGGGAAAAGACAGTCTTTTCAACAAATGGTATTGGGAAACCTGGATATCCACATGCAAAAAAAATGAAATTGGACTCTTACCTTACACCATATATATAAATTTAAATGGATTAAATACCTAAATGTAAGACCTAGAACTATATAATTCCTAGATGAAAACATAGGAAAAATCTTCATGACACTGGAGTTGGCAATGGTCTCTTGAATATGATACCAAAAGCACAGACAACAGAAGCAAAAGTAGACAAATGGGACTACATCAAACGAAAAAACTTCCATCTGTCCAAGGAAACCATCAACAGAGTGAAAAGGCAATCTATGAAATAAGAGAAAATATCTGTAAATCATATATCTCATAAAGGGTTAATATACAGACTATATAGAGAATTTCTACAACTCAAGAAGAAAACAGATAACTGGATTAAAAAATTGGCAAAGGACTTAAATAGACGCTTCTCCAAAGAAAATATACAGATGGCCAAGAAGCAACTGAAAAGATGCTCAATATCACAAATCACAAGAGAAATGAAAATCAGAACAACAATAAGATATCACCTCACACCCATTAGGATGGCTACTATCAAAACAAGAAAGTAAGTGTTGGAGAGGATGTGGAGAAATTGGAACTCTGCTGGGAATGTAAAATGGTGCAGCTGCTGTGAAAAGTGGTGTAGAGGTTCCTCAACACACTAAACATAAGAGTTGCATTGACTTATCAATTCCCCATCTAGAAATATATCCAGAAGAATTTAAAGCAGGATCTCAATGAGATATTTGCACACCCATGTTCACTGCAGCATTATTGCAGTAGCTTCCATTGGGTGGAAGCAACCCAAATCCCATCAACAGATGAATGGTTAAAGAAAATGCGGTTCATACAAACAATGGGATAGTTTCAAGTGTGGGAAGATGAAAGAGATCTAGAGATCTGTTGCACAACAATGTGAATGTTGTACACACCACCTAACACTACTATACACTTAAAAATAGTTAAGATGATAAATTTAATGTTGTGAATTTTTTTTTACAGTAATAAATCTGAGCTATTATGAACTTTCAGGCTTTCCTCTCCCTATGAATATACAATTTCCCCCTAAAATGGACCACATTGTACATACTATTTTATAACAGGCTTTTGTCCATTGACTACAGAAGAAAGTCTTTTCCAAGTTATTCTCTTTTACGTCATTTATTTTAAGTTTATTTGAGAAAGACAGAGACAGAGGGGGAGGGGAGAGAGAAAGGGAGAGAGAGAATCCCAAGCAGGTTCTGCACTGTCAGCACAGAGCCCCATGCAGGGCATGAACTTATGAAACTGTGAGATCATGACCTGAGCTGAAACCGAGAGTCGGATGCTTAGCCAACTGAGCCACCCAAGCGCCCCTCTTTTAGGCCATTTAGAAAGGCTGTCTAGTATTGTTGGACACCAGACTGAATGATTTTATTCTTATGAATAATACTGTGTAGCTAAATCACGTTATGCCTTTTGAACAGTGATAATCTCAGCTTTTTTTTTCTCCTTTTCTAATCAGCTCTCAGCTATTAGACTTCTAATCTGTGATCAGACAACCAAGCTGGTTAAATAAGTTTACTTGTAATAAAACCTTATTTGCAATTCTGTAATTTGCTCTCATCCTGGGTAAACAGGGACAGCCATTGCAGCAGCTGTGAAGGGAGGTGGATTTTGCTTATTTGGGGGTGTACCTTCCAGTTAGACCAGCTCACCCAGAATTGGTTCCTGCCTTACTGAATAAATCTAGATGGTAGCACATGCTCTTGGGGTTGCTTTTTCCCTTCCACTCGCTCTCAGGGTCTTGAAATTCAATCTACCTGGCCACCACCTCATTGGTACCTGTTTCTATTTTCTGAAGCACTGCTGCCTCTTAGCCAGGTCTAAGCTGGCCTTCTTTGACTCCTGATACTGCTATGCACGCACACTGCTGGTTTCTACTGTGTAAACATCTTTGCTTTAGTTCCTCACACTGTTAAGTAACCCATAGCACTTCTTTGTGCTTTTTGACAGCAGCACTATTTGACAACCTTGAATCTCATTAAGTTCACCACACCGTGTGTGGGGGGTGGGGGAGGTGAGCACGTGTGCGTGAAAGCACATAAAATGCACTTCAGCAATTACAACAGAACTCCCAAATCACATATTACTGAGTAGTGTATATGCAACTAGACAGGCCCCTGTTTCCTAAATTTGCTTGTAGAATCTCATGAAACACTTGGTAAAAAACACATCCCCAGGTCTAGCCCTGTGGATATGTATTATTCTGGATATATAATTTAACAAATACCTCAGGTAATCCTTCTCATCAGGCAAATTTAGAAACACTAGACCATTAACCTGCATCCTCAGAGCCTCCAGGACACTGGGAAGTTCAGCTGGGACCCATGGGAGACTGGGAAGTCTGGTAGCACAGGGTTCATTCCATTAGGGTAGGAAATTTCCTGGCGTCACCTGTAAGTTGGAATAAACATTGAAAAGTCTTTAGAGCTTGAGACCAAAGCAGAAACTTAGGATCTATTTACCATTTCTACACCAAGAATGGCTCCAAACATATACCCCTTGGCTATAGATTCTATCCCAAACTTTGGGTTTCCAGAAGTGTTAGCTGGGAGTCATAGAGTTCTTTGAAAGAAGTAACAACTGGATCCTCTGAGGACTGAATGCTTTGCATATGTGCTAAAATCATTTGGGGTGCCTTTTATTAGGTAAGATTCTGTTTTCACTTATATCAGCTCAACACCAGATCTATGTCAGGTAACTGCTCTTGTAGTGCTAGCTCTGTCCTTCTGGAGGCTTGAGGGACGAGCACAGAACTCTGATACATATGCCTCAACTCATGACGAGCCTTTGGCTTCTTGTGTCAACTGTACATAAGAGATAGAAGCATTCCTCTCTCAATCTAAGGACACAGGGAGACCCAACATGTATGAGAATTCTGAGAGAAGCTCACTAGAGCTGGTGAATCTTGACCCCACCACAGACACTATTCACATGAGACCACAATTCCCATTTCTCTTACAATCCTGGGCCCATTTAAGAATTTGCCTAAAACTGTTGAAGAATACTCAAATAGTGGTCCATGAGAAAGTTAAAACTGAGGGGGAAACAAAATTATGAGGGGAAAATGTCTCCACAGACCTGAAAAATACATTTTTGCCCTTTAAAAACTTATTTCTCTTTAAGAGAATTTTAACATAAAGGAAAGTGATGTTACTGATGTTTATTTGGTAAATAAGCTACATATTTAAGCATTTTTTCCCCTAATGGCTTTAGGAAAGATCTCCTTCCTAAAAAAAAAAATGTTTACAGGTAAACCTTTAAAGGGTATGACAGTGGGGCACCTGGGTGGCTCAGTCGGTTAAGCGTCCGACTTCGGCTCAGGTCACGATCTCGTGGTCTGTGAGTTCGAGCCCCGCGTCGGGCTCTGTGCTGACCGCTCAGAGCCTGGAGCCTGTTTCAGATTCTGTGTCTCCCTCTCTCTCTGACCCTCCCCCATTCATGCTCTGTCTCTCTCTGTCTCAAAAATAAATAAACATTAAAAAAATTAAAAAAAAAAAAATAAATAAAGGGTATGACAGTAAAGTGATGTAGAATGAGAAAAGCACTTTATTCAGTGCACACTGACAGTTTTTCCAGTTCCATTCATAATTAAAGTAAAAAAAAAAAACCTCTTGAGTATTTTTTATGAAAAAAATATTGAATTTCAAAACCCCTGAAGTTACTATTGAAAGCTTATATTCCTTAAACGTATATATGTACGTATATACGTATATATGTGAACCACTCAGAGAAATTATATATGAACCACTCAAAACAACTTTAAGAGCTGTTCTTTTCTGTATTTAAAATTGTCCTTTCAAATATTTAGAAGTTCCACAGGTGGTGGCTTTAATGGAATTTTTCCCAGAGTAAATTTCTTGGATTGAAACTGCTCCAGTTCTTCTGCTGTTAGTTGATCCTTGGGTGTGAATAACACATTATCTGTTGTGATGCTGCCATTTGAGACTGGTAAAGAGGTGGATATGCTATTTCCAAAGGTGTCACTGGATGACTTGGAAAAAGCACTGTGAGAATGTGAGCCTAGATTACCAAAACCAGCCACAGAATTGCCACTTCCAAAGGCTGGGGCTCCAACAGAGCCTGCTGCCATGGGAGCTGGAAATCCTGAAAATCCAGGTGATCCAAAACTGGAAGCTGCAGGACTTTTAAAAGAAAATGAAGCAGCAGATGTGATTGCAGGTTTCCCAAATCCAAATGTTGGAGTGGAAGTAGTGATGGCAGAACTGGCAGGGGGTGCGGCTCCAAACGCTGGAGTATTCCCAAACACAGAAGGACTTCCAGAAGCGGCAGAGGCAAATCCAGAGCTTGGTTTAAAACTAAAATTCTGAGCATTAGCACTGCTGCTGTTATGCACTGGAAAACCTAAAAAAAACAGAAAAAGGAAAAAATAACCTATGATAAGTCAGAAAATGTAACCATATTAACCACCCCTCCTTTTTTTCTTATTTCTGCCATGTTTGAATGTTGAGAAGCTTTATTGGAAAAAGTGAAAAGAAGAAGCTAGAACAAACCCATTAAAACCCTGTCGTCCTGTCTTTCTGCTGTACTGATCTCATTTGTACCATGATTATCCACACTCATGGAAACAGCTTTGAGAAACCTCTGGGATTAGGAGGTGGACTTTCGCTTTCTGTGCTCGTGTGCCCCAAGTAAATCAGCTATATCCATTATCAAAGAAGTAACTCTTTCCTCAGCTATATTCTTTTATTTAAAAAATTTTTAATTTAAAAAGATATTTATTTTGGGGAGGGGGGACAGAGAAAGAGACAGAGAGACAGAGATGGAGAGAGAGAATCCCAAGCAGGCCCCATGCTGTCAGTGCAGAGACAAACGCAGGATGTGATCTCACCAACCGCAAGATCACGACCTGAGCCAAAACCAAGAGTCAGATGCTTAACCGACTGAGTCACCCAGGCGCGCCAGCTATATTCTTTTAAGCAAATAGAGTGGTCACTTCATCTCAGTTTCCTCCTGTATTGATGGAGTGATTCTCAAGCCCCTTCCAGCTCTCAACTAAGATGAATATGATGAAATCATACTCTAATAATCGACATCTCTAGTTTTTGCCTAAATTTTTCCTGAGTTGCCATTTTTTGCATACTTTTTATGACAGTTGAAACCCTCATCCTAATTTGCATTTTTATTTGTCTCTAAGAACCATTGTTCACCTGTGTCCTAACTTAAAAAATTTGTCCTTTAAACTAAAAAAAAACCAAAAACAAAAAGTGACACAGTATTGCCACGTGAGACAATACTATGCTGTTATACACAGTGAAAAGAAGGTCCTCAATTGTGGTGCTGCTACAACAGTTACTATGTATTCCTATAAAACTTTTGAAAAAACTCCTAAAATACACTTTGAAAGCTTGAGCCATAGGGTCTTTCAAAAAACATGCTCCATCTGACCTCCATTTCACAAATGACTGATGAGCCAAATTCTTTGAAACTCCATTATGGAAGACAGTAGAATCTGCAATGGTAATTTAATGTCCCTTAACACACCTTCAGACTTTATGATCTGAAACCTCTAAAATCCTGTTTCCAAAATGGATAAAGTCTTGCATCACTTTATCATTTACCTGGTGGCCCAAATGTTATTCCTTGCATACTGCCAAATCCAAATGTAGCTGCTGCTTGATTTACTCCACCCTTTACATCTGAGAGCTGTAAAAAAAAAAAAAAAAAAAAAAAAAAAAAGAGCAGGCAAATAATAAATTAGTTGATGAATAATTCTCAATTCACAGCCAAATTAATTTTTAAAAATGTGCACTTACCAGGCGCATGGGTGGCTCAGTTGGTTGAGCATCCGACTTCAGCTCAGGTCATGATCTCATGTTCTGTGAGTTTGAGAACCGCATTGGGTTCTGTGTGAACAGCTAGCTCAGAGCCTGGAGCCTGCTTGGGCCTGTGTCTCCCTCTCTCTCTGCGCACCAGCCCCCCCAACTCTCTCTCAAAAATGAATAAACGTTAAAAAAATTTTTTTAAATGTGCACTTAAAAATGTTTACCATAGAAAAATGCCCACAATATGAATATGCATAGGAAAAAATGGACTAATTTCAATGAGTTAAGAGCAACTCATGAATTATGAGTGATGAATTATGGGTGATTTTAATTTTACTTATGCTTCTAAAATATTTTCTAAATTTCTTCAATGAATTTATATTAAAATCAGAAAAAAAAATTTAATAATACATTTTAATGACTAGGTTGATTATCAAAAAATCTAGACTTCAGGCAAAGGGCCTTTGGAGGCTACCTAGTCTACTTATTCTGATGCCTGAACTGAATTGATTCACAATTACATAATTAAAAACTTACTACTAAAATCTATTGAACATTTCCTATTCCTTGAAAATACTTTATGTTCTTACTATTTTCTACTCTAGAAATGTCTTTCATCTCTGCATAGTGAAATCTCAATCTCCCTTTCTTTTATTTTATTTTTAAGTTTTATTTATTTAAGTGATCTCTACACCCAATGTAGGTTCAAACTCATGACCCTGAGATCAAGAGTCGGATGCTCTACTGACTGAGCCAGCCAGGCACTCCTTTAAAATCCCTTTCAAGGAACTTTTCCCTTACTCCTTACCTCCAAGAAGTTTTTCCTAACTAACTCAAACAGATATAATTTCTCTTATTTGGAAGCCTCAATAGCATTTTCTAAAAATCAATTTCATTGAGGTATAGTTTATACACAATAAAATGCATCCATTGTATATATGTATTTCAGTGAGTTTTGACAAACTTCTAGTCACCACCACAATCAAGATTTAGAACATTTCCATCACCTCTAAAAGTTCCCTTGTGTTTTTTTCAGTCAACTCTCTCCCAAACGCTAGGTACAGGGAAGAACTCATCTCCTATCACTATAGATGAGGTTTGTTTTCTTTAGTGTTTCATATAAACGGAATCACATAGTATGTACTTTTTTTTTTTGGTCCAGCTTCTCTCCTTCAGTGTAATATTCATTAACAGGTAAACAGATAAACATATATTCATACACTGCATTAAAAGAATAAAGAATGAACTACTCATATATGCTAAGCCCACTGTGGGTGGGGCTGTCCAAGATCTTAACCTATGGAGGGGCACCTAGAAAAGTGGCAAAGAGCAAGGAACTTCTAACCCTGAGGGTAGTTGTGTAGTTCTTTGGACTCAGTTATCCCCTTTACATCAGTAATGGTGATGGTGGGCTACCTCTCATGTACGGACAGAATCCTTCAAGAAGTCCTACTAAACTTAAACGGCATTATAACAACTAAACGGTGGAGAAATTAGCTTACACAAGAGTCTGTTTAGGAAGTACATATTTAAGAAAGGGGTGGAGCACTGCAACTGTCACACAGTCATTTACTAAGTTAGGCAGTGACAACCATCATATCCTTTTTAGAAGGTAGAAATATAAATCGTCTGGGAAACTCTAAATATCTTATTTCAAAATAAGGTCCTTAAGAAGTTTTAATGGGAATAGAAACATCATAACTTTATTGACCAAGATAATGAATATGCTATAGTCAGGATCATGTATCTTTGGAGACAAGTGGGTATACATCTACTAAAGGCATTTCTATACAGGTCAGGGAATAGATGGTGAGTGTTTTCCAGTCACAAAAGCAAACAGTAGTCTAAATGTGTATCCAGATCATTTTTCAAAGCAATTTCTTTGTAAATGCTAATAACCTGGTATATTTGAATTTATGTAACATTTTCAAAACTAGACTACTTAAGTCAAAAACTTTACCCTAAGGAAAGCAAAGTTACCTGTGCTTTTCTGACTGAGGAACAGAGAGAAAGCAATTCCAGGACTGTGATTTTAAATGATACAATCCTGAGAATGTGAATCATAATTCTTGACAGAGAACTTTAGCTTTGCTTTCTAAATCCGAAGTGAAATTCTCTGCAAAAAAAGTAATAGATAAGACACTTCCCTGTAGAAAACTCTCCCAATACTCACCGAAGCTATGTTAGCCGATGTATTTAGATTTTTCAGTTCATTTACTCTGTTTCTCCACTGATTTATTAACTGTTGGAGGGAATTTAGCTAAAGAGAGAAGACAAAAATAATCAGTCAATTCTGAGTGTTTAAGTTAGTCTCTCTAACTTCATGTCTTTATTTGCTAAAATCACAAGTTTAGAAAACATTTTTATGGCCCATTACTCGTACAATTTGCCCAAGATGTTCCAGCTATAGTTCCCTCCCTGTTCTCCAAAACCTTGTGTCACCTGGTTTAGAATTTCAAGTAATGTGGCAGCACAGAGGTAGTTATATCTGGATGGGAACAAACATGTATACTAGTTGAAATGCATGATCATGACCGTAGACAACACAAAAATACACTTTATGTCATTTCTTTTAAGCACTAACTTATTGAAGTCCAGCTTTTTTATTTTTTGATATCTGTGAGAATGTTAATCCGTACCACAGACTGTGTCTTATTTCACTGCTTTTCTAGAATTCATCATGGTGTCTGTACCTAATAGATGCTCCATAAGTGTCAAATGATGAAAGGGTCTGACTTCTATGACTGATCACTGGATAATTTGCAAGAAAAATAGTGACATTCCTAGTTATATAGTCAAAATATATTATTACCATTTTAGATAACCAACCAATTTCAAAGAAAGTAATTTAGAAAATAAAAATAGCCTTGTCTTGAGAAAAATTATTAGACCTCATCCACTTTGCCAATGTACAAGCAAGCCACTACAAACAGAGAAGACTATAATTAACAGCTAATCTGGTATTAAGGTAGATGAATAGGAAACAAACTTACATAACTCTGTAAGTTATTGCTGGTTAAGTAGTTATGGTATTCAAGCCTCAATTCCTCTGGTGAAATGTCTGTAAAACCTGAAGTGAGGAATCAATTGGAATCTTTAAAATAAATACCAGTACTTTTGATAGTATAGTAAAGCTAGAAGTCCTAGACAAGAATATATGCTAATGTTGATCATAAGAAAGTTTTCATAATCATAAGGAAAAATTTCAAAGCCTATATGTTTAATAAAGTATAAGATTAAAATAAAATATAGTTGGATATTTGATCTTTAAAGGGGGAAATTTTCTAAAGATAAATGGAGTGTAAGGAATAATACAAGAGTTAACTACATATACATTCAAATTTCTGTCTAAAATAATATTCTGTATGCCAGAAACTATAATAAGCAAAATTAAAAGGCAAATGGAAAACAGTAACTTTAACATATATGACAGGAAAAGAGCTAATGTCAATGTGTAAACAGCACTTACAAATCCATAGGACAAACAAATAGGAGCAAACATAAGAAACAGGCAATTCACAAAAAAATTCAAATAGCCAGTAAGTAAGTGAAATAAAAAAGTTCAGTTTAGGGGCGCCTGGGGGGCTCAGTCAGTTGAGCATCCGACTCTTGGTTTCTGCTCAGGTCATGATCTCAATTGGTAAGTTTGGGCCCCACATAGGGCTCTGTGCTAACAGTGTGGAGCCTGCTTGGGATTCTCTCTCTCCCTCTCTCTGCCCCTCCCTGACTTGCTCTCTCTGTCCCTCTCTCAAAATAAATGACTAACTTAAAAAAAAATTCTTTAAAAAAAAAGTTCAATTTAAAAATACAACTTAAAATACAGATAAGATACTTTACTTAATGGCAAAAATTAAAAATGGATGGTATTTATTGTTAGTAAGGGTGTGGTAAAATTGACATTCTCCTAAATTGCCTTTAAGGCAACCAGAAAGGCACTTTTCTAGGAGGACAATTGTCAGTACGTGTCAAATGCCTTAAATATGTTTGTACCTTCTGTCCTTAATAGAATTTCTAGGATTTAACCTCAGAAAATAATGAGACCTATAATCAAAGAGTTTTATGTATGAAGGTGTTCATTCTAGTATTTTTAGTAATAGAGACAACCTGAAAACAACAAAGTAGAATACAAAACTAGATTATGGTCCTAATTATATATATACAAACAGGAAATATGGTTGTGTGTGCATATTTTGAAAGGAATAATCTGAAATATTATAGTTTGTGACACCAGGTGATCTTTATTTTATTTATGTATTTCTGTGTTTTTCAAGTTTTCTATGGCAACAGCTGTAAATTTATAATTAGGAAACTTTTTAAGAAAGGAAAAACAACATTCAGGATATTTCCTACAGAGAATTACTTGTAACCCAGATATCATTAACTCCATGGACTTCTACACCCCAGAATAAAGAAAAGACTAAATGTTCAAATTAGAACCTTGGATTCCCTCTAACAACTTGTCGTTATACCATCTTTAATAACTGTTCAGGCCAAAAAACCTAGGAATCTCCTTGTATTTATCTCTTTCCCCACATCTAATTAATCAGCATCCTGCCAAGTTCTAATTCCAAAACACACTACGAATTTGACCAATTCTGTCTCCACTGCTAGTGATTCTAACCCAGTCAGTCACCAGCATTTGTCTCCTAACTCATCTCCTTGCCACTATTTTAGTTTTCACCCCACAGCACTCCCTACAGACCACTTCTTTCATACAACAGTCCGACTGAGTATTTTCTAATCAGATCATGTCCTTCTGCTTAAAGCTCCACATGGCTGTCCTTACAGTTAGTCTAACATGATCTGGCTCTTGGCTGACTCTATGGCCTTATGTCCTATTACTCTTTCTCTCATTCACTCTCCTCCAGGGGTTCTGGCCTCACTTGTCTTCAAACTTGCCAATCTTGTTCCTACAAGGGTCTATGCACTAGCTATTCCTACTGCCAGGAATGCTTTCCCCAAATCTTCCCATAAGAGACACCTTCTTCTCACTTAGGACTCCGCTCCAATCCTGCTTTGTAAGAATGGGTAACTTACTCTAAAGAAAAACTGTCCCTCCAGTTACTTTATCCTCCTTCCAGCTGTTCCTCATCTGAACCACAGAACACAGAAAATTATCTGAGTGACTATTTTCACAGTTATCCCAAGGGGGTAAAAAAGCAGTATCATTTTAGATGCATAGAGAGTTAATTCATTACAACTGATGTCTAAGAACAGTTCTCCAACTTTTTGGTCTCAAAACCCATTTATATTCTTAAAAATCATTAACAATGCCAAAGAGCTTTTGCTTATATAGGTTATAATATACATATTTACCATATTTAAAATGAAAAATAAGAAATAATAGAACATATTTATTAATTCACATAAAAATAAGAAACCAATTACATATCAACATAAATGAAAAAACTATTTTTCAAGCAAAAAATAAAAATTTAGTGAGATGAGTGGCACTGTTTTATGTTTGTAAATGTTTTTTTGCATACTTTAATGTAAAAATATTTTATTGCTAAAAAATGCTAACCCTCTTCTGAGCTTTCAGTGAGTCATCATCTCTTTGGTGATGGAGGGTCTGTTTGTAAATTTTTTTAATGTTTGGTTTTAAGAGAAGACTGCTGGATTATTATATCTACTTCTACATTCAGTCTGTTGCAATATACTACCTGGCTGAAGTGTATGAAGAAAATCTGTTCTAACACAGATAGGGAGTTGGGAAGGAGGACTTTAATAATCTTTTCAGGTAATTGTGGTGTTAGGTTCTTACAAGTTTAGCTATAATGTAAATTTAAGCCTTAATATTAATTAACTTTTTGTATTATTATATTAAATCTAGTGGTTTATCTTGTGCTTAGAATGAATTTTTCAGCCATGCATGTTTTTATAACATCGTACATTGTCATTTAGAAACTACTGGTTCATTGAGTCATCTAGAACTTTCAAATATTGCCACATGCCATTTTACAATATCAAAAAACTCTTATTTGTTAATGTCACTGTCCATCTCATCAGAAGAGACTTTAAGAGATATTTAAGTCATCAAGCTGACAGTGGCAGAAAACAGTTTTCCATAATTCTAATTCTCACATGAAAGTTGAATTTTGTCATTGGCAATAAACAGTTGTTTTCTTTGAAGCAACAAACTCACTCCATTTGTTTTTTTAGAAAATGCTGCCAAATTCCTAAGTCTAGATAACCATAGCTGTCAGTCATTCTTTCAAGTAAAAACGGTCTATGGAAAAAGTGGCTGGTTCAGCTCACAACTCAAAGGATCACTCGTGTCTTCCCTCAAGGAAGATAACCATCATATCTGAGTACGTGGCAGAAGCATTTCATGTGTGCTTCTCATTTTGTCACACAGATTAAAAAAAGTGTGCATACAGGACACCTGGGTGGCTCAGTCAGTTGAGCATCTGACTTTTGATTTCAGCTCGGGTCATGATCCCAGGGTCATGGGATGGAGCCCTGCATGCTGCTCAGTGCTGAGTGTGGAGCCTGCTTGATTTGTTCTCTCTCTGTCTGTCTCTCTCTCTCTAAAAAATAGTGTGGGGCGCCTGGGTGGCTCAGTTGGTTAAGTGACTGACTTCAGCTCAGGTCATGATCTTGCAGTTCATGAGCTTAAGCCCCACGTTGGGTTCTGTGCTCACAGCTCGGAGCCTGGAGCCTGCTTCAGATTCTGTGTCTCCCCCTCTGTCTCTGCCCCTGCCCCGCTCACATTCTGTCTCTCTCTCTCTCTCTCTCTCTCTCTCAAAAATAAATAAACATTAAAAAAAAATTTTTTTAAGGTGTACACTCAAGGGTCATGGTTAATAAAATCACTATTTTTACCTCTTCATCAAAAACTGTAAGTGAAAATGGCATTAAAAAGTTTTTTTATTGGGGTGCCTGGCTGGCTTGGTCAGAAGAGCATATGACTTTTGACCTCAGGGTCCGGAGTTCAAGTCCCATGTTAGGTGTAGAGATTACTTATAAAAATTTAAAAAAAAATTTTTTTTATTGACTAATGTAGTCTGCTAGTACAGTTATGTTGCCTCTGCCTTGATTCATGCTAAGATACAAGGAGTTTGACCCATCAATGCTTTTGCACCAACAGTGCAAATGTCAACAGAGTGAAATGGCAATTAATGTCTTGATATTATTATGAAAATATTTTTGAATTTGAAGAGCCTTTCGAAAATTTTTTAAAATTTATTTTTATTTTTTTAAAAAGTTTATTTTTGAGAGAGAGAGAGAGAGAGAGAGAGTGCAGGGAAGGGGCAGAGAGAGAGAGAGAGCGCGAGGGAGGATCTGAAGTGGGCTCCATGCTGACACAGAGAGCCTAATGCGGGGCTTGAACTCACATACCTTGAGATCATGACCTGAGCCAAAGTCGGACGCTTAACCGACTGAGCCACCCAGGCGCTCCTGTAGAGGCTTTTTAAAAAAAATTTGACAGAAAGCATGTGTGTGCGTGCTCAAGTACAAGTGAGAAGGGGAGGGGCAGGGGGAGAAGGAGAGAGAGAATCTCAAGCAGGCTCTATGCTGTCAGCACAGAGCCCACTGTGGGGCTGGATCTCACAAACTGTGAGATCATAACCTGAGCCCAAATCAACAGTTGGACGCTCAACTGACTGAGCCACCTAGGCACCCCAAATTTGTACAGCCTTTAAAAGGGTCTCAGGAATAGGGCTGCCAGATTTAGCAAATAATACAGGATGCCCAGGGGTGTCTGGGTGGCTCAGTTGATTGTTTGACTTCGGCTCAGGTCATCATCTCACAGTTCGAGAGTTCAAAGCCTGCACTGGGCTCCCTGCTGTCAACGCAGAGTCCACTTCAGATCCTCTGTCCTCACCACCCCCACCTCTCCCCCGTGCACAAGCACTCTCTCTCTCTCTCTCTCTCAAAATAAACATTAAAAAAAATGCAGGATGCCCAGTTAAATCTCAATGTCAGATATATAACAAATACTTTTTTAGTATAAGTATGTCCTAAATATTACATGGGATTTCATATACTAAAAATATTTTTTGTTTACCTAAATAAAAAAGAATTTAAATTTAACCGAGTGTCCCATATTTTATCTGGCAATCCTACGTAGGAATCTATATTCCACAGTTTGAGAACCATTGCTTTAGGGCATTAGACATTAGGTTTAATTCCAAACTGATTAAAAAAGGTTCAGTACTTCTTTATTTTCTTTATAGAAAACACTATCTAAAACTATCTGATTTATTTGTATTATTTACTGTCTCCCTCCCTCAAGAACATAAGCTTTGTAAGCAAGGGAGCTTGTCTATCCTGCTCATCACTATATTCTTAGAACTTAGAATAGGGCCTGGCACAAAAGAAATTCAGTAAATATTTTGTTGAACAGCTGAGTGAATAAATAACTAAGGACTGGTGTGACAAATGCTCAGAGGGAATAAGCAGGCAGAGCTGAGACAGAGTAGGGATCCCAGAGTTCTGAGGGTTTGCAGGGGCTCTCATCTGCGAGGTACTTGCTATTTACTCAACAGCACAGAGGGCCCAGGACCACCCAAAATAGGATTAGAAAAGTGTGGTGCTCTAGGTTTGAGTTCAGAAAGGGCTTAGGGACTACGCACAAAAGAAAACAGGGAGGAAAAAGGGTATTCTAAAGAAATGCTATCCCTGTAGCCAAGCTAAAGCTCTTTACCTTTACATGCTATCTCCAGAATAGGTCTCAACACGCTTTACAAAAAATAACTATCTTTGGAAGGAAATACAGGGAAGGGAGAAGAGAATCAGGCAGCCAAGGCCTTAATGACAAAAAGGATATGAATCTTCTATTCACTGTTAGCAGCTAAGAGTTTTGAAAGTTGTACCTATAGGGAACCAAGAAGGCAGAGACTCTTTGGGGGCTTACAGAATTGGAATTGGGGTGGGTCCTGATTTCACTATTTTCCCATGAGAACTACATACTTTAAAAAAACTGTATCTTCTTTTAATTTTTTTTAATGTTTATTTATTTTTGACAGAAAGATACAGAGCATGAGCGGGGGAGGGGCAGAGAGAGAGAGAGAGACAAAGAATCCGAAGCAGGTTCCAGGCTCTGAGCTGTCAGCACAGACCCCGACACGGGGCTCGAACTCACAGACCACGAGATCATGACCAGTCATGATCATGACCGGATGCTCAACCGACTGAGCCACCCAGGCGCCCCCTCAAAAAACTGTATCTTCTAATCTCTATCTCTGAATTATGAAGTTCCGCCAGAAAAATGGAATACTTTAAACAATGTCTAAACTCTCCTAACTGTAGCTAAGTTTGAGATTAGTTTATTAAGCATGACCTTCGTTTTAGAAACTAAGAGTTATAAAACACAATTTATAAACATACAATTTCTCAATTACCTGAAATATTAGGCTTCTTTTTCACTGGCGAATAAACAGAAAACATCCACTGCCCTGATGATTCCCAAACTTCCATATCTTTTATAATTCCTTCTCTGGAAAAAAAAGAGAAAAGGAACTTTTTAATCTGCTTGTTAAAATTTATTGTTTATAATTTTCAATGACTCAAATCTTAAATTATAGTAAACATATAATTTCAGATTTTTTCAATTGTATTTTCTGAAGAGTATTCTTTAAAGCAGAATTTATAGAATAAGAACTATATTTCATGATTTTAAATATTGTAATATTGGGGTGCCTGGGTGGCTCAGTTGGTTGAACATCTGACTCTTGGTTTGGGTCAGGTCATTATCCCAGGATTGTGGGATTGAGCTGTGTTGGACTCCACACTGAGTGGGTAGCCTGCTTGGGATCCTCTATCTCTGTCTCTTCCCCTCCCTGTACCCCTCTCCTTTGCTCGAGCGCTCTTTAAAATAAAAAAAAATTAGGGGCGCCTGGGTGGATCAGTCAGTGAAAGGTCTGACTGCAGCTCAGGCTATGATCTTGTGGTTCTTGGGTTCAAGCCCTGCGTCGGGCTCTGTGCTGACAGCTCAGAGCCTGGAGCCTGCTTTAGATTTTGTGACTCCCTCTCTCTCTGCCCCTCCCCACTCATACTCTGTCTCTGTCTCTGTCTCTCTCTCTCTCTCAAAAATGAATAAACATTAAAAATGAAAATAGGGGGCACCTGCATGGCTCAGTCAGTTAAGCAGCCAACTTCAGCTCAGGTCATGATCTCATGGCTCGTGAGCTTAAGCCCTGCGTTGGCCTCTGTGCTGGCAACTCAGAGCCGGGAGCCTGCTCAGATTGTGTCTGCCTCTCTCCCTGCCCCTCTCCTGCTTGAACTCTGTGTCTCTCTCTCAACAATAAATAAATATTAAAAAATAATTTTAAAAAATTAAAACAAAAAAATATAATACCAAAAAAGTTTATAGTTTTGGTTTTCTAGTAAGCTGAACCATTAACCAATACATTTATTAAGTGAGAACTATCCAACTATACATATTTAAAGAACTAAAATACAATAAGATATACAATACTAACTTTAATCTTTGTTATCATAAACATCAACGGCCATTTAACTGGAAAAAGACACAAAGCACCATATGAGTAATACAGAACCATGACATTTTAATTTTATGTATGTATGTATGTATGTATTTGAAGTTTATTTATTTATTTTGAAAGAGAGAGAGAATGAGCAGAGGATGGGCAGAAACTCTGAGAGGGAAAGATAGAATCCCAAATAGGCTCTGTGCCATCAGTAAGGAGCCGATGTAGGGCTCAAACTCACGAACTGTTAGATTATGACCTGAGCTCAAACCTAGAGTCAGACACTTAACTGACCAAGGCATTCAGATGTCCCTTTATTTAATTTGTTAAAAAAAAAATTTTTTTTAAGTAAGCTTCAAGCCCAGCGGGGAGCCCAATGCAGGGCTTGAACTCACTACCCTGACATCAAGACCTGAATTGGGATCAAATCAGACACTTTAGCCACGTAAAGCCAGCCAGGTACCCAGAACCTTAAACTTTTTAAAGTGGGCAGGATTTGGGGCGCCTGGGCGGCTCAGTCGGTTAAGTGGCCAACTTCGGCTCAGGTCATGATCTCGCGGTCCGTGAGTTCGAGCCCCGCGTCGGGCTCTGCTGACAACTCGGAGCCTGGAGACTGTTTCGGATTCTGTGTCTCCCTCTCTCTGACCCTCCCCCGTTCATGCTCTCTCTCTGTCTCAAAAATAAGTAAATGTTAAAAAAAATTAAAAAAAAAAAAATAAAGTGGGCAGGATTTTAGAGACCATTTTGTTTAATTCTCATATTTTGCAGAACAGAAAACAGACCCATGTCCATATAGTTATTTTATTGGCGAAGGTGTGGATAGATTTGACTCTAAATTAAATGGTTCCCTCCACTATCCAAAAAGCCACAATTAATAAAATTTTAGCTATCACAGAATTTTAAATAATTTTTAAATTATTTTACAACATCAAATATAGGAAGGAAGGCTTTGTTTGCTCTTTTACCTTTAAAAACTCAATTGTATGTAGTACATGGCTCAAAGTGTTTACCACTTGTTCTAATTTATTATGGGAAATAAAAGACTAACAAGTATATTTAAGTTCTGTCCTCAAGTGGGGAGCTGAGGCAACAGTTACAGAGAGTCAGGGAATATTTTGGCACCAGTCATACATTCTACCATGATCAAGAAATCATAAGGAATATACTCCACAGTAATGAAGGAAATCAAATGAAATCAGTTTCAATGGGGTAGGTGAAATAAAAATTTTAGAAAGAAAAATGCCAGATGTTGTAAGTACCACCAAGATTACAAATAGCTTAAATTACCTCATACTTTGCAAAGACCTCATAATTTGCAACAAATTTAAACAGAACTACTTTAGAAAGATATTCACAATATAGTGTTAGCCATAGAAAAGTGGGAAAAAAAATTAGCCCTGAGAGTCACTGTACTGGTATGGTAAGGTGACCAATATTTTTTTTAATTTTTACTTTAGAGATAGAGAGTGTGTAAGTCAGGGAAAGGGAGAGAGGGGGAGAGAGAGGGGGGGAGAGAGGGGGGGAGAGAGGGAGAGAGAGGGGGGGAGAGAGAGAGAGAGAGAGAGAGAGAGAGAGAGAGAGAGAGAATCTCAAGCAGGCTCCACAGCGTGGAGCCTGATGTGGGACTCAGTCCCATGACCCTGGGATCATGACCTGAGCTGAAATCCAGTTGGATGATCAACTGACTGAGCCACCCAGGTGCCCCAAGGTGGTACATTTTTAAGTGAAATAAAGTCTACTGTGACATATGCAAAATAGTTATCTCTGAGTAATAGGATCATGGGTGCTTTTTCTTCTTTTTGCTTATTCTGATTTTTTAATAATGTATTACTTCTTTTTTAAAGAAAATATTATAGGTACTTTTGAAAAAAATAAGCAAATGGGTAGTTTTTCTGAAGGCTTCCACTTACAGAAGTTTCTTTTCATCTTTCTGCTCATCAGAGCTGGGTGAAGCAAATGGATTCTGGGATAGTCCAAATCCCCTGTTCCTGCTAGTTGAAGCTCCAGAATCCGAAGAACTGAAAGATGGCTTTTCTTGATCTCTGCTGCCCCCCCATGGTGTGGATTTGGAGAAGCTGGATGGCTGGATAACACTGGAGTATCTCTGGCTGGAGGGATTCCATCCACGTCTGTTACTACCTGAAAACAAAACAATTTTATTGGCAACTCCTTTTTTAAAACTCTAAAAATTTCATTACATTTTGTCTTATTATGTGCAGACATTATGCAAAGATTTAAGAAGCACATTTCCACTCATTTTAAATCACAAAATTCTTCATTTTTGATTTATATATTTACTTGTAACCAACACATCATGTAATGGTCTAGTGGCATTTTTTGTTTGTTTGCTTAAAAAGATTGAGAGGACTGTAAATCCACAGAAAAATAATGATATATTACTAAGTTAAGATGATATAAGCTTATTAAATAAATAATTGCTTGATAATGGATTTAGGATCTATCTTAAACCATAAGCTCCTTCAGGATAAAAAGTTCTGTCTTTACCATTTTTTGCTCTCCTACTGGGCCCTTACACAGCAGTAAAGTCTGAAAAATGAACAATGTATTAAAGAGTTTGTTGAATATAAAAAATTAGATCCTACCCTCCGTCCTTGAATAGATGCTTAAATCTTTTTTTTTTTTTAATTGTTTTTTAACATTTATTTATTTTTGAGACAGAGAGAGAGACACAGCATGAATGGGGGAGGGGCAGAGAGAGAGGGAGACACAGAACCGGAAGCAGGCTCCAGGCTCTGGGCCATCAGCCCAGAGCCCGACGCGCGGGGCTGCAACTCACGGACGGTGAGATTGTGACCTGAGCTGAAGTCGGACGCTTAACCGACTGAGCCACCCAGGCGCCCCGATGCTTAAATCTATTTGACTCCATCTTCCCTCTGGGAAAACACCATTACCCACCTCTCTTTCATAGGGAGATTATAATTTACATGTGAATAAAATGCATTGAGTTCTATTATGAGCAGATTCTAATATTTCATAATTATCGAAATGAACCAACAGGACTCTCTCATCTCTCTGTATTTAAAAAAATCTTCTCACTTAAAGTACCTCATTTACTCATCACTTCCTAGTTGGGGCCAAGATAATTCACCTTGTTTTTGACTGAATTAGGAGATATGCCATGAAATATATTAAAAACTGGAGTGATGGGAGATATATTCCTTCTTGAAAATTCATCTCCCATTTCTAAAACTACTTAATAAAACCAATGATAAAAAGGAGCAGATTGCTGGGCCAGATTCCTCATGAAAGGGTTAATGGTATTTTATTTTTCTGAAGTTTCAAATCCTTTGGGGGATGACACCCTGAAGAAATTCATTCTTTCTTTTGTATATAGCTTTTGGCCTTCACTTATTAATTCTAGAAGCATTCCTTTCTGGGAACTAAATACACTGTTTACTTAATGAGTTTCTTCAACCATTAATCCATTCAACATTTATTTTTTAATTACTACATTTAGAGTGAGTCTTCAAAGAATGTCAAATATTAAGTGGTTTTTCTAGGAAATACACTCACATTTATCAAACCCCGAGTCATAATTTTTGGTTTGGAATATTCACTAGACTAATGGTGGGTGATGCAAAAGGACTGTCTCCAAGACGAGGAGGGATCAGACGTGAAACCACAATGCAACATGAAGAGTTGGATGAACAGTCCTACAAGAGGGAAGGGAAGGAAGAGTTGGAGAGGTGGTCAGCATCTTGTGACACTGTCAAGGGCTACCGTCAATCCTTAGAAAATAAAACCTAACTATTCATCTGAACTTTAAAACTTTGCATTGTAATATGGTTTCATTTTTGTTCCCTCCTCATCTTGAACACCATCCTTTCACATCATCCACGATTGGCTTAAATATTCCAAAAACTTTGACAATCACTAAGGACCAGATAGTAGGTCAACGCGGTCCTCCACCCCCCTTCCCTCATAACTCACAGTTCTTAACTGGGCATCCCACCCTTCTCATTTTACCCCCAATGTTATGAACATGTACATTCACCTGGGGTATACCTTTGTAGCTATTATTAGATTTTGAAAGGAGTTTGCAACTTCTCCAAAGTTAAGAATCCAGGCTCTGACCCCAGTTGCTAGCCTCTCTCTGGAAAAAAGTTTGGTAAAAATTATATTTAAGGTGACAAGGGAAAAAAATAAAGTACTCAGAAGGGTAGTAAAGCAAGGAGGCATCTGGGTCGACCTACACCAATTCTCCGGACCATTACCACCCACAGACAAGGTAGCTTTCCACGTACTCCCGACCTAAAAACTCATTGTTTCGCATTAGTAACAAAGGCCAAGTCCCTGTCTTCATCCCCTCAACAAAAAACAACCCAGGGGCTAACAAGCTAATAAAAGCGTCGGAGAGAACCTGAACCCAGCCTGGTGGGCGGGGCTGAAGAGGGGACGACGCGAGCAACTCAGCGTCACCGGACTAGTGCACAGCGCCGTAAAGCCTAGTGGCGGGCCTCACGCCTGACGCCCGGTCCCAATCAGACGAGCCCCGCGGGCCAGGCCTTCCCCTAGTCGGCTACCGGCGTAGGACCGGGGAGAACGTCACCTGAGGGCTGTTGCTGCCGTCCCCCGCCCGCACCCCCGGCGCCGGGATGTTCGTTCCAGCACCGGTCTCCAAAGCGGCACCGGCCTTGAAGGAAGAATTGACAAATGGTCATAGCGACGGCGTCGCCCACGGAACGGTCTTCAGGCGGCACCCTCAGCGGAAGGAGAGCCCAATGCAACCACAGGTCCCACCCCGCTACCGTGATGTCATCTTCTCGCGCCCCTTTCTCTCTTGTCCCGCCCTGGGATGAGAGGCGTGGATTTTACCCAATAGGGTTTGAGAAGAACGGGGCGGCCCCCACTCACTGAGCTTGTCTTGGGAAAGCGGAATGTTTGGATGGTTAACGTGGAGAAAGAGGCGTGTTTGCGCGTGGTACTAGGCCTCCGACTTTAAGGGAGGCTTGAGGGTCGGAAATGAGAAGAAAGCAGGTTAAGGAAACAGATCTTCAGCAAGGCCCTGTAGGACAGGAGTACTTGTAGTTTGAGAGACCGAATCGTACTTTTCATTTCTGCTGTTGAGGAAGCAAAAATCTGCCCAGCCATTCATCAGGTGGGTAACACATAAAGCCAGTTATAAGGTTAACAGGAAACTGGTTCCTTCAAGGACAGACAGCAACTGAAAAGTATCATAACAACTCCTATAAACACTACATTCTTACACTGAGAAAGTTAGTTGTTTAAAGTCCACATAAACACCGCTATTTGAAATTGTTTTCCTTAAGAATGAAACATCCCATTCTTCCTTGGAGGAGCGAAGAGAGAAGTAGCATCGATTTCTACCCAGGTGTGGAACTTCAGGTTCCTGAAAAGAGCATTCCATATTTTTCTTAATTTTGTAGTTTCCAAGAAAACGACCCTACATCCACTTCTCAGTCCAGATTGGATGTTGATGCCTTTACACACAATTCTGCTTTGCTTTGAGCTTACCAAATTTTACCTAAAATCCATCTTCCCCACAAAATCCTACAACTGTCTTTTCCTTTGTATGGTGAGACACCCTACTCTCCCCCTGGTTCCCAGTCTGCTTAGTTGCAAGGAGGCAATGAATATGAATTTGTTGGAATACAGGTTTATCTCTGGTGGTTTAGGATGATTGGTCATAGTTCTTGCTCACATCTTTGGATTTTGAGTACAATGGAATCTATCAAAGCACTGGGAATAACTGGTACAACCTAGCTTATTTAAAGTAATCTCTAGGGGTGCCTGGGTGGCTCAGTCGGTTAAGCGTCGGACTTCGGCTCAGGTCATGATCTCAGTTTGTGAGTTTGAGCCCCGTGTTGGGCTCTGTGCTAACAGCCTAGAGCCTGGAACCTGCTTCAGATTCTGTGTCTCCTTCTATTTCTGCCCCCACTTGTGCTCTGTCTCTCAAAAATAAGTACATGTAAAAAAAAAATGTTTTTTTTTTTTTTAAGTTTTTTTTTTTTTAATGTTTATTTATTTTTGAGACAGAGAGAGACAGAGCATGGATGGGGGAGGGGCAGAGAGAGAGGGAGACACAGAATTGGAATCAGGCTCCAGGCTCTGAGCCATCAGCCCAGAGCCCGACGCGGGGCTCGAACTCACGGACCGTGAGATCATGACCTGAGCTGAAGTCGGACGCTTAACCGACTGAGCCACCCAGGCGCCCCAAAAAAAAATGTTTTAAAGTAATCTCTGTGCCCAACGTGGGGCTCAAACTCACGACCCCAAGATCAAGTCACATGCCCTTCTGACTGACTGAGCCAGCCAGGCACCCTAACCTAGTTTATTAAAAAAAAAAAAAAAAAAAAAAAAAAAAAAAGTCTATTCAATTCACTTACTTTGAAACTTATTGAAGATTTACAAATACAGTATAAGAGACTATATTGCAGACTTGATGCCCCATCACCCAAATAGTTCCTGTATTTCCTACAAAAACATTCTCCCACATAACCACAGTGCAGTCACCAAAATCAAGATGTTACTATTTATGTACTACTGGGGCGCCCAGGTGGCTCAGTCGTTTGAGTATCTAACTTCAGCTCAGGTTTGTGAGTTCGAGCCCCGCATGGGACCTACTGCTGTCAGCACAGAGCCCGCTTTGGATCTTCTGTTCCCCTATCTCTTTGCCCCTACCCTGCTCATGCGCATGCAACCTCTCAAAAATAAACAAACATTTATATTAAAAAAAAAAAAAAGGATCCAGTTTAGAATCATTGTTGCCTTATTCATATTTCTTTAGTCGTCTTCATTCTGGAACATTTCCTCAGTATTTCCTTGATTTTCAAGAGCATAACACTATTAAAGACCTTAACACTACTTCAAGACCTTGATAGCTAGTTATTTGGTAGAAGTTCCTCAATGCAGATTTATCTGATGTTTTCTCATGATTGGATTCAGATTGAGCATCTCTGGTAGGATTATCACAGAAATGAAGCCATGGTCTTCACATTGTACCTCCCAGATTGTGCACAATTTCAATTTGTCTCACTACCTCACTCTGATCACTTGATAAGGTGGTGTGTGCTAAGCTACTTCACTCTACAATGACTCTTTTCCTTTTTGTTATTAGTAAGGACTTTGTGGGGAGATACTCTGAAAGTATAAAAATGTCATTCCTCCTCAAGCTTTTTGGTTCATTCATTCATTTATTCCTATCAGTATGGCCTCATGATTTCCAGTTTTATTCAGTGGGTTATAATCTATTAGTCATTATTTTGAGGTTCATATCTTCCCCAATTTGGCCAGCGAGAGCCCTGTAAGCTCCTTTGTTTTTTGACACATCGCATGATTCTGTGAGCACTTCTTTACTCCTTGGCCCAAAAGATTGCCAGGCTCATCTTATGCATTCCTTGATCCAGTCTTGGAATCAGCCATTTCTCCAAGAATCTTGGGTCTTTTAATGGTACTTAGAAGCCATGATCTGAACTTTAAGTTTTCTGATTGCTGTTGTGAGGTCTTTGCTCCCAAGCCCTTTCATGGGCATTGCTAGGAAATATGTACTATAGACAGACACACATTTACACCAACACATTATTTCTGTGTCTATGTGTATTAGAAACTAGGAGTTTACACTGATAACCTCCAATTCTATCCCAAGATCACAGGATTTATCTTGCTCCTGTATTTCTAACTCCCTCCTTTGATTGGAAGGAGAAACTTGGTTCCCACTGTTCACATTTGAGTAATCCCCTTGTATTAACCAGTTTCTCATTGTGGCCACTGACTTGTCTATGCAAACACCAACATGTATAAGGACTCTGCTGGGTTATCAAAGACCTAAAATAATGTCAATGGTGGCTGAAGCTGTGAGGGTGAGATGGTGGTGTGTGAAGGTAGGGAGATGGGCAAGCCCAGATCCCAATGGAGATCATCTTGGTGGAGTGCTGTGTGAGACAATAGAGCGTAGGGCCAATGGATGCAGAATTCAGTAGTGATCAGTCAGGGAAGGGGAAGGTGGAAAAATCAGGAGTGGGGTCACAGGAAGGAATGGTGGAGTGAAAATACTAATGCCCCCTCCCCTTTCCTCTTAAAAATCATCTCAAAATAAGAGGGAAAAGCAAAAACACCATCTTTCATTATACTAGGAGATAACCAAAATCTCAAACCACAATTTATGAGGACTGAATGCACATGGAAGAATATTCAATTACTTAGAAGATCAAATATCTATGTCCCCAGAGAAGGCTGAAAAGCCTCAGGAACTAAAAGCCTCTAGGTAACCAGAGAAGAGTAGACTGAAAGTCTGTAAGTGGTGAAGTTAGAATCTAGCTCCATAAATCCACCTAGTGAGGCAACTATTTGTACCTGATGGGAGATAGGTTTTTTCTTGGAAAAAAAAAAGGGGCAGGTGGGGTGACAGGGGTAACCAGAGGTGCCTCAGAATCCAGGACATCAACGACAAAGGGGAAATTATGGTACTGACAAAGCAACTTATGTTTATTGTCCCCTTTGCCTGAGCTCCAGAAATCTTGCAGCCAGGCTTACAGTCCCCTTTTTCCCCAACTTGCCCTCCCCACCCAAGGTCCAGGAGTTTGGAAGTTTATTTTTTTTGAGAATCAAACATCTCAGAAAAGTATCTATGAATCTCCGATAGATCCCCAACAAAAATAAGTGGCCATTTCCTCATCATATGACGAATCTCACTGATAAGTTTTACTTTTTTATAATTATTTTTACAAGTTTATTTGAGAGAGAATGGGGAGGGGGGTGCGGAAGCAGAAAGAGGGGGACAGAGGATCCTGAAGCACGCTTGGTACTGACAGCAAAGAGACCAACATGGGGCTTGAACTCATGAACTGTGAGATCATGACCTGAGCCAAGGTCAGATGCTTAACTGACTGAGCCACCCAGGTGCATCAAAGCTCACTGAAAATTAAGCCCACCTCTGTACACAAAAATTATTTTTAAATGTCTCATTTTAAATATAAATACACAGCCAGGGATCAGATATTTGTGTAAAGACTCCAACAGAAAAGAGCAAACAGAAAAAGAAGAGTTAACTGAAAGACATCAAGGTGTATAGAAAACGTTAAAGAAACTAAAGTATCCCCAGGACAGAATCCTATAGGAAAGAATATTTTTTAAAAAGTGTTCTTAGAAATTAAACATGGCTAGTGAAAACAAATTCAATAGAGGGTTGGAAGATAAAGTCAGAGAAATCCCGTACAAGAACTGACTAAACCAGATCCTGAACCCAATTACTGTTGTTATGAGAGGAGGCTTAAAGGTCTGGGAACTAAAAAGCTTTTTAGTTAGTAACATTTCAGACAATTTCCCAGCACAGATTTTAAAATTTTTATTTCTCCCAAAAATAGCCTTGCAAAGGAGGAAGTTAGGAAGGTGAAAATAAATTCAAACTTTTAAGTCTTTTGAGGCAAATGTAAGAAAAAGAGTGTTAAAGGATTTATCACAGGATGAAAGATGCAGCCTGAAATTGTCTTTCATTTTGCCAAATTATTGGGGCTTAATTTGGTGTCATGTTGGAATGGACTGAATTTTCTGACATTGTGGGTATATGTTAATGGCATCACCCTTAAAAAACAAAATTTCCTCCAAATATTTCCCTTACCCTGGCCTATGCGGCAAATGTCAAATTTTTGCTGTTAACAGTATATAAGGCAAAAGGAACATAGACTGCTTGGTTAATATGTGTTTATTTAATGGCTTATTTTTGTGATTCAAAATTTCCTTTAAGATTGTAGGTCAGGTTTTTGAAAGCTAAGTCAAAATTGTAATTGAGTACTGTTTTTTTATAGCAACATTTTTTGAAGACATTAAACTTTTTACGTTCAAGTTGTGATTTTTAAAATTTCAACTAAACTTCTGTCATCAAAATCGTGTCACTGCAAAGGATATAGTATTAACATATCACAGGGTGATTAAAAAGAAAGTAGAGACCTTTATGTGAAGGACAGGAATTTTGTGGGGAGGAAAAAGGAATAGAAAAAATACTTGCCGATATATCATGTCATCATTACTCATTATCCTGGCATTGACAATTTTGCAGAGTATTTCCAAGGCAGAAAATAGGTACTAATTAGTAATTACTAAGATTACTAACACCACCCCCCTCCCCCCAAACCACTTCATTACAATACATCAAATCTCTCTACATACTTACAGTGTGTTCTAGTCAGTTGATACAGCCTAAAGAAAAGGCTAGTCTGTTTAAAAGATTTCAAATAAGGGGTGCCTGGGTGGCTTAGTTGGTTAAGCATCCAACTTCAGCTCAGGTCATGATCTCAGTTTGTGAGTTTGAGCCCCGACTGCTGTCAGTGCAGAGCCTGCTTCAGATCCTCTGTCTCCCTCTCTCTCTCTGCCCCCCTCCCATGCTCTCTCTCAAAGACAAACATAATTTAAAAAATATTTCAAAGAGTGCTGCATATTCCATATGGGAGATTATTGTATTAAATTAAAAGTAATATAACCAAATCAATATTTCAAAGAGTGCTGCATATTCCATATGGGAGATAACTGTATTAAATTAATATAACCAAATCATGTTAAATGGATGTTCTGCCCTCAAAGAAATTAAAGTGGACATTTTTTTTCTAATTCAATTTCACAAAATTCACAACCCAACATAAAAATATTCAAGATAGGCAAATCCAGAGACAGAAAGATTAATGGTTGTCTTGTTTGGGGTATGTAACCAGGGTGGGTGGGTAATGTCCCCCTATAATTCATGTCCACTTGGAAATTCAGACTGTGACCTTATCTGCAAACAGGGTCTCGGCAGATGTTATTAAGATCATACTAGACTGATCTAGTCTAGTAGATCTACATTGTAGTAGATACAATGACTACTGTCCTTGTAACACCACACCAAGACACAGAGACACATAGGAAAGGACATGTGAAGACAGAGGCAGTGATTTTAATGATGCAATTTCAAGTCAATGTATGCCAAGGGTTTCCAACAACCACCAGAAGCTAGGGGAGAGGTGTGGGCACTTTCTGCCTCAGAGCCTCTACCCAGAAGGAGGCAACTCTGTCAACAACCCGATTTAGGACTTTTGGCCTCTTAAACTGAGAAAGAATAAGTTTCTTTTGTTTTAAAGTCACCAAGTTTGTGGTAATTCATTATAGGAGCCACAGGAAACTAATAGAGGGGACAATGGGGACTGATGGCTAATGAGTATGGGGTTTCTTCTCTGTGGTGATGAAAATGTTCCAAAATTGTGATGCTGACTGCACAAGTCTGTGAGTATATTAAAGACCACTGAATGGTATACTTTAAATGGGTGCACTGTAGGATATGTAAATTACATTTCAAGAAAAGTGTTATGTGCATTAAAAACCCTACATAAATAAAAATACTATCACTATGCTTTTTATAATTTCTTTTTCATTTGAACATTTTTAGGATTTAAGATTATAACCCCCATATAAATAAAACAATGAAGATCAAAACAGAAACAATGGTTCACAAGTTTTAAAAACAACCGTTGCCTAACACATTTAAAATGAAAGATGAATAAAACTTAGCAGTCTATTTTAAGTTAAAAAATATTTAATATAATTGGATAAAAACACTGATGGTGACAGCTTTACATGGCTCATTCCATACATTCCATAATGTAAAAGGGCAAAACATTACTAGGAAAGAAATGAGTAGTTGGGTTTGTAACAGATTTATTGACCACATAAAAGCAATTAATACGAGATGACAAACATTTAACTCAAATTATTACAAAACTTTTAGGAGATACCTGGGTCAAACCTCTCTGATGCGTCCTGCTAACAAAAAGAAATCATGTATCTTTTTAAATCCATAAGAAGTTCAAAGTCAACATTGATATTGTATAGCTATCAGTGCTATTCTAGTAACCTAGAAATTTACTATAAATAGCTTTATCTTTTGCTAATCATTCTTACTATGATTTTATTTTATTTAACAGTGAGTGAAGAGGCATAATCATTTTTTAACCACGGGGTAAAACAGTACTATAAATTAACCGGCGTGCTAAGCTTGACATTTTGTGTTTAAAAGATGGAATATATTTAATTGAATATATTTCATGAGGACTTGGGTATGTTTCTAAGCCCAAAATGTGTTTATGAAGTTTTGTGAGAGAATATGTGTATGCCTTGACTCACTCTGGCTTGCTTTTAAAATGGAATAAATTTGGCACTAAATGGAACAAATGAAGACAAGCAAAACTAGGTGAGACTAAGCTGCTTCATCGGAGTTGCCTGTCTTGACTTACACTTCATACTATGTCTTCGTTCTTGACTGAACAGAAACAAGTAGACCTACCTACATAGCACTTCTATGATGTATGAAAATAGAATCTAGAGCTAAGATGAGACTGCTTCACTGACGAGCCAATCCCCACTCTGCCATAATCATAGTTACACATGTAAAATTCATTCAAGAATTTGTATTTTCACCAAATGCTTATGATTTTTCAAGTTTTCTCACTAGGTATGTCTTGGTTAAGTGGCCAGCTAAAATATGGTCTTTGAATTAAGTAAGGAAATTCATATAAAATAAACATCTATTTTATAGCGATCTTACTTTACTTGAAATTTCCTTAAAAACAAAACAAAACAAAACACCAAACTAAACCTTTGTAACCAAACTCTTGGAACAAAGCACTGGTGGCCATATTTTTGAGTCTCCAATAAATCTTGAAGTCCATTCACTTTTCATGTTTCAAGTGTTTCTTCATTTGCTCCACAAGTATCAACAACACAAATTAAACAACTTGTTACTGGAAAAGCTCGGACTTTGGAGTTGGCAACCCATTTGTCTGTCTCAGTATTATATTCAAGGATGTGTCCTAATCGACCCACACCTTGAAAACCCGCCAAGACATAGACTATAGAGCCAACTGCTGCACACTTCACTGTTACACCCTTCCATGGCATTGGTGAGACCATCTTCCATTCGTTTAATTTAATATCATAATATTCCACGTTGTCCAGGCCACCTTCAAAAGAATAAAATTACATGAACGACTATATGAACAATTCTAAGATCTCTTAAAGTATTATTTTTTTGCATTTTCCCAACATTTTATTGCGAACATTTTCAAACATGCAGAACAGTTAAGAATCTTACAATGAATGCCCAGAAATCTACCACCTATTCTTATTTTTACTTTAACATAATACAAATTTAACTTAATTTTTACTTGTTGGTTTAGAATCCTAAATATTTATATTTATTTTGCAAAATTAAAAATGTTCTGTTCTGGAAAAGTAAATCAGTGGATTCTCCTGATTAACTTTGATTATAATTATTCAAATTATCCTTCTGGCATTTATCAATTTACCAATGGCGAGAGACAGGAAAAGGGAAAGAAGGTATTTCTTTGTTATATATTTAAGTAATGCTAAAAGGTACTAAAATCAGGTCTGTGGACTATAGATTCAGTCCAGATTCTCCATAAGATTTTTTATTATAAATTATTTAAGAAAGTAAAAAGTCAAACTTACTTATTTAAAAAATAGTAATATTGATATTTTCATGCAAATTTTAAAAATGTTTAGGAAATTATGCCATGCAGGGTCTGTATACAAATCTTAAAAGTTGTATTTAAAGTTTTTTCTTTTTTTAATTCCAATGTTTCTGTTACTCAATAAGTTCTTTGGTTATTATGATACTACTACCCAGGAAATGTGTGAGGTGGACATTACCTACATTTCATGGACAGCAATGTTAAATACACTGCAATGTCTCATAAAATAGTTCCCAGAAACTATAAAAATAAGTATAATAATGTGTGTGATAAATGCTTGTATTTAGATTTTAAGAAATGTTTACAAAATTTAAGAGAAGGAGGTCTCAGCAAATTCACTGGGAAAGTTAAACAGTGAATTAATATCACATACCCAAGCCATTCTGACCACCTACAGCAAATATCTTGTCTTTTACAAATACCAGTCCATGATTCTTCCTGGCCTCAATCATTGGACACAGCTCAGTCCATCTGAAAATAAAAGAAAGTTTTTAGAGTACTTGTTCACAGGAGGTAAAGTACTCACACTAATTTATAAGAAAGGTTTGTTATCCCAATTAAAGTGGTCATTTACCACTCACCTATGTGTTCACACACAAACACACACACCTGAGAGGCTAGAAAACAAAAGTCTAACATGGTTTTGAGGAATTTATTTAAAGGTCAGGTAAATGGGGATTTTACTCCTTTCAACTTCGATAGAATGTGAGAAATAGAGACTATCTGGAGACTGCTAACACGTCTTTGGAGGAAATCCAATCCCTGTAGTTCACAATAATTTGTTAAAATGGTAACAAAAAGAAAAAAGGGAAGGTATTTAAGTATAAAATACTAATATTGTCACACATGGTTTTAATTAATATTTATGTATGAGTAAAATACAAATTTAACACTGGCTCTAGCAATCAGCAAATGAGTAGTATCTGTTACTATTCACATGTCCACCTTCAAATGTACACTCGAATTTTAGGCAGCTCTAGTAACAAAAGTACTGTCACTGTGACTAATACCTTATTAGCATGTTATTTTGTTCACAGCCACTACTATATGTAATGAGACTGAGAATATAAATGTGGACACAAGTGTTGAAGAATACTAAATCATAGCTAACAGCCTCATACACACAACTGTTACTTTTTTCTATGAGACTCAATCCCTTCTTTTGCATATAATCCAATATACCCAATTGACATTTCTGACTGTGAAGGGAGTACTGGCACACAGGCTTGTTTGTGTCTCAACAGCTAACATATCAAAAGTCTCCAAGCAAAAACAAACAGGAAATTGGACATAAGTGTAACTCTTTAATATGATTATTTATATCTCTTATTTAAAAAGTTTTTTTCTTTAATGTTTATTTATTTTTGAGAGAGAGAGAGCACACGAGCAGGGGAGGGACAGAGAGAGGGAGTCACAGAATTCAAAGCAGGCTCCAGGCTCTGAGCTGTAGGCATAGAGCCCGACGCGGGGCTCGAACTCACAAACCGTGAGATCATGACCTGAGCCGAAGTTGGACACTTAACCAACTTACCCGCCCAGGCACCCCTATCTCTTCTTTTAAAAGTTAAATTTATAATTTTTTCAAAATAATTAGGACATAATGATTAACTGAAATATTAGCAACTGTTTTGTTGCCTTATATCTATAAATTTTGTTTGTTTTAAAAGATATTTGAAAGTCACCACTCTCATTTTCAGAGCACTCTGTAAGGTGAGGTGGGCAACACTGGTCCTTTTTTTTTTTTTTTTTTTTTCTCAGGGTAAATACACATGCTCGCCCATGCTGCTCTTTTCCAGCAAACAGCTCAGACATGGGAGCCACACTGGACCTCCACTGCCTTTCCACGCAGTGAGCTTCATATGGTGAGCTGTCAAAATGCAATAAACATAGTATTTGACTTGGAAAAATTCAAAATATATACCCCTTTCTTCTCCACATATGTCCGTGATATAAAGTAAGAGTATATTTGTATGTATGGTGGGTGGTCTGATGCTAATGATGGTTTGACTTACGATGTTTTGACTTTATGATAATGCAAAAGTGAAACACATACAGTAGAAACTGTGCTTCACATTTTGAATTCTGATCTTTTCCTGGGCCAGCTGTATGATACTCTCTCGTGATGCTGGCCAGCAGCAGTGAGCCACAGCTCCCAGTCAGCCAGATGATCACGAGGGTGAACAACTGATACACTTAGGACCATCCTGTACTTGTACAGCCATTCCGCTTTTCACATCCAGTATTCAATATATCACATGACCTATTCAACACATTATAAAATAGTTTTTGTGTTAACTGATTTTGCCCAACTGCAGGCTACTGTAAGTGTTTTGAGCATGTTTAAGGTAGGCTAGGCTAAGCTATGATGTCCAGGTTAGGTGGAGTAAGTGCATTTGCAAGGTAACAATATTTTCAACTTACATTGGGTTTATCAGGATGTAACCCCACTGTAAGTAGAGGAAGATCTTTGTAGCTAAGTCTCCTGAAGGTTTAGAGTAGGAAGTTTCCCAAAATACATTTTCTTCTTCCTGTAATTTCATATGTGGAGTATGTACTGTGTCCATGCTCTCCCCAACCTGAACTTTAGTGTTTAGAAGCTTTTCTTAAAGTCTGACTGCATAAACTGTGTCATGTTGTTTCCACAGGCTTCATTTCTTAGCTTCCAATTAAACCAGTTACAAAACACTTAAAAAAGGAAATCACTGTAGCATATAACTTTTCATTTTGGGATGTGAATCATTATAGTCACACTAGCTTTTCACTTAGGGTAAAGTTAAGGGCATTGAAGAGAATGTAGAGAATTCAGGTTTCATACATAAGCTCAATATATACAAAAGAAGTGCTAAGTTGTGTAAGTTTTAAAATATTCCCCTAAATTGAATGTATTGATCCAGTTTTAAAAAATATTGAGGTTGTAGGTGCGCCTGGATGGCTCAGTCGGTTGGGTGTCTGACTTCGGCTCGGGTTATGATCTCATAGTTCGTGCATTCGAGCCCCGCACTGGGCTCTGTGCTGACAGCTCGGAGCCTGGAGCCTGCTTTGGATTCAGTCTCCTTCTCTCTCTCTCTACCCCTCCCCAACTTGTGCTCTGTCACTCTCTGTCTCTCAAAAATAAGTAAGTAAGTAAATAAATAAATAATAATAATAATAATAATAATAATAAAATATTGAGGTTGCAGAGGTGCCCGGGTGGCTCAGTCAGTTAAGCATCCAACTCTGGATTTCAGCTCAGGTCATGCATGATCTGATGGTGTGTGAGACTGAGCCCCATGTAGAGTTCTGCACCGGCCTGCTTGGGATTCTCTCTCTCTCTGCCCTTCCCCAGCTACTGCTCTTGCTCTCTATCTCTCAAAAATAAATAACTTTAAAAAAAAATACTGAGGGGCAGAATTCCTTTATACTTCTTCCCTGCTGCTATGAATAAGAATATACTAATTTACACTGACAGTGCCTGAATAAAGATCTCAAAATTTAGAATCCTGGTGTTTATCTGGTATGGGTTCTACTTTAAGAGATTTTTTTAGAAATGAAAAAAATAATTAGGCAGCAGGATGAATGAGACCACAGTTTTCCAACTAATATGCAGTACTAGTTTTTGAGCATAAAATTTCTCAGAGGCAAAGCAGAGGTATCTCAGGGATACAGGAGGGAAGAGAGTTGGCATACACCCCCCTCCCGTAATTTGGAACAAGATGGGGTGAATAGCTCAACTGACAGATGATGGGATGAGATAAGGGGTATCCCCAGTGTGTTCTGGCAAGTACAAAGGTATATTTTGAAAAACACTAAGGAATAGTAAATTTGATGATCTCTGAGAGATTTTCTAGTCTCAACACTTCAGCAAAGGTAAGTTTCAAGATAAGTTGCTTTCAATTCTATTACTAGCACTGGTAACCAGCTGGGCAAAAAAAAATGAGAAAAGAACAACTGTAACTGCAGCTTTGTTTGGGGAAGGAATTACTCATTTTAAATCCATTAAAAATGGGTGGAAGTATAAGTAAATAATGGTACATGGCTAATCACATTTTATAATTAAATTATTACTTTTCACTAAAAAAAAAAAAAAAAAAAAATAGCTGGAGTAGAAGACTTCTATGTTTTATAAGCTGGCAACATTTCCTAAATGTAAAACTTGAACGTAAGACTTATGGTGCAGTTCTTTGGCATAATGTTTAAGTTGAACATATTTACCTAATAATTGGTTCTGGTAAAGGAAGAACAATGCTTTCAAATCAGTAAGTTACTTGTCTTATCAAATCTCTTTGGCTGTTTCTGAGTATCAAAAAAAGGTCTGACTTGGATATTACCCGTGGTCATTTCCTTATTAGTTTAATGGCATTTTACTTACCCACGCCCCCTACTGTTCAGTAATTTGCACATTAGCTTTGTCTTTGTCTACACTGAACAGGTTCCATCATTAATTATAAGGTTAGAAAAGCTGCCTGACCATTTATTTCCTTAGCATTTTGTCTTTAAAAAAGCAGTTACTTACTTCCTGGATTTAAGAATAATCTTACTGGAAAAATCTGTATCTACCCATACAAACTCAGAATTAAGACATTATACCTAGGGGTACAATTTATTAATGATACAAACCAATCAATATATGATATTCCCAATTAAAGGCAAATTTACTACTGATCATAAATTTTTCCCTCTCCTTCCCTACATTTCCTGACCTCAAACAAAAGTATTTTATGACTTTGATGAATCAAGTCATACTTGTTCCATTCACAGCATTTGCTGCACAAACAACAGAAAGAGAGCAGCTCCCACAGGGTATATAAGGTCAAGCCATTTCTTAAAGCATAGAGGAGTGGTCCAGGCCATGAATGTCCCAAACCTAGCACATTCCCAAGCGTATGCACATTCTTGATATGAGAACTAAATTCTTCTGTTGGGCTCCTTTGCCTTTTGCCATCTTCTTCCTCTGAGCTTACATACAATTAACTGAAAGAAGACTTTTTTTTTTGTTTGTTTATACAGTGTAGTTTTAATGAGTTATGCATAAGGTTATTCCCACACACTTCTACACATAAGTTTACAAACCCTTATATCTAAAGAACGATGTTACTTAAAAGATGAATTATACCCAGTGTGATTTCAATGACTTAAGAACAGGTCTGTTCTTGCATGATTTTAAAATAGGACTTTTAAACTGATACATACGTTTCTGTGGCAGGATCATAAACCTCACAGGAATTCAGCACGCGCCCAGAAACATTGTTCCCTAAACTTCCACCACAAACATAGATCAGGCCGTTGGCTTCCACCATCCCGTGGCTGCAGCGCTGAGTCAACATGCTGGGCTTTGTGTGCCAGCTTTCAGTTCTTGTATCATAGCACTCAAATAAATACAGCGCTGAGTTTCCTGTAAAAGAAAAGGCCCAACCAGACTTAGCTTAGTGTGTGTGTGGGCTTGGAGTGAGCTGATTGTAGAAGTAAGTCACTAGTTACTGGAGGGAGGAATTTACAGTTGTAGAGTCTTTTCTAAACTTAATTAACAATAACAGCAAAATGTAGGAATAGCTTAAGAAAAAGCTAACCCTGTTTGTATAGACCTTAGAAAATATTTAAAAAAAAAAAAAAAGGATCTGCTGAAGATACTTATTTATTGGTAATTAATTTAGGAAAAGATTGGTTTGAATTCAGAAGAAAAATTAAATAAATAACACTATGTATGTCTTCAAGCCCAGTTATGCATGATGGGAATTATCCAAACTTCAAATGTTTATAGAGGAGAAAACCATAGTTATTTATAGATGATAAATCCATACCTTAAACTCTGAAAACTATGATCTGATAATATTCTAAGGATTATAATTTAACATTCTGTAATAGTCACTGCACCATTAACAAAACTATTCTTCCTGACTACTCTTAGTGGTTGTGTGAGTAAGCCCTGAAGTCATGCTGGGCCATTCTGAAGTATATTCTCAAGGTACTACTGCATGACTCTGGTGTAATTTGATTATACGTTTTAATAGCAAAACATATATTCATCCTGTTTTGCAACTTCTGCAAGTTATAGGGGCTCAATAGAGAATTTTAGAAATAATACTAATGAAGAAACAGGTGCTTTTTTCCTTCCGAAGAAAAACATTAAAATTTAACCAAATGATTTCTCATCTCCCACTCTTCTGGACTTTGCTAATGCTTAACAACACCCTTATAATTCTCAACCACAACCAAGGTCTACAGAAGGCAAAATTCAGGGAATAACAAATGGAAGAAGCAACCGTCCTGATTAACATTAACTTCTTTTTAACTTTTAGAACATTTTCTTTTTTTTTTTTTTAATTTTTTTTTTTAAACGTTTATTTATTTTTGAGACAGAGAGAGACAGAGCATGAACGAGGGAGGGTCAGAGAGAGGGAGACACAGAATCTGAAGCAGGCTCCAGGCTCTGAGCTGTCAGCGCAGAGCCCGACGCGGGGCTCAAACTCACGGACCGCAAGATCATGACCTGAGCCGAAGTCGGCCGCTTAACCGACTGAGCCACCCAGGCGCCCCTTGAACATTTTCAATTTGATAGATTCAATTGGTTGATATTAAGGGGAAATACAGAGTATGTGGCAGATATAAGAAATTACTATTTAAGTAAAAAACTCAGTAATTGCTGAAGAAGTAAACTTACATATTATACTTTCTATAAAAAGTGTATCTATAGAACAGTTACTTTCTATTATCTTTAGTATTTATTGTGTTTGAAATATGTCTTCATAGACATTCTATGAAGAATGCTTTTAAAGGGGGAAAAGAAAAAAAAGGAAAAAAAAGAAAGGGGGGAAAGGTCACTTCTTAAGTCACATTTTAAAAATCTTTAATTTTTCTGGGTTTCTTGGGTGTCACGAGGATGAGTGTCCAACTCTTGATTTTGGCTCAGGTTGTGATCGAGCCCTGCATGGGGTCCCATGCTGACAGCACGGAGCCTGCTTGGGATTCTTTCTCTCCCTTTCTCTCGGACCCGCCCCAGTGTTTGCTCATGCTCCCTCTCTTTCAAAATAAACTTAAAAAAAACTTTAAATTTTCTAATATTTTAGAATCTAAATATTTTTGACCTCTAGTGGGGGAGTAAAAACATCAAACAGATAAATATGCTGACCAAAAGTAAAACATTCTCTGGCCTAATATAAAAATTATCAAAGAAAATAAAGACTTAATTAACATTTAAATTCTGTACCTTAGGTTTACTTGGTCTTCCTGGTTTTCTTTATAAACCCATTATTTAGCTAAAGAAATTATCTGAAAAGGTGAAAGCATGTAAATGCTATTATATATCCAGTCTGCGCCTAGAATATTCATTTAGAAAAACTACTCATTTAGAAAAAGATCACTCCTGATGCTAACAAATTATCCATTAAAGAGAAATGTGTTTTACACCCAAGCCCATATGCTGTTCTAAAAAGGCAATATAGATTTTAAAAGCAAGAATGTAGTAAAGGGATCTTAAAGAGTCTATGAGTGAGCCACACTCTGAAATCGTTAAAGCAAATATTATGTATCTTAAAGCAATTTACATAGAACTAAAATCTAGACGGCATGAGAGAAAAATGGGACAGTTAACGTAACTCAGGAAGCTGAAGTTCTTGTAAAATTAACGAAGTAAGGTAAACCTTCAGGGAAATGGGCTGTACAATGTGACAGATGTGTATGTAAGTTATGTGAAAAAGACCATACCAGTTGTTTATATAAATATGAAAAGCCAAGAAACTTTACCAAGATACTTGGTAAAACACTTTTTGCAAACAAAGATACCGAGTAAGTCCTTACCGACTTCGGAACCTCCAGATGTATAAATTTTGCCTTCTGCAGCACAGGCAGCAAGGCTGTCTCGAGGTGTCGGAGGGCCCAGTTTGGAATACCAGCTATCCTTCACGACATTGTAGCAATCCATTCGTTTTATGGGGAAAAGCTGAGAGCCCCCCAAAATGTACACTACGTTGTCCCAAAACACACATGCTGCATCCCTTCGTTTTTCAAAGGGGCAGCGGATGTCTGTCCAGCTATAATCCTGTAACAGGAAAAAAATGGTCAGTAATGCAAAACTTATCAGATGATAAGATGATCTTATCTTATTGATCAGATGAGGCATTGATCTGATGAGGCAAATTGATACAGATGAGGCAAAGACATAGTTGAGAAAATACAAAATATGTTTGTTAATTTACTAGAGTACATATCACAATGTTTGGCTTGAGATATTCTCTAACTTAATCTTGTGTGATTTCTTCAGAATGTCGGTTAGGTGGGGGCAGAGGGCGAGAGGAAGATAGTGGCTGCTTTGGGTGTTTTCTGGCTCCAGATTAAACTGTCACACATTTGAATGCATCCCTACCACCAGTCTCCTATTCCTTCTGTTACTAAGCATAATAATACAAGAAAATTCTAAAATAAGTGAAGTACTTTTGTTACTTAGAAAAAGGCCTATTTCAAATGTAACTCTAGCCATCCCTTCCCTGCCAGATACACTGAGAGATGTAAATAATCATTGGCTAACATGAAGTTTAAGGTGCTGTGATCTTCCTGACATCTAAGGCGAGAAGGTATTTTGTGGACTTCTGTAATATTAACTTAAAAATATTCAGTTGAGCCAGTTTATTCAGATGGACTCTTAAAGCTGTGATATTTACTATGGAATACTTGAAGAATCTGTTCAACTAGGCTGGAAGCTCACTTTTTTCTTCCCAGTGATTAAAAATGAGCACATAATCAGTACTTCACAATAAGGGTGGTTCACAGCACCATTTAGTTTCCTCACTATGTCTGATACATCCAAGGATACCTTTTTCTGTGTAAATGTATGGGGATTCTCCCAAAGCTACAGCATCTTTGATTCCACCCCCCCCCCTTTTTTTTTTGAACAAGGAAGCTATAGTGTTTCTGCTGCTTTCTGAAAATGTCTAAAAATAATTTGGGACTGGCAGAAATCCAAACAATTCCTGCTGTCACTGAGCAAAGCAGTGTGTGTGTGATTATTAACGCTCAGTGCCCTTTGGGAAAATCTGATGGATATCTGTCACACTAGCGCCCACTGTTTTAGGCATTCATCAGATTAGATCAAAGCATCATACAACACCAGGAAGTCTCAGGAAAAAGAGCCCCTTATGCAGAGCACCTTGACTCCTTGTGATGATGAACATTTTGCTCTTTAGGTGACGAGAAAAACAAGAGACTTTTTATTTTTTAATACAAATTCTCTTTTTCTTTTAATGTTTATTTTTATTTTTGAGAGAGAGAGAGAGAGAGAGAGGAAAAGGGCGACAGAAGATCTGAAGCAGGCTCAGTACTGAGTGCAGAGCCTGATGTGGGGCCTGAACTCACAAACCGTGAGATCATGACCTGAGCTGAAGGCAGATGCTTAACTGACTGAGCCACCCAGGCACCCCTAGAAAAACAAGAGTCTTAATCCTTGCTTTATTCTTAATTTGGGATCCCCCTCGGTTACTCAGTGGTATACCTATGGCAGGCATACAAAACTATAGGATAAATATAACATTTTCCCAAAGTTTGTTTTGCTCAATGGACACTGAAAAATGGGAAAATTATTTTAAAAATTTGTTTTCTTAGAGTTGCATACCACAGAATGAAAAAAAATTAAGAAAGTAATGACCATACTCTACAGGGAATGATCCCTCAAAAGTAAACTAATGACTCTCTTACATATTCTGCAAATCTACTCATAATTCCCACCTGACCAACTTTATAAGTAGAGAACTTCAGTTTCATTAATAAGATACATTGTTAATTCACTGAATCTCAAGTCTTGCCACTTTTACACCCAATTTATTTGATATTATTAGAAAGCAATATGGGAATTTTCCCATAATTTCTAAAGATATTCTCAAGAACATTATCTTTTCCTGCTCTTCCTTTATTTCAGGATGAGAAAGTGGGTGATAGATCCTTTTAAATGATCTCTAAGACCCGCTACTCTTCAAATTAAAAATAACTGCCCATGTATGAGCTGGGATTAAACACATAAACAAAATACTTTTTCTTTTAGCTAAATGAGTTTGAACATTTAGACGCTAGGATATGAAGTTCCAAAAACAAAACAAAACAAAACAAATAACTCCCAAGAGTTTGATAATAGAATAGTTCTAACTTTTGATACTACCCAAGGGTTTGAGTAAGGAATAAATGAGTTCTCATATGTACCTGTCACATAGGGCTTAGGCTTCAGATTTAAGAATTAAAATAAATTGTGCTCTTAGAACTATAAGCTCAAGGGGAAAATGATTATCCAGTGTGTGTGCACACATGTGTGACCAGGAATAGATAGGCACATGCACATGCTTGTATCTACTTGCAATTTGGGCCCTGATTTCTTTAGAAATCCTCAAATTTTTAAATCTTTTTCAATTCTCCAAATACTGTCATTGGTCAATGTACATTGTAGACGCTAAGCTTGATAAATACTAACTACATATAATATTCTTACCTAAGAGTTCATCTTCAAGGCAGATAGATGAAATAACCTTTGCAAGATTTTTACCTAGGATGTAAATCCGACTTCATTTCAGCTAAAATTTAATGTTTTATATTTTAGCTCATTAAATACACCTGTCAGGTATACACAGGTATGCACCTGTGCTTGAAAATACCTGGCTTTGGTTGTATCCATGTTTGAGGGAAGGGAGCTTTTTTACTCACATGTACGTATGGTAGATCTCACTCCCATCTACTAACTCCCCCCATCTACACTTCATCCAAAACAATACTAAGAAGGTGATTTGATGTTTGCCCTTTAATAACTTGTTATACTGCCTAGGAGATAATGTGTGCAGTTGAGAGAGCAAGCAGAGAGGGTAAAAATATAGATTAGAAGTCTGACTTAAAGCCTCTGTGAGTAGGAATGCCAGGTCTTATCCTAGCAATAGGACCATTCCCAACCTGGGGTCTGCAGATAGAGGAAGGGTTGCTTATTGGCTCTGAGCTCCTAGGCTACAGGTCAAGTTAGACACGCAGCTTTCCTGTAAGTCCAGACACATACATAGCACTAGAGTTACATTGTATATGTGTGGGCATGAACTGTTACTCTAAAAACAATGTAACTCAGTTAAGTTTTATTGAGTATCAATTTCATGCACGTTTCTGTGCCTGACTGCTGATATGAAAATGGGATAACTGGAAAGCCTGGAAAAGACACAGGTAGAAGGAAGTTTTGACACATCACTCATTTATGCATCACACACATATACACCCGTGTATAAAGTCCTGTCTTCCTTTGTCCTTAGCCTTTCTTGTCTCTGCTGTGATATATACCACATTCAAGATTTTTTTCAAGCTCAAGGCTTCTTTCCTTTTTGTAGGCTTCCCTGTCTTTTTCTGAATCCCCACCACACTTAAGTCTGGGCTTGATGACTGAGCACTCCATTACATCGTGTCCTGTATGATTTTCCAGCAGTGGTGTGGTACTACAGTGAAATGCTTCTTGAGGTGAGGGGCTGTAATCGCCTCTCTAAATCTCTCAAGGCAAAAATATCAGCTTGCTGTTTTCCTTGAGAGTAAGGACTGATTTTATACAATCTGCATTTTGAAAACACATGAATCTTCAAAAAATAAAGACACCACACACAGATATTTTAACAATCAAGACAAGGGAAATCCAAAATAAAAGAAATACTTTTTATTTTTAAGACTTGAGAATTTTATTTTGGATCATTTTGAGAGGAAACCAAGCAAACATAGGAAAGATGGGGTCTTAGAAAAAAAGGAAAACAAAATTAACAAAACGGCAAAAAAAATTAAATAAATAAAAGGAAAAAAACCCTTAAGATTTCTTGCAGAAACTTCAAGGAGTCAATCTAATCTGAGTTGACAATGTACAAATTGTAAGCACTTTCTGTAAAGCCATTATCTGACTTATTTCAAGCACTTCCTCTTCCAGGAGCTATGCTGAAATATCTTAAAACATTTTATTTAATTTCCTCAATAACTCCATGAGGAATAAGCTTATTTTAGAGATGATGATATCTTAGAGAGTTAAGTACCATGTCAAGATCACAGCGTTAGAAAGTAGTGAATCCAAGATTTAAGTCCCAATCTGTCAAGACTCCAAAGCTGTGCTCTTAACTCCTACGCTGCCCTGCTCTCTAAAAATCTTCTTATAGGGCCTCCTAGAAAGAACACTGGACTGGGAGTGGAATAATCTGGGTTCTTCTTATTCCTGTTGTATTTCTAGCTAAGTCACTCTGGGCATTTGACTTGACATCAAAGGACCTGAACCACCCTCATCTACCAATCAAGATGCTGGCGAGAGGGCCACTGAGGTCCTCATGCACAGTCTCCATATCTTATCACTTAGAAAAATAATAATTGAGCACTAAAACCACAGCCTCTCTGAAAACAGTGATATCCCCCATGTCTTTGTATGGTATTTGGCCGAAGGCTTAGCGTACTGATGGGAATGTTTTTATTGGGAAATAGGCCAGATTTGTGGGAATGTCTTTCAGCTGAACCACCTTCATTTTTGACTTTCTAAAGGTCAAAGACTGTAGATGCTGCACGGGGCTCCTAGTCCAATGAGTCAGTTCCTCATTGTAGTGATGTCTTTAAACTATACTGACTCCAGTGTGCATCTTGTCACTCTAGTCCCTGGGCCTCTGGTGGCTACACTACTGAGGTACAGGAAACCTATGACCCACCAACAAACAGTAGCTGATGTTAGGAACCAAGCTTTTATCTACTTTTTTGGTAAACTGAAAGAGTTTCCATCTTTATCCTTAGCTAGAACAATTCTTCTCCTAGGAATTTACTCTCCAGAAAAAATTGGGACAGTGTAAACTTGGCATATACAAGATGTTTCACTGCAGGGGTATTTTAACAGGGAAAAATGCGAATTAGGCCAAATGTGCATGAAGAAGATAAGCATTAAACAAATTATGGTATATCCTTAGCTTCAGATAAATTATGTTATATCCCTATGATGGAACACTCTGTAGCCCTTTGAAAGGATGGTATTTTCACTGACATGAAAATACTTCCACAATATAAATGCCGAAAGAGTAAAAAATAGTTTTTACAAGATAGCGTGTACAGTATGATCTTATATATGTAAAATGAGAGGACTGGAATGATATTCACTAACTTCTGAGAACTGTCTTTTGATACTGGGAATGCTTTGGCTTTCTCCTTTATATCTTGCTATATTTGAATTTTCTACATGTGTTTATTTAAACAGAAAAAGTAGGGGCACCTGCGTGGCTCAGTCGGTCAAGCGTCCGACTTTGGCTCAGTTTATGACCTCGTGGTCCATGGGTTCATGCCCCATGTCGGGCTCTGTGCTGACAGCCTGGAGCCTGCTTGGGAGCCTGTGTCTCCGTCTCTCTCTGCCCCTCCCTCGCACTCTGTCTTTCTCTCAAAAATAAACATTAAAAACAAACAAACAGAAAAAGTAAATACATCAATCAGGCAAATGGTAGCAAAAGTATGGTACAAGGGAAACAACTTCTCAGAGCAGATGTTTATAATAGTGCTAATGTTTTAACACAAAGGTGGAAGTAAAATTAATTTCAGGTTTTAAGAACTGAAACACATAAATAGCTACTATACTATGAGGCTGAGTTTCAACTACAGGACAGATCAGAAGCAGTCTTTCTGCCTTCCTTCCAAACAGCACACTTACCAGGGCACTCTGGTTTTCAGAAGCAAACATTTGATCATGCCAAGTAATTTCTCAGGCCATACCCATTTTGAAATACACTATTTTCAACAGGGTCACACAAATATTGCTGAGAACATATTAACCTTCCAAACTCCAGAAAGGGATTTAAATAATCAGCCATTAGGAGAAAACGCTCTGGTAATTTAAGTTCTTCAAGAAATACAGCATTGTAGTTAGGAAGAAAGGGCTTCCACAGTGGGGGCTGGGTGGGGGTGGGGGGGGTGGGGCACGGCTGTGCTGTAGTAAACTGTGAGATAAATAAGGAACAACAAGCATGTAAGTGGCCATTTCTCAGCTGTTAATGATTGTTAAAATTAGCAAGGAGCCTGAAGGAAGGGCAGAGACCTGATGAAAGGGAATTACTGATTAAGAATAACTGCTGCTGGGTGTCTGGGTGGCTCAGTAGGTTTAAGTGTCAGACTCAGTCTCAGCTCAGATCTTGATCTTGGGGGTCATGAGTTCAAGCCCCACATTGGGCTCCATCCTGGGCGTGGGACCGACTTTAAAACAAAAAACCTGCGGCTTTATAAAGTCACAAAATGTCTTCCCTTCAACTCTCAGATGAATACCATACCACCAGAAAACAAAACTCAAACCTGAATTACTCAGAAATTTAAATATGAAATGAAGCTCAATGCAAAAGTGGACCCTGAGAAGGATGTTAGGCTTTATAACAGCCCTTGTGCTTTGCGTGGAGAATCCATGAAGCGCCCCTATGCTAGCGCTCTGCCAGTTACTTCAACACAAGATCTGCCTTTACAGCCCTAACGCGGGATTGCAAATCTTGGCACAGGAAGGCACACTACGCTTTAAATGACTGTCTCAAATCTTGAAATGCAGTAACAGACTCATTTAATAAACTGTTCTCACTAGATGGGATGAACATCTGCTGTCTCAGATGGACAGAGTAGGGGAGATGCTGGACAAGGGCAGGCAAGAGGTTTGGAAGAGTTGGGGAAGGTGAAGAGACAAAGGAGATGAACAAAGGAAGATGAGAAGCCTTTTTATGTTTAAATATATGGAAGATGAAGAATCCTAAAGATGTGGCAGGGAGAAGCTGAGTGAGTGAAGGTCAAAGAAAAGATGGAGTCAAATGAACATAACTGATGCTCACACAAATGCTGAGAAGCTTTAAACTTTCTTAATAGACCAGAAAGCTGAAGTTTAGAAAGACTGATTTGCCTTAGTTCATATACCCTAAACTTGAAATGCTCTTTCTCCTAAAGAGGTGCTTTCATTTACAAAAACAAAACAAAAGTAACCAACCAACAGAACAAATAAAACAAAGAAAAAGAACCAAAAAAAAAAAAAAAAAAAAAAAAAAAAAAAGGCATCACAAAAGAAAAATGACCAATGGCCTAGTCCTTCAGTTCTTCCACCTACATCTAATTTCTTTTTTTAAAGCACAAAGTTAGATTCCATTCAGCTAAGTAATACTTTGGAAGCTCACATGAAAAATTTTAATAACCATACTTATCAAACCAAAAAGATGCAAACATACTTAGGATTCAATATATTCTTGTCTTTTCTCTTTCTTCCTATCCAAACTCTACCAGTAAGTTTCCCTCAAGAAAACCTCCATGAAGCTTCCATGGACAAATCCAACTCAGGTGGAGCTCTTCATATCAACAAGGCCAGTACTGTCCATCCCATATTGGGACTTTTGATTGGCTGTGTTCAGTGGCTTCCTCACTGACCTCAGCCTCTAACCGCTTCCTGCTTCTGGACATAGTCCATACGATATGTTCTGTTGTTTATAACCACTGAGGATAATTTTCTCTTAAAACCTGATCATCAATTTTCAAAGAAAATAATCACAGCAAACCTATTTGGACGTGATTTAATACTTCTAGGATGACAGATCTTACTGTGCCTCTGGGTCATCATATGAACAATTACCCAAATTAGCCAAGAGAAAATTCCAAGTGCCATGGTAGTGGTAATTTTTCTACTTCTCTGAGGATTACCCTCAACCTGACCCTTATCCCTGTAGTCCTGTGTTCATATGCCCACTACTCTCCGGCTCATTTCAGAATGGCTGGAGTCTTTAAAGCACCACCACACACAGATGCCATGTTTAGTTTTCTCATTCCTTCCCCCTTACACCCCTTAATCAAATACCTACTGCTCTATTACAGAAACAAAACAAAATAATAAAGCTACAGCTCTATTTCTGCTCTCTCCCAGACTTTTTTAGGGGATTGATCTGTTAATTTATGATAACTATGGCTTACAGAGAATGAGTCTGGTATCATCCCTCCTGTGGTTAGCTGTACTTCACTGGGGTTTCTTGCAGACGCAGTGACTAAACACAAAAAGAAACAGATCCCTGAAGGGTGACAGCAAGGGGCTGTCAGGTTGATTTTAGAATAAAACTACAAAATAGTGTGTGGTGGAGATGCTTGAAGAGAGAAGAACTGAGGCTCTCAATATTTTAGAAGACATTTTAGGAAGGAAGAGCACTCTCCTGAGAATTTACTTCAGAATGTACTCCAGTCTCTTCCATATGAATGTGAGTACCGCCTCTCTAACCAAACTGCATGCAAACAAGCTTACGGAACAGCTACTGTGCCCAAGCTGCAGAGGACCTTATTACCACTGGATGCCTATTATAACGACAACTAACGAAGCTGAAGGGATACCCAGGGTGACCCACACTTGCGTTCCAACAATGTCGGCCCCTGGGTACACAGCCAGGATCCAATCCACTTGGGATGACTGCTGCCCACTTTGGATATTTTGTTCCTATGGGCGCTCCTGATCCTTTGAGCAGTGCTCTTCCTTTTACCTCTGTGCACTGCTTCTACAGCACTCTTTTGCTGGTGGCAAACACAACTGATACACTCTCATACAAGCTTTGTTAATTTTTTATTTAAGTAATCTCTACATCCAATGTGGGGCTCAAACTCACAACCCTGAGATCAAGAGTTGCTCTTTGACAAAGGAGCCTACTCTTCTAGGTTCCCCATGTGCCTTATTAACTTTTTAATTTAAGATTTACACTTCTTCGTGTACATGTCTTTTAAAATAATATGCAATGTATAACTGCCCATTTCCACCCTGATCACAGAGTGGGACTGTCTCCTCAGTGACGGCCTGTTTAAGAGGTAAGGTGGCTACGATGCTGTGAGAAAAAGCACTGTGAAGCACACTGATACCTATAACAAACAGTATTTCCAGCAGGAAAATGTGTTCTGAGTGGAAGGTAACTTCATTTCTTTTGATTTAGGGCCCACCTATGTTTAAACCCAGTCCTATAAAACTGACAAAACTGCTTGTGAAGTGTTATATATAAAGTTATCTTGGTGTATTCATCCTTTCAAACTTGAGTGTCCACATTGGGCCAGACACTAAGCTCAGTGATGAATCTGTCAGAGTTCTGAATGAGAAAATGTACTCAGGGTAATCCTTCTGAACCTGATGGTTTCATATGACACGGCACCATACGGTTTTCTGCCTTTGTAATTTACAGGCTCTGGCCCTTACCTTGTTGGGTCTCAGTCCTTATTTGTTTTTGGCAGGGAATAGGCAGAATCCCTTTTTCTCTAGGACACGGTCTCCTATTTCTCTACTATACTGAAGTGGCAAGCCAAGACCTTTACCAAGTTCTAAGCCCTTAGAGCTCATCATTTTACCGGTAGTAACAGTCCATATAAAAACTGGTCAATTAAGTCAACTTTTATTTAGGCATTAATATCATAAGACATTCCCATCCTACAATTTGAGAATACCAGTACTAAAAGAGTAGAGCATGGTTACACATAAATAACTTTTTTAGTAATCACTAAGCACTTGAAAACTTTAAAAACAGGTACAGATGGGAGAAAGGAAGACTCAACAGACTTTATAAAAGGATCATAACAAGAATTACATCATTTCAATTCAATACAGCAACCCAAGACTCCTTTTTCTGTCAATACTCAGGAAAAAAAATAAGATTTTATCATTTTTCAGTCAGCAATTAATATATTTGCCTCTTCTCACCAGTGATATCCAAGGAATATCTAATGATAATAGTTTATAGGGATACCACCTTAATTCTAGACAATTCAATTAAGTAATAATACTGCTTAAATTGCCTCCTTTAAAGGAGATCAATTCAATGAAAATGATAATTTTTGGTGCATATAGCACACACACAAATGGGGCCCACTTGATGACCGTCAAATCTGAATTTCTGAATTCTAACTGATGAAAGGTTAAGTTCAATAAAATATAATTTCTGAATAGTACTTCTTATTAAGCAATCTACTTGAATACTGAAATAGTGTTCACTTTGGGAGATTCAAGATAAATAACAATAATTTATAATGAAATCAGCCTTCCCAATTATTTAAATATTAGATATAATAAAGACTAATCAACTTATATTAAAATATTATATACAAATAATAGTAATGGGTGAGTTTTTCAAGATAAAATTTTATAGCAAAAAGAAGGGAGGGCGTGATACTTCTAATAGAAACATTTAATAAACATTTAGTGGAATTCTAATGGTGTTACCTTCAGGGCATAAGAGAATTGATGGAATGAGTATAATTTTATTTCTGGTTATTTCCTTAATTATTTGAATTTTTCCATTGAAAGCCTAAAAATTTGTGGTTGCATACAGGGAAGAACATTAAGTATGTATCAGGCATTTATAAGAGCAAAGTAAGACAATGAATGAGAATTCTGGAGTTACAGTCTTACTTTCAGGCTTGTATAGAATATGTGTCTCTTTTTCACTGTCCAATAAAAAAAAAAAAATCAAGGAAAGGGTTAGAACTACACACCAAAAATAAAGTGCTGGGAGTCATTCCACATTTGCCACATTCTACAATGCTCAGCCTCGTAAATGAAATTAAGATCTCCTTGTCCCTCCATACATCAAAATAGCCACCTACTTTAATATAAAATATTTTCTACCAAAATGTAGTTTCATTTCCTTTTAAAGAAACTGAAGTATACTTAACACACAATGTTACATTAGTTTTAGGTGTGCAACATAGTGATTTGATAAGTCTATATGTTATGCTCTGCTCACCACAAGTATAGTTAGGGTTTTTTTGTTTTTGTTTTTTGCTTTTAACTGTAAAAATCAATACTGTAGTTAGGCTTTGGGTAACAAGAAGGGGTTATTATCAACACTTGAAAGCTGTGGTTCATAGAATTATAAACTCCTATGATTTCAATTTTTGCTTGGAAAAAAAAGATCATACTTGTAAGTTTCCTGCTCTTTATTCAAATGGATCCTGAAAAATTAAAAAACAATGAAACAGTGAAATGTCAAGAAGTCTTAACTTTACCTGGTGTGAAACAGATGGGTAGGTGTATCAATCACTTAAGCACAACACCATTGTGCTTACTGGATTGTACCACATAGGCCATGAAGCCTTGTTGTACCTGCCAGACACCAGTCTTCTGAGAAAGGAAGCCAGATGTCTTTAGTAAAGAAAATACAGCCTATATTCTGGAGATGGAAGAATGGGCCAGAGACGGATGGATGAGTTGAGACCAGACCAACAGGGACAGTCCAAACATGATGCTGTTTAACCAATCTAACCCAACCCTCCCTCCTTGGAGAGAGGTCTTCTTGCTATCTGGCAGTATATTTACTCATGGGTTGTGGTGTTAAATACTACAGTAAGAAGGAAAAGCCTTCTTTGGTAAGGCCTCTTTTTCTACCAAAACAGAGGAGGAACTGCTGCTTTGTAGAACTGCTGAGACTAATGCCTCTAATTGTTGCAGCAGGGTCATGTGTGGTCTTCTGACTGGACCAGATTGAAACTACTGCTAACACTTGGTATATAGCTAACACTCTGCTATGAGTATTTCTGTTACTGTCTATCCACACCATTCGATGGGATTTCTTTTCAGCTGGCAGGGAAAACAAAATCATTTCATGGTCTGACCTCAAGTCAAGAGAGGACTCTGTATGCTATAATCTCAGCTGCAGTACCCTTGGTCTATCTCACTTTACCAAAGGTTGTCACACCCTGGTTTCCTATATTGATGCCCATAATTCTGATCAGTTCTGGAGAACAGGAAGTGGTAAGACAAGTGCTTGACAGGACAGAAGCTTAGCCTAGAATATAGTCACTACAAAGTTCAAAGATGTGCACAGGTCTAGAGCTGGGTTGGCAAACTATGGCCTACAGATGGCAAAACTGGGCTGGCAAATCACTGCCTATTTTTGTAAATAAACAAGAACACACCCATGCCCATTTGTTCATGTAGTTTATGGCTGTTTTCCTGCTATAGCATCAGAGTTGACCAGTAATGACAGAGACTGTGTAGCCTACAAAACTGAAAATATTTATTATGAAGTCCTTTATAGACAAAGTTCATTAAGCTCTGATCTACAGCATGTTGGTATAGCTCCTTGGAAACGAAGGCTATAGCTTGCTGCCCCAAGTATCTCCTACATACTACAGATGGAACAGATCCTGTAACTGAGTGTCCCACTTGTATATGTTTATAGGGTAAACCAAAAAGCTGCCAGTTGCAAGTGAAAGCTAGAGCAGGAGACAACCTTCTAAGTAGGACAGGCTATAGTAGAATGGCTTGGCTGCTTAGGTTACTTTGTGATCCTGGGGCATCAATGTACTGACCAGTGTGCTGCTTATAGCTTGGGGCATGTTCCAGTATGATCACGGAGCATGCCCCTGGGATTCTGGAGCAAGGCCAACCCATTTTTTTCAGTACATAGCTCCTGGCTGGCCACTAGGTTGTGACAGACAGCAAATGTCTGACACCAAAGGAAACCAGGTTGACCATATCATTAACCTGTTTTGAACCATTTTACCTGATCTATCAAATCACAAATAGCATGCCTTTGACCAGTCATTTGGTTTGTAAACATAACCCTGCACTTACGGAGATCCCAAAGGCACAGAATACCCGAAAGGACGAATCACAACTCCTTCCTAGGAGGTCTTCTCCTTCGACCAGGGTTATGTCTTTGTGGAGGTGGTCCCTGATAAATCAGCTGATGAATTTGAAAGACCTGAGCTTGGATCATTTGTGATAGTACTAGTCAAGAGGGGACTGCTAAAGCATTTTAGTCCCTTCAAAAATGGTACTAAAGGACAATTCAGAAGAAACCTTCTGATTTGGCAGAATTTCAAGTAGTTCCTTTTATCTTCCATTATGCCCTTCAGGAGAGACAGGCTAAGATCAGTTTTTATCAATTCTGACAGTAGCTAATGGTTCACCCAGATGGATGCAGACCTGAAATAAGCAACAATGTAAGACTGTTGACAGAAAGATTCAAGGAAGGATAATGTAGATGGCCCTCTAGAAAGGACACAAACTTGCATCCCATATGAATTCTTAACAGAGCGCCCACCAGTAAAGTCTCTTAATAATTACATGGATAGGACTGCCATCTATACCTTCCCTTTTCAATCTGATGCTTGTGCTCAATGGGCTTATGAGTGACCACAAGGTCAATGACAGGGGCTACATATGCTAGCAGCTATGGAAGCTAACATACTTTCCCGCCCTAAGGCCAATGTGGCTATCCACTAGTCAGCTCCCACTTTGTCAGGAATATTGATCAATCCTAAGCCCTTGATTTGTTACCAAACCTTGCGGGAACCAGTTAGTTATCTAATACCAGGCTAACTGCACTGGGACCCCTCCACTGTTAAAGGGACAATGCTCTGCCCTCATTGGAACTAATACTTTGGACTTGGCTTGGACTTCACTCTCTCTTGTACACTTGACAACATCACCATATTACAAATGCTTTGTACATCACTACTACAGTATGACATAGACTGCCTCCAAAGAAACAAGTATCAGATAAGCATCCTGATGTCAAGAGGATGCTCTGGACTTATCAGGTATCTATCATCAACCAAAAATGGGCCAACAAAATAATAAAGAGACCATTATATGCTTAGATTCAACACCAGTTATGGGTACCACCTTGCAAGGTTGGGGTGTTATATTTTAGGACTGTGATATGTGCTCTGCCCCAGCAACACATTTAGTACTAACAGAATATGGTATTATCCCTTCCATAGCCAAAACATACAAGACTAAGAAACGAGGGGTAGAAATGTAAGTGGCCTTTCTCAAGGTTATAATTAATAGTCTATTAAAAATTGTATTTCTAGACCTATGACTCAGGCTCTGCTTGTCCAAATGGTATAACATGTACTGGAAAACACATTAAAATTGATAATTATTTCTACATAGTTAAAGGTAACTTTATCTGTTTTCTTTGTGATTTTCTAGGTTTTCAAATTTTCCAGAATGAGTATGTATTAATTTACACTAAAACATAATTACTAAAGTAAAAAAAAACAACAACAACAACCCACATACAGCTCCAGAACCATATTGTCATTGAAAATAGCACCTAAAGGAAACAAGGAGTCGTAATGAATGCAAGGGGTTAGTAACAAAATGAGATAAGATAGGAGAACTAGTTTTCCATTTTCTTTGGTACAGTGGTTACTACCCTGCATTCCAGAGCAATTACTGAAACATTTAAAATCTGAGTAGCCTCAATTTCTTTATTTGTTAAAGAAGACAACTGTGTATATCAAAAGATATGTGAAAGAACAACACAAACTGTAACTTCTCTAAACGTATGAGCTATTATTACTAGTGGCAGATGAGTGTTTATGTGCTCTGAGCTTTCAAAAACCAAAACAATAAAAATCAGTTACCTTTGGGTTAAAATATCTACAAGATTGTGGCTGGGAGCCTCCAAACAGGGCTATGCGGTAGTCATGTTTCTTTCTTCTGGGCCTTGTGCCTTCTACCAATTCCTCTCGATCCTCTGGAGACAGCAGATGATACCTCATTCCACCTGTGGAAAAACATATAGCAACTTTTCAAAAACTTTACGCACTTTGATGCTTTGAAAAGGAAATAACCAAATATAATAGTGCTTTTACTTCTGTAACTGTTTTTCTATTATCCTTTTAAAGCAGTTAAGGAAAGAGGGGGAAAAGGTAGGAAAATGTGTAAGGGTTGGAGTCCTCACCAATTTATTATTCTCAGCAATCACTATTAGGCTAAGAACGCCAAACCCACTTACTTTACACCAGGTAATTATCTGGCTCTTCAAGCAATAGTTGCCAAAATAATAGTTACTGAAATTCAGATCTCCTAATCTATCAGTTCTCAACCCTAACTGTACATTAGAATCACCTCGGAAATCTCTGAAACTACCACAGACGAATACAGTAAAAAACTCTGTTGGAGGGGCCCAGGCACAAGTATTGCCACTTAAAATGTAGTTCAAAGACCAACAGCTTTAGCATCTGGGAGCTTATTAGAAATAGTGAACCCCAGAACCTACTAGGCTTAGTGAATCAGAATCTACGTATTTAACAAAATCCCATGGTAATTCAGATACACACTTCGAGAAAGTAGATGCCTTAGATGATTTGAAAATGCAATGACAGTTCAGAATTATTGTGATCTAACCTGATCCTTTTCATTTAGCATTTCCTTCATTTTGTCAATGGCCATTTAACAATGAAAAACTTTTAAGGTATTATTTCAAACCAGCATGGGAAGGTGGGTTGCTCAATAAATCATGTTAGATAATGATATAAAGAAAAAAGTTATGGGGCGCCTGGGTGGCTCAGTCAATTAAGTGTCGGACTTCGGCTCAGGTCATGAGCTCACGGTTTGTGAGTTTGAGCCCCGTGTCGGGCTCTGTGCTGACAGCTCGGAGCCTGGAGCCTGCTTCAGATTCTGTCTCCTTCTCTCTGCCCCTCCCCCACTTGTGCTCGGTCTCTCAAAAATAAATAAATGTAAAAATTAAATAAATGTAAAAAAAAAAAAAAAAAAAGGAAAAAGTTATACCCCTACCTCATAATTTATTCTAAGTTCCAAATCAAAAGAATACCCGAATATGCAAAAAATCTCATAAATGTACTAAGAGAAAAATACAACAGTTTTCTTTTTTAAAAATAGGCCCCAAGTGGAAAAGCTAAGGCAGAAAACACAAAAGCCGTGAAAAAAAAAACAAACCAAAAAAACTGACTTAACTACATACAATTTTAAGTTAAATTGCTGCATGGCAGAAAGAAAAAAAACAAAACCAAAAGACAATGACAAACTAAGAAAATATTTATCAACAAAAGGGACAAATATTGAAAGATACCGTTAACAAGATAAAGACCAGTTACTAACAGAAAATTCCATTAAGTAACTGAACACAGTTCACAGAAAAAGAACTACTTAAATATACTAACTCTTAAACACACAAAAAGATGCTGAAGTGCTCTAATTAGAGAAATGCAAATTAAAACATACTTTTTCACTTATCAAATTGGCCAAGATCAAACTGTCTGGACACAGGTTAGAATATAGGTGTGGGAAAGCACATGCTGCCTTGTATACAGTGCTGGGGGGGGGGGGGGGGGTACGTGAACAGGTACTACTATTTGGAAGGCAATAGTGTGATCCACCGAAACTACAAATGCACACACTCTTTATAGTCAATGATTCTTCTTAATTCTTCCAGGAGTTTATCAACCTAAAGTTCAGTTAGGAAAGTGGTTAAAAATTACTGTATATCCATATAATGGAGTATTATTGTATGTGGCTGTTAAGAAAAATGAAAAAGGGAATATGTACCCATGGAATAATCTCCCAAAACTAACATGGAATAAAAAAAAGCAATATGTAGCAGAGTACACAGTGTGATACCATTTGTGTTTTAAAATGTACGTTTTATGCATATAGACACAGTTACATAATTTATACAAGTATTATGTACGTAAATGTGTATGCAGACTCAAGTAACCTCCCGCATGAGGGAACAAGGGGATAGGGGACAGACTTTTCACTATATACCCTTTTGTATCTTTTTGAATTATGTATGATGTGCAGTATTATAGATCCAAAGACAAAATAATGTCAACAATTCTTAACACATGCAAAACACTTTGTTCATGATGCTGTGCTGGGCTTTCAAATAAAAAGAGGTTGGAGAAGTTTGTGAGGGAATGAAAATCAATATTTAGCACCTCCTTCATTTCAGAGTTTGAGTAGAAGCACTTTGTATTGGAACAGCAGGAGACCTTTGCAGCCAAGGCTCTGGCACATGCTCTAGGTCAGGGGTCAGCAAACTTTTTCTGGAAAGGGCCAGTAAATATTTTAGGCTTTGCGAGCCACAGATGGTTTTTGTCACATACTCTCGATTTGTTTGCTTTTATAATCCTTTTAGCTCAGGGCTAGCTTTAGCCTGTGGAGTGTAGTTTGCTGACCTCCCCTTCAGCCCTCCTGTTCCTGGTCTGAGATAGTGGTTCTTGCCTGACCATCACTAGTAGCAGCAGCGCCTGGAAACTTGTTAAAAATACAAATTACTGTACTTGACCCCAGACTTTGTGAATCAGAAATGCTGGAATTTGATACTTGACCCCAGACTTTGTGAATCAGAAATGCCGGAATTTGAGAGCTACTGCTCTAGGAGGGCTCCACACAGGCACAAGTGTACTGTGGATACTCCCAACAAGAGAAGACAGGTAGCAAGGAAGGAGAGGGACAGGAGGTAATGGTTTGCAACCAACAGGCCACTGGGTAAAAGTGGCTGACTGTGGCCAACTGTGTTGACCTCTGTAGGAAGCATAAGCTAGGGCTTTACTGGTAGGCTTTTTCTCTACAAGGACAGGGCTAGAAACAAATACTCTGACATGTTTCCTGGGGAGCTCTTTGCTCTTTAGGCTTATTGCTTTGGGAGTTATTCCCTTGAGAGTCAGGTATTGTCACTTGCAAATTTTGAGTAAGAAGTTGGTCTGGCCCTTTGCAGTGGCTTTGACTGTGCTTTTTGCTTCCGCTTTGAAAAGACAGTGCTAAGGCAGATGTTAGGAAGGTAATTAATGATCTGAAGAAGGGAGGTTTGAGGTCTTCTTTCCTCCATTTAGCTCTGCCCAGGTCCCAAAGCCTAGAAGAGTCTCAGCTGCTTGTATTAGTCAGGGAATTTTAGAATAACCTACTGTCTTTATTTTTAAAAAAGAAAAAAAAAAGTAATAAATAACAGAGCCTTGATTGGCTTTCTGGAATCCCTATACTTGGTTGGATTTCCAGAATAATCCTGCCATCCTGTTTCTAAATCAATTCAGAATCTACATAGGAACTAAATACTGTACTTGAATGAGATTGGCTAGTTGTCTTTAACAGCTCACATCATGTATGAAGAAACAGGTGCAGTGCTTTATCCAATGAAACCAGAAATATAACACACGGTGTGGGAATGGAGGCATGACAAAAAATCTAATATTAACATGTGTGAAATCCAAAAGGTGAAAGCCCTAATCTAAAGGTATCTTTTTGGTCCCAATTTTTTCTTTCATCTTTATGAACTTAAGAGACTAGTGGGCACCTATGCTGTACTTCCTAAAATTCTCTCTATACCTTGGTTTTCAAGACACCATCCTTTGGTTCAAGCAGTTTAATAAATTCTCCTTTCCTGGTTCTTTTCCTTCTACCACTGCTTAAATGTAGGTATTCATAAAGATATGTCCCTAACTTATACCCTCTTCTCTTTTTTCTCTTCACACTTTAACTGGATTAAAATATTCCTAGTCTTTTAAAAATTCTTTATTTTCATTTAACAAAAAGATAGTATACCATATACTATTTCATGCTTTTACCACTTATGAAAAATTTCCAAATTACTAGATATTCATTTAAAATATTTTTAGTAAATACAAAGCATTCCATTGTATGGATATATCATAATACTTTTCCAATTTAAGGGACAATATTGGGTCAACCTACCTAATGCCATAACAATATTATTAAGTAGTAGCAGTGTGATAAATCTAATGAAAATTTTACTTAACTTCCAAATTAAGAGGCAAGTGATACTATTTAATTACTAGGACACTCAAACTTAATGCCACTCCTGAGAAAGATGTCCTAGGCAGGAGGGAACATGCTCCTTTCTCTTTCATTTATTTCCTTAACTTTGTGCCTGAAACCAGCTATACCTTAAATGAAATGTCCAGATAAGGCACCAAAAACAACTTAATGGTTCAAAGTAGGTTCCAGCTACCTTCTATGAGAGGCTTTCTTTTTTTTTTTTTTTAAATCGTTTTTTTATTTATTTTTGAGACAGAGAGAGACAGAGCATGACCAGGGGAGGGGCAGAGAGAGAGGGAGACACAGAATCCGAAGCAGGCTCCAGGCTCTGAGCTATCAGCACAGAGCCCAACGTGGGGCTCGAACTCACAGACTGTGAGATCATGACCTGAGCTGAAGTCAGACGCTCAACCGACTGAGCCACCCAGGCACCCCTATGAGAGGCTTTCTTGATCATCACATTAAGTGAAATCTTACAGTTGGTCCCATTTGTGGATACTATCCATGTGGTTTTTGGTTTAGGATGACTGGGAATTCAAGAGCCCAGGAGAGTGAGCATTAGTATACTTAACTTAGCATATTACAGTCATTGCCTGCACATTTCAGGCCTCTTCAAAGAATAAGCTTAACTTCTACTTATAACAGCATGACAGTTTTGACTTCCACAAAAACAAAATAACTTTAATGCTGGAAATAATAAATGTTAAAACATCGTTTTATGTTTTAAATGCATTGCTAAGGGGCACCTGGCTTGCTTGTCGGTAGGGCATATAACTCGATCTTTGGGTTGTGGGTTTGAGCCCCATGTTGGGCTTACTTAAGATTACTTAAAGTAAAATAAAAAGTAAAGAGTAAAAAGAGTAAGAAGAGTAAAATAAAATAAAATAAAATAAAATAAAATAGTTAAAGTGGCAAAAAAAAAAAAAAATGCACAGCCAAGATCAGAGGGTGAAAAATGAGAAAACTAAACACTAGAATGGTAAGCATTTAGAGACCCTGGAGCGACTCTGAGGGCTTTTGATAATATCGGAAACATAGAAATTTATTTTATTGGCTGTATGAGGGAGAGAAGATAAGGTCTTAGATTTATACAAGTAAGGTGTTGGAACTGAGATCTTTGCCTAAAGCCAATTCACTTGGACTTGTTATACCTTTAATGAAAAGATGAGCCAAAACAAAACAAAACAAAATGCCAAAAAACTAAGCTGCCTTATGGCAGAATGGGGAAATAATACTTTGCCTATTTAAATTTCAGCTCCAGGTAGAGGTAAAGTTTCCTTTCCTTTATAAATTCTATACAAAGAATTTATAATGATGGTCCTGCCCTTGTAAAGGCTGAGGTTTGAATTTACCTATCTGTAAATCTAGGAAACTGTAAGCCAAGAAAAATTCAAAGTAGTCTTGGATTTTTGTGCCCCAGGGCACTTGGCAAAAGCAAATACTATTCTCCTCTTGAGGAGAGCAGGGAAGACTCACAGGAATACAACCCAGGTCTCCCCATATTCTTGGAGATTAATATCAAACAAATATAAGCTCACAATACAAAAATCACAAAACACATAAGGAATTAAGCAACCAGAAATGAGTCAAAACAAGCAACAAATAGCAGCATCTGGTCTTCAAAGACTTCACATATTGGTATCATCAAACATAAAACATAAAATAACTATATTTAAGGTGTTTACAGAAATAAAAGAACTGAAAACATGAGCAAAGAAAGGCCAATGAAAATGACCAGGCTGCTATGAAAAAAAAAGAAATATCAAGTAATATTCAAAACTGAAAGGGTAAGTTAAACAAGTGACTGGAATAGAAATAGATGAAAGAATCAGTGAACTGGAATACAGACTTGAAGGATTACCCCAAATGCAACACAACGAGACAAAGATGAATGGAAAGTTTAGAAATCACAAAGGCAAGACCTGCCAACATTTCTAACTGAAGAATTCCTGAAGCTGTGGCATTATTTGAAGAAAAAAATGGCTGAGAATTTTCCAAATGATGAAAAACACAGATCATTGGACTCAGGAAACAAAACAAATACCAAGCAGGATAAACTAAAGAAATAAACACCCATACACATTTGGTGCTGAACACCACAAATAAAGAAAAGCTCTTGTAAAAAGCCACAGAAAAAATTCAGATCATCTACAAAGAATGACAACTAGACTAATAGCAGGGATCAACAGTAATGATGCAGGGTGAAATAACACCTTCAAGTATTCAATCTAGAATTATACGCCCACTTAATCTTTCATTTAAGAATAGGATGAATAAAAAGACATTTCCAGATAATCGTTTACAATGGCTATTACAATCAGACCATAAATGTAGAAATATGGAAAATAATCTCAGAAGGAAGGTCTAAGGTACAAGAAATGGTGAGCAAAGAAACTGGTAAACATGTATATATCTAAACACTCACTATATTTTTTAAAAATTATAAAAAAAATTATAATGTCCCACTTGGAAAGTTAAAAAAAAAAAAAAAAAGAACTAAAATACAGAACAACAAAACACCTAAAGAGATACACTGAATTAAAATGTTCTAAGACCCTTGTTTTCTTCTAGAGAAGGGTAGAAATCAATCTATGTTTATTTTTTCATTTTGAGAGAGAGAGAGAGTGCACATGCACAAGCATGGGAGGGGCATGGAGAAGGAGAGACAGAATCCCAAGCAGGCTCCTCACCATCAGAGCAGAGCCCAATGTGGGGCTCTTATTCTCAAACTGTGAGATCATGACATGAGCTGCGACCAAGAGTTGGATGCTTAACTGAATGCACCACCCAGGTGCCCTGAAATATATATATTTTAAGTTTATTCATCTATTTTGAGAGACAGAGACAGTGCGAATGGGAGAGGGCAGAGAGAGAGGGAGAGAGAAATCCCAAGCAGGCTCCGTGCTGCCAGCCGCAGAGCCTCATGTGGGGCTCAAACCCACGAACCATGAGAGCATGACCTGAGCTGAAATCAAGAGTCAGACAAGCTCAACTGACTAAGCCACCCAGGTGCCCATGGAAGCAGGTAGAAATATTAATGTTTAAGGTACACATATTAAAATATAAAGGATAACTATTAAAAAGATTGATACAAAATATAAAACTTCTCTAACAGTAGAAGGAAAAAATGAAGGGAATAAACCTCAACCCAAAAGGAGATTAAAAAAGTATAGAAAAATTGGGATGAACAAAAAGTGCAAAATAAGGTATTAGAAATAATTAAAAATATAATAGTATTTACAATAAATTAAATGGGATATAATTTACCTGTTAAAAGATAGTAAGAAAGGGTTTAAAAAAGAAAATAAAGCTATATGCTGTTTTTAAGAGATCTAACTAAAATATAAGGACACAAAATGTTTGAAAAGAATGAATGCATAGATATAAGCTAAGAAAATAGTAACCAGATAAAAAGTGGTTTAGTTATATAAATATCTGATAAAATAGAGAAAGGCAACAATCTGTATTAGGGAAAAAGAAGATCATTACATAATGATAAAAGGTTGCATTCACCAGGAAGATAACATTTCTAAACTCATATTTAGAACCCTCAAAATATAGAACAGAAAAATTAACAGAATTATAGGAGAAATGGAGAAATCCACTATAGTGGGTGAATATAATACAACTTTGTCAGTAACTGATAAATTAACTAGACCAAAAAATTAGTCATAAAAGATACAAAACAACTTTACAAATATTGACAACTTTCAATAAATATTAAAAAACTGGTATCTGATCATAACATTCTTAGACCACAATGCAATTAAGTTAAAAATCCATGACCAAAGGCATTTAAAAGCATACTTCTACTAAACTTATTGGTCACAAGAGAAAACATAATGGAAATTAGAAAGTATTTTTAAAAGCAAGTTGTAGGGGCGCCTGGGTGGCTCAGTCAGTTAAGCGCCCGACTTCGGCTCAGGTCATGATCTCGCGGTTCGTGAGTTCAAGCCCCGCGTCGGGCTCTGTGCTGACAGCTCAGAGCCTGGAGCCTGTTTCAGATTCTGTGTCTCCCTCTCTCTCTCTGACCCTCCCCCATTCATGCTCTGTCTCTCTCTGTCTCAAAAATAAATAAACGTTAAAAAAAAAAAAATTAAAAAAAAAAAAAAAAAAAAAAGCAAGTTGCAGGGGGCGCCTGGGTGACTCAGTCAGTTAAGCGTCTGACTTCAGCTCAGGTCATTATCTCATGGTTCATGAGTTTGAGCCCCGCATCAGGCTCTGTGCTGACAGCTCAGAGCCTGGAGCCTGCTTCAGATTCTGTATCTCCCTCGCTCTCTGCCCCTCCCCCACTCTCACTGTCTCTCTCTCTCCCTCAAGAATAAACATTAAAAAAATATATTAAAAGCAAGTTGCAGAAGAATACATACAGTATACCATTCATGTAGCATTTAGGAACAGGCAAAACAATACTAAATGTTGCTTATATATATGGTAAAGAACTGCATGCTGATCAAACACCATATTCAGGGCTATTGTTTCCTCCTAGGTAGAAGAATGTGAGCTGTCACTGGGGAGGAACACATTGGATGCTTCATCTGTACTGACTTCTCAGGGTGCTAGGTAAGTTCATGAATATTTTCATTATTAGTTTTTATACCTTTCTGTACAGCTTAAATATGCATACTAAATTTTAAAACAACACTTATAGCAATATTTGCCCAAATCCTCAAACTCTCAGAAAAAAAAAAAAGACAAACTGATGGGTGCTTATTAAAGTTTAGAGTTTAGGAAAACGAAAGTACTGTCTTAATTATAGACACCCACTCTATTCATATCCATCTAGTACCACACACACACAGCCAACCAGTCAGAACCCAGATCCACACCACTAGGACTAAAGGTATTTCCAGAAAGGAAAATACAAGGCTGCCATTTATCATTATTAGTTAACTGCACACTGTCATGAAAAGGCTATTGAAAGTAGTCAATGTAACAAAATAAAAGGTATAAATAGTAGAGGGGAGAATCTAAAATTATCATTACTTGCAGATAAAAGATTAAATCCCTAGAAAAAGCAAGAGAAATCAACTGAACAAGTTTTAAAAAGAAATGAGTAATGACAAATGCAAATACAATTCACAACAGCAACAACAAAAATATCTAAAAAAAGATTTTAAGAAGTGTAGAAGTTTATAAAAAGAAAATTATAAATTCTCCAGGACATATAATTTCAATGAGGTACAACAATAATTAAAAGGTACCAGAATGAAATGGAAGAGAAACTGATTTTTGTGTGTATACAGATAAGGAGAAATTTAGTTCATGATGTTCAAATCAGTGGGAAAAGATAAATTATTTAATAATGATATTGGGCCATCTTGCCAGACATTTAAAGAGGAAAAAAAGCTAGACTCTTACGTATTCAAATAAATTTCAGTTGGATACAAGGTTTCAACATTTTTTTTAAAAAGGAGAAAATAAGAAATCCGTTAAGTGCACAAGACAAGAATTTATGAAATTAAAAAATTACCTTGGAATAAGGAAGACATTTCCAACTACATCCCTAACACTAGATTCAGAGTCAATAATACAAAAACACTGATTCAGATTTAACGATAAAACGAACTTGAGACTGAATGTGCCAGTTTTAAGACCTTTTTCTCTTCTTCTCTTGAAAGCCATCCCAAACAACAATGAAGCAAGAAACAAACTCTACCTTTGATAATACTAGAAGATCTATATAACCCTGAAACTCAGTAAGTGAAGACATATAGCAGATAGAATGTTAACCTGAAATGGTTGTGGGGGCACCTGGGTGGCTCAGTTGGTTGAGTGTCTGACTTCAGCTCAGGTCATGATCTCACAGCTTATGAGTTCAAGCCCCCATCGGGCTCTGTACTGACAGCTCAGAGCCTGGAGCCTGCTTTAGATTCTGTGTCTCCCTCTCTGCCCCTCCCCCACTCGTGCTCTGTCTTTCTCAAAAATAAAACATTAAAAAAAAAGAAAAAGAAAAAGAGATGGTTGTGGAAGGAGACACCAATGAGAAGCAAGCAAATTATCTTGCAGAAGCCTGGAAAGATTCATAATGGCAGATAGGAAGTACCCCCAGAAAGTGGGGTGGGGATGAAAACAAGAGAGCTTTAAAATTCTGAATAAACAACACTTTAATTGTCAGGTTTCCTTCCCCTACTGCACAGTCCAGTAACCTGCCATGCCTTCTCCAAGTAGGATATATGATGACTGGTCTTTGGAGAATCACACAGAGAAGGGTATGAGCCTGATGACAAGGGTTAAGTGAAAGTCTACATATCAAAATATTCCCCACTCAGCTCCCAAATGCCTGTATCCAACTATCTGAGAAAATATTTATAGATACTAACATTGGAGGGGTCCTCAATTAAAAACAAAATGTGTGTTGGGGCACCTGGGTGGCTCAGTCGGTTAAGCACCCGACTCTTGATTTCGGCTCAGGTCACCATCTCAGTTTGTGAATTCAAGCCCCACATCGGGCACTGTGCTGATGGTGTGGAGCCTGCTTGGGATTCTGTCTCCCTCTCTCTCTGTCCCTCCCCTGCTTGCTATCTCTCTCAAAAATAAACAAAAAAACGTGTGTTTACACTGACTACCCTACAGTTCAGGCCAAGAACCAAGAGCCCACTCACATATACAGTGCTATTGGCTTTATTAATAACTTAATCTTATAAATATGACTCACAGATAACACATTAAGAAAAGCTTCCAACAACAAAAACAGAAAAACAAAATTCAAAGGTAATACAGAAAATGCAGACAAGATAAACATGAAAGGCACTATAATGCTACTTCAGAATAAGGTGTTACAACCATGAAATAAGGAATTAGAGAATAAGTAAAAACTCACAGAAATTACAAATAATAGCTGAAATAAAAGTGATGATAGAAAAATTAAGGCTGTCTCCTGGAAGATAGATCAGAGAAACAGAGACAAGAGTTGTATTGAAGAATCATAATACCAGTAACAGAGAAATGAGAAATTTGTGATTGAAAAGACAATGTCCAACATGATTACTAAAAAAACAAAAAACAAAAACACAAAGTTACATTATTGTGAACCTCCAAAACATCAGGGATATTACAAAAAAATTACAAAGAGGAATAAAAAATAAAAGGATCAGACTGGCATCAGATTTCTGAAAAACACTGGCAGCTAGTTAATGGAGCAATGCCTTCGAAATTCTAACTTGAATTTTCTAAAATGATTTTTAACATAATTCTATATACCCAGTTTAACTATCCTTCAACATTTTATGGTAAAATAAATACAGGAGATTCATCAAGTCTCCTAATATTTACTGATGACATACTCTTTCTCAGGAACCTGTTATGGGATACATTCCATTCAACAGGGAGAATTAAAAAAGGGGAAGACCTGAGGTCTGGGAAGGCAGTGGATCTAACAAAGGAGAGGAGTGAAAGGACATCCCAGGATGGCAGAGAAGGGAAGTTCCAGGACAAGAAGAGTGTCTCAGGGTTAGAGTGCAAATAGTCCACACTGGAATACGTAGAAGGCTCTATGAAGGATGTTTACAAGAAATAAAAGCAACAGATTGTTTAATTGTACAATTTTATTAAGTAGCATTTTACAGAGGGGTTGGGACTTAGCCTGCAAGCCAAGGAAAACTAAGTAAATGACAAAATATGGCAGTTGTTGGCTGGTCAAAAAGGAAAAAAAAAGTGATCACAGTATATTATGTGGCTGAGTAAAATAAAAAGGAAACACTAGGCACAAAGTACATGAAAGCTATTATACACAAAAGGAGACAAGGCATAAGTAATTTTTACCTTCTATCATACACATTCCTATAAAATGAGGGCTGGGGCTAAGTCTCCTCCAGGTAGACAGCTAAGAACCCCAGTGGATTATTAATCTAAAAAAGGTAAGTCTTGGGGCACCTGGGTGGCTAGGTCAGTTAAGTGTCTGACTCTTGGTTTCAGCACAGTGTGTGGGTTCGAGCTCCGCATTGGACTCTGTGCTCTCAGCTCAGAACCTGCTTGGACATTCTCAATCCCTCCCTCTCTCTCTCAATAAACAAACAAACAAACTTAAAAAAAAAAAAAAAAAAAAAGAATTAAAGAGCTAAGTCTTGAATGGAGTCTGATCCATTCTAAAGGGTTTTAAGCCCATGAGAAACTGCCTACAGGATCAGGTTATAAATGGGTATTAAGGCAACTTACTTATCACCATCTTAAGGCATTCAGGATTGTCTTGAATAAGTGGTTCAGCTTGTACTGTTTTACTTAAGAAATTCTTTGATATAAGAGGAAACCTGACTTTAGCAAGGATATCGACCATAAATGGCTGGCGATTAGGTTCATCATATTTCAGCCATCTGACAGCAGCATCATAAACCTAAGGGGGGAAAAACAGCACAGTAAAGTTCTTACAAGGCAGCAACATTTCCAATTACCTATGTTTACTCTCACACTGAAGGTCAGGGGAGGATCTCATAAAGACGCAACCACTTATTCCCAATATTTTATCAGACATTTTCTTTCATTCCCCAACACTTGCCTGTGCTTCAGAACAGCTTACACACTGCTCTAATGATTCTTGTCGGTAATATATTTTTTAGAATTACTACTATATAATGTAATGACAGGGAGGATATTGAACTTATTTTTTGAAACAAAATATAACCTTTTTTCAGAAGGAGCTGTGATGTACATTTCTACTGAAATAAATCTACTGGTCAATGATAGTGTCAATATATGTTTACTTGGTATCACGGAAATACTTTAATTTCCTAAGAGGATGTCCATCCCGAGAGAAATGAAGTTCATCTATGATTTTATTTCAATATGATATTCCTGAATTGTGAACTGATAGACTTATCTACATTCCAGAAACTTTATAAGAATTCTATGTTTAAAAAATACATTACAGATTATATAAGAATTTTTTTCAAAATAATACTGTAGTATTTACCTGTCCAAGTTCATCAACACAACCTGATTTATGAATCACTAGTTTTTTATTGTTATTGTTAGTTTTATACTGGTTCCATGCCCACCATGCAGCTTGAGCTCATAGCCATGAGATCAAGAGTCACATGTTCTAATGACTGAGCCAGTCAGGTGTCCCCACAAATCACTAGTTCAGACACACTGAAAACACACCTGCCACATTTGAGTTACTTAAATTAGTTAATTTGGGATTGGTGTTAATATGGCCTAAGTTCTGACCTCCATATGAATTAATTTTTAATGGGAATTGGTCTATTTTTTTTTAAAAAAAACTCTTAATTTTGGAGAAGTTTTAGATTTACAGAAAAACTACAAAGATAGCACACAAAGTTCTGATATACCCTGCACTCAGCTGTTAAAATGTTACATTAGTATGATACTCTTATCACAGCTAACGATCCATTATTAACTAAAGTCCGTATTTCCAAAAAAACTTCTTTAGTTTTTTATCTAATTTTTTTCTCTGTCCCATAATCCCATAAAGGAGAGCACATCACATTTACTCATTATGTCACCTAGGGTCTTATGGACTATAACAGTTTTGCTGACTTTCCTTGTTTCCGATGACTTTGACAGTTGTGAGTTCTGGTAAGGTATTTTGTAAAATGTCTCTCAATTTGGGTTTGTCTGAGGTTTTTCTCATGATTAGACTAGGAGCACTGTGTTTTGGGAGGAAGACTAGGGAGGTGCCATGCATATCAACGTGACTTATCACTGACGGTATTATCCTATAAATAGTGCTCATCAGGCTTGATATAATAATAATCTGTAGATAATGTTTGCCAGGTTTCTTCAGACTAGTTACATTTTTAATTCCCTTTCCATAATGCATATAAGTCAGTTAATTTTAGTCATGGGTCACAGAACTAAGATTTTTGTTTGTTTGTTTTTCCCTAGTCAGGTCTTCCAGGTCCAACCTGTCAACTTGTAGACTAATATAATACGCTGGGCCATGAAGAAGACTGGACAAAAATGGCCCAGTGCTAATCTTTTATCTCGAGAACAAAAGTAACTCAAAGCATATGATCCTACAGTACCTCTATTAGTTTGCTACTGCTGATTTAACAAATTAAATAAAATACAGAGAAGGATGTGGGACTGAAAACAGGGAATAATTGAATGACAGCATTTCTAAGTGTTAGTCCACCCAGCTCCCAAATGCCTGCACCCAGCTTACACCTCCGGCAGTTTAATCTGACAGTTATGGAGGTTGAATCCAAAATAGGTCACAATGGGTCAAAATCCATGTGTCAGCGGGGATGCCTGAAGGCTCTAGAGGAGAAAGCATCTCCTTGCCTTTTTCAGAATCTAGCAGCCTCCTCCTGCATTCCTTGGCTTGCGGCCTCTTCTTCCATCTTCAAAGCCAGCAATATCCAGCCAAGTCTTTCTCACACTGCATCACACTGACACTGACTCTTCTGCCTCCCTCTTCCACACTTAAGGACGCTTGAGATTACACTGGGCCCACCTGGATAATCTCTCCATCTCAAAGATCTTTAACCACATCTGCAAAGTCCTACCGCCATGTAAGGTAACATATTCACAACAGGTTCTGACAATTAGGATGTGGATATCCTTGGGGGGAAGCACTGTTCTTCCTACCATGGTACCCAATAGCTTTATTTCTACCAAATGGTCTCTCTCTCAAAGAGCAAGCCTTACAAGCACGCAAGACTTACTTTTCCTATGAAAAAGACTTTGGAATACTCTGTTTAATGTAAAGAACACATTCTCTCCTACTATGATTCTTTTCCTTGTCATGTATCCAAATGTGAAACATAAGAAATCAGAAAAGATATTTTACTAAGAAAAAAGTGAGAAGACAATTTAGTCACCTGGTCCTCTGCTCTCACAGTCAGAGTGTCCTGGTTGAGGAGATGTGTAACTCGCTTCACATCAAGTTGCAGAAATTCATCAGTTTTATAAACTTCAGTAAAATGCTGATGAATAAAGTCATCTGCAGTTGCTTTCAATTCAGGACAGTCCAGACACTCTGCTAGCACACTTATACCTAAACATAAAAGAAAATAAATGAATAGAAAATCACTTTAAAAATCCCCAAACATACATTGAAAACAAAAAAATGAGGCTGAGTGAATTTAACAAATCTGGATCCTTCTCTGTTCTACTGGTTTATTCCTATGCCTATGCTATGCTGAATTAAGTATGGCCAATATTGATACTTTGTAGGAGAAGCCCCTTCAATGTTTTCTCAAATTTTTGTTGGCTGCTGTTAAACATTTTTCTCTTGTAAATAAATTTAAAAATAAGCTTATAACATTCTACTGTAAAAAATCCTGGTATAATTTTACTTAGGACTGCAGTGCATTTCTGGATTACTGTGGAGACTGTTCCGCAACACAAGAGGAGCTCCTCTTAGGAACATGACATGTATCTCCATTTACTCAGATATTTATGATTTTCAATATAATTAACACAGATTTCTTTATATAAACCCTCATACATTTCCCATTCAGCCTTTTCCTAGCTATTCTTTATTTTTGTTTGAGAGGGAGTGTCTCCCCAATTGGCTATTAATGTTCTGTTTCAGGAATCTGTAAAGTACTGTCCATGAGCTAAATCCAGCCCACAACCAGCTGGTCAGCAGCTAAAAACATTTTTCATGGTTTTAAAAGGTGATAAAAAAAAGAAAAGTGGGGCAGAGAGGGAAAAGAAGTGACAAGGACCACGTGTGACATGTGCATGGCATACAAAGTCTAAAATATTTAACTATCTGGCCCTTTATAGAAAAAGTTGGCCAATCCCCCTTCTAAATAGATCCACTGATTATTGTGTGTGATTTTGTTGCAGGCCCCCCTTCAAAGTCAGAGGTTGAATATTTTTCAGTTATTTTTGATTTTCTGTTTAAACTCATGTTGCCTTAAGATAATGAGTTTTGATACTTTCACATTTATATCACAGAGGTTCTCATAACTGATGCCTGGTAATGAACTTGTCAGATTAACTGCTATTATCTAATACCAACCAAGGCCATGGCCTGCTAGATGCTCATGGTGAGCAGTCTGCTATAGCTTGTATCTATGCTCCCAACAGAGAGAGGGTATCTTCACCAAGAACCAATATTTGTTTATTAACTAATTTCTGGCAGTTGAATTTTCTGTATTTATGCAACCCAATTAAATATCATGCTTTTCAATAAAATATGAATGTGAAAAGAAAGTTGTTTCTATGAAAACTAATCTTCAGATTTCAGACAAACTTGAGAAAAGCTCAGATTAGGCATATGACCAAGACAACTGGTGAGATATGAAAAAACACTGCAAAATTCTAAGGGGATTCTATACTCAGACTAAGTTCTCAATTCATTTCAAGGAAACTAAAAAAAAAAAAAAAAATTATATATATTATTGGTGTGATTTATTTAAGACATGACATGGATCAATACTGACAGACTAGGTTTGGGCCTCACAGTCAAAGACTGGAAGATTGGTATACTTACATACTACGTTAAACACCTTTACAGCAGAGCCTCTCTTATTTAACCACTCATTGTTTTAATGACATTTTAAATTAGACAACCAACTAATGTTCTGATTATGCCTGATAAGGAAGCTTTTACTGTTACCTTATTTTGTCTTCACTGATTGCATTAATGGACATCTCCAGCAAAAGTTGAAGAGTAGCATCTTTCCATGTAAAGAATATTTGCTATTGGCTTCAGACACAGGTTAATTAGATATTCTATTTCTAGTGCAAGAGTTTTTTTTTTTTTAAATCAGGAATGGGTAATGGAAATATAAAAGTGCCTTCAGTATCTGTTGCTATGATTATATTTTTTTCCTATAGCTTGGTAGTATATTAAATTATGTTAGATTCTTAAGCATTCAATCATTCTGACATTTCTGAAGTCAATCCTACTGGGTCACAAAGTATTATTGTTTTAATTAACAAACTTTAATTTCCACAGCAGTTGTAGGTTCACAACAAAATTTAGTAGAAACCAGAGTTCCCATATACTTCTGTTTTATACATAAATAATCTCTTCCATTGTCAACATCTCACACCAGGGTGGTAAAGTATTACAATATTTTTTTTTTTTTTTGGTAAAGTATTATTTTTAAAAATATATTCATTGGATTCAATTTGCTATTTTTAAGGAATTTAAATTATTGTTAAAAATTTTTTTTTAATGTTTATTTTGGAGAGAGAGAGAGAGAGACAGAGTGCGAGTGGGGGAAGGGCAAAGAGAAAGGGAGACAGAATCCGAAGCAGGCTCCGTCCGCAAGCTGTCAGCACAGAGCCCGATGCAGGGCTTGAACTCATGAATCGTGAGATCATTACCTGGGCCTAAATCAGATGCTTACCCGACTGAGCCACCCACAGGCCCCATAAATCATTGTTCCTAAGTGAAACTAAAATCACATGTGTGCGTGTGTGTTATCTGTCCAATCCTGGCATCTCAATAATCCTACCCTTGTAGAATGAGCTGTAAAGTTTTCTATCCATGTCCACTGGATTTAAGTAATACAGAATTAATCTATTGCTTGAAAGCTTGGTAGAATTAACACATAAAACCATCAAACCTGGAGCATTCGTTGGGAACAAATCTTTACCTTTTCAACATTTCTATTTCTGGGTTTTCAACTTTTAAAGACAATTTTGACTATTTCTCTTTTGTGTTCATATCTTGTTGTTTCTTTGACCTTTTCTAATTCTTGTTGTTTGTTCTATGATCTTTCCTTCTTGATTAGACTTGTTTCCTATTTTATACCATTTTTTGAAATAATTAGCTTTTGTTTCCCTGGCCAAGTCTACAGTCTATTAGTGTTCTTTTTCCATTTTATTAATTTTGCTTTGAAAGAGATTTTCTTCTACTTTCATTAGGTGTTTAAAGTTTTTTCCTATCTCTTTGAGTAGAATACTCAGTCAAGGAAAGATAAAAATAAATGCATTTATTTGGAAAATATTTTAAGACTACAAATTCTCTTCTAAGAAATACTTTGATCACTGGGGTGTCTGGGTGGCTCAGTCGGTTAAGCATCTGACTTCACCTCAGGTCACGATCTCATGGTTTGTGGGTTTGAGCCCCTCATCGGGCTCTCTGCTGTCAGTGCAGAGCCTCCTTTGGATCCTCAGTATCCCTCTCCCTTTCTGCCCCTCCTGCATATTCACTCTCTCTCAAAAATAAACATTAAAAAAAAATTTTTTTTTTTTTTAAAAAGGAATACTTTGGTCACATTCTAAAGGTTTGGGTTGTTTTTTTTCTGTACATATTGTCATATATTTCTATTTGGCCTGTAAGTTCATTAACACCTCTTTAAAAATATTTTTCTAAATTTCTCAATTAAATATCTAGTGTTCAGAATGGAGTGGGAGGAAACAGCTTTCCTTTTGAGGTTAGTTCACAGCTTTATTGCACTGTAATCAGTGGATGTAGACTGTGTCTCTTCTCTTTTAGGTGCTCCAGATTTTCTGTGGCTGCTGATCAGTATTTGTAAACACTCCAGGGGTGTCTGAAAACTGTATGTGTTCTCTGATTACTGCGTAAAACACTCTGTGATATCTACCTAAACAAGTTTGTGTTGTTCAAATTCAGACTTTTACTAAGCTTGATTTGAGATTTCTATGCAATTTTGTGTATTTAATTTTGTATTTTAAGTAAACTTCACGCCACACTTGGGGCTTGAACTCACAGCCCCAAGATCAAGAGTTGCATGCTTCACCAACTGAGCTGAGCCAGCCAATTCTGAGTTACTCAAAAGCTTTCAACAAATTCCTTTTCTGTTTAAACTAGCAAAGTCAGTTTATTTCGCTTGCAATTAAGGAAGCTGATGCAGCATATCCCTATCTTGAGATCTTTACCATACTTTGCTGTAGTAGTTCCCCCAATACTTTTCTCAGAAGGCTCCAGGTGGATTATACATTGTGTCTTTGCAATATCTCAAATGAACAATGTTTTTAAATGTAATTCTTTTTTTCTCTATGATTTGCATATCTAATGCTGTGGTCTTCTAACTTCCTGTTGCAGATAAAAAATTAATGTCATTCAGATTCTCCTTTTCTAAGTAAACTTTTATATTAATTACCTGTTGATGCAGGAAAAACAACACCAAAACTTAGTGGCTCAAAATAACAATGCACTTCTATGGGTCAAGTGGGTGGTTCTTTTGACCTGGGCTGGTTTAATCTCTGCAGCCAGCTGGTTGCTTAGTGGGGACTGTATAGTCTAGATTGGCCTCATTCACATACTTGGTAATAGGCAAGCTGGTTGGTGAAGGGAACATCAGCTAGTATAACTCATCTGTGTCCCAAATGGTCTCTAATTTTCTTTTCATGATGGCAGAAGAGTCCCCAGCAGCAAAGCAGGGCAAGCCCCAAAGCACATTTAAGCTTTTGCTCACGTCACATTTGCAAATGTCCCATGGGCTAAAGCAAGCCACATGGCCAAGCTTAGATTACAAGGGGAAAAAGACTCCACTTCTTGATGGAAGAGCTACAGTCACATATATAAGGGGTATACATACAAGGATGAAAAGAATTTGTGACCAATTTCTGGTAACCTATCATACATACCCTTTCTAAAAACTTATAAATTCTTTTTATTATACTTTAAAAAATTAAGATACAATACATGCAACATAAAACTTACCATTAGTGATTTAGTGCATTCACCATGTTGTGTCACCATCACCACTATCTAGTGCCAGAACATTTTTATCACGTCAAATGGTTTTCTTGGGGTACCCGGGGCGCTCAGTTGGTTAAGCGTCCAACTTTTGGCTCAGGTCATGATCTCATGGTTGGTGAGACTGAGCCCCAATCAGGCTCTGCACTGACAGCACGGAGCCTGCTTGGGTTCTCTCTCTGCTCCTCCCCCACTCATGCTCACTCTCTTTCTCAAAATAAACATACATTAAAAAAAATAAAAAGTTCTCTCTTGATTTTGGAGGTGAAAAAATATCACTAGGATATGTTTAGGAGAGGAAAATCTCACTCCATCAGGTCTGGTACTTGGTATAAGTGTGAAAGTTCAAGTTTTTTAAGTCTCAAATAAGTTTTCTTTTATGATTTCTTTGATATCACTTTTCCTCCACTTGTTCCTTGTGGAATCCCTACTTCACATCAGTGTCCCATATCTTCCTTTCAGGTCTTTTATGTTTTTCACTAATGATTTCCATTTCTTTGCATTTTTGTGTTGTTATCATAAGGCAGTTTTCTCTGTTTTATTTTCTTTAGGTTGATTTTTAGGAATATCCATTCTGTTTTTCAATTCAATTGAATTTTATGGAAAATCATGGCTTTCCTTTCTATTTAAGGTCTCCTCCATTTCTTAAATGAAAATTTCTACTGGAGCCATTCATTTTGGCTGTTTAACTTGATTTCTGTCCTCGAACTAGCAGGTTTCCTTTTACCTGGTATGATATCTTTGCCCACTTCCATCAGATACTATGGGTGCCTTTAGAATTCATGGAAATCAGCTTGTTGGGATCTCTGGGGCAGCAGAGAACAAAGGAGTTCTCTAATCAGTTCACAGGGAGAGCCACCCCAGGGCTAAAAAGAATGCAGGCTGCAGCAGTTCCCTTGGGTACTGAGAGTAGCTGCATTTGGCTCAACTGGATGGGCCACTATCTTTACCCCGGCTTAGAGAATCAGGCTCCCTTCTAGGCTGCTACACCATCCTTCCTCTCTTGAAAACAATGATCCAGAAGGCATCCAGAAGTAACACTCCCAAGTGGTCTCCTCAGAAGCCCAAAGCCTAAAATGAGATTAGCACAAACTTGCTCCAGGTTCCACCATATCCACTCCCTACTCTGGCTGTTTTTCTTTCTAGTTGAATCACCTGGTTGGAAGTTTAGAGTGCTAGGGAGTTAAGGAGAAGTACTTAAGCCATCATCTTCCAAAAACTCCTTTGAATTCTTTTTATAATAAATTTTGTGAGACTACATATTTATATAAGGGGAAATAAGTAAAATCTCAGAATATAAATTTTATTGATGAATGGAGCCCCAAACTATGGCCCAGAGAAATAGAGGGACTCATTCCAGAGTGTCTCTGCTGCACAGATGAGATTAGAGACTGGCCTTTTATTTCCTAATATATGGGTCTTTTCGTTTGTGACCTACAACCACCTTTAAAATAAATTCCACCAGTATATTCACCTGCATAGCTATTACCTGTCCTGTTCCATTTGGTCCATTTCCTTTCTTGGATACCAGCCACAAACTCATTCCCATCCCCTTTGCCTGCCTTTTATCCCTCCCTAAAATTTATTCTGCTTCCTATCTACCTGCCTACAAAGATCTTTTGCTCTGCATTCACAGTAGGGGTGTGTGACAGATGGGAGTAATGAACCGTCTAGTTCATTACTAGAGGGGAGCCTAGAAAAACGGGGGAAAAAGAAGGCTTGCAAACTTCTCATGTATCTCCAGGAGCCCTTTGCCCAGCTGTTGGCTTGTCAGCACCCCTCATCTTCTCTCATATGTCAAAAATCTTTGCATTGGTTGTCCTTGATTCAGCTTTCCTCTCCTCCCTGCCTTCCTAGGACTCCTACCCTCATTCTTTTCCCCTCTGAATCACAGCAAGGGTAAGAAAATATAACTACAAAGACCTGGATGTTCATTTATGTGCCACTAAAGATTATTTCACAGTGGAAAGCATACCATATCACACCTTGGAAAACTCTGATCAACTATTTCTGCTTTTCCTGACATGAAATATAAAATACTTTATTAATGGCTTTAAAATAGAGTGCTGGAGCACCTGGATGGCTCAGTCGGTTAAGCGTCTGTCTGGCTCTTGGTTTCAGTGCAGGTCATGATCTCATGGTTCGTGAGTTTGAGCCCGCATCAGGCTCTGCGCTGACAGCATAGAGACTGCTTGGGATTTCTCTCTGCCCCTCTCCTGCTTGCAACTGACCTCTCTCTCAAAAATAAATAAAGACTTAAATAAAATAGAGTGCTATAGCAGTCTCTTACTTAGTATCTTAATTTATAGTCTAGGATTTTTAAGTGTTCTAGTATACAATAACATATTTAATAATGTGGAGAGGCAACATGGGACAGTAGTTAAGAACAAGAGGACTTGAATTCCAACTCCAGCTCCTCCACATACTAGCTTTAAGACCTCAGGTAATATACACAACCTGTTTTCTCATCTATGACAGACCAATCTAAGTACTGCAACAAAGGTAAACATTCATGTTTATGACATTACCACACCACCACCAGACGCAATCCTTACTTTTTGTTCTAGATACACAAAAACTCATTATTAAAGCTATTTTATATTTTGGAAATTTTAATGGGCTTGTTCCTGCCCGGGTTAATAGGCATCTTCCTAAATGTCTCTTAAAATGTATTTTAAGTGTATTTTCTAGTGGACAATGTCTTTAAAATTAAATGAGGACACTTAGAATGACACTTTTTTTTTCCTTTATTAAAATGCACATTAAAGTTTGTTTTGGTTTTTATTTTAAATAGGAATATGACTTCTTACCAAGACAATTTGAAGCATCAACTTGTTCTTTCAAAAAATCAACACACATTTTCTTCACAGGTTCAATCTGGTACTGGTTTGCTGCATCTAACAAAGACTGAACGTTGTTGCTATTCACAGAAATTCTGCAAAGAAGTTAAAGTGAATTTAATTTCCTATAATTTTTTATTACTTAAATAATGCTTTGTAAAATGTATCCTACTAGCTCCTGAAATTAAACAAAAAATTAAACTTTTTGGTCCTTGCTTGCATGAGTATGGCATAAGCTCCTCAAACTTCCCCATCCTTATGGTTTTTCCTGTCGAAGAATTTGGAGCACATCAATTTGTCAAGATAATGCTCTGCCCTAGTAGATCCCAACCTTACTCCTCCACAACAGAAATGATCCTTCTTAACTTACCTAGCAGTATAAGCAAATTCCACAAGTTGTTCAATAATGTCAGGTTCAGCATCTTTGAGTTCAACTTCAAAGGACTTTGATTCAAGCATGTTAGCTAAAATGAAAAGAAGAAATATAAATGACATGACTACTATCACCAGGTTAACTGAGGACCAGATCATTCCAGGCCATGTTAAATGTGGAGAAGAATAACAGGACAGAGAGCTCTCTGTTAATAAAGATCCCAGGAAGCCCAACATTCCTATAACAAATGCAAATTAATTCTCCACACTTAATGTGTCTTAAAATAAGGTAAGAAATTAGTGGATTAGTGTACTTCTTTAAAAAAACAAAAAGGGCCAAGTAAACAGAGATACATAAAACTAGATTTAGTATTTCCCCAACTCCTAAAATGACTTAGTGGCACTCTTCTAAATTGCTGTGAGCAAAACTACATCTGATATAACTGGAGCCAATCTATGAGAACAATGACAATTGTTCAACTAGAAACTGCATCTCCATCAATAAAGCCCTTGGGCCTCTAGTGCTAGTGAAAGGACATTTTTCTTTTGATCAAACATCATCATAACCCCTTTCCAATCTCTTCAATGTTTTATGGCCTTAATATCTTAAGGGCTTTAGAAAGATATTTTCTTCTTTTAAAAAATTTTTTAAGTTTATTTTGAGAGAGAGAGAGAGAGAGAGAGAGAATATCCCAAGCAGACTTTGCACCATCAGTACAGAGCCCCAAGTGGGGCTTGAACTCATGAAACCTAGATATCATGACCTGAGCCGAAACTGAGTTGGACACTTAACTGCCTGAGCCACCCAGGTACTGGAAAGATATTTTAATTTAGACTCTAAGTCATTCTCATGGAAAAAATAACATGTTTTATTACTTTAAGATACTTACTTGTGAACATTAAGTTGAAAAAATGACTGGCTGCTGCGAGAACAACTCGATGAGCAGGTATCTTTCTTTCCTGGACCATAAGGATCACATCACACAACGTTTTCTAGTCAAGAGAAAAATAAATGAAATTAAAAGGGGCTCATTGGGCCTGGCTTAGCACACATATAAAACTGGTGCTTGCCAAAGGTTTTAGCTCTATTTTCTGTCCAAATCCAGTCTTTTTTCAGCACAGAATCTGTTTATAAGACCTATTTAGGAAGACCTTAGAGAGGTGCTATCATGATTTGCTGTATCAAAATGTGCTATTGACTTTCCCAGTAGTAAAAACAGAAAAAAAGAAAAGATCTTTACAATCAGAAAAGAAGTATTCTACTAATCTGTTAGGGAAACCATTTTTTTTTTTTTTTCTGACACAAATTCTTAAGGGTTTTCTCATGGTAAAATTTTAAGGGAACACTAAATGACATAGGAGCAATGTCCTTGATGGTTTCTCAAACAGAACAATCTGGGCTTTTTAAATTATCTATTTGTTTTGAGATGCAGTGTGCATGCTGTATTTCCCAAGAAAGTAACCTTCACAGAAACAACTCAGAATACACAGAGTGGACGAAGCAAATCACCATTCAGCACTCTTTCCTTAAGTAACACTTTTCTCAAATGCATTTCTGACAAGCTGGATACCAACCACTTTTATATTGTGATCTCTAACCAAGGCAAAAATGGTATCACTCTAGATTGCTGAAAGAAGCCAGAGTCAGATTACATACTTACGATGCTGAGGAAATGAAATATTAAAGAAAAAATTTAAGGTTTATTGGAACCCTTAAACATGAATTTCAAGGAAAAAAACATCTTTTTTGTCAAACAAAATTTCAATTTCTTAATGAAGTTACATATGTAACCTCCAGGTTAGTCTCAGAGAAAATCTGATGCTTGCGATATATTAGGCACTCTCTTAGGCACTGGGAATATGAGGAAAATAATGTTATCAGAGTAAAAGAAAATCTATCACATATCTAAATGTCGGGTTAGTAGCTCAGAGGATGTGGCCTTTTGTAAATTTTAAATATTTACTAAAACTATTAATACAGTTTCTGATATTCTCATTACCAAATGAGATGGTAATGCTTAGAACAAGAAAAGATATGGGCTTTATTTATATTTTATAGTTGGGTAAGAGAGAAACAAAATTTCACTTTTACAGCTATGTAAAGATTTTTTAAATAAGGCCTGTGGTCTACTGCTTAGAAATTATATGCAGATTATTTATAGTTAAAGCCATTGTTATCCCAATAGTGTCTCGAAGTTTAAAATTTTTATTTCCTTTGGTCAGCTTTCAGGTGATTTTGCCACATACCACACCAAAAATACCAGGTAGCAAAACCAAGCCAAATATTTGGTTACCACCAAAAGAAACTGATCTAGTTGCTCAAAAGCAAGAAAAATAAAGGTGGAAGGAAAAGAAGGAAAGGTGGGAGAGAAAAAGAACACTGATAGAGAACAGCAAATTAGATAAGGGAGGGGTCTATGGCTGCTGACAGGAAGTTCCAGAAGATGTAGAACTGTATGGAAACGGAGCCAAAAACCTTTTCAAAATATACACTCAGCAACAGGGAGTTCTAGTGGCATGAATTTACAGGCACTGAAGAAAGTTAAAGAAATCAGATCTCTGCAAAGCAATTCAGTCTTCTCTAAGATTAATCTCCAGCTGGATATTAATGTTGTAGAAGGAAAGGGAGGAACTTTTTGTATCCAAATTGTGCATCTGACTGTACTACAGTAGATTAATAGGTTTTAACAAGAGATAGGACTGACTTAAAGAGAGAGGATCCTATTGGCAAGAGTGTAACCACAGAAAACCGGAAGACAGAGACTTGCATTACGTTAGACAGTATGAAAGATAACAAGTCCTATCTATATGAACTGAGGACAAACTTACACAGAACTACCTTTTGAACAATACATGTTCACTGGACAAAACAAAACAAAAAAAATCTTGTAATTTTTTTGTTTATACTCCCCCTTATTTGTTACATCTTTGTATTTATTATTTTCAGCTTTTGAATTTTTAGCCTCTCATAAATTGATAGATTTAGGTGATTTAATTAAAAATTCTCACCATCTAAGATTACTTTCTTTTTTAAAGTTTTATTTATTTTGAGATAGAGCACATGCACAAGTGGGGGAGGGGCAGAAACAGAAGAGAGAATCCCAAGCAGGCTCTGCACTGTCAGCACAAGCCCAATGAGGGGCGAGAACTAATGAACTGTGACATCATGACCTGAGCTGAAGTTACTTAACTGAGCCACTCAGCACCCCCACCCCCATCTGAGATTACTTTAAGTCAGATTTAGTTTAATCTTCATATTTATTACTGATAACTTATGTTTCATCTTACATATGCCATGTTCTTTTACATTACTTATTATGCTTCCTTGCTTTTTTCTTTTCTTTTCTTTTTCTTCTTGATAGAGAAGCAGAGAGAGAGAGAGAGAAAATCTTAAGCAGGCTCTCCGCTCAGTGTGGAGCCTGATGTGGGACTCAATCCCATGACCCTGGGATCATGACATGAACCTGAAATCAAGAGCTGGATATTCAACCGACTAAGCCACCCAGGCGCCCCATCTTCTTTTTTTCTTTAAATACCAGTTGCTATTTTGGTCACATTTTCTTTGCACCTTTTTCTTCTTTTAGAGACTTAGAGATCTGTCAAATAGTTGCTGAGTGAATTCAGAAGTGTTACTAGTCAAATATTGTTCTAGGAATGCAAGGAGGGTTCAAGAACAATAATTCTTTAATGTAATTCAGCATATATACAGGTTAAAAGAGAAAAACCTCATGTAGAAAAACTTGAACTTTTAAAACTCTATTAAAAATAGATGGCAAAATTAAACATTCATTTCCTTTCATACTCTTTAATAAAGAAAATGATGCATCTGTATAACGAAGATCATTCGAATCAAGAGGAAACACCTGGGTGGCTCATTCGGTTAAGTGTCTGACTTTGGCTCAGGTCATGATGTTACAGTTTGTGGGTTTGAGCCTTCAGTCAGACTCTGTGCTGACAGCTCGGAGCTTGGTTCAGATTCTGGGTCTCCCTCTCTCTCTGCCCCTCCCCTGCTCACACTCTCTCTTAGAAATAAATAATGAACACTAAAAAATAAATTAAAAAAAAACAAGAAAGAGCAAACATCACGTTTAATGTCGACACAGAAGAGGCATTCTCATCTAAGAAACATATGCTGTCACTACTTTTTTCAATTATTGTTCTGGAAATTTTACCCAAATTGAAGCTGATACCTCAGCCCCTCTGGCCAACTTAGTAGTCTTTAAGTTTCAGAAAGCACTTTTAGCCCATGTGATTAACTAAGCCTTTCTTTGTGTATCTACAGGTTATACATTGTTCCCTAGAAAGAACCAAATCCTCTTGCACAACCTCCCCCTGGGGCACCAATACACAACCTCCTGGCACTGTGATGATGATGTCTGTAGCTGGCATCAAGTCTGCATGCAATCAGGAAGGGTTACAGGCCACTGTGCTCTCTTTTTATTGATTAAATGCCCTAAAGTTCCTTTAAAACTCTTGGGACCAGGCAGAATAGTCAGAATTGGTTTTCAGACAAGAGTTTCCCTTCTCCCCAGATGGCCAGCCTCCTGAATAAAGCTCATATTCCTTTCCAATCAAAATTCCTCCCTTGAGTATTGGCTTTTCAAGCAACAAGTAGCCGAACCTGGGTTTTTTGGTAACAAAATCAGTAGAAAATAAAGATAAATAAACCTAACACTTGTAGAACTAAATGAAAAGATGGCTAGACACAAATAAGATAAATATGAAAAAGCAATTAGCTAACCTATATGTGAGCAGTAAGCCATAAAAAAACACAAATGAGAAAACAAAAAAAACAACCAAAACAACCCATCATAGCAGCAACAAAATAATTAAATGTTGAGAAGTAAACCTAAGAAATGTGAGGGATCTACACTAAGCAGGAATTTGATGTATCATAAAGATACTATTTCAAAAATGTGGTAAGAAGGCAATGTTTAAGGCAGTGAAACTATTTTGTATGATAGTGTAACAGTGGATACACGTCATTATACATTTGTCAACATCCACAGAATGTATAACACTAAGAAAAAACCCTAATGTAAACTATGGTTAATAATAATGTAACAATATTGGCTCATCAATTATAACAAATGTATCACACTTGTATTAGCAAGATGTTACTAGTAGGGGAAACTGGGAGGGGGAGAGGGAAAACGGAAACTCTGTGCTTTCTGTTCAAGTTTTTGGTAAACATAAAACCTCTCTAAAAAACAAAGTCTATTAATTTAAAAAGTGGGATGAGAGAATGGATAATTGGAAAAAAATGGTATAACTGTTACCCATTTAGGGGAAATTAGATATCTCTCTCATAATGCTCTTCCTCTGGGGAAAGTAAGTACTGAGAAGCAAAGTGCAGTCCTTTTCTCCACTGTCACTTGTGGAAGAGTGTCTACAAGATGAGCAAGAGTTAAGGCAGAGGTCAATGACCATAAACTGCCCGTTCTGGCTCATTCTCTTTTATAATTTTGCCCCAAAGCAGAACATAACTCATCTCAAATGTTTGGAACCAACAGTGGAAGAGGGCTGTTGAAATCCATATGCATAGACACTCCAAGCCCTGTAGACAGAGGCAGAAACTTTGGTAATGCTTTAGTGCCTGCAAATATTAGGGACTTCTGTGGGAAGCGTCCTTCGGTCAGGAAAGGTTCACTTCAAAAGAGGCAAGGATTTCAGGCAAGTGTTGGTAGAATGACCTTTTTGCTCTCTTTACAGGTTTTCTTAGTAGGACTGCAAAAGGTAGGAAGCTCCATGTAAGCTCCGCAGCATTGCAGGAGGTTCTAGCTTTTAACAATGTGTGCTGGCATTAGTAGGAGGCATGCAAACAGCTGTCCCAAATTCTGTTCTTCATCGTATCCCAAGAAGAGGACCAGGGAATGACTAACCTTTGGGTTTATGTAGCTTGTCAACAAGGTTCTGCAATCAGTCCTGCACAGCGTGATTTCAAGTTGGCCCTGGGTATAACTCCCTGAGTAGACTGCAGATTCAACTATAGTTGGGTGGTGGATTTAAATCACTGAAAAGATAAAGGGAAATGGAGCCCTTATTATATGGGGGTAAATCTTCTCAGATTGAGATACTAGAAAAGCCTCAACAAAGCTACGATAAACTCAAAACCTAAGAGAAAAATTAAAAAGCCTTCAGAATCACATTTTCTCAGAAAGCCAAGAAAAACAGCACTGGATTTAAACACACATAATGACAATAAGGCCAGTGGGAAAGGAAAGAAAAAGTTAGACACCAGATAAACAGAGGGAAAGGGGACTTCTTCCTTAATGGAAACACAGGGCATGTTAGGTCAAACAGCTTTGAAAGGGAAAGCATATACAGTTTGGTATAACTGCTCTTTAAAAGATAAGACCAGGAAAAAGAGTTATTTTTGCTTTATTTATTCAATTTAGGTGATACATACCAAAGAGATATAATGGAGGAAGAGAAATAAAATTCAGAAAAGGCCTGGATCTAGGAAATTTTTAAGAGCTCTTTCAAAGCTAAAGGTAAGGAATCATGAACATAATGACAGGATTGCCCTTAAAGAGTAGGACAGTTATAATAGGTGGTTACATTAAATTCAGATAGATTTGTAAACTTTTGGAAAAGGAAGATCAGCAATAAAGTAGCTCCTCCATTACATAATTTGCAAGGTGGTGTGTCTGGGAAGACAGGAAGGCTACAAGCTATAGTGGAACATATCTGGGAAATGTGTGGAAATAAGACTCTAAGGGAGAGTACTAGATCACATTAAAGGGAAGCAAAATGACCCAGCCATAATCCAAGCCTAAGTTAATACTGAACTTGTCCATAATTGGAATTACTCTGCTGAGGGTTGGCAGTAACTGAATCAATACTGAACACGTGGACCCTCTTTGTTTTCACTAGGACAGTGTCTTTTAAGAAAGGCACTAGAGAAAGAAGAAGCAAAACAAACATTTGGGCCCAAAATCAAAAGGAAAGGAAAAGGAAGTTATTCTGATCTGAATAACGTTAGCTCCACACTATGTAGAAAGGAAAAGATTTAACTCAAACAGGTTAACAACTCAGCTGGTGATGCCTGAAAGGAACAGACAACAGAGACACAGCCCATTTTGACACATACAGGTAACAGAAAGGAATATGTGTGCTACGACTGAGTTTCCAAGGTCTGGAAAGCTCAAGTAACGAGGAAAGGTAAGATTCTGAGGAGCACACTGCAAAGGCCATGTTGGTCCCCATAGGCTTTAGAGCAATCAGTCAAAGGCCATTCTCCAGCTGAGAAAAATGGAAAGGAAAAAAGACCCCTTCAGGGGGCAGGATTAGTAGATACAAGGAATTTCACAGCAGGATAGGATCATAATGGGGACACAAGGGTGCAGAACTAGGAGGATCAGAACTGTAGAGAATGCAAGGCTACAGACTGTGCTTTGCCTGACTGCCTGCTACAAATGTGGATCATCCTCTCTCAAAGGACAGAACTCAACTATTCTAGCATTGGGGTGCGAGGAACACAAGGTTGAAAAAGGAAAAATTAAGCTTTAAATGTGCAGGACAAAGGGGAACAAGAGAAATTCTAGAAGACCTGGCAGCTGAGCAAATCCCCCTGGCAAATTGCTCTAAGTACAAAATATCCTATGCCAGTGAAACATTATAATGCATAGACAAAATTCTTCCCTATATCGTAAAGTGTCCCTATTAGCCTCTTGATAAGTGATTCCTCTTAGCTGAGTTTAGAGTCTATAAATTATAGATAGCCAACACAGACTGGCAAGCCAAAAGCCAAGATATCCTGAAGTTTTCTTTGAAGATTCTCTGTTTTCTAGAAACCGACGTTTCTGTTGTTTTTGTCTGGGAACAATGTGGGTTAGGACTGTATAGTAAGGTGTCAACATCTATTGTAGAGATGGGAGATTTGCTTGTATCTTTTCAGGTTTGTGGGGATCAGGATGCTGTACTCATATTAAGAGTCCTCTGAACCCTTTGACATTCTGAAAACATGTGGCACCAACCACCTTGACACTGGAAAAATTCAGCTTTGGAGGTGCTAAACTAACTTAATATATGCCAGTGGAAGATAGCCCAGGCTGCAGCTGCTGAACAAAGTCCTAGAACCTACCCAAACACTTAAGTGAATGCTTTTTGGCTGAGACCTGGCATATAAGAAACCAGAGAGGGGCGCCTGGGTGGCTCAGTCGGTTAAGCGTCCGACTTCGGCTCAGGTCATGATCTCACGGTCCGTGGGTTCGAGCCCCGCGTCGGGCTCTGTGCTGACAGCTCAGAGCCTGGAGCCTGTTTCAGATTCTGTGTCTCCTTCTCTCTGTGACCCTCCCCCGTTCATGCTCTGTCTCTCTCTGTCTCAAAAATAAATAAAAAACGTTAAAAAAAAAAATTAAAAAAAAAAAAAAAAAGAAACCAGAGAGAGCACACATTTGGAACTGCCTTTAATTTTAACCCACAGGGAGATCACAGATGTGGGAATTTAATAATGAGTAGGTTCATAACAGTCAGATTTGGGGGATTTTATATTGCTAGTATGGAATTAGATGGAGTGCTTTAAGCTGTCATTTGTTTCACTCCAGATAATCTGGAAAGCTATGAATGACACCTTGGCTGAGAAAAATTTTAGATGGGAAATGCAAGTGAATTTCCAGTCTAGAGTTAATAGATTATCTACTCATTTTAAAGCTTTCTGGAGTAAAAAATTTAAATAATCTTCCTAAGGTGGTCTGCAGAAGACACATGGAAGAATAGGTATTGATAGAGGATGCCTTTAACATAGAACAAAACACTCCCAGGGCACCTGGGTGGTTCAGTTGGTTAAGCATCTGACTCTTAATTTTGGTGCAGGTTATGATATCATGGTCCATGAGATTGAACCCCCGTCAGGCTTCACACTATCAGCACGGAGCCTGCTTGGGATTCTCTCTCTGCCCCTCTCCTGCTCATGCATGTGTGCTCTCTCTCTCAACACAAATTTAAAAAAAAAAAAAAAAGAACAAAACGCTCCTTGTACAGGTTAAAAACAAACAAAGAAAACTTAAAAAAAAAAAAACAAACAAAAACAAAAAAAACTTGGAAATAAGAACTTATAGCTACTTGGTCCAGTACATTCTGTTGGGAGTTGGGATGGGGCTCTGGTGCCTGAATACTATTATTCAGCCCTCTGAGATTCTCAACTCAGGGAGTTTATGTAAAGATTTACAGCCAAGTGAGACAAAATAAAACAGATGGGTGAGTGCTTAGTAATCCCCACCTACTCACACCCATATACTCCAATAATCTAAACTTTTAAATTTGCATATTCATATGGCGGGGGGGGGGGGATAGTGGGGCCCAAATCCACCTTATAGAGTCCACAAGACATATCCTACCTGTCCTCCTTAGCAGATGGAGACCTTAAGTAGAAGTATATGAGTCTCCTTAAAGATAGAGAACTGAGGGCTGAGGGAGGGAGCTGGGTGCATGCGTAGGGGATGGACTAGATGGGTGATGGGTATTAAGGAGGGCATTTGTTATAAGCACTGGGTGTTGTATGTAAGTGATGAATCATGGAATTCTACTCCTGAAACCAATACTGCACTGTATGTTAACTAGAATTTAAATAAAAATTTGGGGCAAAAAGTATGTAAGTCTCAAAAGAGTAATCCTACCATTAATAAAACAACAATGTCTTAAATCCTAGCTTCATTAGAACTTCTCTCTCATTGGGCAAAATTTGTAGGAGAGAGAGAGATGAGTTCAAGATACCTCGCTTCCTCCTTCAGTAAGGTGAAGGTCAGAAATATTTTTCCCAGCCCACACCACACACACACAGACAATATATATGTCTTTTCCTTTCAGGGAAAAGCCTTATAACAGTGGTTTTCAAACTTTTTAAGCAGTAGAATCCATTTTCAAATGATGTGATTACACATAATTTATACAGAAATAATGTTTTCTCTATAGCCAGAGTTAGCCTGGCAACCAAGGGATGGAAGAAACTCCCCTCACTCTTATGCTTAATGATTCACTCACAAATATTTTACTTCTGATCTCAGCAATCAGTCTCTGGAGGTGGGTTCTGCTAGTTTAGAGATATGAGGACCCAAAAGAAGAATGATTCAAGTGATAGAATCATGTTTCCACAGAATTAGAAGTTAAAACTGCAACCTGGCCATTTTGGCCTCCTCCTGCCACTGGGTAAAAAGAACAAAAGTTACTACATTTGGGTAGTTCTCTGAACCTGGCAATGAAGGGGGGGTGGGGAACCATTGCTCTTTATGGGACAGAAGATAGCTGGAGCTCAGGGGATCCCCTTGGGTATCTTTTGTCTGTTGGGAGAGAAGAGACCTCTGTGGGTCTCTTGAATTCCTATATATTTTAAAACCCGGACATGTCAAGAAGGCAAGGCCCTGACACTTTTTCCCTGGGCCACCATTTCTCAGGATTATGTTGCCAGCAAGCAACCATAGGGATGAGATACCTTCTCCCTCACAAGAATAAGGAGCAGGCTTGCTTATTGTTTGCTATAAAAATGGCAGATTCCTTAAGCTCAGTGTTCATTCCAGAGCTACAACACAAACCCACTGTGTGTATAATATCCATCTGGGCCCCGGGCAGGTCACCCTCATAGTACTTGTGGGGCAAGAGGAACTGACACATACATACGGATGCTCATAATGCTATGCTGTGAGTAATCAAGTCTATTGTCTCTAATCTAGGAGTCTCATGTCTTCTGCCAGCATCCATTAAAGAGCAACAGGCTGGGGGGCCTGCATAGCTCAGCTGGTTAAGCGCCCGACTGGCTCAGGTTATGATCTGATTCGTGAGTTCGAGCCCTGCATCGGGCTCTGTGCTGACAGCTCAGAGCCTAGAGCCTGCTTCAGATTCTGTGCCTCCCTCTCTCTGCTCTTCCCTCACTCACACTCGCTCGCGTGCTCTCTCAAGAATAAACATTAGAAAAATAAAATAAAATAAACAGCAACAGGCTAACTAATCAACTTATAAATATCATAAAATCAAATTCCCGCCTAAGGCTCGTACTGCTAAAGCTAGTAATAAGCATTAATGGAAGACTAATGTGACTTTATAGGTAATACCAAAGGTTCAAGATACCTAGGAATAAAGGATTAGATCATCCCATCAGAAAAAGAACCTTGAGGAGTTGGCTCAAGACAAATAGGAATAGTCAGGGAAGGACGAAGTCATGAAAACAATGCATAATAAAAATATTAAATAATAACAATGTGGCTTACATTTTTATTTTCATCTTTGCACACACACACACATTTATGTTTATTTGAGAGAGAGAGAGAGAGCATGCACATGCACAGGGGAGGGGCAAAAGAGAGGGAAGAGAGAGAATCCCAAGCAGGCTTTGTGCTGTCAGTGCACAAGAACTCAACAACTGTGAGATCATGACCTAAGCCAAAATTGAGTTGGATGCTTAACCGACTGAGCCATCCAGGCACCCTTTTGCTCTTATATTTATATAAGTTTTAACTATGTGAAACTTTCCCCTTTACAATCAAATAAATCTATTAAGACTTAGGCCTAAGAATCTTGAAAAGACTATAGAAGAAACTGGTATCACCAATAATCTTGAACTTCAAGTTAGATATGGTAAGTGAAAAAGACTGATGACTTTTTTTTTTTAATTATAGGAATGAGAATAAGTGCATACATGTTTGTATTTAACAGCTTGAGGTATATAGATCACAGTAGACATTTGTGGATTCTGGCAACCTAGCACCCAATTTCCTGCTTATTAAAACCCGAAGCTCCCGGGGCACCTGGATGGCTCAGTCAGCTGAGCATCCGACTTCGGCTCAGGTCATGGTATCACCGTCTGTGGGTTCAAGCCCCGCGTCGGGCTCTGTGCTGACAGCTCAGAGCCTGGAGCCTGCTTCAGATTCTGTGTCTCCCTCTCTCTCTGCCCCTCCCCTGCTCATGCTCTCTCTCTCCCTCTCAAAAATAAATAAACAAATTAAAAAAAAACAAAACCCAACCTTCCATTTCTGGAAAATTTTCTCATTATGAAAATGGTGAGAGGGCAATTCTCAGAGCCTCTTATTATGGAAACTAGAAGTCAGTTGTTTCTATTATTCACTTACCAGAGCCAAAACCTGGCAAACAATCTAAGGCCAGTCAATTATATGCCAACTTTCAGGATTTTGAATCTTGAGCAAATGATAGAAAGATGGAGGAAAAATCTCTTTACGGTGGCGGCAGCAGCAGCAGGTAGTCAAGACTGTGCCTACACTGTAATGAACTCCAGGGTTTGTGAAGCCTAGCTAACAGAGAATGCCTGATTTCTGCCTGTTTGCCATGCTTGCTCATCTTCCAGCCTGTGGTCAACATTATAAGCTTCTGAACTTCTTACAATAAATTATTTTGACTTAAGAGAGAACATATTTCTTTTGCTGATAACCAAGAATGCCAGTAGACTCGTTGTGATAACAATATCAACAATATTTAACATTAAATAATTTATCAAGAGTTTTCACATTCTCTCTCTCACTATCCCCAACATCAGTAAGGTAGGTCAGTATGATATTATAATCATTATTGTGTAAATATAAACATAAAAGGCTAAAGAAGTTGACTTGCCCAATGTCACACAATTAGGAAGAGCTAGGATTCAAACCCAGATCTGTTTGATTCCAAAACTCAAGTTATTTCCACTATAGCATATTGTTTCCCATAGCAATGAGTGACTAAAGACAACATGACTAAAAGAAGTTTTATAGAAGATACAAAGACATTTTAAAATCATTGTTCATGATAAAAGCTTACAGTATAATATTAAATTGTGATTGAATTTAAGTGCAATTCAAAGGTCTAAAAAAGAACTAATTTCATTCTGGCAAACCATTTGCCAGTAGACTAACCTGATACCGAGTATAGAATTTATGACATTTAGCATAGATGGCATATTAAGAGTGCCTCTCTTAAATATTAATCAACCACATTTTAGACAGTTCAACAGAATGTAACTAAATTATATGCTATATTATTATGTATTAAAATATATAATATGCCAGCTGTTTTAATGATATGAATCTTTGTAATAGATGCCCACTGGAGTAGCTACCCAACTTGTAATTCTCCATTCCCCAGAAATGGAATACATAAAATAAGTACATAAAATAACCCTTTCAAGATCATGTTTGTGCTACGTGACCTTGCTCTCCTTAGCATAGATCATTGATTCAAAGGGTTAACATTCAACCCAAACTAGGTCTATCAGATCCTCTCTCTCCAGGATTTGAAACTCTGAAAGAGAAACAGACTGGCGGTAGTCAGAGCTGAGGTGCAATGAAGGCAGTGTCCTAGAGAGAGGCTAGAGGCCTCTGGGGTTGGCATGGTTCTTGCAGCTCCCAAATCTTGATTTTCTTCTCCTCACAGGGAATTTTAGTACAATCATGTCTCCTTTAAGATGTGCTTCTGTATTCATTTATTCAACACACATGTGGTAAGTGTCATGATGGCAGTATGCACTTTATACTACCAGAGTTTTTTTTTTTAATTTGGAAGTACATTTTACTTTTTTGAAGTTTTTATTTAAATTCTAGTTAGTTAACATATAGTATAATATTAGTTTCAGGTATACAATTTAGTGATTCAACACTACCATACAACCCCTGTGCGCATCACAAAAGTGCATTCTTTACTCCCCTTATTTAACCCATCCACCCACCCACCTCCTTTCTGGTACAGTTTGCTCTCCACAGTTAAGAGTCTGTTTCTTGGTTTGCCTCTCTCTCTCTTTCTCCTATGCTTGTTTGTTTCTTAAATTCTGCATATGAGTGAAATCATATGGTATTTGTCTTTCTCTGACTTTGTTTCGTATAATATTCTCTAGCTCCATCCATGTTGTTGCAAATGTCAAGATTTCATTCTTTTTTATGGCTGAATAAAAAGTGTGTGTGCATCTGTGTGTGTGTGCTTGCATGCGTGTTGTTATCTATTCATCAGTCAGTGGACATGTGGGCTGTTTCCATAGTTTGGCTATTGAAGATAATGATGCTGTAAACATTAGGGTGCATGCATGATTATTTGAATTAGTATTTTTGTATTCTTTGGGTATATACCGCTGGTGTTTAAAGAACATTAATCTCATCCTGGAAAGCCTTGGCCACAGAGGAGGCAGGTCCCTCTCCATGTACTCACCATTCTGTCCTTCCTTTGTCCTCTAAAATCTGCTCCCTCCCCCACCATTCCATTAAAACTTTATTTGCTAAATGCACCACTTTTCAAACCCAGGGAACACTATCTTTTTTTGGCCTCCCTACTACATTTGATACTCCTGTCTCCTCTTCTTTGTAACTTATATCTAGGTTTCAATGACATTATTCCCTGCTGTCTTTCTTCCTTCCACACCTCAATCTCCAATGCACTTTTCTTTCTATCCTTTAAAATGTTGATGTTCCTCTAGAATTTCATCCTGTCTTCTTTTCTTCTTACTTCCTCCTCAATCTCTAGGTGTTATCAACCATACCTATGACATCAACTATTTACTTAACAAATATTTGACACCTATGTGGTAGATGTTGGCAATATAGCACTGAATAAGACAGATATTGTCCCTGCCCTCAAGGAACTTAGTGCCTAGTAGCAAAGACATACATACAAAGTGTTTATCTGTCTAATAAAGAAGATCAATAGGTGAAGGAAAGAAATAGAGTATATCTAGTACATGCCCTTGACACAATGAAGGGCATTCAGGGAGGAAGTGCCATTTATGGTAAGAACTGAGCATGAGTAAGAGGGAAAGAGTTACAAGCACTGATACAACATTTCAGGCTCTGAAGGAAGACAGGTGCCTTGGAGTGAAATTGCTATGAGAACAATGGTATGAAATCTGACTGAAATAGGATGGGATCAGGTCAGACAGGGCTTTGAAGGCCAGGGTGAGGATAAATATTAATTACAAATCCATGGTAATTAACCTCAAAAAAAAAAAAAAAAAAAACCTTCAAAAATACTGCCAGCCATCATACCATTTCCACTCCACAAAAACTATTTTCCTCAACCTCTAACTTCATTTTCTTCTTCCTTCATTTCAGCAGATGGTCTCATTTGCTACTTTTCAGAGAGACAGCCTCTGACAGAGGGTCTTTTATTCTGATTCCAAACCTCTCTTCCAACCACTCTTCCTTCCCACTCTGATGAAAGAGAAACTATCCTCCTCCCATGACAGATTACCTTTACTTTAGATCTTATCTCAGGAATCATCTATCAATTATACATTCTGTTTCATATACATTCAACCTCAACATCTCAAATGAATTCTTCCTTTCAGTTTTGAAGCACACTTATATCTCCCGAGTTTAAACACATGAAACCAAACAACCTTCATTTGAACTCCCCTACTCCCTTCTGGGCCAAGTTTCTCCAAAAATATTGTCTCAATGGTCTCATATCCTACTCATGCCAATCTGACTTCCATCTGTCTTCCAATCAAAACAACACACTACAGTCAACAACTCCCCTGTGTTGCTATATCATATCTTGAGTTCTCATAGGCTTCAAAATTTGCCATCCTCCTTCTGAAACAATTTGTTCCCTGATTCTGAAAATTCTCACTTTCCTCTTACTCTTCTGGCCTTTTTTTTGGTGGGGGGGGGGGGGGGAATGGGGGGGGCAGGGGTCTCCTTTATAGGCTCCTTCCTATTCTTTATCCCAGACTCCTGACTCTCCATAGTTTCAACAAAGTTACCTTCTATCTGCAGATAATCACAAATTTACACTTAAAAATTTTTTTTTAAGTAAACTCTATCTCCAAAATGGGGCTTGAATTCACAACCCTGAAATCAAGAGTTGTGCACTCTAATGCTCTACCTACTGACCAAGCCAGCCAGGTGCACCACAAATTTATACTTTTAACCCACAACTCTCAAACCTGTCAGTTCATTATATACCTTACTGTCTCATGGCATTGTGAACTGAACATATCTAAAATACAACCTATAATCCTTTCCTCAAAGCCTTGATCCTTTTCTCTAGTGTCTCCTCTCTTGGTGGCTAATGTCATCATCTATCTAGTTATGAATTCTAGAACCCTAGAGGTCATAACTGACAACGTGTATTAAATCCCTCAGCATCGAATCAACCACCATATCACAAGAGCAACAAAAATAGCCAACATCATCAGGTCATGCTTTATTTTACTTTGGCTATCTAATTTAGTCATCACAACCACATGTGAGAGTTATCATCACCAAGATCTATTGATTTTACCTCCTAAATCTTGAATATGTCATCTTTTCATCATTGCTACTGCTGCTACCACCTTAGTCCAAGGGACCATCTGAGTTACTGAACAACTTCCTATTTGGTCTGCCAACAACCACTCTGAGAGTTCTCCCATTTGGCCACAGATTAGGCACCATCTTTTTCAAAAGAAAAACAAATACTCACAGATCCCTTTTCTGTTTCTGTCACACACACACACACACACACACACACACACACACACACCCCGCATCTGAAGGGGTTTTAGGATAGAGGCACCCCCCCCAATGTCTTATGAGACTATGCATGGACAGTTCTCTAACTACTTCTCCAGTTTCATGTTCACCATCCTCCCCCTTATGTTCTGTGCTCCAGTCACACTGGCCTTTAATCAGTATCTTGCACTTGCCATTCTATGGTAAGTAGGTCTTTTGACTCAGAACCTCTGCATTTGTTGTTCCATCTACCTAAGTGGCTCCTCCTTAAGGTGCCCTTACTCTTATTTCAGCTCTCAGTTCATTTACCAGTTTCCTGGGGAAATCTTCTTGATGTCAAATGATTTATTCATATGCCCTCACTGTACTATGTTCTTCTCTTTAATAATACCTACCACTGTTGCAATTTTACATTTGTGTGTGTGTGACTGCTTGACTAATGTCTCTCTTACTAGACAAAACCCACATGAAGACAGGGACTGTCTGGTTTTGCTCATCACTGCAACTACACAATCTAGCAAAATGCCTAGCATAGAGTGGGTCTCAATAAATATTCATCTGAAGGGCTGAGTTAGAAAGTCAAACTGAGATAAGGGAATAAATCAACAGTGAGCCAAAAAAGGCAGTGAATCTACCCACCTTTTGGTTTTAACAAGGGGGAGAGAGGTATTATTTACAGGGGAATGTTGAGACTAAGAATAGGTGTATTGGTTTGGTTGGCTTAAAAGCTAGGGAGGTTAAAACATGACTGAATGTTGATGGCTAGAGTCTAGTAGAAAAGAAGAAGTTAAGGGTGCTTAGCAGAGATGCGAGTAACCAACAATATAACTTTTCTGACCAGACTGAGTCAAAGCCCAGGTGAAATCACTGGCTTTAGATGGAAAAGAGGCAGCTTCTTCACGGTAGCAAAATAAAATGTGACAAAATAGACTTAAAGACTTGGTGGTAGAAAGTTAAAAGTTAGATAGTTCCAAACTAATGTCTTCTATTTATTTGTGATATCACAAGAGGGATGCCCTACTGAAAATGAGGATATAGAGAAAAGACTCAGGTTAGAGAAAAACAGTAAAATTAATGGAAAGTAGGATTGATCACCAGTACTGACAGCCCTGTTGAAATTAGGACTTACCTAGCAGAGGACTGTTCAATAATGGGATATTCTCCAGCTGTGCTTGGAAGCCTTGCACAAATAAGGTAAATTGTCATCAATGCTTTTGGCCAGATGGATGTGAAAAAAAGGCTGAATGTCAAGAAAGCCTGGGGCATTTGAAAGGGAGTGAAGAGAGAGATGATTATCTCCTAAACTGGGCAGACAAAAGGAGAAGGCAGCAATTAAGAATAGGAAGGTCTGAATGATGGGAGTTGTATATGGGAATTGTTAGCTGAATTAAGTAAGACAAAGCTGGTAGAAAATACATGCCCAAGAAGTGTTTCTCTTACTGAAGATTTAATGCAGAGGGTTTAGATTATTCACAAGAGACCCTAAAGAAAATGACTACTAGTAATTAACAATCTTTAAGAGGTGACTGTACAGAAGCTGAGTCCTTTTAGTTGGTAAATAATCCCAGTTAACTGCTCAGCATCCAGTTTTCAGATCAGCTTTTTTTTTGGTTCTCTCACATAATTCTCAATAGCGCTTTAACATAAGCTTTTAAATTCTAATTATGCTTTAATTCACTTAACATGAGAAAACTATAAACTACAGTGGTACTCCAAAAGGTCTCAAAACATATCCCTCAAATGTTAAGGGTCTCCTAGACTTCATTAACACAGTGACAGCAACTGGATAGGAGCAGTAGTGACTATGACCCAGGCCTCCTTTGTAGAGCCCCTCTCTAGTGTATCAGGTAATAAAATTAATCTAAACAAAAAGTTAGGGAAATAAAAAGGTGCTCAACCTATTAAGATGCTACAATACACCCGCTAGAATGGCTAACGTTATAAAGACTGACAATACTAAGTGCTGACAAAGATGAGAGCAAAACCCTCTCTCGTACACAACTGGAATGAGCATGAACTGACACAACTTTGGAAATTACAGGACAGTGTCTATTAAAGCTAAATGTAGTGTAACCTATGACTCCACAGCTCTGCTCTTACGTAGTTCCCAACAGAAATGCAGACATGCACACATCCAAAGACATGTACAAAATATACAAAACATTCCAAGTAGAACTTGTCTTTATAGTGCCAAACTAGAAATGACTCAAATGTCCATAATGATGGAATGGATAAATGTGGTGTATTCATACAGTGGAATACTAAGCACAATGAGGATGTACTAAAGTGACACAGAACGACATAATAAATCTCACAAACATAATGTTAGCTTTAAGAAGCCAAGACTCAAGAATATATACAGTAGGATTTCATTTATATAAGTTCAAAAACAGAAAAAACAAATCTATGGTGACAGAAGTTGGAACAGTGGTTGCCTTTGGGGGGGGGGGGTAGTGATTCAGAAGAGTGTAAAGGGGGACCTCTTGTGTACTCTTCATGTTCTATTTCTTATCGTTGATGGTGTGTTTAGTTTGTAATAATTCAATGAGCTGCATGTTTATGATTTGTATCCTTTTAGTGAATTCTCTACTTCATTGGAAAGTTTACTTAAAAATAAAAGGCTAGAAATGACTGCAAGGATGATGAAGGAAAAGAGGCCCATAAGAAGCTGAGGCTGCTGGCTCTGTACAACCTCCTTGGCCACTACGTATAGAATTGACTGCTATGTTATGAAGAGATGAAATGACCTAAGTCATATTTATCTAAGATCACAAAACTAATTAATGGTACAGCAGGAATTTGAATTCAGGTATTCTAATTTCAGTGTTCTCAAGTTCTTGTAAGAATGTTTCTGGGTGTGTACAGAGGGGTCCTTGTCATCTAGGCACTCATTATCCTGATCCCCAAAGTAATGAAGTCATATGGGAAAGCAAAAAGAGTCACAATACAAAAATATTCACTGAAGAACAAGAACACTTATAAAACTGGTTCTCATTCAAACATTCTTCCTCTGGCTCAGACCACTTTCTATTTCTGCCAATCCCATCAAATGCCCTTGTCAGTCATTCTTGGTGAGTCTCTCCTGTGTTACGTTAAACAGAACAATACGAGTACAATGTACATCAACTGCAAAGGAAACTGCACATCTTGCAAAAGGATTCCATGAAGTTGGTGAAAATTCTACTGGAGAATACCTTAAAAACATGCAAAGCCATTGACAAAAAGAGAACCCGCAGATTAAGATCAGTGAACCTCTGTGGAAGAGATCTCTGGTTGTTCTAGCTCTATTTTCCCCTACTACACAGTAACAGAATCCTGATTTTTCAGTAACTTTATTTCTAGTTTAACAGTGGATAAACAGAGGTTAACATAGTCTAAAGCTAAATCTAAGAAATGGATACAATTCAATTTTTGAACCCAAACAGTTAAACATACAATCCCCTTTTCCTCAAGTAAACAGCTGATGCTGCAACCCAGCTGCAACCTATCTACATAAGGAATGAGGCAAGCTTTACAATGCTGGGAGTCCACAGATGAAACCACCTCTCTGGGGATGGGGGAGGGGGGCGGGGGGGGGTGGGGAGGATTGCTGGAAACAAATTTGAGCACTGGTTAACTGTGTTCAACTACCCTTTAGGAGCACACACTTGTTAAATGCACCAGTAATTTGAAGTCACCGGTGTTGCAAATATAAAAAGGTTTACATGAAAGGAACTTGAGTGTATACATGAAAATAGATACATTAAAGTCAGGTACATACAATACTGAATGCAGACATTCACGGTGACTTCGGCACAAAAGCCGGGGAAGATTTAAAGGCATTCAGACAGAGATCTACCGCATTCATGCACCATGCCAGGAGCTGATGAACAAAGACAAGATCCCTGCAGTCAGAGTTTGCTTCAAGAAATCAGAAGCTAGGATCTTCTTACAAATCTCAAATTCCTGTACTGTTCTATGGATTCCCATCAAAACCACTAGATAAGCAAACCAGGTTTTGCAGTTATTCATACACCCTGCTTTTGTCTTCTTTGGAAACAGGACCACAGTTACAGAACAGAAACATTCCCACATCTAAGAAGCCTATTTGCTATAAATAAAGCTTACGGTAACCAAGTGACTTTTCTATACTTATTGGTATAAGATGTTATGGAATTAAAAAAAAAAACCCCACCAAAAAACCTCTCTTGTCTACATCCTCCGCGTTAAAATCCGTTCTTTTCATCACCCACCTTTCGCCGATGTGAAGACGGTCATTAATGCGCCACACGTCAAGGACAGAACAAAGAGCTCCTCTTAATAACAGAGGCGCAGAGGAGCCTTAAAAGACTGCGCGGTATTTATCGGTGACTGTTTCTGCTCTAAATTAACACGTACAGGAGGATTTGCCTTCAACTAGCTCCACCCGGGGAACACAGACGAGGGGCGGGGATCCTTATCTAAGAGTAGCTGATTTCAGGCCAGCAATGCTTCTCCCTTCTGAGGGGGCTTCGGGCTGGGCTGTGCCAATGGGCTTCTTCGCACGAGATCTCACGACACCTTAACGCGGCGGCTCGCCAATGGAAGGATCCTCGCCTCACAAAGAGATAACTAGGGCAGAGCTGTTACACAACCGATACGCGATGCCGAATATGCCAGCCCAGGAGTCTCCCAGGAGCCTGACTTGCGAGCCACGCAGCACCGGCAGACGAGGAGACGCTTCTGCTCGACAAATGGTTAACGCGACCCTCTACTAACAGCAGCTCGGCTGGCGTGCGAAAATGGAAGGAAAGGCGAGGACAGAGGAGAGTCGCGATCACCACCGGGCGCGGTTTCGGCCCAGGGAGCCAGGGGCGCGAGTCCCGGACCCCCTCCCCCCTGGCGTCCGTCACTCCCACAAAGGCGGTACCTGTTTCCGCATGTTATTCATGACGCCCATGAAGCCCGCCAACAATTTAGCTTCTTCTCGAGCAGCAAGTTTCTTCTCGGTCTTCTTCTTGCTGCTCTTCTCCACCCCGGAGGCTGCCATCCTCCGTCAGCTCCGTTCACGCCCGGGGCTGTGGCCGGGCCGAGCGGCGGGGGGCTGCACGCTCAGGGCACGCCGGGGCTTCTGCTTACCAAACACCGCGGCCGGGACTGCGGCTGCAGTGCCCTGCTGCCGGCGCGGCCACTGCGGAAGGACAAGGCCTGGCGGCCCCCTCAGAAACTCACCGGGAGGCGACGTCGCGGGCTCAGCGGCGTCCCGACCGAACTGGAGCCGGGCTGAGGAGTCTGCGCACTTCGCTCACGGGGGCGGGGCACTATGAAGGGAGCGGTGGGCGGGACGTGCGCGTCACAGAGGCGCGCCGCTCCCTGCGACGCGGCGCTGGGCGGGAGCCTGGGTCGCCCCCGGGAGCAGGAACGGTTTTGACTTTCAGCGGCCCCAAGGACGAGCCTGCGCTTCCATTTCCCCAAGTCAGATTTTATAAATTTAGGTTATGTGGTGAGATTATATATATTTTTTTGGAAGCGTAGGCGGTAGGACACATTAGGGTGTCTCCCGTTAGCGTAAGCTCCTTAGGAACAGGATTGGTGTTTTCTTCACTGCAGCATCAGACGCAAACTGTAGGCGCTCAATATATATTTATTAAATGATGAAAGATGTTCACGTACTGCCAGTAAAAGGCGTATTACACAGAATACAAGATTTATTTGCTTGGGATTCATAGAGCAAAAACGTACAGTACCGTTGGCGTCTCCCTGATGTGGAACGCCTGCCTACTTAGGCTGGATTACTGTGTTTGAAACCAGAGGATCAGGTTAGAAACCAGAAATCTTCAGTTAGTCTTACCCAAATGTTCTACCGGAACTCAATCACAGAACGCATGAAAAGACTTTTGGTGACTCTAATAATCTTTCTAGTGCATGATAATATACAAGATCATTTGAAATTATACATTGTTTCACATTCTGAAAAATTTCTACATAACCCAGAGGGTAGAAGATTTTCTACCTATGTCTATATGGGTATATATGGAGACATGTTTTATGGAAAATAACATGCTATTGAAGTATTATGCTTTCTCTTCATGAAGACAAACTATACAATAACTCAAATGAAAAAGCAAGGGGTATATAAGCCTCCATTTTTACGAAAGTCTAAGGCATTTATGCCTCTGTGCACTTTATCTTTCTTCTCTTAATCTAGAGGTTCTCAGATCTTGTATTTTAGCTAGTTCATAATTTGAGGTTTTATACTGGAGCCTGGCAATAGAAACCATTTATTCCTCATGAAATTAGAAATGAGGAAAACCCTACGTACTTCATCAAATGCCCCAGGACACTGAAGAATATGAGTGCATTTAAATATTTATTTTAATTGAAAGGAAGTGGAAACCTGTCTTCTAACTCTTAAGGCCTTGGGAGTCACTAAGGATCCATGATTCCAAAGCAGAAATACAGGTGAGGAGATGGAATACTCATCTGTAACAAGGCAAAAAAACCCAAGAAACAGTAATCACCTATTTGATGTTAAAACAATCCTTTTACGTATTGCAGAATATGCCTCCTTTTACTGTGCTTTGCTTTATTGTACTTTGCAGGTATTGCACTTTTTGAAATTTAAGGTTTGTGGTAATAGTGTGGTGAGCAAGTCTATCAGCACAATTTTTCCAACTGCATTTGTTCACTTTGTGGGTCACATTTTGGTAATTCTAGCAGTATTTTATATTATTATTATGTTTGTTATGGTACTCTTGATCAGTGACCTTTGATGTTACCATTCGAATTATTTTGGGGTGCCACAAACTGTCCCTATATAAGATGGTGAACTTGATAAATACGTGTGTTCTGGCTCTTTCACCAACCAGCTGTTTCCCTGTCTCTCTTTCCTCAGACCTCCCTATTCCCTGAGATGCATCAATGAGGGAATTAGGTCAATTAATAACCCTAAGGGCCTCTAAGTGTTCAAGGGAAAGGAAGAGCTATACATCTGTCACTTTAAATCAAAAGCTAGAAATGATTAAGCTTAGTGAGGAAGACATGTTGAAAGTGAGATAGGCCAAAAGCTAGGTCTCTTGCACCAAACTGTTAGCCAACCTGTGAAGGCAAAAGAAAAGTTCTTGATGGAAATTAAAAGTACTACTCCAGCGAACATACAAATGATTGAGTGAAACAGCGTTACTGCTTATATGAAGAAAGGTTTAGTGCTCTAGATAGAAGATCAAACCACCCACAACATTCCCTTAAGCCAAAGCCTAATCCAGAGCACAATCTTAACCCTCTTCAATTCTATGAATCCTGAGAGAGGTGAGGAAGCTGCAGAAATTTGAAGCTATCGGAGGTTGGTTCATGAGGTTTAAGGAAAGAGCTATGTCCATAACACAAAAGTGCAAGGTGAAGTGGTGATGATGTAGAAGCCATATCAAGTTATGCACAAGATCTAGCTAAGGCAATTAATGAAATGTGGCTACACTGAACAACAGATTTTCAATCTAGACTAAACAGGCTTCTATTGGAAAAGAGGCCACCTGGTATTTTCATAGCTAAGGAAGAATAGTCAATGCCTGATTTTAAAGTTTCAAAGGACAGCGTTACTCTCTTGGAGCTAACGAAGCTGGTGGCTTTAAGTTCAAGCCGATGCTCATTTACCATTCCAAAAATCCTAGGACCCTTAATAATTATGCTAAATTTACATGGAAAAACAAAACCTAGGTAATGGCACATTTGTTTACAATATGATTTACTTAATATTTTAGCCCCACTGTTGAGATCTGCTTCCTTTCAAAATATGACTGCTCATTGACAATACCCCTGGTCACCCAAGAGCTCTGATGGAGATATAAAGCAAGATTTTCATGCCTGCTAATACAACATCCATTCTGCAGCTCATGGGTCAAAGAGAATTTTGACTTATTATTTAAGAAACACATATCGGGGCACCTGCATGGCTCAATGGATTACTTAATCCATTGGATTACTTACTCTTGATTTTTGCTCAGGTCATGATCTCATGGTTGTGAGAGCAAGCCCCAGGTAGAGCCCTGCGTTGAGCCCTGCATCAAGCAGATTCTCTCTCTTGCTTTCTGCCTGTAGACGCCGTCATGTCAGAGTCTCCCAAAGAGCCTGAACAGTTGCGGTTTTCATCAGAGGTTTGGGCTTTGAACCAACCGATGAGAGTCTGAGGAGCCATTTTGAGTAATGGGGGAACGCTTACAGACTGTGTGGTAATGAGAGATCCAACACCAAGCGCTCCAGAGACTTTGGGTTTGTCACGTACGCCATTGTGGAAGAGGTGGACGCAGCCATGAATGCAAGGCCACACAAGGTGGATGGAAGAGTTGTAGAACCAGAGAGGGCTGTCTCAAGAGACGAGTCTCAAAGACCTGGTGCCCGCTTAACAGTGAAAACGATTTCTGTCGGTGGCCTTAAAGAAGACCCTGAAGCACACATCCTAGAGATTATTTTGAACAGAATGGGAAAACTGAAGTGACTGAAATCATGGCTGACCGAGGTAGTGGCAAGAAGAGAATTTTGCTTTTGTAACATTTAATGATCATGACTCTGTAGACAAGATTGTCATTCAAAAATACCATACTGTGAATGGCCACGCTGGGAAGTGAGGAGAGCCCTATTTAAGCAGGAGATGGCTGGTGCTTCATCCAGCCAGAGAGGTCAAAGTGGTCCTGGAAACTTTGGTGGTGGTTGTGGTGGGAATGACAACTCTGGTCGTGGGGGAAACTTCAGTGGGCGAGGTGGCTTTGGTGGCAGGCGAGGTGGCTTTGGTGGCAATCGAGGTGGTGGTGGACGTGGTGGCAGTGGGGACGGCTGTAACGGATTTGGTAATGATGGAAGCAATTTTGGAGGTGGCGGAAGCTATAATGATTTTGGCAATTACAACAATCAATCTTCAAATTTTGGACCCCTGAAAGGAGGGAAGTTTGGAGGCAGAAGCTCTGTGCCCTATGGTGGTGGAGGCCAATACTTTGTCAAACCAGAAACCAAGGTGGCTGTGGCAGTTCCAGCAGCAGCAGTAGCTATGGCAGTGGCAGAAGGTTTTAATTACTGTCGGGAAACAAAGCTTAGCAGGAGAGGAGAGCCAGAGAAGTGACAGGGAAGCTACAGGTTACAACAGGTTTGTGAGCTCAGCCAAGCACGGTGGTGGCAGGGCCTAGCTGCCACAAAGGAGTCATGTTTTAGACAATATTCATGTGTATGGGCTAAAACCCGAGGACTATATTCATGACTAATTATATAACAGTTTATTTTAGTTTCTGTTCTGTGGAAAGTGTAATGCACTCCAACAAAGGGTTTTAATGTAGATATTTTTTTTGCACCCATGCTGTTGATTTCTCAATGTAATAATCTAATCATGATGCTGAATAACTATGTCTTTAAAAATAAAAGATTTTCTCTCTCTCCCTCTCATGCATGGAGGAGAAGAAAATAATAAATAGAATAAATAATAAATAAAAGTAATAAAATATTTTTTAAAAATAAAAATAAAAAATTTTTCTTTAAAATAAATAAAAATAAAAATGCATTTATAAGGCTATAGCTGCCATAGATAGTTATTCGTCTGATAAGTCTGAGCAAAGTAAATTGAAAATCTTCTGGAAAGGATTCACCATTTTAGATGCCATTACGAGCATTCATAACCCATGGGAAGAGGTCAAAATGTCAACATTTACAGGAGTTTGGAAGAAGTTGATTACAACCCTTATGGATGACTTGGAGGGGTTGAAGACTTCAGTGCAGGACAGAACTGTAGACATGATGGAAACAGCAAGAGAACTAGAACCAGAGATAAAGACTGAAGATGTAATTGAGTTGCTGCAATCTCAAGATCAAACTTTAATGGATGGGGAGTTACTTCTTATGCAGCAGCAAATAAAGTGGTTTCTTCAGATGGAATCTACTCCTGGTTAGGAACTGTGAAGACTGTTGAAATGACAAGGATTTAGAATACTACAGAAACTTAGTTGATAAAGCAGCAGCAAGGTCTGAGAGGATTGACTCCAATTTTGAAAAAATTTTACTCCTACTGTGAGTAAAATGCTATCAAACAGGGATATCACATGCTACAGGGAAATCAGCTGTGAAAGGAGGAGTCCACTGAAGCAGCAAACTTCATAGTTGTCTTATTTTAAGAAATGGCACAGCCACCCCAGGCTTCAGCAACCCACCACCCTGACCAGTCAGCAGCCATCAACATCAAGGTAAGATCCTCCACCAGTGAAAAGATTATGGCTTGCTGAAAGTTCAGATGATGATTAGCAATTTTTGGTAATAAAGAATTTTACAATTAATGTATGTACATTGTTTTTTAAGGCATAATGCTATTGCATGCTTAATACACTATAGTGTAAAGATAATTTTTATATGCACTGGGAAAGCATAAAATTCATTTGACTCACTGTATTATGATTTTTGCCTTATTTCAGTAATTTGGAACTGAACCATAATATCTCCAAGGTATGCCTATGTAGCACAAGGTTAAGCATGAAACCTTGCCTGGATGCCAGTCAAGCAGCCCCACTCCTTAGTTGTTCAACTTGGGGCAAATTGGTCAACTTCTCTTATGCCTCAGCGTCTCTATTTGTAAGAATAGAACCTACCACATGGAACTGGTATAAGGATTACAAAAATGCTTAGATTGGTGCCACGCTGAGACAAACAATATTACTTTACTGAGTAATAATTTCACTGTTATTATTTAATCCAGAATTCCCCAAAATGTGTTCCTCAGAATTCTAGTGCTATGAACAATCCCTGTCCCCCTGAAATAGGATCCCTGTGAATACAATTTTGGGAAATAAGATATATGTTCTTAGAGAAAATCCCAAATATATTTACATATGAAGTTTTTGGCAAAGACTTTGCTGTACCTATTGCTTGAACGTAATCAAGTTTTCCATAATATACTGCCTTGGGCATCAGGTTAGCCTGTTCCTATTTTCCATCCACAAATTATTTGATATTCTATCCACTTACAGTATGGGACTCTAAAGCTACCCTTGTCCTATGAGACTTATACTTGGTATAGCTTATTGGATCAAAGTTGAACACCTGAGCCGAAGAAAGCCAATTAATAAACTGGTGGGGAGAGCAATTAGCTTCTCTCTGGAAACTGGACAAATAGATGTTAGTGAGCTGGCACTTAGCAATTCTACAGGGTATATGTACAAGGGGCTCAGGCAGCCATCTTAGGGCCGTGTGCATAGATAAGCCGAGTAAAGCAGTCTGCAGAAACTACATAGAGGAAAAGAAACCCAGAGATCCAGAGAGAAATCAAAGGAGAGACCAGGTGGTGTGTGTGTGTGTGTGTGTGTGTGTGTGTGTGTGTGTGTGTGAGAGAGAGAGAGAGAGAGAGAGAGAGAGAAATAGAGGCAGAGACAGAGACATATAGTGAGGTTAAGCTTAAAATTCAGGATCTCTAATAGGCCCTTTTCAAGGTTGGAGTCCTAGCAATGTGTTCATATAGTCATTTGGTTTTGTAAAATTTCTAAAAGATATTGTAACCATACTAGGTTGAGTCTGTTGTCTCATTCTACTCTGATTTTATCTCTATATATTTCTTTTACTATAAAGTGGTGTGGGAGTGGACATGGATTTTTTGAGACATGACTAAGAACAAACTGAGCTTGGGATACATTTTGTTGGGGTTTAGTAGCATGTACTTTTGTGGATCATAGTTACTTCTATATAATTAGGTTATTTTCAGCCCTTCAATGTAGGTATGACTTCCAGGCATAGTCCTTGTGCCCACTGTGCCAATTCTGTGCTGCAATGTAAAGATGTAGGGCCAGAGACCTTATCACAATATATTCTACAGTGCCCAATACCATAAGGAGTGGAGGAAAAACAAGTGTGAAATATATAAAGCCAGAAGCTGGTCTGTGGAAATTTCTTTCAATCTTCAGTTGTGTAAAATGGTAGGCAAAAAAGATTTAGTGTTCATTGAATTCTAGTAAAAAATGGTAGAAATATGCTTGTCATGCATATATTTTATAATACAGCATATAAGTTACAAGCGTGACCTCAGCTTGCAAAATGGTGGAGTAAGTTGTACCTCTGAAAATCGATTCCTCCCTGAAAGCGACAAGAACACTAGGGAACTGTCAAAATCAGCTTTTTCAGGTTGCTAGAAACTAGCTAAAGGCTTGAAATAATCTAAGGAGTATTTTTTTGTATCTTGTTTTCTTTCCTCAAATATTATGTTTATGAAGCTCATCACTCTTAATACTTACAGCTTTATCATTTTTTTTTACTGCAATGTAATTTTTTGTTGTGTCCATATCCATCCTTTATCCATTTTCCTATTAGGGTACATTTAGGTTGTTTAGACTTTTTTTCTATCACCAAAACATAGCTATTCATATATAAATACATATCTCCTTGGATATATGTGTGAGATTCTATGGTCCAGGTGTGGAATTGCTTAGAGAGGAAATGTGCATTGTCAACTTTACTAGCTTTTGTCGAATTGTTCTGCAAAGTGGTTGTACCAAGTTATATTCTTACCAGCAATGGATAAGTGCTCAACTATTTCAGAACCCCAAATTTTGTTTATACAGCTCATAATCATAAGTGGTAAGGAAGTGGGGGATTTAAGCTGACAATTAGTCTTTATTATTTAAGCCATTTTTTCCTTCAATGAAGTCAACAAAGATTAACATTTAATGAGCACTTACTATATTCCAATCACTGTTACCTATTTTCTCTATATCATTCCCTTCATCTTCATGGCCCTCTGAACTAGGCACTGATAATTTGCACTTCACAAGAGTCAAGAACTTCTCTTCAAAAGGCACTGTTAAGAGAATGAAAAGACAAGCTACAGACTGGGAGAAAATATTTGTAAATCACATACCTGATGAATGACTCATTTCCAGAATATAAAAGAACACTCAATAGGAAGAAAAGAAACAATTGGGGGGCGGAGGCAGGAAACCAAGAAAGCAAAATATTTGAACAGATACTCTATCGAAGCATATATATGGATAGGAAATAAGCATCAGTAGATGTCAGAAAATGCAAATTAAAACCACAATAAGATGCCACTTCATGCTAAAAGAAAGTCTAAAGTTACAAAGACTGACCATATCAAGTGTGTGTGAGGATTTGGAAAAACTGGTGCTCTCATACACTGCCAGTGGGAAATGTTAAATGCATAACCACTTTGGGCAATAGTTTGGCAGTTTCTTAAAATTAAACATATGCCCATTAGATTCGATATTAGATAAATCAACCATTAGATAAATCAACCATTCTATTTATAGGTATTTATCCTAAAGGAATGAAAGCACATGTCCTGTAAAAACTTGTAAAAAATGTTTATAGAAGACTTATTTGTAATAGCCTGAAACTGGAAAAAACTCCATATTCAACAGGTGAAGATACAAAAGAAAGTGATATACCCATACAGTGGAATACTATGTGCCAATAAAAAAGAATGAACTACTGATACATGCAAAAAAATGGATGGATATCAAAATAATTTTGCTGAGTAGAACAGGACAGGCAAAAAATAATACACACTGTATGATTCCATTTTATAATTCTAGACAATACAAACTAATCTGTATTGATAGAAAGTAGATCAGTGGTTGCCTAGGTTATGGGTTGGGGACAGGGAAGGACAAAAGGGAAAGATTACAAAGGGGCACGGAGAAAAATTGGGGGAAGCTCTAATGGTGATGTCAGCAAGATGGCTGAATAAAACCTCCCTTGCTTGTATTCCGTCCTCAACAATAACAATTTGACATCTATCCATGAACAAAAGTGCCTGTGTGGAAGATAGGAGATTGTGAATTTCCTGTACAGTCCAAGAATTAGGAGGGGTATTTTGAGAAGACAGGCCTGCACCCAGGCAGTTGACCTATCTACTGTAGTCCCAGCTGTAGACCCAAAACAGTTTCATATCCTTGAAGACTTAGCTGTAGCCTTGTTTGGCTTTAGTTCTGTTACCAGCACTATATACCAAGGGATTTGAGAGAGGACTTGCCCACTTGTGAGTCAGGTAGTAGACCTTGGTTTGGGCTGTGGAACCTGAAGTAGCCCATGAACTGGCATCTGCCTATCTTAGCTATAGTCTGGGAGGTCCTGGAGAACACTGATTTAAGCAATCACCCACAACGAGAGATCCTTTTTGGAAGTTCAAGTGTCCAGCAGATAAGATCCAGCACAATGTTGGAGCCAAAAACAAACAGACAAACAAATCCAAGACAGTGCAGTGGTGAGGGTAAGAGGAACAGTTTGACTCTACCTGTATCAACTCTCCCACAAAGCAACACAGCTTAGTACTAAGAGAGCCCTTCTCAGCACATGATTTCTCCCACAGGGGAAAGTGAAAGCATGTGAATGAACACCTGGCTTTCCCACTTGTGCAGGATGCTGCCAAAAGGACCCATTTATCTCAGGGCACCTGAGTGGCTCAGTCAGTTAAACATCCAGCTTCAGCTTGGATTATATCTCACAGTTCATGGGTTTGAGCCCCATATTAGGTTCTGTGCTGACAGCATGGAGCCTGCTTGGGGTCCTCTCTCTCTCTACTCCTCCTTCATGCATTCATTCTCTCTCTCTCTCTCTCTACCCCTCCTTCATGCATTCATTCTCTCTCTCTCTCTCAAAAATGAACTTTTAAAAAAGACCCCATTTCTCCCTAGTCCCAATCTGGAGTACTAAGTCATGAGCTGCATGACTGGAGGGTGGTGAACAGCTGAGAGAATAGCATCCAGGACTCAGGATGACTGTATGAAAGGGACACAGAACCTCGACACTGACAAGCATTCCATTGGGAGGCTTGCCCATGAACCACTGGGTATGCCTTGCTTGCAGATCCCCCCAGCTGGCCCACAGGCACCCCCAGCACTCTATTTGTCTCAACCACACACATTCCCATCCCATGGCCAGTTCCCTGTGTATACTCCCAATGGCAGTGAGAGGGAGCTTTTGTAGACAGCTAGTGAGCACATGCAGAAAGCCCAAATCTGTAAGCCTGGGAGAGACCACAAACTTGAGAATTTAGTACCTGGGAGAGACTCACAAACTTGAGAATTTATAAAAGCAAAAGGGAGACTATTAGTACTTGACCTGTTGCTTTGGAAGACCCAGACAAGTTTAAGAATTTTGCCACAAGAGGGAGCAATAGGCATGAAGCAGGCATATTCATAGGTCTGAGAAAGCCTTAGAATCTGTAGCAGGACTGATGGAAGGTATCTCTCTCCCAAAGTTAGTCAGTGAAGACCTGAGAAGGTGACTGCCACTTGAAATGTAAAGACAGCAACACAAAACTTCATGAAACATAAAAAATCAAGGAAACGCGATCTCACCAAATGATCACAACAATTTTCCAGTAATCAACCCCAAGACATGAAGATCTGTGATTTACTTGCTATAGAATTCAAACAACTGTTTTGAGGAAACTCAATAAGCCACCAGAAAATACAGAGACAATTCAATGAAATTAGGAAAACAGTACATGAACAAAATGAAAAGTTTACCAAACAGATAGAAATCATAAAAAAGAACCAAACAGAAAGTTTGGGAACTGAAGAATAATACAATGAATGGAGTAGGGGGGAAATACAATAGAGAGCATCAACAATAGAATGGATAGAGCAGAAGAAAGAATCTATAAAGTGGGAGACAAAACCTTTGAAATTATCTAGTCAGAGGTGAACAAAGAAAAAATAATACAAAAGATTTTCAGAAAGCCTACATAAACTATAGGATACTATTGAAAGAAGCAGTCTGTGAATTACTGAAGTCACAGAAGGAGAAGAGAAGAGAGGGAGGAGGGGGCAGAAGGCTTATTTAAAGAAATAATGGCTGAGAACTTCTCAAATCTGGGGAGAGATTTGGCCATCCAAGTTTATCAAGCTTATAGGTCCTCCTAAGAATTCAACTCAAAAAGATCTTCTCTAAGACACAGTGTTATAAAACTGTCAAAAATAAAAGACAAAGAGAATACCTTAAAAGTGGCAGGAAAAAAAATGTCTCTTAAGGAATCCTCATAAGTCTATCAGCAGATTTTTTAACAGAAATCTTAAAATAGCAAGTGGGATGGTATATCCAAAGAGTTGAAAGACAAAAAAACAAACACCCCCCCCCACCCCAAAACCCTGCTATCTAATAATACTAATCCAGCTACATCGTCATTTAGAAATGAAGGAGATAAAGAGTTTCCCAGACAAACAAAAACAGGGAGTTCGTCATTACTAGACCTACATTGCAAGAAATGCTGCAAGGAATCTTTCTCTCTTTCTTTCCTTCCTTCCTTCCTTCCTTCCTTCCTTCCTTCCTTCCTTCCTTCCTTCCTTCTTTTTAGAGAGAGAGTGCTTGCACATATGAGTCAGGGAGAGAGGCAAAGGAAGGGAGAAAAAGAGAGAGTGAGAGAGAATCTCAAGTAGGTTCCGTGCTCAGCTCAGTGCGGAGTCATGACCTAAGCCGAAATCAAGAGTTGGATGCTCAACCGACTGAGCCACCCAGGTGCCACTGTGAGGAATTTTTCAAGATGAAGTGAAAGGATGATAATAAGTAACATACGCAAATATATTACATAGGTAAAGGTAAATATGAAGTCAGATTCAGAATATTCTAATAGGGTAATATGGTGATGTGTTTACCACTTAACTCTAGTAAAAAGGTTAAAGAATAAAAGTATTAAAAATAATACTATAGCTACAGTAATTTGTTAATGAATAAATAATATAAAAAGGGGAGATATGTGACATTAAAACATAAAAGGGGGAGTAAAAGTGTAGAGATTTGGTATGCAATTGGAGTTAAGTTGTTATCAATATAAAATGTACTTATAAATATACTATAAGATGTTTTATATAGCCTCATGTAAACACAGTGTAGAAACCTACAGCGGATACACAAAAAACAAGGAGAGGGAGTCAAAGCATACCACTAGGAGAATTAATTCACAAAGGAAGATAATGAGAAAAAAAGAAAGGAACAAGAGAATGACAAAACAGGCAGACGACAATGAATAAAATGGCACTACTAAGTCTCCTGTATCAATAATTATTCTGAATTTAAGGGAATTGTATTATCTAATCAAAAGGAATAGAGTGGCTGAATGGATACAAAAGCAAAGCAAGACCCAACAAGAGACTTATTTCATCTTTAAGAACACACAGAGTCTCAAAGGAAAAGGATGTAAAAAAAATATTCTGTGCAGGTGGAAGACAAACGAGTTCAGGGGTAGGTATACTTATGTCAGACAAAATAGATTTTAACTCAAAAGCTGTGACAAGAAACAAAAAAAGGTCATTATATAATGATAAAGGAGAAAAATAATCCAGGGGATATCATAATTGTAAAAACATATGTACTCAACATTAGAGCACCCAATATATTCAGCAAATACTAACAGATCTGAAGGGAAAAATATACTACATGATAATAGAGAAATTTAATACCCCACTTTCAAGAATAGATATACCATCAAAAAGAAAAGGTTGGACTTAAATTGTACTTTAGATCAAATAGACCTAATAGCATATACAGCATATACAGAACATTCCATCCAGCAACAGCAGAATACACATTCTTTTCAAGCACACACAGAACATTCTCCAGGATAGATCATATGGTATGTCGCAAAAAAGTCTTAGCAAATTTGAGAAGATTGAAATCATACCATGTATCTTTTGTGACCATAGTGGTATGCAACTAGAAATAAATAACAGGACAAAATTTGGAAGATCCACAAATACATGAAAATTAAAAAATGCCTGAATACCAATGAGTCAAAAAAAGAAACCACAAAGGAAATTTTTTAAAATCTTGAAACAAAAGAAAATGAATCTACAACATGCCAAAACATAAAGGATGCAGCAAAAGCAGTTCAAAGAGGGAGGTTTTTAGTGATGAATTCCTACTTTAAGGGAAAAAAAACTCAAACAACCTAACTTTGCACCTGAAGAAACTAGAAAAAGAACAAACTAAGCTCAGAAAAACTAAAGAAAGAAAATAATGAGTGATGGGCATTGAGGAGGGCATTTGTTAGGATGAGAACTGGATGTTGTATGTAAGTGATGAATCATGGAATCTACTCCTGAAACCAAGAGCACACTGTATATACTATATGTTAGCTAACTTGACAATAAATTATATAAAGAAAAGAAAGAAAATGTTCATAATAAAATGTTGGATTAAAAAAAGAAAAGAAAATAATAAAGATCAGAGAATAAATGAATAAAATGGAGTCCAGAAAAAAAAAACAATAAAAAATATGAACAAAAATAAAAGCTGTTTTTTGAAAAGATAAAAGAATTGACAAAGTTTTAGCTAGACTAATCAAGAAAAAAAAAGAGAAGACTCAAGTAAATAAAATCAGTAATAGAAAGAGACATTACAACTGACACCACAGAGATACAATGGATCATAAGAGACTGTTATAAACAATTATAAACCAACAAATTGGATAGCCTGTAAGAAATGGATAAGTTCCTAGAAACATACAACTTACCAAGACTGAATCATGAAGAAATAGAAAAGCTAAATGGACCAGTATAAGTAAGGAGATTGAATCAATAATCAAAACCTTGGGGCGCCTGGGTGGCTCTGTCGGTTAAGCTGCCGACTTTGGCTCAGGTCATGATCTCGTCGTCCGTGAGTTCGAGCCCCGCGTCGGGCTCTGTGCTGACAGCTCAGAGCCTGGAGCCTGTTTCAGATTCTGTGTCTCCCTCTCTCTGACCCTCCCCCATTCATGCTCTGTCTCTGTCTCAAAAGTAAATAAAGGTTAAAAAAAAAAATTAAAAAAAAATAATCAAAACCTTGCAACAAATAAAGGCCAGGACCAGATGGTTTTCTTGGTGAATTCTACCACACATTTTAAGAAGAATTAATACCAATTCTTCTCAATATCTTCCAAAAAGTAAAAGAGGAAGGAATTCTCCCAAACTCATTTTATGAGGCTAGCATTACCCTGATACCAAAGTCAGATAAGGATGATACAAGAAAAGAAAACCACAGGCTAATGTTCCTGATAAATACAAATGCAAAAATTGGCAACATTAGAAAACTGACTTCAATAGCATATTAAAAGGATCATACACCTTGATCAAGTGGGATTTATCCTTGAGATATAGGATAGTTTGGCATACACAAATCAATAAATGTGATACATCATAAATAGGATGAAAGAAAAAAATCATATGACTATCTCGATAGATGCTGAAAAGTTTGGCAAAATACAACATCCTTTCATGAGAAAAACTCCCAACAAGTGGGTATAGAAGGAATGTAACTCAACATAATATGACAAGCTCACAGTTAATATCATACTCAATGGTGAAAGGTTGAAAGTTTTTTCTCTAAGATCAGGAAAAGACAGTTACTCATTCTCATCACTCCTACTCAAGATAGTACTGGAAGTCTGAGCCAGTAAAATTAGGCAAGACAAAGATATAAAAGATATCCAAATTAGAAAGGAAGAAGTAAAATTGTCTCTGTTTGAGGATGATATGTTCTTATATATAGAAAATCCTATGGGGCGCCTGGGTGGCTCAGTCAGTTAAGCGTCGACTCTTGATTTTGGCTCAGGTCATGATCTCGCAGTTTGTGAGACTGAGCCCCATGTTGGGCTCTGCGCCAACAGCGCTGAGCTTGCTTGGGATTTTCTCTCTCTCTGCCTCTCTCCTGCTTGTTTTCTCTCTCTCTCTCTGAAAATAAATAAATAAATATTTTAAAAAAGAAAATCCTAAAGAATCCACCCAAAAGCTGTTAGAACTAATCAATGACTTGAGTAAAGTTACAGGCTACAAAATCAACATACAGAAATCAGTTGTGTTTCTCTACACTAACAGCAAACTATCTGAAAAAGAAATAAAGAAAACAATCCCATTTAAAATGGCATCAAAAGTGATAACATACTTAGGGATAAATTTCACCAAGGAGATGAAGATTGGTACACTGAAAACTATTAGTCTTTGTTGAAACAAATGGAAAGATACCCCATGTTTATGGATCAGAAAAATTAATATTGTTAGTGTCTCTCCTACCCCAAACCATCTATAGATTAAATGCAATCCCTATCAAAATTCCAATGACATTTTTCACAGAAATAGAAAAACAATCCTAAAATTTTATGGAACCACAAAAGGTCCTGAATAACCAAAGCAATATTGAGAAAAGAAGAATGAAACTGGAGGCAGCACACTTCCCAATTTCAAACTATTCTACAAAGGTATAGTAGTCAAAACAGTATGGTACTGGCATAAAATAGACTTATATGCCAATGGAATAGAATTGAGAGCATGGAAATAAACCCTCACCCATAAAGCTAGCTAATAGTTGACAAGGGAGACAAGAATACTCAATGCGTAAAAGATAGGCTTTTTAATAAATGATTTGGAAAAATGGGATAGTCACATGTAGAAGAATGAAATTGGAACCCTAAATTATACCACTCATAAACATTAACTCAAGATGGATTAGAGAATGAAATGTTAAGACTGGAAATGTAAAACTCCTAGAAGAAAACATAGGTCAAAGACTCTGTGATATTGGTCTTGACAATGACTTTTTTGGATATGACACTAAAAACAAGCAACCAAGGCAAAAATAAGTACGTGGGACTACATAAAACTAAAATACTTCAGGGGCACTTGGGTGGGTCAATTGGTTAAGCACTGACTCTCGGTTTCAGCCAGGTCATGACCTCACAGTTTCATGGGGTCGAGCCCCAGAAAGTTGGGCTCTTTGCTGGCAGTGTGGAGCCTACTTGGGATTCTCTCTCTCTCCCTCTGCTCCATCTCCCCCACTCACACTCGCACATACATTTTCTCTCTCTAAAAAAAAAAAAAAAAAAAAAAAAGATAGGAAATTAAATCTGCCCAACTCTAGCATTCAGCATTCAGGTGCTTAACAACCATGCTATATACCTTTCTGAATTAAATTTATTCTTGAAGTTTTTATACTGTGTGGAAGGTAATCAAGAAATGAACAAACATTTATCTCACATTTTCTATGTGAGAAATACCGTAGGAGAAGTCAAAGAAGTAGAACATGGTTCTAGGCTCCTTCCACCTCCCCCCAAAAGCTTAGATTCTTTTAGGATTACAAGACACCTGAAAGCATCAAAGGCATCATGGTAGCAAGTGAAAATAGGTGAGTGGTTTGTATGAGTGTCTTTTCATCTATCCAGATCCTCTGCTGCTCTCAGGAGTGAGTGAATGAATGAACATTTAGAAGAAATCAGTTGATTTTTGTTGGACCCATACTGTTTTCCCAGCTTCTCTAAATGTCAGAAACTCCTCTGTTCCTTTTGTGAAGATAACTGATGAATGGAGGGATCATTCACCTGGAGAGAAGAGTCCCAAGTAGACAGAGGAAGCTGGTAACAAGCTTGTAGACATTGGGGTCACATTTTAAAAAGAGCTTAAGATATGGATTGTAACAGTAGAGGCTTAGGTTTTGGGGAAATCTTTATCAATATGACAGGCCAAAAAAAAAAAAAAAAAGATTTTCAATGTTATTTAAAGACTTCCTAATGAAGGGCACCTGGGAGTCTCAGTTGGTTAAGCATCTGACTCTTGATTTCAATTCAGGTCATCATCTCACAGTCGTGGTCAGGCTCTGCTCTGAGTGTGGAGCCTGCTTGGGATTCTCTTTCTCCCTCTCTCTCTCTCTGCCCCTCCCCTGCTGGTTCTCTCTCTCTGTCTCAAAATAAATAAATAAATTTAAAACAATATTAAAAAATTCCTAATGAGATAGAACATCTTTTCATATGTTTATTGTCCATTTGTGTTTTTTCTATTGTGAATTGCCTGTTTATGTCCTTAGTTCATTTTACTTTTGGATTTTGTTGAGGTGGGTTTTAGGCAAATTGAGTTTGAAATAATGCATGTGTAAAAATGTCCAGTAAGTCATTGAAGATGCAGGATGAAGTCTCCAGGAAAAGAATGCAAATGAGCAAAAGTAGATTACTAACTCACAGCTCAAAGAGAAAAAGGATCTGGCAGAGGCAAAAGAGAAATATTCAGAGTGACCTGGAAAAACATGTCCTCATATGATCCTTACCAGTCACACTTCCTTTTACTACATAATTTAGTGTGACATGCATATTCTTCCTCCCCAAGTATATTTAAGAAGACCCAAGGGTGCTGATTCATGTTCAGATGTTTGTCATTCTGACTATTATTTTTTCTTAGCAAACCCAAAAGTCAGTGTGCCCCCTTGAGGTTAGAGGATTCCACAGAGCTGCCCTGGTGGTATAACTCCAGAATGTGCTGCTGCTGCACTTTTGGCTAAGATGCCTAGTATACTGCCTTCTGAAACCAGAGCAGTCAGAAGACATGCCCCAACTAGGCCATGTGACCCATGTGACCATGTTGGCCAGTGACCATCTGCATTATCACTACTGTTGCCAAAGCTGAACCTCAGGGTTGCTGTCTGCTGACCTTGGCCAAGCAAGACAGCTGTGGCTCAAGCTGTGGCTCTAATTATGCCACTAAGGATGTTGGATGTTGTAGATCCTAGTCCAGGCTATGGAGGTTCCTCATTGTACAGGGACGAAGTGCACAATTTATTGTCAAATGGGATCTACACCAAATATAGCCCAGCCTTACCACCTTCAAATGCTTATGATACACATGGGCCCGCGTCTGCCTCCAGCCGACTGTGTTGGGAGCATATCCACTAATGAATCCAGACTCAGGATTCACTTTTCTCAGCTCATCTCTTCATCTATTTTCCCCTGTCCTCGTGGTAAATTATCTCCTAGGGATCTTGTTGCTCTTTCCTGTTGGGTTGGGCTATCCAAATCCATCAAACAATTTTGATTCATTTGAACATGAGAGGGAAAGAAAGAAGTTCTCGCTTCCATTCCTCCCCAAAGTACTGGGATGTGTTGAGGGCTCTGACCAATACACCCTCATTCCCAGCAGTATCTAAGTTTTCAACAGCAGTGGATATGTTTAGGCACAGAGTGGGGGTTGAGGGAGAGAGGGTATTATCAAAATGTCCTGTTGCATTGGGGCGCCTGGGTGGCTCAGTCAGTTAAGCGTCCGACTTCAGCTCAGGTCATGATCTCACGGTTTGTGAGTTTGAGCCCTGTGTCGCACTCTGTGCAGACATCTCAGAGCCTGGAGCCTACTTCAGATTCTGTGTCTCTCCGTCTCTCTGCCCCTCCCATGCTCATGCTCTATCTCTCAACAATAAATAAACGTTAAAAAAAATTTTTTTTAAATGTCCTTTTACTTTTTTATTTATTTATTTTTTTTAACGTTTATTCATTTTTTGAGACAGAGAGAGACAGAGCATGAACGGGGGAGGGTCAGAGAGAGGGAGACACAGAATCTGAAACAGGCTCCAGGCTCTGAGCTGTCGGCACGGAGCCCGACGCGGGGCTCGAACTCACGGACCACGAGATCATGACCTGAGCCGAAGTCGGCCGCTTAACCGACTGAGCCACCCAGGCGCCCAAAAAATGTCCTTTTAAAAAAGCACCTTCTCTCACTATTAACCAGGCAAAGTTAACCTGAAATGTTGAATCCCCAACAGAGGTGGGCTATGATGTTAATGAAGCTTAAGTGTTACTTGCTTCTACCCCTTCCAAGTGATAGGAAAGGCCCTAGCAATGTGTTCACGTGCTCACATATTTTGGTACACATCACAAAAGTAAGATATTTTTGTATTGTTTTTCTTAAAGAAGTTTTCTCCCCCCAGTTATATGACCATTAGGCTCCACAAAACCTGGATCTATCCTTGATCTTGGGCAAAACTTTGTGAACTTTTTTGTTGTCTAACTTTTAAGAAGCAAAGTGGAGTATTAGAATCAAGCCAATCTAATTCCATCCCTGCTTCCACTTCTTACTAGCTGTGTAATCCTAGGCATGTTACTTAACTTCCCTGAACCTGAGGTTCTTCAGCTAGAAAAACAGAGGTAATAATCCATGCTTTGCAGGATTGTTATGGGAATTAAAGCACGTAGCATAGTGTTTGGCACATAGTAATTAATCAAAAGCATTGTGTGTTATTGTGGTTCTTATTATTACTTTGTTAATCGCAAAAAGATCTTTTCTTTGGGGAGGTGGGTACTTATTTCCCACATTTCCTACATATCTATGTATTCTCTCTTCTTATCTAGGCCTGATCAAAAAGACCCTTGAACATGAAAGAACCCGGAAGAATGGGGCTCTGCTCTGAACTCTTAACTGAGTAATTCAGTTGTCAAGCACTATTGACTAGATTGCCTTCACTTTACCAATGTTATACTACAAAAAAAAAAAATAAATAAATAAAATAAAATAAAATAAAATAAAATAAAATTCATATCCAGGTAAGAAGGCTAGAAAATGTCTTTCAAAACCATTTACTTTGGTTCTAAATCTCAAAGAGGTAATTTGATATTGAAAATATGGTTAATGAGTCAACATTCTTTCAAATGTGATGGGAAAGGGACAAGGTGGTAGGTCTTCAGCCCATGTGCCAATATGTCAATACAGGTGGCCATGCCCAGGAATATAGTGGTTCTTTTTTTTTTAATTAAAGTGCCAAACATATTTAGTCTTTCAAGCTTATGCAAAGGGGGAAAAGTATAATTTAGTCACATACTCAGTTTAAAAAATGATGAAGTTTTGGAGCACCTGGGTGGCTCAGTTGGTTAAGCATCTGACTTCGGCTGAGGTCATGATCTCGCAATTTGTGGGTTCTAGCCCCTCATCAGGCCCTGTGCTGACAGCTATGGGCCTGGAGCCTGCTTCGGATTCTGTGTCTCCCTCTCTCTCTCTGCCCCTCCCCTGCTCATGCTCTGTCTCTCTCTCTCAAAAAATAAACATTAAAAATTTGTTTTAAAAATGATGAAGTTTTGGGGTGATGGTGGGGTGCTCCAGAGTCGACGGCCAAGAAGGAATTCTTGAAGACGTCTTTGGTGCGAAAAGTGATTTTATTAAAGCACAGAGACAGGACCTGTGGGCAGAAAGAGCTGCACTGAGCGTGTGACAAGTAACTGATTATATATTCTTAGGTTGGGAGGGGGTTAGGGATAAAGTAAGTCTCTAAGGTATTTTGGAAACAAGGTTTCCAGGACCTTGAGGGGCTAGCTGCTGTTAGGAAAAGAAGCCATTTATTACCGTTTCGGAAAACCTCAGTCTTGAGACCCTTCAAGTATATATCAGGGGGCCATAAGCTTGGAGTATGATTGCCAGCATATGTCTTGGGGGAATTAGGATAAAAGGAGTTTCCAAAGGAATTTTTATATGTTAAAGTAGACTTTCATAGAATCCTGTGGGGTCAGGATAATGTTAAGCCCAGATTCCCTTTTGCATCTAGCAAAGTGTCATCGTCAAGGCAGCTGAGCTCCTAGAAGGAGGTCATTCTGCCTGTTTCAAGGACTTGTCAATGGGCTGTAGACAGTAAGGGAATTTAATTTTTCATTTGCCTTAGTTTCCTTAATTACCATGGCAAGCACTTAAACCCCTTTCCTTTGACTTGGGTAGCCAGGAGCATTGGAGAAATATCACACATATCCCACCTGGGGAAGGGGGGTTGCTGTTAGCCTGTACTTTGCCCTCAGCTTGCACCATGCTTTCTCATCAAGAAGTATGGAGTATACACATAGGTGCTCTAGTAAAAAAGACTCAGGAATGAAAGACAATACCTCAAATACACTCAAGGAGTTATTTGGAACACAGAAGAAACCTAAGGAGATGGGTAATTTCTTATAATTGCTTAATTGACTGTTTTGCTTGTGGGTCACATAGTAACTTATGTAACCATAGCTTGTAATTGAAATGTTGTTTTAGTTAAGAAGACAACATGACCATGAATCCTTCTATGAAAGGATTTCAGCCCAAGGCATTTAATTCTGTTTCAGAACTCAGGTCTACTGGGGGAAGGAAGCACATTCTTCTGAATTCCTTAATACTGAACTTCAAAATCTTTGTCTGGCTTATCTTTTTTTTTTTTTTAATTTATTTATTTTTGAGAGACAGAGAGAGACCGAACGTGAGCAGGGGAGGGGCAGAGAGAGAAGGAGACACAGAATCTGAAGCAGGCTTCAGGCTCTGAGCTGTCAGCACAGAGCCTGACACGGTGCTCAAAGCCACAAACCGTGAGATCATGACCTGAGATGAAGTCGGACGCTTAACCGACTGAGCCACCCAGGCACCCTGGACTTATCTTGAATACACCTCTGCTGCCTCTTCTTCCAGTACCACCCTCCCGCCACCAAGAATAGTTGTTCTCCTGAAGTTATATTTATCTTCATTCTTCCACATTGCCCTCCCCTCAACCCCACAAACACACATATGAGAGTGGCTCTGTAAGGTCAGTGGGAATTCTGCCCTCTAACTCCCTTCTCACTGACACCTTGTAGACCACAATTTTAATTTCCACCTTCTCTAGGCTTCTTTTCTTTCTTTCTTTCTTTCTTTCTTTCTTTCTTTCTTTCTTTCTTTCTTTCTTAATTTGAATTCAAGTTAGTTAACATGTAATGTAGTATTGGTTTCAGGAATAGAATTTAGTGATTAATATATAACACCCGGTGTTCATCCCAACAAGTGCCCTTCTTGATGCCCATCTCCCATTTAGTCCATCCTTCCACCCACCTTGCCTCCAACAACCCTCAATTTGTTCTCTGTATTTAAGAGTCCCTTTCTGTTTTTATCCTATTTTATTTTTCCTTCCCTTCCCTTATGTTCATCTGTTTTTTTTTTTTTTAATTCTACATGTGAGTGGGAGCATGTGGGTGGCTCACTCAGTTGAGCATATGATGCTTGATTTCATGAGCTCAGGTCATGATCCCAGGGTCATGGGATTGAGCCCTGTGTCAGGCTCCACGCTCAGTGTGGAGCTTGCTTAAGATTCTCTCTCTCTCTACCTCTTCCCCTTTCCCTTGCTGGCTCTCTCTCTCTAAAATAAAAAAAATAAATAAAAATAACATTAAAAAATTCCATATATGAGTGAAATCATGATATTTCTCTTTCTCTGACTTTTTTCACTTAGCATAATAAACTCTAGTTCCATCCATGTTGCTGCAGATGGCAAGATTTCATTCCTTTTCATCGCTGAGTAATATTCCGTTGTGTGTGTGTGTGTGTGTGTGTGTGTGTGTGTGTGCACGCACGCGTGTATATATATACATATATATATACATATATATATATGTATATATATATATATATGTATATATATGTCTTCTTTATCCATTCACCAGTCAATGGACATTTAGGCTCTTTCCATAATTTGGGTATTGTTGATAGTGCTGCTATAAACATTGGGGTGTATGTGCCCCTTTGAGTCAGCATTTTTATATCCTTTGGATAAATACCTAGTGGTGCAATTGCTGAGTCATAGGGTAGTGCTATTTTTAACTTTTTGAGGAAACACCATACTGTTTTCCAGAGTGGCTGCACCAGTTTGCATTCCCACTAACAGTGCAAAAGTGTTCCCCTTTCTCTGCATCCCTGCCAACATCTGTTGTTTCCTGAGTTGTTAAGTTTAGCTATTCTGACAGGTGTGAGGTCATATCTTATCCTGGTTTTGATCTGTATTTCCCTTACGATGAGTGATGTTGAGCATCTTTTTATGTGTCTATTAGCCATCTGGATGTCTTCTTTGGAAAAGTGTCTATTCATGTCTTCTGCCTTTTTTCTTCACTGAATTATTTATTTTTTGGGTGTTGAGTTTGATAAATTCTTTGTAGATTTTGGATACTAACCCTTTGTCTGATATGTCATTTGCAAATGTCTTCTCCCATTCTGTCAGTTGCCTTTTAGTTTTGTTGATTATTTCCTTCATTATACAGAATCTTTTTATTTTGATGAAGTTCCAATAGTTCATTTTTGTTTTTGTTTCCTTTGCCTCCAGAGACATGTCTAGTAAGAAGTTGCTCTGGCTGATAACAAAGAGGTTACTGCCTGTGTTCTCCTCTAGGATTTTGATGGTTTCCTGCCTTACATTTAGGTCCTTCATTCATTTTGAATTTATTTTTGTGTATGGTGTAAGAAAGTGGTTCTACTCTTATTTTCTATCCTCCCCTCCACACTTCGATCTATCTTTCCCCATATTTCACAAGCATTTCCAACAATAGGCAAAACAAATGGAAAATTACAATGATTTTTTAAATCTCCAAATAGGTTGAATACAATTCATTGCTATACCAACATTCAAAGTCTGTTGGGAAAGTCTTTCATAATTGTGAGGAAAGGCTTCAAAAAGACAGCCTCTTGGCAAGATAGCAGAACATATTGAAAATACACAGAGGGGCACCTGGGTGGCTCTGTCAGTTAAGCGTCTGACTCTTGATTTCAACTCAGGTCATGATCTCACAGTTCGTGAGTTGCAGCCCCACATGGGGCCCACATGAAGCAGTGCAGAGCCTGCTTGGGATTCTCTTTCTCTTCCCCTCTCTCTGCCCCTCCCTTGCTCTCTCTCTCTCTCTTAAAATAAATAAACAAAATTAAAAAAAAATAGTGTTTAAAAAAAGGAAAATACACAGAAAATCTGTCTGGAAAGCAATTATAAACCAAATTGCTAACAATGCTTATACAAAGGGGATGAGAGATATTTGAACAGAAATAAAAAAGAGAAAATATTCTCATAATCCCTCAACATATGCTCTTCTTATTTTAAGTTTTACCATTTATTTTAGGAAAACAAATAAGGAATAACAGAAAGAGCAAATACAAGGAAGTGACAAATATTGCAAAATTCTTTCAGAAAAGGTCCCTGGGCTCATTTCTCTTGGCACAGAGCTTTGGTATTTTATTATAATAAGACTTTGGTATTTTATGACGGTAAGATTGTTATACTGGTGTATCTAAATGGTCCAGGCAAGTCCTTCGTGGTGGCAGACAGCTGATGATAGGCTGGGAAGGAGAGCTACAGGGAGCTACTGTGGGCAAAAACTTTATCTCTATTGGGCACAACCACAAAGTCATCAGAACTATTAAGAAAGCAATACTCTGGGGTGAATGTAAGATGGCTCCCTTCTTCATAGACAGGGTGGGAACTAAGAAGAAAATGACATAGGTCAAGTACCTGTGAATTTCTGTCAGTCTTTGAAAAGAAGGTAAATATGTCAGAGAAGGTGTGGAACAATACAGAGCTTTTAAAAGCAAAATTCTTGAACAAAGTCTTTTTTTCAGAATGGGCCTAATTTTAATTTAAATTACTGGTGTGGGAACCAGGAATTACACAATTAGACAAAAGAGCTGGTTTCCATTAATGCTTTCTTTCACACACACACACACACACACATACACAAATGTCTGTACAGTTAGCCAAAGAAAACATTACTGAGACACAAAACTGGTTAACATTCTATAGGGCAATAAACATCTTCAGTGTTAATTTCTCTGAAGACTATAAAATCATAATTATAACACTATATCAAATCCTTTGAGGGTAACCTCCAACTTTAAAGGCTGTAGCCCTTTTATCGGTGGTGAGTTGTTAGTCAACTATACTTTGAAAACAAAGTTACAATGATCACTAGAATCAGTTGAGGGTAAACCAGGACTACATGGTTTCTCCATCCCTCTGGAGAGACTCCTAGTATTATCTGTGAAGGCTGTCAGTATTTATCTTTGTAAAGGAGCCTTTGTAAAGGTATTTTCCTATACCAGCATTGCTAGACTTGTGTGTAAAGTAGGAATAAATAGGAGGAGGGATGTTTAGGGATTCAACCCATGACTTTCAGTATTTGGAATGTGTGAAATCAGTTTTGGCTTCTCAGGAACCTCTTTGGCTCACCAGCTAATTCCTCACTGAAGTCTATTTAGGCAAAGTGACGGTTCCCTTTCTAGCTGCCTTCACTACCAAAGCTGCTTCTCTTCAATGCAAGAGTTAGAGAACCATTTATAAAATCTGGACCAAGAGAGATCTTGGTGGCAAGGATTTATTTTTTCCTCCTTACCTTTGTATCCCTTCTCTTAACATAGGGGCTGGCACATAGTAGGCATTAAGTGAAGTAAGCATAAACAAACTTAACTAGACAATAAATATGACTTGTCCACAAACTATCCAGTACTGGAATGGGATGAAATTGAATAAATGGAGTTGGTGAATTTTCTGTTTAAAATTTGGTAATCTTTCTAGAAAGTAGGGGAGTCAGGTATCCTATTAACCTCACTTTCATTATGAAAAATCTTCTATACATTTATTCTTCCTCCTGCATCTCTGAGGCTAAATACCTCAAAATTTTGTTCTTATAAGTGCTTTGAAAGAGACAGTAAGAAGAGAACCCAAATTTGGTTCATTTGTGATTTTTTGAGGATAACTTCTGTTCTCTAGGGGCCATATTAACTTCTCAGTGATTGGGATTGAACACAACACTTTGTTGCTTTGTGCTTCCTTGGTATAAACTGCTACTTGCTTCGGACAAGCAGGGAAGAAGCCATTTTCAAGACTGAAATATATTATCAGTTGTAGACCCTATAGTATTCCCACAAAGTTGATGAAAATCCTTTGAGTTTATTCTTTACCTGGTAATCTGTGATATAGTCTTAGGAAGAATCTTATTGTAATGCAACAGCATTTACCTATTTTGTGTATACTCTCGTGTGGAGGGGGGGAGGGCATGCATATGTGTGTGAAAGAGAGAGAGAGAGCACTTAAATGTTTGATTTGTTGTTTTTGTTTGAAGAACAATCCAGATTAAATTTTAGGAAAGGTTGACTCAGGTTACAGGATCTCTGTACTAGGGCACAAACCAACCCATGGTACTGGAGCCGTATTCTCCTCCACCTCTGGCTATCTTCCAAGAGGATGGGGAGGATATGCTGAGTCCTCTAACTCAGATGTGGCTGTATTTAAACTTATATCCAACAATCCTACATTAGTCCTGCTTCCTCGTCCTCTGGGTGGGGCAGGATGCAATTTGTTCTGGTGAAAACTGCACCTAAGGGGAGGAATTAGCTGGTAAAAGGAAAACTCTTTAGAATCAGGTGATACCTGGTTTTCATAGGCAAATTGATCCCCCCACCCCACCCCAGCGTGAAAAAAATGTATTTCCTGCTTTGGGGAAAGCTCCCGTACTTTGTATCCCACAGTGTCCTTGGAGAGCACTAACTTCTCTGTCATTGCCAGGGATGAGGTTAAAATGAATATTTTACTTCATCCATTTTGGGGACCCAGTTTGAACCCAGAGGAATGGAGATTGTTTGAGACAGAATATTTGATTTCTTGCTCATGGCTCATGTGTTGTCCTCATGCTGTCTCTAAAACAATTTGCCCAAATCTTTGTGGTTTCCCAACCAGCCTCTTCCCTTCTCTGGTTGTATGTAAATAACTATCCATACAAGATTAGAGCAAGAAAATAAATGACAATTGAAATGTAAACCTTTGTTTTTCAGCCATCCTCCAAACTTCCTCTTTGCATCTGGAAACCTATATTTCTGTATTTTTCTGTGGGTCTAGCATATTTTTCTTAGCAGAAACATGGTAGAAATTCTTAGAGGTCAGTAAAACCCTGGCCTGTAAGAAAAGTAGGACATAGTAACTTAATATATTTGGGAAAATCAGTATGAACTCAAGACTTCAAAAAGCTCTGTATTCACCAGCTCTTGGCTTCTTGGCTTCTCGAATGCCCCAGGGGCAGTAGTGTTTGCTCCCTCACCAACTCTCCTGTGTAGAAATGCTCAGATTTGTCTCTTTGATACTTTTCTCCACTAGAAGGACCTGCACTCCTTGGACTGCAGTTTCCAAGATTAGAGACAGGAAAAAAAAAATTTTAATGGGTCAGGAGATATCCTTCCATTGCCAGACAACAAGGATTCTTTAAAAACACATTAGCTGGGGCGCGTGGGTGGCTCAGTCGGTTAAGCGTTGGACTTCAGCTCAGGTCATGATCTTGCAGTCTGTGAGTTCGAGCCCCGCATTGGGCTCTGTGCTGACAGCTCAGAGCCTGGAGCCTGCTTCTGTGTCTTCCTCTCTCTCTGACCTGAAAGGATGGGCTTACGCTGGCCGACTCCATCTTGTTCTGTGTCCTTCACCTTGACCACACCTCCTCCCTTTGAGTAACCGCCCCCCTCACCTGCCCTAACAGGACTCGGACCCTGAGGCCATAGCCATTACCTCACCAACTGCCCCTAGGCCCCAATAAAACCTTTGTCCTTTTGAAACTCGCTCTCTCCCTGGTATCTCACCGCTGTGTAGGTGCAGGTAGGGGATTGAGCTCAAGCTAGCTCGAATAAAGGCTCTTCTGCTTTTGCATCGGACTCGGCTCCCTGGTGGTCTTTGGGGATCACGAATTCTGGGCATAACAGACCCTCCCCCGTTCATGCTCTGTCTCTCTCTGTCTCAAAAATAAATAAACGTTTAAAAAAAAATTTAAAAAAAAACCAAAAAACACATTAGCGCCAGAGCTGAAAGGACAAAGGAGCCAAATTAAAGGTGTTCAACTGACTAAATTTTGAAAAATTAAGAATGACGTGATTATTTTTATTAAGTTCATAATAATACTCAAACGAAGAAAGTTAAAATAAATGTTACAAAAGGTGAATATAAGACAAAAGAATGGTGAAGATGTATAGATTTGTTCAATTTTTACCTTTTACTGAATTTAATTGGTCAAGAGAGTAGTTTTCTTTTCAATTTATATGTCTTGCTAATGGTTTCTTTTTTAATGTTTATTTTTTCATTTATTTTGAGAGAGAGAGAGAGACAGAGTATGAGGGGAGGGGGGAGGGGCAGTGAATGAGGGAGACACAGAATCCGAAACAGGCTCCAGGTTCAATGCTGTCAGCATAGAGCCCAAGTTGGGGCTCAAACCCACGAACCCACAAGATCATGACCTGAACCAAAGTCGGACACTTAACCAACTGAGGCAACCAGGCACCCCAAGGATAATTAAAAAATATATATATATATTTTTTACTGTTTATTTATTTTTGAGAGAGAGAGAGAGAGAGAGAGAGAGAGAGAGAATGTGAACAGGGGAGGGGCAGAGAGAGAGGGAGACACAGAATCCAAAGCAGGCTCCAAGCTCTGAGCTGTCAGCACAGAGCCCGATGTGGGGCTCAAACTCATGAGCTGTGAGATCATGACCTGAGCTGAAGTCGGATGCTTAGCCGACTGAGCCACCCACGTGCCCCTAGGATAATTTTTTAAAGAGGGCATTATATCTATATGATTTCCTCATATAGATATAAAATAAGTCTATGTGAAAGAGTTTATTTCACTCATTAATGAGAGAATCAGCCCTCTGTTACCACTTGGTTAAAGAAGATTTCAAAAAACCACATATTGTAGGCAATAGGAATGCTGAAATGAATTTACAGACAGATGCAACATGGGTATATCTAGAGGCAGTAGTAAATTGCCTTCAACTGTTAATTTGCATTTCAATGGACAGAAATTATCTTTACTATTATTAGTTCACTGCAATTTACAGAGTTGTAAAATAGTTTGTAGTGTAGGAAAAGTATATTATTCTTCTATCATTCTAAGTTCTTGGCTGGGACCTCTGTAACAAAAGACATTCATTCACAAGAGTTTGTTTACTATAAATTCTGTGTGACATGAGAGCTTTCATAAGGAAATGAAGGCCTGAAGAAATGGTTATACCTGAGGGTTTTAGTGCTAGTTTTGATGAAGAGTGGAGAGATGTAGAAAAATGTGATAGGACAAAAAAAAAAAAAAAAAGTATGAACTTAGTATAGTAAACTGGGTAAATAGCAAGACCTCTTTGTTCAGATCCCTCTTGGACATCCTTAGAGATAAAGATGTTCTTTTCCTCAGTGGGGGGGTGGGGGGGGGTGGGGCACCTCTTACATGATGGCTTTATAACTTGTTTCAGAAGTCCTTCCTGCACATGCCATTTCTCAACTTCCTTCAGCTTAAACTATTCCATATGTCAAGATGCCACGTTTTGGGGTGGTGTGTCCTGAGCCCCATCAAGTTAAAAGACAGTGCAATTTGGAAAAGTGTGCTAGACAGGACAGCCAATAATTTTTATTTTTTGCCTATTTCAAAGCCTCGCAATTTTTCCCGACAGTCTGTTTATAAAGTATATAAATGTCCTTATTTCTATGTCTGTTGTTAACCTTAAAAATAAAACTACCAGGGGGTGACCGGGTAGCTCAGCCGGTTAAGTGTCCAACTTCGGCTCAGGTCATGATCTTGCAGTTCATGGGTTCAAGCCCCAGATCAGGCTCTGCGCTGACAGCTCAGAGCCTGGAGCCTGCTTGGGATTCTGTGTCTCCCTCTCTTTCTCTGCCCCTCCCCCACTTGTGCTCTGTCTCTATCAAAAATGAATAAACGTTAAAAAAAAGAAAACATGAAACCATGTGCCATTTTGTAGAGAGACACTATGAATCAAAAAATTCAAATCTATAGGTAAAGCAATGAACTCAAAGTAAAAGTGAGTTTAAAAAAAATTTTTTTTAATCTTTATTTATTTTTGAGAGAGAGACAGCGTGTGAGCAGGGAAGGAGCAGAGAGAGGGAGACACAAGGACGTTTAAAGTAGGCTAGGCTAAGCGGTGATGTTTGGTAGGCTAGGTATTAAACGCATTTTCGACTTATGATATATTTTTTAAGTTTATTTATTTATTTATTTATTTATCTTTTTATTTGTTGTTGAGAGAGAGAAAGTAAGAGAGACAGGCAGACAGAGAATCCGTAGCAGTCTTGGCACTGTCAGTGAAGAGCCTGGTGTGGGGCTCAAACCGTGAGATTGTGACCTGAGCCAAGATCAAGAGTTGGACACTTAACTGACTGAGCCACCCAGGCGCCCCTGACTTATGACATTTTTGAGGATGTAAACCCATCATAAGTTGAGGAATATCTACATAATAGAGGTTTAATTCAATAACTAGTGGCTAAGGATGGAATCATTTAGACTATGTGATCAGATTCCAAATCCAATTGAGAAGTAATCACTTGACTACCCAAACCCTTGTAGTACTAGTAATCAGTATATTGTGTGTTTGTTTTATCTCTAAGTTGTTTAAAGCATTTATAAGAACTTGATATGTTAAATTTGTAATTTTAAGTAATTATGTAGAGAGTGCAGTTAAAGAAGTTTCTAGTCAATGTTTGAATATCTGGGAAACTTTAACTTCTTACATCTGTCGATTTGTTTATCAGTTGTATGAATTGTGTGTAAATGTTTAGAATAATGTTGGTCACCGAATATTTAAAGAATTGCTAAATGCTTAACGCATCAGTTTCCTCCTGCAATACTGATGTATAAAGTACAACCCCCAAATCACTTATTTCATACTCATGGTCTGCAGGTGGGCTGGGTGGCTCTCCTTCACACTGTGAGTTGAGTTTAGACATGTTCCATGTGTTTCTGTTGTGGGACCAGTAGCTAGCTACTCAGGGCATTTCTTTTTTTTTTTTTTTTTTTAATTTTTTTTAACGTTTTATTTATTTTTGAGACAGGGAGAGACAGAGCATGAACAGGAGAGGGTCAGAGAGAAGGAGACACGGAATCTGAAAGACTCTGTGCTGACAGCTCGGAGCCTGATGCGGGGCTCGAACTCACGGACCGAGAGCCGAAGTTGGCTGCCCAACGGACTGAGCCACCTGGGCGCCCCTATTCAGGGCTTTTCTTAACGCAAATAGAAATGCAAGAGAAGAGAGTGGGAACATGTGACTACCTTAATTCCTAGGCTCAAAACTGACAGGCTCTCTTTTCTGCCCACATTCCATTATCTAACCCAAGTCAGATGGCTATGGCCAGTGTCCAATAGGTAGGGAAGGACACTTAGCTTCCAGTGAACCTTGGCAAAAGGAGGAGGGCAGCAGAATTCTAAGCAAATAGCATAATCACACTTAAAACATACTAGATCAAAATATTGGATATTTGCCAAAGCACAAATAGTTACCATTTCCTATGCACAAAAGCCTCTCAAAAGACTTTATCTAAAGCAAAATTCCAAGTAGTGAAAGATTATTTTTCTGGGGTCAAATGTAATATGATGTGAACTTAACATTATTTGATCTTAGTGTTTTTGAAGCAGGATTGCAAAATTACTCATGACACAGACATTTAGAAGAGATTTAGTTTCTTTATTTTGTCTATAGCTGTTTGGTCTTATGGCCGGGTAGGTGCTGGGAAAGAAAACAAAACCAAACAAACTTGGTTTGTTTAAAGTGTAAACAAATCTGGTTTAAAGTGTATTCTGATCCAGTCATTTAAGCCACCTCATTAGGTAATTCTCAGGTTCTCAGATTTCCCACATTTTTACTCCTCACTGCTCTCTTATCTGAAAGTATATGGGGCAGGAGTAGAACTTACTGTATTATAGTATGGGGCAGGGAAAGCGGCCTCTATAGCTTTCTCCTGGTTCTTGATTTTGTACTGGTCAGTTTATCCAGGTTTTGGCTGAAAACTTCAGTAGCTACTAAATTGTCTATCTTTTCCTGGTTCAGTCAGGCCTATTTACCCTTCCTCATTGGCTTGGCCCCATTTTGGCTCTCTCTTTTTATAGACCTTTCCAAGTCTCTCCCCCATCCAGCCCCTGGCCAGGCTATCCTTCCTGAATACTTTTACTGTGGGATCGTCTCTCTCATTGCCACAACAGGTCAGTCCCAAGGCAGGCTGCTGGCTCTCAACAATTTGTCCATGTTAGCAAGGTAGGCTTTGGAGTGCAAACTAAGTTCTCTACCCACATCTCCATTTCTCCCAGGGACCCCAGCACTCCAGTTTCCTACTCATGCTGGGGCATCTCAGGCTGAGATGAAGCCACTCAGTGTAGCTGTCCCAGAATCCCACATGGGTAAGATGACCAACTTGGAGCATGAGTTTCTCACTGCCCACCTTTCCTTTCCTCTGACCCCTCTTTTCCTTCTCCTGATCCCCTGGACCATAAGAGAAAGGTTTACCTCTACTTCTCTATCCCTTTCTCTTTCTACCACAGAGTAGGAAGTTTCTTGGCATAGTTTATAGGAAAAGGAGGAAAAGCTCTATGATTTGGTTTGCCAAGTCTAGTTTCTAACAGGTTAAGTAGAGCCAAAGAGAAATAGAAAACCTCTTTCACCTTGACAGTTTCTCACTGCAAAATCCTAGTTTACATGTCAGAAGCTAAGTGTTACTTCTTTCATTCATAATTACCATCCTCTCCCCAACAGGCACCCAGATGAATGCTTTTAGATCATTAAAGAGAAAGGACTAGCAAAAGCAAAAGACAAAAACACGTGGGTGTTTCAAAGTCCTGCTGCTACTGACACTTTGTGTTTGTCAGGGCTCAAGTTGAATAATATTTCAGAAAAACAGATTTGTTTCCACTTTCAGATCTATTACATTCTTAGGCAACATGTTAGAGAGGAATCTAGGGCATACATGACGTGAAGTTTGATATTCACTTGTAAACACAGTCATTAACTTTTTGTACGTGTGTATTTGGAGATTGGGAGGCAGCCAGGGAGTGGTGAGAATTATCTAAGAATAGAAAAGAAAAATAAATTAGTCATCTCCAAATTAGCTGTCATTATAGGCTGGTCAATAGAAACCCTTGCCATGTTTATCACCCACCCTTGCTCTCTGATCAAAAGAAATCTCATTTGCATTGTCCTGATTCCCTGAGCCTTCTTTCTGGGGCCAGACGCTGGGCTGTGCAACTTTGTGACAATGAGCTGCTGCTCTGTGGGGTTAAGCACCTCAGGAGGAGATATCACCTCTTCTCTTGGTTGACAGCCCCTGGGAAGTTTGGGAGCACTATTCTAGTAAATGCCATAAATCACAGAATTAATGCTGCTCCTGCTCTTCAGGGCTTTTAAGAAATGGAAAGCACTTCATACGTATCATTTAGCTTCTCAAATCCTATCCAGAGTAGAGTTTTGTAGAATCTCCGAGAGGAGATTTCAAAACAATCCCCAACTCCACCAGGACTTGCTAAGGTCTGGGAGATGAACTGATTTCAAATGAAAAGGAAACACTGCACCTACTGCTTTTATTCTATTACTGTGCTGGCATCTATGCTAAGAGACACCTTGATACAAGACACTTTGATAGCATCATGCCCTGTGGAGTGATCCTCTGAGAGTTACAAGCTTCTTAGTAGAAGATATTTTCTTTCTCATATATCTCCCTGGGCCTTTAAAATCCTTTTGGGGAACCTGGGTGGCTCAGTTGGTTAAGTGTCCAACTTTGGCTCAGGTCATGATCTTGTAGTTCATGAGTTCGAGCCCCGCGTTGGGCTCTGTGCTGACAGCTCAGAGCCTGCTTCAGATCCTCTATCCCCCTCTCTCTGCTCCTCCCCCACTTATACTCTCTCAAAAATAAATGAAACATAAAAAAAAAAATGAAATGCCTAGATTACCTGAGTGTGAACCTTCCCTGTTTTCCTTGAAATCTTTGGTGGAATCTACTGTATTCTGGAATGTTGTATGTGAACGATTTTGGTTTTGATATTGGTATGTGATATTTGATATTGATATTGATTTGGTGGAAACTGAAGAAGGTCACAAATTTGACATGAGAGGTAATGAGATGTGGGGGGATAGAGCAGCTCAATAGGCCACTGGAGACTGGACCTGAGAAGTCCTGAGGTGGTAATTCACTGAAATCCTGGAGAGGCGTCTGAGCTTCCCTTGGCAGGAGGGGCTGGGAATGCCTCCAGGCATAAATTACATTGCATGTAAAAATGAAGGATTTAAATAAGATTATCCCTAAATTGATGAGGGATAGAGAGAGACAGGGAGACAGAGAGGGAGAGGGCGTTAGGGACAAGGAAGGAAGTACATTTATTTATTTTATTTATTTTTTAGAAGTTTTTATTCTTATTTTTTATTTGAGAGAGAGTACAAGTGGGGAGAGGGGCAGAGGGAGAGAGAATCTTTTATTTTAATTAATTAATTTTTAGAGAGAGAGAAAATGGGGGAGAGAGACATCGAGAGAGGGAGAGAGAGAATCCCAAGCAGCCTCCATGCTTAGTGCAGAGCCTGATGTGGGGCTCGATCCCATGAACTGCGAGATTGAGACCTGAGCCAAAATCAAGAGTCAGATGCACAGGTGACTGAGTCACCCAGGCAGTCTGGACATGCATTTATGAAGCCTATAGGATGACCATAGTCTTGATTGCCTGCAACAATCCCAGTTCAAACAACAAATTTTACAGTCATCGAATTAAGGCCCTCCTATGTGCTAGAGTCTGCATATTCAAAAGAGAGATTAAGTAACAGAATGCTTTCTATGTATTTCTATATTATCCTTACCACAAATACTACCAGGTAAGTTTTTTTTTTTTTTTTTCTGTTTGACAAATTTCAGGAATAAGGCTCAGAGATGTTAAATAATTTGCTTAAAAGTTCACACTACTGGTAAGTGACAGAGCTAAGGTTCAACTTCATACCTGTCTCACTCTAAAGCTCATCTTCTTTTCATTCTTTTTTCATCCTAATGTATGAGGAGTTTTGGGGATATATGACAATACAGTGTTGTTATGAGCCTAGTTAGATTGTGCACTGTGTATTTCCCCATAACATATCCTTTTCATAGACAGCTTTGGAATACTCCTAAATTTATGCATCAATGGTTTCAGCTCCGAACCACATGGATTATGGCTTGAATTAATTAGGAGACTGTAAGTAACAGAATGTCTGACTAACCATGGCTAAACAGTAAGGGTCTTACATAAAAAGAAATATGGAAGTGGAAGGTGTTGGAAGGCTTAAGGATGCTTGAGCTCTTGGTCATCTAGACTGCAATTCTCTTGGCTTTCTCCTCATGGTCACATGACAGTTGCCACTGATCCAAATGTTCTGTCCTCATCTGACCATACCAGCAAAAAGAAAGGGTTTTCTTCTCATATGACTTTCTCTTTTATCAGGGAAGAAAATATTTTTAATAACTGTCAGCTGGTTTTTCCTTACAATTCTTTGACCCCCATTGTTTATAATTCTTTTTTTTTTAATTGTTTTTTAAGTTTATTTATTTTGAGATAGAGCATGAGCAGCGTAGGGGCAGAGAGAATCCCATGCAAGTTCCATGCTGTTAGCGTGGAGCCCAACACGGGGCTTGAACTCATGAACTGTGACATTATGACCCAAGTTGAAATCAAGAATTGGATGCTTAACTGACTGAACCACCCACGCACCCTACAAACTCATTCTTACACCAATGTAAATAAAGGGAAATAGGACTACTGTGATTGGCTTTGGCTGTTTATGATTCCTTCCCAGAAGCAGAATCGACCTTCCTTGAGCATATTGCTGCCCGACACTTGAACAAATTTGAATTCTAGGCGTGATGGGGAAGGCAAGAACAGCACCTGGATCTACAGTGTCTTTTACAGGATTCTCAGCCAAAGGTTCATGATGGTGGATCTGTGTGAGCAGGGCTACTGTGATAAGTCACTGTTCTTATGTGCTGGAGAAGATCCTTCTTGAAAAAAATTTTTTTTTTTTGTAATCTTTATTTAGTTTTGAAAGACAGGCAGAGTGTGAGCAGGGGAGGAGCAGAAAGAGAGGGAAACACAGAATCCGAAGCAGGCTCCAGGCCCTGAGCTGTCAGCACAGAGCCTGTCGCGGGGCTCTAACTCGCAAACGGTGAGATCATGACCTGAGCCAAAGTCAGACGCTCAACCGACTGAGCCACCCAGGCGCCCCTCCTTCTTTATTTAATTTAAAAAAATTTTTTCTTAATGTTTATTTATTTTTGAGAGAGAGAGAGAGACAGGCAGAGTGTGAAAGAGGGAGGGGAAAAGAGAGGGAGAAATGGAACTTGAAGCAGGCTCCAGGCTCTGAGCTGTCAACACAGAGCCCAATGCAGGGCTTGAACTCACAAATTATGAGATCATAACCTGAGCCAAAGTCAGACGCTTAACCGACTGAGCCACTCAGGCACCCCTGGAGGAGATGCTTCTTATTTTTTTTTTTTATTAAAAAAAATTTTTTTTTTTAATGTTTATTTATTTTTGAGACAGAGAGAGACAGAGCATGAACGGGGGAGGGTCAGAGAGAGGGAGACACAGAATCTGAAACAGGCTCCAGGCTCTGAGCTGTTAGCACAGAGCCCGATGCGGGGCTCAAACTCACGGAGTGTGAGATCATGACCTGAGCCGAAGTCGGCCGCTTAACCGACTGAGCCACCCAGGCACCCCAGGAGATGCTTCTTAATAACTAACACTCCTCTCTCACCCCTGCCCCATGGATTAATGCAAAAAGTTGGATTCAAATTTCTGAGTTTGCACTTGTGAGAAGTAACTGCCATTCTTTGGTACATGGTGTTTTTAACATAAAGAACACTATTGTTCTAAATTCCCACTCTTTGCTCAAATGTTTTTGAGGAAAGAACAGTATGAGTCATCTTTCACAGGACTGGAAATCTAAGTACTTCCCTTTGGAATAGCACACAAATAGCACACATCAAAAATCGCAAGCATCCTCACCATCACGTTTCATGTTCCTGGTATAATGGTAACACAGCGATATAATTACAACAGTGATGATAATGATGATGATGGTGGTGATGGTGATGGTGATGACATGTACCATTTATTGAATGGTGCCAGCCACTGGGCTGAGAATATTTATACATACGCGCATTTTTAATTCTCACAACAATTACATGAGATAGGGTTGAATATCCTCATTTTCCAGACAAGAGAACTAAAAGAGAGATTATAGGGCTTGCCCAATTTTACACAGCTGCGAGCTAGGCTCTGAATCCTGTCTGCTGACTCAGAGAGAGCCTGCTGAATGTCTGTGGTGTGCTGCTTTCGCTAAGTTCATGACATCACCTGCTACAGATGAAGAGCCAGGGTGGGAAAAAGCAATAGGAAGAGAGATGTTTTCTTTTTTAAAAAAAAATTTTTTTTTTCAATGTTTTTTATTTATTTTTGGGACAGAGAGAGACAGAGCATGAAAGGGGGAGGGGCAGAGAGAGAGGGAGACACAGAATCGGAAACAGGCTCCAGGCTCTGAGCCATCAGCCCAGAGCCCGACGCGGGGCTCGAACTCACGGACCGCGAGATCGTGACCTGGCTGAAGTCGGAGGCTTAACTGACTGCGCCACCCAGGCGCCCCAAGAGAGATGTTTTCTAATGGCTGAAACTGATCACTACTGAGGGGGAATTCAAAATTCATTTGTAAGAAGATAAATCTTTTTTTTTTTTTTTTTTTTAGTTTTTCTTTAAATTCCAATTAGTTAACAGAATGTAATATTAGTTTCAGGTGTGCAATCTAGCGCTCCAGCACTTCCACACATCACCTGGTGCTCATCACAACAAGTGCACTCTGCAATCCCCATCACCTATTTAACCCATCCCCCCACCCACCTCCCTTCGTAACCATCAGTTTGTTCTCTGTAGTTAAGAGTCTGTTTCTCTGTTTCTCTCTTTGTCTCTCTCCTTCTCTTTCTCTCTTTCTTCCCCCTTTGCTTGTTTGTTTGTTTTTTTCTTAAGTTCCAACTATGAGTGAAATCGTATGGTTTTTGTCTTTCTCTGACTAATTTATGGCTGAGTAATATTCTATTGTATGTATACACCACTTCTTTACCCTTTCATCATCCAAGGGACACTTGGGCTGTTCTCATAATTTGGTATATATCTTTGAATATATATATCAAATATTTATCATAATTCATATATATCTTTGAATCATTATTATTTTTTTTTTACTCTTTGGGTAAATACCTAGTAGTGATATTGCTGGATCATAGGGTAGTTCTATTTTTAACTTTCTGAGGAAATTCCATACTGTTTTCCACAGTGCCTGCACCAGTTTGCATTCCCACCAACAGTGCAAGAGGGTTCTCCTTTGTCCACATCCTTGACAACACCTGTTGTTTCTTGTGTTGTTGATTTTAGCCATTCTGACAGGTGTGAGGTGATAACTCATTGTAGTTTTGATTTGTATTTCCCTGATGATGAGTGAAGTTGAGCATCTTTTCATGCGTCTATTTGCCACCTGTATGTCTTTAGAAAAATATCTAATTATGTCTTCTGCCCATTTCTTAACTGGATTATTTGTTTTTTGGGTGTTGAGTTTTATAAGTTCTTTGTAGATTTTGGATACTAACCCTTTGTCTGATAGGTCATTTGAAAATATCTTCTCCCGTTCTGTCGGTTGCTTTTTGGTTTTGTTGATTATTTCCTTCACATGCAGAAGCTTTTTATCTTGATGAACTTCCAATAGTTCATTTTTGTTTTTGTTTTCCTTGCCTCTGGAGACATATCTAGAAAGAAGTTGCTATGGCCAACGTTAATGAAATTACTGCCTGTACTCTCCTATAGGATTTTTATGGTTTCTGGTCTCACATTTAGGTCTTTAATCCATTTTGAATTTATTTTTGTGTATGATGTAATAAAGTGGTCCAGTTTTATTCTTTTGCATGTTGCTGTCCAGTTTTCTCAACACCATTTGTTGAAGAGACTGTCTTTTTCCAATTGGATATTCTTTCCTGCTTTGTTGAAGATTAATTGACCATATAGTTGTGGGTTCCTTTCTGGGTTTTCTATTCTGTTCCATTGATCTATGTATAAGAAGACAAATCTTGATCTATAGTTTTTAGAGAATCATTATTGTATTTTCAAGGTTACCTGGAGTCAAGTCCAAGCTTTACCATTTATTACCTGCAAGTTATTTCAGCTGCTGCTGCCGCCTTGACTTCATGTGTAAATGTGTAAATATCTTCTTCACAGAGCTACAGGGAAGATTCAGTGAGTTAGTGGATATAAAGCACATAAAACAGTAGTTGAAACTTAATGTGTCATTGAGAGGATGTAGAAATAATATGGACTTCAATCAGATGGGCTTGTGTTTGAATCCTGACTCTGCTCCTTAATAGGTGTGTGACCTGGGCTGAAATTCTAGACTCTCTGTGCCCAATACATGGCTTGTGTTAATAAATGGGTTTTAAGAACATGACCTGCTATTAATACTGTGTCTGCAGCATTTCCTCTTCTTCTATACTCATTTGTCTTATTTTGATAAGTCCGATTGATGACAGATGACTAAAATCAAGTTGATGCTGCTTGGACTATAGTAGCTCAGACTCCTCCGCCTTAAAGATAACTAGTCCTCAGGATAGTATCTGAAATTAACATCTGGCCGAAAGGGTGCCACAAGTAAAAGAGGGCACTAAAAGAAGAGGGAAACATTAGGAAAAGTGATAATAGTTATCCGCTAGGTATTTTATTTTCTTAACTTCTCAGCAAAGGAATCTGGATTCTAGGTAGGAGGCAAAGATATATGACTACCTGCTGTTGCTGCTTGTAATAAACATCCTGAAGCAGAATGGCTGTTCCTATGGTGCACTGGACAATCCTCTAAGTGTTCCAATACTTCTTCCAAAATTATTCCTCCTCTCTCTCTTCAATAGATATATAAGAGATGATTACCCACAGAAAAGGAAAACACAAATTCAAAAAATTATATGCACCCCTATGTTTAATGTGGCATCATGTACAATAGCTAGGATATGGGAGCAACTCAAGCATCCACGAATAGATAAATGGATAGAAACAAAAACATACATATTCCATCGTACAATTGTGTATATACAATGTAGGGCTCTGTGCTGACAGCTCAGAGCCTGGAGCCTGCTTTGGACTCTGTGTCTCCCCCTCTCTCTGTCCCTCCCCATCTTGTGCTCTCTCTCTCTCTCTCAAAAATAAATAAACTTAAAAAAATAAAAAATAAAAAATAAAAATAAATAAAATATTTAAAAAGTACGAACTTCCAGTTGTAAAATAAATTAAGTCACACAGATGAAAAGTAAAGCATAGGAAATATAATCAATAATATTGTAATAATGTTGCATGGTGATACACTTTTCATGGTGTAATGTATAGAGTATAGAATTGTCGAATGATATGTTGTACACATGAAACTAATATAACATTGTAGGTTAATTATAATTGAATAAAAACAGAAAAGAGTTTGTGATTTCTTTAGGGCCCTGTTCTTAACCAGATGCTACAGAAGAGGGAAATGTGACAAAAGGATTCACCCAAGAGTGTTAGAGACCACTGTGACTGCAGTATACAATGAGCAACCAGAAAGAACTGCAATTTACAAAATAAGATAAAGAAATGCATTTCTAACCTGAGTTTAGGCTGGTAGGCGATTTTCTAAGGCTTCCCACATCTCATGTGGTCTGTTTTTCTCTCAGAAGCCCCAGTAGATTAGGCTTTGTAAATGCACCAGGTGATGCCAGAGCAGGCTAAGTGCAAGGTAGGACTCCAAGGGGTGTGCAGAGATTCACTTCTTTTGGCTTTATGTCTCCATTTGGCACAGGGTCTTTTCCTTAGACACAAACCAACCACATTTAATAGCTTGAGACCAAAATAATATGTTTTAACCTGAATAATGTGAACAGTTATAGCCATGATCTTCTCTTACAATTATTATTTTTTCTGTTCACTAAGGTTAGGCCTGCTTGGTACTGAAGACAGAAAGTTGTTATCCTGTGAAATTTTTGTTATAACAGACCCAAACTCCAAATAACTCAGGCCAAAAGACAAATTTTTGTCTTGAAATTTCTCAAGCCATTGCCCAAATGTCCACTTCCCTTTGAGTTTTATGGAGATGAATGAAAAATATTTCCACTTTGGTGGGTATCAGGGGTTCAGATGAGGGCATATAGAAATCATGATTTGCTGGACTGCCATTCTGCTTTCTGGGATAAAATGTAATCAATTTTAAAGCCTAAGACTTTTTACAATGGAACTGACAGGCCAAAAGCAATTTTCAGTTTTTCACAAGGATCCAGGATGTAGAACTCCCTACCATGCTATTAAACATTTCTTGGCAGGGCCTTGCTAGATGTGCCTGAGAGCTCTTGGCAGAAGCTATAATGGAATCATCCTTTTTCCCTTTATCACCCTAGCAATTCACAGTTGATTTATAATGCTTTCTGTGAAAGGCAATTCTCAGTCCTAAGGGACATCAAAATGAAAAGCCCACCAAATGAAATGTTTAATTTCATCAACCCAAGGATTAAGTAAAAAGTCTTTTTCTCCTTAGGGCTTACAATAGCAAAATAACCTCTGTTAGAGAGACTTGCTTACACGAACACTTGTAAAATAAACTTCTGGCATAGATTATGTGTCATTTAAAATTATAGCAGAGAAAAATATGGGAATGTAAACCTGTTCTATTCATTCTTTATGGGACCACTTGCATTTTTTTCTTTTACTGTAACAAAGAGACTCTGTAGTAGGTCTCAGTATGATAAAAGTTTATTTCTTTTAATTTTTTTAAAATTAATAGACTATTTTTAGAGCAGTTTTAGGTTTACAGAAGAATCAAGCAGAAAGTAGAGAGTTATCATATATCTCCCTTCCTCCTACTCCCTCCCTCACTGCCTCCCCTCCCCACCCCCCCACCATTTCTCCTATTATTAGCATTTTGCATTAGTGTGGCAAATTTATTACAATTGATGAACCAATATTGATCTATTATTATTAAACTTCATAGAATACATTAGGGTTCACTCTTTGTGTTGTACATTCTATGGATTGAACAAGTGTATCATTACATGTATCCACCATTACAGTATCATACAGAATAGTTTCATTGTCCTAAAGATCCCTGTTCTCCACCTATTCATTCCCCCCTCTCCCTTAATCACTGGCAACCACTGAACTTTTTCTGTCTCCATAGTTTTGCCTTTTCCAGAGTGTCATATAGTTGGGATTACACAGTATGTAGCCTTTTCAGAGTGGCTTCTTTATTTTTTTTTTATTTTTTTTTATTGGTAAATTGCTTTAATCAAAAAGTTTTCTGCATATTGAGGCAAACTTCACTACATTTATGACCCATATATATATATACATATATATGTATATATACATATATATATATGTATATATATATATATACATATATGTATATAGATACTATATATACATTTTTTTTTAATATATGAAATTTACTGTCAAATTGGTTTCCATACAACACCCAGTGCTCATCCCAAAAGGTGCCCTCCTCAATACCAATCACCCACCCTGCCCTCCCTCCCACCCCCCATCAACCCTCAGTTTGTTCTCAGTTTTTAACAGTCTCTTACGCTTTGGCTCTCTCCCACTCTAATCTCTTTTTTTTGTTTTCCTTCCCCTCCCCCATGGGTTTCTGTTACGTTTCTCAGGATCCACATAAGAGTGAAACCATATGGTATCTGTCTTTCTCTGTATGGCTTATTTCACTTAGCATCATACTCTCCAGTTCCATCCACGTTGCTACAAAAGGCCATATTTCATTTTTTCTCACTGCCACGTAGTATTCCATTGTGTATATAAACCACAATTTCTTTATCCATTCATCAGTTGATGGACATTTAGGCTCTTTCCATAATTTGGCTATTGTTGAGAGTGCTGCTATAAACATTGGGGTACAAGTGCCCCTATGCATCAGTACTCCTGTATCCCTTGGATAAATTCCTAGCAGTGCTATTGCTAGGTCATAGGGTAGGTCTATTTTTAATTTTCTCAGGAACGTCCACACTGCTTTCCAGAGCGGCTGCACCAATTTGCATTCCCACCAACAGTGCAAGAGGGTTCCTGTTTCTCCACATCCTCTCCAGCATCTACAGTCTCCTGATTTCTTCATTTTGGCCATTCTGACTGGCGTGAGGTGATATATGAGTGTGGTTTTGATTTGTATTTCCCTGATAAGGAGCGACGTTGAACATCTTTTCATGTGCCTGTTGGCCATCCGGATGTCTTCTTTAGAGAAGTGTCTATTCATGTTTTCTGCCCATTTCTTCACTGGGTTATTTGTTTTTCGGGTGTGGAGTTTGGTGAGCTCTTTATAGATTTTGGATACTAGCCCTTTGTCCGATATGTCATTTGCAAATATCTTTTCCCATTCCGTTGGTTGCCTTTTAGTTTTGTTGGTTGTTTCCTTTGCTGTGCAGAAGCTTTTTATCTTCATAAGGTCCCAGTTATTCACTTTTGCTTTTAATTCCCTTGCCTTTGGGGATGTGCCGAGTAAGAGATTGCTACGGCTGAGGTCAGAGAGGTCTTTTCCTGCTTTCTCCTCTAGGGTTTTGATGGTTTCCTGTCTCACATTCAGGTCCTTTATCCATTTTGAGTTTATTTTTGTGAATGGTGTGAGAAAGTGGTCTAGTTTCAACCTTCTGCATGTTGCTGTCCAGTTCTCCCAGCACCATTTGTTAAAGAGACTGTCTTTTTTCCATTGGATGTTCTTTCCTGCTTTGTCAAAGATTAGTTGGCCATACGTTTGTGGGTCTAGTTCTGGGGTTTCTATTCTATTCCATTGGTCTATGTGTCTGTTTTTATGCCAATACCATGCTGTCTTGATGATGACAGCTTTGTAGTAGAGGCTAAAGTCTGGGATTGTGATGCCTCCTGCTTTGGTCTTCTTCTTCAAAATTACTTTGGCTATTCGGGGCCTTTTGTGGTTCCATATGAATTTTAGGATTGCTTGTTCTAGTTTCGAGAAGAATGCTGGTGCAATTTTGATTGGGATTGCATTGAATGTGTAGATAGCTTTGGGTAGTATTGACATTTTGACAATATTTATTCTTCCAATCCGTGAGCAGGGAATGTCTTTCCATTTCTTTATATCTTCTTCAATTTCCTTCATAAGCTTTCTATAGTTTTCAGCATACAGATCTTTTACATCTTTGGTTAGATTTATTCCTAGGTATTTTATGCTTCTTGGTGCAATTGTGAACGGGATCAGTTTCTTTGTCTTTCTGTTGCTTCATTGTTAGTGTCTAAGAATGCAACTGATTTCTGTACATTGATTTTGTATCCTGCAACTTTGCTGAATGCATGTATCAGTTCTAGCAGACTTTTGGTGGAGTCTATCGGATTTTCCATGTATAATATCATGTCATCTGCAAAAAGCGAAAGCTTGACTTCATCTTTGCCAATTTTAATGCCTTTGATTTCCTTTTGTTGTCTGATTGCTGATGCTAGAACTTCCAGCACTATGTTAAACAACAGCGGTGAGAGTGGGCATCCCTGTCATGTTCCTGATCTCAGGGAAAAAGCTCTCAGTTTTTCCCCATTGAGGATGATGTTAGCTGTGGGCTTTTCATAAATGGCTTTTATGATCTTTAAGTATGTTCTTTCTATCCCGACTTTCTCAAGGGTTTTTATTAAGAAAGGGTGCTGGATTTTGTCAAAGGCCTTTTCTGCATCGATTGACAGGATCATATGGTTCTTCTCTTTTTTTTTGTTAATGTGATGTATCACGTTGATTGATTTGTGAATGTTGAACCAGCCCTGCATCCCAGGAATGAATCCCACTTGATCATGGTGAATAATTCTTTTTATATGCTGTTGAATTCGATTTGCTAGTATCTTATTGAGAATTTTTGCATCCATATTCATCAGAGATATTGGCCTGTAGTTCTCTTTTTTTACTGGGTCTCTGTCTGGTTTAGGATTCAAAGTAATACTGGCTTCATAGAATGAGTCTGGAAGTTTTCCTTCCCTTTCTATTTCTTGGAATAGCTTGAGAAGGATAGGTATTATCTCTGCTTTAAACGTCTGGTAGAACTCCCCTGGGAAGCCATCTGGTCCTGGACTCTTATTTGTTGGGAGATTTTTGATAACCGATTCAATTTCTTCGCTGGTTATGGGTCTGTTCAAGCTTTCTATTTCCTCCTGATTGAGTTTTGGAAGAGTGTGGGTGTTTAGGAATTTGTCCATTTCTTCCAGGTTGTCCAATTTGTTGGCATATAATTTTTCATAGTATTCCCTGATAATTGTTTGTATCTCTGAGGGATTGGTTGTAATCATTCCATTTTCATTCATGATTTTATCTATTTGGGTCATCTCCTTTTTCTTTTTGAGAAGCCTGGCTAGAGGTTTGTCAATTTTGTTTATTTTTCAAAAAACCAACTCTTGGTTTCGTTGATATGCTCTACAGTTTTTTTTAGATTCGATATTGTTTATTTCTGCTCTGATCTTTATTATTTCTCTTCTTCTGCTGGGTTTAGGCTGCCTTTGCTGTTCTGCTTCTATTTCCTTTAGGTGTGCTGTTAGATTTTGTATTTGGGATTTTTCTTGTTTCTTGAGATAGGCCTGGATTGCAATGTATTTTCCTCTCAGGACTGCCTTCGCTGCATCCCAAAGCGTTTGGATTGTTGTATTTTCATTTTCGTTTGTTTCCATATATTTTTTAATTTCTTCTCTAATTGCCTGGTTGACCCACTCATTCGTTAGTAGGGTGTTCTTTAACCTCCATGCTTTTGGAGGTTTTCCAGACTTTTTCCTGTGGTTGATTTCAAGCTTCATAGCATTGTGGTCTGAAAGTATGCATGGTATAATTTCAATTCTTGTAAACTTATGAAGGGCTGTTTTGTGACCCAGTATATGATCTATCTTGGAGAATGTTCCATGTGCACTCGAGAAGAAAGTATATTCTGTTGCTTTGGGATGCAGAGTTCTAAATATATCTGTCAAGTCCATCTGATCCAATGTATCATTCAGGGCCCTTGTTGCTTTATTGACCGTGTGTCTAGATGATCTATCCATTTCTGTAAGTGGGGTGTTAAAGTCCCCTGCAATGACCACATTCTTATCAATAAGGTTGCTTATGTTTATGAGTAATTGTTTTGTATATCTGGGGGCTCTGGTATTCGGCGCATAGACATTTATAATTGTTAGCTCTTCCTGATGGATAGACCCTGTGATTATTATATAATGCCCTTCTTCATCTCTTGTTACAGCCTTTAATTTAAAGTCTAGTTTGTCTGATATAAGTATGGCTACTCCAGCTTTCTTTTGGCTTCCAGTAGCATGATAAATAGTTCTCCATCCCCTCACTCTCAATCTAAAGGTGTCCTCAGATCTAAAATGAGTCTCTTGTAGACAGCAAATAGATGGGTCTTGTTTTTTAATCCATTCTGATACCCTATGTCTTTTGGTTGGCGCATTTAATCCATTTACATTCAGTGTTATTATAGAAAGATACGGGTTTAGAGTCATTGTGATGTCTGTATGTTTTATGCTTGTAGGGATGTCTCTGGTACTTTGTCTCACAGGATCCCCCTTAGGATCTCTTGTAGGGCTGGTTTCGTGGTGACAAATTCCTTCAGTTTTTGTTTGTTTGGGAAGACCTTTATCTCTCCTTCTATTCTAAATGAAAGACTTGCTGGATAAAGGATTCTCGGCTGCATATTTTTTCTGTTTAGCACACTGAAGATATCGTGCCAAGCCTTTCTGGCCTGCCAAGTTTCAAAGGAGAGATCAGTCATGAGTCTTATAGGTCTCCCTTTATATGTGAGGGCACGTTTATCCCTTGCTGCTTTCAGAATTTTCTCTTTATCCTTGTATTTTGCCAGTTTCACTATGATATGTCGTGCAGAAGATCGATTCAAGTTACGTCTGAAGGGAGTTCTCTGTGCCTCTTGGATTTCAATGCCTTTTTCCTTCCCCAGTTCAGGGAAGTTCTCAGCTATAATTTCTTCAAGCATCCCTTCAGCACCTTTCCCTCTCTCTTCCTCCTCTGGGATACCAATTATGCGTATATTATTTCTTTTTAGTGTATCATTTAGTTCTCTAATTTTTCCCTCATACTCCTGGATTTTTTTATCTCTCTTTCTCTCAGCTTCCTCTTTTTCCATAAATTTATCTTCTAGTTCACCTATTCTCTCCTCTGCCTCTTCAATCCGAGCTGTCATCGTTTCCATTTTGTTTTGCATTTTGTTTAATGTGCTTTTCAGCTCCTCGTGACTGTTCCTTAGTCCCTTGATCTCTGTGGCAAGAGATTCTCTGCCGTCCTGTATACTGTTTTCAAGCCCAGCGATTAATTTTATGACTATTATTCTGAATTCACTTTCTGTTATATTATTTAAATCCTTTTTGATCAGTTCATTAGCTGTTGTTATTTCCTGGAGATTCTTCTGAGGGGAGTTCTTCCGTTTGGTCATTTTGGATAGTCCCTGGCGTGGTGAGGACCTGCAGGGCACTTCCTCCGTGCTGTGGTGTATAACTGGAGTTGGTGGGCGGGGCCGCAGTCCGACCTGATGTCTGCCTCCAGCCCACGGCTGGGGCCACAGTCAGACTGGTGTGTGCCTTCTCTTCCCCTCTCCTAGGGGCGGGATTCACTGTGGGGTGGCGTGGCCTGTCTGGGCTACTTGCACACTGCCAGGCTTGTGGTGCTGGGGATCTGGCGTATTAGCTGGGGTGGGTAGGCAAGGTGCACGGGGGCAGGAGGGGCAGGCTTAGCTCGCTTCTCCTTAGGTGATCCACTTCAGGAGGGGCCCTGTGGCAGCGGGAGGGAGTCAGATCCGCTGCCGGAGGTTTGGCTCCGCAGAAGCACAGAGTTGGGTGTTTGCGCGGAGCGAGCAAGTTCCCTGGCAGGAACTGGTTCTCTTTGGGATTTTGGCTGGGGGATGGGCGAGGGAGATGGTGCTGGTGAGCGCCTTTGTTCCCCGCCAAGCTGAGCTCTGCCCTCTGGGGGCTCAGCAGCTCTCCCTCCCTTTGTCCTCCAGCCTTCCCGCTTTCTGAGCAGAGCTGTTAACTTATGACCTCCCAGACGCTAAGTTGCGCTTGCTGTCGGAACACAGTCCGTCCGGCCCCTCCGCTTTTGCCAGCCATTCTCGGGGGCTCTGCTTGGCCGGCGAGCTGCCCCTCCGCCCCGGCTCCCTCCCGCCAGTCCGTGGAGCGCGCACTGCCTCGCAGCCCTTCCTACCCTCTTCCGTGGGCCTCTCGTCTGCGCTTGGCTCCGGAGACTCCGTTCTGCTAATCCTCTGGCGGTTTTCTGGGTTCTTTAGGCAGGTGTAGGTGGAATCTAAGTGATCAGCAGGACGTGCGGTGAGCCCAGCGTCCTCCTACGCCGCCATCTTCCCTCCTCCAGTGTTAAGTCTAGTGCACGGATTTCTGTCATATGGCTCTTGCTGTCAGGTCTGTTGTGGACTGCTGGGGTTCATCCTTCTAGTGACAGTTTACCAGAGAAGTGCCACAAGACTAAGATTCCACTCTGTCTTTGTGGCTCTGCCCTTGTCTTTCTTTATTTTTTTTTAGTTAAAAAAAATTTAAGAGAGAAACAGCACGAGTGGGGGAGAAGGGCAGAGGTAGAGAGAGAGAATCTTAAGTAGGCTCTATGCTCAGCACAGAGCCTGATGTGGGGCTCAATCCCATTACCCTGGGATCGTGACCTGAGCCAAAATCAAGTCAGATGCTCAACAGACTGAGCCACCCAGGTGCCCCACAGACTGGCTTCTTTCATTTAGTGATACGCATTTAAGGTTCATTCATCTTCTTGTGACCTGAGTTTATTTAATTTTTTAAAGATTTTTAAAAAAATTTATTTATTTTGAGAGCAAAAGCCTATGTGCATGAGTTGGGGACGGGTAGAGAGAGAGGGAGAGAGAGAATCCCAAGCAGATTCCGTGCTGTCAGTGCAGAGCCTGACTCAGGGCTTGATCCCACAAACCATGAGATCAAAACCTGAGCTGAAATCAAGAATTGCCGCTTAACCACCTGGGCCACCCAGGTCCCCTATTTAAGATTTTATTTTTAAGTAATCTTGGTATCCAACATGGGGCTTAAACTCACAACCCTGAGCTCAAGAGTTGCATGCTTTACTGACTGAACCAGCCAGGTGTCCCCAGTTTATTTTTATTGCTGAATAATGTTTCATAGTGTTTCATAGTGTTCATAACAGTTTGTTTATCTGTTCACCTACTAAAGGATGTCTTGGTGGCTTTCAAGTTTTGGCAATTATGAATAAAGCTGCTATCAACATTTGCATGCAGATTTTTGTGTGGACATAAGTTTTCAACTCATTTGGGTAGATATCAAGGAGTGTGAGTGCTTGATCACACAGGAGACATGTTTGGTTTTACAAGGTCCTGTCAAACTGTCTTCTAAAGTGACTGTAATGTTTCACTACCCACCAACAAGTAAGAGTTCCTGTTGTTCCACATCTTGGCATCGTTTGGTGTTGTTAATGTGTTTAGACTTTAGCCATTCCAGTAGGTACATAGTGACATCTCACTATTGTCTTAATTTGTGTACATGCATTTTAAAGTGTCTTAAAACATATTGCTACCTTTTGATCAACAATGCTTAACCTGAAGTTGACAGATCAGATTTAGGACCTTTGTGCAATTGTGTGTAAAGTTGCGTGTGATTTTTTTGGGAACATGGGACTTATATTTATTGTTGGAATTTAAGGGAAGCTTATCAACCACAAAGACAATCCATTTTAGAGCATTGTACTATTATTATTTTTTAATCCAATTAACTCTTAGATTATTTCTCAGATTCCAGGCTTTTAAAAGATTAGATCATGGGCAATTGTGTTCATTATCATCCAACATGTTTTAGAGCATCTTTAAGGTGACAAGCACAAATATTAGATACTAGAGATATAGAGCTCAACAACTCATGATGTCTGTTCTTAAGAAATTCAAGCTGGTGTAATTCATGCTATCATTAATCATAGAGGAAGACTCAAATCGCTCTGTCATGTTGAAGATTAACTCTGGGTGCTCAGTCCTGGTTGTGCCAGTAGATGTCATTATAGTGTAGGCCAACTAACTGATCTGCTAACATGAAGGCATGGAATTGAGAAAGGTCTTTTTTGTGTGTGTGTCCTGATGCATGGTGTACATACATATTAAAAAAGCATCATGTGGACTTTTTTCTTCTACTGACACAGACATAGAGCTGCCATGAGTTTAAATCATGGTTATTTTGAAAGTTAAAGGAGATTTTGAAGATTAAATAAAAAAATATTTATGCAAAGGGAATATGTATAACCAACAATATAACTCCTAATATATAGTGTAGTTGGCAAGTTGAGCCTATTAAACTTTCAACATGATCTTGAGGTTTATTAAAGCCTCCATGTGAAGAAAACCCAATAATAATCATTACAATAATAATCATTTAACAACATTGGCTTTTCTCCTATAAAACCCAGAGACAAATTGAATGCTTCTAGTAGCAGTGAAAGATTTAAATTTTAGTGGTTATGTCATATATGTTGTTTCAGAGAGTATTCAATGGTGAAATAAGAATTTTTTACAAGGAAAAGATGAACTAAAAATCAGAAGTCTTGTTTTAATTTTTAGAGTGCTCATTCATTGATTAAATAAATTATGCTAATGCCCAAGATTTTCCAAGCCTTTTACAAGCATTGCAAACACAAAGGTGAATAAATTATATACCCTGCCTATAAGGAGATTTTATTCTAGTGAAAGTGAATTCTGTTTTTATCTTTGAAAACAAAAATTAGATTAGCAATTACATAGACCCAGACTCAATCCGATTTAATATGTGTTTTAGCTAGTAAGCCATTAAGAAATCAGTAAGATACACTAATACACAATTCTGCGGCTTAGAATTTTTCTTTAATATTAAGGGGTTAAGGTTCTGGATTCAGTTACTAAACCAATGAATACGTCTAACTTACTGCTGGGCATCCATATCCTAAAGAGGTTTTTTTTTTTTTTTTTTTTTTTAATATTTATTTATTTTTGGGAGACAGAGAGACAGAGTGGAGGAGAGGCAGAGAGAGAGGGACACGAGGATCTGAGGCAGGCTCCAGGCTCTGATCCGTCAGCACAGAGCCTGACGTGGGGCTCAAACCCACGAACCACAGGATCATGACCTGGGCTGAAGTCGGATGCTCAACTGACTAAGCCACCCAGGCACCCCCCTTTTTTCTCCCCATATCCTAAAGAGGTTTTGCCAATGCACACTCTTTTTCATGTTGGGAGTCACCTTGAAGAGGCCACTTTGTGTTGGGGCACCTGGGTGGCTCAGTAGGTTAAGCATCCGACTTCGGCTCAGGTCATGATCTCATGGTTTGTGGGTTTGAGCCCCACGTTGGACTCTGTGCTGATGGCTCAGAGCCTGGAGTCTGCTTCAGATTTTGTGTCTCCCTCTCTCTCTGCCCCTCCCCTGCTCGTGCTCTGTCTCTCTCTGTCTTTCAAAACTAAATAAATGTTTAAAAAATTAAAAAAAAAAGAGGCTACTTTGTTTCAACGTGTTCATCAAGTAAGTGGGTGAAAATCAAAAAGCTGTCTAATTTGTAGTGGGAAGGTTGACATAGGAAACTAATTTGGTGAGGTCAGCATTATCCTGGTACTGAAACCAGACAAAACTATTGCAAGAAAATAAAACTAACAACCAATATCCTGCATAAACATAGACCCCCCAAGTTCCCAACAAAGTATTAGCAAATCAAATCCAGCAATATATCAAAAAGATAATGTATCTTGAGCAAAAGAAGTCAGGGTGGCTCAGTCAAGCTAAATCACTGCAATTCACCATATCAATGGACTAAAGAAAGAAAACTTAAATGATCATCTCAATAGATGCAGAAAAACATTGGGTAAAATTCAGTATTTATTCATGATAAATACTCAGAGTAGAAATAGAAAGGAACTTCCTCAATATAATAAAGGACATCTATGAAAAACTTATAGCTAGCATCATACTTAGTGGTGAAAGACTGAATGCTTTCCTTTAAGATCAAGAACAAAGGAGAATATATACTCTTTACCACTGGTATTTAACACCTCACTGGTGGTTGTAGCCAGTACAATAAGGAAAGAAAAAAAAATGCAAAGAGATTGAAAAGAAAGAAATAATACTGTCTCTACATACAGGTAATGATTGTCTAGAAAAGAAATCCCAAGGAATTTATAAATTAGCTATTGGAACTAATAAGTGAATTTAGCAGGCTTGCAGGATACATGCTTAATACATAAAAATCAATTGTATTTCTATATGTTAGCTAAGAACAATTGAAATTGAAATAAATTTCAATTTACTTAACAATAGAACTAAAATCATTAAATACTTATGTATAAATCTAACAAAATATGTATAAGATTTGTATATTGAAAATTATAAAACATTGATAATAGAATAAAATCTCTAAAGAGAGAAGTATCTGTGTTCATAGTTTGGAAGAATCACTATTGTTAAGATGCCAATTCTTCCCAAATTGATTATTGATTCGGTACAATCCTAATAAAAGTTCTTACAATAATCCAGTTAAAAAATAGGCAGTAAATAGACATTCTTCCAAAGAAGACATACAGATGGCCAACAGACACGTGAAATGATGCTCAACATCAGTCATCATCAGGGAAATACAAATCAAAACTATAATGAGATATCACGTCACACCTGTCAGAATGGCTAAAATTAACAACACAGGAAACAGCAGCTATTGGCAAGGATGTGGAGAAAAGGAAGCCCTCTTACTCTGTTGGTGGAAATACAAATTGGTGCAGCCATTCTGAAAACACTGTGGAGGTTCCTCATAAAGTTAAAAGTAGAACAATTCTATGACCCAGCAATTACACTACTAGGTATTTACCTAAAGGATACAAAAATAATGATTTGAATGGATACATGCATCCCAATGTTTACAGCAGTATCTTCAAGAGCCAAATTATGGAAAGACCCCAAATGTCCATCGACTGGTGAATGGATAAAGAAGAAGTGTATACACACACACACGCACGCACACCCACCCACCCATCCACCCCCCCCCACACACACACACTGGAATATTATTCAGCTATAAAAAGGAATGAAATCTTGCCATTTGCAATGATGTTGTCGGAGCTAGAGTGCATTATGCTCAGTGAAATAGGTCAATCAGAGAAAGACAAATACCATATGGTTTTCAGTCATATGTGGAATTTAAAAAATGTAAAAGATGAACATGGGGGGTGGGTGGAAGAGAGAGGCAAACCCTAAAACAGACTCTTCACTACAGAGAACACACTGAGGGTTGCTAGAGAGGAGGTGAGTGAGGAGACGGGTTAAATGGGTGATGGGTATTAAGGAGGGCACTTGTTGTGATGAGTACTGGGTGTATGTAAGTGATGAATCACTAAATCCTATGCCTGAAACTAATATCACACTGTATGTTAACTAACCGGAATTTAAATAAAAACGTGGCAGAAAAAAAGAAAAATAAAACAAAACAAAAAATCCTTACAAGCCATAGTAATCAAGATAGCGTGGTATTGATAAACGGATAGACACAGATCAATGAAACAGACTGCAGCAAGAATTGTCAGACTACAGCTTGAAGGCCTAATCTAGCTTGCTGCCTATTTTGTAAGTAAAGTTTTATTGAAATATAGCCAGATTCATTTGTTCACATGTTGTCTTTGGCTATTGAGTAGTTACAGCAGAGACTGTATGGCCTGCAAAATCTAAAATATTTCTTATCTGTCCCTTTACAGGAAAGGTTGTCTAACTCCTAAAATAGAATCCAGATATAGAATCTCATATATGGTCAATTGGTTTTTGACAAATGTCCTGAAGCAATTCAATAGAGAAAGTACAGACTTTAAATACATGCAGCTGCAACAATAAATGCTAGACATATATGTATAAAAATAGGAACCTTGACCCATATCTTACAGCCTTTTAAAAACTTAACTCAAAATAGATCATAGATCTAAATGTACATCTTAAACTATAAATCTCTAGAAGAAAACATGTGAAAATTTGCGCTAGGCAAACAGTTCTCAATTAGCATCCAAAAAGTACAAACTAGGAAAGAAAAAGTTGATATACTGGACTTGATTAAAATTTTAAAAAACGTATTCTTCAAAAGAGACTGCTAAGAAAGTAAAAAAGAAGCCACTGGGGAAAAAAAAATTTACAAACACTATCTAATAAAAGACTGATTTCTTTAATATGTAAAGAACTCTCACAACTCAATAATAAAACAGACAACCTGATTTAAAAAATCGACAACTTATTTGAACAAACATTTCACAAAATGAGATACAGATGGCAAATAAACACTGAAAATATGTTTAGTCATAAGGGAAATGTAAATTAAAATCACAGTGAGATATTACTACAGACTTCTTGTGCTGCCAACGATGCTGTGCCTCTGGATCTGTCATACATTGTGGGTGGAATATAAAATGGTGCAGACACTTTGAAAAAACTGTGTGATGGTTTCTTATAAAATCAAACATGTACTTACTACACAACCTAACTTACCTTCTAGGTCTTTACCCAAAAGAAATAAACACATAGGTCCACACAAAAACCTGTACATGAATATTTATAGCAGCTTTATTCATAACCATCCCAAACTGCAAACAACCCAAATGGTCATCAACTTGTAAAGGGATAAGTATAAACTATGGTATATCTGTACTGTGTACACATATACTGTGATACATCCCATACCATGAATTCCATGCAATGCAATACTACTCCACAACAAAAAGGACAAACCTTAATTGCATTATGCTAACCAAAGAAAAGCTAGCCTTATAAGGCCACACACTATCTGTTTTAATTTATATGGTACCCTGGAAAAGTTAAAACCATAGGACAGCCATAGGCTAGGGATTGACTATAAAGGGGCACCCGGGAAATTTTTTAAGTGGTAAAGATGTTTTATGTCTTTTTCAAATATTTATTTATTTATTTTGAGAGAGAGAGACAGAGAGAGAGAGAGAGAGAGAGAGTGCAAGCAGGGGAAAGGCAGAGAGAGAGAGAGAGAGAGAGAGTGTGTGCAAGCAGGGGAAAGGCAGAGAGAGAGAGAGAGAGAGAGAGAGAGAGCGAGCATCTGAAGCAGGCTCCGCACCACCAGCATAGAGCCCCACATGGGGCTCAAACTCACAAACCATGAGATCATGATCTGAGCTGAAACCAAGAGTTTGATGCTTAACCATCTGAGACACCCAGGCACCCTGAAATGTTTTATATCTTAATTGTAGTGGTGGTTATATGGCTGAATGTATTTATCAGAATTCATAAAATTATTCATCTGAAAAAGGTGCATTTTACTCTATGCAAATTATATCCCAGTAAACTTTATTTAAAAATGGCTACCAGGTAAGAAAAAAGATTTTGAGTAAACATTGAAAAGCTGGTTAACTGCTGCTGGGAGGAAACTCAAAACAGATGAAGCTAATTCAAGCTAGAAATTTAGAAGAAATTCAGAATCCCACATAAACATTTTCATGTTCAAACATTTGGATCTATGAGGTCTCAGGGAATAGTAAGGGTCTATGGTGTATATCATAAAGTGCAAGAGTCTAATAATCTATTTTTCACGTAAGAGACTTGCAGGCATCCAAGGGAGTAGGTAAGTAGCTCTGCCTAGAGGCTCAGGCAAGCTGAACAGAGATAATGATGTTACCTGCTGAGTAGCTTCTTCAAGGATGAGACAAGAATAAAAATGGGCACCTCGGTGGCTCAGTTAGTTAAGCATCCAACTTCAGCTCAGGTCATGATCTCATGGTTCATGAGTTGGAGCTCCACGTTGGGCTCTGTGCTGACAGCTCGATCCTGGAGCCTACTTCGGATTCTGTGCCTCCTTCTCTCTCTGCCCCTTTCCCACTTGCACTCTGTTTCTCTCTCTCTCTCAAAAATAAATAAACATTAAAAAAAAGAATAAAATTGAAGAGACAGACATTGTAGAAGAAGGAACAACCTAAGATATTAAGACATGAGAGAGTAAGATATCTTCTAGGAAAGGTAATAAGCATTTTTGAAAGTTCAAAATGCAGTTATTCATTGTATTACACAATTATTACTTTTATCTTGCTTAATTTGTTCCATTCATTTATTCCACACATTCTTGATTATCTACTTTGTGCCGGGTACCAGGTACAGCTTAGGGAGATAAAGATAAATAAGATATAATTTCTGTTCTCCAGGAGCTTATGGGCAAGTAGTTCTCCCCCCATCTCCACTCCCCCCAAAGTGTTACAAGATTTTTAAATAGGGGCATGTGCATGCATATGCAAGTTTCTCAGAGAATAGAGGATCTAACTCAAATGGTGGCTGTGAGCAACCAGTAGTGAAAGAGTAAACTTGACAAAAAAAAAGGATTTTCAAGCTGACTCTTGAAGTATGATGAATGTCTGTCAAATAGACTTGCAAGGTGGAAGGAATAGCATATGTAAAAACATAGCAGCAGAACAGAACATGGCACTTGGAGAAGATGATGAGTTGTTAAATATGGCTAGAGAGCAAAGGGCAAGGTGCATTTGAATGCATAGACAAAGAAATGTGACTAGAAAAGTGGACAAAAGTGTTTGCATGCCAAGCTAAGGAATTTGGACTTCTCCTACAGACAGTTGGGAGCTACTGAAATATTCTACTCAAAGTAATGACGTGATCAGATTCAAGTGTTAAAATACAATTTTTCCAGCTTTTTGGAATGTGATTCAAAAATAGAAGAAGGTAGAAATGGGGAAACCAGTTTTACAATTGCTGCAAAATGTAATTGTGGGATGCTGGAGACCTGGCGAGTGACCCTGCAAGTATAGATTAAGGGGCACTTTCAAAAGATATCTGAGAGAACAAACTGATGGACTTGTGAATCACCTGCAGGTGCATGGGGGAGAGGAGCAGTGAGGGAGAAATGGAATTCAGTATGTCTACCACAGCTCTGGTTTGAGTGGTGGGATGGTGAAGCCATTAACTGGGTTAAGTTATAGAAGAAAGAACAAATTCTCTCTCTCTCTCTCTCTTTTGTTTTAATTTGAGATACAGAGAGGGAGAGTGAGAGAGCGCATACATAAGTGAGGCAGGGACAGAGAGAGAGAGAGAGAGAGAGAGAGAGAGAATCTCAAGCAGGCTCCATGGTCAGCTCAACTTGGAGCCTGATGTGGGGTCAATCTCATGACCTGAACGAGATCATGAACTGAACTGAAGAGTTGGATGCTTAACTGACTGAGCTGCCCAGGCACCCTAGAAAGAGAAAATTATTATTATTTTTTTAAGTTTGTTTATTTTTGAAGGGGAGAGAGACAGAGCATGAGTGGGGGAAGAGCAGAGAGAGAGGAAGACACAGAATCCGAAGCAGGCTCCAGGCTCTGAGCTGTCATCACAGAGCCTGACGTGGTGCTCGAACTCACGAACTACGAGATCATGACTTGAGCCGAAGTCAGATGCTTAACCGACTCAGCCACCCAGGTGCCCCAAAAAAGCATATTCTAAACATGGTTGTTTAATAAAATCAATTTTCTCACATAGGAGGTCTAAAAACAGTATAAATTTAAATTAGAGAATAATGTAAAAAAATATTCTGGATCCTATTCTCCTCTTTCCCAGCTAAGGACATATTTCTTTGCTCCTTCACATTCAAATACATACTGACATACAAAAACAGAACGGAATCTAAGACCTTGCAAACCATGTCCAATTACTCCTGAACTGTTTCACTAGTGATACAATGGTTACCTTAGAAATGAGATAAATAGAAAGTTGTTTCCTTTTGTGTTTTGAGTAATTGTCTTGTTGCCTAGGATGATAAGTTCTAGCCTTGAGCTCTCTGTGAAACGGTATCAACTTTTTCTTTGTTGGTTCACTTCATTCTTCATTTCAAAAGAAATCTCAAAACACTTTGTTCCAAGTTTCTTTTCAATGCCTCTGTCTTCAATATCTTCTATAGCAATAGTTATAGAATGTCTAGTACATGTCAGGCATATGCTAGGTGCTTCAGAGGTAGTATTTCTTTTGATTCTCAGTAGCACTAGGAGGTACAAGTTATTTATTTAAAAGATGAAGAAACTCTGTGAGTTTAAGAATCTTGTCCCAGGGGCACCTGGGTGGCTCAGTTGGTTAGGCATCCAACTGTTGGTTTAGGCTCAGATCATGATCTCATGGTTTTGTGAGTTGAAGCCCCACATCAGGCTCTGTGCTGGCAGCTCGGAGTCTGCTTGGGATTCTCGCTTTCCCTCTCTCTCTCTGCCCCTCCCACATTCACGCTGTCTCTGTCTCTCTCAAAATAAATAAATAAAATTAAACAATTAAAAAAAAAAGAAGAATCTTGCCCCAAATTCCCTAACTGGTTAGTGAAATGAACCAGTATTTGCACTTGGGTCTGGCTGACTCTAAAGCCCTTGAAATTTCCATTATGTCACACTGATTAGTGTGATGTATACAGAAAATAATATATATCTTCTATATATAGAAAAATAAAATTTTTTTATTTTATTTTATTTTTTTTATTTGAGAGAGAGTGCACGTAAGTTGGGGAGAGAGATGGAGGGAGAGAGAGAGAGGGAGAGAGAGGGAGAGAGACAGACAGAGAGAGAGAATCCTAAGCAGGCTTCATGCTTAGTGTGGAGCCTGATGTGTAGCTTGATCCCACAACAATGGGATCATGACCTGAGCTGAAATCAAGAGTCAGCCGCTCAACAAACTGACCCAACCAGAATCCTGAAAAATAAAAACTTTTTAATGGAAAATTTTAAACAGAAACAATAGATTAGGGGATGGTATAATGAACCTCCCTGTACCATTCACCCAACTTCTCCAAATATTAACTCATAGCCAACCTTGTTTCATCTTTACACACTTACTTTTTCTCCACTCTCTCCCTCTACCACTGAATTATTTTATACCAAATCCCAGACATCATATCATTTCATCTGTAGATATTTTTGTATGTAGGTTTAAAAGATAAATATTCTTTAAAAAAAAAACCAATCACAATACCATTATTACATCAAAAGAAATAGGCAATGAATTCCTTAACATCATGAAATCTGCAGTCAGTGTCTCTATTTCCCTGATTGTCTTATACATTGTTTTAAATAGCTGGTTGTTTGTATTAGGGTCATTGGAACTAATTTTTACTTGAGGTACATAGGTTAAATTAGTTAAAACACCAGCTCATTTTGGTCTATCATCACATCCACATGCATGGGAGCTAGGAGGAACTCAGTGTCAAATTGTAGATGAACTACTGAATCAGTGAGTGATTTGTAGGTCTCTATTTCTTTTTAAATTGAGATGTAATTGACATTGTATTAGTTTCATGCATACAACATAATGACTTGACATTAGTATATATTGTGAAACGATCCCCACAGTAAGTCTAGTTAACATTTAGCATCACACAGCTACAACTTTTTCCTTGTGCTGAAAACTTATAAGATCTACTCTCTTAGTAACTTTTACATATATAGTACGGTATTATTAACCATAGTAATCATGCTGCACATTACATCCTCAGGGCTTATTTATTTTATAACTGGAAAATTGAACCTTTTGACCCCCTTTACCTATTTCTGATATAGACCAGGGCAGACATGGGCAGAAGTCAAATCCTCTTTGTGATCTGTGTGAAGTGAATCATTATTTTGACACCTTAACCAATATGCAAAGTTTCATGGTGTTTGACCACCTATGACAAATGAAATTATCTTCATTTCTTTTGCTAACTGCTTTAAAAACAAGATGAGGAATTAACCAAGGGCAGAATGTTAATGTAGATTTTCTATCAGATTAAAATGTCACACAATAAAAAAATGTAAAAGCTGTACATATGTAGTTTTTCCACAACATCTAGTGATGCCCAGGTATTAGAATCTGTCTCATGGTGGTCAAGTTTTTGGCTTACGTAATGTTTGTCTCTAATGCCCTCCTTCTCTTTGTCCTTCTTCCCCAGCTCCCTTTTGGCTGGGGTCCATGTTTACCTATGTCTTCCTAGAGACTCCCCTACTAAAAACACCTAGTTAGTCTTGATCTGATTCCAAATTCACCCATTGTCTAAATTGCCCATCCTTTACTTCATCCTCCAGTACAAAGCCCTTTTCCCAAAGATAAGCAAATGTAATGGAAAGCCTGTAGGCTTTGGAGTCAGACAGGAATGAAGTGGAATCCCATCTCTACTACTCTGTGACCTTGTCCAAGTTGATTAACTTTCTAAACATTGGTTTTGAGATTAACTAGTGGGTTGTTGGCAGCAATAGAATAGTTATGCACCCTTTAACTTTCAGGTAGCACCTTCAACCAAACCTTCTTTTGTATGACGAATCAAAAAGATCAGTCCAGGTTCCAAGGTCTGGATGGGTGGCTCCGTGTGTACATAGAGTAGTGGTAGAGACTCAGAGGTGGGCAGAGAGAAGACATGCTGTCAACTAGCCCTTCTTCATTTTGTTTTGTTTTTTAAAAAGACCGAGACTCATATGCCACCTTCCCACAGCTACTGCCTCAAATCACCAAAGCAAAATGCCCTCCTTCTCTCTACACACCCCTTTCATAACTTGTATTCCCTTTTCAGATTCCTTGAGAAGTTCTCTGAGACCTGATTTGGAGGTGGGAGGTTTGCTTCATTTCATCAACCACTAGAAAAGGCCTTGCATAGGGCCTTCATATCAGGAATTGGAGGAAAAAAAATCTTTTAAATATTCAGTTATTGGTATTTCATAGCATGGCCATAGGCAAGCAGAGGTGAATCCAGGACTGCCTGAGTGGAGTTGCTTATTGTATGATTCAGTAGATTGTTCTGGGGTCCTTCCTGTCACATTTGAAATAAGCCTTCTTCTGGCAGCCACTAAGTGAGAACCCAATTCTCTAGCCTCTTCAAGGCAGATTTTAAAATGGTGCTGTGGGAAGCCCTTGGGTTCCAATGATGATGGAGAAGAGGGTAGGACACCAGAGGGTCTAGAGGCACTCCATTTTTGTTCTGTAAGTTCTACTTTGTTCTTTGAGTCTAATGGAAATATTTGGAAAAAGGACACAGTTTTGCTACTACACACACACACACACACACACACACACACACATGCACACACAGAACACACTGGCAAACCACTGTTTTGGATATTCCGCTCAAGGGAAAGTTAACGAAGGAGAATGGGGAGAGGAAGCAGGCAAGGAAGAGGCAGCAAGACCCGTGAACTTGTCCTTACTATGACATTATATTACTAGTATTAGGTGTTCCCAATGAAGTTAAGAAAATATATGTGTTTCCGTTCATGTGTGGTTGGTAGAACCTTTTCAGTGGTTCTCAACTCTGTTTGCACATTGTAATTATCTGAGGAGTTTTATAAAAAATATCAGTGCCTGGGTTTCACCCTACAGAGGTCTGACAATGCTTTGTTATTAACCCACCTCTGGTATCTTAATTAAAAACATATATCCACATTGTAACATTTGAACAATTATGTATTATATAAATATACATATATAAAATATGTGTATATTATATATAAAAATTATATAGGGAAACTTGACACAATTCTAGAGTTGAATTATTAAGAATGACTGCTGATAATGACATTTTTGGATGTTTTCTCAATTTTATATTCTTCTCTGCTCATGAAGACCCAAGATAAATGGCCATAGGCTTCCCTGGCATTGTGTTAGATAAGGAGGGGCCATAAAACAAACTTTTATCATTTTGTGTTTTCTTTATCAACCCGAGGGATAATAACATACATTTATCTGCATGATCTATTCCTGCCTCCTGGTTACAATAAAGGCATTTAGAGAGTTATCCTCTGGGCAAATTGTCTGATGTCAAACATTTGCTTCAAAATATAACTATAAAGGGTATTGGTCATGGTCTTGGAACCCACAAGCCCATAAATGTCCACTCTGCTTGAATAATGTTGCAGGAAGGTACAAGCATTAAATAAATTCAGAAGCCATTTACTGTAAATTTATTCCAAAAGTCTCTGTTGTTTTCAAGATGACACAATTAAACAGCCCACAATGAACTATAGCATTTGAAGATAGGTGCTTCTTGCTTTTCAAGTATTTGAAAGGGCTGTGTTTCTTAATTTTATTAATTCTCACAGTTAAAAATGATGTGATGATAGAGCCACAAATCAATTTGTTCTAAAGAATCCTTTAAACCTCATGGAAGTGAATCATGAAATATTTACAATACACACTTTCTGAGCTCAGAGAGTAAAATTCTTCTCTCCATAATGTAGATGCTTTAAAGGGAGCATTCTTTCCTTGGAATCCAGGGCCTTTGTTGTCAAGTAACTCTTCCCAAACTCTGTCTGTGTTTCCATTGCAAAGGGTGAGCTCTGAAAGGAAAGAGTGGGCTCTTCACCCTGTAGAGATGGGTCTATTTTGAGATTAGCACAGGTTAAGAGAAATACTTCTGAAATTTGACATGCTCTTTTAAATTCAAATATGGACCTGCATAACCCACTTGAAAAGGCTCAGGGAAGAGATTGTTAGGAAACCATGGATATGGAGTTGCTGATGGAAGGTCTAGGGTTGTTCTTGTACTAGACAAGTTCGCCTATCTGGGTTCTTATATTTAGAAAAGTTTTAGTCAAGACATCACAGACAGAATTTTTCCATTCTTGGTGCTACTTAATATTATTAGTAAGGTCACTTGTGAATGAAAATATTGGGGGAAATAAAAAAAGAGTAAAGGTATGTTCCAAAATATTTCCCTCTCATTCAGCAAATAACAGTTTCTATCAAACAGTGGCAGGGGAGAAAATGAACATTTGTTGAATACTTATTGTAGTCCAGGCATGGTGCTCAGCACTATGATATGTATTACTCCTTCAGTCCTTACAAATGTCATGAAAAATGTTACCTTGCAGATTATAAATTAAAGTTTCAGAGAAGCTTTCCCAAAGTTGTAGATCAGGAGAATGGTGAAGCCAAGATTCAAATTACAGCCTGAATTCTAAGTCCACATTCTTTTCATTATACTGAGCTGCATCTTTCTTAAAAAGCACAATGAACTAAACCATATGAAAGTGAAACTGTTATGAGTAGTGGCTTAGCAAAACAACTGTGGGGTCAGATAGACTTGAAGCCCAGATTCTTTATTCAGCAGTCTGGAGTTTGGGCAAGTTATATAGTTCATAGGGGGTATTCTTAGGATTAAATGATAAGTGTGTTAAATAAAATCATTGGCAGTGCATGACACATAAGTGTTCAATAAATTCTAGCTACAATTGTTTTCATTTTCAGGAATTTAAAGACCCCCATTCCTATACCTTTAAAGAAGTAAAAGCTGGGGTTCTGAGTCTCAGTGAATTTCTCAAGGACATAAAGTTCATCAGAGGCAAAACTAGTATTGGAACTCCACTCTTTGGAGTCCTGTTTATCCTTGTTGTCTTTCCAAGATGTAGCACATTCACAAGAGGATGTTAAGAAAGTGTCTGAGTTATCTTAATGATGACCACATTTCTCAAACCCGAGGGAACAGAATGTTTGAAATATAAGAAACTACTTGAGATCTTTTCTTAAAACACCCCGGATACGGATACTATTAGTATCTGAAAAGACCTATCTTCCTCTTCCTCCTTCCTAACACAACCCCAAATTGGTTCAGGTGTCCACCCCTTTCTCATCTCTAGGGGAGAATTCTATAGAGTTTAAGGCAGTGGACGTGGACTACATGGAAGATGTACGGTACATGGAAGGCTTGTTAAAACTCATCACTGGACCCCATCTCCAGCATTTCTGATTCAGTAAAGCTGGAGTGAAGTATAAGAATTTGCATTTCTACAGAGTTCCACATTCTCAGAAGTGTCAACTGTTGATCTGGGGACTAGTTTAAGAATCACTGGTTGAGGACAATCAGTGTCATTCCTCTGTTCTGGGGCTGGGCGAGTGTAGTGAGTTGGTCCAATCTGACTAAAAGCAATGATTCATACTCCTTGGTTGGGGATTTACTTTCTTCTGTTGCAGATAAATAATGAACGATTATTAGTTGCTGGCAGCCATCTTACTACCATGAGGACAGAGCCAGCCTCAGCAAAAAGGGAGTATGTAGATGGCAGAACAGAGAGAGGGGGAGAGCCCAAGCTTTTGATCACATTGAGCACCTGAATCAGCCAAACCAGGGGCTTTATCTTCCTCTGTACCTCCTGGTATGTGAAGTTGTACAGATTTTCCTTGTTTAAGCTACACCAGATCAGAGCTTGTTACTTTGGCCAGATACCGGTACTTAATGTCAGATACATTCCTAAAACTCAATAAAATGAAAGTAAATGTATTTGAAGTAAGTAACATTTTTATTTGATTCCAGCATTTTCTTTTCCAAATAACTGACCACTTTAACTTTCATTAATGTGATCATAAATACAAAAATAAAATCTATTTCTGTGTTTTAAATCACAGAAAATGCTCGGGGCGCCTGGGTGGCTCAGTTGGTTAAGCGGCTGACTTCGGCTCAGGTCATGATCTCGCGGTCCGTGAGTTCGAGCCCCGCGTCGGGCTCTGGGCTGACAGCTCAGAGCCTGGAGCCTGCTTCGGATTCTGTGTCTCCCTCTCTCTGACCCTCCCCCGTTCATGCTCTGTCTCTCTCTGTCTCAAAAATAAATAAATGTTAAAAAAAAAATTAAAAAAAAAAATAAATCACAGAAAATGCTCAAAAAAAAGCACAGCCCTATTCTTAATGCTTTCGTGATATACCATGGACAGGAAAACCAATTTTCTTTCAAAAGATTTGATGTGATTAGTTAGTAGTGTTCAGTAAGAAACATACTCCAGTACATTACTAAATTAGGAAACACTTGAAATTTTTAGACAAGATAAATTCCTCCTAAGGAAGTTGATCCACATAACCTTAATAATTGCAGTTTGTTATAGTTTCCATTCTGTTTCATAAGTCCAGAAAGGAGCACAAGTGACATAAATCACTTCACCTCTTCATGTTTTATACTTTTACTGCAACCACAACTATGATAAGCATATTATAAACTATAAAGCAAAACTCTCAATAACATATTAGCTCTTCCTTTTAAAAAGGATCACAGAACAGATTTTTTTTTTTTACCCAGCTTATTTCTTCCTTGTAAAAACATGCCATTTGTTGTGTGTGACTATAAGCAAACATTTTTGTCTGTGATTTTGATACATTTCCATGTAAGTCTTCTCTGTGTGGAAGGTTATTTTATTGTAGCATAATCAGCTGGTTCTCTTTCAGACAATGTATGTTAGCTGGGGACAGAGCCTAAGTCTTGAAGTTATTTTGAAAGTGGCCAACAACAAGTTCTGAGTTTTTCTGTTTCCTCTAAACCAAAGATCATGATGAGTAGTAATAATAGTATTTATTGCTACTTACTCCGGGTTACACGTTGTGCTAAGTGCTCTACCGGGATTTTCTCATTTCATTCAATCATTAATTCATTCAACAAACTTTTGCAGAACACCTAACATTTGCTACTCTGGTACTACAGACCATTTTCAGCTAGAATGTTCATCAGGATGGAAAAAAGCAGAAGTCTGATTTTGGATCCCAGGGCAAGAGCCGCATTGCTCAGGAGGTAGGAGATGGAGATGATAGAAATCGTATTCTTTCCTTTTTATTCACTGAGTTTCTACTTCCACTGTGATATACTGTGTTTCTCAAAGTGTGTGCCTTGATATTTCCACAAGAGAATTATAAATAGGTATTACTTTAGAAGTCTTCATGACTAAAAATTTTGAGGGGAAATAGGGGATTCAATCATGAAACACAATTCTTGACTACAGGCATTCTCTGTGCCTTTAATATATTTTGGTGCTTTCTAAGAAGGTGCCACATTTTTTTAATCTTTTTTTTTTAACATTTTTTTATTTTTTGAGAGACAGAGAGAGACGGAGCATGAGTGGGGGAGGGGCAGAGAGAGAGGGAGACACAGAATCAGAAGCAGGCTCCAGGCTCTGAGCTGTCAACACAGAGTCGGACGCGGGTCTCGAACCCACAAACCACGAGATCATGACCTGAGCCAAAGTCGGACACTTATGTGACTGAGCCACCCAGGTGCCCCAAAAGGTGCTGCATTATTTGCATGATGTCCCAAACTTATTTGACCGTAACCCCCTCCCACCTTTACCCCCACAGGACATATAGTGTTAGGGTTCCGTGGCACATACTTCAGGAAAGGCTGGTCCAAACTATTTTTGGTTTCAAAAGTTTTTTTCATTCCTCCCTCCATATCAAAGCTCTCTACTGCTGAAAAGCCCCACAACTGCAAACTTCCCACCCCCTGCCAATCTTCTACACCTTCAACACATCTGGTTTCCAGAACCCACAGACATGTCTGGTTGAATTTGAAATATCTGTAACAGACATTTCACTTCTCAGATTCTTTCCGTCCTGGATGATACAGTGGCCTTGATCCACAGCGACGAGGGGAGGACGGAAGAAGAAGACATAGGGAGGAAGGTTACAACCAGGAAGGGAAAAATGTATATTTCAGTAAATAAGTGAAACTTGGCATGGTTCTTCTGAAAAACTGCCAACTCCCGACTGAAACCAAAATGTATAAAAATTAAAGTCATGAATCGTGTTTATCCTGGATGCAAAATGAAAGGGAAAACTTGGAAACTGCCTGCTTTATCTTGACATGTTTCAAAGCCAAGTCCGATAATTCTTGTCAGAGGAGGTGTGGAGAGGGAAGAAATGGTCTTTGGAACTTGGATCGTTTAATTTGGCATTCATGTTAGCGAAATAACTTAATCATTTCAAAACCCGGATTTCTGCTGTGTGAAGTGTATAGCTGCATATTGTTGTGAGCTGCTGCACTAATGAAGCCCAGTTGGGAAACAATAGTGTCGGTAATTAAAAAAAAAAAAAAAAACCCAAAAGGCAACCTATTAACTCTGGACACCTGTCCCTCTTCCAAGTAAATACATCCATCAGATCTCTGGAAATCAGAAAAAGAGTAATAGCATCAAGTCTGGGAGAGGGGGACTTGTGGAATTCTGTAATCCATAGCTTCCTTTTCAAAGAGAAAGGTTTTGCATGAGCAAGGATCCTGCTAGGAAACTGAATTCCCCATTCCAAATTGTTTATTGGAAGAGGTTTTAGTAAAGGGACTATTTACAGAGATGAGGGAATGGTTAAGGGAGCCAGCAAGGATGTTGAAATACCCAGGAATTAGCAACAGTGGGAAGCTATTACCATTAGTTGCCCTGAAGGGGCAAGGAAAACAAAGGTGTTACCAGTTTGAGGAGGGACCACCCCATAGAAGCTGGACTGGTAAATGCAGGAACCAAAACAAAAAGGAGGCAGGAAAGAAATCTCTCTCTCTCTCTCTCTCTCTCAGTCTGTTCTTTCTCTCTTTCAGCCCTCAGTTTTCTCCTGCAGGTATCTTCCACTGTCCAAACCTAGAAAGAAATAGAACCAGAAAACAAGAGAGTCCAGGAGATGTGGTGTGAATAGTGAGACCACTCGGATACCATGGAAGGAAAGGCTCTGGGGAGGAAATGGAGAATAACAGGCCTCTTTTACCAAAGAGGTTTACCTCTTTTACCAAAGAGGTAAACCAAAAGAGGTTTAACCTCTGGGTAAAAACTTTGAGCGAGACCGAAATATGTCAATAAAGAGGAAATTTTACTTTTGGATCAGAGTCCAACCCCCTCATTTTATAGATGAGAAAACTGAGATCCACAAAGCTTAGTCAAAGTCAGACATCTTATGAGATCAATGTAAGGTTTCAGCCCAGTCCTGACTTCTAGCTTTGCAAGGGGTCTTTTCCACTCTCCCACTCTCATATTTCAGACCCTCTCTGTGTCTACTCATTATTTTACTTCTGCCTCAAATTTCAGTTCTCAGATCTCTTGTGTCTTTTAGGGAAGGAAAAATAGAGATGAAGCTTTCTTCTCCAGGCAGACATATGCCGCAAACACTGGGCTATTCATCTGAATAAGGTGCACAATGCACAGAAATGAAAATGTGCTTTTGTTAATGTGCAGCTACATCTCTTTGGGCAAGCTGGATGGATAAGCAAAAACTGGCTTACCAGGAGAGGTCAACTGGATCCTTTCAAATGCATCACAGGTGTGTTGTGTGACAATCTGGACGGTTAATTAAGGTGGTCAAAATGCTGCATCTATTATTAGGTTAGGTGGCGGCTTTGTCCTCCCAAGGAAGGCAAGGCACTTTAAGTTTCAGTATTTTAGGGTCTGCCTTAGAGAAAATTGGGAAATGTTGATCTTTGCCTTAAGTCTCCTGATACCCATTCCTTCCAAGGTTCCTTTCTTCCCTGTCATGAAGAGCTAGTTCCCGGCTTACCCAGGAGCTGGTCTTCTCCCCTCCCCCACACACGTTGAGTATGACTTCCTTGAACGTGGCCCAGCCTTTCAGACTGTCCTTGGCCCTTTGCTCAGTCAAAGCCCATCTGTCCTTTAGGGTTTCTCTCTCAGGAGATTTCAACAGGAGATCTGCTAAAAAAAAAAAAAAAAAAAAACCTGTGTCTAACTGTCCAAAGTTGTTACTTAGTGTGTTAATGTGTTACCCTTCCCAAATACTCTCCCCACTTTCTCATTCCTGGCCACTGCCTCTCCATTTACAGATTCTCTACATTTAGATAGAGCCCATGAAGGGGTATCTGAGACTCCAGGCAACCTGTGACAGAGGCAGCAGAGGGAAGATCATCTAGCCACCACCTCTTTGTTGAGATGCAGCGAATGGTAATTTGCAGCCTCTTTAATGTTTACTTATTTTTGAGAGAGACAGAGACAGAATGAGAGTGGGTTAGGGGCAGAGAGAGGGAGACACAGTATCTGAAGCAGGCTCCAGGCTCCGAGCTGTCAGCACAGAGTCCGATGCGGTACTTGAACTCATGAGCTGTGAGATCATGACCTGAGCCCAAGTCGGTCGCTCAACCGACTGAGCCACCGAGGTGCCCCTGCAGCCTCTTTATAAAGCAAAAATAGCTTCTCATTGACTCCTGTTGCCAGCAATGGAAAAACAAACCTCTGCCAGGTAGAGTTGGAGGTCAAGTAAACTCTTCTTTGGCCATCTAAGAAACATCATGTTACTGGAGGTTCACATACATTTTTCAGAGAACCTGTTGTGTCTATGGGTCATTCTAAGAAAGAACTTTCTGAGAGATTTTTATTTCACAGTGACCAAACACCTGTCAAAGTTCACTATTTCCTTGCTTATAAGAACTAATATTATCTGTACCAACATTAATCATCATCATATTTTATGGCTGATGGTTAAATTAGTTGGAGGAACTGCCATCACCTATTTTCAAGCTATAAAATTTGAAAGCTCAGCTGTTTTTCACTCTTTGTACTTAACCTCTTTCCCACCCCTCTGCCCTAGCCTCTGTTGGCACATCCTTCTCCCAGAAAGTGTTATCTCAATAATGTTAGTGATAATACACTGGAGCTGAACAGCAGGACTGACCAGAAATTACCTAGTCCAGAATTTCTCACTGCTACCTTCAGGCCATGTACATGTAGGTAACTAACACATGCAGTCTTTGGTTTACAGTAGGGAGTTAATAACTGATTATTGATCTTGCAACTGGTAGACAAGTAGGTCCTGGAGATCTGATGCACAGTATAGTGAATATAGACAACAACGTTGTATTATGATCATCAAACATGCTAAGAGTCTAGATTGTAATTATTCTAATCACAAACAAGAAATGATAAGTATGTGACATGACGGAGGTGCTACTATAGCTACAATGATCATATTACAATATGTAAATACATCAAATCAACATGGTGTACGTCATAATTTACATGACGTTATATGTCAAATATATTTCAATTTAAAAAGGGTTGTTATGAATCAAAATGTGGCTGAGCAGTGATCTGCAATGAAACAGATATGCAGAAATGCTTTAAAATTGCAGAGCATGGAAAGGTCTGCATTAGTCATGAGGGAAATGCAAATTAAAACCACAGTGAGATGCCTTTACATGCCCACCAGGATGGCTAGAATTTAAAAGACTGGTAATGCAGATATTGACAAGGATGTGGAGCAACCGGAACTTTTATATTTCACTGACAGGTGTGTAAATGATACCATTACTTGAAACTTGTTTGGCAGCATGCAAAGAACAGTGTGTGCTGGCCTTACACTCAATAATTCCACTCTTGAATGTATACCACAAAAGTGCACATACATGTATTCTGAGAGTCATGTACAAGACTGCTCCAGAAGCATTATTCGTAATTAGTTGCCCTCCTCTGAAAACAACCTAAATGTCATCAGTTGTACAACTGTCAGATACCTTGTAGCATGTTCATATTTTAGAATATCATACAACAATGAAAAGAATACAATTACAATAAGAAATATGGATGGACTCAACAAACATAATATGCAGAGAAAAAAGTCAGGCTCAAAATATATGTTCTGTATTACTCCACGTATATAAAATGTAGTAGGCATAGGTACATTAAAGCAATAGGAGTCAAAACTGAAGCTGCCTTTGGAAAAGAGGAAGGGAGTGGTAATTGGAAACAGGCCCCATGGAGCTCCTGGATTGTTGCCAATATTCTTTGTCTTGTGCAGTGGTTGCAGTGTTCACCTGTAACAATCTGCTGATGTAATCATATTTTTGCTTTATCTATTTTTCTATACGTACTGCTATGCTTCAGTTAAAAAAAAAATAGAGGTTCCTGGATGGCTCAGGCAGTTGAGCGTCCACTCTTGATTTTGGCTCTGGTCATAATCCCAGGGTTGTGGGATCAAGCCCCGTGCTGAACATACTTAAGATTCTCTCTCTGTCCCTCTGTTCCTTTCTGCTGCTCATGCTCTTTCTCTCTCTCTTAAATATAAATAAATGAGTAAATAAAATAAAATAAAATAAAATAAAATAAAATAAAATATAATTGCAGAGCTGGAGGACTGATCCAAGTTAATACAGCCTGCTGCTTCTTGGCCTTTTTAGCATATCTTATTTCCTTCAGTAGACCCTCTGTTTTCAGCTCCTGATAGTGTCAGGAGCCCATGATCTGCAGAATGAGAGACTCCTAGATACTGTCCCAGGCTCAGATATCTACATCCTGCCCTCTGCCCTCCCCATTATCTTTCCTAAAACCCTGCATTTTCTTAGGGACATGATCAAGTAGTCTCTGCTAATTTTCTGATGACGATAACGACTTTTCTTCCTGGGGAAATTCAAATTTGAAAAAAATCCTTAAGAGTGACTTTAGGGATTAGTACCATGGTTCAGCCCATAGAAGTAATCATATGGCTCAGCCCATAGAAGTAGAGGTTTTTTGGGAGGTGACACCCTCTAAATGACACAGGGTAAATGGGCCTGGACACATACCCCAAGCCTGTGCTTAGGACTTGCCTCAGGTAAGCAGAGAAGTCCAGACACGGTGTTCCTTTCCTGGGTTCTGCTGGCACAACAGGTATCGAGAAAGACCAGCTTGATGGTGGGCTGGGTCACTTCAACATGGTGGTGGAGGAAACAGGTGCTGGGCTTGTCTTTACTGAACAGCAGTGATGATGTTGAATTCGCTCACTGGCATTTTTTTCTTTTTGGCATAAATATCAGGGCGTGGTGATGATGACTAAGTAGATGAGAACAAAATTGAAAAATGGAAGTATTACTCATACATTGGACTTTCTGAACCCAGGAGTTACAGACCAGAGTGAATGGGCTGGCAGAATTTTGGGGGGATGTGCTTCTTCCTGCCATTCCTTTTTGTTCCTCTCCTTGCAGCTGGGCTTCAAGGTCCCAGGCTTATTTACCCTTCAACCAGTACTTGAGCTTGTTGAATTGCTTCAGGGGTACCACTTGGCAAGAAAACCTAGAAAGCATGTGGCCCAAGAGCCGTTTCTGTTCTCTGGGTGAGAGGTTAACACATGGGAAACAATTTTGGGAGGATTCAAGGTGATACACAGTGAAATGTTACACTGAATATTACTGAAGTAATTTGCATCCAATGAATGCAGTGAGCGGTCAGAAAGGGAAGAAATCATGTTTCCATTTGGCCTATGGAACCTGAAAATGATTCATAAACCAAACCCAGACTGTGGAGAAAAACTGCCAGTTCTTCATGTTCTCCTTTTACCTGTGTTTCTGAAGTTCCTCCTTGGGCCCAGCAATTTCACTATTGTAGGAGAGCCAGAAATGACAAAACACAGTTCCTCTTCCCCTGGGGTGGGGGTGGGAGCAAAGGGAGAGTGTCACTGTTTATCACAGTCATCTATAGATTTTTTTTTGTGTGTTTTCTGTTCTCTGGGTCTCCCTTTGGAAGAGAAAAATCTACATACAAGTTTGTGCTCTTATACTAAATACTAGTGAGGTCTTTTGTTTGTCAACGGTAATAAGATCTTCTCTGTGGAATTTATGACAGCACTTTAAAGAATTTTGAATAATGCATTGGACACAAGTAACAGGAAGAATGTTTCACTGAGGTTCACTTGGGCAGAATTAACAATAAGCTGTGTACAGTGTGTTGCCTATTCATCTTAAAAAATAACGTGCACTTCTTTTTTTGGTTATAGAGCTCTATCTGCTTTATTGTAGAATATTTGGTAAATCAAAAACATATATGAAGAAGAAAATGAAATCCTCCCATGATTTCTTCAGGCTTACATGTTGTTGATATATCCTCCTGGCACGAACATGTGATTCATGTTGTGGTCATGTAATATATGCAGTTTTTACCATGTTTTTCATCTTTTTCCCATGTCATAAAGTATTTTTACAACAATAATATTGATAAAAGCTATATAACAAGAATCTCCCAACAATAATTCTTCTAGAAGACATTGGTGAATAAAATGTCTTAGGAGATACATGTGGACATTTTACATTTCCAATCACTTGAGTGTAGTAACTACTCATTAGGTTTTCCATCCTTACTACCTCTATGGCTTTCTCATACATAGGAGCCAGATTGGCTCCACTAGTAAGAGATAAGAGAAAGACTCTTCCCCCTTAAAACATCTGTTTTAAAGATATTGAAATTTTAATTTATGAATCTTTAAAAAAATTTTTTATTTTAGAGAGACAGAAGGAGAGAGATAGAGCACGAGTAAGGGAGAGGGGCAGAGGGAGAGAGAATGAGAGGAAGAGAGAGAGAGAGAGAGAGAGAGAGAGAGAAAATCCCAAGCTGGCTCCATGCTCACTGCAGAGCCTGATGTGGGGCTCAGTCACATGACCCTGGGATCATGACCTGAGCTGAAATCAAGAGTCAGATGCTCAACTGACTGAGCCACCCAGGCACCTCTATGAATCTTTTTTTTAAGATGTGAAGAATGTCTTTTTTTCCCTTCTAAGATGTTATTTCTTTTTTTTTTTTTTAATTTTTTTTAACGTTTATTTATTTTTGAGACAGAGAGAGACACAGCATGAACGGGGGAGGGGCAGAGAGAGAGGGAGACACAGAATCGGAAGCAGGCTCCAGGCTCTGAGCCATCAGCCCAGAGCCCGATGCGGGGCTCGAACACGCGGACCGCGAGATCGTGACCTGAGCTGAAGTCAGACGCTTAACCAACTGAGCCACGCAGGCGCCCCTCTAAGATGTTATTTCTAGAAAAATTCATAATCAACCTTGAAGGATAAAGTTCTCTTTGCAAAATACAATTGATCCAGCTTCTTTCGCTTGGTCCGCAAATCTGGGAGTCTACTTACTGGTCTATACAGGAGTGAAAGGTACAATTTACTTAGAATACCAATACCTTAAATGATGCAGATGGGAATCTTATAGGACTCTGGGAACAGCTGGGACCTCACAGATGTTGAACACAGGTGAGAATTGGTGTGATTCAGTGCAGCTGTAGGAATGGGTTATCTTATTTTTCCCTCGACAGCAGGATTTCATTGATCTCTATCTTTATACAGTGACTCATTCTGCTCTGTCTCTACTTCTATGTTTCCTTTGTTACCAATTACTTCATTCTCTACTTTATATGTCTCTTCTCTGCCTAATGGCTTCAGTTTACTCATAACTTGCCCTTCTCAGGGCTTCTCGGGCTGTCTTTCCCAATACATGATTGATTTTGTCTTCACATTCCAGTTCAAATTCTTGAAAGAGAATGGGTGTAGTTAGTCATTGCCATCCTTGTTTGGCTAGAGTGTTCACATCAGGTCACATTTTAGGCCTGGCTGCCTCAGGTTATATGTTTCTATGAAGGGGGTTGTCTGATATAGATCATGCCTCAGCCTGCTGCCTCACCTGGGGACACTGGCTGGAGTAAAACTCTTAAAGGGTAATCTGAATCTGGCACAGCAGCACAGAATGACCTCTTAGGCCCATTCTTTTTGTTTTGGGTTTAAAGACAAAAATTTTAATATACCACTAAAGTAATATATTTTTCATGCTTTTTTTTTTTTTCCCCGGAGACAAAATTCTCCCAACTCTTTCATTTAATATAGTCATGTTAGGGGCACCTGGGTGGCTCAGTCGGTTGAGTGTCTGACTTCTGCTCAGGTCATGATCTCACAGTCTGTGGGTTCAAGCCCCGTGACTGGCTCTGTGCTGACAGTTTGGAGTCTGGAGCCTGCTTCTGATTCTGCGTCTCTCTCTCTTTCTCTCTCTCTGCCCCTCCCCCACTCATGCTCGGTCTCTCTCTCTCTCTCTCTCTCTGTCAAAAATAAACACTAAAAAAAATTAAAAAAATAAAATAGTCATGTTACATAGAAACAATAAGTAGATTTGTGTGGTTGCCAAGGGCTAGAGGTTGGATGGAAATGGGGAGATGTTGGTAAAAAGGTACAAATTCCCAGTTGTACAATGAATACGTTTTGGGGATATAATATATAGCATGGTGACTACAGTTAACAATACTGAGCTATATTCTTGAAAGTTGCTGAGAGAATAGATTTCAGGTGTTTTCACCACAAGAAAAAAAAAAAAGGTAACCCTGTGAGGTGAAGGATGTGTTAACTAATCTTATTGTGGTAATCATTTCACAATATATTTGTATCTTAAATCATCATGTAGTACATCTTGAACATATACAATCTTATATGTCAATTATATATCAATGAAGCTGGAAAAAAATAGTCATGTTACCTTGCTATTTTTCAGCTGACTCTAATAGAAATATATTTGAGCTAAATATTTCTTAAAGTTCCTAAATTTTAATATTATGGAGAAAATGTTCATGCTCTATAATGTTCAACTGGCATTTTAATAAGCTTATTTGCTTATTAAAGAAAGTAAATGCATTTTAATAGTTAATATAGAATTGTGCCTACAGATATCAGAGAATAGCAAAGATGGGTAGGGAAGGTCTGGAATATGCTGACTTTCGTAAAGTAGGTTAAAAACATTTCCCTTTTGAAACAGAATGTTCTCAGGCATTTTCCTGGCCCTTGGCTGCTAAAATATAAATGGTTATGTGTAATGGTTAACTGCAGACTGTTATTGTTGGAAATTATTTTTATATGCACAAATTATGATGGAGAGTGAATTGCAAACATAAATTTGTTTTTGGTTTTATTCTGATTTAGAAGGATGACTTAAATTGCCTTCAATATCATCTTACCACTGTAAAACGGGAAGTGAAGTCAGGCAAAGAACTGCTTCCTGTCTTCTTGCAGAGAGGAAACAAATATATAAATATGCATAGGCAGCCTTCAGTCTTTCTCTCTACTCAGTCTATCCCATGCACAGTCTTGATTTAGCATTAGTAAAATATAATGTCGTTCCCCTATTCTCAACTCTGGCTGTATGTTAGAATCACTTGGAAAGCTTTTAAAAGAAAACCTATTTCTAGGCCCCACTCCCCAATTTTCTGATTTATTTGGTGTGGGTGCAGTTTGGGCATTGATGCTTTTGAGAGGCATCCTAAGTAATTCTAAGGAGCAGACAGGAAGCCACTAGGCAAAAAGACAGAGTGTGAACATTTGCATTTGCCTTCAAGACAAATTTTCTATCCCCAGTTTAACTTATCAGGCAGTGGACAGCTCAACTAGCCTCTCATACCCTCTGTACAGGTATTACCTCTGTAAAGCTTCTAGCATTACTTTGTATCTTTGACAAGCTGAGTGCCTTGCACAGTGTAGGAAGTCAATAAATATTCTCCCCTCCCTTCCATCCTCACTTCCACAGGTATGGTTCAGGTCTTCATTTCTCCTGGAGTTTTGCCCTGGTCCTACTGTGCCTTCCTGACTCCAGAGTCTTTGGCTTTTTTAAGTCAGGCCAATGCATCAGTGGATCACATGGCTAGTGTCCAGTAAGACTAATTGTATCTTGTACTCTGCTCATTCTTGCTTTCTTCCTATTTTATGAGCTAGGTGACCCTTTGGCTTTCTACATCCCCCCCCCCCCCCCCCCCCCCCCGCCCTTCTGTTCCCTCACTCTTTTACTCCCTATCCTGCCAGGACTTGATGACAAAATTCAATTTCTCAGGTTTTGACCTCTTGTGCTAAGATGTCAGAGTATAATATACTTTCTGGGGCTTCTTGTCCCTATTCCTTTGGGCAAACACTTCCCCTGCCAGGCTCTGGCCCAGCTGACCTAAATTATTTTGTCAGTACCCTTGTCTGATCTGTCAAGATTCCCCTCAAAGAGAACACTCTCTATACTGTCTTTAGATTCTCATTCTTTAAAAGAAAACTGATTGAGTTGTCTACATGATTAAAAACTTCTGTTGGTCCCTTATTGCCTGAAGAATAAAGTTTAAACCTGAGATGTCCAAGATGGGAGTAATTAAGACTCAATAAAAAAGTGAGTTCCTGATGTGAGAACGATCTGGCTGTGGTATCTGTCACCCCATTGATTGCCAAGGTTGATTTGGTTGATCTGTCTGGCCAGGTGGGTATCCATTTTCTCCCTCACCATTCTACGTGTTCTCTCCTGAAGCTGAACATAGCTCCAAGAAGACAACTTGTCCTGATAGAGGACCATTTTTCAGGTAGCTGAGCTCCCCTGCTAGATCCTATAAACAAGCTCTCCAGGTCCATTTGTAGGAGAAGGTAGACTAATAAAGCTTCCAAGACTCCAGACACATCCAAATGAGGTGCTGCAGGTGGCAGTCTGCCTTTATTTAAAAAAAAAAAAAAAAAAAAAAAAAAAAAAAGAGTTCTTCAGCTATGCCATATAAGTGGCTAGTGGTTATTGCACTGGACAACAAAAATACAGAGCATTTCCATCATTGCAGAAAGTTCTGCTGAACAGTGCTCTTCTAAATACCTTAATGTAGCTCATGAGGCCGTTTATAATCTCATCTCAATCTTTTGCTCTAAATTTTTGGCTGCTACTCACTTTCAGTCCCACCGACTTTCTCAGTGGGTGCCCTTTTACAACTCCATGCCTTTGACAATGATGTTTCCCTTTTACTGAAATCCTCTTTGACTTTCTTCTCTGGCAAATTCCTATTTACCTTTTAAGATCCAGCTCAAACATTACCTTCCTTGTGAAGTTCCCTGACATTCCTAAACACGATGATTTCTTCCTCTGTTTCCCTTGCTCATTGAACATAGCTCTATTGCCCTTATTACTGTATATTGTTATTTGCTTATAAAGTCAGCTATGTTCTTGGAAGGGGGATGCTGACTGTTCTAGAGATCTGCTCTAATGGTTATCTAAAATTGTTTGCTTGATGCCTGTTTGAAATCATGTATTTTCTTATTTATGTGTTTGGCATGTTTGAAAGGATCATTTAGAGCTTTAGAAGTCCTTCCCCTTTCTGGTGTAAACCTAGAATGACTTCTTGTCTTCCAGACTGAAGTCCATTTCTCTTCTAATTAGTTCTGACTGGACTTGAGAGGGATGTGAGAGGAGGAATTGACAAAGTCCAAAACAGAGGGACTGTATGTAGGAGCTGGTTCAGATGTGCTCAGGTTCCAGGGGCCACACAAAATAGTATGTGTTTGGGAAAGAGTAGGGAGGGAATATGGAGAAAATAAAAACAGCCCATGGAAAGAAGTTGGGGATTTATGTTTGACTTTTTCCAGGCCAAGGACAAAAGCAATTAAGATGGTAAGAATTTTTATGACCATTTTGCAAAAACGTACATATTTTTCCCTCCTGGTATTTGATGAGATTTTAATAAATTCTTGTGACTCGAATTACTGGGAAGTAAATGCTCCTGACCAAGAAATTAAAGTATCAGTTAGTTTATCTTCTGCGATCATGGTTAACATCACTCTGAAAGGCTTATTTCCTTCTGAGAGGGCTATAAATCCTATTGGCTCCGATCTGAGAGACCTTCGCCGATCACTGTAATCTAGCCGTGCCGCAAATCGTACAATCATCTTCCCCTTGGCGCCCCGATCACGCCCATTGATTAGACCACGCCTACCTAAAAGTCTCCCTCCCTCCCACCTTATGGCTCCGCCCCAGGCCTAGCAGAGGAAGATTCTTATTGGTGAAGAAGTTGTCCTGGTTCCGCCCCGGGGCACGGCGATAGGCCGAGCCGGAGTGGGGCGGTGGTGGTTGGCTGCCTGGGGACGGGTCGGTAGCCGTGCCTGTCAGAGTGGCTGGCGGCAGTGGCGGCTCTCCCGGCTGGGTTGTCAGTCAGTGAGCAGAGGGGGAAGATGGCTCGCTGGGACCCGTTCTGTTAGGAAGAAGGGGGGGCAGGTGGTGCTTCTACTCCGGAGAAAGCAGAGCAGCCGCCGTCGCTGTCGCTGGGAGTCAAACAAGCCGAGGTTCTGGAGGTGGAGCTCGGGAAGCCGCTCTGGTGAGTACGACCCAGCGACCCACGCCGGGCCCCCAGGGCAGCCGGCGACCGATAACTTTTTTGTCAGGGAGGAGCCGGGGCGAGGCGGCGGCGGGGAGGGGACCGGGACTTTGTCCCCGGGGCGGCGCCTTCGTTGGGGGTAACGGCTCCCTCGCGAGGCGCCGCGGGTGGGCGCGAGAAGGCGCTGGGCTCTAGGGGCGTCCGAGGGGCCGGAGCAGCGGGGTCGGGTGAGTGGGCTGCGGCCGGCGGCTGCTCGCCCCGAAGTTGGGCGCAGCCCGTGTGCTGCCTGGGCGGCGGCAGCTTTGTGCGCGTGGACTCGGGTCTTTCTCTTTCCCAGCAAGGAGCAGCCCAGACTCCGGGCGTGCCTAGGGGGCAGCCGCCTGGGCGGGACCCGCCGCCCCTCTGCGGGGAGCCCCCCACCCCCACCCAGCCGCAGCTGATGCTCGGGCCTGGGCCTCTCCCACTCCGGGGAGGCTACAGCTGTACGTCCAGTCTAGTGGCTAAAATGGTCACCGTCAACTCTCCCCCCCCACCCCCCCATCTTTAAAAGCAGCGTTCGCCCTGGTCTTTGGTGTCCCCCGCAGGGCAGTGAGATTCAGAAAGCAGCTACGATTCCTTCCTTGGTTATTACACTGGAGATCCCCTCTTCAGCACTTGCTCCCTTCTTTCTAGGAGTTATTCCGCTCTTGAGGCTGCTTTTAACGTGCTCGAGAATCGTCGGGGTTTTGTCTGAATATGGTTGCATTGGAAGACCCCAAGTTTGCACGCTTCAGCAAAACTGCGTATCCGCCCTTGAGCGTGCACAGTTGTGCTCTTGTGCCCTCCAAGTTCAGGCATTCCTGAAAGATTTTAATTTTGCCCTAGTGGTTTCGTGCTGCACTGGATCGGGTCTCTGATAAATACGCTGTCACACACCCCGCAGCGGCTCCGCTCTTCAGGCAGGGGGAGTTTGTTCCACAGGCAGCTACTAATTTCAGAGACCACACGACAGGCAGTAGGACCAAGCTGTCCTTTTGCAAATTGTGTGTCCTTTGGGTCACACAGTAGTTTTTGGAGCCGATATGCCACCCCTTTGGTTCATGTAACACTTGACAGTTTGAAATTTTCGGCTTTTAAAATCTTATCTGCATAAAGTCATGAGGATCGGTGTAACCTTGAGTCAATGTGATAGACCCGGGAGGGTTGTTTTCCATAAGAACATTTTCCTAAAATCCACAGGCTACCCCTCCCCTCCAGTTTCTAAGCATCTTTTCTTTGGGTTAATACATTTATAAGGTTTACGAGATGCATGTTGGTTCCAAACACCATTTTTTTGAAGTACAGGGAAAGGCAAGAAAGAAAGAAAAAAAAAAAAAAAAAGGATCTGCTGGGCCAATAGTAGCTTTAAAGTCAGTTATTGAAATAATTCATTTAAATAAAGTGGCTCAGGGGAAAACCATCACATATTTAGATTAAAAATATTCTGGATTGGCTTATTTTATCCCCTTTTGATTTACTATAGTTATTACCATAGAGGGATTATAAAACCTTTTAGTTATCGACATTAACAGCACCTGGATATAGACACCCAGATAAGGTATTGGTTGGGTCAGTATGTTACTCCTACTATGCTTTCTTTCTTTGTTGTGTTTCTATTTTATGAAATCTGCTCTTGATTGCATTTCTCAGAGTGGTGTCGTTTTGACAGTCAGAGTTTAAACATGTCTTATAGTCAACTGTTTTATTCAGGATCCTGTGGCATGATATTTATTTTATAATGAAACTGTAAAAACTTTGAAAAATGTTAATATCAGTACCATTTTGGGGTATCATATTTACATTTTGTAAATAACTGAAATTATGCCAAACATAAATTTATTTTGCACTGCCCCAGGCTGAATAGGTTCTACGGCAGAAGTGAATGGCATAACTCTTGTCATCAAGGAAAATACTGTCTGATGTACAAGACAGATAAGTAACAATTATAATACCATGTGATAAATGTGAATAGAGATATGCCTAGTGTAGGAAGGTAGCAGAGTAGGAGATGGCTAACTCAGCTTGGATGTAGGTAGAATCAGGAGCACACAGTACAGTTTGGAGATCTGATATAATTTAGCCAAGTGCAGGAGGTCACTAACTTTCCAAGAGAAGAATATAAGTGAGAAGGCAAGGAGGCATGAGAAACTATGGCAATTTAGAGAAGTCATTGTCAGTGACAAGTCCGAAGTCAATAACATTGACATTAACATGACTTGAATGCTGGGGTTAGATAAGGAAATGGTGGAAGATGAAAATAGTGAGGGTGGTAGAACTCCAGATCAGGGCATTGTATCCTTGGCTATGGGGATTGGATTGGCGGTGATGAGTAAGAAGCCATTTAATGAATTTTTGTTTTAGATCCTCACTCTAGTAGAGTGTAGTAGAATCTGACAGGTACTGTTACCTTTGGGAAGAAAGAAGGAAGAATCAGGACCCTGAGGATTTGACTTGGTTCTAGTGATTGGAAGTGAGGGAAGATGGAGGGAAGATGATAATTTCTATTTTGGGTTTTCTGAATCTGAGGAAGCTGTGGAGCATTCGGGTGAAGATGTCATTAGATGTTTGGATCCATGGATGTGGAACTTATAAAAAAAATCAGGATTGCAGGGCAGGTCGGCAGTTGAATTGAAGCCGTATTGATTTGGTGATATTGAAATGATTCAGGGAAAGGTTTTAGTGTGGTAAAAGCAGCGGCTAGAGAACAGTCTGTTAAAAAGCAGAAATGGGAAGAAGAATAGTGTGAAGGAGAGAAGAGTGCTAGTTAGAAAGGTAGGAGGAACATCAGGAGAGATGCTAAGGATGGAGAGAATTTCAAATAGAGGGGAATGGGTCAACAAGTTTGAATGTTGTAAAGAGGCGTCAAGGAAGGAGAGGATTCCAGGGACCTAAGGATCAGGATTCCATAGGTGGCTTGAACAGGTACAGTTTTAACTGAGTAGTGGTTCAGAAACCAGTCTTTGGAAGATTGAGAAAGAATGGGTGATGAGAAAGTAGACATGCTTGAGTGAGGCATTTCAAGAAAACTGAAGAAGGGAGACGATGATAGCTAAAGAGCAGTGGTTCCCATCCTTAGCTGCACATTTCCAACCATCTGAGGAGCTTTTAAGAATCTTGGTTTCCAGGGGAAAGCCCATACCAATCTGAGGTTGAGGTAGTACCCCAGGCATTAGTATTTATTTCAGCAGCTTTGTTGAAATTAATTGGCATTTAATAAACCACACATATTTAAAGTGTGCAATTTAATGTTTGCCATAGATTTACACTTGTAAAATCATCACCACAGTCCGAATAATGAACATATCCATCACCTACAAAAGTTTTCTTGTGTCCCTTTGTAATTTCTCCCTCTCATCCTCAGGAAACCACTGATCTACTTTCTGTTACTATAGATTAGTTGGACAGGTATTTTAAAGTTCCCTGGGTAATTCCAATGTTCAGGCAAGGTTGAAAACCACTGAAGAGGGATACAAGGTGAAGGAATGTTATGTTTGTTTCTTTACATGCATAAGTAAGGTGAGGAGTAAGAAGTAGGAAAGATGAGATATTTACTGGAATTGAGTCCCCAAGGAGATGGAAGTGGTTGAAATTCAGAGCTTTGACAAATAAGAAAGGAAGACAATTTGGAAGCAACAAAGAATCTGATGTTAAAGACAGCACATGTCTTTGTTATCAGCATCCAAGTTGTCATCGTGTAGTATCAAGACTGATTTTCTAAAGTATTCAAACAAAGTTAGAGAGCATATTAATATTGTGAAAATGGATGCCGCTCAGGAAATCTCCCTAAATGGAGCCTGGGACCCCTGGCACCACCATGTAATGCTTTGTCATTTTTTGGAGGGGAGCAGATGGAACTAACAGTTTGACTATTGCTTGTTATTGAGAGCCAAGTACTGCCAGAGTCTTTTTGGCCCTGTTGGAGTTAGGCTGCATATCTGCACTGAGGAAAGAGAATATTTAACATTTGAAAATCTTCTGTTTAAAACATCTTTTTGCTCAGAAGAAATTCTGTTTGCTTGCCCTTTGGATATATGCCTTTTAAATACTTTGGAGGATGAAATCATTTCTATGTCTCCCAAATGAGACCAGGAAGAGTTGTGATTAGGGAGTTGTCAAAGGCCCATACTTCCTATCCTGAGAAAGGTAATATTTATATCCCCACCCCCTCCTCTTTTTTTCTTTTCTTTTTCCTTTCTTTTATTTTCCTTCCTTCTTTCTTTTTCTTTCTTCTTTCTTTCTTTCTTTCTTTCTTTCTTTCTTTCTTTCTTTTTAAATTTTCTAAATCTTTTCAGATTACCTTAAAAAATTTTTTTAAGGTTTTATTTATTTTTGAGATAGAGACAGAGCATGACTGAGGGAGGGGCAGAGAGAGAGGGAGACACAGAATCTGAAGCAGGCTCCAGGCTCTGAGCTGTCAGCGCAGATCCCAACGTGGGGCTTGAACTCACAGACTGCGAGATCATGACCTGAGCCCAAGTCAGATGCTTAACCAACTGAGCCACTCAGGCACCCCTTCAGATTACCTTTAATTCAATTTATTGAGATCTCAAAAGAGCCCCAATGGAATTTCAAATTAATTTTTTTGAGATAGTTGTGATACCTTTACAATATTTTCATCATTTCGTCAAGTCATTTAAAAAAAAAAATTAGTATTATTTTTATTAGTAAACTCTACCCCAATGTAAGGCTTGAACTCGTGACTCCAGGACCAAGAGTCACATGTTCTACTAACTGAACCAGCCAGGTGCCCCCAAGTCATTTTTTAATGACTCAGTGTTTTATAGTTTTCCTGATGTGGTTCTGCCTATTTTTAAAGTAAATTTTTGGTATTTTAAAACATGTTGCTATTGCGAATGGAATTTTTTTCATTGTATTTTTTTTTTATTTAAAAAAAAATTTTTTTTAACATTTATTTATTTTTGAGACAGAGAGAGAGCGTGAACAGGGGAGGGTCAGAGAAAGAGGGAGACTCAGAATCTGAAGCAGGCTCCAGGCTCTGAGCTGTCAGCACAGAGCCCGACGTGGGGCTTGAACTCACAGACTGTGAGATCATGACTTGAGCTGAAGTCAGACGCTTAACCGACTGAGCCACCCAGGTGCCCCTCATTGTATTTTAATGAGGATTGCATATTCTCAGTGGAATATAGAAAAGTTGGTAATTTAGGTATACTGTTTTCTAACTGGTCATTTTATGAAATTCTTTTTTTTTTTAAACCCCCAAATAAGGGCTTGAACTCATGACCCTGAGAGCAAGACCTGAGCTGAGATCAAGAGTCAGATGCTGAACCAACTGACCCACTCAGGCACCCCCATTTATAAAATTCTTAATTTCATTTTTTTAAGTTTATTTATTTTGAGAAAAAGAGAAAGCGTGTGTGCTTGTGCATGTAAACAGGAGGGGGGCAGAGAGAGAGAGAGAGAGAGAGAGAGAGAGAGAGAGAGAGAGAATCCCAAGCAGGCTCTGTGTTGTCAGTGAGAGAGGTAGAGAGAGAATCACAAGTAGGCTCCATGCTGTCAGTGTGGCGCCCAATGCAGGTCTTGATCTCATGACCTTGATCTCATGACCTGAGCAGAAATCAAGAGTGGATGCTTAACCAACTGAATGAACACCCAGGTGCCCCTAAAATTCTTAATTTCTTATAGTTTTTATTGGATTTTGTGATACAGCAGTTATAGCATTTGTAAATGATGGTAATTTTGCCTTCTTGCCAATATCTAATCCTTATTTCATTTTTGACATTAAATGTCTGGAGTGATGTTAAATTATATTAGTGAATAGTGAGCATCTTTGGCTCACTTCTCATTTGAGTGAGAATGCCTTTAGGGTTTCACAGCTGTGTATTCTTTCTGGCAACTTTTGTTTTTAGCATGTTAAGGATATAATCTTCCTTAATTCCTTTTTGGAATTGAGATTTAATTGGAAAAGATATTAAATTTGATCACATACCCTTGTAATGTACACCGAGATGATCATATAGTTTTTCTTCTTTTACCTACTGGCTGATGAATTATATTAGAGGACTTCCTAGTAGATTTCACCAAACAATTGCTGGTAAAGGCAACTTGGTAATAGCATACCTCTTTAAAGTAGTGCTAGATTTGATTGCTATGTAAGATTGATCTTTAGTATTCTTCTTATATTACCTTATATATTACTAGCTTCGCAAAATAAAAAAGAAAGAGAAACCTTCCATTTTTCTTTTATATCCCCTGGCAATTCATCTCTTCCTTAAGGTCAGAAATAGTTTAGCTATAAAAATGTCTAGGCCTTTTGGATTAAATACAGTTTATGTACATGCACAATTTTGAGACATAAGTAGTATTGTCCTTACTCTACAGATTAACTGAGACTCAACGAGGTTTAAAATACTTGTTCAAGATCAACAACTAGTTAGTGGTAGAGAGTTTAAGTTGAATTCCTATCTGATGCCATAGATCATGTGTTTTTATCAGTACCCTAATTTTTTCTTAATCAGACTTTTCCCTTATTCTCTATTATTGAGAAGTTAATTTAATCACTTTATTTGAGTGTCTTATTGTTTTCCTTTCTGCCCAATTAGTCTCAGTTTTTGGTAACCCTATCATAATTATTACTGGTCACTCTATGTAATATCATATCTCCTGCTATTTTAATAAATACATCCAAGTGTGGTTATGGTAGAAGATCCCAGAATTGAAATACAATAAATGTATAATGTACTTTATATAATTTACATTTTAATTTAATGCAGGTTCAAGATCAATTTGCATTCCTGAATCCTATTTGTACCTTGTAAAGAATGTTAAGTGCAACACAGATAAAAGATCAAGGAGTTTTGGAAAATAGTACTTTTCCACTGTAGTTTAAACATTTGTCATTGTTGAAGCTTGCATCAGAGTAGACTTTTAGTAGTAAATGTTAAGTGATATTTGTTTGGTGTGTGTTTTCCTGAACAAAGAGTCTTTGATTAGCTGATGAATATTAGTTGCTTTCTCATGTAAATGCTTAAGGATTCATTCAGTTATTTGTACTTGACTTAATGAAAACATTGTATATGAGTTCTTAAACTGTACTATGAAAGTTATTTGAGGCATCAGCTATTGGAAGATTTGCATTTATTCTTTTATAGAATGATGTTTAGGCTTGGAAATTTAAAAGAATAATGTAAGCCTTAAAACTGCCTAAATTGGGCAAGCAATTACGAACTCTATTTTAATCTTTTGGAGCTTGCCTGGTTTTATTTGTTTGTTTTTTCCCTTTTGAATGTAAAGAACATTTAACTAATTTAATTAGGGGATTAGTTCTAAGCAACATACACATACTGTACTCCCCTGCTTCTGCCCATGGGGGCATAGAAAGTTGCCAGTCTGACCTCTTTATACTTGCCAGATATATACATTCCCTTTTCAACTTAAAGTTCAAGGTTCCTGCTGACTTGTTAATCCATAGATATTACTGTGGTGGATGGAGTGGCAACATAGCCCCCCAGGCAGTGCGCACTTTTGTAGTGGAAAAGCAGGGGAGACTATTTTGGGAAATTATGAACCTTCAAGTGGGTCCTGATAAGAGAATAGAGAGGAAGGTGGAAGTGTTTTAGGAATCAGGAGGGGAGGGGAGAAGTGTCAAACTAAGAAAGGAAGTAGAAATGTGCATATGGAATGGACTATTCAAGAAGTACAGAAAATCAGAATGGTTATATGGGTGATAGAACCAGAATATTGAGGTCAGTGAAGTCTTAGAGTTTCAGAAAGGAATATGCGTGTGGCAAGGTTAAAGGGAAAGAATATTGAGAAAAAAATCAGTAGATTGTCATTTCTAAGTTGATGGAAAGTATACGATAAGAACCAAATACATACTGTAAAGGGGGTTAAGGAATAAATTGGTGGGGAAATAATTGGAGGCAGTAGCAGTAGATGAGGCTACTAAATCAGAAAGTTAATCGGTGAAGAATAAGTAAGTACGGAAGTAGCTAGAGAGCATAAGAATCTAATGAAGCCTCCCTTCCATCACCCCTCTCCCTTCTTTTCAGAAACTGTAAGCTTCTGAGATGCATTCTCAATTGTCCAATTGATAAATATTTTGTTAGTGACAATTAGAGCTATTGTTATTGAACATCTATGGTGTGCTAGTGTATTATTTTTAATCCCTAAAACATTCCTGTGATATAGATGTAATCACTACTTTTCACGTTGGAGGAAATTGAGACTTAGAGAGTTTAAGTAATTTGCTGGAAATTGGGCATGAGTTTTTGGACTCTTTTTATTGTGCCATGTTGCTTTTTCTATTTGTTGAATTGCGTCAAAACACTAGAGGGGAAGGGTGTAAAAGGACTATAAGGTATGATAGTCTTCTAATAGAAAGGAGTGGAAGAGAAATTTTAGCTATGTTTGCTATAATTTGTATTAGCTATATTTTGTATTTAAAATATTAAACAAATTTTTTTAATGTTTTTATTTATTTTTGAGACAGAGAGAGACAGAGCATGAGCAGGGGAGGGGCAGAGAGAGGGGGAGACACAGAATCTGAAGCGGGCTCCAGGCTCTGAGCTGTCAGCACAGAGCCCGACTCGGGGCTCAAACTCATGGAGAGTGAGATCATGACCTGAGCTGAAGTTGGACGCTCGACCGACTGAGCCACCCAGGCGCCCCTTAAAATATTTTATAAAAGGATTCCTTTCAACACACTTCTCTGCCATATATATATATATAACATTTAATTAAAACAATTTTTTTTAATGTTTATTTATTTTTGAGAGAGAGAGAGAGAGAGACAAAGTGTGAGCAGGGGAGGGGTGGAGAGAGAGAGGGAACCACAGAATTCGAAGCAGGCTCCAGGCTCTGAGCTGTCAGCACAGAGCCCAACGCAGGGCTCAAACTCACAAACCACAAGATCATGACCTGAGCTGAAGTCAGACGCTTAGTCGACTGAGCCACCCAGGCGATCCAACATTTAATTTTTAACAAGCCCTTTTTTGGGGGAGCTGATATGCTTTTTTTTTTTTTTTTTTTAATCCATGATAATGATAGGTTGAGGGGAAAGGAAAGACAGGCTAAGAAAGGTGATGTCAAGAAAAGTAAGAGTAAAACTTAATTCTTTTCACTATGAGAACTTCAAATATGTTATACAGGTGTATGTTATACTCAGGAAGGCCAGCCTCTTCGTGGAAATGGTGTTGAGCTTGTTGCTGATGTAATCAGGGCAGATACTTTTCATGTCAACAGATTATAAAGCTCCAGAGTTTACAGTAATATTATGTGATTTATGGCACTCGGATTCCATCAGTCAGGAATTGGTTATTGGCAAAAGGGTCCAAACAGATGTTCTGTTTTCTGTTATAAACCCTTTTTTCAGAAACAATGCATAATTGAAAAAGAAATGCTTAAACTACTTTAGGGATTTTAAACATTCTTACAGGACTTTGAAGTACTTGGGGGAGGAATCAAGATAGAAATTTTTGTTGTACTACTTTGTTTCATATTCAGCTGTAAAGCAACATCTAAGTTATATTTTGTTATACTCATATAAAAGTTAATATTATTGAAAACTTTATTTAAAGAAAAAATGTAATGTTTATTTTTGAGAGAGAGTGAGAGACAGAGAGAGAGCATGTACACAAGCAGGGGAGGGTCAGAGAGAGAGGGGCACAAGAGGATCCATAGTGGGCTCTGTGCTGAGAGCAGGGAACCCAATGTGGAGCTTGAATTTGCAAACTGCAAGATCATGTCCTGAGCCAAAGTCTGAAGCTTAACCAACAAACAGAGCCACCCAGGTGCCCCTTGAAAACTTTATTTAAAAAAATTTTTAATTCAGTCTCTGCTAAAACAAATTGACTCTTACCCCAGTTAATATGCATCAGCATGATCATACTGAACTATTTATTGCTGCTTTGCTTTCTATAAGTTTTAAACAAAGATAAACAACTATTTTAATAAGATCCACCAAGTTTCTGATTGAGAAGAACCGAGTAGAATTTTGTAGTACAGTCAAGATCTGTTGCTTTTATTATTATGGCTCTGCTAGTACACATTGCCATCATTAACTATGTTTACTTGCATTTTCTCATTGCACCTTCCCTTTGCCCCCATCATTTTTTAATTGAACATTGGAGCCTCTATTGGTGGACTTTATTTATTTTGAATGATTATTTATTTATTTTGAGAGAGAGAGAGAGCACAGAGGGGCATAGAGAGAGGGAGAGAGAGAATCCCATGCAGGCTCCATACTGTCAGCTCAGAGCCCCAGGCGGGTCTCGAACTCCTGAACTGCGAGATCATGACCTAAGCTGAAATCCACAGTGGGATGCTTAACTGACTGAGCCACCCAGGCCCCCCTCAGACTTTATTAATGGTTGAGAGTTTCATTCCAATATACGAAAGGGCAGTGACTCACTCTAAAACATCAACCCAACCCACAAGTCAACTGGAATTTGGCTCCCTTAACATTTCTCTCTTCCTTTGTCCTCAACACTAGAGCAGATAAAACTGCCACTTAGAATGCCAAAAGCTTTAAAGAAATTAAAGTAGAGCTGTGCCTCGGAAAGTGTATTTCTGTATGCTGTAATTTTGGGGAAAGAGAGAGGAAAAAGGACCAAATGGTAACAAAATGATTCCAAGACAATATTTACATTGGGCTTTCTTTTATATTCCTCCCCATTTTCCTCATAGCATTTGTTATTATTATTTTATTTTATTTTATTTGCCTATACCCTGATTTGCCTTGCTTTGTTTCAAAAGGGATTAAAGGACACTCGCTTCCACATTTACTTGTCTCCTACAGTGGACTGAGAATCCCTCAGGTCAGGGGCTATGTCGTATTCAGCTTTGTAAACTTAGCATCTAAGACATACAGACATTCAATAGTTTATTAATAAATGGGTGATATTTAAAAACCTCTAGTACAAGAAAAGAGAGTCAGATTACTTTCTACAGCCCTACTTTATTGCAGCTTTGAAAGTGTTAATGGGCTGAATCGTGTCTTCTGTCCCCCTTTTTATATGTTGAAATCCTAATACTCAGGACCTTAGAATATAACCATAATTTGAGATAGGGTCTTTGCAGAGTTAATTAAGTTAAAATGAGATAATTAAGGTGGGCCCTAATCCAATATGACTGATGTCCTTATAAGAGGAAGTTGGGACATGACTTCTACTGACAGAAGATTATATGAAGACATAGGGAGAAGATACAAGCCAAGAAGAAAGGCCTGGAACAGATCCTTTCCTCTCAGTAGAAGCCAACCCTGCTTTGGCTTTGGGTTTTGCATTGATTTTGGACTTTTAGTCTCCAGAAATGTGAGAAAATAGATTTCTGTTGTTTAGGCCACAGTCTATGGTACTTGGTTACAGCAACCCTAACAAACTAATATGGGTGACTTGTCTGCTTGGATTTAGTAAAATCCCAAATACCCCTAATTTGCCTATCCCCAAGGATCAATTTGCAATGCCGAATGCCAGAACCTTAAAACTTTGACTCTTCCCTCAGGCAAGACAAACAAGGTAGAGAGAAATTTGGATGGCTCAATGTAGAAAGTAATAACTATTTGTCTATTTTCACCTCCCCCCACAGTACGGTCAATGGCAAGCAGCTGGCTGATTCTTTAGTTCAATTGGATTTATTTGGTTTGGCAAGGAAAAAGTGTTTATGGGTATTTTGTGTTCTTAAGTGTTCAAGAGCCTCTGCCAATAGACCTGGTTGCTTTTTCAGAGTAGAAACTGCAAGAGGAAGACTGAATAAAATACTTTTTAATTTAATATTAATTTGAACTAGTTGCTTGTACATAATCTTAGCAACATTACTTTGCTTGTGTTATGATCAATAGGGGCAGAGTAATGTATCTTTTGGCTCATGCCTATTGCTTTGATAGTTGTCATAACCCCTGATCAGCAACCAGTCATACTGAGTTGTCTCAGTTATTGTCAGCACTTTGTCATCACACGCTTTAGCCATAAGCTAAATATATATGCATTTTTTGCCACTTATTTCTTGTTTTTTAATTGGACTATATATTAAATCGTGATTTGTTTAGTCAACTCTTTTATAGTGTTTTGAGATACTTTGCTGAAAGGGAAAAATTTGAACATATACAAAAGTAGAACACTTGCCCTTTCATCATTTGGAAGCAGATATCAGAGTTCTGAGAATAGGGTAAACTAAATTAACTAATGAACTCTGTGTCACCCTGCTAAAGATGATCTTGCTTAGTATCCCATAATGCTGTGTGTCCATCAATCTTAAAATTCTGGCCAGTGAGCTATACGTGTAAGTTAAAAGGGGCACAGGGAAGGAAGTCTCCCTTAAAAGAAAGGAGGACGTTCTTTTGCCTGCTTAACTTCTTTCCTGGAATGTGGGCAGGATGGCTATGGTAGCCATCTTGGAATGTGAAGTAGCCTTGAGGATAGCAATTTTGCTAGGGTAGTAGAGCAAAACAGGCAGCTGCCACCATACTAGCCCTGGACTGCCACCCTCTTCCCATTCATTTTTGATAAGAAGGAAATAAACTTTATCTTGTTTAAGTCATTGTTACTTTGGATTTTACTATAATATACACTTAATTAAATTTCTAAAAAAAATGTCATTTATAGTAATTAAAATAGTGTGGTACAGATGCAGGAATAATCAAAAAGATCATTGAAATAAAATAGAGTCCAGAAACAGACCCAAGTATATGATAATTTAATATATATTAAATGTATCAATTCTTACCTCTGGGAAATGGTTCAATAAATGGTGCTGGTATAACTGGTTATTCACTTGGGGAGAATAAGTTACATTCACACTGTGTGTATGTATTTTAAAAAATCCAGAAATATTAATGATTTATCACATAGAAAATAAAACTCTGGTTACTCTAGAGGAAAAGTCTGGAGAAAAATTTTATGAAGCAAAATTCAGTATTAATAAAAGAAACGATTATCAGACTTGAGTGCATAAAAATGTAAAACTTTCTATACAATGAAAATACCAAAAACAAAGCTAAAAAGCAAATGACAAAACTGGGGAAATATTTGCAACATTTAGAAAGGATAGTCTGTGATAAGCTCTACAAAATTTGAAGGAAAAAAATAGGCAGAGTATATGAGTAGGCAATTCACAGAAGAAGAAATAATAAACATTTGAAAAGATTTTAAAAGAAATGCAAATAGATGTTTGCAATGTGGCATTTTTGGCCCATAAAAATGGCAATAATTAAGAAGATTAATAATGTCTATGATTGGTTAGGGTATAGGGAAATGACACTTCCATCTATTCTTAATGGAAGTATAGCATGATATAATCTTTTTGGAAGGCAATTTTAACCACAAGTAACCTTTGATCCAGCATCCTGAGTCTATCCTGTAGAAATACTTGGACAGATTCAGGAAAGTTTATCATAGCATTGTTCAGATAGTGGAAACTGGAAACCGCCATTTTAAAGGGCTGGGAAAAAATTTCAAAAATGGGAAATACCCCTAACTTAATAGATTTAGTTAAAATTGTAATATTCAGAAGGTTTTTTTCTCCAAAAGACCGATTTCTCTATATGTGTTCTGAGGTATATTAGTTATCTGTTGCTGTGTGACAAATTACCCCAAAACTTAGTAGCTTAAAAATAACAAAGATTGGGGCACCTGGGTGGCTCAGTCGGTTAAGCGGCCGACTTTGGCCCAGGTCATGATCTCGTGGTCCGTGAGTTCGAGCCCCACTTCGGGCTCTGTGCTGATGGCTCAGAGCCTGGAGCCTGTTTCGGATTCTGTGTCTCCCTCTCTCTGACCCTCCCCTGTTCATGCTTTGTCTCTCTCTGTCTCAAAAATAAATAAACGTTAAAAACAAAAACAAAAACAAAAAAAAAACCCCAAAGATTTATTATTCTCATGATTTTATGGGCAGTTCTGCCTTTGTGTAGCTAAAATCAATCTAGTTGAAATCACTTGTGCAGTTGCATTCTTCTGGGGGCTTACATGAGGTTGAAATCCCCAGGATGGCCTCTCATCTTCCAAGATCTTTCTCCATGTGGCTTCTCAACCACATGCCTATCCCTGAGATTTTGTAGCATGGTGGCTACTTTCTAAGAGAAAGTATTTCAAGAGGACATTCCTCAGGTGCAAGCACTTATTGAGCCTCTGCTGGCATCATGCTTCCTAAAGTCCATTCACCAAAACAGGTCACATTGCCAAGCCCAGTACCAGTGTGGGAGAGGACTGCACAAAAGTATACAGACTGTTGAAGGCCATAAATATAATGGTAATAGTCTATCACACATGGATTAAAACATCACCACCACCACCACCACCAACAACAAAAAAAACGAAGTCCAGGTCCAGAATATATTAGGTAAAAAAAATCAAGTCGTGGAGAGAGTGATTCTATTTTTTTTTTTTTTGGTGAAAAAAATCAAAACACAATTTGACTATCATATCATATCAGTTTGAATGCAGGTGCAGTTTGAAGATTCAGCTGTGTCCTATTAAGCCAAGACATTAAAGAAATTTATGAAAATATGAAGCAAAACCATTCTTCTCAATAACTTTTTTGTTTGTGGGAAAATTTTTACATTTATTTATTTATGATTATTTTTTATTTGAGTATAGCTGACACATAATGTAACATTAGTTTCAGGTGTGTAACTTAGTGATTTGACAAGTTTATACACTATGCTGTGTTCACTGCAACTGTAGCTACCATCTGTCCCTTACATTGCTATTACAGTGTCATTGACTATATTCCTCATGCCCTGGTTTTTATTCCTGTGACTTATTCATGGAGTATTGTTATTTTAAATAAAAACGTGTGGGGCACCTGGGTGGCTCAGTCGGTTGAGTGTCCAGCTTTGGCTCAGGTCATGATCTTGCAGTTCGTGAGTTCGAGCCCAGCATCGGGCTCTGTGCTGACAGCTCAGAAACTGGAGCCTGCTTTGGATTCTGTGTTTCCCTCTCTCTGCCCCTTCCCTGCTCATGCTCTATCTCTCTCTGTCTCTCAAAGATGAATAAATGCTAAAAAAAAAAAAAAAAAAAAAAAAGTGTTATGTTGACATGTACTGGATTTATTGTAACAAATGTTTAAAGTTTTGTCATAAAAATTTCAAACATGATAACCATCAGTAAATATAACTACCACCATAACAAAAGCTATTTGGGATTCTCAATAATTTTTAAGAGTAAAGAATTTTCAGAATTGCTGATTATATAGTATATGCATGGAAAAGAGTTTGAAATAATACACAATGGTACAACAGTGCTTTCTTATGAAGAGTGGGATAGCAACAGTGAGAAGGATGAACATTTCTTTTAATTACGTGGGAAAGATCTAAAAATAGCAATTAAAAAAATCTCTAATATAGAAAAATATTGATGAAGGTGGGAGATCAATGTTTTACCAAAGTGTTTATATTTTTTTGTTTTCTTTTTTACTGGAAAATTTGTAATTTGTTGTAATTGCATAATAAACAGAACCCTTCTTTTACATTCTACATTGCTGATTTTGTGTAATTCTGATGATCTTATCATGATTCTAGAACTTGCAATTATTCCTTTGGAAAATAAAGGTGCTACCTTGTTTCAATTTTTCCCTCACTTATTTTCCTCACTTCCTTTGCTGTCTGGATTATAGGCTCCCATAGACACAGAGCATATCTTACTGTTCTTTTGCTATTAGTACCAAGTAATAGGCATAGTTTGCATTATACTCAGTAGGCACTCAAGGGCTTGTTGAATTATTAATGTTGCAATTTGAATGCATAGTAATGTTTACTTTTTGTATAAGTAAAAACATTGTGTGGGTTATCCACATAACTTCCCATCCTATGTCTGTTTTTGCCTGGTCTTGTTCTCTTTCTTTGTTCCCACTCTGTCCCTGCCTGGCCTATAGTCTGGATAAATTGTATGAGCTAGACAGGGGATGAATAAAAATTTGCCATCTTGAGGTTCTGGTTTACTGAATCCGTAAAAGCCTTACTAAGCACCATACTACTTACTACTTATGCAATATCTTGAATATTGTTATTGAATGCTCAGTGAATGGTATTGAGGTAATTTTTATCCTTTGAAATGTTTATACTTATCTTAAAATCTTTAAGTTCAAGGTTGTTTTCTCTGGTAAAGCCAATGTCATGAAGTATGTATGCATCCACTCCCAAGAGCCACATTAATTATTCTTATAAGATAAAAGAGCATTTTCTTTAAGTAATGTAGATAATACGTAATAGTTTGCATGTTGGAATATGAACATAAGGGCAAAGTGAGACAATGGAGGTAAATCATTGTGTTATAAATAATTTACCTCTACTTTGCTGATGGGGAGGTCAGACTTGAAAATTTCAACTTAATGGTATTGTCTTCATTTACAACAGGCAAATACTTTTGTCTTGTTACCTTCATAACTTTAAATTACACTGCCTACACCACTGCTTTTATATTTCTCTCCATTAGATCCCAATGAAAGCCCTGGTGTTCAATGATTTCATTCCATTGGAATTGTTTCCGGTTTTGTTTTCCTGAACATTCATCAGATTCTTTGTTGTAATTCTTGTATACTTTTATTGCTTTCCTCTTCGATATTTCTCCTGTTTCCTGTTTCATTGAGTTCTATTTCATTGGCCCATTTGGAACCTTTCTCAGCCTAGACCTGTATTCCTTCTCTATACTAAACATTAAAAATGACTTTTCACTGTGAATATTTACTTAGTTTGGGGCCTCCTATACTTAGTGTATGTCCACTTTGGGAAAAGTCATTTATTGTTATTGCACTCATAATTAATACGTGGGTAGCTTTTCAAGAGATCTCCAGCTCCGATTCCTTACTTTTTTTGTAGTATAAAATTCCTTGCATTCAGGGTGACTTACTGCATACCATGATGTCAACTACCATGGAGGGCTAATAATAAGGTAAATATTACATTAAAAATTCTGAGTAGAATTCAGGGCCCAAACTATAAAGATTCAAAGATTTATTCTTATTTATTCAATGGCTCATGAACCTGTTATGTGTGAGCCAATTTAAAAAGGCCGATTGTAACTTAGATTTTTTTTTTTTTCTTTCCAAGATTTTATGTTCATTCAAGTTGGCTAACATATAGTGTAGTATTGGTTTCAGGAGTAGAATTTAGTGATTCTTCACTTACATTATAACACCCAGTGCCTATCACAACAAGTGCCCTCTTTATTTTTTTTATTTTATTTTTTTTAAATTGTTTTAAATGTTTATTTATTTCTGAGGCAGAGAGAGACAGAGCATGAGTGGGGGAGAGGCAGAGAGAGAGGGAGACACAGAAGCAGAAGCAGGCTCCAGGCTCTGAGCTGTCAGCACGGAGCCCGACGCGGGGCTCGAACCCATGAACTGTGAGATCATGACCTGAGCCGGTTGGTCGCTCAATCGACTGAGCCACCCAGGCGCCCCAACAAGTGCCCTCTTTAATGCCCATCACTCATTTAGCCCATCCCCCCACTTCCCTTCCCCTCCAGCAACCTTAACTTAGATTAAAAAAAAAACAATTTTTTTTTTAACATTTATTGATTTTTGAGAGACAGAGCAGGAGCAGGGGAGGGGCAGAGAGAGAGGGAGATGCAGAATCTGAAGCAGGCTCCAGGCTCTTAGCTGTCAGCACACAGCCTGACATGGGGCTTGAACTCAGGAACTGTGAGATCACGACCTGAGCTGAAGTCAGATGCTTAACCGACTGAATCACCCAGGTGCCCTGATCCTAACTTAGATTTTTACAAATTGATTGGGTCAGAATGAAAAAGGTGTTGGGATTTAGCTGAGTTTAAGCATAAAATGAGCTATTTCTGTGAGGCTTGATTGTTAAGGAAAGTTAAAAGTGTTTAGGTTTCCCAGATTAAAATGTGCCTCATAATCAGTTTGTTAGATTTCTTCTGGGGTGTTATATTTATAGTAGATACTAGATATGTTTACCATTCTACCCATGCACAGCCCCTTCTAAAAAACCAGTCTCTACATGAGTCTATATCAGTGATCTTAACTGTTGGACCCAGGGGAGATATCTTCCCATGCATGGCCAATCTCCAGCCTGGCTAGTAAGTTGTAGTCAGGATCAAAGTAAGGATCTGTCACAGATTTATTTAAAGAATTTAGATTGTGGAAATTAAGAAATATAGATTTGGTTTGAGGAGAGTGTGCGCCTAGAGCAAAAAGACCATGATAGTTAGGACTAGAATAACCATAACGGGCCATAGGTAGAATGAGTAAGTTAGGAAGCCATTCAGCAAATAAAGAAAGAATGGCACCGAGAGAATGAGAGGAATTAAAATAGACTGATTGCCTTTAGAAGATAAGGATTTAAGTTCTAGTTTCTGGTTTTTTAGGTTCAATTTCTTTAAGCCCCTTCTGTGCTACAGTTCTCGCCTTGGATTTCTGCAAGATTCTTTGCAAATATTATTTTTTTTAAGCTAGCATTCAAGTAGCCTTGACTAAAATAATGTGCAGTTTATTGACAAATTAGATTTCTTTTAGGTAAGAGCAGCTAGGATGGTGAGATCTCTGGGAACCCCATCACTAAGATGAGCCACTTCTTTTTTACATTAACATAACATATGCCTCAGTGGTTCAACATATTCTTAAGTGCTCTATTTTATACTGTGATTTGTGATGGGTTTTATGAACTGTGGCTTCCTGGTGAAAATGTGTTTCTTGATGGTTTTATTATATAGTTAACCATCTGTAGTCTTTATCTTTCCCCCCACCTTTTGTAGAATGGTAGAGTTTATAAGCTCCAATATTCAGGATTATTCAGGTTAAAGGTATTTTACAAAGAATTATGCTCTGTATTTTGCCATCAGATTAATAAAAATTATCCCTTTGGAAAACATCAACACTTTGAAAGCAACCTATATTCATCCTATGCTTTGAGATATGGGTATTGGACATGTGGGTTCTGTGGTCTTCTACGTATATCCTTATCTAACATTAAGATAGTGTATTGTCTGAAAATGTCTAACAGTATAATAACATTTTATGAAACTTTGTTTTGAATAACTTATTTTTATATATGGATGTAGGATGAGGAGGCACTTTAAGAATCTTTTAATTTATTCCCTAATTTTCACGGGGGTTTTACTTAAAAATTTGTAGACAGATGTGTAGAGAAATCTATCACAGTCTTAAAGGATTTTGGAAATTGTATGTTTTCTCTCAGGTGCCTGTTTTATATTGAAGTTCCCAGTAATAAGAGTTATTAATTATTCTATCAAACCTGAATCCCTTATTGTATCATTTGACTTTTAAAAATTTATATTATATTAATTGTCTAAAAAATTGCAAATATCTTATACTATAAAGCAGAAAGATCAGATGAAACCTCATTTTTTCTTAACTGAAAGTTTAAATGGAATCATTGACCTCTCAGGAGAATTTTGAGGTGTTGGCATCAGGATATATGCAAAATAAGGTTGTTTATATCTAATGAATAAAAGTAATTTTTATGTAGTATAGTGGCAAATGTGATGGTTACTGTGGTATTTTGGTTTCATTGATTAAGCGTAGCACTTATGATAGGGTGATTATTAGTGAGTTTTTTTCCTCTAGACTTTGAATTGTATCCAACCAGTGCACAATATCTGCCATTATTAACAATAGGATCAGACAAAAAAGTATACATATGCAGAATATAATTACATTTATTGAACATTCATAGATTATGTCATAGTTGCAATGGGTTTTACTATGAGTTTTGATGGAAAAATCTAATTCCTTGATGGCAGGGACCATGTTTTGCTCAACCTAATATTCTCTGATGTGAGTTAGCACAATGCATTGCACTCAAAAGGTATACCCTAAATGTTTGATTAAGACAGTATTGTGGTTATCCATTGCTACCTACCAAACCAACCTCAAACTTAGTGCATTCAAACAGCACATATATTTTATGTCTCACAAATCTGAGGTTGACTAAATTTAGCTTGGCAGGTCTTCTGCTCCATGTTGTCAGCTGAAGCTGCGTTCATCCGGAGACTTGACTTGGCTGGAATGTCCAAAATGGCCCAGTCACATGGCTGGTACTTAGTGCTAACTCTCAGCTCATAGCTTAGCAGTGGCCTCTGTTCTTTTCCATGCAGACTTTCTTGGTAGTTTGGGCTTCTTACAGTGTGGTAGCCTGATTCCAAATGCCTGGAAGTGGAAGCTGCAGGTTTCTTAAGGCCTAGCCTTAGAAGTTTTACAGAATTTAGTTCACTGCATTTTCTTGGTCAAAGCAATTCATAGGGCCAGTCCAGATATCAAAATGGTTGTTGACAAATAATTTTTTTTTAACTTTGTTATTTCAGTTTAAATCAAATATCCTTTCCCTAGATAAAATATTCTTCTGAAGTCCTGAAGGATTTGAGAAGAATAGGAAGATAGAAATAGGAAATGAGAAGAGGGATTGCTGTATTTTTTCTAATTGCCCTATCTTTTCCAATAGAAACACACTGGCCTGGTTGCCATAGCACACTGATATCCTAATATGATTATAGTTGTTCTTGGGGTAGACAAAAGATGCTTTAGTCAAATACCATTTCCCATAGTAAAAATTTCTGCTCTATTTTTGATAACCAGATACTTGTTTTATGATTTACAGGGAGAATAGGCCTAGGTTACAGGTCTTTGGATTGACTTCCCACATCAGGTTCTATAAGTTTCTATTTCTTCTCTCTGTGCCTTGAGAGGAAGCTTTATTCACTTGAGGACACAGGTAAGTAGTGAGGCCATGAGCAACACTTATTTTCAAACAATAGCACAGATACCCTATTCTTTCATAGGATTTTCCAGTTGATTGGTCAGTTTCTAAGCAGTGAAATCCTTAAAATTAAATTAATTTTATTCTGTAACATAATCTGAGCATTTCCTTCTACACTGTTTTCCTGTAATTCAGCTAAGAATCTTTTTTTCTTTTTACTGTCTCACTGAGTTTTTTTTTTTAATTTTTAATTTTTTAAAATTTACATCCAAATTAGTTAGCACATAGTGCAACAATGATTTCAGGAGTAGATTCCTTAGTGCCCCTTACCCATTTAGCCCATCCCCTCTCCCACAATCCCTCCAGCCACCTTCAGTTTGTTCTCCATATTTATGAGTCTCTTCTGTTTTGTCCCCCTCCCTGTTTTTATATCAGTTTTGTTTCCCTTCCCTTAAGTTCATCTGTTTTGTCTCTTAAAGTCCTCATATGACTGAAGTTATATGATTTTGTCTTTCTCTGACTAATTTCACTTAGCATAATACCCTGTAGTTCCATCCACATATTTGCAAATGTCAAGATTTCATTCTTTTTGATTGCCGAGTAATACTCCCTTGTATATATATACCACATCTTCTTTATCCATTCATCCTTCGATGGACATCAATGGGCTCTTTCCATACTTGACTATTGTTGATAGTGCTGCTATAAACATGGGGGTGCATGTGCCCCTTCGAAACAGCACACCTGTATCCCGTGGATAAATGCCTAGTAGTGTAATAGCTAGGTCGTAGGGTAGTTCTATTTTTAGTTTTTTGAGGAACCTCCATACTGTTTTCCAGAGTGGCTGCACCAGCTTGCATTGCCACCAACAATGCAAAAGAGATCCTCTTTCTCTGCATCCTCACCAACATCTGTTGTTGCCTGAGTTGTTAATGTTAGCCATTCTGACAGGTGTCAGGTGGTATCTCATGGTGGTTTTGATTTGTATTTCCCTGATGATGAGTGATGTTGAGCATTTTTTCATGTGTCGGTTGGCCATCTGGATGTCTTCTTTGGAGAAGTGTCTAATCATGTCTTTTGCCCATTTCTTCACTGGATTATTTGTTTTTTGGGTGTTGAGTTTAATAAGTTCTTTATAGATTTTGGATACTAACCCTTTATCTGATATGTCATTTGCAAATATCTTCTCCCATTCCATCGGTTGTCTTTTAGTTTTGCTGATTGTTTCCTTAGCTGTGCAGAAGCTTTTTATTTTGATGAGGTCCCAGTAGTTCATTTTTGCATTTGTTTCCTTTGCCTCTGGAGACGAGTTGAGTAAGAAGTTGCTGTGGCCAAGATCAAAGATGTTTTTGCCTGGTTTCTCCTCGAGGATTTTGATGGCTTCCTGTCTTACATTTAGGTCTTTCATCCATTTTGAGTTTATTTTTGTGTATGGTGTAAGAAAGTGGTCCAGGTTCATTTTTCTGCATGTCACTGTCCAGTTTTCCCAGCACCGCTTGCTGAAGAGACTGTCTTTATTCCATTGGATATTCCTCCCTGCTTTGTCAAAGATGAGTTGGCCATACGTTTGTGGGTCCATTTTTGGGTTGTCTTTTCTGTTCCATTGATCTGAGTGTCTGTTTTTGTGCCAGTACCATACTGTCTTGATGATTACAGCTTTGTAATAAAACTTGAAGCCCGGGATTGTGATGCCTCCTGCTTTGGTTTTCTTTTTCAAGATCGGTTTGCCTATTCGGGGTCTTTTCTGGTTCCATACAAATTTTAGGATTATTTGTTCTAGCTCTGTGAAGAATACTGGTGTTACTTTGAAAGGGATTGCATTGAATATGTAGATTGCTTTGATTCGTGCCGACATTTTAACAATACTTGTTGTTCCTATCCTGGAGCATGGAATCTTTTTCCATTTTTTGGTGTCCCCTTCAATTTATTTCATAAGCTTTCTATAGTTCTCAGTGTATAGATTTTTCACCTCTTTGGTTAGATTTATTCCTAGGTATTTTATGGTTTTTGGTGCAACTGTAAATGGGATCGATTCCTTGATTTCTCTTTCTGTCGCTTCATTGTTGGTGTATAGGAATGCAACCGATTTCTGTGCATTGATTTTATATCCTGCAACTTTGCTGAATTCATGAATCAGTTCTAGCAGTTTTTTGGTGGCATCTTTTGGGTTTTCCATATAGAGTATCACGTCATCTGAGAAGAGTGAAAGTTTGACCTCCTCCTGGCCGATTGGGATGCCTTTTATTTCTTTGTGTTGTCTGATTGCAGAGGCTAAGACTTCCAATACTATGTTGAATAACAGTGGCAAGAGTGGATATCCCTGTCTTGTTCCTGACCTTAGGGGGAAAGCTCTCAGTTTTCCCCCATTGAGGATAATGTTAGCATTGGGTCGTTCATATATGGCTTTTATGATCTTGAGGTATGCTCCTTCTATCCCTACTTTCTTGAGGATTTTTGTCAAGAAACGTTGCTGTATTTTGTCAAATGCTTTCTCTTCATCTGTTGAGAGGATCATATGGTTCTTGTCCTTTCTCTGATTGATGTGATGAATCATGTGGATTGTTTTGTGGATATTGAACCAGCCCTGCATCCCAGGTATAAATCCCACTTGGTTGTGGTGAATAATTGTTTTAATGTATCGTTGGATCTGGTTGGCTAATATCTTGTCGAGGATTTTTGCATCCATGTTCATCAGGGAAATTGGTCTATAGTTCTCCTTTTTAGTGGGGTCTCTGTCTGGTTTTGGAATCAAGGTAATGCTGGCTTCATAGAAAGAGTTTGGACGTTTTCCTTCCATTTCTATTTTTTTGGAACAGTTTCAAGAGAATAGGTGTTAACTTTTCCTTAAATGTTTGGTAGAAATCCCCTGGAAAGCCATCTGGCCCTGGACTTTTGTTTTTTGGCAGATTTTTAATTACTAATTCAATTTCCTTACTGGTTATGGGTCTGTTCAAATTTTCTCTTTTATCCTGTTTCAGTTTTGGTAGTGTATATGTTTCTAGGAATTTGTCCATTTCTTCTAGATTACCCATTTTATTGGCATATAATTGCTCATAATATTCCTTATTATTTTTTTTATTTCTGTTATGTTGGTTGTGATCTCTCCTCTTTCATTCTTGATTTTATTTATTTGGGTCCTTTCCTTTTTCTTCTTGATCAAACTGGCTAGTGGTTTATCAATTTTGTTAATTCTTTCAAAGAACCAGCTTCTGGTTTCATTGATCTGTTCTACTGTGGTTTTTTTTTTTTGCTTTCGGTAGCATTAATTTCTGCTCTAATCTTTATTATTTCCTGTCTTCTGGTGGTTTTGGTTTTATTTGCTGTTCTTTTTCCAGCTCCTTAAGGCATAAGGTTAGGTTGTGTTTCTGAGCTCTTTCTTCCTTCTTTAGGAAGGCCTGGATTGCTATATACTTTCCTCTTATGACCACCTTTACTGCGTCTGAGAGGTTTTGGTTTGTGGTGTTAACATTTTTATTGACTTCCATATACTTTTTAATTTCCTCTTTAACTGCTTAGTTAGCCCATTCATTCTTTAGTAGGATGTTCTTCAGTCTCCAAGTATTTGTTACCTTTCCAGTTTTTTTCTTGTGGTTGATTTCGAGTTTCATAGCATTGTGGTCTGAAAATATACATGGTATGATCTTGACCTTTTTGTACTTACTTAGGGCTGATTTGTGTCCCAGTATATGGTCTATTCTGGAGAACGTTCCATGTGCACTGGAGAAGAGTGTATATTCTGCTGCTTTAGGATGAAATGTTCTGAATATATCTGTTAAGTCCATCTGGTCCGGTGTGTCATTCAAAGCCATTGTTTCCTTGTTGATTTTTTGACTAGGTGATCTGTCCATTGGTGTGAGTGGGGTAAGAATCTTGATAATCTTCTTGTGGCCCTTAATTTATTGCTATGGCTCCATTTCATAAAACAGAAGTTTAAAACTTCATGATGTGTCACAATCCACTTATAGAAATTTACTTCTATAGATTTATAGAAGCTTGATTTTCATAATGACATTAAAAAACAAATGGTTATGATGGGGCGCCTGAGTGGCTCAGTTGGTTGAGTGTCCCACTTCAGCTCAGGTCATGATCTTGTGGTTTGTGGGTTCGAGCCCCGCATCGGGCTCTGTGCTGACAGCTCGGAGCCTGGAGCCTGCTTCGGATTCTGTGTCTCCTTCTTTCTCTGCCCCCACCCACTTATACTGTGTCTCTGTCTATCAAAAATAAATAAGTGTAAAAAAAATTAAAAAAAAACCCAAATGGTTATGAATGAGTTGGTAGTAATTTTTGGTTAAAACTTCATGATGAAGAGGATGATGTAAAGTAATAGCAAAAATCAAGAAATTTTTAGAGTTTTTTAGTAAACATTGTAAATACATTTTTCTTTCTATTTTTCACTTGAAGCATAGTTGACATATAATGAGATATTAGTTGACATATAATAAGATATTAGATATGTAACAGTGATTCAACAATTATATACATTACAAAATGCTCACCATGATGAGTGTAATTATCCTCTGTCATCATATAAAGATATTGCAATATTATTGACTGTATTCCCTGTGCTGTATTTTTTGTCCCCAGACTTATTTATTTTATAACTGGAAGTTTGTATCTGTTAGTCCCCTTCATCTATTTTGCCTGTCCTCCTTCACCCCCCTCCCCTCTGGCAACCACTAATTTATTCTCTTATTTATCTGCCTGTTTCTTTTTAATTTGTTTATTTGTTTTATCTTTTGATTCTCTATATAAAAGAAATCATGATATTTACCTTTCTCTGTCTGATTTATTTCACTTAGCATAATACCCTCTAGGTCCATCTATGTTGTTGTAAATGGCAAGATTTCATTCTTTTTCTGACTGAGTTATATTCCATTGTATATATGTACACCACATCTCCTTATCCATTCATCTATTGATGAACACTTAGGTTGCTTCCATATTTTGGCTATTGTAAATAATGCTGCAATAAACATAGTGATACATAAAAGTTTACAAATTAGTGTTTTCATTTTCTTTGGATAAATGCCCAGATGTAGAATTATTTATTGGGTTTCGTGTTATTTCTATTTTTAGTTTTTTGAGGAATTTCTATACTGTTTTCTATGTGGCTGCACCAATTGATGATCCTCCCAACAATGCACAAGCGTTCCTTTTTCCCCACAATCTTACCAACACCTGTTATGTACTATCTTTTTGTACATTTTTTCTTTTAATTTTCTTCCCGAATTGGAGAATAATAAAACAATTACAATAAATTGTGTGTCTCTGATGACAACACTTTTATGGTATGCTTTCTGGAAAACTTCTTGAGGAATTCAGGAATTGTTGTTAAAATAAGAATATAATGCCCACATTATAGAAAGGTCCTATTATATACTAAAAAATATAAAAAAATTAATTTCACACAGATGAAGTCTGCTTGTGAAATACAACATAGAATCCTAGCAAGCTTTCTAATATAACTTTAAATATTCTATTTCAAGATATTTTTGAGAAAGATAGGAAGTTAGTTACACAGCAGAAAGCATCTGTGTTAGTTTTGTTCCTTCTGCCTTTGAGAAGAATAAAGATACTTTATTTGTTTCTTAAAAATTTTAATGTTTTTATTTTTGAAAGAGAGAGAGAGAGAGACAGAGCAAGTGGGGGAAGGGCAGAGAGAGAGAAAGAGAGAGAGGGAGAGTCTGAAGCAGGCTCCAGGCTCTGAGCTGTCAGCACACAGCCTGATGCAGGGCTTGAACTCATGAGCCATGAGATCATGGCCTGAGCCAAAGTCGGATGCTCAACTGACTGAGCCATCTAGGTGCCCCAGAATAAAGATATTTTAAATGTGAGACTGTATTTTGAATATTACTTGAGGTGTCTAATTAGGTTTAAAAAGCTACAAAGTTACATAATCAAGACTGCCATAAATGTTAATGGGCTACATGTTAAATATGAAATGTAGGGGTGTAGAGAATCTCTTTGCTGAGTGTTGGTAGAAACAGTTTTTTAAATCATAGTTTCTATTTTGTGGTCACTTTGCTTTTTGCCCTACCTAGTCTCTAGTGGTACCTTTAGTCATTACTGTTATTCATCTTGGAGCCCAGGGCTAATGGAGAGAACATTTTTAAAAAAAATAACATTATAATGTGTGGTTAGGACAAAGAAAAGGTTCTGTCAACTGGAAAACACTTGGCTTTTCACTTCCTATTTCTTTAAATGCCTATCCTACACTTTGTAAAATTCTATTGTTCTCTTTCTCATATAATACATTAATATTTCAGGTCACATTTTTAAAAAACTTTTTAAATGTTTATTTATTTTTGAGATAGAGACAGAGCACGAGCAGGGGAGGGACAGAGAGAGAGGGAGACACAGAATATGAAGCAGGCTCCAGGCTCTGAGCTGTCAGCACAGAGCCCAATGCGGGGCTCGAACCCACAAACTGTGAGATCATGGCCTGAGCCGAAGTCGGATGCTTAACTGACTGAGCCACCCAGGCACCCCCCACATTTTTAATATTTATACGTTTTATGTTTTTCTTAAGATGCTTCTCCTTTTTATAAAGTTTCAAAAACTTGCCATTTGAAAGGATTTTTGTTAAGTTTTACCATATTTAGATTTGCTTTGAACTACCTTGATTTGGTAATCTAAAACTATATGAATACCATTTGAATTTGTCAATTATTAGCATTTTATGGCAGTTTAATATTTCTATGAAATTATAGATTTAATTTAAAATATTTCAACATTAGGGGAAAGTGGGTGATGGGCATTGAGGAGGGCACTTGGGATGAGCACTGGGTATTGTATGGAAACCAATTTGACAATAAATTTCATATTAAAAAAACAAAAAACAAAACAAAAATAAAATATTTCTACATTGTACTGAACCTTTTTTATTATAAAGACAAAAGGCTTAAGTATGTTGCTGTTCTTTTCATTTTTAACATTTATTTATTTTTGAGAGAGAGAGAGAGACAGACAGACAGAATGCGAGCAAGGGAAGGGGAAAAAGAGAGGGAGACACAGAGTCTGAAGCAAGTTCCAGGCTCGAGCTGTCAACACAGAGTCCAATGCATGGCTCAAACTCACAAACTGCAAGATCATGACCTGAACTGAAGTTGATTGCTTAACTAACTGAGCCACCCAGGTGCCCCTGGAAGGTGCTTTCAAATTACATTTGTGGCAGATAATATGCTATATTATTCTATGTTTAATAAAATAAACTTACCAGGCACCTGGGTGGCTCAGTTGTTTGAGCATCCTACTCTTGATTTCAGCTCAGGATGTGAGATCAAGTCTTGGGATCAAGTCTTGCATTGGGCTCAGCATGGAGCCTGCTTGAGATTCTCTCTCTTCCTCTTTGCTGCTCCTTGGCTTGTGCACACTGTCTCTCTCCCTCTCTGTCTTTCTCTCAAAGTAAATAAACTTTAAAGTAAAATAAAATAAATTTGCCTTTAAAAATTAGAAATATCCAGGGCGCCTGGGTGGCTCAGTCGGTTAAGCATCCAACTTTGGCTCAGGTCATGATCTCGCAGTTTGTGAGCTCAAGCCCTGCGTCATGGTCTGTGCTGACAGCTCGGAGCCTGGAGCTTGCTTCGGATTCTGTGACTCCCTCTCTCTCTGCTCCTCTCCCACTCACACTCTGTCTCTCTCTCTTTCTCGGTCTCTCAAAAAAAAAAAAAAAAAAACAAAAAAAAAAAAAACAAAAAAAGAATAAATGTTTAAAAAAATTAGAAATATCTGTACTAATTTTCATTTCAGATCTGCCCTATATGTGACTAATATCTTTCTACAGATTTGGAAATGAAGTTCTTGAGTGTACTCTTGCAGTTAAAACATTATGCAGACATTGCACATCAACTAGTCATTAGGGAAATGCAAATTAGGACTGTAGTGAGATCAACCACACACCCATTAGAACAAGTAAAATAAAAAGTAGTGACTACCACATGCTGACAAAGATGTGGAGAAACTGAATTTTTACACATTGTTGGTGAGAATATAAAATGGTATAGCCTGGAAGACAGTATATCTGGAAAATAGTTTGGCAGTATCTTAAAAAACTAAACCTGTAACTATCACATGAACCAACAATCACAACAATTTCCTGGATATTTATTTATGTCAGACAGTTAAAAAAAAATTTTTTTAATGTTTTATTTATTTTGAGAGAGAGCAAGAGAGAGCAAGAAAGAGCATATGCAGGGGAGGGGCAGAGACATAGGGTGAGAGACAATCCCAGATGGGCTCTGTATTGTCAGCTTGGAGCTTGATGCAGAACTTGAACTCATGAACCGTGAGATCATGGCCTGAGCTGAAATCAAGAGTCAAGACTTAACTGACTGAGCTACCTAGATACCCTGAGAAATGAAAACTTGTATTTGCAAGAAAACCTGTATAAGAATATTCATGGCAGCAGTAATAATAAAAAACCGGAAACAACCCAAATGTCCCTCAGCAGGTAAATGATTAAATGGTATATTCATACCATAGAATACTAGTTTGCAATAAAAAGGAACAAAGTATTGATACATGTAACAACTTGGATGGATCTTAGGGACATTATGCTGAGTGGAAAAAAGACCATCTCAAAAGGTCATATAGTATATGATTGTATCTATACAACAGTCTTAGAAAGAGAAAATTGTAGAGATAGAGAGCAGATTAGGGGTTACCAGGAATTAGGGATGATGAAGATGAAGAGGATAAGTGTGACTTAAGGGAGTATCACTAGATAGATCTTTGTGGTGATGGAATAGTTCTATATCTTGATTGTGCTGGAGGTTATACTAATCTACACATGTGATAAAATGGCATAGAATGAAACATTCTCTTTGTACCAGTATCAATTTCCTAGCTTTGATATCATATCAAATTTACCTATGGTGTAATGATTAAGAGAAACTAGAATAAAGAGTACATGGATCTCTTGTATTATTATTTTTTTAAGTTTATCTGTTTATTTTGAGAGAGAGAGAGAGAGCAGGGGAGGGGCAGAGAGAGGGAAAGAGAGAATCCCAAGCAGGCTCCACAGTCAGTGCAGAGCCTGACCTGGGGCTCGATCTCAAGACCCTGTGAGATCATGACCTGAGCCGAAATCAAGACTCGGATGCTTAACTGACTGAGCAATGCAGGCGCCCCTGTACTATTTTTTAATGGGGTAAAATTCACATAAAATTAACCATTTTACACTGTACAATTCAGAGGTATTTGGTACATTTACATTGTTGTGCAACCCTTGCCTCTATCCAATACGAAAACGTTTTCATCATCCCAAAAGGAAACCCCATACCCATTAGGCCTTTCTGCCCCCACCTTCCTTCCAGGCCCTGACAACCACTAAACTGCTTTCTATCTTTATGGATTTACCTATTCTGAATACTTCATCTGAATGGAATCATATAGTACGTGATTTTTTTTGGTTTGAATTTTTCTATTTACATAATATTTTTATTTATTTTTTAAATTTTTATTTTTTTAACATTTATTTATTTTTGAGACAGAGAGAGACAGAGCATGAATGGGGGAGGGGCAGAGAGAGAGGGAGACACAGAATCTGATGCAGGCTTCAGGCTCTGAGCTGTCAGCCCAGAGCCCGACACGGGGCTCGAACTCATGGACCGCGAGATCATGACCTGAACTGAAGTTGGACGCTTAACCGACTGAGCCACCCAGGCGCCCCCATAATATTTTTAAAGTATATTCATGTTGCTCATGAATCAATCTTTCATTTCTTTTTATGACTAAATAATATGGCACATTTGGTTTCTCATTTCACCAGTTGATGGATCATTACACCTTTTGGTTATCGTGGATGGTGCTGCTCTGGACATTCATGTGCAAGTTTTTGAACATCTACTTTTAATTCTTTGGGGTATATTCCTAAGAGTGGAATTGCTAGGTCTTATGGTAATTCTATGTTTAAAATTTTGAGAACTGCTTGGGGGACCTGGGTGACTCAGTTGGTTGAGTGTCCGACTTCAGCTCAGGTCATGATCTCACAGTTCGTGGGTTCAAGCCCCACGTCAGGCTCTGTGCTGACAGCTCAGACCCTGGAGCCTGTTTCAGATTCTGTGTCTCCCTCTCTCTCTGCCCCTCCCCTGTTCACGCTCTGTCTCTGTCTTAAGAATAAATAAACATTAAAAAAAAAATAAAATTTTGAGAACTGCTAAACTGTTGGTCCATAGTGGCTAAACCCTTTTACTTTCCCCGGCAGTGTACAAGGGTTACTGTTTCTTTACATGCTTGCCAACATGTGTTATTTTCCTTTTTGAAAGAAAAGTTGTTGCATATTTGAAAGTTGCTAAGAGAGTAGATTTTAAAAGTTCTCATGACAAGAAAAAAATTTTTTTGTACCTATTAATGGTGTTGGATGTTAACTAGACTTATTTGGTGATCATTTCACAATATATACAGATATTGAGTCATTATATTGTATACCTGAAACTAACATAATGCTATATGTCGATTATACCTCAAAAAATTATTATAGCCATCCTATTGGATATGAAGTGGATTTCCTCTCATGGAGGAAATTTGCATTTCCCCAAAGACTAAAGCATCTTTTCATATGCTTGTTGGCCGTTTGTGTATTCTATTTAGAGAAATGTCTATTCAAGTCTTTTTCCATTTTTAAATTTGGTTGTCTGTCTTTTTTATTGTTATTGAGATGTAAGAGTTTAAAAAAATTTTTTTTAATGTTTATTTTTGAGCAGTGGCAGGGGGGAGGGGCAGAGAGAGAGGGAGACAGAATCTAAAGCAGGCTTCAGGCTCTGAGCTGTCAGCACAGAGCCCTACGTGGGGCTTGAACTCATGAACCATGAAATCATGCATGACCTGAAGCAAAGTTGGATGCTTAACTGACTGAACCACACAGGCACCCAGAGTTGTAAGAGTTTTTTTTATATCTTCTTATAGTAGATCTTTATCTGATACATGATTTGCAAATATTTTCTCCCATTCTTTGTGTTTTCTTTTCACTTTCTTGATGATATCCTTTGATGCACAAAAATTTTAAATTTTGATGAAGTCTATTTTTTCTTTGTTTGCTCTTACTTTTAGTGTCATATATAAGAAACTATTGCCAAACACAAGGTAATGAAGATTAACCCTTATGTTTTCTTTCAAGAGTTTTACAGTTTTAGCTTTTATATTTAGATCTTCAAATCATTTTGAGTTAATTTTTTTATTTGGTGTGAAGTATGGGTCCAATTTCATTCTTTTTCATGTAGATATCCAGTTGTTCCAGCACCTTTGTTGAAGAGATTGTTCCTTACCCATTGCATGATCTTGACATCTTTGTTGAAAATCAGTTGAACTCTTGATTCTACTTTATTGATCTATGTATCTATCCTTACACCAGTACCACGGTGGTTTGGTTACTGTAGCTTTGTAATATGTTTTGAAATTGGGATGTGTGAGTCCTCCAATTCCATTTTTCTTTTTCAGGATTGTTTTGACTATTGAGTTCTTGAAATTCCATAGGAATTTAGGATCAGCTTGTCAATTTCTGTAAAAAGGCATTTGGAATTTTGAGAGGAATTACATTGAATCTGACAGAGGTCTGCAAGAGTTGATTTGACAGCTTTTGTTAGCTTATTAGTTGCTTCTGTGGAGAAATAGAGCTCTGGAATGCTCTACTCCATTTTTGTCGACATTACTCCTGTACTAGTTTTTGCATTTTCCTATAAATTTATGAGTATTTCAAAATTAGAAGTTTAAAAACTTATCCCAATTTTCTGACCTTCTAAGGAATGAGCTATTATAAATTCATAGAAAAATCGTCTTTGTGGTTGTGTGCAGACTTTAACTATAGAAAGTATTTTCTTTCTCCTGAATAATTTGGTTTAGAATATGGCAGACAGCAAGAGAGGAATTGGAAGAAAGAGGTAGAGATTATTACCCTAATTTGAAGATCTCTAAGTTTCTGTTCTTGAGTCCCCAGTTCTTAACATAGTCACATCTCATTTTGGTAAGATCAATGACAGTTTTGTGTTAATTCAAGCGTCACCTGGATAATACCCTTTTGTGGATATTGAAGAGGTAGGTATGATATGGTAAAGTGGAATTTGAAGGACATTTTATGGATATCTTCTATATTGAAAGGTGGGTAAATAGATATGAATAGCAAGTAAGGCAGGTACAATTAGGATTTAATTAATACCCAGCTTAATTACTTTTCTTTTTTGTAAAGTTTATTTATTTATTTTTGAGAGTGGGGGATGTGGGGCAGAGAGAGAGGGAGAGAGAATCCCAAGCAGGCTCTGCACTGTCAGCACAGAGCCTGACATGGGGCTTGATCTTAGAAACCATGAGATCATGACCTGAGCTGAGATCTAGAGTCAGATGCTTAACCGACTAAGCCAGGCATCCCTTAATTACTTTTCACTAGTGGTTATTGACGTTTTTTTATTGATTCCCTTCCCCCTTAACACTTGTCACTTCTTTGTAGAGAATAAAATAAAAATCTATAGTTATATACTACTATATATATAATACTTTAGAATTAGCTTTCAAATTCTTGGTTCAGGTCAGAGTCAAGAAATCTAAGCAGTTTTGAAAATTTGTTGAACTTGCTTAACCAATATGCGTCAGCTTTATTATACTGACATTAGCTATAATATACGTATAAAATATGCTAGATTTGTTTTTAAAAAGGGCTTACAGTGTATATAAATAGGGGCCATTTATTAACTTAAGAGATCTTTCTTGAATATCTCCTATCTGATAGTTACTGGATTAGGTACCGAGAATAGAATGTGGGCAAAACCAGTTTTAGTTCCTGCTCCTAAGGCAGAGTACATCTACTTGGTATATTATTCACCTATGCAAAAACAGACTGACCATTATATCTCCAGAGCAGCAATTTATTTCTTGCCTACATTACCTGTAGGTGATTGTTAATTAGTTGTGGCTTTGCCTACATGTCTCTCATTCCAGGATAAAGGAGCAACCTTTATCTGGGACATTTAGGTTTCCCCCTCCCTCTCTGCACTCTAGCCATACAGACTTCTTTCTTTTCCTTGAACAAACCCAATGGTTCATTTCCAGGGTCTTTTCCTATAAGATGCAGTTTGCTTGGCACACTACACACCACACCTTCTCATCATGTCCTAGTTAACTCACACTTAGTTAAATCTCAGCTGAAGTTCAGTTATTAGGGAAAATTTTCCTGATCCCCCAAGTCTATGTCAGTTTACACCAATTCAAAGTGATCAGCCAGTAATTGAATTGATTACTAAAACAAAAGTCAACACTCTTTAGAGAATTATAAAAGGAACCAGAATACATTTTGTCATCAATAATGTCCAACATATAATCAGAGTTCATAGTCACGTAAAGGAGAAGGAAAATGGAACTCAAGAAAAATGAGTGGTCAATAGAGATCAACCCTAAGATGGTTCATAAATTGGACTTAGCTGAGAAAGGTTTCAAAGCAGCTATGATAAATATACTCAAAAATTAAAATAAAATACGTTTAAAGAGTTAAAGGAAAATGAAACCTTAATGAATTAATAGATAGGGAATATCAGAGAAAAATGGAAAGTGTAATAAGAAAACCAAATGGAAATCCTAGGTCTGAGGAGAAATAAATAAATAAATAAATAAATAAATAAATATTTCTTTTATGGATGTGAGGGCTATCTGGCTGTGACATCTTTCACCCCATTGATCACTAGGGTTGATTTGGCTGATCTGGCTGGCTAGGCGGGTGTCCCTTTCCTCCCTCACTACTTCATGTGTGTTCCTCACAAAGCTGTGTGCTCTGTCAAAGAGGGCGACCTTCCCCAATGAAGGAGTATAGTTCTCTGTCAAGGGTATACAAGTAGCTGTGCTCCCCTGCTAGAACCCCCAAACAAGCTCTCAAGGTCCATTTATAGGAGAACAGGGTAGTCAAAATTCCAAGATTCCAGACACATCCAAATGAGGTGCTGCATGTGGCAGTCTGCCTTTCTTAAAAAAAGGAAGGAAGGAAGGAAGGAAGGAAGGAAGAAAAAAGATAAAAGAAAATTTTCCTGTATGAAATTTTTACAGCAGATTGGAGATAGAAGAATAAAGAGGACATCAGTAGAATTATCCAATCTAAGAAACACAGAGAAAAAAAGATTGAAGGAAAATGAACAGAGCTTCCAGGATCAGTGGGAAAATATCAGTCTTACATATGTGTAATTAGAGTCCCAGAAGAGGAGAGTGACAATGGTAGGAGGCCTATTTGAAGATACAGTGGGTGAGATTTTCTCAAATTTGATCAAAAACATTGATTTATTGATCTAGGAAACTCAGCTACCCCAAACAGGATAAATTCAAAGAAAAACACACATAATCTTATCGTAGCTAAACTGCTGAAAACCAAAAATAAAGAGAAATCTTGATAGTAGTCAATTTCAGATGTTCCATGGCATACACATGTTAGAAGATTCACTGGAACTCACAGGACTCAGAAGCAGTTATACTTACTATGCTCTGTTACAATGAAAGTATATAAAGCTGGATTAGGTAAAGGAAAAAGATGTATCAGCTAGAATCAAGAGGAAACCAGGCACAAGCTTTCAAAGTCCTCCCTCATGGTGGTCTCATGGGAGACACGTTTTCCTCCTGCACAGAGCTCTAGCAACATATATGAAGTGTTTATGTCCAACGCACCAAAACTGACCCAAAAAGAAGTAGAAAATTTTAAACAGCTCTACATCTATTAAATAAATTGAATTCTTTCAGTAGGCAATAATGTTTTAGATAGGACACAGAAAATACTAACCATGAAAGAAAAAAAAAAAACATATTGGACTTCATCACAATAAAACCTTCTGCTATTTGAAAAATACCATTAAGAAAATAAAAAGGCAAGTCACAAATTAGGAGAAAATGTTTGCAAAATAAATATTAATTCAGAACACATTAAGAACACTCACAACTCAATAAGAAGACCTATAACCTGATTAACAATGGGCAAACAACCTAAAGAAACACTTCACAAAAGAAGATACATGAATAGTCAATAGGTACATGAAAAAGTATTTAATGTTAGTCATCATAGAACTATAAATTAAAACTATGAAATACTACTACATACTCAACTACAATGGTTAAAATTTTAAAACCAAATGTTGATGAGGATTAGAGATAAGATTGAAAATCTTACAGATTGTTGCTGGAAGTGTAAAATGGCTGCTGCTGTTGTTGTGTATGTGTACATGAAGTTAAAACAGGAGGTTAGGAGAAGAAGATAGCGGCATAGGAGGGCGCTGGGCTCACCTCGTCCTGCTGATCACTTAGATTCCACCCACACCTCCCTAAATAACCCAGAAAACCACCAGAAGACTAGCAGAATGGACTCTCTGGAGCCAAGCGTAGACAAGAGGCCCACAGAAGAGGGTAGGAAGGGTGGAGAGGTGGTGCGTGCTACATGGACTGGTGTGGGGGAGCCGGGGCAGTGGAGCGGCAGCCCGCCAGGCAAGGCAGAGCCCCTGAAGTCTGGCTTGCAAAAGCAGAGGGGCGGACTCCATGAGTTTTGACAGCCAGTGGGACTTAACATCTAGAATGTTAAAATCAACAGCTCTGCTTGGAGAGTGGGAGGGCGAGGGGACAGTGGGAGGGAGAGTTGTTGAGTCCCGGAAGACAGAACTCAGCTCAGGACAAAGGCGCTGGTAAGCGCCATCTCCCTCTCCCATCCCCCAGCCGTAATCCCAAAGGGAACCAGTTCCCATCACTGAACTTGCTTGCACCACGCAAACACCCAACACTGTGCTTATGTGGATCCATCCCTGCGATGGGTCTGCTTCCCTCTCGGTGCTGCAGGGCCCCTCCTGCAGGGGACCACCGATGGCAAAGCGAGTTAAGCCTGCCCCTCCTGCCGCTGTGCACCTTGCAGATCCACTCTGGCTAATCCGCCAGATCCCATCGAAGCAGCACCACAAGCCTGGCAGTGTGCAAGTAGCCTGGACAGGGGCCACGCCACTCCACAGTGAGTCCTGCCCCTGGGAGAGGGGAAGATAAGGTACACACCAGTCTGACTGTGGCCCCAGCGGTGGGCTGGGGACAGGCATCAGGTCTGACTGTGGCCCTGCCCACCAACCCAAGTTACTCCAGACAGCACAGGGGAAGTGCCCTGCAGTTTGGCACCACCCCAGGGACTACCCAAAATGACAAAACGGAAGAACTCTCCTCAAGAGAAACTCCAGGAAGTAGTGACAGCTAACGAATTGATCAAAAATGATTTAAGCAATATAATGGAACAAGAATTTAGAATAATAGTCATAAAATTAATCGCTGGGCTTGAAAAAAGTATAGAGGACAGCAGAGAATCTATTGCTACAGAGATCAAGGGACTAAGAAATAGTCATGAGGAGCTAAAAAATGCTATAAATGAGGTGCAAAATAAAATGGAGGCGACCACATCTCGGATTGAAGAGGCAGAGGAGAGAATAGGTGAATTAGAAGATAAAATTATGGAAAAAGAGGAAGCTGAGAAAAAGAGAGATAAAAAACCCCAGGAGTATGAGGGGAGAATTAGAGAACGAAGTGATGCAATCAAACGGAACAATATCCGTATAATAGGAATTCCAGAAGAGGAAGAGAGGGAGAAAGGGGCTGAAGGTGTACTTGAACAAATCATAGCTGAGAACTTCCCTGATCTGGGGAAGGAAAAAGGCATTGATATCCAAGAGGCACAGAGAACTTGCTTCAGATGTAACTTAAATCGATCTTCTGCACGACATATCATAGTGAAACTGGCAAAATACAAGGATAAAGAGAAAATTCTGAAAGCAGCTAGGGATAAACATGCTCTAACTTATAAAGGGAGACCGATAAGACTAGTAGCAGACCTATCTACTGAAACTTGGCAGTCCAGAAAGGAATGGCAGGAAATCTTCAATGTGATGAACAGAAAAAAATATGCAGCTGAGATTCCTTTATCCAGCAAGTCTGTCATTCAGAATAGAAGGAGAGATAAAGGTCTTCCCAAACAAACAAAGACCGGAGGAATTCATCACCACTAAACCAACCCTACAAGAGATCCTAAGGGAGATTCTGTAAGTGAAATGTTGCAAGGACCACAAAGTACCAGAGACATCACTACAAGCATGAAACCTACAGACATCACAATGACTCTAAACCCATACTTTTCTATAATAACACTGAATGTAAATGGACAAAATGCTCCAACCAAAAGACATAGGGTATCAGAATGGAACAAAAAACAAGATCCATCTATTTGCTGTCTACAAGAGACTCATTTTAGACCTGAGGACACCTTCAGATTGAAAGTGAGGGGATGGAGAACTATCTATCACGCTACTGGAAGTCAAAAGAAAGCTGGAGTAGCCATACTTATATCAGACAAACTAGACTTTAAATTAGAGGCTGTAACAAGAGATGAAGAAGGACATTATATAATGATTACAGGGTCTATCCATCAGGAAGAGCTAACAATTATAAATATGCACCGAATAGGGGAGCCCCCAAATATATAAAACAATTACTCCCAAACATAAGCAACCTAATTGATAAGAATGTGGTAATTGCAGGGGTCTTTAATCCTCCACCCACAACAATGGATAGATCATCTAGACACAAGATCAGTAAAGAAACAAGGGCCCTGAATGATACATTGGACCAGATGGACTTGACAGATATATTTAGAACTCTGCATCCCAAAGCCACAGAATATACTTTCTTCTCGAGTGCACATGGAACATTCTCCAAGATCACATACTGGGTCACAAAACAGCCCTTCATAAGTGTAAAAGAATTGAGATCATACCATGCATACCTAAGACCACAATGCTATGAAGTTTGAAATCAATGACAGGAAAAAGTCTGGAAAACCTCCAAAAGCATGGAGGTTAAAGAACACCCTACTAAAGAATGAATGGGTCAACCAGGCAATTAGAGAGGAAATTAAAAAGTATATGGAAACAAATGGAAATGAAAATACAACAATCCAAACGCTTTGGGATGCAGCGAAGGCAGTCCTGAGAGGAAAAAACATTGCAATCCAGGCCTATCTCAAGAAACAACAAAAATTCCAAATACAAAATCTAACAGCACACCTAAAGGAAATAGAAGCAGAACAGCAAAGACACTCCAAACCCAGCAGAAGAGAAATAATAAAGATCAGAGCAGAAATAAACAATATAGAATCTAAAAAAACTGTAGAGCAGATCAATGAAACCAAGAGTTGGTTTTTTGAAAAAAATAAACAAAATTGATAAACCTCTAGCCAGGCTTCTCAAAAAGAAAAGGGAGATGACCCAAATAGATAAAATCATGAATGAAAATGGAATTATTACAACCAATCCTCAGAAATACAAGCAATTATTAGGGAATACTATGAAAAATTATATGCCAACAAACTGGACAACCTGAAAGAAATGGACAAAATCCTAAGCACCCGTGCACTTCCAAAACTCAAAGAGGAAGAAATAGAGAACTTGAACAGGCCCATAACTAGCGAAGAAATTGAATCAGTTATCAAAAATCTCATAATCTTGAGAGATACTACCTATCCTTCTGAAGCTGTTCCAAAAAATAGAAAGGGAAGGAAAACTTCCAGACTCATTCTTTGAAGCCAGCATTACTTTGATTCCTAAACCAGACAGAGACCCAGCAAAAAAAGAGAACTACAGGCCAATATCCCCAATGAATATGGACGCAAAAATTCTCAACAAGATACTAGCAAATCGAATTCAACAGCATATAAAAGGAATTACTCACCATGATCAAGTGGGATTCATTCCTGGGCTGCAGGGCTGGTTCAACACTTGCAAATCAATCAATGTGATACATCACATTAACAAAAGAAAAGATAAGAACCATATGATCCTGTCTATCGATGCAGAAAAAGCATTTGACAAAATTCAGCATCCTTTCTTAATAAAAACCCTCGAGAAAGTAGGGATAGAAGGAACATACTTAAAGATCATAAAAGCCATTTATGAAAAGCCCACAGCTAACATCATCCTCAATGGGGAAAAACTGAGAGCTTTTTCCCTGAGATCAGGAACACGACAGGGATGCCCACTCTCACTGCTGTTGTTTAACATAGTGCTGGAAGTTCTAGCATCAGCAATCAGACCACAAAAGGAAATCAAAGGCATGAAAATTGGCAATGATGATGTCAAGCTTTCACTTTTTGCAGATGACATGATATTATACGTGGAAAACCCGATAGACTCCACCAAAAGTCTGCTAGAACTGGTACAAGAATTCAGCAAAGTCGCAGCATACAAAATCAATGTACAGAAGTCACTTGCATTCTTATACACTAATAATGAAGCAACAGAAAGAGAAAGAAACTGATCCCATTCACAATTGCACCAAGAAGCATAAAATACCTAGGAATAAACCTAACCAAAGATGTAAAAGATCTGTATGCTGAAAACTATAGAAAGCTTATGAAGGAAATTGAAGGAGACATAAAGAAATGGAAAAACATTCCATGCTCATGGATTGGAAGAATGAATATTGTTAAAATGTCAATACTACCCAAAGCTATCTACACATTCAATGCAATCCCAATCAAAACTGCACCAGCATTTTTCTCAAAGCTAGAACAAGCAATCCTAAAATTCATATGGAACCACAAAAGACCCCGAATAGCCAAAGTAATTTTGAAGAAGAAGACCAAAGTGGGAGGCATCAGAATCCCAGACTTTAGCCTCTACTACAAAGCTGTCATCATCAAGACAGTATGGTATTGGCACAAAAACAGACACATAGACCAATGGAATAGTATAGAAACCCCAGAATTAGACCCACAAAAGTATGGCCAACTAACTTTGACAAAGCAGGAAAGAATATCCAATGGAAAAAAGACAATCTCTTTAACAAATGGTGCTGGGAGAACTAGACAGCAACATGCAGAAAGGTAAAACTATACCACTTTCTTACACCATTCACAAAAATAAACTCAAAATGGATAAAGGACCTGAATGTGAGACAGAAAACCATCAAATTCCTAGAGGAGAAAGCAGGAAAAAAACCTCTCTGACCTCAGCCGCAGTGATTTCTTACTTGACATATCCCCAAAGGCAAGGGAATTAAAAGCAAAAATGAACTATTGGGACCTCATAAAGATAAAATGCTTCTGCACTGCAAAGGAAACAATCAAGAAAACTAAAAGGCAACCAACGGAATGGGAAAAGATATTTGCAAATGACATATTGGGCAAAGGGCTAGTATCCAAAATCTATAAAAAACTCACCAAACTCTACACCCGAAAAACAAATGTCCAGTGAAGAAATGGGCAGAAAACATGAATAGACACTTCTCTAAAAAAGACATCCAGATGGCCAACAGTTACATGAAAAGATGCTCAATGTCGCTTCTCATCAGGAAAATACCTCAAAACCTCACTGAGATATCACCTCACGCCAGTCAGAGGAGCTAAAGTGAACAAATCAGGAGACTATAGATGCTGGTGAGGATGTGCACTGTTGGTGGGAATGCAAACTGGTGCAGTTGCTCTGGAAAACAGTGTGGAGGTTCCTCAAAAAATGAAAAATAGATCTACCCTATGACCCAGCAATAGCACTGCTAGGAATTTACTCAAGGGATACAGGAGTGCTGATGCATAGGGGCACTTGTACCCCAATGTTTATAGCAGCACTTCCAACAACAGCCAAATTATGGAAAGAGTCTAAATGTCCATCAATTAATGAATGGATAAAGAAATTGTGGTTTATATACACCGTGGGATACATGGCAATGAGAAAGAATGAAATATGGCCTTTTATAGCAATGTGGATGGAACTGGAGAGTGTTATGCTAAGTGAAATAAGTCAGGCAGAGAAAGACAGATACCATATGTTTTCACTCCTATGTGGATCCTGAGACACTTAACAGAAGACCATGGGGGAGGGGAAGGAAAAAAAAGAAAAGAAAAAAAAGGGTTAGAGAGGGAGGGAGCCAAAACATAATAGACTCTTAAAAACTGAGAACAAACTGAGGGTTGATGGGGGGTGCAAGGGAGGGGAGGGTGGGTGAGGGGTATTGAGGAGGGCACCTGTTGGGATGAGCACTGGGTGTTGTATGGAAACCAATTTGACAATAGATTTCATATCAAAAAATAATAAAAAAAAGAAAAAAATTTAAAACATTTTGTTATTACATGACCTAGCAATTCTACTCATAGGTGTTTTACCAAGATAAATAAAAATGTGCCCATAAGATTTGTATACATATTGTTCCAGTTGCTATTGCTGCATAACCATCCCAAATTTAGTAGCATGGATAAAGCCATTTTATCATGCTTATGGATTCTATAGTTAAGGATTTGAGAAAAGACAGGTAAGATGACTTTTCTGTTTTGTCTATGTTTATGGCCTTAGCTGAGAGGGCTCAAAGGCTAGGGGTGACTGGGGGCTGGAATTATCTGAAGACTCGTGTGCTCATAGGTCTGCTGGTTGATGTTGACTATTAGTGGGGACTCAGTAAGATTGTCAATGGAGAACACCTACATGTGGCCTCTCCATGTTAGTCCTTGGGCATTTTCATAATACAGTGGATAGGTTTCGAGAATGATGGTCCCACAGAGAATCAAGTGGAAACTATATCACTTGTGTGACCTAGCCATGGTAACAAGCTTACCTACATTGAAAGGGAGGTTACATTGATTCCACTTCTTGATGAGACAGATGTGTCCAAATTATCTTGTAAGGAGATTATGTTGTGGTCATCTTCAGATAGTAGTCTGCCAGGTGAATGTGTATAGCAGCTTGATTCATAATAGGTCCAAACTAGACCTAGTTTGACAATCTGTATGTCAATCAACAGGTAAACAGGTAAATACATTGTGGTATATTCATAAAAGTTAGCAATAAGAAAGAACAAACTATTGATATACTCAACAGTGTTAATAAATTTGAAAAACATTATGCTGAGAAGATGAAGCCAGAAACACACGTACATAATATATGACTCCATTTATATGAAGCTCTTGTGCAGACTGAAATAATCTATAGTGATAGAAATCAAATCAGTAGTTGCCTGAGATAGGGGATTGGAGGATTGACTGGAAAGGTTAGATATATAGAACTGAACATTTAAAATGTGTACATTTTATTGTGTATAAATTGTACCTTAAAGTTGATTTTTAAAAACTAAAAAAAAAAAAAAAAAAAAAAAAAAGTAAAGGCATATAGAAATTAGAAACAAGCATACAACTCTTTTGAGAAGTTTTAATGTAAAACTGGAACAGGAAATGTGAAGATAGCTAAAGAGGAAATGAGGTTAAGAGCTTTTTGGGGTGAATGAATTAGTAGCGAGGGACAAATTTAATTAGGAAGAGACGGAGACTTGTTAAAGTGATTTTGTTAGGTAGGCAAGAGAGGATAATTGTAGTGCATTATTCAAAGGATTGGCCTCAAATAGGTTCATGGACAATTCATTTATAGTTACCAGAAGGAAAGATGGAATATATAGATACAGATGCTTTAGGTATGTAGACATTTGTGAATATGTGGTAATTTTCTTGTGATTGTTCAGTGAAGTAAGAATTAAGATTATCAGCCAAGAGTTAGAATGGGGAGAAGGTTTTGGGGTTTTGAGGATCAGATACAATACATGAAACAATTAAGTAGGAGAGTGGGAAAGTGAGTAGACTATAGGGGAACTCTGCAGGATTGCCAGGTAGCCTTAAGGGCATGCTTAAGGTTCTTGGTCATAACTTTTAAGTGTTGTTTTAGTCATTTTCTCCACTTTGTTCAGCTGAGTGGTGCTGACATGGACCATGTAGAGAGTTGGATTTTACCAGGGCTGTATTTTTCCAGAGGAATAAACAATTAAAGGCAAAATAGCTGAGAAAGTATATTCAAAATGGTGATTAGAATTGACTAATAATTTAAATGGGCAAGGAGAGGGGCGCCTGGGTGGCGCAGTCGGTTAAGCGTCCGACTTCAGCCAGGTCACGATCTCACGGTCCGTGAGTTCCAGCCCCGCGTCAGGCTCTGGGCTGATAGCTCGGAGCCTGGAGCCTGTTTCAGATTCTGTGTCTCCCTCTCTCTCTGCCCCTCCGCCGTTCATGCTCTGTCTCTCTCTGTCCCAAAAATAAATAAAAAACGTTGAAAAAAAATTAAAAAAAAAAATAAAAAAATAAATGGGCAAGGAGAGGAAAAATATTGGGATATGACATTATGTCCAGTAGGGTTGAAAGGTTTTGGGGTTTGAGTGCATAAAAGGGTGTGCTGAAAAGATATAAGAGATCAAAGTGGGTAATGAGAAGGACTAGAGCAGTAGCTCTCAAAGGATCATTTGGGGATCTCTTGGGAGTCCCTAAGACCCTTTCATGTAGTCTACAAGTTTAAAACTATTTTCATAATAATAGTAGGGCTTCTATTTGTCTTTTTCATTCCCATTGATAAATAAACAGTGGTTCTTTCCAGAGGCTACATGGTAAGTGATAACTAATGGGATGTGTGCTTATGTGTTCTTGTTTTTTAAAAATTTCTGTTTTGTTTTTAAATATAGTAAATATCAATAGATATTAACCTACATAAATAGACAACTTTTTCAGAGCCTCAATTTAAAAAAATAATTTTATGAACAATTTTAGATTTATAGAAAAGTTACAGAGATAGTATAGAGTATTCCCAAATATCACACACCCAGCTTCAGTTTCTCTCTTTTTTTTATTTAATTTTTTATTTTTAAAAATTAGTTAGCATATAGTGCAACAGTGATTTCAGGAGTAGATTCCTTAGTGCCCCTTACCCATTTAGCCCACCCCGCCTCCCACAACCCCTCTAGTAACCCTCAGTTTGTTCTCCATATTTATGAGTCTCTTCTGTTTTGTCCCCCTCCCTGTTTTTATTAGTTTTGTTTCCCTTCCCTTATGTTCATCTGTTTTGTCTCTTACAGTCCTCGTATGAGTGAAGTCATATGATTTTTGTCTTTCTCTGACTGAGTCATTTCACTTAGCATAATACCCTGTAGTTCCATCCACATAGTTGCAAATGGCAAGATTTCATTCTTTTTGATTGCCGAGTAATACTCCATAGTGTGTGTGTATATATATATATATATATATATATATATATATATATATATATATATATACCACATCTTCTTTATCCATTCATCCATCGATGGACTTTGGGGTCTTTCCATACTTTGGCTATTGTTGATAGTGCTGCTATAAACATGGGGGTGCATGTGTCCCTTTGAAACAGCACACCTGTATCATGTGGATAAATGCCTAGTAGTGCAATAGCTGGGTCGTAGGGTAGTTCTATTTTTATTCAGTTTCTCTTAATGTCATTTTAGGATTGTACATTTGTCATTACTATTACATTTCTATTAACTAAATTCCAGACTTTATTGGGATCTCATCAGTTTTTTCATCACTGTCCTTTTTCTGTTCTAGGATCTGTTCCAGGATACCATATTGTATTTAGTTGTCATGTCACCTTAGTCTCTCTGGTCTCTAAGAGTTTCCTGGTCTTTTTTGTTTTTTTATGACCATGTTACCTTTGAGGAGTACAGATTGGAAATTTTGTAGAACATCCCTTAAATTGAGTTTTCTCTAATGTTTTCCTCATTATTATACTGGGTTTATGGGTTTTTGGAAAGAATACCACAGTGGTTAAGTGCCCTTCTCATCATATCATATCCGGGGTGCGTGATATTCACATGACATCATGGCTGAGGTTAATCTTGATCAAGTCAGTGTTTGACAGATTTCTCTTATAAAGTTACTATTTTCCCCTTTCTATATCCTATTCTTTGGAAACAAATCACTATATACAGCACATTCTCAATAGGGAGGCAGGGACTAAACTCCTCCTGGATATATCATTTGGAATTCTTATGAAAGGAAGCCTTGTCTCTTGCTCTCTAAATTTTATGTATTTATGTATGTATGTCTTGTCTTTCCATATGGATGCATGTATGCTTATTTTATACTTTGGGTAATAATTCAGTACTAAGTTATTTGTTTCATTGCTGAAATTGTTCCAGCTTTGGCCATTGGATATTCCTTTAGGTTGGCCCAATATTTTGAAGTGTAAAATGGCTCTGACCAAATGTTTGAGAATAGCTCGTCTAGGTTATGATCATAGGATTGAGTAGCTGAGGCAGGGAAGAAGACAGTGTTGTTGGAGATTTTTAGGGATTAAGAGTTCAGGGTGTGAGAAAATAATCACCAAGAATTTAAGTCTGAGTAGTTTGAAAGAGGGACAGTGAGCCAGAGCTAAGGTCATTTACAAATGAAGGGGAGGGATAGTGATGGGATTGATTGATAGATGGCAGCTACAGGAGTTTCAGGGTAATGTTGGGTGGATGTTTTAAAAAGTGAGAGGGAGAATGATCTAGAATGATAATAAGGAGGAAGAAGGACACTTATTTTACCTCTAGGCCCAGTGGTTTCTTCCAGGGCTACGTGAGGAAAAGCAGCCACTCTGAGAAGATCACAGGGAAAGCAGTGTCTTTAGAGAAGAACGAGGCTTCGTGTTAGAATAAGAAGAAAGAGACATACAGAGAATTGTTGAAGATGTAGAGGATTTTGCTGCTAACAGATTGTTAATTTCAGAAGGCACAGTGAAAGAACCTCCTTCCAGAATTAAGATGAGATGGGAGATGGCGGTAAAACAGAGTGTGCAAGAGTTATAAACCTTAGTGTGTGAAGGCAGAGTGTAACCTGGGAGTGGTAGCTTCTTGCGGTTCCCAATTTAAACAGGAATCAGGGATGAAGGGAATAATGACTTTGGTTTTGGTAGACCAGAGGCAGATAGTGGTGGTGAGGCTGTGAAAGTTTCAAGGATAAGGAGGTATTTTGAGACCTCTCTTTTGAGTTCTACAGAAGAAGGCTCAAGTTTTACTTGAGCTTGCATGCCTGTGAAACACATGAGGATACAGATGAACTCAGGTATGCAGTTGAGGTCTCCCATTTGATCTCTTGTCAAGTGGAAGATAAGAGGTCTGGCTATTTGGTGTTACTATTGTATAATATACACACAGAAAAATGTGCAAATCAGTGTTAAGCTTGGTGAATTTTCACTAAATGAACACACCTGTGTAACTGGCCCATCCATCAAGAAGCAGAATATTACTAGAACCCAAGAAATAACTCTCTCAGGGGAACCGTTATCCTAACTTTTTTTTTTTTTTAATTTACATCCAAGTTAGTTAGCATATAGTACAACAATGATTTCGGGGGTAGATTCCTTAATGCCCCTTACCCATTTAGTCCATCCCCCCTCCCACAACCCCTCCAGCAATCCTCTGTTTGTTCTCCATATGTAAGAGACTCTTATGTTTTGTCCCCCTCCCTGTTTTTATATTATTTTTGCTTCCCTTCCCTTGGGTTCATCTGTTCTGTGTCTTAAAGTCCTCATATGAGTGAAGTCATATGATTTTTGTCTTTCTCTAATTTCGCTTAGCATAATACCCTGTAGTTCCATCCATGTAGTTGCAAATGGCAAGATTTCATTCTTTTTGATTGCCGAGTAATACTCCATTGTATATATGTACCGTATCTTCTTTATCCATTCATCCATCAATGGACTTTGGGCTCTTTCCATACTTTCGCTATTGTTGATAGTGCTGCTATAAACATTGGAGTGCATGTGCCCCTTCGAAACAGCATACCTGTATCCCTTGGATAAATACCTAGTAGTGCGATTGCTGAATCATAGGGTAGTTCTATTTTTAGTTTTTTGAGGAACCTCCATACTGTTTTCCAGAGTGCATTATCCTAACTTTTAACACAATCGACTAGTTTTGCCTGTTTTTGAAGTGTATGTAAATGTAGTTACAGAGCATGTACTCTTTCATCTGCCTTCTTTTCCCCAACATTGTGACACTGATATAATTATAGTTTTCTTATTGTCATTGTTGTATAGAACTCCATGTGGTATATTTATCCATTCTACTCTTGATGAACATTTGGTTTGTTTCTAGTTTTTAACTGTTTACAAAAACTGCTGCTCTGAGAATTCCTAACTAAACACATCTTTCAGAAAACATATATCCACATTTCTCTAGGGTATATTTTTATGAGTGGATTTGTTGGTCTATGGAAGATGCATTTGTTCAAGTTCAGAAGATATTGTCAAAGAGTTTTCCAAGATATTGTACCAATTTATATCCATACCAGCTCTTATGAATATTCTGTTTGCTCCATATCTTTTTTCAACACTTGGGATTTTTGTTTTTCATTCTAGCCACACTTGCAAGTGTGTGTGTGTATGTGTGTGTGTGTGTGTGTGTTGAACACCTTTCATATGTTAGGTTTTTCATTTGGGTAACTGTTATGCTTGTTTTTCCTATTGAATTATCTGCCTTTTTCTTACTAATTTGAGTTCTGTATATGAGACTTCTGTTAGATATATGAAATGCAAATATCATCTCCCACCCTTTGGCTTTGTCTTTTCATTCTCTTAGTGGTAACTTGATGAACAGAAGTTCTTCCCTTCCCCCCATCCCCAAACCCCACCAGCTTTATTGAAGTGTGATTGACAAATAAAAGTTGTATGTATTTAAGGTATCAATATTTTGATATGCCACAATCAAGCTAATTAATATATCCATTACCTCACTTAGTTATCTTTGTGTGTGTGTGTGGTGAGAGCACTTAAGAGCTACTCTCTCAGCAAATTTCAAATATACATTTTCAACTGTAGTTAACATGCTGTATGTACATTAGATCCCCAGGAATTATCTTGTGACTGAAAATGTACATCTTTTGACCAACATCTCCCCATTGCCCCCACCTCCATAGCCCCTGGATACCATCATTTTACTCTGTGTTAACTATGAGTTTGACTTTTTTAGCCTTTACATATAAGTGAGATATTGGAGTATTTATCTTTCTGTGCCTGATTTATTTCACCTAGCATAATGTCCTCCAGGTTCACCCATGTTGTCACAAATGGCAGGATTGCCTTTTTAAGGCTGAATAGTATTTCATTGTACACTGCATTTTTTTATTCATTCATTTGTTGACAAACAGAAGTTCTTAATTTAATGAAGTCCAATTTATTTTTGAATTGCTTTATGAACAGTGCTTTTGTGCTTCTTGTTTAAGAAACCTTTGCCTACTCTAAGGTTATGAATGTATTCTCTTATGTTTTTCTCCAAATGCTTTTTGTTTTACCTTTTTCACTTAAATCTAAGATCCAACTGGAACTGATATTTGCATGTGGTATGAACTACTAGGTCATGGTTCTCCATATGTATGTGTGTGTGTGTGTGTGTGTGTGTGTATATATATATATATATATATATATATATATATATGTATATATATATACATATATATATATATATGGAATGAAACAGGGTGGCCAGAAAAATATTATAATTATATAATTATATAATATAATATATATATAATTATATAATATTATATATTATATTATTTAATATATATATATTTTTTCTGGCCACCCTGTTTCATTCCATTGATTCTTTTTGGCCCTTTTGATAATACACACTGGCTTAACTACTATAATGTTTGTTAGATTTTCTAGTAAACCTTGATGTTTAGAAGTTCAAGTCCTGTAGCTCTGTTGTTCTTCAAGATTGCTTGAGTATTCTTGATAGTCAAATCCCTCTTGATTCCTTTCAACCTTTTAAAAATTAATTTTAACTAGGGAGTTGTTTTGAATTTTTGTAAAAATTTCACCTCCCCAATTCTCTGTAATTTGATGTAACATCGTTTTATTTGTGATAATTTTCTATCTTAATTTACTAAGTAAACAGTGAATCGATACAAAAGAAAACATGCATATTTAAATTTACTTTCCTTCAGGGGCGCCTGGGTGGCGCAGTCGGTTAAGCGTCCGACTTCAGCCAGGTCACGATCTCACGGTCCGTGAGTTCGAGCCCCGCGTCAGGCTCTGGGCTGATGGCTCAGAGCCTGGAGCCTGTTTCTGATTCTGTGTCTCCCTCTCTCTCTGTCCCTCCCCCATTCATGCTCTGTCTCTCTCTGTCCCAAAAATAAATAAACGTTGAAAAAAAAATTAAAAAAAAAAAAAATTTACTTTCCTTCATTTTGCTTCACAAATAAGTATAATGTAACAAGATAAAAATAAAAATGCAGAAATAAAATAAGAATAAGAGTATAATATAAAACGACAGATAAGATTAATTCAGGCCTGCTTTTTTGTATACAGAGTTAGGGCAGAAACTGTAACTCCCATTTTATTAGAGTCAAAGCAAAGAGAATCAGTTATGAGATTCACAGTATCCATATGTAAAAGCAAACCAGTTACTCTAAAGGAGAGTTTTTCCTGGTCGTAAAAACTGAAGATGTGAATTTTCTCCTTTTTTGGATTTTAAAGGTGATAACATGTGAGATAGCAGTGTTTTTGGTAACATTTGGGACATAATTCCAAAGCCCAATTTATCTGAATGGACAGTTCTATAAAATCAGTAATATGGTACAAATTTTGCATAGTATTTAAAGCCTTATTGCCAGGTACTGTAATAAGTGCTTTTATTTGCATTTTTAATTTAATCATAACCCTTGACTGTAGGTGCTATGGTTATCTGTATTTCACAGATGAAAAAATTAAGGTAAATAACTTGCCTAAGTTTCTACTACAAATAAGTAATAGAATCAAGATTAAGTTTTGGGCAATTATACCTCTATTTCTACTACATGATTATGCTGATAAAAATTAAGTCTCATGCAGGATTTGTGCCTGAATTAGGGGTTTAGGAAATTCAGATAGAGCTAAGGTTTTCTTCAAGAAACAGTTTCTAGGTCTACGTTCATATAGATGGGTGAAGAAAACAACATTGTATTTTCACAGCAATTTTGCTTGAGCTAAATTTGTTTTGCATGTTCTTTAGCTTTTTTCCCTTATTTTTACTTAACTAAATCCCAGTCTGAATAACTATTGTTGAATGTGATCATTATCTTGAATATTATCACTTTTACTCTTGTTTTATGAGTATTAAGCTTTCAGGGAGCCAATTGGCTTGCCTAAATAGATCGTAAAGAATCAAAATATAAGCAAATTAAATTACTAAACTGCTTTGTACAAAGTCAGTTTTGTAGCATGTCTTTTTATATTTTTGCAGTTTTAAATTATTTTCTGAAATTTTCTTAAGATGCATGATATTTTGGAATTATTTCGTTGAAACTGGGGGAAAGTGTTCAGTATGTTTTGCAGCTGGCATTCCTAAAAGCTGAATGAACATTGCAGAGCCAATTTAATTATGTTGTGATATTTATACTTTTGTTATAATTCTTGCATTTGAATACTTGTTTGTGCACATTGTTTTGAAGTGAGCCTGCTAATTTATGTTTGAATCTGCCTTAATTTCACAAAGAAGAAGTAACACAATTTTATAGGATTAGTTCTATTCATAGTAATCTAAAAATAAAATATATTACAAATTTTAACATTTTCTGTGTTAACTTCCAGGTTGGAGGTCTAGAACAGATGTGGAAAGATGTTCACTTCAGAGAAAGGGGTAGTGGAGGAATGGTTGTCAGAATTTAAGGTAATATTTACTGTCTCAATATAATAATTATACTCCAAAGAAGTTTTGTCTGGGGTTTAAATCACAGTGGCTTTTTAAAAAAATATTTTATTTTACTTCTTGTAATTTTTATTCTTTTTAATGACTGAAAGGCTAAATATCTATGGAAGCAGAAATATGTTCCAACAAATCTTAATAGGGAATTATTTATACATAGTTTTTTCTAGGAAATCAATTCCTTTTTTTCTCCCAAGTGGTTAAAAGATTTTGTTTTCTCCTTTTCACAGCAACACCACAAAGAATGGTTAAAGTTTCTGATTATTAATGTTACCCTTTCTAACCACCATTAAAAATTCAATGTTTAAATGTTTCTCCCAGTTTAGAGGGCAAAGGGAGTGGGCATGATCAACAATGAGGAGAAGATGGAAAGATATTTGCCCACCTTTCTACCAATGGATTCTTCTCTAGCTGGTTAACTTTTGTTTTCTTGTCTTATGAAGTTTTCTCTATAATTGCTAAAATTGTGTTCTTTAACCAGTTAATTACCTTCTCCTTGTCCTCTGGGTCTTGTTACACATAATTACGTGAACTTCATGATCATGAACCAGAGGAATGAAGAGTTTGTAATGCAACTATCAATATTTTGTCTAGCCTAATGAGCCCACCACTTTCTGGGACAGATGTATTGTCTGACAAAGTCAGACTTAATTGGCTTGTTTCAGTGAAGGAGACTACAACAGACACTATATGGCCAACTTACCAAACAAAGGAAAAGACAAAATTATTATAGTGTTTGGAGGAAGGGTGAAATTCAGATGAAAAATTAAAAAAAAATTTTTTTTTAATGTTTATTTATTTTTGAGAGAGACAGAGAGAGGGAGAGAGCAGGAACAGGGGAGGAGCAGAGAGAGGGGAGACACAGAATCTGAAGCAGGCTCCAGGCTCTTAGCTGTCAGCATGGAGTCTGACACGCGGCTTGAACTCACAAACCGTGAGATCGTGACCTGAGCTGAAGTCGGACACTTAACCGACTAAGCCACCCAGGTGCCCCTAGATGAAATTTAAATGGAGTAGTATTTTGATGGGCTTAACACAAAGCAGAGCTGTGTGTAATGGAGTTAAAATCTGGTATGGACTTCAGAGTAGACCCAGGATAATGTTGTCTTGGAAACTACACAGTTAACATCCATGTGGAATGTTGTGTTCAGAAACCCCTTATATGAAGCTCTGCACCTTGACTGGAAATCAAGCCTGCTTCTCTGTTTCAAGGTGACTTAGATCCTTCAGGAAAGAGTGGGATGTTTCATTCTTACTGATATATGTTTAAACAGCAAAGTTTTTGATATCTATGATTTTAGATAACAAGGCTTCTCAGTGAATAAGGATATAGCTAGTCACTCAAAAAAGAGAGGTTGTTATGACACTTTAGCTGCAGTGTGTCCTTGAGAGAAGTGGTGTTTCCTGTTAATTTTGCAGCTGGTCTTATCAGTCATTATTATCTTATCCTGACAAATGTCTGGGCAGATTTTTACTCTGTAATTTATTATAGTCATGAGTTGAGTATCCTTCTACAGATCCCCTAAATCATCATAACGTGAGGTAGAATCTTATAAAAGTGCACTGTATATAGTGCCTTCTACATATTTTAATAATTTGATTACATTTTGTATGTGCTTTTTTTCCCTGCATATGTTGTTTTTGTGAGTAAGTATTCAAGGTTTTAAGCTTTTTTTGCTTTAAGAGTATTTAATTTGGTTCATTATACCATGATTTTTTTTTTTGACAGTTGATGGAAATCGTCAAATTTAAAAGTTGAGTACTATTAAGGATTCTTATGTTTGATAGTGAAGTCAAATTTGCAAAAGCAGATATAGCCAGTTAGCCATTTTTTAATATGGAAGTTGTGGAAAGAGGGCCTGTTAAAGGATGGTATAGGGGAGGGGTCAACTGTTAAGGCAAGTAATTGAAAATCATGACTGATTCCTTACCTTCCTGCCTGTTTGTTTATTCCCTTCCCCTCCTGGCTTGGATACATAGCACCCTAGCAAGTGTAGCAGTGAAGGGTAAGGTAAAGGGGCAGTGCAGCAGTATGGGCAACACTATGCCCTAGTGCTTGAAGAAGTGGGTAGCTAGGGTGGAGGGTTGCAGAGGTGACATGTAGAAGACTCAGCCAGAGGGGTTACATTGGTAGGTTGGTTACTCTGAGTAAATAAATAAATATATGGAGGATAATGGGAGTTAGGTTTCTCAGTGTCTGAGAAAGGAATTAGAAACATGGAATGGGGAATGGCAAGAAAGAACCTTAAGGTGTTAGACTGGAATTGTAAGAATCAGTATGACTCATGGATCTAAATATGTATGTGATATCATTATACATGTATATCCGTATGTAAATGCATACATATATTTCCCAGGTTTGTTCACTGGGAGGGCTGAGAAACAATGACAGTTACACCCCAGTAGTAATGAGTATATTATGCACCCAGATCTTATTTTCTAAGTACCATTTTCCACTAAAAGAAAGTAGGATGTGAATAAAGTATTATCTAAATAATATTTTATCTATAGTGTATTAGTGAGTAGTGCTATTTTATCAAAATTTTTATAAGTTTAATTCAAGGATAAAGAAACTTTTCCATTGGGAGGATGGGAGTAAAATCCTGGGCCCTATGAATTAAAAAGTAATTTAATTTAATTTTCTTCTAACCCCCAAGATTAAATTTACCCAATTTCCAGTCAATTTAACTCAGTTAATGTTTTAAATTATTGTTAAGTCTGTATTATAGCTAGTTAAGAAGACATTTTCTGTTTCTTGGTTAATTTGGTAAGCATTCCTGAAAATTATTTTGAATGTTATTCTGAATTGTGTTCATGTATGTTGAATTCAGCTCTGTTTATGTCTAATGAAGAGATTAAGGTTATCAGGCAAAATCAGCAGCATATTAAAGGTAATAAAAGGTAGAAAAGTACTTGAGAACGTATCTCTTAAAAGTATTTTGTCTTTTGAAATGATTTGTAATGTTAATTACATATTTTGGTTAAAATAAGAAAGGAAGTTTGGATGTGCACATATATATCTATATAGATATAGATATAGATATAGATATAGATATAGATATAGATAGATAGAGAGGGAGAGGGAGAGGCAAAGAGAGAGGGAGAGAACGAGAGGGAAAAGGAGGGGGGTATTGAGGGAGAGAAGGGGTTGGAGGAGAAAGCCTTTGCTTGGTTGTTGAATTTAACAACCATGGTACTATTAAAGCTAAGATCATCAGATTAATAAAGTAGTACAAAGTGCATTGGGCTGAGAAGTCAGAAACCGTTTGATCTAATCATAAGTATTCTGCTATGTGGTTTTAGGATGTTGGAAAAATCACATAACTTTTTTGGGTTTCAATATCCTCATCAGAAAGAGTGAGTGGGTGGTCTGTGAAGATGATTTTAGTTTTACATTGTTCCATGGCCACAGTTTGAACTCCCAACCTAACTTCATTCACTATGCTCTCAAATGCACAAAGACAACACAATTTGTTGTGTGAAAAAAAAAATTTTTTTTGCCTTTGGAAAAACTTTTCAGTATATACTCTAGCTATAGGCCCTCATTAGTATTCTCTTTATATACCAACAAAGTGATTCGATTTGAGACTTCATTATTTTAATATTTTCTGAATCATTCAGTTTTTATCTTTTCAAAGATTGATTTGTAAAGTATTAACTTTCAGATTGTATTGTGTTTTCCTTAATGCTATGTGTAGATTTATCTAGCAGAATTCTAGACTGCTAATTTTTCAATTTTCTGGTAGTCACTGAATCTCAAAATCTAGTCTTATGTGTAATGTTGTTGAACAGAGTTGTTTTATTTATTGGCTCTCCATCCATCTGTCTATCTTCATTAATTCTCTTCTACCCAACCCATATCACCTCCTTACGTTTTTAAAAAGCCATCTGCCAAATGATACTTTAGTATGAAGCATCTGTCTTCTTCAACTTTTGCCAAGACTAATTTCCCATTACTTTTTTTTTTTTTTTTTTTTTGTCTTCTGACAAAAATTCTGCCTTCTGAAAAGTGAGAAAGCTTAGCTGGTATTTAAGAAGGCCAGTACCTTTGAACTAGTACAGTGCAAGAAAATTCAAAGGTTTGCTATAGTAGTACTTAAGTCCACTAGGCATGGTTAGATCTTAAGTTTTTCAAAACACTGTTTATAAAAACAGAAATTATATTTTCTCCCCTTCTATAGACAAAAGTAGCTTTTCCCACATTCACAAAATGGAATAACGACAGACTTGTGCACTAAGTTTTAGAAGACACTTCCTCTCAGTTAGCAGCACAGTGTCCTCGGTCCAGGATATTTTCTGCAATTTGTCTCTTCAGAGAAGAGCTATCCTTTTGTCTTTGGCTGTTTCACAGACAATGTTTTATTTCATAAAGGTTAATTGGTACATAAATTGAAAATTATAATGAACATTTTTAATGAATGTTCCAGTTTTAGCCTAAATAGTATATGTAACATTATAATAATCTTTCTATTTACTAATCATTTTTAAAATTTAAATTTCAATTCACTCCATTTTAGATTTTATAGTTAGACATACACATCTATATAATAGTGTATTTTATATATATAGTTCAGGTTCATTTCCATTCAAGGGGTTAGAAATCTGTTATTTATAGGGATGCCTGTGTGGCTCATTCGTTTAAGCATCTGACTTCTGCTCAGGTCAGGATCTCATGGTTAATGGGTTCAGCCCCACACTTGGCTCTGTGCTGACAGTTCAGAGCCTGGAGCCTACTTTGGATTCTGTGTCTTCCTCTTTCTCTGCCCTCCCCCGCTCACACTCTGTCTCTCTCAAAAATGAATAAACATATTAAAAAAACTTAAAAAAAAAGAAATCTGTTGTTTATTTGACCGTTATTCCCTTTTATATAAATTCCCCTAGTGTAAGGTTACTCTTGATCAAATAACGGAAATGGAATGTTGCCTGGAAATCTTTTGTTACTTGCTTTTGAAATATTGAAGAATGCCCTAATCTCCTCTTTATGTAAGCAATTGCAGTGAAACTTTCTTTTTTTACTCTGGAGAATGGTGGAAGGTTTCCAGACAGTTCATATTTACTTACTGTTCTGGTAAACAAAACCATCTTATTGAATTAAAAAAAGAATCTATTCATTTATATATCTTAAGATGTAATGTGACCTATTTTTAAAGAATCTACTGAAGTGTAAATAGTGGCAGTGTTTATTCTCATTTTGTTCATCTATACTAAATCCCTTCAGCGGAGGTTTGAATATGAGGCCTTGTGCTGAGTGCTGTGGATGGAGTGATAATAAGATAGTTTTTGCCCTTAAGGAACTCATGGTAAAGTAAAAATGAATCATATATCCTTAGTACAAACATTTATGCTGTTTAATTTTCAGTGTCTGTTTATGAACATGTACATGTATATGCACTAATCATAACTTTTAAATTATTAAATACTAGGAGATGGGACAAATAAGAAATAGTATATACCGTGGAATGACTATTAGCAATATCCTGAGACACTGTATCTACTGCAAGATTAACATTTGTTGACTGATTAATTGAGGTAATTTGCATGAGAAAAAATAATGACTTGGAGACAGATATTAAGGAAGAGGTATACTCTAGAAGGGTAGGTTTTTGTCATTTGTTATAATGAAGTGTTTTGTTTTTGTTTTGTTTTGTTTTTTTTTCAGATTTCCCTAGTACTTTTACCCCAAACCGTCTGATACTGGAGTTTGATCTCTTCCCATTCCTCTCTGGTCATGGTGTCTTTTCTGAATGGGTGGTACTGGCAAGCTGTAATTAGTTGTCCATATTTTATTTTATTTTATTTTATTTTTATTTTATTTTTTTTTAATGTTTTTATTTATTTTTGAGACAGAGAGAGACAGAGAGTGAGCAGGGGAGGGGCAGAGAGAGAGGGAGACACAGAATCCCAAGCAGGCTCCGGGATCTGAGCTGTCAGCACAGAGCCCGACGTGGGGCTCGAACCCATGGATTGCAAGATCATGACCTGAGCCGAAGTCAGACGCTTAACTGACTAAGCCACCCAGGTGCCCCTAGTTATCCATATTTTAAATGGCATTAGGAAAATTAGTTTGCTGGTAGTATGGCTATCTTTTTCACCAGTTCTGAGAAGTCAAAAATTTGCCCCCAACTCTGTTAATTGAACAGCCTTATCTAAGTTAACGGTCACCATATATAACTCAGGGGTTACTTTGGTAGATAATCTGTGGCTTTAAGGTTTGAAACATTAGATCCATATACAACGTGTTTATTAAGAGGTAGGATCAATACCACTAATGAGATTTTGAATTTGTATGATACTACAAAAAATATATCTCTAGCTTTACATGTTTTGTATTCTCATTTCTAACCCCAAACTGTTCAATCAAAGATGAAGTGTTAATGTTAATTTTTATCCTTGTTGATGACAAGAAAATTAAATATGTTTTTTGTTGAGATATATTTCACATAACATAAAATTCATTGTTTTAGGCTGAAAATATAGTGGTTTTTAGTATAGTCACAATGTTATGCAACTAACACCAGCATCTAATTCCACCACCCCAAAAAGAAATTCCATACCTGTCAGTCACTCCAAATCTCCCCCACCCCCCAACCTCTGGTAACAAGTAATGTACTTTCTATTTATGGATTTGCCTATTACGGATATTTCATAAAAATAAATTTTTTTAAATTTGTTTAGACACTACCAGAAACATCTTTACCAAATTATGCCACAAATTTGAAAGACAAGAGTTCTTTAGTTTCATCTCTGTATAAAGTTATCCAGGAGCCACAAAGTGAGGTAAGTACTCTTATAGTTTATTGTGCTTGTAGTATTCAATTGATTGATTTTTAATTTTTTATTGTGAAGTATCACATATATATAAAAGAATTAGAAAAAGTATATGTTTAAAGAACTTTAATATATATTATGGATTGTTTATCTGATTACATTTGGGAAGTGGTGTAGAGGGGATGAGAGTAGAATACTGTATTTTCAAAAAAATGGTTGAATAATAAAAAAAAAAAAGAACTATAATAAAATGAACTTCACTGTACCATCCCCTAGGCCAAGAAGTAGATTATTACTATATTCTAAAAGCCATCTCTGAACATATTCCTCCTCTTCTTTCTTTCTTTCTTTCTTTCTTTCTTTCTTTCTTTCTTTCTTTCTATCTATCTATCTATCTATCTATCTATCTATCTTGCTAGAGGCAGCCTAGAAAGTCAGCGTCATTATATGTCTTTGTTCATTCAGCAAATATTTGTATGCCCACTATAAACCAGCTTTAATGCTAGGCAATAGAAAATCAAAGAATAGTAACACATGGTCTTTATCTTGAAAGAGGAAAAGGAGAGAAAATAAGTAAATACATGCTTTCAAGGGAATGCTTAGATGCATATGCATAAGTTTTCCAGATATGTAATGTGAAAGGACATTCTAAGCTGTTGGAATAGTATATGGAGGTCTGAGAAAATGCAAAACACTCAAGGAATGGCAAGCAGTTTTGTCTGGCTGATGTTTCTCTGTGCTTACTTCTTTTCTCTTGCCCCCACTCCCCGCCCCCATTTCCTTCTCTTTTTTTAGAAAGAAAATTTAGTTTGAAGGTGATAAAATGATTTATACTTCAGATTCTGGTGCTTGTAAATCCCACTATTCATAATAGAATAGAAAAGGATTGGAAGTAGTGTGGACAATAAAAGGCATGGCATTTGGAAAATAGCAAATAGGCTAATGCAATAGTAAACAAGAGAATAAGACTGGTACTGAACTGAAGCTGGAAAGATTGGTTTAGGTCGTAACCATGGTGAGCCTTGAACTCCATCATAAGCAATTTAGACTTTTGTACTGAAGGTATGACTTGATCAGATTATTGTTTCAGGAAGGTGGCTATGTGGAGGATAGATAGGAGAATGGAAAAATTGAAAGCAAGACTAGGTACTAGGATAATAGCCTAGGAGGAAGCTATTAAGAATGGAAAGAGGTGGAATAGAGGGGAGGGATACGAGGAATGTAATTCTTTTTGTACACAAGTTTGGTAGATGACATGGCAGCTCTGACACCACTAGTCTTATTACTTGATGGTAAAATAACTTATACCCTGGAGTCCAGTCCTGTGTGGATCTATGTGCCTTTTGGATTAACCTTCCAAAACTAGAGCCTGTTGTTATTTGAGTAGTTAACCTCTTCAGGAAGGAGGTCTGGAAAACCCAGCTTCTACTGATTATGCTATAAAGTGCATCACGACTGTTATGTGCAAAAGACAAGACTAGGGGTGAAATTGACAAGCCCCAAACTTGACCTGGAAAACTGAATAGAATAATCACATTTTGCTTGTTCTTTCCTTTTCGCCAAAGCTCTTTAATTTGTATAACATGTATAGGTAGCTTGTTTTCTTGAAGGGTTTTAGTTTTCAAAGTATTTCGGTGGATGCTATTTTAAGGTTTTCCATGTGTAAGAATTATTTCACCAAACAGAGTAAGTATAGGTATAGCTTTATTATTTTTTTAATAAATGAAATCTTGTTTCTAATTTACTGCTTTATATTTTGAAATTACCCTGTGATGAAGGTTGATTTAACCAGCCTATGTTGGATATAGTTTGTAAGGTAAATTTCTGATAGACTAGTTTGGTTCATAGCATTTCTTTTATTCAAAGTAAATACAACTCTTATGGTTCAGAGCAGTATTTCTCAAAGTATTTGTGGTGAAGGACCAGTTTTTAAAAAAATTTCAGTCTGTTGCAGACTAATAAGTGTACCTAGTGCACATGATTAACATGAAACTCACATCATATGTGAGGTACCACATAAATTTGATAACCCCTAACTGATCTATACTATATCCTGTTAAGTAAGTTTGCTGATCACCAACTTGGATGGTGAAGCAATATCAAGTTGCTATAAAAGTCTTTTAATGTTTCCTCTCAATTTCGGTATTTACATTGTTTCCTCTCAATTACTGATAACATTTGTGGCTGGTCTTCAGTCCATGGGCCATGCTTTTAGAATCACTAATTTAGGAGATTTTGCATTTAAGTTTGTTTTATGTTTTTAGCCAGATTTATGTGGTGAAGATAGTGTGTATTCTGTATTCTTAAAACCCAACTCAATCTTAAAAAAATATACTTAGAAGGGCTTCTAAAATATAACAGTGTAATCTATTTGAACATCATAACCCTCCTTTTTCTCTTTAGAATATTTTGTATCCTAATTTGGAAATATTCCCAAAATGTTGATATCATTCATTGTCTTTTGGCATTTTTGAAATTTGGGACATTGGTTTGGGTGTTATTTGAAGTTTAGCAAATTTGGTATTTGGATTTTAGTAATAGTACTTTTTCATTATTTAGTTTAATTCATTAAGTATTTTTTGAACCCATAAATGTTCCAGAAATCACTTAGAAATGTAGCAGTGAACAAAATGGACCAAATTCTTTTTTTTAAGTTTATTTATTTTGAGAGAGAGAGAGAGAGAAAGAGAGAGAGAGAGAGAGAGAGAGAGAGGGAGGGAGAAAACACATGCACAAGTGGGGGAGGGGCAGAGAGAGAGGGAGAGAGAGAATCCCAAACAGACCTTGCACTGTCAGCTCAGAGTCCAACGCAGGGCAGGGCCCATTCCCCTGCAATGTGAGATCATGACCTGAGCTGAGATCAAGAGTCCTACGCTTAACCAACTAAGCCACCCAGGTGCCCCAAAATAGACTAAGTTCTTGACCTTCTGCATCAGAACTTTTAGGTGAGATAGACGTTATGCAAATACCTAAATGTATAATACAGTGTCAATTAGTGATAAAATTATGAAGATAAAGTGGAGTAGGTAAAGTATGTGTTGAGACTCAGGAGCTCTTGGTTGAATCAGGTCTGAATGAATTAGGGGGAGAACATAAAAATTAGGGGCAAGAATTTTCCAAGAGAGGGAATAGTAAATGCAAAGACCCTGAGATAGGAATATGTGTTATATTCAAGAAATTGTAGAAGCAGTTTATGGGTACAGTGCAGTTTGCTTGACTGGTGTATGTATCTATCTAATCTATTTCTTTAAAGTGGGCTTGAACTCAGCAACACTGAGATCAAGACCTGAGCTGAGATCAAGAGTCAGACACTTAACTGACTGAGCCACCCAGGAGCCCCTTGACTGATCCTTTTAATTGCTGTAACTTTAAGAAAGGCATAGGGGCGCCTTGATGGCTCCGTCGGTTAGCGCCTGACTTCAACTCAGGTCACGATCTCACGGTCCGTGAGTTCGAGCCCTGCGTCGGGCTCTGGGCTGAGGGCTCAGAGCCTGGAGCCTGCTTCTGATTCTGTGTCTCCCTCTCTCTCTGCCTCTCCCCTGTTCATGCTCTGTCTCTCTCTGTCTCAAAAATAAATAAACGTTAAAAAAAAAAAAAAAAAAAAAGAAAGGCATATGATTAGAGGCTAACAGAGCTCAAGTCTGTTTGTTATGAAGCCAGCTATTTTTTCAAAGAGTCACATAAAGTCTGGTATTCTAGGCATAGGGAGCCCAGAGTATGGAGAGATCAGTTCAGTGGCTATTGGCACCTGAATAGTGGTGTCCTTCCAACTTCTATATTTTTTCCTACCTATGTGCCTCATTAATAGTTCAATGTAAAAAATGTGCAAGATTCTCTTGTAAATATACCCAAACTTATCTCTTTCCTAACTTCTATCCCTGCTTTAGTCATTCAAAGGCTTTTTTTTTTTTAGTATTTAAAATAAATGTTTACTTATTTTGAGAGAGAGGGAGGGGGAGCACAGGCATGAGCGGAGGAGGGGCAGAAAGAGAGAGGGAGAGAGAGGGAGAGAGAGAGAGAGGGAGAGAGGGAGAGAGAGAGAGAGAGAGAGAGAGAGAGAGAGAGAGTCCCAAGCAGACTGTGCTGTCAGCTCAGAACCCAATGTGGGGCTCAGTCCCACGAACTGTGAGATCATGACCTGAGCTGAAATCAAGAGTCAGATGCTTAACCTACTGAGCCACCCAGAGGCATTTTTATGTCACATTTCTATTACCATTAGAAATGTCTCTTAGGAGGGACTCCTGGGTGGTTCAGTCAGTTAAGCATATGACTCTTGATCTCAGCTCAGGTCTTGATCTCAGGGTCATGAGTTCAAGCCCTGTGTTATGGCTCCACACTGGGTGTGGAACCTACAAAAAAGAAAGAAAGAAAGAAAAGAAAGAAAGAAAGAAAGAAAGAAAGAAAGAAAGAAAAAGAAAGAAAGAAAGAAAAAATTTCTCTTAGGATACAGACTTCTTATCTAAAAATAGATTTTTGTAAAAATTTCATTTGTAACTTGTTTTAGAATTCAGAATATATTTTAGAATGGTAACAAGGTTATGATTAGATTCTCATTAGATCCATAAAAAGCCCATTTAACACCTGAAAATATACTTGAGGTACAGTTCTTTCTTAATAGTACTGTAAAATCCACCCACCAAATAGAACAATATATCCATGAGAAAATACATACAAAAATTCGAACCAAACACTAGTAACATAGCATGTTCTAATGCTCCATTACTTGTCTCAAATATATTCAAGTTAGATAAGCCAAATACTACCTATATTTCATACATTATGTATCTTTCTATTCTTTTCTGATATTTTTCAGGTATGTTTGTAAAGGAGTCAAAAAGTGTTGGCTGCAGTTCTGAGCTTTGTGAGCTGCATAATTTTGGTCATATTAGATGGCCTCTTTGTCTCAATTTCCATGTAGAAAGTATGGATAATGATATTCTACCTTACAATGTTGTGGGAATTGAATAGGTTCAAGTGCTTTGAAAGTGCTTTGCAAGTTATAAAACATTGCACAGATAATTGGTATTTCTCTCTCTCTTGGTTTGATATACATAATTTCATTTAATCTCATTGCAGTATCATAATTTCTCCACCCCATTGAATCTGTCTTCATTTGGTTATGCTTTCGTAAAGCAAAAGCCCTTTTAATTTTGGATTTTAAATTGGTTATAAGGTCTTTGGAGGGTGTTCTGATTAAAATTTATTTATGTGTTCATGCAGATTATTGAATAAATTTTTAACATAAGATTTTATAATTTTACGGATACTTGTTAGATTATATCAATTGATTTAACCAAAACACTCCTAGGTATTTAGAGATGATGGATGTTCTACAGTAACACAAGATTATTGACACTGGCCCACAAAGAAATTTTAAAAACTCCCCCCTGAAAGCTAAACATCTCCCTACCAGTTTTTCTTTTTGCCTGCTACCCCAACCCAATTATTCCAAATTTCTACCTTGAAAACTTCTCTAGCTGTGTATGAGTAGGGTTACTTTGCCTCTAACCTTCCAGTTTCCTGTTACCCTTGTCATACCACAGTGGACACCTGTTGCCCTCTAACAACCATTTTGAGAGTGAAAAAAAATACTCCTTAACTGTCAGAAGTTAGATAATTTTTCAGTAGGAAAGACTAGTTTGACTTAATGTTCATTAAAGTGTAAATTTTGCTATACCTTGTTGTAAATAATACTGACTTTAATTATACCCAGTATACATTACATATTTAGCATATTTGAAATCATAACATCTACTGTAAATTAGTTTCTGTTTATTATAATTACTGGAAGTAGAAAATCAGTTTAGTAAATTGACTTAAATCTATTGCCTAAGTTAGCAAAATGAATGAACTATAGTCCATTGAAAATATAATAGCTTGATGCTTTGAAAAATCAGTATCCTGTGACATATTTATGACTTGTGTGTGATCATTGTATATGCTTTCAGGTAATACTTACATGAGTCACTTATGTTAACTTTCTGATTAAAAAAATGTCTATGATACAGATACAGTCAGCTCTATTGACTGGGTAATGCTGGCATGTGGTGGGAGAGGAATAGGTTATAAATAACTTTAAATCATGTTTCAAACAAAATGGCAGCAATGTTTAGATTATCCAGGGGCAATTAACCATGGTTACAATAGGGATCTAGATTTAGGGGTGTAGTAATTATTCAGCTACTCCACACACATAGCTGTTGTATGCTGCCTAATTATAAGCTCAGGAGGGTGATGTGATGATAACTACCTAGGATTCCCATTTCAATTTCTCCATCCCAGTAGCCAATCATGTATATATTGGCATGTTTTATCAGGAAGTAGGATATTAAGGATATTAAAGAAGAAACTTCTTATAGCCTAGCTATTTAAAAAAATTTTTTTCTTTACATTTATTTATTTTTGAGAAACAGAGTGAGACAGAGCATGAGCAGGGGAGGGGCAAAGAGAGAGAGAGAGGGAGACACAGAATCTGAAGCAGCTCCAGGCTTTGAGCAAGCGGTCAGCACAGAGCCTGATGTGGGGCTCGAACCCACGATCTGTGAGATCATGACCTGAGCCAAAGTCGGACGCTCAACTGACTGAGCCACCCAGGAGCCCTAGCCTAGCTATTTTAATAAGTTAAAAAGATATGGTTTAAATACCAATACTACTTTAGAGTTATAGGATATTTAAAAGTTTATTAAGTGCTTTCAAATACGTTTATTTTGAACTGTTTGACCTTCCACCAGAAGTAAACTTTCAAAGGTTTGCTAAATAGCTTAACAGTGAATAGTTTTGCTTCCAAAGAAATGAAAACATTTGTATATTTCAGTAATTACCAACAAGGAAAAACCATTTATATTTCATATGTCAGTGTCTATTCAAATGCAGTGGAACCCTTGAATTAACACTTCGTCTTTTTTCCAGTTGCTAGAACCCGTCTGTCACCAGCTCTTTGAATTCTATCGCAGTGGAGAAGAGCAGTTGCTTCGATTTACACTGCAATTTCTTCCAGAATTGATTTGGTGCTACCTTGCAGTCTCAGCCAGCAGAAATGTGCACAGCAGTGGATGTATCGAAGCTCTTCTTCTAGGGGTTTACAATTTGGTTTGTATTTAATGTAGTTAACAAGTGTTTGCCAAAAGCAGATCTATAACTTTTATAGCAAACGTGAATACATAATAGCAACTACTTTTCATTTTAGTGAAGCTAGTATTTGTTTTTCATACATCAAATGACTCCTATCTCATTCTCCTAAAAATAACTTTATTGAGGTTGAAGGCTATACAGGCATACGTATAACTATGTAAATATATTTTTTGGAATTGATTGAAGACTGAAAATCAGACCATTTCAGTTCTTTTATAGAGATATCTCAAAATATCAGTGTTGAATTTTAAAAAAAAATTTTTTTTTTAACGTTTATTTATTTTTGAGACAGAGAGACAGAGCATGAACGGGGGAGGGGCAGAGAGAGAGGGAGACACAGAATCGGAAGCAGGCTCCAGGCTCTGGGCCATCAGCCCAGAGCCTGACGTGGGGCTCAAACTCACGGACCGCGAGATCGTGACCTGAGCTGAAGTCGGACGCTTACCCGACTGAGCCACCCAGGCGCCCCGAATTTTTTTAAACTTAAAATCTATTGTCTATAAATTGTCTGTTAGTGACCTTCACAAAAAGCTTGGGAAAAAAGATCTAGTCTAATATGTGCCACTAATAATTTCATAAAATCTGGACTATCGCCAGAGTTCAAACCATTGATTTAACATATAGTTTTCATTACTCTTTGTTTATTAATCAATATGATATTCTACATATTTAAGATTTGTACTTTCTTAAAAAGAAATTTAAGGGCCTTTTCTTGACATATTTCATAACTATGTTAATGGATTTAGAAAATGTGACTTTTTACATGAGAAAAATCAGTGATTATTAAGACACTACATATCTCTATTTCAGCTTTCCTTAAAACTGTGTTCCTTATATCTTTCTTGTACCTTGTATCTTTCTTTACTTATATCTTACTTGTATCTTAAAAAGGAAGGTTAACTCGTGTTGTTTATAAATAATTGATCATTGATTGTCTTAGTTTATGATTTTAGTCAACTTTAAAATTCCTTTCCTCTCAGATCTTTTTTTTTTTTTTTAGACTAACAGCTTAAAGTTAGCTCTTAAACTTTTGTGTAAAAAATAAATATTTTAAGTTTTTTTCACTTTTATAGGAAATAGTTGACAAACAGGGACATAGCAAAGTATTGAGTTTTACGATTCCGTCTTTATCCAAACCATCTGTATATCATGAAGTAAGTAATATTTTATCAAAGTAAATTTTTTAGTTCTAAGATTTGAAGGTGTTATAAATTAGGGTCTGGTTATTGAGGCAAAAAAAAAAAAAAGAGATTGATTTATTAGTACCTTAAAAAGTGTAAAACACCACACAAAGTATTTACTATACCCAAAGTAAAATGAGAACTCAGTATCATAAAGCTTTAAAATCTGATTACAAGAAAGCTATAAAAAATAATCATTTTGAAGTATTTTCTCTTCTGATCAATAAAACTAGTCTAATATTTTTGTGTGTGGCAGTTGTGTATTTCTGGGGTAGAATTTTTTAATTAAGTTTTTATTTTAATTCACCAGTGGTGAGGTAGACTTTTTGAAAGTAAATTATTTTATTTCCGTTTGTGGTTTGTATTTTAATTATTTGTGAAATATTTGAGCAGAAAATTTAGTATGCAGTTGGAATATTTTTAAGACTTATGATGTTCGTGGCCATCATTCTTAGTGGCGCATATATTCTTAATATCACATTTTCAACAGAATGACTTTTTTTTCTTTATTCAAATGTCTCTTCTTTAGCCTTCCAGCATTGGGTCCATGGCTCTGACTGAGAGTGCGCTATCCCAGCATGGTTTGTCGAAAGTTGTGTACAGTGGACCTCACCCCCAAAGGGAGATGCTGACAGCACAGAATAGGTATACTGTGGAGACATAACCTGCTATTCTAATCTACCACACTGGTTTTTAAAAAATTATTTCAGTAGATTTATAGGTAATCATTAATGAGTTGTATGTAACAGGTTTTTTGTTGTTGTTGTTGTTGTTTTAAATATTGGGTCATTTTATACAAGGGGAAAACATGCTTTCCTAATTTGTTATTTTGTACTTGGATTCGGATGTCATCTGGAACACTGAAATTTTGAGATCATTTTCAGATGACTGTTACTTGGGAAGTCTTTTTTCTTTTTAGTTTTGTATTGTTACTGGTATAATTATATTGTATAAGTCTGTTCTGTAATATAGTATTTTTCCCCAATGCCTGCTAAATTATGATTGACTTCTTGGAATTCTAAAGATTTATAAATATTCTTTTGGTTTATCTTTAGGTTTGAAGTATTGACATTCCTTTTGTTGTGTTACAATGCTGCCTTAACCTATATGCCCAGTGTTTCTCTTCAATCATTGTGTCAGATTTGTTCAAGGTAAATAAAAATTCAAATGTTTTTAATATTCAAATATATGAATCTAGGATTGCTAGTTTGTTACATATCTAACTTATTTTTGTTTTGTTTAATCATTTGCTTAAAACATTCGAGAAGTTAATATGAAGCTTAGCCTAGTCAACACATAGAAAGCTCCCTATAAATGAAGTTCCAAAAAACATAACGAAGAGGGTAAAGCTGAATATCATTTCAATGGAATATTTAATCAGGTATTATTCTATATAATTAAAAGGATGCAACTTTTATGACCTTTTGATTTTTGACAGGTGGCTGGTTTCTGTTTTGTTTGTTACTTTGTTTTTATTAATTTTATTGTGCTCTGATTTGGTATCAAGAAATAAGTAAGAGATACTAGTTTTTAAACTCTCCTTGTTAAAAAAAAAAAAATAGTTGAGCCAAGAGGTTGCTTAAATAAATTATGACAGTCCTTAGGTAGACTATACAAACATTTAAAAATTCCTATTTAAAGGTATTTAATGACAGTATATAGGGTATCATTCCAGCATTGACTGAATATGACCAGAATATTAATAATACATATGTCTAATTGGTAGAATTATGGTTTGTTTTCATCTTTTCTGTGTGATTTTTTTTTTTTTGTCATTCTTCAAATTTTCTATGATGAACATATTACCTTTTTAAAAAAGAAAACAAAAGAGAAAACAGAGAAAATGCCTTTGGAAATTCAAGTAATAAGGGAAAATATGGACTTAAGAAACTTGTAGAATAATTTAGATTTGGGGAACTTATTTAGAAGATATAACTTTGGGGGGCACCTGGGTGGCTCAGTCAGTTAAGTGTCTGACTTTGGCTCAAGTCATGATCTCACAGTTTGTGAGTTTGAGCCCCGCATCAGGCTCTGTGCTGACAGCCCGGAGCCTGGAGCCTGTTTCAGATTCTGTGTCTCCTTCTCTCTCTGCCCCTCCCCTACTTGTGCTCTGTTTCTCTCTGTCTATCAAAAATAAATAAATGTATAAAAAAATTTTTTTTTTAATAAAAAAAAGAAGACATAACTTTGGAAAGTTAGTAAGAGGGAGGGTATATAGAGCAATACTTAAAAATCAAAACAAAACAAAACAAAAAACCCAAAAAAGCATAAATTGATACTGAATAGGATAGGAAATAGGGATAGGACCAGAATAGGATAGGACCAGAGGGAGAAAGGAAGTAACAAGGCATGGAACTTATTAGAGAAGATAGAGAAGTGGAGAATCTTTCAGATAATTCCTGAATTGGAATTTGGTTATGTTTCCCAGACCTTAGAAGATGGCACCAATGTGCCGTCCCTCCCATTTACTGAGGCTTTCTAATGTTTCTTATTTTAAATCCTTTAAAGAGAGAGGTATATAGAGTTTTGAGTTTCACAGATCTGTAAAATTTCAAAAAGTTAGAGTGGGTGGGATATCTGTATACCATTGCCAACTTTTTATTTTGCCAAGTCATTTCTTATGAATTTCTACCATTCTAATAATGTTTTGTTAACATTATTTAACAAAAAGGAGACGATTTGACATCAAAGAAGTGGGGAGAGTGGAAGTGAGGGACAACAATTTATAAATTAAACATAGGATGTTTAGCTTTTCTTGTTTCTCATTTCACTATGATCCAGTGAAAACTTTGTAATGGACTAAAATGAATGTGAGGACCAGCCCTTCAGAAACATTTATTTAAGGGGTAACTTGATGTAGTAACTTTTACCTGTAGAACTTAAAACACACTATAAAGCCCAAGTATACTCTAAAGCAGTGTTTTAGATGGTAGGACCCAGGAATAATGTTCTAATACATTTGAAGCTCTAATATTCAAATACAGACAGATAATACAACCTCCTAAGTAAGAATGACTATTGATGTTTTCTTGAAACCACTGATGGAAATGTCAGGAAAGAACATATATCACTGGTTTCTGTCCTGTGTGACTCCTATGGACTGCCCTATAATATAATTACTTTCACATTTTTGATAGAAAATTGCTAAGATACCAATTTTAACTAACCAGGGAACTGTGTAATCCTTCAAAAGCACAAGTAATATCTGGTTTTAAAAACAAGGAGAAATACAGATTAAAAACTAGCTGTAGGATTTTGGCCAAGATTTTAGTAGAGACACATTAGATTAATTCTATGCCACCAAAGAAAAATTGAAAAAAGGAAATCTTTGTACGAATGTTCACCAGCTGGAAGAGAATGAGGGAGGAAGGAGATCTAAGTAATTCAAAAGACTTAAGCTATTTAAGTAATGCTAACTCTTAAGCCACAGAAGATATATAAGAGGAACTCTATCAAATTTGTCATACATGTCTTTTTTAGTTTGCTTTTGTTTTTTTAGATTCCCTATTCCTGTGTTCTCAATGGTTTAAAATCTAGTTATTAATTTCTCTTAACTCCTGACTTCCTGAATCGTTTATCAAATATTCTGATTAAGATATTTTGTACATTTTTAAGACTAATAGAAAAGAATTAGAAAACACTTGTATCTGATCAAGCAAAGCCTAGTCCATGTCTATGGAAAGAAAATTGATTATAGCACTGTGATGGCAAGTAAGTTATAAATGGTTATGATAGTGAAAGAACAGGAGCTTCCTGATGATATTGGTCCTAGTATCACACTACGGCTAATCCAGCCCTTTTGGCCACGTGGCAGTTGTTTTAGATTGCTACTCAGTTTGTTTGTTGATGATAACTATGCCAAAATGACTGCGTTATCTAGGAGGAAGGATACAACCAGAAAAATTTCATGGAACATTTGAGTTAGATTCAGTGACAAATGTATCCCATTCTTTCCTTAACCTTCTGATTGTAATGAATTATGGAAGTAATTAAAACAATCTTGGTTGCTTCCCACCCTCCACCCATACATACATATCCCTTCTAGGGGCACCACTGGTTGAGTGTCAAACTCTTGATTTTGGCTCAGGTAATGATCCTAGGGTCGTGGGATCAAGCCCTTGCTGGATTCCAAGCTCAGTGTGGTGCCTGCTTGAGTTTCTCTCTCTCTCTCTCTCTCTCTCTCTCTCTGTCTCCTTTAGCCCCTCTCTCTCACTCGTGCTTTCTCTCTAAAAAAAAAAAAAAAAAACATAGTAATAATAATTAAAAAAAAAAAAAGAAAATTTGCAAATCCATTCTACTCAGCAAAAATGTTTGGTTGCTATAAGCTTTGCTTTCCTGGTTCAGACTTAAGGCCAACTTGATAGCCTGTATTTTCCTCCTGTGCAGTGTGTATGGACTACTTGAAGAAGAGACCTGAAAAGAGGCAAGAACTAGACTGAATGAGTTTTAGTCAAATTTTTATTTTCACTAATACTAAACATTATATATGGCCCTCCTAAAAGGACTATAACCACCAATACTGCAAATGAGTTTTGTTAGTATATACCCAAATCCTCCAAATTGTGGGAAATAAGTTTCTTTTTTTACTGTTGACATCTCTTATAATATAAGGCTGTTTAACAGATGGCTTATCTTGCTTTTGGTGTGGAATATAAATATTAAAGATGAAACTGTACTAAGCTAGTAAGTTAAATTATTTCTCATTGTCTAAGGGACTCAATTTTGTTCACATGGTGAATCACCTGGCTGACTGACTTGGATATGTACTGCTATGGATTCTTGATCAGTGTATTTGTTCTTGTGTATCTGTAGTAAAACCCTGCCCCTCTCCGCACTTCTACGTCAGCTTTCCTGACCACCTAAACAGATTTCTTCTTGTTTTTTGTTAGGGATACCCTTAGTGCAATTAAGCCATTCTGTGGATTAATTCTCCTGACTGATAAAATTATATGTGTATATCCTATATTACATACAACAAACCACTTAATATATGTTTTTACATATATCACTTAACATGTGTATGCCACTTTGTCATCATCCAATAAATGACAGCTATTATATATTGTACACTAATGCTGAACACACATGCTTACTGTGGATGCATAGCGTCTTTTTTTTTCTTGCCTGTTTGCTATTACTGACATTTAGAGAGCATGTCTTATACTAAATCATGCCTTGTTGAAAGAACCTACAGTTGACTTTTCATTGCTTCTTATTTGTGAACCTTTTTTTTAACTTATCTAAATCTTCTCCATCCTTTACATCCCAATTAAAATACATCTCCTCCAACTTGAGAACAATTTTCATATGTGCTGGTCTCTTGAGGAAAGTGATACAAGATTTAGACTTTATTAAGCTCCTAATTTCAAAAAGCAGAAACATGAGGACAGAAAAGTGCTCATTACTGGATAGGCAGTTCTTATTTCCCTTTTTCTGTTTGCCTGGCCTTTTCATCTCCCCTCTCCTCACTTGAAAAGCAAAGCAGAAAAGGAACAGGATTTGAAATTAGTTTGTTTTATTTTATAGTCTATACTTTTACCCAGATGGATAGGAAGTAGAACTGGACCAAATTTAGTAGAACTGGACCACATTTTAAATATTTCTCAAATTAAAAGTTAGAAAAACATTTTTTCCCTTTTTCTACCTAGATTTTACTTACTGGTCTGATGATCTGGCAGTAGCTAATCTATGTTCTTTTCTCCTTTAGGTTCTGGTATATTCATGAATCAATACTCTCTGCAGTTAGCCTTATTGTAATTGTGCCTTCTAATTATTTTGTGGTAACTCAATATATATTGACAACACTCTCAAAAGTTTACTTTTGGCTAGGAATGAGACAGCCTAACAGAGAATGAGAATCATGGCAAGAGTTTTCCTCACTTAAAAAATGATACTTAGAACTTCTCCCAGAGATGTATTTACAAAATAATGCCTCCCCAAAGTATTTTTGTTTTAATGTGGTTTATGACTTAGGGAGATACCTATATGTGACCAAAGAGTAAATTTAATACAGAAATAGGAGTAATATCACCCAGCTGCTCTTTTGTAGGGCTGGGTGCCTATGTTTTGAATTTGAAAATTCAGAGAAACTTCAGGATACTTCTTTGATGAAAAGAAGAGTCAGGCATTCATGTGGCATTGATCATTTTTATTTTGTTCTGCATTTTATTTAAATTCAATGAGGGATCTCTGAGAAAAGAATATCCTTAAATAGAGAGGTCTGAGACCTGAAAAGTAAGTCAGAGAATTCTTGATTATTAAAAGGAATGACGAAAAGAAGGTAAAGAGATGCTCTTTATCAGTTAATGATGCAGGTGGATAGGATTAGATGATTTTGGGTCTTGGCTCAAATGTCACTTCCTTGGAGAGGCCTTCCATGACCATTGTTCTTTTTTTTTTTTTTTAATTTAAATTTTTTAATTTACATACACATTAATTAGCATATAGTGCAACAATGATTTCAGGAGTAGATTCCTTAATGCCCCTTACCCATTTAGCCCATCCCCCCTCCCACAACCCCTCCAGCAACCCTCTGTTTGTTCTCTATATTTAAGAGTCTCTTATGTTTTGTCCCCCTGCCTGTTTTTATATTATTTCTGCTTCCCTTGTCTTAGGTTCATCTGTTTTGTCTCTTAAAGTCCTAATATGAGTGAAGTCATATGATATTTGTCTTTCTCTGACTGACTAATTTCGCTTAACATAATACCCTCCAGTTCCATCCATGTAGTTGCAAATGTCAAGATTTCATTCTTTTTGATTGTCGAATGATACTCCATCGTATATATATATACCACATCTTCTTTATCCATTCATCCATCGATGGACATTTGGGCTCTTTCCGTACTTTGGTTATTGTTGATAGTGCTGCTATAAACATTGGGGTGCATGTGTCCCTTCAAAACAGCATCCCTGTGTTCCTTGGATCAATACCTAGTAGTGCAATTGCTGGGTTGTAGGGTAGTTCTATTTTTAGTTTTTTGAGGAACCTCAATACTGTTTTCCAGAGTGGCTGCACCAGCTTGTGTTCCCACCAGCAATGCAAAAGAGATCCTCTTTCTCTGCATCCTCGCCAACATCTGTTGTTGTCTGAGTTGTTAATGTTAGCCATCCTGACTTGTGTGAGGTGGTATCTCATTGCAGTTTTGATTTGTATTTCCCTGATGATGAGTGATGTTGTTGGCTATCTGGATGTCTTCTTTGGAGAAGTGTCTATTCATGTCTTTTGCCCATTTCTTCACAGAATTATTTGTTTTTTGGGTGTTGAGTTTAATACGTTCTTTATAGATTTTGGATACTAACCCTTTATCTGATGTGTCATTTGCAAATATCTTCTCCCATTCCATCGGTTGTCTTTTAGTTTTGCTGATTGTTTCCTTAGCTGTGCAGAAGCTTTTTATTTTGATGAGGTCCCAATAGTTCATTTTTGCTTTTGTTTCCGTTGCCTCCGGATACGTGTTGAGTAAGAAGTTGCTGTGGCCAAGATCAGAGGTTTTTGCCTGCTTTCTCCTCGGATTTTGATGGCTTCCTGTCTTACATTTAGGACTTTCATCCATTTTGAGTTTATTTTTGTGTATGGTGTAAGAAAAGTGGTCCAGGTTCATTCTTCTGCATGTCACCGTCCAGTTTTCCCAGCACCACTTGCTGAAGAGACTGTCTTTATTCCATTGGATATTCTTTCCTGCTTGGCCAAAAATGAGTTGGCCATACGTTTGTGGGCCCATTTTTGGGTTCTCTATTCTGTTCCATTAATCTGAGTGTCTGTTTTTGTGCCAGTACCATACTGTCTTGATGATTACAGCTTTGTGGTACAGCTTGAAGCCCGGGATTGTGATGCCTCCTGCTTTGGTTTTCTTTTTCAAGATAGCTTTGGCTATTCGGGGTCTTTTCTGGTTCCATACAAATTTTAGGATTATTTGTTCTAACTCTGTGAAGAATGCTGTGTTATTTTGATAGGGATTGCATTGAATATGTAGATTGCTTTGGGTAGTATCGACATTTTAACAATATTGTTCTTCCTATCCAGGAGCATGGAATCTTTTTCCATTTTTTAGTGTGCTTTTCAATTTCTTTCATAAGCTTTCTATAGTTTTCAGTGTATAGATTTTTCACCTCTTTGGTTAGATTTATTCCTAGGTATTTTATGGTTTTTGGTGCAACTGTTAATTCGGATCGATTCCTTGATTTCTCTTTCTGTCGCTTCATTGTTGGTGTATAGGAATGCAACCGATTTCTGTGCATTGATTTTATATCCTGCAACTTTGCTGAATTCATGAATCAGTTCTAGCAGTTTTTTGGTGGCATCTTTTGGGTTTTCCATATAGAGTATCATGTCATCTGCGAAGAGTGAAAATTTGACTTCCTCCTGGCCGATTTGGATGCCTTTTATTTCTTTGTGTTGTGTGACTGCAGAGGTTAAGACTTCCAATACTATGTTGAATAACAGTGGTGAGAGTGGACATCCCTATCTTGTTCCCGACCTTAGGGGGAAAGCTCTCAGTTTTCCCCCATTGAGGATGATATTAGCATTGGGTCGCTCATATATGGCTTTTATGATCTTGAGGTATGCTCCTTTTATCCCTACTTTCTTGAGGGCTTTTATCAAGAAAGGTTGCTGTATTTTGTCAAATGCTTTCTCTTCATCTGTTGAGAGGATCATATGGTTCTTGTCCTTTCTTTTATTGACGTGATGAATCACATTGATTGTTTTGTGGATATTGAACCAGCCCTGCATCCCAGGTATAAATCCCACTTGGTTGTGGTGAATAATTGTTTTAATGTATTGTTGGATCTGGTTGGCTAATATCTTGTTGAGGATTGTTGCATCCATGTTCATCAGGGAAATTGGTCTATAGTTCTCCTTTTTAGTGGGGTCTCTGTCTGGTTTTGGAATCCATGACCATTGTTCTCAAATAGCACCTTCCTTACTGAGTTTATGTTCTTTTAGCACTTATAACACTGTAACCACCTTGTTTGTTCATTTGATACATAGTCTGTCAACTGCTGGAACTTCATGAGCTCAAGAACTTTGTTTTGTTCACTGCTGTCAGAGTTTAGAGAAGTGCCTGGCATACAGTAGAACATAATAACAATTTGTTGAATGAATGAAAAATAGATGACCTCTTCCACTTCCAATTTATGATCCATTAAGTATAACTATGATTAAGTAAAATAATTCATTTTTTAAAAAATCTTACATTGATAAATGCAAAATTCCTGCAGTTAATTCCTACAAATGGGTAAAGTTTTAGTAGTTATGAGAAACTAACTGCTGTGGTCTGAGTGTTTGTATCCCCCCCCAGAATTCACATGTTGAAATCTTAACACCTAAGATGATGGTATTAGGATGGTATTAGGAGGTGCTGTCATAGCCAAGAGATGCCAGAGTTCCCTCTTCCTTCTGCCATTGAGGATACAACGAAAAGTCTACAACCCTCAAGAGGGGGCTACCCAGTTTGTTGTACTGTGTTGTAGCAGCCTGAATGGACCAAGACTAATCCTTTGCATTTCTAAATAAAGGTTGTAGTTCATCCTTTAACATATGATTGTTTACTTCTGTATGGGTAGCTGATACAGGAAATCAGAGAACCTGGAATCCTATTTCCCTTGTGAATCTTACTTATGTGTTGGTGTTTGAGAGAATTGTCTCTCTAGTTCTTACCTCAAGTAAATTTAAAAGTTGATGGGGTGCCTGGGTGGCTCAGTTGGTTAAGCGTCGACTTCAGCTCAGGTCACGATCTCATGGCCCGTGAGTTCGAGCCCCACGTCGGGCTCTGGGCTGATGGCTCAGAGCCTGGAGCCTGCTTCCAATTCTGTGTCTCCTTCTCTCTCTGCCCCTCCCACGTTCATGCTCTGTCTCTCTCTGTCTCAAAAATAAATAAACGTTAAAAAAAAAAAAGTTGTTTGACCATTCTAGATTTATGGCAAAGTTGTTTTTTAAAAAAATTGTGTGTAAATAGCAATAACTTCTTTTTCTGTCTATATCTTCTATCCTGAATCCTATACTTCCTGATTCTAAACCTATATATCCAATCCTGTAGCCATCTCTATCAAGATGTCTTATAGGGGCAGCTGTGTGGCTTAGTTGGTCAAGTGTCTGACTTTGGCTCAGCTCATGATCTCATGGTTCATAAGTTCAAGACCCACATCAGGCTCTCTGCTGTCAGCACAGAGCCTGCTTCAGATCCTTTGTCCTCCCCTCCCTCTGCCCACCCTCCCCCCTACCAATAACTAAACATTTAAAAAAAGATGCCTTACCTTGTAAAAGTTAGAACTCTTTTTGCTGCAACTAATTAATAATCTATATAAAACTAGATTATGCTAAAGGGAAAATTTTTTGGCTCTTTGTTCCTGGGAAGTTCAGGGATGGAACTGACCTCAAGATCCACTAGATCCAGAGGCTCAAATGTTAATCTGGATATTCTCTACCATCTCTCTCTCATCTCATCTTCTTCATCTGTTAGCTTTGTATTTTCTTTGTGTAAGGCTTCTAGGTTGTAAGAACAGTGACCACAAGCAGCTGAAAGCTTACATTGTCTACCTTTAATGAACTCAGAAGAAAGAACCTCTCTCCCAGTTTTACTGTGAAAAACAAGGCAGCGAAAAGGCTTTGATGTTGTAAGCCTGAAGCTTCACAAACCCCTCTGGGGTCACCTTTGGTAGTTTTATTGGAAGAGTACTATATCAGTTTAAATATTGGTTTGGCTGTTGTAACAAAGATGAATAATGGTAACTTAAATAGATATTTATTTTTCTTTCACATAAAAGTCCAAGCTGGTAGATGGTCTGGGGGTAGATTGGTTATGTTTCTAAGGTGTTCAGACTCCTTCTTTCTTGAGATTCTGCCATTCCCTAGGATGTTACTCTTCTCTGTATGGTGATGGATCACTATTATTACATGTGCCTTGTATCCTGCAAGCATGGAGAAAAAGAGTGAAAGGCAACTACTTTTTAAGGGTACAACCTAGAAGTTGCACTACATTGGTTAGCAGATCATTGGCCAGAACTTGTCACATGGTCACACCTAGATGCTAGGAAGACTCGGAAATGTGATCTCTAGCAGGTGGCTATTGTTCTAGTTAAAATTGGTTGGGGAGAGTGGAGGAGAGCATACCTTATGTCATTAAAGGGAAGAAGTAAAAATAGATGTTAGGGTGTTGACCTCTTGTCACAGGTAATTTTGTTATTTTATTTATACCACAATCACATGGTTATACTTGATGATATAGAAGAAGACTAGTTCCTAAAAGTAAGAGGGTTAGAGGTGCTATTAATGGAAAACATTAGTGTCAGGGGGAGAGTTCATGGCAGACAAAAGTGACATCTGTACCATATACCTACGAATCAACATATCTGATACTTAGCATCTTCCAAAACAGTATCTCTTATTTGTCCAAGTTCGTTTAATAACACTACCATCCAGCCAGCTATCCAAACTAAATGTGGGAAAATTACACACTCTTCTTGTTTCTTCAGTCTTACCCCATGATTATACTTCCTAAGTGGGACTCCAATCCCACCCTTTCACCTTCTCCCCACATTACTTCTTTACCTCAAGCCACCTTCATCTCACTCATGGGCTATTTTGACACTCTCCTCTCCAGAGGAACACTATTATCAAGACTAATCTGATCATGTCACTCTCTCGCTTCAAACAGCAAAACAAAAACCTTCAGTTGCTTTCAATTGCCTGCATGATAAAGCCTGGCAGGTTATAAGATACTCCATGATCTGACCCCTAGTTTGCATCTCTGTTACTTTTCTAGTGTCTTTCTATTCTCAATCTCATTGGTGTTGTGCTGTTTAATCCTTCTGTATTTTTGCCAATTGCTGTATTTTCACCAGGAAAATGCCACTTTTTCTTCAAGGCTCATTCTGGGAAGCCTTCTCTGACCCTCTGCTTCTTCCACTAGAGTTTACCACTCTCTCCTTTTGCCACCTTTATAACTTATTCATTGCAGATATTTGTTTACTACACAGTCTCCATGATGAGATGGTAAATCCCTGAGGGAACTACGTCTTTCATCTACATTCCTAGTGTCTGACACAATGTAAATCTTTAAAATTATTTACTGAATGAAGAAATGCATTAATTGAAAAAACCCTATCTTTTGTGTATTGATTCTCTATTAGTTACTACTATCCCTATCATAAAGGTATATAAAGTGTAAGGAAAAAAATTTTTTCTGAGCTTGCTTCTTTAGATAGTAAGAGGAATTTCTATTCTAGTTTGGATATAAGTCTTTATGATATCAAACAAAATTTGAATTGGTTTTATTTCAAGTACAGTTAATTTTTTTCAGTTTTTATTTTAGTCATCTCAGGCTGCTTTAATAAAGTACCATATGCTAGGTGGCTTAAACAATAGATATTTATTTCTCACACTTCTGGCTAAGAAATCTAAGGACAGGGTACCAGCAGATTTGATTTGTGGTAAAGGCCCTCTTTCTGGTTTATAGGAAACCACCTTTTCACTGTATCTTTCCATGTCAGAGAGTGGATTCTGGCCCCCTTCCTCTTTTTAATAAGGGCACTAATCCCATCAAGGAGTGTTCCCATCCTCATGACCTCATCTAAACCTAGTTATTCGCAAGGGTCCCCAAATGCCATTATATTGGGGAATTGGGGCTTCAATATATGAACTTGGGAGAGAACATAAATATTCAGTCCATAAGTATCCCTGTTCCTTTTTTACTCTTGGTTCTAAAGAGTTCTAAGATCCTTCTCAGTATTAAATGAATTTTTATTTTTACTTTAAAGTTACTTTGAATTGAAAAAAAATAAAGTTACATTGAATTAATGATATTCTCAAGGGTATATTTTTGAAATGGTCTGTGATATACTTTAGCATGTTTAAATGAAGGCTCAGATTCACTGAGTGGAGGAAATATTAAGTCCTAGGTAGTAATTGCATGTGGGAAGGGGTAAATAATGACAATCTATTACTAGTACTATCATAAGTGAAGTTTTATTATATCAACCACAACATGTTATGAGAAAACAGCTATTTTCTAATTTTATTAAAAATAGGAACTTACTTTTGTTTGTTTTAAAAGCAGTGTGTGTTGATCATAGAAAATTTAGAAAATACATATAAAGAAGAAAATAAATCTAGAATCTCAAGGCCCAGAGACAACTCTAACTTTGTGTATGATCTTCGGGCAGTAACACACACATCATTCACCTATTTGTTTATTCCAAACATGTGTTATGTACAGTTTTTACCCCTGCCATTTAAATAAGCTTTCAAAACGTCATGTTTAATTGTTTCATAGTATTCTCTGAATGATTTATATGATTTGTTCTCTGTGTTGGACCTTTAGGTGACTTCCTATTCACTATAGTAAATACACGTACTCCTTAAATATTCTTCATTATAATAAATACTTTAAATTTTAGCTTTGTTCATGGTAGTTTCTTTACAAAAATTAGTAAAATCTGTTGGTCTTTAGGATTCTTTTTAAAGAAATTTTTTTTTAACGTTTATTTATTTTTGAGACAGAGAGAAACAGAGCATGAACGGGGGAGGGGCAGAGAGAGAGGGAGACACAGAATTGGAAGCAGGCTCCAGGCTCTGAGCAGTCAGCCCAGAGCCCGACGTGGGGCTCGAACTCACAGACCGCGAGATCGTGACCTGAGTTGAAGTCGGACGCCTAACCGACTGAGCCACCCAGGCGCCCCTGGTCTTTAGGATTCTACCTTTGATGTTATGTTTAAACTTATAAAGAATATGTAACTACTTGCTTCTGTTTTATTTCTCTTACGGTTTTTTAACATTAAAATTTTCAATCTACCTGAAATTTATTATAGTGTATTATATGGGACTTGAGTCTAATTTTAGAGTATTTTCTTGGAGCCTGCAGTTTGTGTCAAGAACTTTGTCAGGAATAGAAGATCATACCATAGATCTATTTATGATAAATAATACCAAATTTCATGTAGTAGGTTTTATGGTAACTAAAAATTATCAATTATTGGATTGATTGAAATTAGTGAAATAACTATGTAATAACGTACCTCTAGCTTTATATATTTTTTCCCCTCAGTTTCACTTACCTAAGAAAATGTTCTAGACAAATGTTCTGTTTGGATAGATTCTTTGTTTCATACCTATTAGGTTTGTTATGAGAGCATATCTAGTACATTGTTTCCTTATAAATGTTAAAAAAAATAAACTACCTAAATTTTTACCAATTTGACAAATATATTTATTTTGTTTTTTCTAGAATCTGTGTTTGTGGCTATCCCCGACAACATGTAAGAAAATACAAAGGAATAAGTAGCAGGATACCAGTTTCTTCAGGGTTCATGGTACAAATGTTAACAGGAATTTATTTTGCTTTGTAAGTTCATTTCATATACAAAGTAAATCTTTGATCTCTCTGGAAAATCATAGTCTGTTGTGTTATTGCTTTTGTTATTTTATAGTTATTATATTAGAATCTCATTGGATAAACAATCAGCATATTTTTGTGAAAGAATATGAATCAAGATCTTGATAATAGTTTTATTATTTAAAACATATCTCTTAATGTTCTGAAGAATTTGTAACCAACTAAAACACTTCATCTTTCTTTAACTCAAGGACAGAATGAAAATTAGCAACACCCACATATACTCACAGTTTTTTCATTACTCTTTTTTTTTTTTTGCTGTAATTTCCAAATAGATTTTTTTTTCCCAATGAAGATCTTTTTCCATTTCCAGAAATTTTAAATCTTGAAAAACACTTAGCGCTTCTTTGATCATAAATAGTTTATTATTAATTTACTATTAATTTCTAATATTGATGCTCAGTCTTACTTAGTGCCTTAGATACTGGTATTTGTCTTTGAACCCTATCTTCTACTATATATATTTTACTATACTTTACATTATATTCATTCAATACTTTAATTTGTCTTAGTAGATTATAAGCTTCTTGACTGAAGGCAGAATTTGTGATCTTTGGGCTAAATATGGCCTGCTGCCTGTTTCCTTATTATTAAAACACATTTACATCTGTTTGTTTACATATTGCCTATGGCTGCTTTTGAGCTACAGTGACAGAGTTGAGTAGTTGCAATAGAGATTGTATGGCCCACAAGCCTAAAATATTTATTATGTAGCCCTTTAAGAAAAAGTTTATCAACCCCTGCGTTAGACCATTCATATTGTCCCACAGCTCGTGGATGCTCTATTTTATTTTCTCTCTTTATTGCTTTGTGTTTCAGATTTAGTAATTCCTATTGACCTATCTTCACATTCATTGATTTTTTTCTTGGTGATGTTGAGTCTATTAATGAGCCCACTGAAGGGGTTCTTCATTTCTGTTACTATTTTATTTCTAGTCTTTTCATTTGACTTTTTCTTATGGTTTCCATCTCTCTGCTTAAATCACCATCTGTTCACACATGTTTTCCGTGTAACTATTTATCATAGTTATTTTAATTTCCCTGATAACTACAGAATCTGAATCATCTTTGAATTTGTCTCTATTGTTTTTTGTCTCTTGACAGTGGGTTGTTTTCTTCTTGCTTTTTGTGTGCCTTGTAATATTTGATTCATTATCATTTTGTTCATGGATAGAACAATAGTGACTGAGGTAAATATTGTTTATGTCTAGAAATGGGCATGCCTCTTCTAGGCTTCTAGTGGAGTTATTATAGGCAGGAATGAGCTGAGGTTGGATTTTGTTGTTGCTATGGTTACCTTCATGGCACCACCTACCTCAGATTCCTCTCATGGTCCCTGGCAGTTAGGGTGTGAGCTGGATTGCTGGAGGGTTTTTCTCAATGTTCTTGCTCCATCCTCAGCTTTTAGTTTTTCCTTTGTGTGTGTCTGTACCTCGCAGACGATCTTTCTTCATGTCTTGTTCCTCCTTCAGCAATAGAGTACTGTTGCTTGTTTCTAAATGTGTACTAGTCTAGGTGGGGTGTTTGGAGGAAGTGGTGTTCTCTGTTGCCTGGTCCAGCCTCAGTTATAAGCAGGCCCTGTGTCCCTCTATCTGGGATTCAGGAAAGGAGGGTAGCTCTTCAGTGGTCCTGTCCCTCCTCCAGTGGTAAGAGACCCTAGCGGTCTCAACATAGGACAATTTCCTGATCCTTTCCCACATGTAGTTTTTCTTTTTCTTTCTCTCACTGCCACAGTCAATCTTCACCTCTGCCCTTGGGGTGAAAGGGTTTGATACTCTTTCCCCAGAGGCTTTAAAACTTTGGTTTCACTTGAGAAAAAGGTTGGCTGGGTCTTCATGCCTTTCTTGCTCAGGTGGCTCCTCTTTTCCTCTAGGCCCGAACTACCAGAGCAACTTCCTCTGGTCCCTTGCCTTGCCCCCAGTTTTTCTTATGAGTGCCTAGAGGAGGTTTGTGGTAAAGAGCTTGTGAGTGGTTATGAGCTCCCCTTGTATCTGCTCCTAGAGATTCTATACTCTAGTGCTGGCCCATACTTGGCTTTTAGCAATTTGTTTAAAAAGTTTAGCTCAAGTCTTCTAACCTGCTTGCATTGTGGCCTGTCTATCTTCAGAGGTATCTGTCTGCCCTTAGGTTTTAGGCTACTTGGCTGCCCTGTGACTTTAGCTCCTTGTTGGATTCATGGAAAGCTAGGATTTTCTAGATTATCTGACTTTATCTTGTTTTTAGGGTGGATAACAATGCTGTTTCTACTTTTTAGGCCTCACTTGCACCCTTGATACAATTCATACTTCTTTATTTTTGTTGGCAGATGACCAAATCATTATTTCTGTGTCCATTGTTATCATGTATCTAATTTTTAGAGTTTGGCCATATCTTTGAAAATGAATATGCATAACATACGCTCTTCCCCCCCCCCCCCCAGTATCTACCTGATATTTGCAGCATATATCATATACACTTCTAAATGACTGTAAAAATGCAAAGAAGTAATTACTTAAGATACTGCAAGCCACAGTAGTTGTAGATTCTCACTAAAATCTGTGGGAGTTACAGAGTAATTTGACCATAAAGTGTTCTGAACATTATTCTATGATATATAATTTATTATGCTCTGACTTGTTTTGAAAGTGTAAAATGCTTTGAGATTGCCTCTTTTTTTTTTTTTTTTTTTTTTTTTTGATATCTGGCTATAAATAGACATGTTCTTTAGAGAAGAAATATAGATCTATAAAATTTTCTTTGCTATTAATAGCATTTTCGGATAAAATTGAAAGGAATTCAGAGATATAAAAATAAGTTTTCCAGGAGGGTGGCATGCTAAGCAGTGTGCTAATGTGATCTATTATTTTACTCAGCAAACATTTTCTCATTGTATTTTGTTCAAATATACAGAATCAATTAAAAATAATTAATACTTTCTTCATTTAATTTTATAGTTATAATGGAGAATGGGATCTAGCTCAAAAAGCATTGGATGATATTATATACAGAGCTCAGCTAGAATTATATCCAGAGCCATTGTTGGTAGGTGCCTCACTTGTTTATGTAAATTTTGTAATTTAAGATTTCTCATTTTAGAACTATAAATTGAGAAGTAGCCATTCATAGTGCATTGATGCCATTAAACTCAGTGATTCATGCTGTTATACTAGACAAATTTTATGCTTGAAAAGGTGTATATAATGGAATTTGAGAATTTCATTAAGCTAACTTCTGAGATATTTAATAGTCTTTTAAACTTACAAGAATGTTCTCCTTAACATGCTAGAGCTGCACGTATGAATTAGCATTAAGCATTTAGAAATATAATTTCAATATTTTGGAATTTTAAATTTCATCACTTACATATTATTTTTAACCACAGTTTCCGGGGTGCCTGGGTGGCTCAGTCAGTTAAGCATCCGACTTTGACTCAGGTCATGATCTCACGGTTTGTGGGTTTGAGCCCTGTGTTGGGCTCTGTGCTCATAGCTAACAGCCTGGAGCCTGCTTCGGATTCTGTGTCTTCCTCTCTCTCTGTTCCTCCCTTGCTTGCACTCTGTCTCTTTCTCTTTCAAATATAAATAAACATTAAAAAACAAAAAACCGATAGTTTCCTTCTGAGCTCTTACTCCTTATCCTAGAAGATTTACATATCATTTTAGGAAATACATTGGAGAAAGTATGATTTTATAAAACCTGTTAAAATTTGGCATTTTATTTGATGTAAGGGTATAATACGTCTGTTAATACCAATCTGAAACTGTATTTTTTCCTTAGGTTGCTAATGCCATAAAGGCTTCATTGCCTCATGGTGCCATGAAGTCTAGTAAGGAGGGTACAAGGTGTATTCAAGTTGAAATCACACCAACTTCCTCTAGAATATCAAGAAATGCAGTAACCAGCATGTCAATAAGAGGTCATAGGTGGAAAAGACATGGTAAGAAATAAAAAAGTCTTCAAATTAGAGGATTGTTGATTCTATCACATTTTTGTCTGTATTTATAGGGCTGTAACTTCTAACTTTAGTAAATAATATCATAGTGGCATGGATGAAAGCTGTTGGATCAACTCCTAAATCATTATCCACAAGTGATAAGCAGTAAGGAATACAGCTCCTTATGTTACATATATGAATGAAAATTTATTTAAACATTGTATTTGTTTTTAAATTTATTTCAATAGAGTAGGAGAGTAGGAAAATGCATGTTAAAATTATTCACACATGGGTTTCTGTTCAAAACTATTGGCAAATATTCCTAAATGTTTCTTATTTCTCAACTCTTTGGCAAGTAAACTTGCATATTGAAACAGAACAAGTAATAGGGACTTTGACATTTTCTTTTGTACTTCCTGGCAAAGAATGCCATCTTATTGATACAACGCTGGGCATTTCTATTTACTGGAAGTTAATTTTCTTACAAGATTTTTTGTTTTAATATTTCTCCTTGATTTCTTCATTTTACTACTTAAAAATTCTACTAGAAGTTTATTTTATTTACCGTGGCCTTCTTAATGCTTTCTCACTTCTCCCCCTTTTCTCAAGATTTATTATTTTTAATTTAATTTCTTATTCTTTTGGTAACTCCCCCCCTACCTACAAGTTACTGTAGTGGCAAGAATCAGTGTAAGATTACTATCACCTCTCTCAGAAGGTAATCATAGGACCAGAAGCAAAAAGCCACTTCTGTGCCCCAAGCAAACATATATATTACTGTTTTCTTTTTCCTGTAAACTGTGATGAAAATGGTAGCTCCTATATTTGGTTCCAGTTGTTTTTATGGTCTCTGCAGAGAAATGCAAAAGTGAGAAGAATATTATTCATGGTGAAATAGAAAGTTCGCAATAAGAACATTGTTCCTACTTAGGAAATCTAGGAGATAATGTGTCAAAAGGGAATGGTGATGGAAAATTCCAGCTTACCCAATGATCATTTTTGTTTTTTTAAAGTATTGTGACAGTTGTTGAAATTTCTTTAGAAAGGCATAAAAGAGGTGATAATGTTTGCCATTAACAAGGCAAATTTTGTTACAATTTAAACATACAGAGTCTAAACATACTTCAGTTTCTTCAGTGAAAATTATGCTACTGAATGGGACTAGATTACAGGTAAAAAGTTGTTTAATTAGTATGATGGCACCCTAGACTTCAGATTTCTGTTTTGGCATTAATAGGTGAAAATAGGCTTACAGGCAACGAACCAGATCATGTGGGTCACTGTGGCCATAATCGCTCCCAAACTACTGTAGGAAATGCAAAGAATGAGTTTTAATTCCTTTTCCACATTCCCTTCTTGCTTGTTAGGTGACTGTATGGGGAATTAGAAAAGAGTATATAAGTTCTGCTATTAAAAATATGAAATATTGAAGTTCAATTGTATCTATGCATGTGTGTGTGAGAAAGAGGTATATGTATATTTCCATGCATGCATTTAATAGAACAAGATGTGCACCCTGCAGTAAAATAAAAGCAATTTTCTAGAAATATTTTATAGGAATAAATTACCAAAATAAGAGATAAGACTACCTGAATATGCTGTATCTATTTGATTCTTACTATCTTCCAGATTCCATTTGGCTACTGTTTGAGGAGTTGGTCCTGTGTCTTAATGCGATAGCCTTGTTAAAATAATCTCTTTTATCAGCTACCCCTTATGCTCATTCAACCCTCAAAACTCTAACACTTGGATAACTCCCACTTATGTTGACAAAAAACATCACAGATGAGGATTTAGAAGAGAATGAACTATTAAAAAAGCAAGTCAGGTTTACGGAGGCAATATCGAATATGGCTTATCTTGTTTACCACTCTTCTGTAGTTGTGAATTCTCTTTTTCCAGTGACTAAAATACTCCTACTTTAAGATACTTATTTATCTCTACAGGTAGGTTGCATTCTCCCTTTTAAGGGTAGTCTTGGCTTTCCTTCCCCGAGCGCTGTTTTTCATTGTTAATCCCATCCTGTTGAATTAAAAACTACTGTTTTCCATCTTTGTGATCCTGATTCCTACTTGAACACCTTATTGTTTTGGGCTTTCTAGCCCACTGGCTTCTTGTGGGGAAGATAGGTAACTGTGCTTTGGTTGTTAAATATATAGGCAATTCTTAAGTTATAAATGGATTTTTTATATATTATATAAATTTTAACAAAATTTACTTTTACATTAATTTTTGCAGAAACAATGTTAAAGGGTTTGTAGACTTCAGGGTGAACCACAAAAGGCTTTCATCCCATAATGTTTCTGAAGCATAGTGCTATAGGATGTAGGTTTAGTTTATGACTCTGTGAGAGCACATTTAGAGCTTCTTTATTTTATGAAACTGTTTCCTGTTCCACATGTATCCTTACCACTCCCTTACCACACCAACCCTCGCAGGAGGAGGGATTTCATATCAGACCCCAAACTGTATCACACAGTAGGAACATGGAATATGCAACTTTAAAACAGTGATGATGAGGGCTGGGGATAGAGAAGGGACAAGACACATAAACTTAAGACATATTTCTTTTTTTTTCCTTGTCTCTTTCTTTGTTATTGTTAGTGCCAGGAAAGAAGAAAGCAGTTGGCCCTTTTTTCTTTCCGTGGGTCTCTTCCCTTTTTCTTTTCTGTTTTCTTATATATATGTCTTTTTCAAAACTTGAGATATAATTGACTAGTAATACTATGTTAATTTCTGGTGTACAACATAATGATTTAATATATGTGTATATTGCAAGATGACCACCACTCTAGACTCTACCAAGTCTAGTTACTATCCATTGCTACACATAATTACACGTTTTTTTTCTTGTGATAAGAACTTTTAAGATCTAGCAACTTTCAAATATATGATACAGTATTATTAACTATAGTCACCATTCTATACCTTACATCCCCAGGACTTACTTATTTTATAACTGGAGGTTTATACCTGGTGACTGTTTTCACCCTTTTTGCCCACCCCACCCCACCCCTGACCTCTGCCTCTGGCAACCATCAATCTGTTCTCTGTATCTATGAGTTTGGTGTGTTTGTTTGTGTTCCACATACAAATGAGGTCATATGGTGTTTGTCTTACTCTGGTTTATTTTACTTAGCATAATGCCCTCAAGGTCCATCCACATTGTTGCAAATGACAAAATTTCCTTCTTTTTTATGGTTGGATAATATTTTGTTGTATACATAGCACATTTTCTTCATCCATCCATTAATGGACATTTTTTCTCCTTTTTCCAACCTATCTGGGGAGAAGAGGGAGAGGAGTAAATGAGGTTCTCCTATGGAAGCAGCCAAGCAGAATTTCGTTTTTTGTTTGCTTATTTTCTTTCCATCTCTTGTTATTAAAGAATATAGATAATTAAGTCATATATTAGTATGTTTGCATATCTGGGTCACCAATGCATATGCATATGCAAACAAATGCATTAAATTAGAACAATTAATCACATATATTCTTTTCTCTTATTGTAACGGAAAAAAACTTTATCTTTACAGCAAATGCTAACTGATATTTTAGTGATTTTAAAGTTAATTTGGAACAGTTTTAATTTCTTACATTAAATTTTTTTTTTTCTGAGCTCTTCTAGAATGTATTGCAGATCTGCCATTCTTTTCTTTAAGTTAAGAATGATCCAAAGCTTATGTTTTAATGGAAAGTATTCTTTTGGAAGGTAAAAAATTAATAGTTTTAACATTTCCACACATTTCAGAATTTATATTCTTATTACTATTGAAAAACAATCCAAATTTCTAGGATTATATTTTGATCAGTTTTATTTGCTTGGCCCTTTATTTATATAATAATAACAATAGACTTTATTTTTTAGAGCAGTTTTAGGTTCACAGCAAAATTGAATGGAAAGTGCAACATCCATGTACCCTGTGACTCCTGCCACGTCCCCCTCCCCCCCATGTATGTCCTCCTCCACTATCAACATCCTATGGCAGAGAGGTACATTTGTAAGGCCCTGTAATTTTACTTTTGACCAGACAGTGTGTCCTCATATCAACTAAATAGGGTGACTTTTAAGGAAAGTTTGGTTTCTACAGACTTATTAACTTAGACATGTTTGACGATTAGCACATTTGCCTAATTTCCCCCCACTTCTCACTTGATTATTTTACTATTGTACTGATATGGCTTAACTTAATGTTGTGTTTTTAAACTTTTTAAAATTTGTGTATACATTTCTGAGAAAAGTTTAATGACTTTGTAATTCCATGCCAATACATATGTTTGGAAAGTAAAATTACAATGTAGAACTGCTGCTTTTGACTTTTAAGGGTCATCATTTCAGAATTAATAGTTTTATTTATATATTATTAATTCTTTTGAGTATATTGTGTTTTACTTAGTGTATATTTTTTAAACCTAGATTTTCAGATGACCTACAGATTGAAGGCTATTTAGAAGTTATAATTTGAAAGTAAAATGCAACTAGGAAAGGATAATAATAATCACTTAAAAAGGATTAAGGTAAGGGAAGAAAGAGTAGATTATAACCAAAGCAAGAATCAAAATGAAAACTCCAATTAAAAAGAAGATAAAACAGTGAAAAAGATTATTGAAAATTTTAAATTAATAATAAAAATGCAATTCTATTACATATATATTTCCTTTAAAAAATAAACATAAGTAGCTAAAAAGAAAACAGAAAATATCTCTTTACAATTGTGCTTCAATTCTATAGTAATTCTTAAATGTTACTTCTAAAAGCTTTCTTCATCATCTACCATTTCAGCTATTAATAGACCTTTTTCTTAAATCCCTGAATGATTTTCCACCACTTTAAGGTTCTATTATACAATCTGTACTTATTTATTTCCTTGTACTTTTTCCATTCCCTCTCCTCTTTCAGAACAAATTTAATTGCTGTTTTTTTGTCTGTCTCCCTGCACCCCCCACCCCCACCAACCATTATGACTCATTCTTCTTGCACTTAAAAAAAAAAATATCTATACTTGGAAGAAGGTAACCAACTTTTCTCTGTTCTTTTAAAACACTTGTTAAAATATCACTTCTTTGTTCTAGAAAAGTCCCCTAATTAAGTTATGGTTGCAAATAATGAGTGCTTATAATTTTTGCCAACTGGTTATCTAATAAAAAGGCTTATCTAGTGAAATCCCAATTCTTTATTACTGCCCACCATTGTTTCTACTTGTGCATTTATTTGTGAGATAATGAGGCAAGTAAGTGAAAAACATTTGGTATGATTCAAAGCATTACATAAAAGCCGATTGTTAACTCATTAAGGACTATTTAATTTGTTTCATTAGCTACACCATAATTGTATTCTTGATAAGTTTTTATTAGCTAGCTTGCTATTCGCATGGTCCTATATTTGAGCTTTTCCATAAAATGATGTTTTTTGAAACTTATAGTTTGGATTTTCTCAATTTGAGATAAACATTTAGTGTGAGTAAGTATCAGACACAAAAGTATACATGTGTTATATAATAGTAACAACCAACTTAATGATTTTTTTTTTTTTTTTTTTTTTTTGGTAATTTTTGCAGCCCTGAAGTATAGTATCCTAATCTGACATTTATATTACTGTTACAGTCTGGACTTTTTAGAAGGTTGTTTTAATACCTGTTGTCTCACTTAATCCCAAATTAACATGAAAATAGAATAGATTGAATTTGTATTTCTCATTTATTTGTTGTTACAACTGTTTGCCCAGGTAGGTATCAATAATAAGAACAGTATTTATAAATTAGGTCCTTTTATAACATTGTATTTCATGACTTTGATTTAGTCAACAATACAAAGTTTTAAGTAGTGAAAAAGAACTAAAAAAAAGAACTACATATATATTTAAGTCTTCAACTTAATAATACAAAATAAGTACACTGAGGATTTTAGGGTACTTAATAAATTATATGAAATGTTTAAGTGAAAAATAAAATAAAATACAGTTTACATAGATTAAGTCTAAAAAAGTGAAGTTTCATGTTATAGCAGTTTGATCACATTTTTAGCATTAAGTTTCTATTTAATGGATATTTAAATAAATTTAAATGATTATAGCAAAATTCAAAGAGATCTGTGATTATACTTTTTAAAAATGATGAAAAGGGGCGCCTGGGTGGCGCAGTCGGTTAAGCGTCCGACTTCAGCCAGGTCACGATCTCGCGGCCCGTGAGTTCGAGCCCCGCGTCAGGCTCTGGGCTGATGGCTCGGAGCCTGGAGCCTGTTTCCGATTCTGTGTCTCCCTCTCTCTCTGCCCCTCCCCCATTCATGCTCTGTCTCTCTCTGTCCCAAAAATAAAAAAAAAAAAAAAAAAAAAACGTTGAAAAAAAAAAATTAAAAAAAAAAAAATAAAATAAAAATGATGAAAAGTGTGATTTGTTTTAATTTGTTCTAGTGGTTTAGTACTAACATATTAGATGAGAAAAGAAAAAGAACAATAAAGAGATGCAGTTCATGTTGGAAAATAATTTATTGATATAGAAATTATTATTAATTTGATTATCACTAAATATCTAACTGTTGAACAAGTCTGAATAATTATAAGAAGTGTATTTCAGTTAAATATTTTAGAAAATAATTATTTGTAAATATTTCCAAACATTTAAGGTAGACTCTTCCTATATTATGACATTATGAATGTCATGTCTTTTTTTTTTTTTTTAATTTTTTTAAAACGTTTATTTATTTTTGAGACAGAGAGAGACAGAGCATGAACAGGGGAGGGGCAGAGAGAGAGGGAGACACAGAATCTGAAACAGGCTCCAGGCTCTGAGCGGTCAGCACAGAGCCCGATGCGGGGCTCGAACTCACGGACCATGAGATCATGACCTGAGCCGAAGTCGGACGCTTAACCGACCGAGCCACCCAGGCGCCCCATGAATGTCATAAGTCTTGAGATGTCACATTTATTTTGTGAATCTGATTTTATGAATTTATGAGAAAAACATTCAATTGAGGAGAAACAAAATTGCTAATAGTTATGAAAACATTTTGAGAAACATAGAACTCATAACTTTAAACCAAACATAGCAAACTCTTAAGAATTGGTTATCGGAATTTCACATCTGTAGATAGAAATGTATAATGCTTATGTATTTATTTTAAAAGTTGCCTTACTTGTTAAGGAAATTAGAAAAAATGATCTGGCAGTTTTATAAAAAGGTTGAAATGTTTTTAGAATCATTTTGAGATGCTCCATTATTTTCAGATTCTAAAATACTATTTGAGGAATAAATTTTTCTTTCCTGATATAGATGATAAAACATTTGGACCAAAAATAAGTATTTCTTTCTAACCAAAATTAGCTCTGCGTGAATTTTAACTGGCACTCTTGGTATGAATCTTTATGGTCATGGAGGACAAAATAAAATATTAGGAAATATTAGATGATCACAAGAAAAAGGACAGATTAGCCAGAGCTAAAATATCATGTTGTACAATTGACACATATAAATAAACATTAGGTTGAAAGAGAAAAGCCTCAGATATCCTGGTTTAGCCAACTTTAGAAGAAAACAAAAAAATCTTAGTCTATTTCTAGGGAAAATGAAATAAAAATGCTTTTCTACACAGGGTAGCAAAATATTTCAAAATTATTGGTCTTATGAGGCAAAAACACTTATTTGTAAATCATTGTGTTCTACATTTTTTGTTAAGGAGGCCTTCCATTAAGGAAGAGTTCTTGCTATGGTTGAGGATTTTATTATTTATTATTGTTACTTATCATTGAGCACTGCCCTTCCCCCTCCCCCCGCTCCCCAACCATCACACTTTTAGGAGCATTTGTTACACATTGCACACAGAAGAAGAAAAAAGCTTTTATAGATAGTTTTGTAATACATGTTGCTTACCTGGTTTTGGTATGTCTGGTCATGAGGATTTTTTATCATCATGAAGGATTCACCTGTTCTGGCAGCATCCATGTGTTGCACATCTCAAAGAGATTTTTTTTTAACCTGAGACTTAATAAGGACAACAAAAGAAGTTACTGAGAATGACTGTATCCGCCTCAGTAAGAAGAATTGTATCATTTCCTATATACGCAACAAAAGCTAAAGACTTGACTGATATTTACTTAAGGAAACAGGCAATAGCTCCTAAGCAGGATGTTTATAAATAAATCATTCTAGGGGCACCTGGGTGGCTCAGTCAGTTAAGCATCCAACTTCAGCTCAGGTCATGATCTCATGGCTCATGAGTTCAAGCCCGGCATTAGGCTCCGTGCTGACAGCTCAGAGCCTGGAGCCTGCTTCCAATTTTGTGTCTCCTTCTGTCTGTGCCCCTTCCGTGCTCATGCTCTGTTTCTGTCTGTCTCTCTCTCAAAAATAAATAAACATTAAATTTTTTTTAATTAAAAAAATAAATCATTCTAGTCCATACTGTGTTTTTCTTGGTGCCCCAGACTGCTCTTTTTTATCTGGAACATCTACTTCTGGCTTCAGGACCCATATTTCTAAGTCTTAATGTTTGTTGATGTCTTTACTCAGATTGCAGCTCATTAACTGCAGGGTCCTTATTCCGTGTTTCTATGGAAGCTTTGATTTCTTCTAATCTGCCTTGCAAATTACTGGCCCAGGCTATAGATTGTTACAGTGCTGTTTTTTCTAACCCAGGGCACGCTTCATACTCAATATTTTGTGTTACATAAGTATGACTTCTGTTGATAAGAAATGCTAATAAAATACACACAGTGTATCTGTGTACCTGTCAATGGCTGCCCATTGCAATCAGAACAAAATACAAGGTCTACACTTTGGCATAGGTGATATGGTATCTTGCCTATCACTTTGATCTGAAGTGAAGACCAGACTCATCTTACTTTCTAATTCTTCAACACACTAAGCCATTTCTGTCTTAGGAGGTTCATACTAGTAATTTGAGATATTTGAGCTGAGGTTTGAAAGATGAGAAGAAAGTGCCAGCTTGAACTGTCTTCTTCCACATCATTATGTAGACAGTGACTTTTTATCATTCAGATCACATCTCAAATATCCCTTTCTCAAAGAGGTCTCCCCAGACCATTCATCTTAAGTAGACTTTCTCCCCTACCATCCTCCTTTACTCTTTCCCATTATGCTTATTTTCTTCACTGCATTTTCCATCTAAAATTCTGTTGTTTCCTTAATTCCCATACTGTAGTGTAGGCTCTGGGAGGGCAGGGTCTTTGGTTGGCCATTGTATCCCCAGCATCTAAAACATTGTCTGGCATATAATAGGTGCTCAATACGTAGTAGTTGAATGCATAAATGAGTGAATGAATGATAAAGAAATTTATAATATAGACTGAGCAATTCATTCCTTCTTTTTTTGAAAAACACTGTAACAACATGATAGTAAACTGAGTAGAGGGATATTCACTTATAATCCCAATTCTTAAAGAATTATCATTTTATAGGTTTTTCCATATGTATATGTATTTTTCATAGTTGTGCTCTATTTAAAATTTTTGATGTTTTGCTTTTGTTCATTTAATGTTGTCAAGCATTTTCCTAAGTTCTCCTAGTAAGTCCAGTTGTTTTAATGGCTACATAATACCACATTGACTTGATATTCCATCATTTATTCAACTATTTCCTTAACATGTTAAATAATTTGTTTCTAACTTTTTGCTATTATAGATAACACTGCAATGAATAGCTTAATCTCTATAGATAGCATTTTTCTTCTACTGAATAGGATAAATTATAAACATAAACTGAGTGGATTAAAAGGTATGAAGCTGTTCAAATATATTATGACATTTAAAATATTTATATCTTATAAATTGCAAAGGAATGTATATCACTTTATTTTAGAGCTTACTCAAAAATACTTTTCATAATGTCAAAATGGCATGATGCAGATGTTTAAAGGCTAGGTTAATTTTTAAAGCTTTGGCTTGTTTTATTATTTTCACACATATTTATAAAATACTGTAAGTGCCTTGGGTCATAACCAGATTCCTTTTGACTTACAAAGTAGTCTTAGTACAAAGCTGTGTAGAGTCTATGGATAAATGATATTCCTTTATTTAAGTTGTCACTTTTAGTAAATAGGGAAGCCATAAAAAAAAAAAAAAAGCTATAGCTAGGATAAGGAGCTTCATGAGTGATGTAATGGGATAGATATTTGGGATTATAAGATTACATATGAGGGAAATCACAACTTTTCGTGATCAGTTTTAATGATATTTGCAATTTGTTTTACCTTTTTTTTTTTCCTCAAAGCTGGAAGAAATTTTATAGGGAGAAATGATTTGAGTGCCTTTGAGAACCAATTTGGAAATGTCTTTTAAAGTATTCTTTAACTCTCCTTATTTCTGTATGTGGGGAGAAGTTTACCTGTTTGTAGAGGTTATACAAATAAACTATTCTTTGAGACATTTCTCTTTGGATCTTTTTTGAACTTTTCGAATTATTTGAAGTCAAATGTAAGTATTGTTTTTTATAGGCATAGAACAACCATGACACCTTTTGCATAGATTTAACATTAGATTCTGGGCTTTCAAACATTATGTTCTATTTTCTAATACCTTTATTCCCTTAAAACATCTCCTCTCTAATTTTCTTAAAGAAAGATTAACTTCTTCTCCTTTGCTATTTTATCTAGAGCATAATATAATTTATTATGAACTGTAAATTTAAAAAATGTATATTTTGGACATTATTAAGCATTTTACTAAACCTGCATTTAGAAGCGGCTACTTCACTTTTCCAAAAGAGACTTTGCTTTTCTCTGCCATCTAAAAATTCTTATTAGCATAAGCTGTATATAATTTTTTTCTTTTTATGTAGTCAGGTAACACTTTCCTAGTTTACCTTTGTCATGTCTTCTCCATGATTTTTCACCTTTATTGTTTTTAATAATAATATCACCATGTAACAGGACATTCATTTAATTTATTAAGCAAATGTTAATTGGGCACCAACTATATGCAAGCTACTTTCTCAGGTACAAGGTATGCAGGAGTGACCAGACGAAAGTCCCTGCCCTCGTGGGACATGATACATAAATAATTGTATTAGAGAGTGATTAAGTGCTGAGAATAAACAAAGTAGAGAAGAGAGTGTATGAAATATGGGGGACATTGAAACTTGATGGGATGATCAGGGAAGGTTTCACTGAGAAGGAGATTTTTGAGAAAAGACCTGAAAGAAGTAAGGAGATGAGCCATGGAAGTAGCTATGTGGGGAAGAGCATCCCAGGTCTAGGGAATAGCAAGACTGGTAAGAAAGCGTGTGCAGGGGGATTGGGTCACATGTGGGGGAAGAAACTGGAGAAAAAACAGAGAGCAAAATCATGTAGCAAATGTTGGAGTTATGTAGTTATCTTTATTCTGTAATTTTCCTGAGAATTTAACTCAAATTGATTTTGAATGAATTGAAGAGTTAGACTATAATATGTTAGAGTTAGACTATAGTAGGTTAGAATTGACATTTGGAGTCAAAAGATTTTGCTGTTTAGCTTACCCGCTGAATAGTTAACTCTTTCTGAACTTCAGTTTCCTTGTCTGTAAATGGGAGAGAATATAATTGAATAATATACCCAAATACTCCAAAAAAAATCTGTTTACTGCCGTTCAAATGTAAGTTGTGTTGTTTTTTATTCTGTTAGGCCACCAATGAATATCTTTTAAAATTTGTTAAATTTTAGTATTCATTGGCTTTGCTATGTCTGGATATTTCTACAGTTCATAATTTTTTTGGACTAGATAGTCCCTTTAATAGATCTTTTGTGAAAAAGCTTCTATAACATAAATGGACAGGTCTTGCCTGTCACCCAACAGCGCCATGATGATTTTACTCTCAGTTGCAGTGGCTTCTGTCATTTACCTCAGATTTTTACTTGCCTTTACTTTGAAGATAGCTATTAGCAAGGGGAAATAGGCTCTGTTGGAATTTTTTAATCTCATTGAGGTAAAACTACCTCACTAACATGCTTTGGCCTGTTTAGGAAATAAACATTTCATTTAGAGAACCTCTAGTCAGAGGTTTGTGAAGCTCTAAGTAAATGGGAAATTATTATACCAGCACATTGGCCCCCCAGCCCAGGGTAACATGAAGCTTCAAGGACCTCCTGAAGTGCGTATTGCTGCTGGGTATGAAGTACCTAGGACATTCATAATAACTTTTGCTTTAAGTTTTCAAAATTTGAAAGAATTTGTTAGAATAGAGCATTGGTTCTCAAACTTTGCTGCACATTAGTCACTAGGACCTTTTAAAAATCCCAATGTCTAGGTCATACCTCATACTAATTAAATCAAAATGTCTAGCTTGAGAGCCTGGTAGGAGTAGTTCTTAAAGACTCCCAGGTGATACCAGTGTGTAGCAAAGTTTGAGACCCTTAAGAGTATGTGGCTCTGGCCTCCATTTTTTTACTACCTATTATTGTTTCACATGCTTTAGCACCATGAATGGGAGCTTGATAATCCTATCATGAGGAACATTTGAAAGTAGTAGGTAGTATCTCTCAAACAGATTTGTGTTCCACGTTTTTTTAAGAGTATGTACTGTTTTACATAGTCTTGTGTTGTTTTGAACTTTAATTTTCATTATGACCCATGGTAGATATATTTATGTTATTTTTTTCCATTTATTACAGATATTTCCTTGGCAACTTTAAATAAAGCCATGCTTTGTGATTTAAGACACAGAATAAAATGTTTACAAGTTTTAGCTGGTTAGGAGTTCCATTCCTTTGTTTTGATTACAATGGCTATTTTCAGAATAAAGGACCAACAGCCAAGTTGTTTTTCCAATCCATTTTTATTTCTCTCCAGCTTAGTAATGAACTGTTATAGGCTGACCTAAATTTATGGTGTGAGTACAAATCTGAAGGAATAGAATATTTAATTGTATTATAGCTGCATTAATATTTACTAATACACACAATGATTGGTGTGTGAGATAAAAACTGACTTGCAGCATTAGTAACCTTGATATTATGAGTGAATAATCATTTTCCCAATTTTTTAGTTTATTAAGTCAGCCTCATTGTAATTTAATTAAAAAAATAGAATTTTAAATGTACAAGGGGAATTCCTAGGTGTCTTGGTTCCTAATGTTGACAAGAGCCAGAGTTTTGGCTGCACATCCTGGAACATTTGCCCAGGGCTTGACCTAAGTTCCAGTGGTTACAATACTATCTTTAAACAATAGAAATTCTATTTTGATTTACAAAAAAATTTCTGTTTCATGGTCCGTGTCAAATGTGTGTGTGAAAAAATGCAGAACATGAATTGATGCTCCGTGAGTTTTTTCATTGTCATTTAAAATTAAAGAACATGACCCTGCTGTTTCCAGTACTGTCAAAGTAATGAAAATTATGGAAATTTCCACAGTGCAGATATTTGGCTTAATTCATAACATTCAGTTGTCCAATTTTTGTTTGGGATCTTTTGTTTTTCTTGTTTTGCATTTTTAGTTTGTTTTGTTTTCAGCCATCATTTTGTCTTATCATCTTCAATTCTAGAGCAACCTGACAACAGTAATGATACCAGTGAATTGGGCATCCTTGTCATTCCTGAGATTAGTGTCACAAATGTGGCCGGAGAGAGAACCGGGAATGGGGAAAAAGGCAGAACACTAGGAGAGATTGATGCTCAGCATATACAGGGTGTGCAGGAAACAGCCACAGATCCTAGAACTGAGAGCAAAGGCTTGCCAGAGATCAGGAGGCAAAAATCTGTAAGAAAAATGATGGAGGATGGAATAAACTCACCTGGCAGAGTGCAGTTTTAGCAGAGCACTTTCTAGCTGCCCTCCAAGGTATCTCATGGCACAGGGCCACTGCTGCATGTCTTAAGCAACAGTTGCACAGTCACAGAAATTTTGCATGTCATCTAATAATCAAAATGCATGAATTATGCACCACAATTTCTCAATGATCTAATGCTCTTTGGAATGGTCGTACCTATATTTTCTCTGAATAAACTGTTATAAAAACTAAGGCAGAAGATTACTTCCACAGTAATTTTCTGCTTATATTTTGAGATCTAAAATTATATTTTATCTTTATATTTTTAACATCTTTGATTTGAAGGATAATGTATATAGAATTTTAACAAGTTTGAACTTGTGATACTTAGGGTCTATTTTTTTTCATCTTTGTAAAATAATCTAGAATGTAGAATGCAACCTTTAAAAAAATCTTTAAAATATCTTAATACCATTTTTTTAAAGTTCCTTGGTAAGAGCTTCGATTTTATATTGCTTTGCTACTTGGGGAGACTTTACCCCTAGTTTTACTGTGTGATATTTTCCTTAATTGTTTCTGATCTTTTGCATGAACTGGAAGAGAAATCTTTCTTAAAACATGGGGGGCGGGGGTGTTATGGCATGCTTTTTGTTTAATACACTCTAAATTACTCTTATTTAGTTACAATGAACTATTTTTTACATTTTATACAATGTTTCAATTTATCCTTTAATTTCGGTCTATAATGGGTTGTTTTATGTAATTATGCTAAAGTTTAAAGTATCATTGATTTGGTATTAATCATGAAATAAGAATTATTTAAGATACTTAATATTAATTAATCTTTATTATTTCTTTGTTTAGGAAATACAGAATTAACAGGTCAAGAAGAACTCATGGAGATATCTGAAGTTGACGAGGGATTTTATTCCCGGGCTGCGTCTAGTACTAGCCAATCGGGTTTATCAAACAGTAGTAACAATTCTAGTAACAAGACAAGCGTAGGAAAGACTCAGAGACGGTCAGGAGGAAGCAAAACGGGAGGAAAAGAAAAAGAAACCACAGGGGAGTCTTGCAAAGACCACTTTGCCCGAAAACAAACTCAGAGAGCCCAAAGTGAGAATCTTGAGCTTCTCTCTTTGAAAAGACTGACATTAACTACCAGCCAATCTCTGCCTAAACCTTGTAGCCATGGTTTGGCTAAGACAGCTGCAACTGTATTCAGTAAATCCTTTGAACAAGTCAGTGGTGTCACAGTCCCACATAACCCATCATCTGCTGTTGGCTGTGGGCCTGGGACAGATGCCAATAGGTTTTCTGCTTGTAGTCTCCAAGAAGAAAAGCTTATTTACGTTTCTGAAAGGACTGAACTTCCAGTGAAGCATCCATCAGGTCAGCAGAGACCTCCTAGTATCAGCATTACCTTGTCTACAGATTAATTTGTAATAGTTTTCCCACCTAACTAGTGAATCTAGAAATACGACTCTGCTTCTTTATGAAAGCACCCATCGTCTTTTATCCCTGTCCCAGACGGGAGCCCTTGTGTCTTAAATTCTAAAGGCTACCTTGACCTTATGAAGGGAATAACGTGTAGGTTGTAATAAGGTCAAACGTGGTTCTGTTATTTCTTGGGTGTATTTTCCCCCCTTGATTTGAGTCTTTTTTTTTCTTTCTTATTTGTTTCTATGGTCTAAGATGGTCAGTGTCACAATACATTTTGGCAAGTTGTCTGATCAAATTGGGGACATCTCATGTGAGGTTGTGAGTTCTTATTTTTTAATAACTCCTATTTTGGTAGTTGTATGTTTGGCCTTCAGCGTAAAAGGGAATCTCATGCATGGGAGCTGTTTTTGAAAGGAGGCAGAGGGTGCAACTCCAGGAATTCTGTCGCTGACTGCACAACAGGGCAGTCTGAAAATCAGGCATGTTAAAAAAACAAGAATGATGTGTATGAAAAGTGCCTGATAAAAATGTTTGTAATCAGATTGTCCTTAAGATTAGTGGAATCATTTATATAAAGCACTGGAAAAAGCCTCGTAACTCAGTACCTAGACTATTATGTAATTCCAGGGGAAGGGTAGAGGGATTTTTGTTGTTATCTTTGGAACATTTTTATATAAAAATCAGATTGCCAGTAGATGTGTCGTTTTGAAGTATTTGATCTGGATTTAGCAGGTGAAAATCCCTTTCAATTCCTAAAACGTAATCAGCCATGAAGCTGACTTACCCTGCTGCTTGACTTTGGAAATCCTAGGTAGTTTGGTTTCCTAGAATTCAAAGTATACATCATTGAAGTCTTCCTGGAAATCATCGTAAATCGTGCAACACAGCTCTCAAGACACCGGTGTCAACCATATAATATTGAATTGTTTGTCAGCAAATGAAGGAAATTAGGTAAATTTTTCATCTCTAAAATGTCATGAAAGAAAGCATAATGAAATATGGACAAAGGACATTTATGTAATTAATTTAGGTTTATTTATGTTTGTGCTCTTAAATTTAGAATTGTAAAATATGAAAGAAGTTAAATAATTTGTTTGTGAACAGGCCTAGTTTAAATGTTCTTGTCATGGTAGAAAGAATAATCAATGTAGTTGGCCCCAACCAAAAAATAAAAATAAAAAAGGCAATATGGCAGAAGCTAAACAAACTTGTATGTAGCTGTAGAGAACTGTGTGACCTCTAGATAGATGTAAAATGTGGTACTTGCTAGTGCTCGTCCTTTTAGCTGTGGTCAAGGCTCCCTGTAAATCAAATGTACGTAACTAATAATTCAGGGGGAGAGAAAGAAAGCAGGGCTGAGGATAAGGGTAAGTTGACTGGGAGGGAAGGCCTGTCTGTCCCCTCTTTGTCTCCTTCACTATTAATGCACAGTGGTTTCCTTATTCACAGTCCCTAGCTGTAGTTGCACAGAAAATGTTAGTTTTCCTTTTGTGCCTGCTTATGCAGAGCTCAAATGTGAAAAATTTGTATGTCCTAAAGAGTGCTAAAGCATACGCTATGAATGCAGTTTTGATCATAACTGCTTTGGCTACCATTTTAAATTTAAATCTTCAAAAAGCATGAACTAGTTTTCATTCATTAATCTTGAATAGAATATGGCTTTTATTAGAAGTGAATTTGAGTTTTTTAGTTCCACTAATAGAAATGGAATAAGATCTATTGCCATAAACTGTAGTTTAAAAAAGAAAAAGAAAAAAAAAAGGTAAGACTAGACCGTGAAACTTGATATTGTATTAATTTAACAGGAATCCTGTGTACAATTTAAAATATTTGTAAAATGTCACTGTGAATTTCCTTTTGTCTTTTTCTAATTCTTTAACAAAAAAAATCCCTCAGGCATATAGCTACTAACAATATTAATAGTCTTAAGAATTAATTTTAGAAGATTGGCCTTTTAAGCAAGTCAAGTGCTTAGGAAACGTAGAATAAATCTGAGGAAACAGCTGGCAGAAATGAGAGATCAGATTTTAATGATCAACTGCTGTAATGGAACCTCATTTTGGTATTATTCTAGATCATTGCTACTCCTACAGTCTGAGGACCAGTAAGTAGCATTGGCATCACTAGGCATCTTGTTAAAGATGTAGAATTTCAGAGCCACTTTTAATCTACCGAATCATAATCTGCCTTTTAACAAGATCCTTAAGTGATTTTTATGTGCATTAAAGTTTAAAAAGAGAGTATCAAAAGTACAAATTACCTACCTAATATTTGGAATTTTCAGTGGTCTCACAACACTAGATCAAATATGTTAGATACTAAATATTATAATCTTCATTGTTTTTAATAGCTTATAAATTTTTAATAGTGTCTATGACACTTATTAGATCCTTACTTCTAAATTTTTAATGATTTTCATTTATTTTTACAATAAAATTATAACATTTTATATTTTTCATATTAACTATAAATGGAATCAGAGCTGTAGATGCCTACCATTTTAAGTATGAAAGAGGTACCACCGTTTTATACAATGCACAACAAATCTTCATGTGTATATTCTTTAAAGAACTCTGAAGGCTTACTTAGTGGAGTGGTTCTGAATTTTTGTTTCAAGTGATTTGCACGAGTTGATTTCCTGGAAGTTATGTTGACAGTAAAATTATTTAATAGCACCTTTGATACTATTTCAAATAAGGGTTATACATTTGAAAATTTTTATAGCAATTATAAATATTGGATAAATGCTAACTATGGTAACAATTAAAATTATCCCTCTTACTCAGCTTTCCAGATTTTAAAGTTGGGGTGACTTTTTTAGGTCATTTTTTCACAAAGATGCTAATGTAACCATTTGGTCACAGATCTCCTCTATATCTTTATCACAAAAAGGAGTCTGCCCCAAATGGGAAATTGCACCCCATAGTTCAAAGGATCTGAACAAAAATGATAGTTCCATTCCACATTTTAAGCCATTAGGGAGTCTTAAAATTACCCAACCTCTCACTCTTCAACTACTCAACTACCTGGGGTATTCTAGTGAAGGTAGGTCCCAGCATTTGCCTTTGGAATTGAGTAGGGACTTGCCTTTGGAATCAAGTTCAAGGGAGTGTCCCCAGAGGACCTAGGACAGGTGAGCACCCTGGAACCCCTTGTACTCCACCATGGAACTTTTTGAGGCAGCTCTGTAGATTTGAAGGGTAGAAATTCTCAGTCCTTAAATGATGACAAAGTTTGTTTTGAAAAAGCAGTATTTTGTTGCCCTTTTCAATTATGAAGCAACTGCTTAATAAACAAAACAAAAAGTTAGAGGGAAATATGTTTTTTAAACCAAAATAGATAAAAATGATACCAGTTTTAAGGGATTTTGCCTATTTTGGAAGACTCAAATTACAATGTTAAAACCTTTACATTTAAATTATAGAGAAAAAAATTGTACTCTGAGACATAATTTTAAATAGATATTTAAAATAAGACTTTAACATTTGACTCTATAGGCACAATAAATTTACACTTTGTTAAAGGGAAGCACATCAAGGAAATCTATATCATAAATAATATAACAAAAAATGTTTCTTAAAAAGCCTTTAAAGAGAAGAATAATTTGATGGGCACTTAAGTTAAGCATTGTAGATAGAAATAAATGTATAATAGTGTCTTCCCAGTCTTTGGATAAAAAATATAAACTCTCTAGTCCTTTACTTAGCATGAAATTTATATTTTTAGATTAGTTGCTTAGTAAAATTATACTCAGTACTTGAGTTATTCACATTTATGTTTAATATTGTTAAATTCTTTATCAGAGAACATAAATATGTTATCCTATGTATTTTGTAACTTGTGCATATCTAAAAAGACTAGCAGTGAACATTTTGGAAGATGTTTTTGTGTTTTTTTATAGCAGAGATCTAGAGTACCTGTGTCTTAATATGAAGTTTCTTTTAGTAAACTCAAGATCTTATTTTGCATACCTTTGCTTTCTCTTATGTAGGGTTTTTTGTGTACTGCTTATCTTTATTTCTAATCCTGTAGTGATACTAATCTTTTCATAGTAAATGTACTTGTTTCTAATTGTATTCCAGGAGTTTACATTCCTAAAGAATAAACTATGACTTTGCATATTTTTATGTGCTCTCTACATTTTTAAGGCTATGGAAATAAACTGGAGTTTAGTTTTTTGAAGTTTTGTATATTTGTGTAAATGTCCTTATGCAGTACTTTATACAGCAGTGTTGCCTCTTGTTTTATTGAAATAAAAACTGAAAAAATATGTTTTCCAGATCATTTTACTCATTAAAAATCATCATAAATTTTTGCAAAAGTCATGATGTGGAGAAAGAAAGTTAAAGGAGGAAGACTTAGGTGAGTTGAGCCATTGAGAACTTTTGGGAGTAAGCCATAGGACAATGACATCTCATTTCCAGCTGTATGTTTTACACAGCCCAAGGATAGGAAGTAAGTTCATTGGTGTCCATCCAAGAGAAAATGAGCTCCGTAGGTCATGTGCCATTGACTCATTATTTATCAAACCAGAAGCACAGGCAAATATAGATAATAAAACTTTGCCCTTTTATCTTTAATATGAGTCTTTATCTCTTGAGTACAGAGATTTTATGCCCCTAGTTCTGAACATAGGACTTTTTGCATAGTGGGTATTGAGCCATTTAAGGAATGTGTGAGTTAGGTTGGGATTAGTTTTGGGAAAGAATGAAGGATGGAGTCTCTAATATATTATACTACTATAAAATTTTCGAATTTCATTTATTGGCTCTAGGAAATCTCTATGGCATTACTTGAATTGCTTTATTGTGTGTGCTTAGAAACAAGACTGTCTTAGAAACTTGAAAAGAAGTTCCTGGTGTGTAGTTGATTTGATTGTATATTTGGCTAATTCCATTTTAGCTAAGGAACTATGTAATTTGGGAAATGTTTCCTGAACTATTAGGAAAGTATTTGGAGAGGAGCACAACAGTGATGTTGTAAGCAGTATATTAGCCCTATGAAATATATATTCTCCTAGTGACTTTAGTAATCCCAATAAATCGTTGACTGATCTCAAAGAATCTGACTTTGGTAATACTGATATAATTATTTTGTAATTGTTAAGAAAGGCCTTTACAAACAATTCTAGTCATTTGCTAATTTCCCGTGCATTGTTATTGTGGCAGTGGTAATAGCTAATATATATAATTAAAATTATAATCTCATTTCATCTTCAAACCAATTCTACAAAATGAGTAGAATCCCCATTTTACAAAAGAGGAAACTGAAGCTCTCTAAAGGGCAGGTGACTTGCCCAAGGTCACATAGCTGCTGGGTGGGAAAGCTAGGGCTTGAACACAGCTCTATGACTCTCACTTTCCTTTTGTATTACTTGGTAAAAGGAGGTACTAAGTAAATACTACATAGTGGACATATATTTGAAATTCATTCATCCCATCTGTCTTACAGGTGAGAGAGTTAATTTTTAACATAAAAATAAAAGTTTTCCAAAAATAAATTGTGATATGTTTTGTAGAACTTTAGATAATTGTGTTTCGGTGGTAAACCAAGTGCTGATTATTCTGATGTTAAAAACATGGTAAAATGCAAATTAAGATTTTGTCATTTTTTTTTATGTGTCAGATAGATAAAAATGAGATTGACACTGGTATTGGTATAGGTGTGGGGAAAACAATCTTCGGCTAACTTACCACAGGAGTGTAAATTGATACAACTAAGTCATTGAGCAATTCAGCAGGATCTATCCAACTTTAAAATACATACACCCTCCCACCTAGCAATTCTACTCTTCTGTGTCTATTCCAGTCCTTATATTCTACAGAAATTTTAGCACAAATGTGTAAAGGTATTCATTGCAGCATTGCTTATAATAGCAAAAACAAAACAAAACAAAACAAAGCAACTAAATGACCAATAATAAAGAACTCGATAAATTATGGTACTTGCATATAGTGGAATATAATGTAGCTGTTAAAAACAAGGCAGATCTGTATGTGGTGATTCAGAAAGATTGTATTATATAATGTTCCCTGAAAAAAATCATGTCATACACACACACATATCATACGTGTGTGTGTGTGTGTGTGTGTGTGTGTGATCCCATTTTCATAAGAAGTGTGTGGAACATTTAATATGGGTGTTTTGTATGTATGGTAAGTTTCTATATACATATATAGCAAGTGTATAACGTGTATATATTATATATATGTGTATATATACAATAATACATATACACATATGTTTGCTGGTATGCAGGGAGGAAAGCATTATTTTTCTAAGCATGATCTAAATATAGCATGCATTAGAAAAAACTTGTGGTTTTTAAAATACAGATTCTGGGGACTGTATTAATCCCCCTGAATCAAAACAACTGAAGTGTGAAGCATGGCAACCTATATTTCTTACAAGTTCCTCAGTTAATTCTTATACAAACTTAACATTTGGCCTAGTAGCTGAGAGAAATGAATTGATTATCTTTGTGTCTCTGGTAGTTGTTTGTAGAAAGATGAACTTCTTTTGTGGGAATCTGAATGGCTCAGTAAGTTAAGCGTCCAACTCTTGATCTTGGCTCAGGTCATGATCTCATGGTTTGTGAGTTCGAACCCTGCATCGGGCTCCCTGCATGACAATGCAGAGCCTGCTTGGGATTCTCTCTTTCCCTGTCCCTCTCCAACTTGTGCTTTCTCTCTTTCAAAATAAGTAAACTTAAGAAAAAAAAAAGACAAACTTTTTTTTTACATTTATTTATTTTTGAGAGACAGAGAGAGAGCGCCCGCGCGCATGAGCACAAGTGGGGGAGGGGCAGAGAGAGAAGGAGACAGAATCCAAAGCAGGATCCAGGCTCTGAGCTGTCAGCACAGAGTCCGACGCGGGGCTCAAACTCAAACTGTGAGATCATGACCTGAGCCGAAGTTGGACGCCAAACTGACTGAGCCACCCAGGAGCCCCTAGACAAACTTCTTTTTAAAAAATAATTAATTGATAGATTAATTTTTAAGTTGAGGTATAATTGACATATAACATTATACTAGTTTCATGTGTACCATAATGATTAAATATTTGTATATATTGCAAAATAATCATCACAAATCTAGTTAATATCTGCCACCATACATAGTTACAGGATTTTTTTTTCTCTTGTGATGAGAACTTTTAAGATTACTCTGTTCACAACTTTCAAACATATAGTAGAATATTAATAACTTTTGGCATCATGCTGAACATTACATCCCCAGGGCTTATTTATTTTATAACTGGAAGTTTGTACCTTTTGATTCCCTTTACCCATTTTGCCTACCCTCTCTTATCCCCACCTTCTGACTTTATTTCACTTAGCATAATGTCCTCAGGGCCCATCCATGTTGTTGCAAATAGCAAGGTGTCCTTTTTTATGGCTGAATAATATTCTATTGTGTGTGTGTGTGTGTGTGTGTGTGTGTGTGTGTGTGTGTGTGTTATTCAGTTGACCCTTGAATAACACAGATTTGAACTGCATGGATCTACTATATGCAAATTTTTTCAATAAACATATTCTTTCTTTCCTATGATTTCTTTAATAACATTTTCTTTTTTCTAGCTTGCTTTATCTTAAGAATACAGTACATAATACATATACAAAATATGTGTTAATTGCCTGTTTATGTTATTGGTAAGATTTGTGGTCAACAGTAGTCTATTAGTAAATTTGGGGGAATTCAAAAGTGATATGTGGATTTTCGACTGCATGGGGAAGGTCAGCACTCCTAACCCCTTCATTGTTCAAGAGTTAGCTGTATACATTTTCTTCATCCATTCATCCATCAATGGACACTTAGGTTGTTGAGAAAGGACAAACTTCTTGAAGAGATCTTGTTAATTAAGTAAAACTAAGTATGAAAACTGACTGCAGTAAGAGAGTGCACTGCCTTGATGTGCATAGCTGTGCTTCAGAGCCAGAAAATTAGGTAATAGATAGAACTTGGGGATCTGTGCTCAAATGGTTTGAGGCATGTCTGTCAAGAGAGAAAACTGATTGGATTTGGCAAAGTTAATGAAATGGTTTAGGATTGGTGGACACAGCAAGCAAGAGCCTTGAAAAGTCTTGGTAAACTGTTGTTTGATAAGCCAGCTGTTTGTCCAGATAAGCAAATTATTGTCTCCATCCTATAGGAATTTCCTTATACAAACAAAAAATTAGGGACTGCTTCTGTTTGTTTTTTGTTTGCCTAGTTTACAATCCTGTCTTTCCTAGGCAAAGGTTTCCTGGAATAAACAACTAAGTCCTGTTGACATAGGTGGGCTAAAGTCTTATCTGGGTCACATTGACACTGATGGTTTCAGATCTGTTTATCTCTCCCTATTCAAATTGTAAGTCAATATTATAAACACAGCATATTCATAATGTCCCTTAGTGACTTCTTATGGCTCTACTGAAGATATCAAAGATTTCTTCTGAAGCTTCTTGACTCCTATATCACACTTGGCTCATAGTTGGTGTGTGCTCCAACATAATCATCATCACAAGAATTATCTCTTCACACTCTTCCACACTAGGCCATTGCCCTGTGTGTTAGTTTAGTATAAACCTATTATATGATAGTAGATGAAGATTTGTTTTACTATATACTATGTGAATCCAATCCAGTAAATGGGTGGCGAATAGGAGATCTGTGTTACTTTTCTTCGATTCAAGAGAAGTATGTGAAACTCCTTTGTTTCATACATCCACACAGAGATAAAGGTGAAAGTTATAAAACTTGACTGCTTTGGTTTTTTAAAGTGTATCTGCATAAAAGTTCTTTGGGAAGCAAATTATGATACATTACATCATGGGTTTTTTACTTAAAGTAATGAATAGCATGAAGATATTTCTGGTCTAGCATTTGAAATTTATTTTTTTCTTCTATCAGATTCTTTTCTTTTCATCATGAAGGTGAATAGGGTGCACACAGATATACAACATAAAGACAGGTAAGGCAAATCTAAATCCAGATTCACATTGCCCATTTTATGAGGAATCTCATGTATATATGGTATCTATGTATCTATGGTATACATGAGTGATGTCTATACTTTTCAGAAAATTAAGTAGGGAAGACCTAACTTCAACACTATAAATCCTCACTTCTTATTTCACTTGCTTCCTTTTATAGAAGCTACAAGTATATTTAACTTTGTATCCCAGGTCCACTACTGCCTCATGAAGGCTCGTAGTTCATTTATCTTAAAACTTTTACTCTTCTCATTTAGCTGAGATGCTTCTACTTCTATCTTGCCCCCACACTATAATTTTTACTAACATTTTCTTCTCCAAATCTTGTAAAATATAACCCTAAGGAACAACATGTCACCACTTCCTCTTCTGTTCCAATTCTACTCTAGTGTAGAATCTTGTTTCAATATCCATTTACATCCATCAAGTTGAATTTAATGAGGCAGGATGCTTGAAAGGAGAAAAAAAAAAAAAAAGAGCAAGCAAGCAAATCCATGAACTATACACTTATAATGCAAGAGAACACTATATTTCCCAGTTCACCAAGGAGGAAAAAATTGAGTCTGGTTATACAAGTGGTACTGCGCAGTATGCTAGTACTAGGTAGAAATAGACTGTGGTACTTCAACGTCAGTCAATGATGGTGTGGAGGACAGTAAGAAAAGGAACTCCTTACAGTGAGAATAAATGTGGGCAGTATTTTTTGTTGTCTGCTTTGCACAGAAGGTGAGATTTCTAGGTCTACACCATTTTATGACTCATGTTGACCAGGTGGTAAATTCCATGGTAGTAACCTTGGAAGATGAGTGATAAAATTTGGGCACGGTTGGACTAATTGTAAATGTAAACGTATGGTTGGACTTCTCAAAATGGGCTCATATGGTAAGAATAATCATTTCCCACATAAATACTAAGCAAAGGCCCTATTGTGAAGGAGATGCTTCATAAGCAGATGGTCAAGTTGATTCTGAAGATGTTGACAGTTTTTTGTTTTTTTTTAAATACCTCAATCCATGTTCAATCAGCTTATGAACAACGTGGCTATCCTGGAAAGATTGGGGCTATACATGGACTTCAACAATATGGCTCTTCTTTCATCAAGGCTACTCTGACGGCTGCTACTGCTAAAAGCCTAGTCTGAAAGCAGGAGGGACCAACCCTTAGATATCATGCCCTAGGGTGACCAAATAGTTGGTTAGTACCAGATTGATTTTAATTAAATCTCTTTTCTCATGGAGAGGTCGCTATTTTTCCTCATAAAATGGGCAATGTGAATCTGGATTTGGATTTGCCTTACCTGTATGTTGTATATCTGTGTGCAGTGCTAAGCACCCTATTCACCTTCATGATTTTCCTCAAAATGTTGCATCTAAGGAGCTTATTACATAAGAAATAAGGTAGAGGGGGAATTCCACTTCCAGGAATGGCAAACCATGTAGTTAACATCAAAATTTCTATGGACAACTAGATAATCTGGAAAAAATCTTTTTAAAATATAAAAATCTAGAAAGACAAGCCCATCATTAGGGCCATTTCTTACGTGGAAATATTCGCTGATTCTAGAGGGGGATAAACAGTGGTTTTACTACCTTTGGGAGGCTAGGAAGACAAATTTTGGATAGTGCCTACCAAGTTATGAGAGAGAACTTAGAAAACTCCCATGCTTGGGTTCTAGACCCCATAAAGCTCCATCAGAGAAGTAAAAGTGACTTGAAGTTACACTAACCCCCCCTACACACATACAAAGGGAATTCAGTGAAACCTCAAATCATAACAGCTCCCAAAATTGAATTAAAGTAATCCCCTAGGTGCCCAGTAATAAACAAATAAATACTCCCTGGTGGGAGGAAAAAACAAACAAACAAAGAAACCATCATCTTAAGCCTCAAGTTCTGTAAGTTTTCAAATTAAATGTCCAACAGAGAAGAAAAAATAACCAGACACTTGTACAGCACAGCAACATTCAATGATAACAAGTGACATGGGATAAAATTATTTTAAACCAGTGTTTGAAGCCATCTAAGAACTTTTAGGCAAACAAGACTCTAAGAACAAAAAGCTCAGAGAGAAGGTATGCAGAAAAGAATTAACACAGCAGGCCCAAGACACTATCCTTAGAAAGCCCTGCTTGCGAGGTTGGTCTTCGGCTAGCATCTGCGAATTTGGAATATGGGAATGTTCCTACCATTCTTTAACTGAGAAGGTAGCTTATTAAGTGTAAGCTATTTACACAAACAACATGGCTTATGCTGAACACCTACTTTCCTTCTGGGGGTCTGTAATTATGATACGTGCTAGGCAGAAGGTACCTATGACCAACTTCCAATACAAACCCTGGGCAACAAGTCTAACGAGTGTTCACGGCAGACAACAATTCACATATGTTATCACAATTCCACATCCTGTGTGATTCCACAGGGAAAGGATTCTTAGAAGCTTATGCCTGGTTTTCTCTGGACTTTACCCCATGCACTTTTCCCCTTTGCTGATTTTGCTTTGTATGTCTCTGCTATAATAAAGCATAGCCATGAGTAGGACCATATGCTGAGTCCTGTGAGTCCCTCTGAATCACTGAACCTGTGGGTTGTCCTGGAGATTTACAACACAGCAGAGAAGTGAGTAAACATTCTTCAGCTATGTCTTCCTTTATAGGATTGCCAGTTTTTGATACAAATCTGGGTAGAAGGAAGAAAGTTACTGCTAAGAATCAGAGAAGCAAACAAACTATTGCAACCCCACAAGAGTGAAGAGATAAAAAGTTTAGGATAATTGAGCCAACCAGCACTTGGGAGACCTAAAATCCTCATAAAGCAGGAAGGTTCAGAGAAGTGAGTCTCACACTCTGCTGATTCCCTCCCTTGAGTATTTGCTGAATTCTTGGATTGGTCAGAGCAGAAGGATTTTTAAAAAAACAAAAAGGCAGAAACCTGAAGGCCAAAACAAAGATTTTTTAAAATGTATATTGCATCATGGTATTGATGAAGCAAAAATTACATTCTAGAACCCATCAACAGAGGCACTGGTGTCTACTCCAGAATCTCATATAAGAACTCTGAGAATTACACCTTAGGAACAGGAAAGAATCCAAGTAAAGTAAATTAAACCTTATAACATTGCAATCTAGTTTCACATTCACTGAATTAGAGATTGGATTAATGTGATTTGCCTACACTGTCTTCCTACCAGGGAATAGAGTTATCCCCCTCTGTAGGAAGGTAACATCCAGAGACTGTACAGTATATCATATACAATACCTAATATTAAGTAAAAAATTACAAAGAATACCAAAGAGCAGAACCATGAGGAAAAATAGGCAATAAAACCAGATCCACAGATGATCCAGTTATTAGTGTTATCAGAGGCAGACTTAGAAGTAGCTTTGATTAATGAGTCAAGATGGAGAATTTCATGAGAACCAGTATCTTTTTTTAAAAAAATTGATTTGAAATTGTACAATTGAAAAATGCAAAGCCTAAAATTAAGAACTCAATATACATGTTTTGGGACACCTGGGTGGCTCAGTCAGTTAAGCGTCTGACTTCAGCTCAGGTCATGATCTTGCAGTTCATAAGTTCAAGCCCCGCATCAGGCTCTGTGCTGTCAGCTCAGAGCCTGGAGCCTGCTTCAGATTCTATGCCTTTCTCTGCACCCCCCACGCCCCCCTCCCCGGCTCTCTCTTTTTCTCTCTCAAAAATAAACAAACATTAAAAAAAACTTAAAAAAAAAAAGAACTCAATATATATGTGTAAACAGATTGGAGAATGGATTAAACAACCCATTCTAAACAAAAGAGACAGATTGTTAAACTGGATTAAATAAAACCATATGATGACTACAGAAGATATGCTTTAGATTCAAAAGCACAAAAATTTCAAAATAAAATGATCTAAAAAAGATATATCATGCAAACAGCAACCATAAGAAAGCCATAATGGTTACACTAATATCAAACCATTAGATGTTAAAACAACAAAATGTTACAAGAGACAAAGAAAGCATTTTATAATGACAAAAGTGTCAATCCATCATGAAGATGTAACAACTATAAACATATTCACTAAAAACAAACCCCCAAAATCTATGAGGTAAAAACTGGCAGAATTGAAGGGAGAAATAGACAATTCAATAAGAGTTTGTGCCTTCAATACCCCCGCTTTCTTGTTTATTTTAATTCAAGTATAATTAACGTACAATGTTATATTAGTTTCAGGTGTATTCAGTAGCCCACTTTCAACAATGGATATAATGATGAGGCAGAAGATCAACAAGAATTTGCCCTAGTAATTCAAGGTTGGTGTATTAATTTCCTAGAGCTGCTATAACAAATTCCAAAAATGTGGCTTAAAACAACAGAAATTTGACTTCCAGAGGACCCTAAGCTACCTTGTCTCACAGATATAACTAGATAACAATCACATCAGTGTAAATAATCCAGAAGACACCCGGAACTGGCAGAACAAATTCCACAACTAAATGTAGAGAAGAGGCCGCATCAAAGAGAGTAAGAGGGGTGGAGATGTGGTCAGGAGCTAAATAGCCAAAACTGCTGAGAGGGGAGAGAAACAGACCTTCACATTGGGGAGCCCCTGTGGGGAAGACAAATCCCCATAACATTTGGCTCTGAAAACCAGAGGTGCTGAATTTTGTGAGTTTTTACAACCAGGGGGACTTAAAGCGTGAACTTTAAAAATCAGCTAGCTAGGTCCTGGGAGTGCCTGGAAGGTGATAGGAAAGTCCCCACCCTTAAAGAGACTGCACAACAAACAGCACGTAGAAAAACAGCAGAGAAACAGCAATTTGAAAAAATGCCTGGGGCATAGGGGAGGGAGTTAGTTACTCCCCTCAGAGTGTGTCCCAGAGGAACAGAGATCTCTGGGAGACTCCTTTAGGAACAAAGTTGCCAGCAGGCACCATTTCCCTCCCCTACCACCACGGTACACACACGGCCACCTGTGGGAACCAATCTGTGCCGGCATTCATTACCTAATTTGCTTACACTGTGTCCTGCCCTTCCTGCAGGGCTTACCTCAGTTGCTGCACTGTGCATCCCCTCCCCTAGAAGACAAGCACAAACTTTGCCAACACTACATCTCCTGACCGGATACTTTGCAGGGTCTTGGTCCTGGTGGTGGCCACCAGTCACCTCCCATGGAAGACCAGCCCTCATCTTGTCAAAACTGAGCACCCTGCTGCATGTGCATTGGCAGATCAGTCCCAGCTGGCTCCAATCTAGGCAAAGGCTGCATGTCTCCTGTGGAAGAGGAGCAGCATGCATCTTTTTAAAAATGTGCCCTGCCCACTAATTTCAAGAGCAGGAGATGCACCTGGCTCTCCAAACACACAGAAAAAGATGGAGAGTTAGACAAAAAGGTATAGAAAGAGGAGACAGAGGAATATTTCCAAAATGAAAGAATAGGACAAAACCACACCAGAAATATATATCTAATAGAGAATTTAAACTAATCATAAAGATACTCACTGGACTTGAGAAAAGAGTGGAGGACAACAGTGAGACCATTAACAGAGAGATAAAAAAGAATCAGAGATGAAGACACAATAATTGAAAATAAAAATACACTAGATGGAATAAATAGTGGATTAGAGAAGGCAGAAGAATAAATCAGTGATCTGGAGGACAGAGCAATGGAAAGTAATCAAGTTGAGCAGGTGAGAGAAAAAAAAAATACGTAAAATGAGAATAGACTTAGGGAAATCAGGGACTCTACCAAGCAAAATAACATTCACGTTATAGGGATGCCAGAAGAAGAAGAGAGGGAAAGGGGACAGAAAATTTATTTGAAAAAATACCTGAAAACTTCTCAAATCTGGGGAAGGAAACAGAAATTCAGATACAGGAGGCACAGAGATCCCTTAACAATATCAACCCAAGGAGGTCCACACCAAGACATATAATAATTTCAATGGCAAAAAGTAGTGATTAAGAGAGATTTTTAAAAGCAAGAGAAAAGTAGACTGTTACATACAAGGGAAATCCCATAAGGCTATCAGTGGATTTTTCAACAAACTTTGCAGGCGAGAAGGTAATGGATGATACATTCAAAGTGCTAAAAGGAATAAAATCCACAGCCAAGAATACTCTGTTCAGCAAGGCTATCATAAAGATAAAGGCTATAATAAAGATAAGGAGTTTCCCAAACAAAATTTAAAGGCGTTCGTGACCACTAAATCAGCCCTACAAGAAATGTTAAAGAGGATTCTTTGAGTGGAAAGGAAAGACCGTAAGTAAAAGTACAAAAAGTAGGAAGCACAAGAGCAGTAAAAATAAGTATATCTGTAAAACTCCGTCAAGGGACTCACAAAATAAAAGGACAAAAAGCAGGACACCATGTACCTAAAACATGGGAAAGAGAGGAGTCAAGAATGGGTTCTAAACTAAGTGACTATCAACTTAATATAGACTGCTATATTCAGAAGATGCTATATACAAACCTAATGTTAACCACAAAAACCAGTAACAGATATGCAAAAAATAAAGAGGAAGAAATCCGAGTATATCACTAAAGAATGCCAATTTACAGTGAGAGAAGAGAGCAAGGGAAGAAAAGAACAGATAAGATCCACAAAAACAAACACAAAACAAATAAAAATGTCAATAAATACATATCAATAATTGCTTTGAATGTAAATGGACTAAATTCTCCAATCAAAAAATATAGGGTGATGGCGTTGATTTAAAAAAAAAAAAAAAAGAGCCATCTATATGCTGCCTACAAGAGACTCACTTCAGACCTAAAGACACATGCAGGTTGAAAGTGAGGGGAAACATTTGTCATGCAAATGGATGTGAAAAGAAAGCCAGGGTAGCAATACTTTTAAACAAAGACTGTAACAAGAGACAAAGAAGGATTATATATAATTATATTATTATAACAAAGGGGACAAATGAATAAGAAAATATAACAATTTTAAATATTTATGTCCCCGACATGAAAGTACCCAAATACATAAAACAGTTAATAGCAAACATAATCGATAGTAATACAATAATAGTAGGGGACTGTAACATCCTACTTACACTAATGGACAAATAATCTAAACAGAAAATCAATACGGAAACAGTGACTTTGAATGACACACTAGACCAGATGGATTCAACAAATATATTCAGAACATTCTATCCTAAAACAGAAGAATAAACATTATTTTCAAGTGCACATGGGACATTCTCCAGAATAGATCACATATTAGGTCATAAAACAAGTCTCAACAGTTCAAAAAGATTGAAATCATACCATGCATCTTTTCTGACCACGCTATGAACTTGAAATCTACCACAAGAAAAAAACCTGGAAAGAACACAAACACGTGGAAGTTAAATAAAATGCTACTAAGTAAATGGGTCGACCAAGAAATAAAAGAAGAAATAGAAAAATACATGGAGACTAATGGAAGTGAGAACACAAGTGTCCAAAATCTTTGCGATGCAGCAAAAGTGGTTCTAACAGGAAAGCTTATAGTAATACAGGCTTACCTCAAGAAGCAAGAAAATTCTCAAACAACCTAACCTTACACCTAAAGGAGCTAGAAAAAGAACAACAAACAAAACCCCAAACCAGCAGAAGGAAGGAAATAAAGATTAGAACAGAAATAAATGATATGGAAACTAAAAAACAATAGAACAGATCAGTGAAACCAGGGACTGATTCTTTGAAAACCTCAACAAAATTCATAAACCTCCAGCCAGACTCATTAAAAAAGGGAGAGAGGGAGAGAAAGAGACAGAGAGAGAGAACACTCAAACAAAATCACAAATGAAAGGGGAGAAATAACAACCAACACCACAGAAATACAAAAGGTTATTAGAGAATATTATGACAAATGATATGCTAACAAATTGGGCAATCTAGAAGAAATGGATAAATTCCTAGATAAATTCCATATAACCTACCAAAACTGAATCAGGAAGAAATAGAAAATTTGAACACACTAATTACCAGCAATGAAATTGAGTCAGTAATAAAAAAACTCCCAACGAATTAGGGTGCCTGGGTGGGTCAGTCTGTTAAGTGTCTGACTTCAGCTCAGGTCATGATCTTATGGTTCTTGAGTTCAAGTCATGCATCAGGCTCTCAGCTGTCAGCACAGAGCCCACTTTGGATCCTCTGTCCCCCTCTCTCTCTGCCCCTCCTCCACTTGTTCTCTCTCATTCTTTCTCAAAATAAAATAAATTTTTAAAAAAACTTAAAAAAAAACCCCAAAACTCCCAACAAACCAAAGTCCTGGACTAGATGGCTTCACAGGGGAATTCTACCAAATATTTAAAGAAGAGTTAATACTTATTCTTAAAATTTTCCAAAAAATAGAAGTAGGAAAACTTCCAAATTCATTTTATGAGGCCAGCATTACATTGAGGCCAACATTACACTGATACCAAAACCAGATAAAAACACCACAAAAAAAGAGAACTACAGGCAATATCTCCGATGAACATAGATGCAAAAATCCTCAACAAGATATTAGCAAACTGAATCCAACAATACATTTAAAAAATCACTCACCATGATCAAGTAGGATTTATTCCTGGTTTGCAAGTGTGGTTCAAGATTTGCAAATCAATGTGATACATCACAGTAATAAGAGAAAGGACAAAAATCATATGATCACTTGGATAGATGCATAAAAAGCATTTGAGAAAGTACAACATCCATTCATGATGAAACCCTCAACAAAGTAGGTTTACAGGGAACATATTTCAACACAATAAAGGCCTTATATGGAAAGCCCACAGCGAACTGTAGGACCATGTCAGGGTCCCCAACTGTGGGTTTGACTTATCACATTGGGGTCACCAATTGTGGGTTCAGCTTTCAACATTGTCCAGCAAAGCCAAGGACGGCAGAAAGGATTACTCAAGACTCCATGCAAGTCAAGAGAGGTGAGAGGGAGGCTAAGGGAAGACTCTCTGAGTTGCATTCAAGCTCTTGTATTTATTAGTCATACATTATAGGGAAAACATTGTGCAATATGTCCGTGCCAGTAAGAACTATAGAAAGCATGCAAAAAACAAGGCATTCCCAAGAGTACAAAAGAGCAGATGCCGAAAGTAGGGTGAACAAGATAAGATATTCCATAGATAAGATGGTCTAAGGAATTTTTGAGCACAGGCAGGACCCAACCCTTAAATACGCATTAACTAGATACTTTCAGCAGGGCCAGAAAGCAGTGTAATGCCTTCTTTATAATCTCCTTAACCAGAACATAGCTATTAGATTACCCACAGCAAACATCACAGGCAATGGGGAAAAACTGAGAACTTTTCCCCTGAGGTCAGAAACAAGAGAAGGAAGTCCATTCTCACCACTTTTATTCAACATAGTCCTGGAAGTTTTAGCTACAGCAATCAGAAAACAAAAAGAAATAAAAGCACCTAAAGTGGTAAGGAAGAAGTACAACTTTCACTATTTGCAGATGACATGATTCTATATATAGAAAACCCTAAAGATTCCACCGAAAAACTACTACAAGTGACAAATGAATTCAGTAAGGTCGCAGGATACAGAATCAACGTACAGAACTCTGTTGCATTTCTATACATTAATAATGAAGCAGCAGAAAGAGAAATGAAGAAAACAATCCCATTTACAATTGCACCAAAAATAATAAAATACCTAGGAATAAACTTAACCAAGGAGGTAAAAGACCTGCACTCTGAAAACAATAAAACACTGATGAAAGAAATTGAAGACAACACAAAGAAATGGAAAGATACCCCACGCTCTTAGATCGGGAGGACAAATATTGTTAAAATGTCCATGCTGCCCAAGCAATCTACAGATGTAATACAATCCCTAACAAAATACCAATAGCATTTTTTCACAAAACTAGAACAAATAATCCTAAAATTTGTGTGGAACTACAAAAGACCCTGAATAGCCAGAGTGAACTTGAAAAAGAAAAATAAAGTTGGAAGTACACAATGCCAGATTTCAAGTTATACCGCAAAGTGATAGTAATCAAAACAGTATAGTACTGACATCAAATAGACATATAGATCAATGGAACTGAATAGAAATCCCAGAAATAAACCCATAATTATATGGTCAATTAATCTCGGACAAAGAAGGCAAGAATATGTGTATGCCAGATTATATCTCTGTATTTATCCTACTTGGAGTTTATTGAGTTTTGGATATGTAGATTAATATTTTTTCAACATATTTAGTACATTTTAGCCATTATTTTCGATTTTTTTCTCCTTTTACTTATTTCTCTCCTTAGTACTCTCATTACTTGAAAGTGTACTTAAAGGTGTCTCATACTTATTCTGAATCTCTTTTTTTCATGCTATTTTCTCTCTGTTCCTCTGTACAATCTCTATCAATCTATCTTCAAGTGTACTGTTTCTTTGTTTTGCCGATTCAAATCTATCACTGAGTTTCTCTAATGGCTCTTTTTTAAAAACATTATTAATTTTGAGAGAAAGAGAGAGTACCCGTGCATGTGTGAGCTGGGGAGGGGCAGAGAGAAAGGGAGGGAGAGAATCCCAAGCAGGCTCCGCACTGTCAGTGCAGAGCCTGACTCAGGGCTCAGTCTCACGAACCATGAAATCATGGCCTGAGCCAAAATCAAGAGTCCGTATGCTTAACTGACTGAGCCACCCAGGTGACCCTCTAATGACTCTTCATTTCGGTTATTCCACTTTTTAATTCCAAAATTTCTGTTTTTTTTTCATAATTTCTATCTCTTTATTGATATTCTGTATTTGATGGGATATTGTCATCATAAATTCCTTTACTTCTTTATACATCATTTCCTTGAGTCCTTGGAATATATTTATAAGAGGTACTTTGAAGTCTTTGTCTGTTAATCTGACATCTCATCCCTCTTAGTCAGTTTCTTTTGTTCCCGTGTGTAGTCTGTACTTTCCTCTTTCTTTGCATGCATATCTCAATGTGTTTTCTGAAAACTGGACATTTTGGGTAATATTTTGTGGCTATGGATTCTGATTTCCCTCCTCTCCCTCCGGGGCCTATTTTTGTTCTTATTTATTTTTGGTGGTGGTGGTAGAGATTGGTGTGTGTATGAGAATTAACTAGCTTGTTTTAGTAAGGTCTGTTTTCTCTCACTGTGTGGTATCAGTCTTTGGAGGGCACTTCCTTGGACATGCACACAGTCCCTCTGGAAGTCAGTGGGGCTGAAGCCTCGGCTCTTAATCACATTCTGAGACTATCCAGTGTGGTCCAAGGCACCCAGGTAGACAAAGACGCTTATTAGGCAGGGCATTTCAAGGGATTAGAGATCACCTTCCAGGAGCTCAGGGCAAAGGCCAGACCTTTTTCTGGGCAAGGTTAATTCTTTACTACACAGAGTGTGAAGATTTCCATGCTGGTGGGAGTGCGTTGTGTATTCACGAGTGTAAAGGTGGCTAGTGGCAGGTTAGAGAATTACTGATGAGGTGACAAATGAAGAAGGGATAAATGCCATTAACACATGACATAGATGAAAGACATGCATGGAATTAATCAGCTTTTTTTTATCATTACTTCCCTCAATATAGTGTCAGGAAGACCACAATAGAGATATAATAAAACCAAAATCACAAGCAAAAGAAGAGCCAAGTTGTATCTCTGCTAGAGGACTGGGGTATGTGTTTTACAACAGTGCCATGACAGAATATCTAAACAAGGAAAGCTGCTTAAATTGAGCATAAAGGGAATTTATAGCAAAAAGTTACAGCAATGGGGCACCTATGTGGCTCGATCTAAGTGTCTGACTTCAGCTCAGGTCATGGTCTCGTGGTTGGTGAGTTTGAGCCCCACATTGGGATCTCTGCTGTCAGACAGAGCCCACTTCGGATTCTCTATTCCCCTCTCTCTGCCCCTCCCTGCTGGTTCTCTCTCTTTCTCTCTCTCACTCTGTCTCAAAACAAAAAAATAAACTTAAAGGGGTGCCTGGGTGGCTCAGTCGGTTAAGTGTCTCACTTTGGCTCAGGTCATGATCTCGTGGTTCATGGGTTCGAGCCCTGTGTCAGGCTCAGTACTGACAGCTCAGAGCCTGGTGCCTGCCCTGGATTCTGTGTTCCCCTCTCTCCCTGCCTCTCCCCTGCTCACGTTCTCTCTTTCTCTCTCTCTCAGAAATAAACATCAAAGAGCTACAGCAATGGGCGTCAAAGCTTTTGTTATGTGATAAAATGAAAAGCACCAAATCCTCCAAAAAAAATGTGTCAAATGGATCTTTGTGCTACTCCATTGTACAGAAATACGTCTTACTCATTTCCTCATTTTTCATCTTAAGCTATTTATTTTATTTATTTATTTAATTTTTTAAAGTTTATTTATTTATTTTGAGAGCGAGAGTACAAGCAGGGGAGGAACAGAGAGAGAGGGAAAGAGAAAATCCCAAGCAGGACCCGCACTGTCAGCACAGAGCTTGATGTGGGGCTCAAACTCATGAAATGTGAGATTATGACCTGAGCTGAGATCAAGAGTCAGACACTTAACTGACTGAGCCACCCAGGTGCCCCTTATTTTTTTATTTGAGATTGAGTGTAAGCAGGGGAGAGGGGCAGAGGGAGAGAGAAAGAGAGAGAGTGAAAGAGAATCTTAAGCAGTCTCCATGCTCACCATGGAGCATTATGTAGGACTTGATCCCACAACCCTGGGATCATGACCTGAGCTGAAATCAAGAGTTGGAAGCTCAACCAACTGTGCCACCTGGGCACCCCTCATCTTAAGCTATTTCTAAGTTATAAATTGTTAAAAACAAAATTTTAGACTCAGAAAATTTGGGAGCAAGAAAGGTCTTAAAGCTCCTTTAAGTCCAATTGTTATTTTAAAGCTGGCCCTCGAACTTCCTGTGTAAGAATCTTCTGGGCAGATTTCCCAGCTTCATCCACAGAGATTCTGGTTCAGCAGGTGAGAGGGGTTGGGGATGGAACACAGCAATCTCCATTTTCATAAGCATGCCACTCTCATTCTACCTATGTCTCCTTCAAAATATTTTATGCACACAATTACTTCCTCATGATGATTTGTTTAGACAAGCCTCAGGAAAGTATTTGTTTCAATGGAGTATCTGACACCTAGAAAGCCCTCAGTAAGTGTTTTCAGTTAACTCTCCTAACAGATCTAGATTCAAGGATTTAGACAGAAGGGTGGAGGGTTTCTGTATTGAGGTCACCTGGAGAGACTAAGGTAATGAACTAGCCTCAGTCTCTGCCTAGATGTCACCAGGTGGTGATACTCTTGTTACGTTTTACCTTTATTTCATCATAATAAGAGTTTATTTTTTACAAACCCAGGCATGTCTTACCTACTAAAGCGAGTAAGGAGATGAGGGAATTTTCCTCACTTCTCTTAGACACCCTTGTTCTTTGGTGGGAGCTTGGACCAGCCTTGGCCAGGTAATTGACTTGCAGACTAAACGTTGAGAAACATCGCTTTAGACCAACACATCATGTATAGTGAACACTGAGAGTTAAATGACTTGTCCAGGGTTATATCAATACTTTGTGAATACACTAGTTCAAATGATTACCTGCATAGTCCCCTAAATGGAATTACCAGCTTAAGGATATTAGCTCTTTTATGGTTTATTGCTAGGGTAGATTTTATGAAAACTAAAAAAATTGCATTGCTGCAAATTATCCATTACATCTATGTGTTAGCAACTATGCATTCCTCCTCTGCCCTCCAACCCCCCTTTTACCAACAAGTGCTTCCAATCTTAAGCTTTAATTTACTTTTAATATTTAATAGATATGTAATTGTGCCCTCAAATGTCCATTTCCTTATTAAAGAAACCCAGCAAGACTGCATTTTTCATTTTGGTAAGCTGATGTCTGCAAGTCTGCATGTGTAAATGGTTTGTCCATGTTGACTGTAAATCAGGTAGAGTAACGTACTGATCTTATACATTTGAGATTTTTGCTCAATAATTTGGATAGTAAACCTTTATCAATATTGTATTACACGTTTCTCTCTTTGACTGACTTTCTTTTAATATTCTATATTTTTACAAAAGTTATATATTTTAGGTATATCTGAAAATGGACTCCCATTTTGTCATGTTCTTCCATAGCGTAAATAAATACATCAGTCCATTTTCCCTTCTAGATTTAAAAATAATGTTCAATGTTTAATGCTAGACTACTTGGAATTATTTTCAGAGTTAGTACATCAAATTTTGATGTATTAAAAAATTTCTTATCCCTCTTCTTGAATTATTTCTGCCCTACACTTCCTCTTTGTTTTCAGTGGTATGCGAATTTTCTCTTCTTTACTAAGGAGACTGTGGAGATGGAAATATTAACTGATCTGAGTCAGTGAGTACCAATGTCTTTCTGGAAAAAAAGGATGCCAGCCTTAAGATTATGATGATAATATTGCTATTACCACTACTACTATGATTATTAATCATCATCATCATCAAATAATGGCACCATATGATAGTCTTGTTCACTATTCTTTCTAGATAAATTTCACTATTAATTTGTCAAGAGAATGGGCTGGAGACTGTAACTGGTATTTAATTTAATCTAACTTAAATTTAATCTAACATGTTAATATTCTACTTAGACTTCTTAGATAGGAAAAAGTCATACGTCTTCATAAATTTATCTGCCCTCCCTCTATTAGAGTTTTGCGTTTTCTTGTAAGTAAGTCCCTTCTATTAGATGGTGAAATAATCAGGTTAAAGAAGACTTTCATAACTTATGTATTTCATTTTTATCAAATAACATGTAGAAATTAAACATATTTGGTATCCTATGTGAAAAGCCAGAATACATAATGCTGTGTAAAAAATATATCTGCATTTTGGAAAAGGTTAGAAAGAATTATACAAAGTAAAGACTTAGGAGATTACAGTAATTTTTCCTTTTTGGCAAATTTTCTTTAATGATATTATTAAATTCTTATGAGAAGAAGTTGATTGATTCAGAAATGTTGATTCCTAGAATCAACGATTATTATTTATGTTCACTTTATGTATATTGCCCATTTAAATTATATTTCTCCTATTTTAACTCTCTTTTGTATTTGCTGTTTTCTCTCATTAATTTGTTCTTCAACAAATATTTAATAGTGCAGAAGTTAGTTTCATTGATTCGATTTTCTTTTTCTTTTTTCATTATTTGAGTTAATAGGGTTTTTATTAAAATTTTTGGCAGAATCAGCTATTGGTGTTATTAATTTTATCTCTCCTCAAAATATGTTTATTCTTAGTTTTATTATTTCCCTTTTCCTACTTTCTCTTGGCTTGCTATTTAGTTTAGTTTAGTTTTGTTTTGTTTTCAAACTAAAGTAGAAACCCAGTTGATGTTTCTTTTTGTTTCTTAGTTCTGGAAACCTCTAGAGCAATATAATTTTCCATAATGTTCTGCTTTTGCAATAGTCCATAAATTTTGACATAATGCATTTGTATATCCTGTTATTCTGTAATTTAGCTAAACGTTAGGAAAGCGTATAGAAATATACTTCTATTTGGACACTTTTTAAGAAGATTTTATTTTTAAGTAATCTCCATACCCAGTATGGGGCTTGAACTCACAACCCCAAGATCAAGAGTCACATGCTCCACCAACTGAGCCAGCCAGGCACCCCTTCTATTTGAACACTTTTAACTTCTACTGTTGTTGTGTATCATTTTGTTGTGATTTGAGTATGTGGTTTGCAGATTTCTGCCTTTGTGCATTTCCTAGTTATATCATTGTTTCCCAAATATGGTTACTTTTTGTGGAAAAGCCTACAATAGCTTGGAAAAAATATGTTTTCTTGCCTTATCATTAAGGTTTTTTAAAGTGAATTGGACTATTACTACCTAATGTATTATTTTATTCAACTTTCTGTTTTTAAGAAAACATTTGTCTATGTGTTTTGTCTTGTCATATTTTTTCTCATAATGGAGTATTGAGTCTTTTAAGTATATTTTTATTCCTATTTCTTTTTGCACTTCAGGCACTTTCTAGTTTATGTATTTTGTTACTATATTGTTTAAGATATGTAATATCAGTATTGTTAGGTTTTCTCTTTTTATTTTATTTTTTCCAGTTTTTATTTAAATTCTAGTTAGTTAACATATAGTGTAATATTAGTTTCAGGTGTGGAATTTAGTGACTCATCACTTCCATACAATACCCTCACAAGTGCCCATCACAAGTGCCCTCCTTAATCCCTATCACCTATTTGACCCACCCCCCTCCACCTCCCCTCCAGCGACCATCAGTTTGTTCTCTATAATTAAGAGTCTGTTTCTTGGTTTGCCTCTATTTTCTGCCTCCCTCCCTCAACTCTTTTTAATATACCTTATATAATTATATAAGGAGCTTGTTTACTTCATAATTCTTTTGGTAAGAAATCTACCCTATTCACTATCATGATAGTAATCCCTACTTTTCTTGTATCAAAAAAATTCAATTTTCTTCATCTTCAATTTAGATCATCCTAGTTTTTACTTCCTGTATGTATTTTGGTTTTTAAGATGCCCTTTGAAAGCATCAGATTTATTGGATTTCTTTTGAATCTAGATATTTATCTTTTTTTTCATGGAAGTATGACACACATGAAGTTGATACACAAGGTCACATTAGTTACAGGTGTTTAACATAGTGAACCAACAAGTCTATACATTATGCTATGTTCATCACAAGTGTAGCTACCATCTGTTGCCATACAATGCTATTACAATACCGTTGACTATATTCCCTACATTGTACCGTTTATCCCTCTGACTTATTCCATTACTGGAAGCCTGTATCTCACACTCTCCTTCACCCATTTTGCCCATCCTTCCTCCTCCTCCCCTCTGGCAACCATCAGTTTGTTTTCTGTATTTACAGGTCTGTTTCTGCTGTTTTTGTTTTTTTAGCTTCTGCATATAATGAAATCATATGGTATTTACCTTTCTCTGTCTGGTTTATTTCACTTAGCATAATAGTCTCTAAGTCCATCCATGTTCCAAATGGCCAGATCTTAGCCTTTTTATGGCTAAGTAATATTCCACTGTTTATATACATTACATCTTCTTTATCCATTTATCTATTGATGGACCCATAGGTTGTTTCATCTTGGCTATTGTAAATAATGCTGCAGTAAACATAGGGGTGTGAAATATTTATCTTTTTTAAAAGGAAGCTTAGCCAGGTGCGCCTGGGTGGCTCAGTTGGTTAAGTGTTCAACTTTTGATTTCGGCTCGGATCATGATCTCACGGTTCATGAGTTTGAAACCCACATCGGGTTCTGCGCTCACAATGCAAAACCTGCTTGGGATTCTCTCTCTCCCTCTCTCTCTCTGTCCTTCCCTAGTTTGCTTTCTTTCTCTCTCAAAATAAATAAATAAACTTAAAATTTTTTTTAAAAAGGAACCTTAGCCAAACCACATTTTATTTTAATCAATTCCTTTGCATTCAGATTATTTAATTTCTACAAAAGCTTAAATATTGCTGCTACACTTTTTTTTTTCCTCAAAGGAAAACTAGATGAGTTTTCTTGTGCCTTTTTAAAATGTATTCCTTCTGGGGTGTCTGGCTGGCTCAGTCAGTAGAGCATGTGACTCTTAATCTTGGGGTTGTAAATTCAAACTCCATGTTGGATATAGAGATTACTTAAAAATTAAAAAAAAAATCTTAAAAAAATATATCCCTTTGTCCAATTGCATCAAGAATCAATCACTGATCTACTTTCTGTCACTAAAGATAAGTTTCTATTTTTTAGAATTATATAAATGGAATCATAAAATGCATACTTTTCCTGGCATCTTTAATTCAGCATAATTGTTTTGGGATTCATCTATTTTATGGTGGGAATCATAGTTTATCCTTTTTGTAGGTAAGATAGCTAAATTGTATTCCAGTGTATGGATATATCACAATTTTTTTATCCATTCAGCTGTCAGTGGACATTTGGGTTGTTTCTAGTTTTTGAATATTACACATAAAGCTGATATGGATATTTGTATACAAGCTATTATGTGGATATATGTTTTCATTTCTCTTGGGTATATGCCTAGGAATGTGTCTTAGTCTGTTGGGGCTGCTATAAGAAAATACCACTGATTGAGATAAACAATAGAAATTTTTTTCTCATAGTCCTGGTGGCTGGACGTCTGAGATCAGGATGCCAGCATGTTAGGCGAGGGACTTCTTCAGGGTTGCAGACTTCTCACTGTGTCTTCCCATGGTGGAAGGGGATGGGGAATTCTGTGGCATTTCTTTTATAAGAACACTAATACTATTCCTGAGGGCTTCACCTTTATGACCTAACCACCTTCCAAAGGTCCCACCTCCTAATACCATCACATCAGGCATTAAGATTTCAACATATGAATTGGGGGGGGGGGGGGGGGGGCGATACACAAACATTTAGGCCATAGCTGAGTGCTGTTGCTGGGTTGTATGGTAACTTTATGATTAACCTTTTGAGAAATCAACAAGCTCTTCTACAATGAATGCACCATTTTACACACCCTCCAGTAGTTAGAAGAGTTGCAATTACTTCACCTTCTTAACAACACTTGTTATTGTCTGTTTTTTTAAAATTCTAGCCATGCTAGTATATATGAAGTGGTATCTTACTATGGTTTTGATTTGCATTTCCCTAATGACTAATGATATTGAGGATCTTTTTATGTACTTAATGGCCATTGATACATCTTCTTTGGTTGTTGAAGTACAATTTATTACTTTTCCCTTTATGATCCATGTTTTAGTATTGCTATCTAAGAAACACTGTTTATCCTTAGGTAAAAAAGATTTACTCCTTTGTTTCCTTCCAGAAGTTTTATAGATTTAGGTTACACATTTAAGTTTGACTTGATTTTGTGTGTGATTTGAAGAAAGGGTCCATGTTTATTTCTCCCCATATAGATACACAACTATTCCAGCACCATTTGTTGAAAAGATTTTTCTTTCCTTTCCTTTCCTTTTTTTTTTTTTTTTTAATTTGAATGAGAGAGAGAGTGCAAGTGGGGAAGAGGAGCAGAGGAAGAGAGAGACAGAAAATCTTAAGCGGGCTCCACGCTGAGTGTGGAGCTGGATGTGGGTCTTGATCCCATGACCCTGTGATCATGACCTGAGCTGAAATCAAGACTCGGACACTCACCCAAAGGAGCCACCCAGGAATCCCAAGATTTTCCTTTTCCCATTTACTTACTTTGGCACTCAAAAAAACAGCTGACCATATATGTATTATTCTCTTTATGGACTGTATTCTGTTGCATTGGTCTATATGACTACATCTTTGCCAATAACAAACTGTCTTGATTACTGTAGCTCAGAGCTTCTCAACCTCAGCTCTATTGAATTTTGGCTCCAATAATTCTTTGTGGGAGAGGCAAGAGCTATCCTGTACATTGTAGGGTGTTTAACAGAATTTCTGGCCTTTATCCAATGCTCTGCACCCACTGTAGACAGCATATAGATGGATCATGTTTTTTAATTCACTCTGCCAATCTTTGTCTTCTTCTTCTTCTTCTTCTTCTTCTTCTTCTTCTTCTTCTTCTTCTTTTAATGTTTATTTATCTTAGAGAGAGAGAGAGAGAAAGAGGGAGGGAGGGAGGGAGGGAGAGAAAGACAGAGCATGAGCAGGGGAAGGGCAGAGAGCAAGGGAGACACAGAATCCAAAGCATGCTCCAGGCTCTGAGCTGTCAGCACAGAGCCCAACGTGGAGCTTGAACCCACAAACCATGAGATCATGACCTGATGCAAAGTTGGACACTTAACTGACTGAGCCACCCAGTTGCCCCCCAATCTTTGTCTTCTAATTGGTATGTGTTACACCATTTACATTTACTGTAATTATTGATATGTTGTGGCTTAAGTCTGCCATTCTATTTGTTTTCTATCAGTTTCTTCTGTTTTTATTTATATTTATTTTTTTTACTTAGCCTGGGTTGCTTAAACATTATTTTAGAATTCATTCACATTTTTAAAAAATTCTATTTTCTTTTTTTTTTTTAATGTTTTTATTTATTTTTGAGACAGAGAGAGACAGAGCATTACCAGGGGAGGGGCAGAGAGAGAGGGAGACACAGAATCCGAAGCAGGCTCCAGGCTCTGAGCTGTCAGCACAGAGCCCGATGTGGGGCTTGAACTCACGAACTGTGAGATCATGACCTGAGCCGAAGTCGGATGCTTAACCAACTGAGCCACCCAAGTGCCCCTAAAAATTCTATTTTCTTTTAAACCTCTTTATAGCTTTTTGTTTAAAGTGTGCCTTTTGTAGGGAGCATATAGTTGAGTCTTGCTTTTTTATTCACTCTGCCAATCTTTACCTTTTATATGATGTGTTTAGATCATAAACCTGATGTAATTATTGACATGGTTAGAGTTAGATCTATCATTTTGTCATCTCATCATTTGTAGCCTGTTTTTTTGTTCTTCTGTTCTCAGATTTTTGCTTTTTAAAAATTTTTCTTAGTATTCCATTTTAATTTATCTGCTTGCATTTAGGCTGTACTCCTTTATGTTATTACTATTTTTAGTCGTTGCTCTTGGAATTAAAATATACATCCCTAATCAGAGTTTGTTTTAATACAGTGGATCAAAAGCTATCCTGGAAACCCACCTCAGATGTCTATTTATATCTCATTGACTAAAACTGGTTTTCATCTCTGCCCATTTATAAGCAATCATTGTCCACGGGTAGTGACTAGATTAGACAAATTAAAATTCATATTCTGGGGGCGCCTGGGTGGCGCAGTCGGTTAAGCGTCCGACTTCAGCCAGGTCACGATCTCACGGTCCGTGAGTTCGAGCCCCGCGTCGGGCTCTGGGCTGATGGCTCGGAGCCTGGAGCCTGTTTCCGATTCTGTGTCTCCCTCTCTCTCTGTCCCTCCCCCGTTCATGCTCTGTCTCTCTCTGTCCCAAAAATAAAAAAAAAAATAAACGTTGAAAAAAAAAAAAAAAAAAAATTTAAAAAAAAAAAAATTCATATTCTGAAGGGCAATCCATCTACACTGAAATTGAGGGGTCTCTACCTGCTACCTGAATAAACTGGTGTTTTCTAGCAGGAACGAAGGGGAGTGAATATAGGATAAACAAGAGTCAGCACCTGGCACAGTGATTAATCTTATATAATATACCTGATTTGCCAAATGTTTAATCTCAGTACATTTTAACACAATTCTTTTTTTGTTAATTTTTGTTATTAATAATTGTTTTACTAAGGAAAGCTATCCTCTTCAAAGTACTATACAAACTCTAGCTTTTAGTATTTGTTGGCACTATACTTCCTGTTCCCAGTGTTGTTTGTTTGGGTTAGGAGTGACATTTAGAACAAAGTGTGCCCAGGGGCGCCTGGGTGGCTCAGTCGGTTGAGCGTCTGACTTCGGCTCAGATCATGATCTCACAACTCCTGAGTTCGAGCCCGAGCCCACGTTGGGCTCTGTGCTGACATCTTGGAGCCTGGAGCCTGCTTCGGATTCTGTGTCTCCCTCTCTCTCTGCTCCTTCCCCACTCGCATTCTGTCTGTATCTCTCTCAAAAATAAATAAACATTAAAAAAAATTTTTTTTTGGAACAAAGTGTGCACAAAACTGGCCTATGGCAGACAATAATTATAATCTATTAATGAGTGAGTGAACGATGAATGGATGCATATAAACAGCTATTTTCTGACTATAAAAATAAATTTTAATAAAAGATCAAATTTATCCTAGTGGATCAGAATTTCTTCCAATGAGATTATTTTGTTATATAGGAGACAGTCATAGTTAAAACAAAAACAAAGCAGGAAAAAAGCTTAATTTGTGCCAGTGGGTGGTTTCCTTTCCCATTTTTAAAAGAAGGTAGGTGTTATAAACAGTGTTACTTGTAAGTAACAGTAAATAAGCTTAAATAAGTAAATAAGCTTAAATGGGGGGACAAAAGCATTGGCATTTGTAAAGTTTAATTAAATATAAAATGTTTCGCTTGTGAAAACCAGGCCTGTGATTTTGAAAACACATTTCCTACTTTCTTCTCTAATGGAAGCTTACAGCTCTTCATCAATGATGATTGAATTATAAATTATCTAGGGCAGAGACTGTATTTTCTATCTCATTAACAACTTATGCGTGCAGAGAGACAGGTTGTTGAGCCTCATGATGGTTTACAATTTAATAAATGCTTACACAGGCGTAATCTTATTGAATTTCCTTAACGTTCCAAGGAATTCTCCAACTTTATGGATAAGGAAGCTGAGGTCCAACAATGAATGAAAAATTTCAATTCACATGACTTGAATTGTTCAGGTTGAAACCGGAATTGGCTCTTCAACGCAATACTCTGTCCTCTACCCCAGCATCCTCAGGCCCCTCTCCCCTGCCTTTGCACAATCTTCCTGGAGCTGGGCTGCATACAGTTTGGATGGATACTCTCCTGCCACCTTGGTGTTTCCTAGAGGGACTGCATGGGCCATTTGGGTAGGAAATCATTTATTGTGTAGGGTTCTGTTACTTAGCTTTGTTGGACCTCACCCACTAAGTGCCAGCACTGTCCCCCTGTCATTATGACATCCAGATATGGCCCCCACGTTGCCGATGCCCCCTGGGAAGCAACACTGTTCCAGAGCTCTCCCCCAGGCTGCTTCTCTGTCATCATAAATGGCAGGACTGACAACCACAATGAATAAAAACAGCCTTGATAAAGCATTTTGAACATCTTTGACCCAACACATATACCCTCTTGTTTGCAAGACTGCTCTAGGACACAGGAGGACATGATTAGAGGGAATAAAGGAGTATTTGAAATCCTTTAAGCAAAAGGAGTGCCAAAGTTTAGAAATGAAGCTACCAACTGGGTTAGAAGAATCACCCCCAAAATAATCATGATGATAACAACAATAATGCTAACATCGAGTTATTGCTATGTAATAGGTGCTGTGGTAAGCCACTTACATATATTATCTGATTTCAGTCTCCCAACGGCACCATGTGGTTGTTGCTACAATTGTCCTCATGTTATAGAAGAGTGAGCTACCATCATCCCTTGCTGTAGCCATTACTATAACTTCCTTTCTGGTCTTTCTACTTCCATGGTTACTCCCATGTAGTCCATTCTCCACAAAATCAATCTGAGCCATTTTTATCACATGAAATCAGATCATAATACTCCTTTGTTAAGACTCTCCAATTACTTCCTGTCACTGGATGAAATCTGAAGTTCCACCATGGCCCATGGGGCACACATACGCTGCCCCACACCCCTCCCTGTCTTCATCCTCTGATTCACATGGACCTCTCTGCAGCCACAACAGCTCCTTGCCCTACTTCAAAGCTTGTTCCTGTCTGATGTTCTTTCCCCAAGATAGGACACAGTCCTTTCATGTATTTAGCCTTTGACCCAACCTGACACCCGAGAGAGCCCTTTCCTGAAGGCTTCCTCTAAAATTGCCTCCCTTCTTCACTCTCTTCCCATCATCCTGTTTTACTTTTCTTCACAGCTTTTGGTGTCACTTGACGTTATAAAGACTGCTTCTTTATCCATCTGCTCATTGTTCCTCCTTTCATAAGAATGGGAATTTGGTAGGTGGGGGTTTTGTCTTGCTCACCCTTTAGAAAATTGCTTGGCATATAGTAACTCAATATTTGTTGAATACATGTGGCTTAGAGAAGTCAAGTTTATTGCCACATATTCGGAGCCTATAAGGGGTAGATTTGCCCTGTGAACTCCCAAGAATGTCAGAGAAGACTCTTCTTCAGGAAGAAAAAAAACTACAGATGGCAGAGAAGCTTAGGATGGGAGATAGGAACAGAACAAGGCCTTTCTTCTCCTCTCTCCAAGGGATGTCCAGAGGAACTCCTTATTTATTTATTGATTGATTGATTAATTGAGTCCATTCAACAAGAGAGACTTGTACAAAAGGCAAAACTAAAGTGAAGACACTTTCACAGACTTCAAGTCAGGAGTCTGCAGATAAACTAGAACTAAAGCCCATTTCTCTTTCTGGGCTGTGCACTTTGTTAGATAGCTGTATGCTTCAGCCTTGGTCCTTAATTGTTATATTAAAGGAGTTATTGCAACTGGGAGCTGTGTGCCCTTAAAATAGCTCTGTAGGGGTCATTTTGAACAAATTAATTCAGGCTTAGTTAAAAAATAACAAAACCAGAATTACAGTCTGCCCATTTATCTTTGCTTTGTTCTATTGCTTTAGAGTTATATTCAATTTATGAATTTTCCCCTTTCAGTTCTTGGCATTGTATCTTTTTGTCCCTTTCTCCTTCCATACCATAATCCCTAGGGAGCCTAGCTAGCTCTATATTGAATACTTAATTTTTTTTAAATTATATAAAATATTAAAATGGTTTATCTTGGGATGCCTGGGTGGGCTTAGTCAGTTAAGTGTCTGACTCTTGGTTTCAGCTCAGGTCGTGATCTCACAGTTTGTGGGTTTGAAACCTGTGTCGGGCTCTGCGCTGGCTCAGGAGTCTCTCTCTCTCCCTCTTTCTCTGCCCCTCTCCTGCTTGAGCTCTCTCTCCCTCCCTCTCTCTCAAAATAAATACAGAAAATTAAAATAAATAAATAAATAGAATGGTTTATTTTTTTCACCAGGGGGAAGCAAGGGAAGCCGACAGAATAGAATCTCAAGTGATGTGGACCCAGTTTCTTGCTGGAATTTGCAAAGCCGATTTAAGCATGATCTTAGTTGTCAGAAGATTGCCTTTAAAATATAAAAATTAAGGAAGACAGCCTCTGCAAATGCAAATTTTGAAGAACTTGGAATCTTTTTCATTTCAAATATAATATTAACCACAGAGCTCCTCTAGCTGGATATCACAGAGTGCACAACCTAAAGGAAATCAAAACAATAAAAACAGCCTCTCTACCTTGCTGGTGTTTGGTGATATCTTTGCCCTACACCGTCTCCCGCATGTTACTGTTTAGAAGAATAGCAGTGTGCACGAAAGATCTAAATCACAATGACTAGCTAAGAAGCAAGGACTGGATTTTATCCGATGCAATGTGAGGACTTGCAATATGGAAATGATGCTTCCAAAACTTTTCAGGGTTGTTTGCCTCACTGTTAGGGGCAAAAAAAAGTTTATGTGAGGGAAAAAAAAGTGGTAAGAATGCCTGAATGTCACATAGGGTTTAAGACAAAAATGCAAAGCAGTTCACAGGGAGGGTTAAAGGCATAAGGAAAGCCTTTGACTTGAGGTGGCCCACACACCTGTGGGATTCAGGGGTCTGGGCTTCCAGAAGGATGACGTGGTGGGCTTCAGCACTTGTTGGACTATTGGCAGAGCTTTTATGTTTCTGCAATTTCCCTCCAGCACCTCTGAAGATGTCTTGGCAAGATATCATTTCCATATAAATGCCTCAAATAGAACTAAATTTTAACAGAGAGCGGTACTGTAGAAAGGGTTGCAAGTGAATAAAAATGAGGAAGAAATCACATTAGACATTTATTCAGTTTCACATGCCCATCTTCCCACCATACTTAGAATGCTCTACTTAGTCACAGAGGAAATGAACTGCAATTCTAAAGAGATTATTAAATACACATGCACACCCATGCAATATAAACAGCATGCTTAACTATCCAAAATGAAATTTGTTTTCAATAATTCAAGCATTTTCACTTATAAAGGAAATATCAAGATTAAGCCAGTAAAAGCTTTTTCATGATAAATCATGAAAGGAATGATTTATCAGGAGTGCATTGTACATAAGCAATCTGTATGGAATATTTTTGAGAATTTCAGCCTAACACAGACACAGTAGTTTTAATGACTACTTTTTAAAATCCTGAGTATTTTTGCCAAAGCGTCCCTATAATCCAGTTTTAACTTGCTCACAATTAAGCTTTTCAGTTTACATAAAAGATCGTTTATAGCTTACAGTCTATTCTATCTTGCTGAACTATAGGCATAGAGCAATTTCACTCCCTGATTTTAGCCCTCAAATTCTAAGGACAAAAAGAGATAGCAGGGAAATTTATAGAATAATGAATTTCCATTATTAGCAGGGTAACATGGGGAGATTTGAAATGTTCCACCACCTAAAAAAAACTTCAACCCCTTTTCACCCCATAGTGTTTGAAATATACAATTAAAGACAAAATTTTTAAAAACATTGTTGGCCTCCAAGGACCCTCTTCTACAGTGGCACTCCCTTGGGGGTATAGGGCAGGCCTCCATTCCCAAGGCTGGGAGATGAGAATACATGTTTGGGCCATCCTTTCTTGGTGGTCCAGACATGACCAAGGACTCTGGGAAGGGCCTGTGATGACTGGTGAGGCTCAGGGATCTTCTGCAGTGGGACAGCAGAGGCAAGTCACTGCAAGGGAAAGGGGGCTCCAAATCCATCCAGGCACGGGGCTACCTTATAGTTTTACTCCAGACTAGCCTTGATCTCTGCAGCCTCTAAACTGTTGTGAATAGTGTGAGGAGGCTGGGGGGACGGTGGTGGGAGTTGGAGGAAGGGAAGGTTTGCTTAGGTTTTCATGAATTGATGTTTAGCATTATGTGGGGAAAAAAAAATGAGGGCTTATTCCAATGACCACTTAACTGTAACTGCTTGATGTAAGGAGTCTAAGGGGTGGAGGCTAAGCAATGAATTCCTTAGTCAACTAGAGAACAAGATGGGGTTGACAGGTTCTGTGCTTTGTATCTCTAACTCCATAGACAAGGCTGATCTTGGGAATAAAGTAAGAAGTAAGTTCCACAGACCCCAGTCTTGGAGTTCTGGGACTACAGCTAGGGAGTGGGGACGTGGTTGGGGATGTGAGCTGGTCCAACAGAATATCAGAGGGGTTGGGGGGGCAAAGGAGCAGAACTTAGCTTCCCTGAGGGCTCAGCACCAGGCATTGTGGCACGGGTCATGCTAAGGACACCCCAAGTCTTTACAACCCACAGCAGTTCAGAGGATAAAGGGAAAAGGTAGGTGATGGTTTGCTGAGTCTTCCTCTCCAGCTCCTCTAACACAGTCTTCATATTCAACCTTCTCATGCACTCCAAATTCTATCACTGCCCATCCATGCCATAACAGGTTCTGGTTTTGTGTTTCCTAGTGAAATCATCTTCCTTTTTGGTGTCAATCATGATCATTTCTTTATATATCCCCGTAACACTCATAGTAATAAAATGGTTATTGTTAACCATCCCTCTCTACTGATTTAAACATCAATGGTGGGGTTGAAGGGAACCTCATTAAAAAGACATGCTGACAAGCAGCAGTTAAGGTCTCATCTGAACAATCCAGCAGCAAAGTACCTTGGTGAAGGACTGGAAAGCCAGGAAAGTACTCCATAAGGCAGACACCCTTCAGGTGGGGAACAGGCATGGGCTAAGACTCTAGAAGCCAAAGGCTAACCATCTTCGTTCTTTGTTTTTAATCTCCTCACCACTGGACATAGTTGGTGTTCATTAAATGTTGACTAAATGCACAAACCTTTTTAGGGCACTCAGATCTCTCCCTTTTAGTACTCACTTCACCAAACCTTCCCTCTCACATCCTAATTCCATCCCCAATAACCAGCCTAGATGCACATATTTTCAACAAAATTCTACCAGACTAACTTATGTATCCATGACTACTCAAAAATATCTCAACTCTTGTAATATCAAACAAAGCCCATAAATAATCAAATATTATGCATACATTAAAAGAACGAGGGAAACCAGACTTTAGTTTAAGAATGGACCTAATTCTGTGGAAAGCATATACTTATTTGCAGGAAGAAACTCTTCAGAAATCATCAGCTTTTGCCCACCCCCACAACTTTCCTTATTCTGACACATTCTCCACAGCTGTGGAGAGACAGCTTTTCTGTCTCAGTACCCAAAACACTGATTATTGTAGCTGTGTTGGAAAATAGAACTCATGTATTTCAATTTTCTCATTTGGTAGCTAAGGGACCTGAAATTCAGAGTGCTTTAATGATTATCTCAAGGTCTTACTTCTAGTTAGAAGTACTAGAACCAGGGCACGTGGGTGGCTCAGTTGGTTAAGCATCTGACTTCGGCTCAGGTCGTGATCTCACCATTCATGAGTTCGAGCCCCACATTGGGCTCTGTGCTGACAATGCAGAGCCTGGAGCCTCTTCAGATTCTGAGTCTCTCCTTCTCTCTCAAAAATACATAAACATTTAAAGAAATAAACTCTTAAGAAAGTACTAGAATCAAAGAACAAATCTCCAGACTCTCGAGCTAGGGTCATGTCTCCCACAAAGAACAGACAGAAGGGGGCAAGAGATGGGCTGTCATCAAACCTGTTAAAGCAATCCATTCAGTTATTAGGGATAGATACACGCTGAGAAGAATGAAAACGGTAGAACTATTTATACATGCTAACATGGAAACACCTCTAGACATTATTGAATGAAAACAGCAGTTGCCAAATGTTACATAGAGTAGGAGTCCATTTAAGTGAACCAAAACGAGTAGTGTATTTTCTGTGGACAAAATCTGAAGGATGCATTCCATTCTGATAACAATAATTACCTCAGGGGAGAACTCTAGAAGTAGGGGATAGCGGTCAAAGCAAAGTTTGTCTTTCCTTATCTGTATTGTTTGAATTTTTCTGAGGAGTGACTATTTAGGGAGTAATTATTTAAGAATTAATTCCAAAGAGTAAAGCTGCATTGTTTTGCTATACCCCATGTCACCCTGATGGCTTTGTTTCTACCACCATGGATCATGCTCAGAGGGACTCACTCTGTTAACCTTTATCCCGGTGGAAGGCCTAGATTAATCCCAAAGTTTTTAAAATTTTTTTAATGTTTATTTTTTTCATTTTTGAGAGAGACAGAGCATGAGCGGGGGGGGGGGGGGGGGGGGGGGGGGAGGGGGCGAGGAGCAGAGAGACAGGGCGACACAGAATCCGAGGCGGGCTCCAGGCTGTGGGCTGTCAGCACAGAGCCCGCCGCGGGGCTCAAACCCACGAACCGTGAGATCCTGACCTGAGCTAAAGTTGGACGCTTAACCCATTGAGCCACCCAGGCACCCTGATTAATCCCAAAGTTTTAGGGCTGATGGTCTGATATGGGGGGAAGTGAGAGAGTGTGAATTTTATTTTCCTCAGAACTACACGTTACTTTCCTCCTCATGATGGTTGCCCTTTCACACCTTTACCTCAGATTTAGCCAAACTCCTTGAATATAATAATGATGATGATGATGATGGTAATTGAATATGCAAGTACTTATAATAATAAGTGACAATAGCTATGCTCTTATGAACACTAACTCTATCCTGGAAGCTATGCACCTTCATGCATTATCATTCTTTTTAAATCTTTATTAACATCACTCTGAGGTAAGTACTATTGTTATCCCCATTTTAGAGGTGAGAAACTGAGGCTTGAAGAGATCAGGGAACCTGACTGCAGACACCTGGCTGGTGAGTGGAGGAGGCTGGGCCAGAACCCAGACAGTTTGACTTGAGTCCGTGCTCAGGCACAGGTGTTAGCCTTCTTGTGCTTGGAGAAACGCCCACCGCCAGCATCTTGTGGGAGGAGTGCCTCCAGGTTGGAAAATTTACTTGGTCTGAATTAGAATGTGTCTGCCTTTGGAGAGACCTTCTGTGTAGTCTGATTTTCCACTGCTTCCTCCTTGTGCTCCTTTGAGCCTTTTAATTTAAGGTTTCAATTGGCGCTGTGTTACTACATCAAGTGAATAATTCTATCAGGCAATGCATAATGAGGGGAAAAATAGTCTCCTTTGGAGAGTAAAATGTCATCTACTATCATATACAAGCCTCACAATTTCTCCATTGCCAACTCCTCTTACCTAAAACAGCAGCAACAAAAAAACAGCTTTGAAAAGAGAGAAGGGCTAATTTCCTGGGGCGAGGGGACAGGGAGGGGTCAGTGAATAACTGCTTTCCTTTTTTTTTTTTTTTTAACTATTGACTCTATTTATATCAGTTTTGTTCCTTAAAGGTATGAAAAGCCATCAAGTGGTAAGTTTTGAAGTGATTTTTATAGTTTATGTAGAGAAAGGTACTCTTCAGGTAGCTGGTCGTCTTATGCCAAATAAGGAACCGTTTTCTCCCCGCCCCCACTCTTGTCCAAACGTTGGGAATTATTTCATTATTTCTCTATTTGTGACCAAAGCATTTCTAATTCATCGTAGACAATTTGAGGTAAATCACAGGAATCTTTGTTTAAATACACATGAATACACTTATGTGCATGCTATGTATGTATATTGCTATTGTATTACACTTGTGAATACGGCAAATGGGCTTTTTTAAAAATTTTTTTAATGTTTTATTTATTTTTTGAGAGGGAGAGACAGAGGGTGAGTGGGGGAGGGGCAGAGAGAGAGGGAGACACAGAATCCGAAGCAGGCTCCAGGCTCTGACCTGTCAGCACAGAGCCCGATGCGGGGCTCGAACCCACAAACTGTGAGATCATGACCTGAGCCGAAGTCTGACGCTTAACTGACAAGCCACCCAGGCACCCCATGGGCTCATTTTTTAAAAAATGTTTATTTTTGAAAGAGAGAGAGCAGGGGCAGAGAGAGGAGGAGAGAAGATCTGAAGCAGGCTTCGCACTAACAGCAGAGAGCCCGATGTGAGAATCAAACTCATGAACTGTGAAATCATGACCTGAGCTGAAGTCAGACGCTTAACTGACCTGGCCACCCAGGCGCCCCTGAGCTCGTTTCTTGAGTGCCTGCTCTGTGCCTGGCCCTGAGCCTGGGACCTGAGAAAGGGTGGGGAGTTCAGTGGGTGTGAGCCCTGCCCTCATGGGGTTTAGGTCACACCCTGCCAGGCTGCAGGACTTTCAGCTAGCCGAGCTTTCCAGTGGCCAGGACTACAGCACTTTCAGATGGCTGCAGAGCTCTGACAAATGGGTGGTACCATACACATTTCTACAAGCAAAGCCATTTATTTTAGGCTGAAGCATTTGCAGCAAAATTTAAATAATTTATCTGGAATTTGTCAGATTGAATGTTTTAAGATATCTTTTGGCATCCTTTGGTAGAAGCTTTATAAAGTAAAAGCTTTGTTATCTTGGATTTCTCAACCAACTGTCTGCCATTAACTGCAAACAAGATGTATGGACTAAACATGGAGGCGGGCTCGAGAATCTGAGCCTATCTGAGAGAAGTATTTTAGCTTGTTACCGAAGTAAATCAGAACTTCAAGTCTACCCAGTGCTCTAAGGTCTTGGGACTGAAAAACACACACAAAAAGATTTTGTTGGGCCACAGCTGCAACTGAATGTTACTCATTACATTATAAACCAAAGAATCAGAAACCTCCCCAATCCTACCCTTCTCCACCCAAAAGAAAAGCCTGATTCCTGAAATGCTCATTAAAAAATGGAATCCTTTTGGTTAGGTTGGCATTGCTGTTGGAAAGAGGGTGAGTCAACCTAGGAGGACCAGCCCCAAACTTATGCTTGGCATTAACCTTTATTGGATTGATCTGTGCAGGGCCTGGCCAGCAGTTTGCTGAGGGAAAGAGGCACCACAGATGGGCATCAATGCTTCAAAGCCTGGAGGGAGAAAGGTGTGGGGGGCCAGAGCCCTGAGGGGCATTCTCTAGCATGGAGGCAATCTGCAGACCTGTTGCCACTGAACTCTGCAGAGGGCCAGCTCTTGTTTGCCTCTAAGCGATTTATGACCTATTTTAAAGTGCAATACAAAACTTTGTTCTTTAAGAATCTTAATGGGTGTTAGTGCATCTTATCCCAGGTTCCTGCATGTGTCCACGGGAATGTTTTGGGCATCTCTTGTCCTTGTCCAAGCTGAGGCAAGAGACGTGGTGTGTCTGCTTCTCCCAATGAGGGGACCCAGAAGGGCCCCTGCCAGAGCATATCGTGCTGCAAGGTCACAGGTGGCAGAAACTTCCGGCCTCCCTTTCAACAGCCCGCAGGGAACGTTTGCACCTCCAGCACGTTCGTGCTCAAAGTGGTCCACAGTAGCTATGCCCATGTGGAATCAGAAGCTCTTCCCACAGTGCTTTGTAATTCACCTTTTTATAACGCCGTGGGGAGTCCACTGAAAGATCCAAACCTTCCTGCTGTCTCTGTTCGGTAAGCAAAATGTTGAAGTTTTAGAAATTCCTTTCTTTTTAAAACTCTCGTTAGAAGTAAAATAGTCATTTTCAGAAGCAAGCGTTTGCTCTTGGGGATATATGATCGTGAAAATGTATCAAAGCATTTATTAATGATTTGCATTAGTTATACCAAGCTTAATAAATTTGCCCTTTTGAAAAATTAAAGTTGGAAAACTAACATGTTAAAGGAGCACAAATTATTTACACCATTGTTCTTGAGTTGAATGGCAACACAGATAATTTAGTTAAACATAGCTTTAACCGTGTGTGTGTGTGATAAGTTTGAGTCTCTGATTATAGTTGGCTGAATGTTTCCCCCCAAATAATTGGTTTTGAACATTAATAATAAGCTTCTGTCAAGAGCAGTTGCTATGACTTTTTTCGTATGCAATAAAGCCCTAATAGATTACACAATTAACTCTCTGCCATTGAAATAAATGAAATATTAATGGTTTTAGAGGAATCCAATTGGAAGTTAAAGCACATTAACTTCTTCCAGTTTATGACCATAGTACAGTAGTTTAAATGTATTTTTCAATATTTGAAATCTTTTTCTTGCAGTACATAGTAATGGAGAATTAAACGACACTGAAAGCTCTAGAGATGAGAGGAAGCTGACTAAATATGCAAGCCCCTGAGGAATGAAAAGAGAGGAGAGTCATTTGGGTAAGTCTCTGGTTAGACATCCCCTTAGCTCTGCTTGAGAAAGGGGTCACATCGCCTCTGTGGGGGTCGGGGGACACTGTTGCATTCACATCATCAATCTGAAATTGCACACTTCTTCTGAGCAGAGTGGTTTCAATTAAAATGGGAGGTTAAGAAAATCAGCAAAGACAATCAAGCAACATTTGTCCTTTTACATAACAGTGTTCTACAAAAATCTCAATTGATTTCACTAATTTAAATGTCACAAAACAATTAGCTTTGTTTTCTCATCTGTCTCTTCCAGAGTGTGGGTGAATCTTAATTTTATCTAATTATGTTTTTAGAGTGTTGATAGTTCAACTACACAATTAATGTTGTTATTACCACCTTTGTGGGTAAAAAATGTCATCTCCTGTCCATTTTTTTAGTTACATGTGAGTTGTGGAGTGGATGTGTAGGGTCATCGGGGGGGGGGGGGGGGGGGGTAGGAGGGCCTAAAGTTAGGTCCCCAAACTAGAGCAGCTTTGCCTCAGAAAGAGGACGTTTTACTCCACACTAAATGTCCGAGTCCTTTGCCTCACCAATTGACAAGAACATTAGTTCACCAGGAACTCAATCTGAAATAAGCTTCCAAATGGGAATTCTTAATGCACCTTTGGCTGAGGCTTTTAGGTGATTGGTTATAGTCTCCAAAGCTTTATTCACATCTTCTCAGGGACTCTCCTGGTCTTGGAAGCCATAATGGGCTGGAGAGTGAAACTTAGTTTTTACAAGGCGAAGGGAGTGGTAAATCTTTTTTATTCAAAGAAGAAGAAAAAGTAAAACAAAATCTCAGGTTGCACTTGTACCATTTAAATGGTAGTTTTCTCCAACTACAAGAAGATGTTTGGGGGGAAATGGGGGAAACCGAATATGAATTAGCTCTCAGAGCATTGGTATTATTTTTAGGAGACATAGCATTGTGGCCATGAAGGAAAATGTGGTTATTTTCAGGAGACGTGTACTGAAGCGTTAAAGTGTTATGATCTATGACAACTTATTTTCAGCATATATTGAAGATACACATACACACAGAGATAAAACAAATGTGGTAAATATTAGTAATAGTTAAATTTTGATACCAGGTATGTGGGCAGTCATGGAACCTGCAATTGAAGGTCTGTGTATCATTTGGAAATGTTTCTGGCTGCAAGTAAAAGAAAACGCAACTGACAGAGACTTCAAGAACATTTAATTACTTACTACATAAGAAGTCCTGAAGTCATCCCTTCAGGGGTGGCCGAGCAACTCAGTGATGCCAGCAAGATCCCAGCTGCCAGGCTGCCTTGTCACTGTCAGCCGATTGGTTTCTGAGACTGTCAGTGCATGACTGCAAGGCAGCTGCTGCAGCTCTAAGCATCATAGCCACAGTCTAAGGCCTCTTGCATTTGCCTCTTTTATCAGAACACAGAATCTCTCCCAGAAGCCCCCCCTGCACCCTCCACCCCCCAAAACTTCTGCTTACACTTCAGTAGCTAGAACAGTCAGAGACCAATCCTAGCTACAGGGAGTCTAGGAAATAGCATCACAGTGAATAACACGGTCCGTTGTGATTCATCCCCTTGGCTATGGATGCGCTGTCTCCCTGAACAAAGTTGATGTTCTCCTAACAAGAAAAAGGGAAAATGGCAGCTACTTTCCATTTGTTGAACAGATGCCCCTTTTCTCTAGAGGGGAAATGGCTCTTTTTTCTAGGGAACAGAAATGATTTTAGATGAAAGTAAAACTAAAACTCACTCTTCATCATGTTGCTGTTTAAGAGAAAGATGAATGGTATCTAAAAAAAGACTTTAGGTTTCTTGTCTTTCTGCTCACGGTCTTTTCAGCCCAGTGCAATAGAAACATTTTAACCATACATGAAAACTATCTTTTGTTTCACTTTCAAGTTTGGTAATAAATTTCAATGTACAGTCTACTTTTAAAGGTTGTTCTCCTTGTGAAGGACATTATACAGCAGAATAGAATACATACTGCCTTATTATATCACAAGCTGGAGTTGATCCAGTGTCCTCTATAGGCAAGGCCCTATAGTAGGTGGGCCACATGTTCTCTTGTTCATGCAGGAAAGATGTGTCTGCCTGTTATGAAAAGCCCCAATTCAGTCTGAATTATCAGGCTTAATCAGGAAAGAGAAAACTGAAAGCTTTCAGTAACTGCTCTAGTTTCTACTTTCTCCTCAACCTGCGTGAGGCCGATATGATAGGATACTCTTGACCTCTGGACTCTTCAATTGGAAGCCTATTTATTGACCATAGCGAGTAATAGTCCTAACTAGAGTTCCCTCCTGTCCCCTCCCCCATCCCTTCGTACAAAAGTAAGCTCTCTTTTTAGAAGGGATGGGCACGCTCACGGTAGATGTGTGGGAGTGAATTCCCAGACCAAAGATAGCCACCTAGCCATGACTGGGATCAATTGCCATGTGTCCTTGGAAGGCACAGAATTGTATGGCCTGGGCTCGGAAGGTCTTTTAGTGTCCAGGAGTCCCTCACCACTATAATGGCTTGTTTGATAATTTAGCATTTGATACTAATGGCTGGCATTGTGCTCAAGTATACCATAGCTGGCTCTCCCCTGTTTCTGGGTAACCTCTGGCGTGTGACTGTGACATTGACCACTACATGGAGGTTCTGCTGCAGGGCCTACCAGGCTTCCTGACTCAAGTGTCCTGTTGGATCTGCACCTGTAGCCTATGACGTGTCTGTCTCCCTTCAGTGGCCCCTTGGAGCTGTCCCGTCCCTGATGGAAACCATGTGACTCCTCTACCTCCAAACTTAGATTTAACCCTTAGGATAAATATTTCAAGTGATTTTCCCCTATCTTTTATATGAAATATTTCCTTTTAATTTAACTTTAATATAATAAGGAGACATCACTTTTTAAAAAGGGGGTAGATGTCCTGGAGAGGACAGAGAGGTGTGGTGAGGAGTTGACTTTTCTGGGAGCAGACAGGAGCCCATAGGAACAGGAAGGAAGGTAGATCACAGGTGTGGGCAGGTGTGGTGATGGGAATAAGGAAGTCCTCTTCCATTGCTTTTGTATTTTTTTTAAAAGATGTTTATTCATTTTTGAGAGAGAGAGAGAGAGAGAGAGAGAGCAAGTGAGCATGAGCAGAGGAGGAGAAGAATCTCCTTCAGATTGAGAAGGAGACAGAATCCAAAGCAGGCTCCTGGCTCCAAGCCGTCAGCACAGAGCCCAACACAGGGCTCAAACCCATGAACTGCTAGATCATGACCTGAGCCGAAGCCAGACGCTTAACCGACTGAGCCACCCAGGAGCCCCTGCTTTTGTATCTAATGGCATAGGAAACAAGGTCACCAGCACAGTAAGGGTGGGAAAGATTTCAGGAAAAAGGAGAAGTCAGGAGAGTGGGAAAGTAAATGCACAAGAGAAATGCCATACGAGGTGGGGCAGCTGGAGGAGCACTTATGGTTAGTGATTTGAATTCGAAGTGAGATCAGCCAGGCAGAGGTTGATCAGAGCGTCTACCACTGCCCAGACGCTATCTTCCGAATGGGCCAAATGGAAGACCTGGAAACATTCCAGAGAATTCCTAATGTGAGAGGTCAGCTCCTAAGAAGTTCTTGCTACCAGCTAGGGGCCAGTGGGGCTGGCCTGGGAACAGGCCACAGGGCTAGTGGTCTCTAAGATGCGAAGGACCAAGGTAGTAGTCTTCCAGCCTTAGGGTGGGTTGCTGGGTAGTGATTCTGTGTCAGGAGATGGTGTGTTCAACTTTAACGTCCTTCCTCAGTGCCTTATGCTGCCGTTGGGTTCCAGAGGACCTCTTAAGTGACCTTCCATAATTCCTCCAAGATTGGCTTATGGGGTGACTGTATAGCACCCAGCCCCATCTCACATGAAACTCATCATAGTGGGTTATAACTCATTGTCTAAAGTCTGTTAGCCCTAAATAACAGAAGAGTTAAGAACTCGTCTAACTTTTGACCACTTTATCCCCAGTGCCTGGCAAAACACCTGAAAGATAGTAGATGCTCATTAAATTTTGAATGCATGAATACATAAAAGAGGGTGGGTAGGCAAGCAGGCAGGCAGGATTAGACATGGAATCCCTGCTGCTATACCAGGGATATTCTGGGGGAGGGTGGCAAAGATGGATCTGAACTCGTGTTAGCATCTATAGAAAATAATGCAACGCGGGGCACCTGAGTGGCTCAGTTAAGCTTCGGACTTCACCTCAGGTCATGATCTCACCATTCAGAGTTCAAGTTCCACATTGGGCTCTGTGCTGACAGTTCAGAACCTGGAGTCTGCTTCAGATTCTGTGTCCCCCTGTCTCTCTGCTCCTTCCCTGCTGGCTCTGTCTGTCTCTCTCAAAAATAAACATTAAAAAAGAAAGAAAGAAAATATAGCAATGCAAGCAGGGAGAGAGTAGTGGGAGCAGATGAACAGGGCTTTCAACAGAGCTGCTAAAACAAAGAAGACACACTGGGGGTTGCAGGAGGAGACCAGGAAGCCTGGGCTGTCGGTGGCTGCCATAGATGGGGATGAGGTGCCAATTTAGTGAGAATGTCAGAAAGGCAAGAATGAGGAAGGGTGGTCAGGAAAGAAGAGGAGAGGATTCCTGTGTTAACAGCTGAGGCAGGCTCTGGCTCACAGCTCTGCAGGGATAGGGTCCCTGCTGCTGGGAATCCACAGAGGGGCACAGCTGATGACCCACCTCCCCTCCCTGTTCTTTCTGGGAAAGAGGGAACCTCCCTTTGGACTTGCTTCAGCCTCCCTACTTCCCACTCTAACTTTTGCACTTTGCAACCTCTGCATTTTCTTATTTGCAGCCATGCTTTCTCTTTCCTCCTGGCTTTTGTGCCCATGATTCTCCCAACTTAGAAAGCTATCTCTACCCTCGAACCTCCTTATGAGTTCAACTCCCTCTTGGTACTCAGATTTTGCTCAAGGGTGACATCCACTGTATGCTGCTGTTCTGGCTTCCCAGCTTGAGTTGCTGTTGTTTCCATATTACTCCATTACACTCCAGTTTACTTCCTTTAAAGCATGGATTGCAGTGTAACCCCTTGCTCCTTTCTCTGCCTCTATCGCTGGACTAGAGAAACGGGATATGGTTGAACATTTCCCTAGTGGTCACTCAGGGGAATGAAGACTGCTTTGAATCAAAGAAAAACAGAGAGGGAGGCAAACTGTAAGAGACTCTTAAATACAGTGAACAAACAGATTGCTGGAGGAGAGGTGGGTGGGGAGATGGGTTAAATGGGTGATGGGCATTAAGTAAGACACTTTTCATATGAGCACTAGGTGTCATATGTAACAGATAAATCACAGGGTTCTACTCCTGAAGCCAAGACTACACTGTATGTTAACTAACTTGAATAATAAAAAAAAAGAAACAGACTGTAAACTATAAAAAGCACACTGATGGTTCCCAGAGGGGAGGAAGGTGGAGGGATGGGGGAGGGGGGTAAGGGATGGGGATTAAAGTATGCACTTACCATAATGAAAAATAAAATAATTAAAAACAAAACAAAACAAAACAAAAACAAGATAGAAGCCCTGAGAATCCCCTAACGTGTTTAATAAAACCACGTGCTTCTCTGTTGCCTGTATTTTTAGTTAGCAAATTCACATCAAGCAGGATTTTACTCGCTCTGAGTTAACTGCCATATTTTCTTTAAAGAAATATATACACATATATTTTACTACTTAATAACATTTATCACTTGGATACATGTGTTTTAGGAGCAACTTTGATCTACCTCTTGAGTCTAAGATTTTTGATTTATGTAAGCTGTGCCTTATCGATATGAGTAAGATCACTCAAATTGAAACTGATGTGTTTTGAATGGTTAAGAGAACTGTAATAGACAATTAGAATGTCTCAAAATATCTGATATAAAGTCCCTGTAGATTTTGTTAAAAAGTGTTTTGAATTACCAGCTATAGTACATAGAGAGGAAAGTGCATAAAACACATATGTATGAGGAATGCTTATAATAAATAATTATAAAGCGAATCCATGAAGCCACCCCCTCATATGTATATATATATATATATATATATATATATTTTTTTTTTTTTTTTTTTTTTTTTTTTTTTTAATTTATTTTTGGGACAGAGAGAGACAGAGCATGAACGGGGGAGGGGCAGAGAGAGAGGGAGACACAGAATCGGAAACAGGCTCCAGGCTCCGAGCCATCAGCCCAGAGCCTGACGCGGGGCTCGAACTCACAGACCGCGAGATCGTGACCTGGCTGAAGTCGGACGCTTAACCGACTGCGCCACCCAGGCGCCCCTCCACCCCCTCATATAAAGAAGAGAAAACCATAAGAAGTAGCCAGCACCTAAGAAGTCCCTCAGGGAGCCCTTCCCAATCACACTCCCTCCTCCCCAATGAGAAGGAGCCAGGAGCCTCACTTTTCCTTGCTTTTCTGTGTGGTTCTACCACTGGTGTAGGCATCCCTAAATGATATGGTTGAGTTTAGTTCAAATTGAATTTGAATGTTGGAGAAATGCAATCCTACCATATATACTCTATTGTGTCTTCAGTTCAGCATTATTTTTGTAATAACCATGTTGTTCAATTAGCTCTGGGGTTGGTGACTTTCATTGCTGTTTTGTATTTCACTGTATAATAAACCACAAGTTATTTCTCCAAACAGCCAAATTTTGGCTTTATGAAGCCTTTTGACTGTATTTTCATTTTTCTAGCTCATTAATTACTGTTCTTACCTTTAGTATTACTTTTCATCTATTTTCTTTGGGTTTAATTTGCTGTTCCTTTCCTAACTTCTTAATATAGATAACTTAGCTCATTAAACTCAGCCTTTCTTTTCTAATATCTGTATTTAAGAGTATAAATTTCTCTTTAAGCAGTATTTTAGCTGCATCTAAAAAATTATGGTATGCTTTGTTTAAAAATATTTCATAATGTCTTTTGAGATTGCTGGTTTGACCAGTAGATTATTTATAAACATATTTTAAAATTTACAAACATATGAGGAATTTCTGATTTTTTTCTTACTGAGCTTTAGCTTAATTGCCTTGAGGTCAGAGAATATCCTCTGTGCGGTTCAATACTTTGAAAGTAAGATTTGCCATATGATCCTTTACCTAGCCAGTTCCTACAAATGTTTCATGTGCTTAAAAAAGTATGTGTATTTTGATATTGATGGGTACAGTGTCTTTTATGTAATCTTTAGGTAGAATACATGTACACACATACTATCTATGTATCGATTGATCTATCTCATGGATTGACCCTTTGTTCTTATGAAATAGATCCTGTTTTACTTTAAGTAATGCTCTTTTGTTTTTCTTTAAACTCTATTTTGTCTGATAGTAGTTTAGTGACAGGAATTCTTTTTGGTTAGTGTTGGCATAGTATATCCTTATCCATCCTTTTAAAACATTTTTTTAATGTTTATTTTTTATTTTTTTTGAGAGAGACAAAACTCTTTTTAAGGTTTTAAAATATATTCTGTCCAGCTTTTAAGGTATAACTACATTGCATTTTAAAAATATTATAGCTGTACTGCATTAAGTGAGCGGGGGAGGGGCAGAGAGAGAGGGAGACACAGAATCCAAAGCAGGTGCCAGGCTCTGAGCTCTCAGCACAGAGCCCAACAGGGAGCTCGAACTCACAAACTCGTGATCTGAGCTGAAGTTGGACACTTAACTAACTGATCCACCCAAACACCCTTTTAATCTTTATCCTTTAACTAGAATATTTAATTCATTTATATTTAATGATAACTAATTTTATATTTAGGTTAAACAAACCATGATGTTTTGTGTTTTCTATTTGTCTGGCTCATTATGGCTTTCTCTTCTTTTTCATCTTCTATTCTTACCATTAAAAAAGTGTTTATTTTGAGATAGAGCACACGCATGCATGTGCACGTGAGCAGGGGAGGGGCAGAGAGAGGGAGAGAGAGAGACAGAATGAATGAATTCCTGGCAGGTTCCATGCTGTCAGTGCAGAGCCTGACACCAGGCTTGATCCCACTACTGTGAGATCGTGACCTGATCCGAAATCAAGACTTGGATCCTTGATCAACTGAACCACCCAGGAGTCCCCTGTTTTTACCACTTTTTCCCTCAATTTGTCTTTCTGTGTTGTATTGTAGATTTCTCTTCACAGATATCTATAGTCAACTGATTTTTCTTTAGTTATAATGTGCTATATAGAACCTATCAATTGCATTTTTAATTTCTATTGTTACATTTTTCTGGTTCTAGAATTTCTATGTAGTTCTTTTTCAAACTGGCTATGTCACTTTTTATAGTTTCCAATTCCCTGTTCAGATTTTCAGACCTGGGATTTATTTCTTTAAATATAATAATCATTATTTTTTTTACAGCCTATGTCTGATAAGTTAAATGTCTGAAGTCTCAATAGGTCTGTTTCTATGGTCTGTCTATTCTATTTATGTAGATCTTGTTCATGGTGCTTCATTTCCTTGTATGACTGGTTATATTTGATTATGCACTGGGCATTGTATTTAAAAATTATCGTAGGAGTATTTTGAAGCCTAAGGTGATAGTATCTTTCTTTAGAGAGTATTTTAATTGGCTTTTACCTGATACATGGTGGGCACTAGCCATTTGGGCCAGTTTAACCCAAGATCAAGGCTTGTGATTTCCTGGACCATCCAGATAAGGTAAGGCCTGTGCTACAAGTCCAGGAATGAGCTGGTTTTCTTGTAGTTTACCCTTTCTTACCTTTAGGGTAGAGTTATATGGGATCTCAGTTTAAAGCAGAAATTATTTTGTCTTTGTCTCATCTTTGGTGGGCATGGGTTTCTATAACCTGACCTTCTGATATCACCCAAACTGCACTTGCATTTTATAGCATTCTTTTGAATAAGCAGATACCTTAGGGTGACCTGGGCTTCCTTCTTGAGGCTCTCATCTTCTCAGAAGAGTTTATCTGATATTTTCTCATGGGGTTCTTGGCTCTTTTTAAGGTTTTAAAAATAATCTGTCCAGCTTTTTAAGGTATAACTACATTGCATTCTAAAAGTACATTATAGCTGTACTGCATAAAAGTATAATTTTGATATTCTGATTTTACATCCTGCATGTTACATGTCCTTTAGGAGAAATGCATCTTTCTGGATTTTAAGTTTGTTCCATCTTTTAGGTTCAATAATTAAGACATGATTTGCTTCATTGCCTTGCAAGGAGACCAAATGTGGCACTTTGCCATTTCTGTGTTCCTGATAGAATTATATGGACATAATCTTCTTCTAATAGTATTGTTTGACTTAGTGGTGGCTAGCTCTCTATTAATATTTGGGGTCTTAATTGGTGATTAGATCAACAGGAAACCAAGAAACAAAGGTAATACTTTCAACTATGATGTATAATGATGAGGTAAGTTATGATCTCACTAGCTTTTTTGGTTTATTTGGTGAAATAAAATACAGATATCAACTTAAGAGAAAGAGAGCATAACTTTTAAAAACTAGAAGAAGAGTTATACATGTTTGTATAGTCTCTGATATTATGTTTAAAATATTTTATTGGAGTTCTTAGATTCTTGCCCATCACAGATTTTTAATATCAAACTCCTGGAAAACAAGCTTTCTTTTTAACACTCTGGTACTACCTATGTATAATATACTTGTGTTACTATTTTTTTTTTTTTTTATTAAAGGCAGTGTCCATGTGTAAAAAGTATCTTTCATACCTAGTAATCTGTCTAAATTAGGACTTAATATCTGGAGACTTAGTCATTCAAATGTAGATTTACTTTTAATTTTGGGCCCTAATAGCTCTTTAACCCTCCTTTACCAAGGAAGAATGTAGGATTTTTAAAGTTTTTCCTATTCTTTTGATTACTAGTGGACATGAGTATTTCCATTCTGGCTGGGAGGCTTGGAAAGGCATTCTCTGAAGCCATGCTGTTGGAAAAGTTAATTTATTTCAAGTTGGTCCTTTGGCCATTTTGATAACTTCAGTCACAAATTAAAGTATGATGTATAAATAGAAAAACTTTATGTTCTTTTTTTTAAGTGTTCTTTGATGTATCTAGTATCTTGCTTTTCATATAATTCTTCTCTCAAAGTATGTTTTCATTTACTTATAAAGCTCAGTTTTTGTTTTGTTTTGTTTTTTGTTTTGTTTTGTTTTCCTTTGGTTGCAAAGGCTTTGCCTTTAGTGAGCATATCAGCCTGCTCTTTGCCTCCTACTCAAACCCTTGATTACTGATGAAAACAATAACTCTGGTTGGCCCAGAGATTTGGCCAAATGTAGTTACTCTGCATTAAATGATGAGGTAGCCCCGACCTGTCTCTTAAAACCAAGTTGCTCACACCTTGCTCTTCACTCAGAATGCCTCTTTTATGGCCTGCTGTGTCGTCCTGATGTTTGTGCTCTCCTACAGAAGGGAGAAGGAGCAAGTCTGGCCTGGCCAGCTCACTGTGCATGCTGTGCAGTAAGAGTGAGTGTCAGAGACGAGCCCTGAATACCCTTCAGTGAGTCGTCTCCGTATGGCCCCGCTGACTGGTTTTGGATCTGGCTAATCTTTAGTCAGTGTTCTTCTTACCCCTAATTTGTGAGTCAGAGCCTAAATCCCACAGACATGAAGGCAATAGAACAGCAGAGTCTTTGTCTGCAGGGTACAAATTAGCATCAGATCTGGTGCTAATGGAGATGGGAAGAAGAAAATCAGTAGAAACAACACATAACACTTGGCTTCAAACCTACATTGAACTTTCTCCCAAAGATCTTTTTTTTTTTAATTTTTTTTAACGTTTTTTATTTATTTTTGAGACAGGGAAAGACAGAGCATGAACAGGAGAGGGTCAGAGAGAGGGAGATACAGAATCCGAAACAGGCTCCAGGCTCTGAGCTGTCAGCACAGAGCCCGACGCAGGGCTCGAACTCATAGACGGCGAGATCATGACCTGAGCCGAAGTCGGACGCTTAACCGACAGAGCCACCCAGGAGCCCCCCTCCCCAAGATCTTTATGTTCATTGTAGATGTACTTGAACTGTCAGATAAATAACTGTGGAGTGTATCACAATGGGCTGATTCCAAACTCCCTTTACCACCCTTCTGTAGGTGGCCTGCTATGTGGCTGTGATACCCATGGTGGCCTTGGCCACCTGGCCAGGACAGCACTGACCATCACCATTCAGACGGCCTGGATTGTGAGCCTCACAGGTGACAACAGAGGCCACCTGGCTGGTGAGCTGGGTCACCCTGGGCATCACGGTCCTCTAATCAGTTGAGAAATAGACCTGGCTTAGTGAACAGAATTGATGAGTCAGTTAGGGCTCTGAGAGGGGCAGTAAGTAGCCCTTAACAGAAATGTATCTAGAGACAAACAGACCTAGATTTGAGTCCAGGTAAAACCAACTATGACTCTTACCAGCTGCATTTACTTAGCTTCTCCAGACTCTACTTTCCTCATGTGTAGAATGGGAGAAATAGACCTGATGCCCACATCCCCTGCCTGCTCGGTTTGGAGAAGAATTCTGTGAGATAAAGGATTTGTAAGGCACTTAGTAGTATATCTGCGCACCGGAAGAAATGGATAACATTGTTATTACTAAAAAGATATATAAACTATACTTTCAGGAAGGAGAGAAGCCCCTCAGAATACATAACAGAAGTTCCATGGCAATTTTAGACATGGAAAATAAGTGAATTAAAATTTTTCTTAATTCTGGCCAGTGATAAGCTTCTACTCCCGCCCCCAGAAAAATTCATCCCCAAATCTGACTGTTGATTATCACTTATCACTGACAGTGAGAGGTAGAATTTTTTTCAACAATGGAGCTAAATGGAAGAATCTGGCATCATCTTTGTTTTTTCTTCCGTTTATAAAACTTGGATCATTCACATTGTGATATATTCAAATTGCCAACTTAAAGCTGGAGATCTTGTCCAACCCTCTATTTGTGTGATTGGTACGCTCTGCTAAAAAATGTTTGGAATTGGTAGCCAAGATAAAGGAAGCTCTCATGGAGAAGTCTATTAAAATATACTCCTTACAAAGAGTAGAAGCCCCTTAAATCATGTCTTCGTGGATGTACTGCGGCTTCAATAACACCACCCAAAACACAACGGCTATGTGGATAAAAGCCAGGTGACATGGTGTTGAAATTGCCCTCTGTCTCTGGGGAAGAGAAAATCTTCCTAGCCTCTGTTAATTAATTTCAAAGAAATCTAAAGTAAAACGCAGATTGCGGCTCGAGGTTCACTATGATTTTTTAAGCAATCCCGCGAATATGTTCTTCAGTGGTGGTGGAAGAGTTAAGAGAGTAAGTTTTGGAGTCAGACTGCCTGGGTTTGACTCTGAGCTCCCCCACTCACCTTCTCTGTGATCCTGAGCAAATAAGCTCACGTCTTTGCACCCCTACTTCCTAATTTGTGGACGGCAGCTATTGTCGACCTCTTAGGGTTGTTGTGAGGGTTACGCGAGCCGGATGTCTGGAGAAGGCTTAGAACTAGGCACCTGGCGCTGAGAAGCTTTGGTCATTCTGTCCTTCATCCTCCTCTCCTCGTTAGCATGTTGTCGTAATAACATTACGACTAGTTAATATTGTTGGGGTTAAGATGGCAGGATGTGATAGAAAAGAGAAGACAGGAGACAGGAGTTGGAATAATTAGCTCTGAGTAACCTTGTCCTCAGCTTATTCATCTATTAACTGTTCAAATTCAATAGGACTGATCTTGAAGGTTTTGATTTTTTTCAGGTTGAAAATCCTATGATTAAAAAAAAAAAAAAAAAAAGAAAATCCCATGGTGAATTCATTGTTAGACTGAAAGGGATCTTTTCTGTTTTGACCGCAGTTCACCCAGGGCAAGGTTGACATATCTAGCAAATGCACGACGTTACGTTCACCAGGAGGAACGACTCTGCCACTGAGTCACAATGTTCCTTTCCCCTCACTTACAGGGATGAATGCAGTGGTCTGGTGGCTGGACCAGATCATCAATATATTTGTTCTCCTGTCCGTGGGCCAGGTGATGACATGGGCATCTCATGTGATCAATTGAGGTTTCATTCTTGGATGGAACTTGCTTTCACTTCTTGTGGAGTTTCTATTTCGGTCCAGGATTTATCACCTAGTTCCCCATTTGGTTGTAAAAACCCAGCGACAAGCAGAGGGGTGCTTCCAAAAAAGGCAACAGGAAGCTGTGAATATTCAAGGTAATATAAACTCAGAGACAGCTCTCGTTCTTTTTTTCTCCTTTATGTCAGTGTTTCGTTTCTTCTTTCCAGAGCTTATGTCTGATTATAATCTCCACATTCTGTCTGCAAATGTGTCTAGAAACAGTGAAAAAATGAGAAGGTTCCAACTGTGCCATTGGTCATATAGTTCATATGGCTGATTTCATTGGTGGGGCAGGTGGGGCTGTCAGGTGCAGTTACACAGGTTTTACACTGCCCAATTCCAGGAACTGTTTTTAGAGAGACTCCAATGTGAGTAGCACTCCCATGGGACTGTGGGGTATTCAACCTGCACAACCTGTTTCATGGTCCTGGGGGCAAATTACTTCTCCCTTTCTCACTCATAATCTTCCTTAAAGATGCTAAGTTTGAAAGACAACCATCTCAGTGAGTATGGACTGGTCTTTGGGTCAAAAGAATATAATGAATCAACCACCTCTGCTATCAGCAGTGTTTTTTCAATCAGAGGTTCCCTAACATTAGGGTGAGGATGCAAGGAAGGAGACCTGCCAATAAATATGACCTCAAGATAAGAACTCTCCTGCCTGCTGACAGTGTTACCCGTTTGCCTGTCATAACACCAGGCCTTACTTCTGACATCAGTTTCTTTTTCTGCGCTTCTTTTTCTGCACCTTTTCTCTCAAGTTGTTTTGCAATTGAAGCCCACCAGATCTCACTGTCTGAATAAAATATATGTATTTATAGAGGTATATACACAAATAGATAAATAGTACGGCATCTTTCCATCTGTCACTTTTAGCTGTGTAACCATGCAGAGTCATTCTACTCAGACTCCCTGTCTCACTATCTGTACAGTAAGGATAACAATAGCAGAACTGATTGCAGGAATGCTGTGACAGAAAGATTGCCTATGCAAAGCCCCGTTTTGCTCCCTAGCATCTAGTAAAACAAGTTGATAGCTGTTTTTCATCATTGTTATTATTATTATTAGTTTTTTTTTTCAAAGCTGCTCTGGCAATAATTTCTTTTCTATAACCAAGAGCTTCCCCCTCCCCATAGTTCTTGGGCTAGAATGGATTGGCCTGACCCTCTCTCCTTCCTTCACAGACCTATTTGACTTCTGTTGTGTTTCTTTCCTTTTCTTTCCTTTCCTTTTCTTTTTTTTCTTTTCTTTTTTTTTTTTTTTTTCAGAGCTTGTCTTAATTTGTGCTAAACACCTCTCAGGATAATGTCTTTTCAATCTGCTTATAGTCATTGCCTGTTCCATCCTGGAAGACTGAAAGCTGTTATCATTTGCTTTTTCTAAGTATTTGTTTCTTCAGAAAAATAACCAAAGAAAATATCCATCGCTGTTTTTAAGAGTTTATTACCATGTTTCAAGCATGTGAAAATGTGTCTTTCATGCTTTGCTATAATTTCTCTCCTGTCAGTGGCTACCTTCCTGACTTCACTGTGTGTCTTGATTTGGGTTCTTTCAAAAGCAATTATTGAGAGGAGGAACTCAGGGTGGAAAGTAATCTTTTTGGAAGGTGACCCTAGGAAGCATGGAGGGGGGATGGGAAATGAGACAGGGAAGGGAAGAGAGCTGATAAAGAATGTGTTGATGGACAGGTTACTGCCACTGGGGCTCAGTCTTGTTTGGGTCCTGGGACACACTGTGTAGGATTTACCTCAGGATTGTCCCACCAAGGGCCAGGGAAACTGGTGTGTTTCTCCAAGTGGTGTCATTTATTAGTGGAGGGTTGTTCCCAGAGGTATGATATCTGGGCACCTACAGCCTGCCCTTGTGTTCCTGAGGCTGGAGAGAGACTCTCCACTAGAAAGACATGAGTGCTTGGGATAGGAAGCCATTGTTGCACATAGGAACTGCCCAACAAGGAAGCGGATGTGGTTCCTCGGACGGGCTGAGGGCATTTGGGCAGGGCACCGATGTAAAGCTTATTGGATTTTATTTTGGGTAAAAAAGACTCTTGGGAAATCACTGATGGATTCATCAACAAGCCCAAAACTTTGGGAACACTGAAGGACCACGAGTCTACCCCTGCAGGACAACAGGCCTCAACTACCGGCTTTCCTCTCTGCCTCCAAAACTGCTGTGCATGTGCCAGGAGGGATGGGACGCATACTGCAGGCGGACTGTCTTCTTGGCTGGCTTGGGCTTGGACTTCCTCCACATGACGGTGCTGGGATTCAACTGCATCACCACCGGCTATGTCTACACCCAAGGGATTGGAGACTCCCTGCTTAGCATCCTCAGGGCCCTTTCAGCTTTATCCGGCCTGCCGGGCACAATGCTCTTCAGCAGGTTCAGGGGCACTATGGCTTGATCAGCACAGGAATCACATCCAGCTGGCCCCAGGTAGGCTGTCTGACACTGCGTCTTCTTTGTCTTTGCTACCGGAAGTCCTTTAGGTCTGACTGTTTTCTCACTTGCACTAAGCCAGAATTCTTCTTCCAACCACGAGTTGCTAAAAGAGGATGAGGTACATGTTTATTTCTTTGGAAGAAACATGAACCAGCCTATCCTTCTGGACTGCTCCTCCATCCGTTGAACCAAAAGCACATTTCTGTTTGACGGCAGGCAGGACCTGGAGCTCCGAGTCTTATGTCTCCACCATGTCGTTACTCTAGGGTATGATCCTGGCAAGAATCGGTGAGTATGGGTCATGTGTGACATGGGATTCTGCAGACTGTGATGATGTTGAGGAATCTTAGAGGCATTTGATGGTTTCACCACTGTGCACTGTAAGTCTTTATCATTCATGCACCTAGAACATGTTACATGGAAAGAGCTGTCCTAGACACTGGGGATACTAGAGTGGTTTCATCAGACAAAGTCTTAGCCCCACGGAGCATACACTCTGGATGGGAGGCCATTGAGTAAATACTTAACTACAGTCAACAATATGAAGTGATCAGAGCTATGTTGGGGGGAGGGCAGAAGATTGAGGACATGTGGGAGGGACACCAAACCTGGTCTTTGGAGTTAGAGAAGCCTTCCTAGAGGGAGGCACAATTGAGAGATCCCTGAAGAACAAGCTGGACAGGTGACATGGAGAAGAAAGAGTGCTCTAGACCAGACAGGCAGTTGCACAGTTGTACAAAGGCTTTTTGAAATGTGAAGACATGGAAATTTGGGGAAGTGAAAGTAGCTATTTCCTAGCTGTCAAGCACATAAATGCTCCAGATGGCATCTACATGAAAGGAGGATTTTGATCTGGATCCTTCTCCATGGAGCTGGGGTGGAGGGACAGGAAAGAGGGCAGCTTGGTGGAGTTCAAACCTTCCTTAGCTGCCTAGGGGAATGGAGGGGAATCCTTTCCCAGGACAAGGTGCCTAACTTTGAGGCTCTACAAGCTTGCCTGCTCTAAGAAGCTGGTCTTGGAACTTTGCCACCAACCACATGCTGTTCATATGTGGCAGTGAGAACTTACCTAATTTGGTAAGGGTGTTTAGATTAAAAAAAAATTTTTTTTAATGTTTATTCATTTTTGAGAGACAGAGAGAGACAGACCATGAGTGGGGAAGAGGCAGAGAGGGAGACACAGAATTCAAAGCAGGGTCCAGGGTCTGAGCTGTCAGCACAGAGCCCGATGTGGGGCTCTAACTCATGAACTGCGAGATCGTGACCTGGGCCAAAGTTGGGCGCTCAACCGACTAAGCTTCCCAGGCGCCCCTAAATTTTTATTAAAGTTTGATCTGTTGATGCATGGTGACTCCATCAGTGACACGTTGGGATCAGCAGTGATGGCAATGGAAACAGCTTAACAGCATAAGGTGTTTAGACCCAGCGATTAGACCTGCAGATTCCCAGCCTGGGCAGAATCTGGGCCTTGCTCTTAGACATGGGATCTTAGACATTTGGTTTCCACCCAAACCTTGTTCTATCCCCCAAATCCAGAGTCATCACCTTCAAAGCCCCTCCCTGAGGTTGCAGCCCAGAAACAGTGGATTCCTCAAGCAGGTCAGAAATGCAAGGAGTGGAACGTGTGGTAGTGGGTGGTGGAAAGTGTGGATCGAAAACCAAATCTATCTTCATTCATTCAACAAACCTCATCTGCTAACTCTAGGTCCTAGGTTTCGGGAAGGTCCCTGACCTCTAGGGACTCAGAGCTTTACCTTCTCACCTCTGGAGCCATAGTGGACTGAGAGCATGGGGCTGGGGGATATTTTCATTATTTTTGCCAGGGAGACCCAGAAACCCTTGGTCCACAGAAGCTTTGGAACATTGGGAGAGGGGAAATGAGGTTTTTGTAGATCAGATTCAAGAGATTATAGAACCATGGGCTAGCCTGGAAACCTCATTCCTCTGATGTAAAATATGTGTGTGAGAAAGAAATTGTGTTCCTAATTCTAAATGACTGATTAGAAACCTGTTCATTCATCTGGAGTTTACCTAACCTCTAAAATATTTTAAAGGGGACAGTGCCTGAGCAGCTCAGTCAAGTTAACTGTCTGACTTTGGCTCAGGTCATGATCTCACGGTTCGCGGGTTCAAGCCCATGTTAGGCTCTGTGCTGATAGCTCAGAGCCTGGAGCCTGCTTCAGATTCTGTGTCTCCCTCTCTCTCTGCCCCTCCCCTCCTCACACTGTCTCTCTCTGTCTCAAAAATAAACATTAAAATTTTTTTTAAAAAAGATATTTTAAGTGAAGTACCTGACAAGTAGATTATTTTTTTTAGTAGGGCATTTGGCTTGCACTTTTAGCCTTTAATTGCATGAACTACTGAAAGCAGATTGGCCATTTAAGATTTAGGCAATTCACATTGTGAAAATAAACTAGTTCGAAGGGGGGGGGGTGGAGTGAAGTCCACTTGACTCTTCCTGAATCAAAGGAAATGATCACATTTGGAGAATGTGAAATATAATCAGAAATGACTGTAATCTAGAGAGGCAGCATGACAGAAGCTTCCGGCTTTTCTCTACTGCAATAGTGGTTCTTTTTTTTTTAATTTTTTAATGTTTATTTTCGAGAGAGAGAGACAGAGTGTGAGTGGGGGAGGAGCAGAGAGAGAGAGAGAGACACACACACAGAATCTGAAGCAGGCTCCGCTCTGAGCTGTCAGCAAAGAGGCCAACGTGGGGCTTGAACTCACGAACCGTGAGATCGTGACTTGATCTGAAGTCAGATACCCAACCAACAGAGCCACCCAGGCACCCTCACAATAGCAGTTCTTCTTTGCTAGCCCTTGATGAGGATTCCAGAGGCACAGAACGCTCTTGACACTCATGAAGGAGACAGCTCAGGACTTGAAGCCAGCCTGCCTGATGATGTTGGAAGTCGCCTACGTTCCCTGTGTCACCATTTCCTTCTCCGTCAGATGGGGTGGTAATGAGAGTGCCTACCTGTCAGGGAAGTGACAAGCAGAGGAGCTACTTATTAGAATGAATATGAGGTCTCATCTTCAGTCGTCATCATTACTCTATTTTGGCTGTAATTCTGGTGCTTTCACAAGCGTTGCTGTGTAAGGGTGGGTGTGGTCTGGGCTGTGAGACGGAACCACGATGCTGAGTGAAATGGATGCTGTGTGGTTCCTGCACACTCACTGCCCACACAGGTGCCCTTGACATTTATTCCTAGCAGAATCACAAATGACCTTGGGGTTGTGTGCTGTTGAAACTGCACACGTGAAAAGCACCAGTGCCCAAAAGTATATCTTGCTTGTGTGTGGGTTGGCATGGTCAGAATGGTCAGGTCTCTGTGGTGACTGGTTCTCTCACCAGGATGGGTGGCCTGTGGCCTGCCTTGGCATTCGACTGGGTATCCCCAGGCCAGGTTCATCCGAGGCATTTGTTCAGTAAATACTTGTTTCCATTCTGATGGAAACTAAGTTACAGAACTCTGGCTACAAGAAGACTGGGCACATTGCCCAAAAGTCACTTTGCTTTTTAAAATCTAGGAACTGTAACTCTTTATGCCTTCACTGTAGAAATAATTCTGTCAGTGCATAATTAGCTCTCACTTCTGTGGGCGCTTCCCATTGTACCACCGGGGCATTTTACAAATGCTTTCTACCTCTGTAAGCACTGCTTGCTAAGGGCTGGGGCTGGGGATTTGACTGGTAAGTTCTAGGTCAGAGTCTAGGGCAGGGCAAGGCCTTTGGCGGTCCACACCCCCAGAGACTGAGAGGCCATGCTGGGTGGTCAGTGTATCCCTGAGGCTGGGGGGCTGGCCACAGCCAGGTGGGGGCCACAGCAGGATGGCAAGGGCAGTGCAGGAGGACAGAAGGTCTGGCCAGGGCTTTGCAAAGGCAGGTACTGAAGGACACAAGCATATTCAATCCAAATAATTCTTGAGTTCAGAGCTAAGTCCAGGAATCAGGGCAGGGCAACCAGGAGGCCTCTATAGAGTCAAGGCTGGATCTCTGGGAGAATCTAGAAGGCCAGCTGACTGGAAGACCTACCAGACAGACAGCAGCTGTGACAGTGCCCGTGCAGGCAGGGGTGAGAACCCCTAGCGTCGTCACTCACAGACAGCAGTGGTTAAAAGTGTGGTTGAAAGTGGGGGTACAAGGAGAGTGGAGGCTAATCCTTGCTGTGCTAAACCAGGAGCAATGAGGGAAAGTCTGGAATTGGAACTAGATTGGAAGGTGAAGACGTTGCTCTCTGTCCTAACCATTTTTGGAATGGAGGCATCAGTAAATACACCCCACATGAAATTATATTGCGAGGTAGTGATGACGTGGTGATGGTGATTTAAAAAAATACTTACAACACCACAAATTATGACAGTAACATGCAGAAATGGCCAGGCATGATGCTACACACTTCACAACACCGTTTCATATAATCCTCCAGTGAGATAGTGCTCTAAACGTTCCCATTTCACAGATGAGGAAATAGAGCCACAGAAAGCTTCATTTATCCACAAGACAATACCATTCAGTGTCAGAGCTGAAATTCTCTCCGCGGTCTCTGATACCTGTTTACACTTACTCTCCCCCAACACTGCGTCCCTGTGGGTCTCTGGTCCTTTGACCTCACTGTGACCCAGCTTCTGCAGGAGAACATTCCAGAAGCAGAGCGAGGGGCTGTGAATGGTGGGCAGTGCTCCCTGAACTACCTCACGGACCCCATTCACTTTGTCCCTGTCGTATTGGTCCCACGGCCTCAGCAGTTTGGCGCACTGGGGTTGCTATTTGTAACCATGGGGCACGTGCTGTACTTTTTTTTTTATGCGAGGAAGTATAATGTTACAAATGGCTATTCTCAGAAGACAGCGAAGAAGGGCACTTCAGTCTGACAGGTAGGCAGCACCTCTGAGTGCTCAGAGCTCTGGTAACCCTGGCCCCGTCTCATTCTGAGCGTTTGCAGTGATGTCCCTGCCTTGCAGCCGGGGACCTGCCTTGTTCTACTGCCCCATCAGAGAGCACCCGCATCAAATGCACCTTTGCAGCGATGGGGAGTTGGAAATGGGTCTGACTCACCACATGCCTGTTAACTGAACAGAGATTCCACTCCAGACAGCTGGGAGGGGCTTGTTTTACTTTTGCCAACAGAGTAACTCAGTGTTCCCAGGTTTTTATTGTTCTTTGGGTTCTAAAATTAGTCAAAGTCTTTTGGACAATCCTAAAACTAGAAAGAGTGGAGCATGTTTGGTCTCAATTCCTTGGATATGGGGTTTTATTTTAAAAATTTTTTTAAATGTTTGTTTATTTTTGAGACAGAGACGGAGCATGAATGGGGGAGGAGCAGAGACAGGGAGACAGAATCTGAAGCATGCTCCAGGCTCCGAGCTGTCTGCACAGAGCCAGATGCAGGGCTTGAACCCATGAACTGTGAGATCATGACCTGAGCTGAAGTCAGACACTTAACTGAGTGAGCTACCCAGGTGCCCCTAATACGAGTTTTTTGTTTTACAGGTGGATTGAGAATGTTCTTTGATGTGGTAGGGGCTCCTCATGAGGCCTGAAGCTATTTATTGAAGAAGTAGATCATTGTAACAATCTAACTAGGGATACAAACTAGGGATCTGATGGTACCCCAGCAGACTTGGGCAGGTTCGGCCTCAGTGAGCAAGCTAAGACTTCCGGTTCGGCCAACTCTGGCTAAGAAAAGCACAAATTTGTGATGAGCAAATTTTGAATTTCTGGCTGCTTACAATCAACAGTAAAACTAGCTTTTGAGAGGCTTAAAAGAAAAAGAAAAAAAAAAAATATATATATATATATATATACTTAAAATAACACTGAATTGCTGTTTTGTAAGAGTTGTACCATACAAGTTCACCTAGAAGTGAAAACAAGGAAGCTGGCAAATAAGCCTCTACAGGCCTGTATGTCTATCTGAGAAGCTTTGTGCGTGTGGGGTCTGGCCTGTAGCACACTCAGTAGCACCTGAGCGGGCCGGTATTGTTGGGAATGACATGTTCTTTTCTTTTTTTTAAAGTTTATTTTGAGAGATGGGGGGAGGGGGACGGGAGCAGGGGAGGGGCACAGTGAGAGAAGGGGGAGAGAATCCCAAGCAGGCTCCGCACTGTCAGCACAGAGCCTGATGCGTGGTTTGAACTCACCAACTCTGAGATCATGACCTGAGCTGAAATCAAGAGTCAGATGCTCAACCGACTGAGCCACCCCGGGAATGACATTTTCTAAGACAGGGTTTCTTGGCCTCTGCACTATTGACATTCTGGTGCAGACAGTCCTTTGGGGTCTGTCCTGCACATTATAGGATATTTTGCAGCATCTCTGGCCTCTGCTCACAAGGAGCACCCCTCACCCACACAATTGTGAGAGTCAAAAGTGTCTTCAGACAATACAAAGGTCTCCATCCCAATACAAAGGAGGGTGAAAATGTCTTTCCCCATCCCATCTCCTCTAAAGAATCACTCCTTTTTTTTAAATTTTTTGTAATGTTTATTTATTTTTGAGGGAGAGAGACAGAGTGTGAGTGGGGGAGGGGCAGAGAAAGAGGGAGACACAGAATCCCAAGCGGGCTCCAGGCTCTTAGCTGTCAGCACAATGCCTGATGTGGGGCTCGAGCTCACAAACTGTGAGATCATGACCCGAGCTAAAGTCGGATAACTGACTGAGCCACCCAGGCGCACCCCCCCCCCACCCCTTTTTAAGCTTATTTGTTTATTTTGAGATAGAGATGGAGAACCAGCGGGGAAGGGGCAGAGAGAGAGGGGGGGGACAGAGGATCCAAAGCGGGCTCAGTGCTTGACAGCAGAATCAAGAGTTATGTCTGCTTAAGAGTAATGTCTCAAGGGAAGAATCCACTTATTGTTAAGAGACAAATGATAAAAAGTCATTGTTACCAGTAAGGAAACTACGAAAGGGGATTTTACACACAGATCTGCTTTTTAGACCTAAGTGAAATGAGGGAAGGGGAGAATTTTGTGGAACATTTTGCTTAACCTAAGGTAGTTTTTAAAAACCGTACTTTATGTAAAGTTCTGGTAATAGTTATGATGTCACCTCCCCCGCCCAGTCTTGACTCTTCCATTAAAAGTGAAAGATTACTACAGATACAAGCACGTGCACACACACACACACACACACACACACACACACAAGCCCCAAACTAAGTAGGTCAAGAAACCAGAAACATACAGACCTAGAAATCCATATGTCCTTCATATGGATTCTTCATTAAGGAAGTTTTATTTTGTGGACCTGTAGCACACCAAGTCCCTGGATGATTCTAATGAACACACAAGTACTTGCCCATAGTCTTAGAACAACAGTATTTAATAAATACATCCTGAAGCCTTTTATTTACAGTCCCCAGAAGTGCTAGCAGCCTGAGGGTAGAATTGATGTCAAGTCTTGTAAGTGGCACTGGCTCCCTCCTCCTGCACCCTGGAAAGAATAGCTGCCTACCTATTGTCAGTTCTGTGTTGTAAGTGGTAATTTTGCTCTTGCTTTTCCGCCAGGTCCTGTAATAGGATGGCAACATCCTTCTCTCTATTGGATTGTGGAACCACTATCCCTGTGGTTCCCATGAATGTTTTGATTCATGTTTAAGAAACAGAAATATAATGCAAATAGCATTTATATAATTTTCATAATACAGTTCCTTTAACCCAGCATCCAAAATATCATTTATAGTCAATATAAAATTGAGATATTTTACATTCTTTTTTTAATGTGAATTCTCCCAAAGCTGATGTTTTTTAGACCTCAGTGCATGTGAGTTTGGAGTAGTCATGTTTCAAGTACTCGGTAGTGACATGTGGCCAGTGCCTACTGTATTAGACTGCAGTTTGGACTCTATGATGATTCCCAAAGTTCCACATATTTCTCCAGCACAGAAGGTCTATAAATGATACAGTGTGCTTTACTCTGCCTTAAAGAGTGGGGGTAACATGCCAGGGCATTTGTTCAACTGGGAAACCAATGGTATGAGGCTCCGATCCATTAACTGCACCATTCTGCTCTGCTCCCAGAAACAAATCATTGTGACGTCCATCAGCCTGATTTGACTGGATTTAGCCTCTATCTCTGAAACAGATTGATGTGGAGCTGTCCTTCTGGAAATGCAGATGGCGATGGTGGGGAGTACCTCAAGAAATTAGCCCCTCACAATACAGATAAACTCCACTAGGGGGCCCTCTAGTCAATGGTTGCATAGTCCCGGATTGGGATAAATCACAATTTTATAACAATATATCTGAATCAGGACTTTTCAGTTCATGAATACGCAGTAAATTTTGGAAAGGGAAACTTTATGAGTGCAAAATAAAAATAAGCCTTTCAAATACATATCTGGCTGTTTGTTTACACAATCTCAACATGGCTTTTCTCCGAAGAGGTGTTATCCCTTTGGCTTGGCAAGGAGCTGGGGTCACTGGCCGACTGACCCCACAACTCAGATCCATCAGTCTCTACTATCTCTGTATCCTTGTTTAGTCATGCATACACCTTTTCTGTTCTACTTTGTTCAAGGTACTTGAGATCATGAGGGGAAAAAAGCATTAGGTTTTTTTAGGTTTAGGTTCCAGGTTCCAGGGAGCCTAGAATGCAAATGACCCCACTCCCTCCTCCTTTTCCATTTTAAATTTATATTTAAGTGCCAAATAACAAATTTGCCAACTGGCTCTTTTCTCCAGCTCCTAGGAGGCTCAGAGCCAAGCTGGCAGGAGACTAATGCAGGAGGTCTAATGGCTTGGCTTTATAATCCTGCTCTTCCTGCTGAGCTTTTATCCCCTTTTCTAATTATTGTATTGTTTGCTGTTTATTTAGAAACCACCCTAACATTCAGGGAATGTGGTAGTGATGGGGGGGGGGGCGGGTAAAAATAGATATAATCATCTCTTCATAGCTTGTCCCAACAACTGAATCTTTCAGCTATTGACTCAGATACTAAGTGAAATTTTTCCTTCTAACAGAAGTTAACGGGGGCACATTAGTTAACTGGCTTCATCTGACATAGTGATGTGGCTAAGTCATACCATGAAAGCACTATAAAACAGGAATCATCTATCACAGGGCTTAACCAACACACAAGAGAAACACAATAAATATTTGCCGAATTGTGAAAATATTTTAGGTTTCACAAACCTCAAAAGTACTTGAGTTTGGAACACTCACTTGAACTACAAACAGTTGGTTTTTCTTTTAAGAACCCAAAATTACTGGTAGTAACACTATAGAGTGTCTAGGTCAAAAATGGGATATGCCCATTCTTGAAATCAAATTATGGGGCCCTACCTACCTGAACCAACAAGAACAACAGAGTAACTGTGATATTGGGCAAGTAATATCTGAGGATAGCGACTGGAGTTCTTAAGATACTGCATTTTCAGTGAAAGCATAACGATTGGCATAAAGTTATATTTCAATCCCATCTTCTTTTGTAGTCATAAGGAAAGATTCTCTTCAAGCCCAGCCTCCTCCCTTGGAGTTAATAAGCCCTCTTTGAAAACATTTCATTCAACTCCAGACTTGCTTCACTTCTCAGAGAACTTGAGCACAAACTGGCTGGAAGAACGGTCCTATTGGCCTCGGCTCATCTTAGCTGTGCTCAACACGCAGGTGTGTGCTGTGCCAAGGAGGGCAAGGTGACTCTGCAGGATTGTGGGGTAGGCTTCAGCTCCTCAGCCCATCTTCTTTGCGGTTTACTAGACTTATTTAGCCAAGGTATTGGGCAACTGTGTTGTCATCATGGAGGGGGTTTGGGGGAGACAGAGCAGGGAATGTTCTCAAGCCTGGCCATCTGAAGAGCATTGCTGGCTCTTCCTGCAGGCAACACAGCACAGCAACAGCTGTCAGAAGTACACGTGGTCTCAGGGCAGGGCGCAACAGGCTCTGAGATTACACCTCCTCGTTACCTACAGTAAAGAACAATGACTCACAACCAATACCCGGCCCATCCTTCCTTTCAAAAGCGTCCTTGAACATCCGCAGAGAAAAAGGGAGAGCGCAGACTGGTTTTTTCCAGGAGTAAACCGCGTGACTTAGGTATTAAGCTTTGAGATCAACCCAAGCCCAATAACTTGGCCGCTAGAACCTCACTTCATTTCCCAAATCCCTTGGCTAGTCATTTATCAGTCAAGGCCATTCTAAATTTTCTTGGAATGGGAAGTTGCCAGTGTGGAAAGCAAGGCTATCAGGAACCTGAAATGGTGCCGAGCAGGTTACAGGGCAAATACAGGGTAGCAATTTCCACACTCCATGTGGGCCACTAAGAATGGACAGTCCAGAGACTGAAGGCAAAGTGCCATGACAGACCCAATGAGACTGAAAATGCAGCTGTTAAGACAAGGAATGTGTTGTCTGGAATATCCATAAGGAGAAATTCTATATCCTTGACAGGTGAACCAACATATACCTTTTGATTTTCTCACGTATTATATTGTGTGCACAAGTCACTTATGTGACTTACACCCCAAAATGTTTTGATGTTTTTGCCACTTTTAACACCTCCCTAAATCATTCAAGTGCTGACCCAAGACCATCTTTTCATAGATTTCACTGAAATGTCATTAAGATGCCAGAAAAGTTAAGTTTTAAAAATCACATTTATTGAAGTGTAGTTTACATTTAGTAAAACACACCCCTGAAATTTGACAAACGCGAGTGCCACCATAATCAAGATATAAAACACTTCCGGGGCTCCTGGGTGGCTCAGTTGGTTAAGTGTCCGACTTCAGGTGAGATCATGATCTCAACGTTTGTGGGTTCGAGCCCTGCATTGGGCTCTGTGCTGACAGCTCAGAGCATGGAGCCTGCTTGGGATTCTGTCTCTCTCACTCTGTGCCCCTCCCCCGCTCACACTGTCTCTCTCTCTCTCAAAAATAAATATTTTTAAAAAAGATATAAAACACTTCTTCAAAACTCACTCATGCCCCTTTGCAACCTACCCTTGCTGATCGTTACTAAGCCATTTATCTGTTTTCTGTCAAAAGGATCAAATTTAATTGTTGAAATAATGTATTATGGAAAAATTTGTATGCATATAAAATTATTTTTATTAAAAAAACTTTTTTAAACATTTATTTATTTTTGAGACAGTGTGAGTGGGGGAGGTGCAGATAGAGAGGGAGAGACAGAATCTGAAGCAGGCTCCAGGCTCTGAGCTGTCAGCACAGAACCCAACGTGGGGCTCGAACCCACGAACTATGAAATCATGACCTGAGCTGAAGTTGGATGTTTAATTGAAAGAGCCACCTAGGCACCCCTAAAACTGTATTTTTAAAAGGATGCTTTGAAATGTATCTTTAGGGCAGTCAAAGGAATAGGATTTAAAAATAATCTTTGCAAATTAAGGCACAAGTGACAGTGTTGTTAAGACAGTTGTAGAATAGTCTAGTTACTATGTCAAGCTTCAGGCTAGGGCTGGTTGGCAGAAAGGCTAAATAATAGAACAGAATTCTACAAAATTCTCTATGGTGCTGGTAGATATATGTTCTTACAGATATTTGGCACCTTCTCAAAATTCACCCCTGCTACTACCATGAAAGGGACAAAGAGAGCAAAAGCCTCTATTCAATCGCCATATGTTCAAATACACTGTATCTACTTGAAAAGCTTCTTTCAAACACCACGATTGTCTTTCAAGCACCAGACCTGTAAAAGAAGTATCACAACACGTAGTTAGATCGGCAATTATGAAATAAGATGTGCTATTAAGAAAATAAACAGTGGTTTCTAGACCATGTTTACAAAAGCTGTGCAGCAGGTAAGTTAATAGAATTCCCCAACATACTACGCATTTTCAACTCAGACTTAGTAATGTTCTCATATAAAAGTGAATTTTTTTTTTTTTTTAATTTTTTTTTTTAACGTTTATTTATTTTTGAGACAGAGAGAGACAGAGCATGAACGGGGGAGGGTCAGAGAGAGGGAGACACAGAATCTGAAACAGGCTCCAGGCTCTGAGCTGTCAGCACAGAGCCCGACGCGGGGCTCGAACTCACGGACCGCGAGATCCTGACCTGAGCCGAAGTCGGCCGCCCAACCGACTGAGCCACCCAGGTGCCCCTAAAAGTGAATTTTTAACTCAAACCCTATCTTACTAAAAGCTCAAAATGGTCACCATAGGAAAGATACTTTGAAAGATTAAATGCCAATTACTTAAAAATCCATTAAAAATAACCTTTTCTTGGCATAATAAAGTATTGCCTATTTATTACAGGCTTTGCCCCCTTCATATCTAAAACATACTTTCTAAAGGGAGGAGGGATGTGACTGCAGGTAACCAATTCCTATGAAGTTGGCCTCAGGTAAATCCTTTAACCCATCAGAGAAGCATATCCGATCAGATTAAGAGTTCTCATCCTTGGCCAAGAATTCAATTCAGCTATTTAATAACAAATTATCTCCATTTGGTCCATACCTGAAGCTCATCAGCATCTTAAACTGGACTGTGCCTGATAGAAAAGTGAGAAGAACAACGTTAAGAATATCAATGAACTCTTTATGATTTGGGGTTTTTTTGTTCGTTTGTTATGTAAAGAGCATCTTTTATTGTGGTTACCTACTAGTTACCTCAAAGACTAAAAAGCTACCTTTGAATAGAATTCCCATATAAAGGCTTTCTCCAAATTTCCTCACACTTGGGAAATCTCCTTGGTAATTTCCAGCCAGGAGTAAAATAGAACAGTGAATTAAGTTCCTATCATCTGGAATTCTATGTAATATAATGTCAGCACCCACGACCTGTCCAACTTGACCTTTACATTAGCATGGAACAGTATCAATTTTAGAAAAAAAACAAAACCAAACCTGAAATGTTACTGGCAACAGTTTGTACCTAGGAAACACTAAAACAAGCTCTCAACAGATTTAAAAACCAAAGGAAGCCTGAAACTTGTTGACCAAGCAGAAGCAGACAGAGCCCAGCAAGTTGAGAACAGTTCTCGGCACTTGCTCAGTTTCCACTACCCTTAAATAGACACTGGCTCAAGCTGCTGTTTCCTCGTCATGGTGCCTGGCTCCCTCAGCCCGTGTTTCTCTCTCACATGGAACTGTTGAAACAGTTTGGCTCAAGAGGACCCCCCCCCCCCCCCAATAAAGCAATTGTAAACCAAAGCCTGACCATTACATTTCCCCGTGTTGCAGTGCTAGTCACCAGACTGAGGGACTCAGGACAGGGAAATCTGTCCCTGTGCTCTGGGGTAATAGATATGGCTGGAAAAGGGATGCCTACAGCACAGCTTGCTCCCCCCGCCCCTTTAAAAGCACGGTAAAATGGATGTCCCATTCAGTTTCCTGGTCAGTAATATCAGTTATTTCCTAAGAGGTAAAAAGGTCTTTCATAACTCTACGGGCAAACATGTAACCCCCAGAAGCCTCACATTTCAAGAGATTGCTAAGTGATACTTAGGATATCTACAAAGATTCCTTCATTCACTCTACTCTAAATTTAGATCTTTACAAAGTTTACTAAATCCGGAGAACAACCGTTTCTATAGCATGGGTGCCAGCGTCTTGGTGGACACAAATCAGAATCCCAATGGTTCATTTTTTCCCGGGACAGAAAACCATGACGGGCTTCGCACCCTGAAAATGTTGGAAGAGGGTCCTGCGCTGCATACGGTACTGGTCGCTCCAGAAAAGGTGAATCTGGGGCAGAAAACTGCAGGCAGGACTCACAGCAGTTATCAGCCCCCGCAAGACGAACCCCAGACCTTTCAAAAAGCCAAACCACTCTGCAAAGTGGCAACTGAAAGGCATTTGTGGGGAGTGGCTGTCAGAGCGCAATTGCCGCCGTTTGTTGCTAGCACACTAATTAAGCTGCTCCGCACGCAAAGTTAAAGCGCTCAGATCCACGATCTGGCTCATTTTCCAAACTGGTTACGTCGGGGTCATGGTAACACCAGGCAGGCGGGAGCCCGGAGCGAGCCAAGAGCGCCCACTCCGACCTGGTTGGGCGCCTTCCGCCCCGCAGCTGCATTCTCCAAATGTTATTTTTCTTTGAAAAGGGCACTTGAAACTCCCGGTGGCTTGGAACCCTGGAGCATCGAGGCCACAGGCACCAGGGATGAGGGGACCGGGGGCGCGGTAGGCTGGGGGCCGGGGGAAGGCGCCACAAGGGTGCTTCCCAGGAAGTAAGGGTCCCCGACTCCACGAGGACGTCCTCACCCCAGAGGAGCCCTCACGGGGGCACCTTCCCCGGGATCGGGGGCCTCTCCCGAGGGGGCGCCAAGCTGAGGCCGAACCCGCGTCATGGACGCCCGGGCGAGGCGGGCACAGGGACCCAGAGAGAGACCCCAGACCACGTGGCCGGTTCCGGCGTCGGGCCGGTCCGAAGACACTTACCGAGTCGCACACCACGTCGGAAAAGGGAGGGCGCTGGAGAGACGAAGTTTAAAAGGGGCTTGGGCGGTCGGCACCCTGAGACAACCAACCAAAAATTACCCCCAGCGCCCCTCCCGGCCTAGTAACCGCCCCGCCTGCGCTGCCCATAGGCTCGCGCGCGCCCCCTGCCGGCGACTCACGTTCCCCAGCCCTGGCTTCGGAGCCGGCGGACTCAGCACGCTTGCCTGAACACCTCTCTGTGTGGGTGTTCATTTATACCACGCTGCAGGTTTGATGAAGCTCCTGGCATCAAATCAAATAATGTTAGGTATGTAACCGCCCGCCCCGCCCCGAATTCCATGCCTTCCCCCAGGGTGGTCTGCAAGTCAAGAAGGCACTGCCGGACAGGACCCGCAGTCTCCAGCCTTGTGCTTACGTTGAGTTTTATCCTTAATTTGTTTTTCGAATTTTGAGATTTGAGGCTTCCTAAACTGGGGCACTTGAGATTATTTTGGTTGGAGGGACTGTTTAGTATGACAGGTATGTTTTGAGTGTTTACTGTGCCAGGCAATGTGATTGGTGCTGGGGGGTATAAAGTGGAATGAGAAACTGCACTTGCCCTCAGAAAACATAGAGTGACGTTCAATTGTTGATAGAAGCCCACCCACTGTGCCCATGGCACAGCACAGACCACTGAGCCCAGCCTGCTAAGGGGTCAGGGAGGGCACCTTGGAGGAGGGGTACTGATGGTGCGTCTAGCATTACCAGCAGGAATCTGACTGCACCTCGAATATTGAAGAATATTTGGTAAAAATCAAAGAGGCCAAGAGAATTAAAGAGGACGTATAGAGTAGAAGGGACCTAATAAGTCAGCTAGAGTTTTCTCTAGTGGAGTAGAGCCAGCCTTAGGGTGATCTCCAGAAGCAGAGTTGTCATGATGGTGGAATGTAAGCTCCATAAGGACTCCGTTTCCTTCTCTGCTGGCTCCCCAGAACTGAGCACAGTGCCTGGAATATACTTGGGTCAGGAGGAAATTACTCCAGGAAAAGACATTCGCCATTTATCCCCCCAAATAGTTGAGTATTCATGCTATCAAACTCTTGAAGGCTCATAACGGTGGTAGTGATGGGGTCTTATCCTAGGCTGTAACTTTCCTGGGTCACCTTGAATGTGAATTTATCTCTGCATTTCCAGTACATGGCCAAAGGCTTGGTGTGCTGTAAGGGCTTGATAAAACATGCTGAATTTCCTTTCCTGGCATGTATTTGGCCTGTCGTTCAAACACACTTATAGAGAAGGTATCCTGGGGCCTCCGGAGGTGTTGGGCATTTCTCTGGCTAGTTTTGCTGCTGCTAGAGGGGAACCTTATCCCCACCGCCGCCATGATTCTCTGTGGAGAAACTTCTGCTGGATAATGCCGCAAACCTCTACCTATCCTTTTCTCATTCCTTTTCAGAACAAGAAGGAATTTCAATAAAATCCAGTGTTAATATGAATTTTGAGAGCATGCAAATTAGGGTAGGCTTGTTAACTTTCATTCTCTACCTGTCCTCTGTTCTCAATGGAAGAGTCTAAGATTCTTCTCTGATGGGAGGGGAAACAGGGCGTAAGAAGTGACCATTGGAAGCCATTGAGGGTTTTCTTGGTTCAGTATACAGTCAATTGGGTACATTGTAAGTGTCATTACCTTTACCTCTGTGCTTTCTTTATAGTCCTAACTAAATGAAAGGTAGTATTTCTCGTAACCATGCAGTAATGATCCTGCATTTTACACATTTAAAATTTTTGGCTCCCAAGTATGTCATGGCAGATAACATCCAGTGGCTCATTCTCTTCAAGGAAGAGCAAATCCATTAGAAGGCTATAAACTGAAGATTCGTGTTTTTTCTTCCCTCACTGCCCAGGATCAGTGTAAGGGAATGGTGACTCAAGGTCTAGACTGGGACCCTGAGAAGAACAGACTAAACTCTGAAGAACTAACACTAGTAAATATTAGTAGTAAAGCCAACACTTCAATTTCCATTCTATGTTTTATTCTGTGTTGGTTCTGGATGCAGAAGGGGCAGAAAGCAACTTATTTATCACCCTCTTCAAACCCTACAATTGCCTGATCCTATCCCCAGGAGATCCCAAGTCTTACTTGCTCGCAATGAACTGACATCAGACACAGATCTAGGGCATTTGCTTTCACAAATTAATTGGCCCATTCATTTACTTTCATCTTTGTGTTGAATGCACATTTTATTGTGTTGGAGAGTCAGGAGATAAAGCAATTGCAGACATTATTTATGATTTGAATGATTACTCTAGTTGGGTAACATTTTAATTGGCATCATTGGGCCAGTTGCCACATGCAGGTCTCTGCCTATCAGCCTACCTTTTCCAAGCAGCTGTAGGCTTGTTTTCAAGCCAAGAGAGAATGTCTGCCCCCACTGAAGTTTATTGGTTTCATCTGCCTAAATAAACTTGTGTGGCTGATTTTGGCAATTAAAAGGTGTACTTGTACATGTCCTGGAAGCACTGAGATATAGATGCACTTGTTTCTTTCCCCACATGGGTACAAAACAGACTATTAAAAAAAAAAAACAAAACCCTTTTAGGCTGGATGGCGCCATGCAGAAGAATAAAACTGGACCACTTTCTTACACCATACACAAAAATAAATTCAAAATGGATGAAAGACATATGTGTGAGACAGGAAACCATCAAAATCCTAGAAAAGAACACAGGCAGCAACTTCTTTGACGTTGGCCATAGCACTTCTTACTAGACACATCTCCGGAGGCAAGGGAAACAAAAGCAAAAATGAACCATTGGGGCTTCATCAAAATAAAACAAAACTTCTGCACAGTGAAGGAAGCAATTAAAACTAAAAGGCAATCTACAGAATGGGAGAAGATATTTACAAATGACATATCTGATAAAGGGCTAATATCCAAAGTCTATAAAGAACTTTTCAAACTCAACACCCCAAAAATAAATAATCCAGTTAAGAAATGGGCAGAAGACATGAACAGACATTTCTCCAAAGAAGACATCCAAATGGCTAACACACACGTGAAAAGATGCTCAACATCACTCCTCATCAGGGAAATACAAATCAAAACCACAATGAGATACCACCTTACACCTGTCGGAATGGCTAAAATTAACCACTCAGGAAACAACAGATGTTGGTTGGCAAGGATGTAGAGAAAGGGGAACCCTCTTACACTGTTGGTAGGAATGCAAACTGGTGCAGGCACTGTGGAAAACAGTATGGATTAAAAATAGAACTACCCTGGGACCCAACAATTGCACTACTGGGTATTTAACCAAAGGATACAAAAATACTGATTCAAAGGGGGCACATGCACCCTGATGTCTATAGCAGCACTATCGACAATAGCCAAATCATGGAAAGAACCCAAATGTCTATCAACTGATAAATGGATAAAGAAGATATATCTTGTGATACACACACACACACACACACACACACACACACACACACACACACAATGGAATATTACTCAGCCATCAAAAAATGAAATCTTGCCGTTTGCAACAGCATGGTTAAAACTAGAATGTATTATGCTAAGCAAAATAAATCAGTCAGAGAAAGGCAAATGTATGATCTCACTAATAGGTAGAATTTAATAGTTCTAATCCACTAATAGGTGGATGAATATAGGGGAAGGGACAGAAAAATAAGATAACAACAGAGAGGGAGGCAAGCCATAAGAGAGTCTTAGCAATAGAGAACAAACTGGGGGCTGCTGGAGGGGAGATACGTGGGGGGATGGGCTAAATGGGTGATGGGCAGTAAGGAGGGCACTTGTTGGGATGAGCCCTAGGTGTTATATGTAAGTGATGAATCACTGAATTGTACTCCCAAAACCAATACTATATTACATGTTAACGAACTTGAATTTAAATAAAATCTTGGAAGGAAAACAAAATCCCCTTTCAGGTGTGTTACTTACAAACTTTGGCGTTGTTCACAATACTTCTAAGAAGTACATGAATAAACGTATAAAATAGAGTTCTACTTGTTTACATTTCAACATATCCAATGTATTACCTTTATTGCTAAGAATGATCTGGTTTGTTGTAAAGCAAAGAAAATAAAAACATTCTTTACTTTAACTCCACATACTTCTATAGGTCTTTGTTTCTTTTTATAGTGCAGCTCCTCAAAAGTGTTGTCTATATTGGTCTTTAATTTGTCTCCTCCTTTCATTTCTCAATCTAATTATATTGGTCAGCCTCTGAGATGGTCTCCAATTGCCTCATCTCCTGTTATTCATGCCCTTGTATAGTCCCCTCCCCTTCAGCGTGGTCTGGACCTAGTGAATTTCTTCCATTGAATAGAATTGAACATAAGTTATAGGTCGGCATGTGGAGAGATGCCCCACACCATATGTCATTAGGGAATTGCAAATTAAAACAATGAGATATCATTATGTATCTACTGGAATGGCTAAATTCCAGACGGTGACAATATCAAATGTTGGTGAGGATGTAGAACATCAATAACTCTCACTACTGGTGGAAATGCAAAAAGACATAGCAATTTTGAAGGACAGTTTGGCAGTCCTTACAAAGCTAAACATACTCTTACCATATGATCCAGCAATCATACTCATTGGCATTTCCCAAAAGGAGCTGAAAAAACTTGTATCTGCAAAATAACCTGTACATGGATGTTTATCATAACTTTATTCATAATTGCCAAAGCTTGGAAGCAACCAAGATGTCTTTCAACAGGTGAATGGAATGTGGTACATACAGACAATGGAATATTATTCTGCACTAAAAAAGAAATGAACTATCAAGCCATGAAAATACATGGAAGAAACTTAAATGCAAATCTGAAAAGTTTATCTACTATATAATCCCAACTATATGGCATTTTGGAAAAGACAGAACTATGGAATCTATGAACAGATCAATGGGTGCCAGAGGTTTGGGGGAGGGAGGATAACTAGCTGGAGTACAGTGGATTCTTAGGGCAGTGAAACTGTTCTATATGATATTATAAAGGTTGATACGTGTTATTATGTATTTGTCAGAGCCCATAGAATGTACGACACAGAGTGAATCCTAATGTAATGGACTTAGGTTGATAATGATGTGTCAGTGTTGGTTCATCAACTGTAAAAACTGTTTTGCACTGGTGGGGAATGTTGGTAGTGTAGTGGGAAATCTCTCTAGTTTCTGCTCAATTTTTCTGTGAATCTAAAACTGCTCTGAAAAATAAAGTCTTTTTTAAAAACTGATGGGATGTCACTTCAGAGATTGTGTTACAAAAGACTGGAGCTACCATCTTGGGCTGCTGTCTCTTACCTTTTCTCTCTTAGAGTCTTTGCTCTAGGGGAAGCAGGCTGCCATGTTGGGAGCTGCTTTATGGAGAGAACTAATTGGCAAGGAATAGATGTCTTAGGCTAATAGCCAACAAGGATCTGAGGCCTGCCAGTAGCCACATGAGCAAGCTTGGTAGTGAATCCTCTCACATCAGACCTTGAGAAGACTCCAGTCCTAGCCAATGTCTTGATAGCAGCCTTGTGGGAGACCCTAAGCCAGAGGCAACCAGGAAGCCACACCCAGATTCATGACCCACTGATGCTGTTTGATAACACGTGCTTATTGCTTTAAACAGCTAAAGTTTGTTGTAATTTGTTATGTGGGACCGGATAACTGATGCATCAATCCATGACTCCATGGAAACAACTCTTTTCAAGGGCCAAGGTGCTTTTAGTCTTGACCTTAGTTGTCTTTTCAGTTCAAGTGTGATCATTCTCTTCTTGAAACATTTCTCTTTTGTCTTCCAGGTCACCATACTTTGTTTTTGTTTTTCCCAACCTCATGGCTGCTTCTTTTCAGCCCCTGTTACTGGATCCTTTCTATTTGCCCACCTTTACTGTGCGGAGTTCTCCAGGGCTTAGTCCTCAGATCTCAACTCTCCTTGATCTACTCCTATCTAGGTAATGATGTCATCTAGATGTACAGTTTTAAATACTGTTTTGACTTTGCTTTGTGACTCAAATTTCTCTTCTTTTTTTCTTAAACAATAGAATTTTGTATTCTCACAGTTCTGAAGGCCAGAAGTCCAACATGAAGGTGTCAGAAAGGTTGGTTCCTTCCAGAGGCTCTGAGGGAGAATCTTTGTTTCTTCCAAGCTTCTGGTGGTGATGATTGATCCTTGGCCTTCAGCTGCATTATTGCCCCAGACTCTGCATCTGTCATCACATGGCATTCTTCTGTGTGTCTCTGTGTACCTGTGTCTTCTTCTGACCTTCTTATAAGAACAATAGTCATAGGATGTAGGGTGCCCTAATCCAGTATTACCTAATCTTAACTTTGTTACGTTTTTAAAAATCCTATTTCCAAATAAATCCCCATCATAGGTGCTGGGGTTAGAACATCAGTGTAACTTCTTACACCCACAACACAAAGCAGTGCTCTTTTTGTCCCTTTTCTCTCATGCTTGAAGGTTATTGGAAGTGGTTTTTGGACTCAAAATTTCACTTTTCTCTCAAACTTTTCCATACTGTGTGGTAGAATTGACAGGACATGGTAACTAATTTGAAAAAGATGGAGATAAGAAATGAAGAGTCACATGACTTCAAGTTATGGTGACCACCTCGAAAGCCCACCAATCCTTGGTGATAGGCTTGAAAAAGTGACTGTATGCAGGGCACATAACTGAGGTACTCTACCTAGTGACCCTCCATTCAAGCAAGGCATTATTCTAGGACCATGTGTTCCTGTTTTCCTTTTTTCAATTACTATATTCTACAACTACCTAAATGAGTTACCCCTACAGACCTCTCCATACTCACTTCCTGTGACAGATTTCTTGTCATATAAACTATACAGCTCCTTTTTATTCTTTTTTTAAAAAATAATTTCTTTATTTTTAAATTTACATCCAAGTTAGTTAGCATATAGTGCAACAATGATTTCAGAAGTAGATTCCTTAATGCCCCTTCCCCATTTAGCCCATCCCCCCTCCCACAACCCCTCCAGCAACCCTCTGTTTGTTCTCTATATTTAAGAGTCTCTTCTGTTTTGTCCCCCCTCCCTGTTTTTATATTATTTCTGCTTCCCTTCCCTTATGTTCATGTGTTTTGTATCTTAAAGTCCTCATATGTTTTGTGACTCAAATTTCTGTCACAGGCTTAGACCATTCCCTGACTTACAGTCTTATATGTCCAATTGCACACTGAAGGTTTGCACTTGGGTTTCTAAAAGGCATCTTGAAATGAATGTGCCTGAAACTCAACTCTTGATATTTCATCACTTACAACTGATCATGCCACCATTAATCCACTGGTGTATATAGCAGTTTTATTCTTCTAGTGCTTATGGCAAAAATCTTGGAGGTGTCCCAAACTCCTCTCTTCTCTTGCGCATTTACACACATCGATCCACAGCAAATCCCATCATCTCTGCCTCAAATCTGACCACTTCTCAACCATCCTAGTCCAAGCTCCATTATCTCTCTCCTGGTTATTTTAACAGGCTTCTAGCTGATGTTTTGCTTCCGTCTTTGCACTTATAGTCCGTTCTCCACACAATGACCAGAGGGAACTCTTTAAAACATTAGGAAGATCATGTTGCTCATTTGCACAGACCTCTTGAGTGGCTAGCCCCTCCTTTCTTTCAGTGTAAAAGGAAAGTTTTTCAATAGTCTACAAGGCTATACAGGATGTAGCCTCCATTTCTTTTCTGTCTTCCCCCCTGACAATCTCCCCCTGCAGCTGCACTGGCTTCCTCACTGCCCCTCCAACATGCCAAACGTACTCTGCCACAGGGCTTAGCACTTGCTGTTCCTCTGCCTGAAATGCTCTTCCCCCAGGTTTCCTTTTGGCCTTCACTGTCTCTTCCTTTAGGTTTCTGTTCATAAGCCCCTTGTTATAGCTGAATTGTGTTCCCCTAAAATTCATGTTGAAGCCCAAATCCCCCATTGTGATTATATTTGCAGATAGGGCCTTTAGGGAGATAATTAAGTTAAGGGAGGTCATGAGGATGACGCCGTAATCCAGCAAGACTAGTGTCCTTATAAGAAAAGAGAAAGTCACCAGATCTCTCTGTCTCTCTGTCTCTGTCTCTCTCTCTCTTTGTGTCCACATCAACAGAGGCAAGGCCACGTGAGGACACAGCAAGAAGATGCTGTCTATAAGTCAGGAAGAGAGGCCTTACTGGAAATTAACTCTGATGACACTTTGATCTTGGACTTCTAGCCTCCGGCACTGTGAGAAAATGAATGTCTGTTTAAGTCCCCCAGTCTGTGGTATTTGATTATGGCGGCCCAAGCCAATTAACACATCCCCCTCTAGAAGTGAGGCGTGTTCTGACCACCCTGTGGAAAGTGCCAGTATCCCTCCTATCACCCAGCAGGCCTATCCCCCTGACCCTGTTTTTTCTTTGCAGGGCTTTAACCTCCTTTTCTTGTTTGTTTATTGTTCCTCTCTCCTGAATAGAGTATCAGTGCTGTGAATGCAGAGACTTGTGCCCACCAGCACCCAGTACTTTGTGTGGCACATCTTAGAGTCTCACTAAATGGTTGTTAAATGCTCCAGGTTGAACTGGGACAAAATCCTCCGTATGCTGAAATTGCTCCAGATTCCTTGGACAACTACCAGTGCTCAGAGGGAAGAAAATCCTATCAAAAAGTGGCCTTTAATCACAATGGACCCCTAACTTACACAGCCTCACCTGTGTAATTCTTAGAATCAATCAGGGATTGTATATGGCTGCATATGCTAAATAAATATACTAGGGCTCAACTAAATGGCAATGTTATTTTCCTCACATAACAATTCAGAACTGGTGCAAAGGGACCCTGTTTCTTTCTGTCTTTTTGTTTAGCCATCTGTAGGATATAACTTTGGCTCTTCAGTCACAAGATGGATGCTGCATATCCAGCATCTCATCCACATCCCAGGCAAGATGACTGGGAAGGGCCAAACAATCAACCAACCAACCAACCAAACAAACAAACAAATGACTGGGAAGGGTAAAGGGCAAAGGCAAATGCCAACAGAGGTAGTTTTTTTTAAAAAGCACTTTCCCAGAAGCCTTATTTGGTGACTTTCACTCATATCTCATTGGCTAGAAATATATCACATGTCCTCCTCTAGCTGCAAATGCTACTAGGAAATACATTAAAAAAAAAAGCTGGGCATATTACCACCCTGAAGAAAAGTGGGGTGCTTTTGTAGAAAAGAAGTGACAGAGTAATGGAAATTGTGTATGTATCCAACAGTGTGAGCCTCTTCTTTTGCACAAGAAAACCAATTTCCTCAATTTTCAATCCTGAAAGAATGTAGCCCCAAACACCATGTTCCGTGTTTCTACTTTAATCTGGACGGAGTTTTCTGTAGTGAGAACAGCACATACAGAACTCCTGAATGGACGGTGAGAGCACGGACTGCCACAGAGCATGAACATGTGGGACAGAGAATAATTGCAGATGAGTTTTGTTCAGTTGTCTATTTACGTGATTGTTCAAATCAACATTGCCAAGCTGAAATTTCAAGAGGGTAGGGATTGTGACTGCTTAATTTCTCTATATAAAACCCAGGCTGCCTGCACCTTGAGCAGGCAGTTGCTAGTAAGTGCTTTTCAAAGAAATGATGATAAATATGTGAAGCTGCCTGATTGCATTGTCCTTTTTGATTAACGTGTCTTTGTGACCCACATTTGGAAGCCCAGAAATAGCTGCGAGGCTCGTCCAAATTTGTTCTGGGTAATTGAATGCAGCAATGTCACAAATGACTTCTCCTAAATCATGCTTTGAGCTTTTAAAAAACTATAATGAAACAATGAATAATCCTTTTGTTCTCTCCAGAGATGCACATAGTACGTGTGTTTCATTCCTCACCCTTGATGTGACTGACCATCTGTGCCACTGTAACTGTTCCGCCTGGAAGGGAAAAGACAGGAACTGTTTCACTTCTCTTGCGATCACCCTGTGTCCTTTCTTCTCTGCTCGCCAAATGTAGCCTTCATGGTGGGGCAGTGGCATCACAAATGTTGTATCTCAAGACCCCGTGTTCTGCTAGACAGGGAGTGAGGTGCCTAGAGGGCTTTGTGTTTAGTGAGTCAAGAAAATTTATTCAGGTTCGGTAATGTACACGAGCCTTTGAGGTAAACATGTAGTCTGTTTTTGTAAAAGGCCCAGCCTTTCAGGTTTCTGCTCCCCTTCCCTTCTCCATGACATCTGGTGTGTGTACATGGGGGTACTTAGGGCATGACACTAATAGTCTGCATTCCAGCTGGTCTCTGCTGCAGTGGGGGCTGTCCTCGGATAGTGACCACTGAGATGTGACTGTTCCCAGTCCCGGCTCTTTGGGGTTTGTGACTGAAACCTGGGGCCTGGCAACTCATAGTCACATCTGCTCTTGAGTTGGGCAGGCCTCAGGAACCTGCTCTGGACAACTGCAGTGTCATCTGCCCTGGCCACCCTATCCACCCCCACCCCATTGCTTTCCTTATAGCACTTATTTATGCATCCATCGACCGGTGTCGACTGGCTTTCTCTACTAAAACTTTAAGTCCCTTTCAAGATACTTTACTTAGGGGTCTTCTGTCCCTTGGAAATGTGAACAGTTACATCCTTCTCTATTACTGTCTGCGTCTCTATGCCCGTCTCCATGCCTGTGCCCATATGCACGCTAGTCTATATCAATTAAGAACATGGACTCTAAGGGTCACCTGGGAGGCTCAGTCGGTTAAGCGTCCGACTCATGGCTCAGGTGGCGATCTCACAGTTCATGGGTTCAAGCCCTGTATGGGCTCCATGGTGACAGTGTGGAGCCTGCTTGGGATTCTCTCTCTCCCTCTCTCTCTTCTCCACCCCTGCTCACACACACTCCCCCATCTCTCAAAAATAAATAAATAAACTTAAAAAAAATAAAAGAATACGGACTCTAAATTTCACCTTCCTGGGGTCAAATCCTTGTTCTGTTACTGTTAGCTGTACACATCTGGCAAGTTACTCAGCCCACCTATGCCTCACGCTCCTTATTTGTAAAATGAGGATAACAGTAGCTACCGCATAGGTTGCAGTAAACATATGAGCTCCTACCTGGAAAGGGTTTAGCAGAGGGCCTGACACATGGAAGGCTCCACGGAAGTATTTGCCACTATTTATTACCGACTGTCTTTCCTGCTAGAATGCGAAGTCCACAAAGGCAGAAGCTTTGCCTGCCTCTTTTATTGTTATATCTCCTCATCCTTACGTAACGGGGAGGCCCTCAGTTACCATTTGTCAGATGAATGAATAAATGAATGGATCACGAAATGAAAAGAACACAACATATTCCAAAAACTATTATCACCCTTTCACACTCCGTCTGGTAAGATTTATGTCGCGCTCAAGATGATTTGCTCCTGTTTAGTGTTCTCCTAGCCTCTAGGAAGGCGAGAACTAGATTTTAGTCATTAATGAATTCTTCTATCCCCAAACTACCCATCCCAGGGCTTCCGAGCTCGCTGGGCAGCCTGGTCCTGGGGGAAGTCCTACCCCTTGGTACTCGGGAGTCCTACTCTTTCCTCACTGAGTTTGGCTGCTTCCTCACACTGACATGAACACTGTTCTCTCCCACTCCGAGGGGAGTGGGAGGGGGTGCTTCAAGTGTCCTGTTTTTTTGTGTGCATCTGTGTCTGTGTGTGTATGAGTGAGGGAAGGCAGATGACAATGAGCAGCTCTCACAGCTTATCAGCAGCCATCTTCCCAGCCATGCCTCCTTTCCTCCTTCTACAGATGGTCTCTTCCTGGTTTCTGGCCTTACCTGTCTGGGCTGCAGAGAGATTTGGTCCTGGTGGAGCTAGCTCTCCCCAGGGCTCTGTGGCACTAGCCACTGTGCCTTCTGGACTTCCTAGCTAGTACTCTTGTTCCAGATATGCCCCAGGTCACCCCATTAGTGGTAGGAGTTGCTGCTTAGGCAAATGAACTTCCTTTTTGTTGAGGGGCTTAGAACCCCAAGCAATCACATTGAAGTTGAACCAAATTTGAATTGTGATGAATCCTTTGTCCTCTTTCTGCTGGCTTTCCTCTCTTTGCCTCCATGGGACGTGGCACAGCCCTCTGCAGGATTCCTTGGATGGGGGCACCTGGGTGGCTCAGTCAGCTGAACATCCCCCTTTGGCTTAGGTCATGATCTCACAGTCTGTGAGTTCACGTCCCACATCAGGCTCTCTGCTGTCAGTGCAGAGCCAGCTTTGGATCCTCTGTTCCTCTCTCCCTACCCTCCCCGCATTGGGCTCTCTCAAAAATAAGTTAAAACATTTAGAAAAATGTTTAAAATTGCATGGATGTAATTTTTTTTAATGTTTATTTATTTTGAGAAAGAGAGCGAGCAGGGTTTTTTTTTTGTTTTTTTTGTTTTTTTTTTAGGGACAGAGAGAGAGGGAGAGAGAGAACCCTAGGCAGGCTCTGTGCTGTCAGTGCAGCACAAACCCGAACTGTGAGATCGTGACCTGACCTGAGCCGAAATCAAGAGTCAGACGCTTAACTGACCGAGCCCCCCAGGTGCCCCACCTTGATGTAATTTTTATAGTAGGAGTTTGTAACCAGCCCACGGAACACGGAAGTGGCCCCCACATGTAGCAAGGGAGGGTTTGACCACTGTGTGGTCCCACCTAAATGAAGTGTTAGGGCTCCATCGCTTTGGGCGTTAAGGGTCCTGATTCTGTTCGGGGGTGTCCCGGGGCACCAAAGTTGAGTTCCCATGTGGAAGTTAGGTACGGATCAGCAAAGTATTGAGGTATAAGAGGTTTTCTTCTGCTGGAAAAACCACAGGCATCCTGCCAGCCCCTGTTGACAGAAGGTTCTCACCCCACAGCAAAGACAGAAATGATTAAATCGACTTTTCCGTCCATGGGCACAGGCTGGTCTTTAGATGTTGGCTTAGTGTTTAGGTTCATGTAGCCAGAGATGGAGAGAGCCCCTCTTCTCATTACCAGAGTTTTATACTATTAATTACTTGTTTCTTTTTAAAAGACAGTGAGAGATGGATTCTCTCTGGGAGAAAGATGTATAAAATTTTCTGCAATCAAAGAAAAATGGTTATTGGGGCACCTGGGTGGCTCAGTCAGTTAAGTGTCCAACTTGGGGTCAGGTCATGATCTTGCAGTTTCTGAGTTCGAATCCCGCATCGGGCTCTGTGCTGACAGCTTAGAGCCTGGAGCCTGCTTCAGATTCTGTGTCTCCCTCTCTCTCTGCCCCTCCCCTGCTTGGACTCTGTCTCTTCTCTCTCAAAAATAAACAAACATTTAAAAAATAGTTGTTAAAAAATAAAAATAAGATAAATATTAAAAATAAAAAAATGTGGTTTTTTTTCCTGAGGGACTATGCATCCCTGCTACTGTGAAATATTTCTATTAGAAATTAGAATAATGGTTATTTAGAAGATGTTAACAACACTGGTGCTTTGCCCTCTGCTGAGTTGTTTTTTGTTGTTTTTTTTTTTTTAAAGCCTGTACGGTGGAGAATCCCTGTTCTCCATCAGACTCCTGTCAAGAAGCAAACGGAAGGTCTTCCATGGGGAGCTCTGTGGATGTGACCTGGCCACTGTTTCCAAAAGGACGAGGTGACCCTACCTTCTCTTTAAAAACCAAAGTTCCCATCTGCAATGACATCTAATTTCAACTTTTCTTTCTTCATTTGGGGTCCTGAAAGGGGAAATTCTGCCTTCCTGTAGAAACATTACCCTGTAGCAAGCTTGCAAAATTCCTCAGAAGAGAGAAAAATGTTAAGTGATATTATAGAACCTGTCATATTTTTGTTGCTTTCTCATATCTTTTTTGTTAGGAATAGAAAATAAGATCGTAGGAACTCTGGTGGTCACGGATCCCCTGATGTGTTCTGTATGCGTTAGGAAGGTAAGTAAAATCAGGGAAATGGAACAGAGATAGATGGGAGAAGGGACTTCTTATTTTAGACAGGATGGTCAGCTATGAGCAGCTGATCTTCCTGAGGAGATCTGAAGGCAGTGCGGGACTGAGCCATGGGAAACCGGACAGAGGGGTGTAAAGGCAAAGGCCCTGAGGTAGGGAGGTGAGAGCATGGTGATCTCTGGATATGATTCCCCCAAGCTGGGGCCCTGAAGCAGGCCCTCCTCTCTCCAAATCAGGGGTCCTGGCCCCCATCTCTGACCTCTTTTCTTACTCCCGTGCCCTCCCCCAAGTCTCGTGGAAGCAGGGGTCTCTTCCTCTTCTTCTCTCTTCCAGACTCCATTGCTTTGGTATTAGCTCTGTACCTTGATCCTCCCTCCTCCCCACCCCTAAAATTTTAATTCATAAGGCCACTTATAGAAGTTGTTTTAAAAGATGAAATTGTTTCTATATCTTTTCATTTCAGCTATACCAATCCTGCTTCTCTGAGACAGTGTGAATGCCTCCAGCTGGCTATCTATAGTCACATACAAGGCAAAGGCTGGGAGAGTGGGACACAGAGAATAATAGCATACTGCCTTGACTTTTCCTGCTCCCAGCCCCCAGTCGCTGGAGATATGGTCTGCATACCTTTAATTTGTCAGATTTGCCTTCCAGAATCATGACCTGTGACTCAACCTTTTCCCAAAGCAATGGCTTTGTTCTTAGTCCTCATCCTACATGATTTATCTGCAGGATCTGACACGATGAGCCACGTAATGCTTCCAGAGACTGACTACCTCACAACTAACTCACTCATTGATTCAAAGCGCATACACTGAGCCCCAACCATGGAGAGGTGCCTATGCAGATGCTGAGTATGGAGGAGAGTCGCACACACACATTCTGTTCTAGGAGGAGTCACAGTCCAGTGGGGATGGCAGCTGAGGCTCAGGGGGAGCTAAGGGAGAGTGCAGGAGGCTTCCCCGCCTGGCCTGTGGTTGCTGGGAAGGTTTCCCTGGACCTCTGAGTGTGAGCGTGCTCTGCTTCTAATTTCAAGCAGCATTGGTCCTCCTGCCCATCCTTTCCGGGCCACCTGCCCATCTCTGCCATCTTGTCCTACTCTCTTGACTGGGCCCTTTATGTGACAGCTTTCCTGGCCACATTATCTCTCCATATTGTCTCCCTCACAGATTTTATCTTTTCTTCTGCTTCTACCATAGATAAATCCCTATCTCTGTCTCCAGTCTCTCTTTGGCTCCAGAGTCAGCCCTTGACTCACCTTGTCCCTCCAGCTCCTTACTTTTGGACTTTTGGAATCTCCTTCCTTTTGACCTAGTTCAGCCTCATTTTTGAATTGATCTTGACTAAAGTTTCCCTCCTGCTTTCAAAGTGCTGTTGGGAGAGACAGTCTAGCATAGGCATGGAGCATCCCTGCACGTTCCTTCTGAGTGTGTCAAGAATGCAAGGTCCTGATGGTTCTTCACCTAGGCCATCATTCAGGGTTATGTTTGCAGCAGGCAGCCATAAGGGAGGCTCCCAGACAGAGACCAGGCTTGTTTCTGCTCACTATAAAAACAGTGAATTCCCCAGCTCAGTGTTCTTCTCCCTTAACAGTGTTCTGCATGTACAGGCATCTTGGATGGGTCAGTTGTGTCATCATTATGGACTTTAGGGGCATAGGGAATGCCTGCAAATCAACACAAAGCACTGGCTACTTCTTTTGCCATATGTAATAAAATCTTTGGTCTCCGACCCAAAGGTCTCATGCCTTTTGCCAGCATCCATGGAAAACTAATTTGCAAGCTTGTGAGTACGGTAAAATTTCAGACCTGCACAGTTCTTAGCAGGTGTCACCTCTAAGATCCTAACTCCAGTGTACCTTCTGGTATTGCTAGGCAACCAGGTTGCTTCTTATTCCCTGAATGGCTTTTGAGCACTGGTTTTTCTCCATTATACCCTTTCTCACCATTGTTGGTCTGCTGCAACTCTCCTCTGGGTTTAATAGGAGTGTTCCCCACTCATTTCCTGTCTTGGCATTTTGTCCTTTCTCATTATTCCTGTGTAGCACACCTTCTGATGGCCATTAAGGACTAGATTAGAGAACAGAAGGGCCCAGAGAGTCATTCTATTTTAAATGAAAAATCACATGGATTAGGATACAGCTCTCTGAAACTCAAGCTGAGGTTGAATTTGCCATGAGAGAACTCCTACCTCTTTTTTTTTAAATTCTTTTTTAATGTTTATTTATTTTTGAGAGAGAGAAAGAAAGAGAGAGACAGAGAGAGTGTGAGCCAGGGGAGAGGCAGAGAGAGAGGGAGACACAGAATCCAAAGCAGGCTCCAGGCTCTGAGCTGTCATCACAGAGCCCAATGTGGGGCTCGAACTCACAGACCCTGAGATCATGACCTGAGCTGAAGTCAGACGTTCAGCTGACTGAGCCACCCAGGCACCCCAAGAAAACTTCTGCTTGTGATTGTAGACAGAGGATTATGATCTAGGCTCTAGGGAATAGTCATATTTGCCAAACCTTTTATTTGCACAATGGATTTTATGTAAGTAGTATTCCACCCATTATCTCCTCTCACCCTCAAGAAACTTGGGAGGTAATCAGGACAGGTAATCCCAATGTTGTTTTGAAGAGAACCATGACTGGAGGATTAAGTGACCTGCTCAAGGTCACACCACTAGTGAGCAGCAGGACTAGGAGGAGGGCCGGGCGTTTCTGATGCCTGACTGGGCCTTGCCTACGGAATCTTTATGACGGTTACATCATTTGGTGTATAGACCACTCTTTTTTTTTTTCTAACATTTATTTATTTTTGAGACAGAGAGAGACAGAGCATGCACAGGGGGAGGGCCAGAGAGAGAGGGAGACACAGGATCCGAGGCAGGCTCCAGGCTCTGAGCTGTCAGCACAGAGCCCAACGCAGGGCTGGAACTCACGGAGTGGGAGATCATGACCTGAGCCAAAGTCGGACGCTTAACCGACTGAGCCACCCAGGCGCCCCGGTGTATAGACCACTCGTAACCACAGAGTCAAAGACTGTGCACACTCAGATGGATACTATTAGTGTTTGTTAATTATAAGGAAATCTGAAGTATTTTGCCTACCTAGGGGCAAGTGAAATAAATTATTTTTCTTTATTTAAAATTTTTTTTTTTTTTTTTTTTTTTTGAAGGAGAGAGATGGAGCATGAGCAGGGGAGGAGCAGAGAGAGAGGGAGACACAGAATTCGAAGCAGGCTCCAGGCTCTAAGCTGTCAGCACAGAGCCCGATGCGGGGCTTAAGCCCACAAACTGTGAGATCATGACCTGAGCCGAAGCCAGACACTAAGCCAACTGAGCCACCCAGGTGCCCTGTGAAATTATTAAAAGTGATACTATGCATCTATAAAAAGGGAAGGCATTTATGTATTGATATGGAATGACCACTAAGAAATATTCCCTTTTTTTAAGATTATTTATTTTGAGAGAGAGAGAGAAAGAGAGAGAAAGAACATGTGTGTGAGGGGTAGGGGCAGAAGAGAGAGAGGGAGAAAGAGAATCCCAAGCACAGAGCCTGACATGAGGCTTGATCTCACACGAGATCATGACCCCAGCCAAAATCAAGAGTTGGACAGTTAACCGTCTGAGCCACCCAGGTCACCCAGGTGCTCTTCTTTTTTTTTTTCTTAAAGACACATTTATTCAGCGTCATGATCATACAATTACAGTTAGTAATCAACAGCATGGGTACAAAAACCAAAAAAATCTACATTAAAACCCTTTGTTGGAGTGCATTACACTTTCCACAGAATAGAAACTAAAATAAACTGTTATATAATTAGTCATGTAGTCCTCGGGTTTTAGCCCATACACGTGAATATTGTCTAAAACATGACTCCTTTGTGGCAGCTAGGCCCTGCCACCACCGTGCTTGGCTGAGCTCACAAACCTGTTGTAACCTGTAGCTTCCCTGTCACTTCTCTGGCTCTCCTCTCCTGCTAAGCTTCGTTTCCCGACAGTAATTAAAACCTTCTGCCACTGCCATAGCTACTGCTGCTGCTGGAACTGCCACAGCCACCTTGGTTTCTGGTTTGACAAAGTATTGGCCTCCACCACCATAGGGCACAGAGCTTCTGCCTCCAAACTTCCCTCCTTTCAGGGGTCCAAAATTTGAAGATTGATTGTTGTAATTACCAAAATCATTATAGCTTCCGCCACCTCCAAAATTGCTTCCATCATTACCAAATCCGTTACAGCCGTCCCCACTGCCACCACATCCACCACCACCTCGATTGCCACCAAAGCCACCTCGCCTGCCACCAAAGCCACCTCGCCCACTGAAGTTTCCCCCACGACCAGAGTTGTCATTCCCACCACAACCACCACCAAAGTTTCCAGGACCACTTTGACCTCTCTGGCTGGATGAAGCACCAGCCATCTCCTGCTTAAATAGGGCTCTCCTCACTTCCAAGCGTGGCCATTCACAGTATGGTATTTTTGAATGACAATCTTGTCTACAGAGTCATGATCATTAAATGTTACAAAAGCAAAATTCTCTTCTTGCCACTACCTCGGTCAGCCATGATTTCAGTCACTTCAGTTTTCCCATTCTGTTCAAAATAATCTCTAGGATGTGTGCTTCAGGGTCTTCTTTAAGGCCACCGACAGAAATCGTTTTCACTGTTAAGCGGGCACCAGGTCTTTGAGACTCATCTCTTGAGACAGCCCTCTCTGGTTCTACAACTCTTCCATCCACCTTGTGTGGCCTTGCATTCATGGCTGCGTCCACCTCTTCCACAATGGCGTACGTGACAAACCCAAAGTCTCTGGAGCGCTTGGCGTTGGATCTCTCATTACCACACAGTCTGTAAGCGTTCCCCCATTACTCAAAATGGCTCCTCAGACTCTCATCGGTTGGTTCAAAGCCCAAACCTCCGATGAAAAGCTTCTGCAGCTGTTCAGGCCCTTTGGGAGATTCTGACTTAGACATGACAGTCGTGGAGGGGAGATTTAAAGATGATTACTTAGCAGCATCCACAGGCAGAAAGGAGTAATCTGATGAACATAGCTCAGAAATATTCTTAATACTTATTATTTTGACATATTTTAAGACTAAAAAAGGTTCAAAATTTGTACAGAGTTCCTGTCTGCCAGGAACTCTCTCTCTTTACCCAGCTCCCCCAATAATAGCATTGTATATAACCATAAATTGACATTGGTACAATACTATTAATTCATATAAATACTTCATTTGGGTTTCTCAGAAAGTTTTAAATATCTGAGAGAGTGGGGGTATGGTATCCATCCTATTTATTTTAAAAGAGAGGGGAAAGGGTGCATGTGTGTTTATATGCTTCCATATACCTATAAGATTTCTTAAAGGCTATATAAGAAGCTAGACACATTGAGTTGCCTCCAGGAAGAACTGGATAGCAGCTCTGGATAGAGAGTATTGGAACCGTGTGTTCGTTTGTACCAATCTATCTATTTTTAAAAAGGGAATGAGGAAAGTTTTTATGTATTCATACAAAATAATCTCTGTTATATTTTTAAATGAAAAACACAAGGTAAATAAGTGTGTACGTATCCCATCTACAAAAAAAAAAAAAAAAAAAAAGAAGAGGGGGAGCTGTGTGTTTTCGCCTCCATATGCACAGATTTCTCTGGAAGGATAGGTACGAAACTGGTAACCATTGGTTTGCCTCCAGGGATTAAAATGGGCAGACAGAAGTGGGAGGGAGACCTTTTGTACCTCTAAATTTGTACCTTTTAAATTTAGACTATGTGAATTTATTTCCTTTGCAACAAAATAAAGGAAATTGAAAAAAAAATAAACCCTGAAATAAATTGCTTTTACCTTGTAATTTTTCCCCCTTTAAAATATTTAGTGGCTTTTCAGCTACTCTCTGGCTAAAATCCAAATTTCTTTACTTGACATTTAGGTTCTTTTTATAACTCGGTCTCATTATTTCCTGCCTGAAGCTTTCTGTTTCACCGACTGTGTTTTGTTTTCTCTCCTCATATGCACTTTTCTTTATTCTCTTCCTGCTCCCCAGCCATCAGAAATCAGCTCGCTTCTGGGACATTGTCCCCCAGTGGTCCAGACCTCTTGAATTTCTCTCTCTTCCAAATTCCTATAATGTCTTGTCTGCCCTACACATTTGGCCCTTCACCCATATTCTCTTGTCAAGGGTATGCATACTCTGTCCCCAAATAAGATTACCAACTTCTTGTGGGTAGTGGCTGAGTATGTGAGTTTTCTGAAATTCCCCTTTCCTGGAAGAGTCTTACACTAGGTTGATGGCCCAGTGATATTGACTAAATCTCTTCTTTGTAGCGATTTTATTCTATGCATATGCTTGCCTGATGTGCTTAAGAATTCCTGGCTGTATTGAGGCAATAAGACATTGTGTATCCATCCAAAAACACCCTCGCAGATAAAAGATAAAAGAGGATAAAGTATGAGTTCAAATTCAAGAAAGCACCTGGTGTTTGAATATTGATATATTTTTAAATATAACATTCCTGGGAAACAAGATACATGATAACATTTTTTTCTTTTGCATTTTGGCTCATGTATTTGGATGCGTTTTGGAAAACAGGCTCTATTTTCCTAGTAACCATGGTGAATTAATTAGCTTTTTTGATATGTTATGAACTGGTTCTTGACATCCTCATTTTCAGTAAATGGCAGAATTGGATTCAAGTCTTGGCAGGTCAGATCAGGGAGCTACATGACTTCTAGCCGGTCATAGTAACAGATATTTGTTGGGTTCCTTTCATTGCAAAGCATTGTATTAAGACTTAATGGAGACGAAGTGTAAAATAGATTCCTCCAGGAACTTCCACTTGATTACATGTTGCATCTGTCTGGCCCTTGCCCATTTGATGGCTATGCAGTAAGTGTAGCCAGTTGTCAGGAGGCTCTTCATAGGTAGCCTTGGAATTAGAGAAAAAAAATTATGAAGAAGATAGATCTTTGAATCTGAAACCCATAAGAATGAGGAAGCAAACAACAAACAAACAGTAACAGTATTAGCTTATCTTTGATGAAATCTTCACTAGACTCTGTATTTCAGCTATATTGTCTCTTTATCTTGACAGCAACTGATTAAGGCAGGCACTATTGTTACCCACTTTTGCAGATGAGATAGGAGACATGACCGTGATCACACAGCTGAGTGATAGAGCCAGGATTCAAGTGCAGAGATTTTGCCCCTGGGTCCCTATGTTTAATTTTGACTTGTTGTTATTATTTTCCCAAAGATTAGTCACATGGACAAGTAACTTACCAATATACTTGTCTTACTTTAACTAGATCATGAAATCCTCAAGTGGAAGGCTGTGCCTTATTTTCTTGTTTCTTCACACATAATTGTCTATGGCACAGGTTTCTGGACATTGTCTGAACTCAATATCCCAGAATGGAAAAATGCATAAAAAACAACAGTGGCTTATAAATGTGATGTTAATAAGACTATGATACTCAGATTTGAAATTAAACCAACTATGTAGCAGGCAGTGTGAAGTGGTACAAAGAACATGAGTTTTGGAGGACTGGAAATGAGGTCTGTGGAGTGCCTGGCACAGGGAGGTATCTGATACATGGTACTTAGTTAATACAGTGATACTATATGATTTAATCTTTCTCACACACAAACCTGTTAGGTAGCGTGTTAGCTCAGGCTGCCATAACGGAACACCACAGACTGGGTGGCTTAAACAACAGAAATTTATTTTCTCATAGTTCTGGAGACTCCTCCACATCCCAGATCAAGGTGCAGACAGGTGAGGCCTCTCTTCCTGGCTTACAGGTAGTTCCCTTCTCACCATGACCGTGTCCTCACGTGGACTTTCCTCTCTGCTTGCAGGTGGAGAGAGAGCTCTGGCATCTTTTCTAAGGACACCAGCCCTATCAGACAAGGGCCCCACACTTACAACCTCACTTAACTTCTTTTTTTTTTTAATTTTATTTTTAAAATTTACATCCAAATTAGTTAGCATACAGTGCAACAATGATTTCAGGAGTAAATTCCTTAATGCCCCTTCCCCATTTAGCCCATCTCCCCTCCCACAACCCCTCCAGTAACCCTCTGTTTGTTCTCCATATTTAAGACTCCCTTCTATTTTGTCCCCCTCCCTGTTTTTATGTTATTTTTTCTTCCCTTCCCTTATGTTCATCTGTTTTGTGTCTTAAAGTCCTCATATGAGTGAAGTTATATGATGTTTGTCTTTCTCTAATTTCGCTTAGCATAATACCCTCCAGTTCCATCCACGTAGTTGCAAATGGCAAGATTTCATTCTTTTTGATTGCCAAGTAATACTCCATTGTGTGTGTGTGTATATATCTGTCTATCTATCTCATATCTTCTTTATCCATTCAGCCGTCGATGGACATTTGGGCTCTTTCCATACTTTGGCTATTGTTGATAGTGCTTCTATAAACATTGGGGTGCATGTGTCCCTTTGAAACAGCATACTTGTATTCCTTGGATAAATACCTAGTAGTGCAATTGCTGGGTTGTAGGGTAGTTCTACGTTTAATTTTTTGAAGAACCTCCATACTGTTTTCCAGAGTGCCTGCACCAGCTTGCATTCCCACCAGCAGTGCAAAAGAGATCCTCTTTCTCTGCATCCTTGCCAACATCTGATGTTGCCTGAGTTGTTAATGTTAGCCATTCTGACAGGTGTAAGGTGATATCTCATTGTGGTTTTGATTTGTATTTCCCTGGTCATGAGTGATGTGGAGCATTTTTTCATGTGTCAGTTGGCCATCTGGATGTCTTCTTTGGAGAAGTGTCTATTCATGTCTTTTGCCCATTTCTTCACTGGGTTATTTGTTTTTTGGGTGTTGACTTTGATAAGTTCTTTCTAAATTTTGGATACTAACCTTTTTTCTGATATGTCACTTGCAAATATCTTCTCCCATTTCATCGGTTGCCTTTTAGTTTTGCTGATTGCTTCCTTCTCTGTGTAGAAGCTACTTATTTTGATGAGGTCCCAGTTGTTCATTTCTGCTTTTGTTTCCCTTGCCTCTGGAGAGGTGTTGAGTAGGAAGTTGCTGTGGCCAAGATCAAGATCAAAGAGATTTTTGCCTGCTTTCTCCTCAAGGATTTTGATGGCATCCTGTCTTACATTGAGGTCTTCCATCCATTTTGAGTTTATTTCTGCATATGGTGTAAGAAAATGGTCCAAGTTCATTCTTCTGCATGTCGCCATCCAGTTTTCCCAGCACCACTTGCTGAAGAGACTCTTTATTCCATTGGATATTCCTTCCTGCTTTGTCAAAGATGAGTTGGCCATACATATGTGGGTCCAATTCTGGGTTCTCTATTCTGTTCCATTGATTTGACTGTCTGTTTTTTTTTTTTTTTTTTTTTTTTTAAATTTTTTTTTAAATTTTTTTTTTTTTTTTTTTTTGGGACAGAGAGAGACAGAGCATGAACGGGGGAGGGGCAGAGAGAGAGGGAGACACAGAATCGGAAACAGGCTTCAGGTTCCGAGCCATCAGCCCAGAGCCTGACGCGGGGCTCGAACTCGCGGACCGCGAGATCGTGACCTGGCTGAAGTCGGACGCTTAACCGACTGCGCCACCCAGGCGCCCCTTGACTGTCTGTTTTTATGCTAGTACCATACTGTCTTGATGATTACAGCCTTGTAGTATAGCTTGAGGTCTGGGATTGTGATGCCTCCTGCTTTGGTTTTCTTTTTCAAGATCGCTTTGGCTATTTGGGGTCTTTTCTGGTTGCACACAAATTTTAGAATTATTTGTTCTAGCTCTGTGAAGAATTCTGGCATTTCATTTAACTTTAATTACCTCCTTAAAGGCCTTATCTCCAAACCCTTTTACTAGGGTCTTGGGGCTTCAACATCTGAGTTTGGAGGGAATACAGTTCAGTCCATAATAAGTAGTTACTTTTCCCATTTTACCAATGGGGAAATAGATATTCAAAGGAATGGTCCTGTTCTTCCATGAAGCCTGATTGTGTTGTCAGATATGTTGACTACTTGTATTTCTTTCCACGGGTTTTTTCCTTCTTACAACCAAAAAGAGTTCAACCACCGAATTCTTCCTTCCTTCCTTCCTTCCTTCCTTCCTTCCTTCCTTCCTTCCAGAGAGAGAAAGAGCCTGTGCACAAGCAGGGGAGGGGGAGAGAGGGAGAGAGAGAGAGAGAGAGAGAGAGAGGGAGAGAGAGAGAGAGAGAATCCCAAGCAGTCTCCATCTCCATGCTGTCAGTGGAGAGCCTGATGCGGGGCTTAAACTCACGAACTGTGAGATCATGACCTGAGCCAACTGAGCCACAAGGTGCCTTGCATCTAATCTTTGCTAAAGGTATTTTTTCTAAGAGTCTGTAGCATCTTTTCTTTGGATAGTGCTGTGAAACCCTGACAGTTTTCCCCCCTTATTTTCTCACTTTTATGCCTTCGCCTCTCTTGTGCTATTTTATAGTTAGATGAGACCACAGGGGTGATAATGTAATTGATTAGTTCCACTTTCTCTACATCACAGAACAGGAAGCATGACATAGCCAGGAGTGTCAGGTCTTCCATTCCCAAAGCTGGGAATGGAAGGTTGTTTAGCATACAACAGACTCTAGATGGCATTATCTTGTTTCCCTCTCACCAGAAACCATGTTATTCTCCCTCTGAAGGCTGTGAACATTATAACTCGATATTGTGTACTTCATGGCTTCTGTGTACTCGTGTCTTCTACTACTTAATGTCATCTGTTCTCTCTGTCTTATCAGTTTCAGTCAAATTGGTATTTTTTTTTGTGTCTTGAGTTCAAATCTCACTTAGAATCTGACCTGGTTCAGCCAGTCAAGCATCCCTTTAGGTTACTGACCAGCTTATGGTCTCATCACGTATATTACTCCAGTACAATGGAAACAGTTTTTTCATCTATCCTGCCTTGAAAGAAATGTTCTTTGCGAATATACAATGACTTTTCTTCTAATGTTGTGTTTATGTCTCTTCTATAAGGCAGTCTAGTGTTACGGTTAACATTCAAGTTCTGGATTAAGAGTATCTGGGTTTCGCAGTGTCTGGGTGGCTCAGCTCAGGTCCCAAGCTCATGGTTTGTGAGTTTGATCCCCACATCAGGTTCTGCGCTGACAGTGCATAGCCTGCTCGGGGTTCTCTTTCTCTCCCTCTCTCTCTGCCCCTCCCATGCTCTCTCTCTCTCTCAAAATAAATAAATATAAAAACTTAAAAAATTTTTAATTAAAAAAAAAGTGTCTTATTTTAAACTCTACTTGTACCACTTACGAGGTATAACAAGCTTGGGGAAATTTACTTCACTTCCCCATGCCTCAATTTCCTCATCTGTAAAATGAAGATGAAAATATAGCCTCTACCTCATAGAGCTGTGAGGATTCAAAGTTCAGGTGGATAAGCCCTTAGCACAGGGCATGCATATAGTAAGTGCCTGGTAAGTATTAGTTATTTCTAATTGATTGAAGATTTTTGCTCACTAGGAAGGAGAATGCCAGTTTTTGCTAAGGATATCTCTAATTATAAATTTACAAATCAGCTTTTAGATACATGCTCTGTGACACATGAAGTAGCATGATTATTAACGCTGTTATTTCCTGATGAAATTCATTCATCAATTTTACAAGTGTTTATAAATACAGTCATTGGGAATATAAGATTAATTAGACAGAGTCTCTACCTGTGATCTACTTGGGGAGATAGGCATCTAAATAATAATAAATCAACCTGAAAATGGTGGCACAGAGAAACAGAGAAAGTGTTCAACTTGCCCTAGACAGGGGCAGAAGCACGTCAAAGTAGATTACAGTTTGGAGGAGATACTTGATTGGCCCTAAATAAAGAACAGGGTGTGGGAAAGCATTTCTGGCAGAGGTAACAGCAGAGATGAGAGATAATATGATACTTTCAAGAACCCTGTAGGTTGTGCAATGGATCTTTAATCTTTTATCCTAAAGGCAATGTGGAGTCCTTGGGGGGGGGGGTGTGCTTTTGTTTTAAAATCTACCTTTATTGTTTTCCTCTTTTGATAAAAGTCGTATGTGCACATTATGAAAAGACAAGTAACACATTACAGAGGTATATGCATGGAAACTGAAGATTTCCAATAATTCCTTCCCTTGTCCCCTGAAATAATTATTACTACAAAGAGTTTGGAGTATATTTCTCTATTTTTCTTTCTCTCTATGCACACAGTAACAAATATATGGTGATTATTATTATAACAGGAGAAGAATATCTTCTGTGTGCTTTTTATATATCTTTCAATGATTTAGTATCAAAGTTTTTCAGCAGGATATTAAGTTTGGAGGGAAAACTGGGGGTAGGGTTGAGGCGCCAAGGCTGGAGAAAGGGAGGCAATCTCTGCCTCAATAGATAAAGTTGAGTTTCTGGACTTATAAATACTCATCAAGGCCAGCTAAGTCCCATGCTCCCTATGAAGTTTTTTTCTAATCATCTGAGATCACAATGCTAGCTCTCCCTCCTAAAACTTGTCCACTTTCCTCTCAGATGTGTATAATTTACTATGGAATTTAGCACATTCACATTGCATTGGAATCATCTGTTTACTCATCTTTTCTACTCAAACATGAAATTCTTAATGGCAATGCCTTTAAACAAAATCTTATATACCTAGCGCCTAGCATACAGTAAGCCTCAATGAATGTTTGATGAAGGCAAATGACTTTGGTTTTGTTCAGCCCAACTGGCAGAAATATGTATCAGGCATTTGGATAAAAAGATTAGAAACAGTTCCCTTGTCTGTAAAATGAGGCCTGTAATATATATTTTTTTCTTTACAAGAATTAGTAAAACAACTTTAATGCAATGCAATCTTAAATTCTTTTAAGGATTAAAACGAACTATTGTATTTGAAACACTTAACACAGTGACAGGTGTAGTAGTCACAGGTTATTGTCATGAAGATGAGCCAAATACAGGAAAAGCCATAAAGGCAGGGGGAATTTTCAGGTGTCATTGAGCACCTTCAGAGTTTGACAGAAAATGTCATAATGTATCTTGGGGATAATCTAGGAAAGCCTTCAGGGACAAGGACTTAGAAATCTCCTACAGCCTTAGAAATCCAGAAGTCCTGGAGTAGGATCAAAAGTTCAAATAACAACAGTGGTCAGTCAGGAAGCTAGTGAAAAAAAAAAATTGGGAACGCTGGCTACACATTAGAATCACCCGGGAAACTGATGGCAAAGCAATGGGCCAGCTCCTATCCTGAAGTAATCAGAATTTCCAGGAGTAGGTCCCCAACACGAGTATGTCTTTAAATTTCTTCAGGTGAGTCTAATGTGCAGCCAGGGGTGAGATCCACTGCAATTCTAAAACCAATGAGGGCAAGATAGGTGAACAGGTGTGTCATTTCTCACTCCTGCTGATTGTTGCAATAGTATTTGCCAGCTTCTTTGTAAAAGTGCAAATTTCCATGTGAAGTTACCCAAATTTAAAAATGTTGGCAAGTAATTTATAATGTTAAAACAAAGAAGAAAAACAACGAAACCCCGCGGGAATCAAAGAAAACATGGATAGTGGCCCAGTTGGCCACCAGTTCATAACCTCCCTTGCAGTTCAACCTGCGGGTAGAAGCAGCAAACTGATACTGAAAGTGGTTATTTAACACTTTGCCCAAGACTGCACAGCAAGTCAGAATGGGAGTCGGGACTAAAACATAGTCCTTTGGAATTTAGTTAATATCCCTTCTTTTTCAGGAGAGGAACACTTGGAGGTGCACAATAAAACATGGGTAAGGATAAAGTGCGTTCCAGGCTGAAGGAAGCCCCGAAGCACTGCCTCGGGCATCCCGTAATCAGCAAACCCCGGCGATTCCTAAAACGTAGGAAAGTAAAATCAGGACTCGGGGGGGGGGGGGGGGGGGGGGGGGGGGGGGGGGGGGGGGGGGGGGGGGGGGGGGGGGGGCGGGGAAGAACCAGACACGCATGCGCCCTCCACAGGTAGCGCCGCGGATAGGCGTCTTGTCTGGACAGGCGATGAATTACGACCTCTGCTGGCGGCGTCACGACTTCTGCCGTAAATGCGGTGTTTGGCGCGTGCGCGTCTTTCCTTTTCGGAGTCCCTAAGCTGCTGCTGGTGTTGAAGTGTTCTCAGTTCGCCGCTCCGGCTGTCGCCATGGTGAAGCTGAGCAAAGAGGCCAAGCAGAGGCTGCAGCAGCTCTTTAAGGGCGGCCAGTTTGCCATCCGCTGGGGCTTTATTCCTCTCGTGATTTACCTGGGTCAGTAGGAGGAGAACCTGGAAGGAGACGGGAGGGAAGGGTATGCGGAGGCCTTGCCTCCATTTTTGGCTTTCTAGGGCGGGAGACAGAAACCGGACCACGCCGTGCACGTCCTTTGATGTTGTCTAGTCAGTGGGGTCGGTCTAACCTGAGTTCAAGTTCTTGTCTGTACTGTTTTTTTAATGGTCTTTAACAAGTTTTTAAAATTCTCATTCTATTTTTACATCTATAAAATGGAGGTGACCTACCTTTGAGGATTGTTGGGAGAGTTAGGCGACCTGATATATTTGAAAGCGACCCCTCATTCTGTCATTAGGTGGGTTTTCCTGGCATTTGTCCTCACTTCTACAGGTGGTCCTAAATAGAAAGAGGCCTGTAGACCTCGTGGATATGCCCCTGTCCTGAAGCATGATTATGACAATAGTTTTTGCTTTCTTAGTTGCACAGTGAAGAGTTTGGATGATTTTTGTTAGGATCTCATTTTATAGGTGAGGGAATGGAATCAGAGAGAAATTTCTTTCGGAAGGACACACAGCTGTTAAGTGGGGAACTATGAACTCAAGTAATGGGGTATCAAGGCCCGTACTTTTTTTTTTTTTTTTTTTAATGTTTATTTATTTTTGAGAGAGAGTGCGATTGGAAGAAGAACAGAGAGGGGGAGACACAGAATCAGAAGCAGGCTCCAGGCCCCGAGTACAGAGCCTACTGGGAGGCTGGAACCCATAGACCAACTGGGAGATCATGACCTGAGCTGAAGTCTGAGGTTTAACTGGCTAAGCCGCCTAAACACCCCTTCAAGGCCCATACTCTTAACCACTGTGCTGTACTGCAAGCATTTAAGTACTTAGGCAAATATTGACACCTAGGGCTGTACATTGGGACTTTATCCTATTTCTAGTCTTGGATAGTTTTTTGTTTTTCTGGGGTTTTTTTTTTGTTTGTTTTTTTGAAGTATAGGTGATACACAATGTTATATTTCAGGTGTACAATGTGGTGGAAAGGAAAGGTTCCAGCTCTATCAGTTGAGCATACAGTTTGATATTTTCTAAAACTCAGTTTCACACTTTTAAAACCCTGTGATTTTAACAAGGTGCTGCTTCCTGTTTGTTTTAGGTGTACTGCATTGTTCAAGATAAAGTACGTTCACTCTTAGTCTTGACAGAGCCCTTAATTTTGCTGGATATTTTCCAGGTAGCTGTCACTCCCATTTCCCCATGCAATGTAAACCTACCAGTAATCTGGGGATACTTTGGTATAAAGACTTAAAAAGATCTTTTCCTACCTATTTTGAATGCTTTTTTGTTTGTTTTTAAGCATTATTCTGGAGTTTAGCAACTTTGTATAGGTGTCAAGGATTAGAACACATAGTTGTGATAGCCTGCTCTTACAAGCTGTGTACCCCCTCTTTCTCTGCCCCCCCCCCCCAACTTTGATTTAATGGTAGAAGGACCCAGTTTACTTAGTCAAACACTAGGACGAGCTCTCCTTTTAGCTAAGAAAGTTATGAGGACTTAGGTCCTTCCCCTTCTTTGTGCCTCCTTTTTCCATTGATGCATGTAGGGGGTCCTTTTTTTAGCTTGCACTTTGGACCCTTTGATTTCTTTGCTGCTCTATAAATCTTTATATCTATCTTTCGCTCCTCCCTTTTTTGTTTTGTGGTTCCTTTTCTATAGCTAGAAAGTTGTAGCTGGTTGCTACATTCTGTGTATCAAGGGCTTTGGTCCGAAGAGAATGCTTCCCTTACTCACCCCTCCCTCCCCCCCCCCCCCCCCCCCCCCCCCCCCGGAGTTTATTTTTCCTATTGTGCCCACTGGAGGTATTCTCTTTCTTAGCACTACCATTATGATGATTTTTCACCCTAGCTTCCAACTCAGGTTGACAGTAATGTTAGAGCTATCTTTTTAGTAATTCTTCCTTGTTAATCATTGTCTTTTTCCTTTCACTGTGTAGAAATTTAATTTTTTCTTTTCTTTTCTTTTTATTTTTTTAAATTTTTTTAATTTACATCCAAGTTAGCTTATAGTGCAACAGTGATTTCAGGGATAGATTCCTTAATGCCCCTTACCCATTTAGACCGTCCCCCTCCCACAACCCCTCCAGTAACCAGTTTGTTCTCCATATTTAAGAGTCTCTTATGTTTTGTCTCCCCCTGTTTTTATTTTTGCTTCCCTTCCCTTATGTTCATCTGTTTTGTATCTTAAAGCCCTCATAGGAGTGAAGGCATGAGATATTTGTCTTTCTCTAATTTCACTTAGCATAATACCCTCTAGTTCCATCCGTCTAGTTGCAAATGGCAAGATTTCATTCTTTTTGATTGCCATGTAATACTTTATTGTACATATATAGCACATCTTTATCCATTCATCCATCGATGGACATTTGGGCTCTTTTCATATTTTGGCTGTTGTTGACAGTGCTGCTATAGAAATTTAATTTTGTGTCCAACCTAGTTCCCAGGCAGTTTCTTTTTCTTCTCCCCCTCAGCTCTCAGTAAAACCTAGAACTGTGGATTGAATTTAGGTTTAAACATAACTTTTAGGGCTTCAGGGAGTACATGGGAATATAGTGCCATAAAATAGAACAGTGGCATGATGATAATCTGTTTGGACATTAACCAGTAGGAAGATTTTAATGAATTACCTATTGGAAGACAATTCTCCATGGTGTCTTGAATTTCTACAAATCTTGTGAGTAGAGATTCTGACCACCTTTTGTTCCATATTTTTAAGGATGTTTGTGGAGTGAACAGCCTTGGAAAACAGTATCTCCTTTTAGAGCAAAGGGGAAGCAATGTCACTACCCATCACAAAAGACTGTGTTTCCCTAAACTCAGGGTTCATCTAAAAATGATGATATTCTGACTATACTTATTGCTAGGAGTAATGAACTGTCCTTTGTTTTTGACTCACGATCTTGTGTCTTCTACCAGCATCTGTGAAACTGGCAGTCTAGTTTGTTGTCTTGAAAATGGGGTAAAATTTCATACCACTCACAGTTCTTGATGCTTACTTTAATTTTAATCAATAAATTAGATATATGTTATCCAGTTAATAAATATATTTTAAATGGTAAAAGGTTTATTTGATCATGCTTGTAACAAGAGTGTTGACTTAATTAGATTGTTAAACAATAACTTGGTGTTTTCTCCTGTCTTTTTATTTCCAGTCTTTGATTGCTTTATAAAAAGAGGTTTATCAAAAAGAGGATAAAATAAGATATCCTCAATTGTTTTTTTAAAAATTGAGTTTTTTAAATATTGTTTAAAAAAAATCTTAAAAAAAAAGCTGAGCCTGGGTTGCTCAGTTGGTTAAGGGTCTGACTTTGGCTCAGATCATGATCTCCCAGTTTGTGGGTTCAAGCCCTGCATCAGGTTCTGTGTTGACAGCTCAGAGTCTGGAGCCTGCTTCAGATTCTGTGTCTCCCTCTCTGCCCCTCCCCCTCTGTCGCGCGCACATGCTCTCTTTCTCTTTTTCTTTCTCTCTCTCTCTCAAAAATAAACATTAAAAAATTTAAAAAAAATTCATTTTGTTCTTTGTAGTCTTTTACCCAGTATGATGGTAGTCGTGGCACCTTTTTTTAGTAAAGACTAATAATGAAAGTGCGTTCTAAGGGCTACGTGCTAATTGTGTGCTAATAATAAGGATAAGGTTATTTGTCCTCCTTATTGGTTAGTCCTGGACATAATCTCATACCCTAGTTAAGACTCAAGACTTCTATAGCACACAGGTAACTTTAGATGGTGCTAGTAGATGTGGATATCATTCTAGCCTACCCTAGGTTGATTTGAAAAGAAAAATTCTTGATTACAAATGTTTTGTCTGCTACGGTTTTAATTGCTATTTATTCTGTTTCTCTCTCCTCTCCCTTTCCCTCCAGGATTCAAGAGGGGTGCAGATCCTGGAATGCCTGAACCAACTGTTTTGAGGTACTGCTCTTACAAATAAACATTGCAGGGCAAATGTTCATCTGTTAGCACTGAATCACTAGGAAGCAAGAGTTGTAGTGGTAGGCATTGTAAATGGAGCTGTACTAGTCAGTACAGTTTTGGGCTGTTGGGAAATTGCAGCAGTTTGTAGACCAGTCTAGCTTGTGTTATCAGGTAAGTACTTTCTTTCCCCTTCCTAATTTGATTTTACTGTACTGTGTTATAATCGTAATTAAATGTATTTAAAAGAAAAAGAAGTAACGTATCATCCTACCACTTTGAAAGGTGAATAAACTTTTTAATTAGCCATATTTCTGTTTTCATTCAGCCTTTTATGTCATTTTAACAAGAATACATAGGATTTTATTTTCTTCACCTAAAATTAAAATTGATGTCTCATATTTTCAACTTGTTGATCACTTACCATTTAGGTTTTCAATTTTCAGTAGTTTATATAATAGTATAGTGAACATTTTAAGAAAGATTTTATAGGTTTTGATTTATTTCCTTATAATAAATTCTCAAGGGAGTAAGTCTAAGTGTATGAACATTTATGGCTCTGAAAATGCATTGTCAAATTTCTATGTCAGAAAGTCTTGCCAGTAGTGGATAAGCACTTGTGAAAACTTCACATACCCACAGTATACATGTTTGTGTACTCACAAACGTATGTATATGTTCACACATGAACATACAAATATACATCTTCTGTATACAAGTGTGTATTTATATATAAAGGCAGAATCTGTAATAGGCAGGTTTGCTGTAAAGGACTGATAATTTGTGGCATGATGATGACCAGGGTCTGTCCGGGTGCTGCGTGATTTCATTTTGACTTTCTGTCTTACAGATATTTCTTGTGGATTGCTCTAACAGACTTTTCACTGGCTATTCTAGGTCTTCTGTTCCTTCAAACTCCTACTCTAAGCCTTTTTTTTTTTTCCTAGAATGGTCAGAAAATAATAGTAATGTCTCTAACAGTCACCTACAATGCATTAGCCACTGTTTTAGGTGGTTTATTTACAGTGTCTGTAATTGTCACTTCAGTACTTGAGAGCAGGTCACAGAGTCGGTAGGTGGTGGAGTGTGTCAGTCTCCAAAGCCTACACTCTTTCCACTGGGCCATGTGGGCTCCCCCAGATAATCTTACCACTTTTCTTAGCACACTGCCATCTGATAACGAATTTCCTTCATCCCCTCTACCTTACCAGCCTCTCCTTTCTCACTGGAAGGGGTTTTTCTTATAAGTTTCCACTGTATATGCCCTCAATTTGTCCATTTCTGCAGTTACTCTCTTCTTCCCTGATAAAGTTCTTCAATAAATGGTCTTCACTGCTGTTTTTCTTCACTTTGCTCTCCCTTTAACCATTTATGGTTTGGCTTAAAACTGGTTTCAAATGGTCCCAACGAAGTTGATTTTTTCTTAGCCTCTACATTTTGAACTATGAAATGGGGACTTGAGGTAATGTATCTGCTATTTACTAGCTGATTGAACTCAGACCAGTTATTTTCACAGGGAAATACTAACTACCTTAGGAAGCATCAGAGATGGGATTGCCTGCTCACGCTGTGTGAACATTTTCCAAGTACTGGAAATTACCATCAAATACCTTTTCCCAAGAGGCCATTAACTTTTCTAGGGTGATGTTTCCTCTATATAAATTGTGTATAATATCTGCTTCATAAAGTTTTCATGAGGATTGAATAAAAATATTGTATATGAAGTATGAGTACTTGGCAAGTAATATGTAAGCAATATACTGTTAATAATTTTTAATCTTTTCTGTGTCATCTTCTTTACTTCAGTTCTTTATCATGTGAGAACTTGGTCTAGCACAAGCTACTGCATGCTTCCCAGAATAAACTATATTTTTGTGCCTTTGCTCCAGTGCTTGTGCTCCCTCAGCCTAGAGTGCTCTTTCCCTTGTTTCTACTTGATGAAAACCTATGTCTAGAAAAGCCCAGTCTCAAATGTCATCACTTAAATCTTTTCCCCCTTCTCCTAGCTGAGACCTCTCCATTTTTTTGCATTCCCATAATATTCTTTTGTGTGCATCATTCTCTGCCTTATATTATGCTTGTTGCTTATTTAAAGTACGTCTTGTCCTATAAGTACCTAAAGTAGTTGTCAACAAGAGTCGAATTAATTAAATGACGCTGACCTCTTAGTGGCTTTTTGGATAAGAATTGATGTAGGATTGCTCTTGTGGTAGGACTTTTAGAATGGATCTGCAAGCTGGGGTAAAGCATGTTATGTGCCCCAGGTCAGGTGATAGAGGATCCAGAGATGGGAATAGAATGTGCTCTTCTGTTGTACTTCTTTTTGGCTTCAATTGTCCCACCAAGAGTTGACCCTTCACAGCTACCACAGTCTGGATGAAGCAATCAGCCCCTGCTCTTTCATTTCTTTACCATGTGTTGCCTTAGTGCTCCTCTCTCTTTGCTGCTCTCTCATTCTTTTCTGTCATTAGGGACGTCTTCTGGTTTCCTTCCAGGGATATTTGTAATTTAGATAAGAATTGGTTGAGGGCCTGAAAAGGGTTATTCAGTTAGAGAATTTCATATACCGTGCTGCTTGTGCTATGGAGGCCGACAGAGAGACCTTCCTGTGTTGCCTGTACTATACCCTGAAAGGAACAGAATTAGCTAGGATTTTTATTAATGTAAATGTTTTATTAATATAAAATTTGTTCATTAATGTCAAGTTTATATATAAATTTATTATTTTTTAATGTTTATTTTTGAGACAGAGACGGAGCATGAGCAGGGAAGGGGCAGAGAGAGAGGGACACAAAATCCAAAGCAGGCCCCAGGCTCTGAGCTGTCAACACAGAACCCGAAATTTATTTGTTATAATGCTTATATATAGTTCATGATTTACTGGTCTGTTTCCCTTGCTAAGTTATAGGGTTCCTAGGGATTAGGACCATATTTATTTTAGTGTCCTCTTTCACCCAGATGGTGCATTATATGTGGTCAGCAAATGTTGGTTGATAGGAGTCTATATTCAAAATGCAGTACTTTAATAAACACAGAGCAGTAATGAGTAAAACACTTAGGCAAAATATATGAACACTGAGGTTTAATCAAGAGGATCATTGTTCCCATTATCTGTGTAAGGCCAAGGAAGATTTTCTTTTCTCTTTATTTTGGATACTCCTTACCATAGAGGAGTAGCCCTTAGTAGTTGAATAGTTTTTTGTTTTTTGTTTTTTTAATTTTTTTAATCTTTATTTATTTTTAAGGGACAGAGACGGGGCATGAACAGGAGAGGGGCAGGGATAGAGGGAGACACAGAATCTGAAACAGGCTCCAGGCTCTGAGCTGTCAGCACAGAGCCTGACATGGGGCTCAAACCCACAAACTGAAAGATCATGGCCTGAGCCAAAGTCGGATGCTTAACAGACTGAGCCACCCAGGGCTCCCTTGAGTAGTTTATTTTTATATCTTAAGTGTATGCAAAAATCCTTGGGGCTTAATGGAAAATTTTAATACACTTTTGAAAATTGGAAATAGATGCATGTTGGTTTTTTTTCCCAGGCAAAGGGAAATACTTTTTAAAAATAGAATGTTCAAGTTATCATTTTGTAATGTGATTTCATTTAACGTGACATATTACTAGAAATCACATTTTTAATCAGCAAGGCATAGAAATAAAACACCTCAACAAAAACAAAACAAAACAAAACAAAAAACACCTTTTGTCTTCCTCCAGAATCCTCTTAGGAAATAGTTTAGAAGTTTGGGCAAGTTAGTGGCTGGAATGATTGAGGTAAGAGTTAGTTGAGGCTGAAATGGAGGCTAATAATTGCCCCTGGGATTTGTGTGGTACAAAGGTTAAGAGCACCTGGGTCACATCCCACTCTGCTGCTTAAGTTAGGTAACCATCTCAAAGCCTTGGTTTCCATGTATTTAAAATAAAGGTCATAATTGGGAGTTGTAAACTTTCCACACAGTAGTGACCCATAGAAAGCATTCAGTAAGTGTTATTTTCAGCTTTACTGAGATGGTATCTAATACTGATGCCATTTTGTATTGTGGGTTCATCAGTCCTTCATGTTAATGAAAATTATGAGTCATTTATCTTTTGATTGATCTCAACTTGTTTTCCTCTTTGTTTATAATAGGTAACCACACTGAAAAGTAACAAACCTGTGTTTCTTTAAATATATGTCTCTATGTTTGATTTTTTTTTTTTTTGGCTCGGTGAGATTGATCCTTGTCTTAAAGTATCTCTGATTTTGATAGACGAGTAAACACAAACATAAATGTATAAAATCTTCTAGTTCTTAAACTATGTTCAAGTTTTGTACTTTGGGGTTTAATTTATTTCTCCTCTTCACAAACATTTTAGCTTACTTTGGGGATAAAGGTCATCTGGATTTGGAAGCAATCAGTGAACAGGAACAACATGGAAGGTGTGCGCTCTGGCTGGGATGAGAGATGGGACATCGTTCAGACATTCGCCAGTTGAATGGCACAGGGCTCTTCTCAGATGAATCGGTGGCAGTGGAACCTCTACCGACTTATTTATCATAGACTGTATCTAAATAAATGTTTTTAACAATGTTATGTCTTGAGTCCTTATTGAATTGAATATAATGGACCACTAGGTAAAAATTTGGCCTTTTGTACTTTTTCTAAACAGTGAATCTATATCTGTGTCTAGATGCTACCTTGAAAAATAAAACTTTCGGGGCACCTGGATGGTTCTGTCGGTTGAGTGTCCAACATTTGATTTTGGCTCAAGTCATGATCCCAGGGTCGTGGGATTGAGCCCTGCATCCGGTTCCCCATTCAGTGTAGAACCTGCCTGGGATTCTTTTGCTCGTTTCCTCTGTCCCCTCCCCTGCTTGCTCGCTCTCTTTCACTTTCTCTCTCAAACAAATAAATAGAACTTTCAAGTTCAATCCTGGCCATTCACTTAACAAGGGGGTTCCACTTTCCTTTTGCATTGAATTAATAACTCCCTCTGGCGTGTTCTAAGGTAGTAAAAGTGGAAACAGTTCTCAGTTTTGTGACAAAATGTCCCTATTTCCTGCACTTCATTGAGGTAAAATTGTCATTGAAAGAAATAGGGGTTCTGTGTCTCTGTTGGTAGGGGATGCGACTGGCTCTGGGAGTTGTGTGTCTGACATATTTGTCAGTTAAATTTTGAATCTTAAGATTTTCCCCACTGTTGTTCGGAAACTAGAACTGGCTGGGCAAGAGCCCATGGATAGTTAAATAGAAGAGTAGCTTTCTACTAAAGCAGTTAATGGGGATTAGCTTTCAGTGGTTTCCTGGGACCTTTACCTGTTTTTGAATCCTATTTTTATTTAGCTGTTTCCGTAAACCTAACAAAATAGCTCTACTTTCTTAGTTTTGAGAATTGTAATTAACATAGGAAAGTAGGCCTGAAACAAGATAGACCATTTGGGAGGAGCCCATTGGCTTCAATGTTTTAAGCATCCAGTGTTTAAGTAGAGAATGATGATGAAATGTAATCTCAGGTGACTAGAGCTATCATTCCCAGAAAGTTCTTTCTTACTCCCGATGTAAAACCCTCTTAGCTGTTTAAGCCTATTTCCTTAAGTTTTGTTACCTTTGCCATGGAGACGTAGGAGACTGTTATGGAGGCTTATTGCATAAGGAGATTTTAAAGTGGAATTTTTGAGAGCTAACTGCAAGAAAGTCATTTTTGGCAAGCATTTAATGAATTGCTTCAACATCTGAAAGCTAAGCACTTAATGCTAAAACCTCTTAGCAGTTTTTAAATCCCATAGAATTGTTTAAGACTGTGCCCGCCAGCCTGGCTACAATTTAATGTTGTTTATGAACTTTTGTTTAGTTAGAATTGTGGTGCATGTTTACTTCCCTTTCTCGCTCAAGATTTTCAGAAACTGAGAAAGTAAACTATGTCAGGTGTCCATTTTGATAAAATGCTAATAGGAATAGCAATTTAGGGTTTTGTGTTCATTTAGGGTTAACTTGTAGCTGTAAAAACCCAGTAGGTTTTAAAGTAAGAAATCCAGAGTTAAGTAGGAAGGGACTAGTTCCTTGATCTCCCATCTGGGGAAGCTAAGGAACAGAGTTTAAGCAGAGGTTCAAAGCACAGGTAAGAACTAAGACTATTACGTACGTACTCGAATGTGTGTAGGTCTTAAAGTTTGTGAGATGGTTACAATTAAGCTACATTTTATTAAATTTTAATTGTTAGGGCAGTGCAATCGAATGCAAGCAGTGGTCTCTTCTGTGTTAGACACTAGAGAGTCCTTACAATTAAGATGATTCCTGACCTTGATGGACTTAGGCAAAAACACTGAACTGATAGGATCTGGTTTGAGTCCTGTCCCTCCACCTAGTTCCTAGTCCTTGGTGAAGTCACTTAATCTTTAGGCTTCAGTTTCTTCCACAAAATGGAATAATAATACTTGCTCCAAGGTGCTGTTTTCTAAATTGGTGGTTCTTGGCAAATTGGCATCACCTGGAAACTTGTTAGAAGCGTATATTTTTAGGTCTGGAAACGTTGAAGCCTTGCAATCTCTGCGATTCAATTACTTCAACCATTATTTTGAATTGTTAACTTGTTATTTTGAGATTGTCCTGGAGTTGCACGCAGTGTAAGAAATTTACAGAAATTTCCCTGTACCCTTTACCTAGTTTTCCTCAATGGCGACATGTAAAATTATAGCGCAGTGTCAGGGTATTGCTATCTATAAGTCAATTTTTCTGTCACCCCAAGGAAGCCTCATCTTGCCCTTTTATAGCCAATCCTCCTCACCCACACCCCGTTCCCATCCCAAATCCCTGGCAGCTAGTAATCTGTTGTCCATATAACTTTGTTATTTCAAAAGAGGTATATAAGTGAAATCACCCAAATAACCTTTGGGATTGGCTTTTCTCACTCAGCATATTTATTTGTAGAGTCACAGGTTGTGTGTATCGCTTATTCCTTTTTATTGCTGAGTAGTGTACCATGGTATGGATATGCATGGAGGACATCTGGTTTCTCAGTTTTTAGCTGTTACAAATAAAGCTGCTACAAACATTTGTGTACAGCTTTTTGTGTGATCAGTGTGTGTTTTAACAAGTCCTCCAGGTGACTGATGCAATTCAGGTTAGAGAATTCCTGCCCTAGACTTGCAGTAGCCTTCCTCCCTCCCCCACACATTAAAGTCTGTTTCTTACATAATGTCCAGAGTGATCCTTTTAAAAGATCACGTCATACCCTCACCAGAACTTTGCAGTGGCTTCCTATCACTGGCAGTAAAATTCTGAATTTTTATTTTCCGTGACCTTCAAGACTGTAATCCAGCCTTATGTGCCTTTGATGTCTTCATTGCCTAGGACTCTTCTCTCCACATTCACTTGCACTCTTAATGTTTTGCTCTCTCCTCTTTCTTCAGTAAGGCCAGGTACATACTTACCTTGGTGTCTGATTTGCTCTTCTCTTTGCTGGAACTCTTCTTGCAAATATCCACATACTTGGCTTCTTCTCTTTAATCTTTGCCCAAATGTCACCTTGATGCAGTTTGCTTATGTAAAATAGCAGACTCGACACCTGTCTTGTTTTCCCATCATGTTTTCCTTACCTTCATCTTAACTTTTTTCAGAGAATTTTTAACCAGCCTGATTTTGTATGTTTGTATGTAAATAATCTTGACTCTCGCTCCTAGAATGTAAGTTTCATAAGTGCAGGACTGTATTTTTAGAGGCTAGTACAGGTCCTAGTACGTAGATGTTCAGTAAGAATGAATGAATGAATTATGGGATTGTATGTATTAAGTTTAAAGTGCTTTGTGAACAGGAAACTTTCATAACATGGATCATTGTAAAGGGCCTGTATTTTTCTCTGTGTTAGTCATAATTGTCAATACAATCCTGGCCAAGGACTTGACATCAAAAGATCTTGGGAGGTGGTAACATGGGAAAGCACTTGCTATACTTAGCACTTATTCTATTGCCACAACAGTCCTGTGAAGCAGGGGATTCTCTCCATTTCACAAAAGAAATGGGCTTGGGTCATTTCCTCTAAATCACAGACAGCTTGGATTTAAACCCAGATTTGCTAACTAAAAGCATATGATCTTAGTACTGATGCATGCCAAATTTAAAAATAATTTTTGCACCTGATGAAATGATAAAATAGACAATCACAACTACAAAATGTTCACATTTCAAGTTCCATAGAGGGCACATCTTTACCCAATATCCAGGGCCCTATACACAATAGCACATGGAGTAGTCAAATTCACATCCTAAATTATTTGAAATTATTAAGTCTGCTATAAGAAACCTTAAACATTTCTTTGTATCTCTCCTTGGATGGCTACATTTATACTGAGGTACATTTTACCTACAATAAAATGAACAGATCTTAAATATATATTTTGATGAGTATTGTCAACTCTATATACCTTGTGACTACCACACCAAGATGGGGACCAGGATCTCTGAACCTGGGATCCCTAGTGTATCACACATGATAGGTGCTCAACAAACGTTTTGATACAATGTGTAAAGGCTTTTTGAGACTGACAGATGAATTGTAGGGAAGTTTGAATTAATGCTCTCTTTCCTGTAAGCAAAGATACTAAAAGGTAAATAATAGAGCTTTACTCAAAACTGGGATGATGAAAAAGAACGGTACTGCAGTTCTTTCCTGTTGTGTCAAGGACAGTCCAGAAAAGGAAGTAAGGAAAAGGGTATGGAAACAGGAAAAAGACATTTTTTTTTTCCGTAAGAAAACTGAGACTTGTTCCACTAAGAGGAAATAAGCTATGATATGTCAGCAGCTCCCTGGTGCTCCCTAATGCTTATTGAAAATGAGGCCAGAGACTGGAAAGAACCTTCTAGGGAGCAAAATTAGAGGCCCCAGAAAGTTTTCTAGAAAGCAGAATTGAAGGCCTCAGAAACTGCCAGGAAAGGCTGTCTCTGTGCCTCACGGAATTTCATATTGCTGCAGACCAGTCGTCATGGCGGATTTTCCTTTCTCCCTTTTTCTGAATCACAATTTAAATGTGGTTATCTTGCTTCTATGCCACCTTTCTGTACATTAGGTAAGTTGGGGGCAGTTAACTTGTTTTTAAGTTCTTAGATTGCTGGACCATGGGGAGCCATTTGGAGCAGATGAGAGGTTCACATTTCCCTGAATTCCTAATCTTTGGATGCAATGTCTAGATGAGACTTGAGAGTTGTATTCTTAGGAGAGGATTTATTGTGTTTAATATATGAGAATTAGTATGTATAAATATTTGGTCAGCAAAGTAGATATGTCAGAAAATGTCTATCGAAAGTCCATTTTATGTTTCAAATTGTCACATTTAGCTGCTCACTGCAATCAAGCTAAAAGGCTGTCAGACTCCTTTGCAGTTAGTTGTGACTTTGTGACTAAAATTTGATTCTTGAGATGTAAGCAGAAGTGTTGTGTGGTACTTCTGAGAAGTCTCCTTGGGGAAGTATGTTTCTTGGAATGGACATGAGATTACAGGCTTACAGCTGTTCTGGACTGCGAAAATAAAGACCAGGCCCTATGAATGGCAGAGTGGTTTGCTGTTAGGAGTCTAGGTCTCAGAAGATTTTTTTTTTTTAATATTTATTTTTGAGAGAGAGTATGTGTACGTGTGTTGGGGGTGTGGTGGGAGGAGGAGCAAAGAGGGAGACAGAGGATCCAAAGCAGGCTCTGTGCTGACTGCAGAGAGCCTGATGCGGGGCTCGAACTCCCCAACTGTGAGATCATGACCCAAGCTGAAGTTGAACCCTTAACCTACTGAGCCACGCAGGCGTCCCTAGTTCTCTGAAGACTTTAATGAGAAACCCCTGGTTTTTCATACTTTTGCTGACTCATGTGTCCTCAACTTTACTAGTCTTTCCAAACAAATGAAATATGGTGTTTTGTAGTTTTAATTTGCATTTTTCTTATGAGTGGGGTAGACCATCTTTTCATATATTTAAGGGCCATTTGTGTTTCCTTTAGCCCATTGTCCTGTTGAAGTGCTGATCTTTTCCATATTGATTTATAGGCACTTGATATTTTAGGGAACTTATATCTGTAATGGGAGTTGTAGACCATTTTCCCATTTGTTGTTTGAATTGTGACCATTGTTGCCACGTAGAAGTTTTTAAATTTTACTAATAAGATTATTGACTTTTTAAAATCCCTTAAGAGTTTTAAATCATACTTCTAGTCTTTCTATCTTGAGATTATAAGAAATATTTCCCCCAAACTATGCTATATTTTGGTTTACATTCCTATATTTTGTTCCATTTCTAAATTGTAATTAAGACAGTTTCTCATTTTACTTCACCATAACTTCTCTTAGTGACCTTTATCTACTTGACTTATTGTTCCAGGGAGGAAATAAGATCAAATAGATCATTTAGTATAGATAGAATATATTAGAGAAGGTGTGGGCGAAGTAAAGTGAGAAGAGATGTTAGTAATAAATTCCAAAAGAATCATTATATCTTGTGGGCATCATACTGTCTCTTGCCTTTGGGCCTTAACAAATTCCCATTAATTAATTCTTCCTCACTATTCTTTATCCCTCTCCCAATCTTACCCATTTACTTGGATTTCTTACCATAAAGGCAAACACCTGGTCAATTTGCTTACTGCTATATCCCCTAACACCTAGACTAGTGCATGGCACATAGTGGGATCTTACTCCTTTGGTAAGCAAAGAAGCAGACATGGCATGGAATATAGTTGTCTACTTAAAATCCATTTTTATATAGTCCCTGAAATCTTTGCTCAGCTCACTTCTCTGGTGTCCCAGCAACTGTTCTGTGTTGGGCCTTTGGAAGTCTCACCCTGTGCTCTTTGAACAGCTTGGGGCCAAGGATTGGAGAAGAGTTTCTATAAAGATTCATCACTTAATATGTTTTTTAAATGAGATGTATATGCAATAAACAGGTGCAGCACTAATGTGAGGAGAACTATATTTGGGGGTCTGTAGTTAGATACAGGTAAATTAGATGGAAGCAGACAATGGGGAGTCTAGAATGGCAGGGGGAAGAGTCTGGATGTCTTCTGATAGGCATTGGAGAGCTGTTATCTGTTAAAAACTAGAAAGAAGAGCTACAAGTGTGTTTTGTTAGACCTAGAATAAAACTTCATGAAATAATTTGTTCAGTTTAAAAATTCTGTAATAGTATGTACTTACTGTCTTTGTAGAACTCCTTTTTCTGTGATACGACATGAATACTGAATATCTTTAACAGGACCATTTTCCAAAATTCATTTTTTTCTTTTATTATTTGGGTCTTCTGAGTGTTAGATTGAAGGAAGGGAAATAAAATACCTAAGATTATGTCATTTGCATTTTTTTTTATATTAATCAGTTCCAATGCCACATGGATCAAGAGCTTATGCAGAATTAGCATAGTGAAAGGGGAAGTATTATCACTTTTATTATCATTCTCATCCTCATTACCATTATTATTTAAAATAGTTTCTATATTAAAATTTTGCCATCCTTCACTGGCATGTCTCAGAGTATCAAATCCCAACCTCAGTAATTTACTCCTCTATATTATGCATTATATTTCCAGGATTGTGACACAGGATGGGCATCTTTTTAAATGGAGGGTCTAAGACCCAATTCTGGGAGAGCAGGCAGTCCAGTAGAGGTCCTGAACCTGTTGAAGATGAGGGAATGGTTTGGCTTCTGGATGTGGAGAGGATGGAAAGGGGGAAATTTGAATTGTCCAGACATTCTTTCTGCTTAATTCTATGCCCAAGGCTAATTCTTTTTTTTTTTCTTTTCTTTCTTTCTTCTTTTAAATTTTTTTAATGTGTATTTGTTTGAGAGAGAGAGAGAGAGAGAGAGAGAGAGAGAGAGAGGGAAACAGAAACAGAGTGTGAGAAGGGGAGGGGCAGAGAGAGAGGGAGACACAGAATCCGAAGCAGGTTCCAGGCTCTGGGCTGTCAGCACGGAGTCCTATGAAGGGCTCGAACCCACGAACCGTGAGATCATGACCTGAGCTGAAGTCGGACGCTTAACTGACTGAGCCACCCAGGCACCCCTACCTACCTACCTACCTTCCTTCCTTCCTTCCTTCCTTCCTTCCTTCCTTCCTTCCTTCCTTCCTACCTACCTACCTACCTACCTACCTACCTATCATAGTAAGTGTATTCTATAATCCCCATCATCTATTTCACCCATCCTCCCACCCACCTCCCCCCTGGTAAACATCAGTTTGTTCTCTATAGTTAAGAGTCTGTTTCTGGTTTGTCTCTTTTTTTTTCCCCTTTGCTCATTTGCTTCTTAAATTCCACATATGAGTGAGATCACATGGTATTTGTCTTTCTCTGACTGATTTCACTTAGCACAATACTCTCTGGTTCTATCCATGTTGTTGCAAATGGCAAGATTTCATTCTTTTTTTTTTTATGGCTAAATAATATTATTTGGCTGAATTATATATACCACTCCTTCTGTATCCATTCATCTATTAATGGACACTGGGCTGCTTCCATAGTTTGGCTATTGTAAATAATGCTGCAGTAAACAGGATTCATGTATCCCTTTGAATTCATGTTTTTGTATTTTTGGGTAAACACCCAGTACTTCAGTTACTGGATTGTAGGGTAGTTCTGTTTTTAGTTTTTTGAGGTACCCTCATACTGTTTTCCACAGTGGCTGTACCAGTTTGCATTCCCACTAACAGTGGAAGAAGGTTCCTTTTTCCCCACATCCTCAGCAACACTTGTTTTTGTGTTTTTTTTATTTTAGCCATGCTAACTGGTGTGAGGTGTTGTCTCATAGTTTTCATTCACATTTTCCTGATGATGGGTGATGTTGAGCATCTTTTTATGTGTCTCTTGGCGATCTGTATGTCTTCTTTGGAGAAATGTCTTTGCCCATTTTTTAACTGGATTATTTGTTAATTATCCAGTTAATTATTTGTTTTGGATTTGTGTTGTATCAGTTCTTTATGTATTTTAAATACTATTTATTGGATATATCATTTGCAAATATCCTCTCCCATTTAGCAGGTTCCCTTTTAGTTTTGTTTTTTGTTTTCTTCGCTGTGCAGAACCAAGGCTAATTCTTAATTATTATATTAGATATTTCTTACCAGGTAAGTATTATTTTAAATCCCACTCCTAACCCTACTTTTTCTCTTATTAGAAAAGTAACTAGTTTGGGAGAAAGGAGAAGAAAAAGAGAGGTAAATAAGAGAGTATTTCCCCAATAATGGATTTAAGATGACTTGTTTTTTTCTATTTTTTCTCTCTGCTTCAGTGTGGATATTTTTATTGACTTGTCTTCACATCCATTAATTGTGTTTTCTATTGTGCTGCTAATGCATCTGATAAATTCTTAATTCTGATATTGAATTTTGCAATTATTGGATGTCTACTCAATTTCTTTCTTTTTAAAAAAATTTTAAATGTTTATTTCTGAGAGAGAAAGAGACAGCATGAGCAGGGGAGGGGCAGAGAGGGAGGGAGACACAGAATACGAAGCAGGCTCCAGGCTCTGAGCTGTCAGTGCAGAGCCCTACGCAGGGCTTGAACTCAGGGACCACGAGATCATGGCCTGAGCTGAAGTTGGACGCTTAACCGACTGAGCCACCCAGGTGCCCTGTGTACTTGATTTCTTTAAAAAATATTGTAATTCTTGGGGCGCCTGTGTGGCTCAGTCGGTTGAGCATCTGACTTAAGCTCAGGTCCTGATCTCATGGTCTGTGAGTTCAAGCCCTGGTCTGTGAGTTTGAACCTGGAGCCTGCTTTGGATTCTGTGTCTCCTTCTCTCTCTGCTCCTCCCCGACTCATGCCCTGTCTCTCTCGCTCCCTTTCTCTCAAAAATGAATAAACGTTAAAAATTTTTTTTTCATTGTTCAACCTTTTATCTGTCCTTAAAAGGAATGTTTTAATTTTCATACAATTCACAAATCCTTACAGTGTCCTTGAATGTAAAATGCAATGTAATATCACAGAAAGTAACTTTTATTTCTCTGTGGATATTGCCTGTAAAGCAAGACAAAATTCTTTGAGGAGAAAAAAGCTTTGAACAGCATTTTTTAAAGTAAAAAGAGCTCCATCACTAATACTTCCCATCGAATGTATCTCCAAAGAGAGTAGATCAGTGCAGCCAAATACCCTGTTGTATTTTAATAGAAACTTATTTCTCCTGGGTGGACCCCAGCTCTTCCTGTGAAGCTTCTAGGCAGTTCTGAGGCTCTGTTCTTTGTCTTAATGCTTCACTTCTGATATAGGTAGACTTGGACAACTTCATTGCTAGCCCCAAATACTTAATAAAATTACCACATAATGTTTTACTTCAAGAGTTTGTAGATATTTGGAATGCCAGGATCAATAAAATCCCTCAGAGAAATATTTTCTTTTGGAATTCTGATTATTTGAACTTTATAGATGTGAACAATAATTTTTGTTCAGTAGTCCTGATTTCCTAGAATCTGTGAACACGTATTCTTTTATTTTATTTTATTTTTTATTTTTTAAAATTTACATCTAAATTAGTATATAGTGCAACAATGATTTCAGGAGTAGATTCCTTAGTGCCCCTTACCCATTTAGCCCATCCCCCCTCCCACAACCCCTCCAGCAACCCTCCGTTTGTTCTCTATATTTATGGGTCTCTTCTGTTTTGTCCCCCTCCCTGTTTTTATATTATTTTTGTTTCCCTTCCCTTATGTTCATCTGTTTTGTCTCTTTTTTTTTTAAATTTTTTTTTAACATTATTTTTGAGAGAGAGAGAGAGAGAGCGAGCATGAACGGGGGAGGGTCAGAGAAAGAGGGAGACACAGAATCCGAAACAGGCTCCAGGCCCTAAGCTGTCAGCACAGAGTACCACGCGGGGCTCGAACCCACGGACTGTGAGATCATGACCCGAGCCGAAGTCGGACGCCCAACCGACTGAGCCACCCAGGCGCCCCTGTTTTGTCTCTTAAAGTCCTCATATGAGTGAAGTCATATGATTTTTGTCTTGCTCTGACTAATGTCACTTAGCATAATACCCTCCGGTTCCATCCACGTAGTTGCAAATGGCAAGATTTCATTCTTTTTGACTGCCGAGTAATGCTCCATTGTGTGTATATGTGTGTGTGTGTGTGTGTGTGTGTGTGTGTGTGTGTGTGTGTGTGTGTGTGTGTATATACATACCACATCTTCTTTATCCATTCATCCGTCGATGGACATTTGGGCTCTTTCCATACTTTGGCTATTGTTGATAGTGCTGCTATAAACATGGGGGTGCACGTGTCCCTTTGAAACCGCACACCTGTATCCTGTGGATAAATACCTAGTAGTGCAGTTGCTGGGTTGTAGGGTAGTTCTATTTTTAGCTTTTTAAGGAACCTCCATACTGTTTTCCAGAGTGGCTGCACCAGTTTGCATTCCCCCCACAAAATCTCTTTACATATTTTAATCCTCAGTTGATGTACTCCTATCTTGTCATCCTCATTGTCAATCTTTACTTCGGTTTTCTTTAACATATTCATTAGTTATTTTTAAATCTCCGCTAACAAAAATGTCTGGATCGTCTCTGTGCCTGTTTCTAGCTCTTGGCTATTAGTAACTTTACTCTGACGATTCTTACCTGGTAAATTTTTATTTTGTGGTAGGTATTGTGGGTGGTACTTTGTAGAAATTCTGGATTATGTTCTTTTCCTTAAAAAAGTATTGAATTCTATTCTAGCATCCAGGTAAATTACTGGAGTTTCACTTAGATTCTGGTGAAGATTGGATTTAGAATCTTACGGTGTGTGTGTGGGGGGGTGGTATTTCAGTTTTGACCTTCTCCCTTACTTCTAGAGCATGATCTATATTTCTAGGACATGACCTTTTTTGGTCACTCATCTGAAAGTCTAGGAACCAATATCCCCCTACCCTGACTGGATCTGAACTCCATTCTCTTCCCAGCCCTGTGCAGCCTCTGAAATTTTTGCTCAGCTCTCCTATTTCCCAGCAGCTATTCTCTACTAGGCCTCCAGAGTCTTACCATGTGCTCACACAGGTTGAAGTTAAGGACATGAGAGTTCTGTAAAATTTTAGGAATTCTTCCTCTGAAGTTTTCTTCACTTGCCTCCTTTCCATTACCTGACCTCCGAATCCCAGCCACTGCAGTAATCTCAAACTGCAGTCTCTGTTTCCTCTGCCCTATGAAGATGTAACTTCCTGCTTGGAATCAACTTCCCAAGCAGGGTGAGCGTAAAGCTCACTTTGCTTTCTTTCTTTCTTTCAAGTATCATGGCTCTGTTTTTTTCTATCCTAAAAATAGTTATTTTATAAATTTTGTCTAGCTTATGTCAGGAAGGCTAAGTCTGATACCAGCCATTCTGTCATGGCTGGAACCAAAAGGCCAAGACAACTTAATTTTTTCAGTTGATACACTTGTTAGTGAGATGTGGAGTTGGTGCACATGCTTGACTTAATCTTATTTTTCTTTTGATTTTTTTTTTTTTGGTTAACTTCCTTTCAAGTAAAAAGAGGCTCTAATTAACAGTGTCGATGTGGGTGGGTAGCTGGATTATAAGAATTTTCAAATGCTTTGAAGAGAACTCCCACAAGTTATTTTACATTGAAAAGGTTTCCATAGAACTGTTAGTTCAATTTCTTTTTCTTACAAAGCAAAACTCCTCTCTGAAAGACTGCAGCTGTAGGAAATTCAGCATACGTCAATCCTTTGTAAAAAACACAGTTGGTTGAAGGCATATGACTGATTTTGCATTCTGATTAGATCAGAGAATTCCTAGGGTATGCCTATCTAAGAATGGTGGCAAACGAAATAGGTGTAATCTCAAAATTTCTTTTTGAAATACAACAAATCAGGACACATAGGGATGAATCTAAACACGTTTTTAATGTTCTGCTCTCTGAGACTACTTAAGTTCTGAATGTTCAAGAATGTTAATTCTAGCAAATGACATCTCTGCAGATGACTGCATAAATCACAGACCTTACAATTTCCTGAGTACAGGTTAAGATTGCTTTAATGACTATCAGGCTAGTATTGCATATTGGAGGATGCCAATGTGTCCTTTTCTGCAAAAACAGAGGATCCTTCTAAAAGTTTATTGCATAAAAGGACCTTGACTATAAACTAGTCCAATATCCTCTTTGGAAGCTTCTAAAATGGCTTCCAATGATCCTGGCATTGTGGTATTCATTCCTATATTAGTTTGCTAGGGTTGTCATAACAAAATACCACTGGCTGGGTGACTTAAACACCGAAATGTATTTTCTCACAGTTCTGGAGGCTGCAAGTCCAAGATCCAGGTGTTGACAGGTTCGGTTTCTCCTATAGCCTTCCTCCTTGCCTTGCAGATGGCTGTCTTCTCATTGTCGTCTGATCTTTCCTTAGCCCACATGTGCCTGGTGTCTTTTCCTCTTCTTATGACGGAGGATACCAGTCATATTGGATTAGGGCTCCACCCACATGACCTCACTTAACCTTATTACCTCTCTAAAGGTTCTGTCTCCTAATACAGTCACATACTAATGGGGTTTAGAAACCAATTTTAGGGTGACTCAATTCAGTCCATAACAATGCCCTTGTATATAATTCCTTCCCCTGGGGTGTGGGATGGACCTAGTGACTTGTTTCTAATAAATCAAATATGGCAAAAGTGATATGTCACTTTTGCTATTAGGTTACAAAAGACTGTTACTTCTGTCTTGCTCAATCTCTCTCTGGCTCTGCTTGTTTACTTGTTCTAATTGAAGCAAGCTGCCAAGTTGAGAGTTGCCCTATGGAGAAGCCCACTTGGCAAGGAACAGAGAGTGTCTTATGGCCAACAGCCAGCAAGGAATTAAGGCCCTCTGTCCACAACAACCCAGAAAGAACTGTATCCTGCCAATAACCACATGAGTGAGCTTGGAGGCAGATTCTTTCCTATTTGAACCTTGAGATGACTGTAGCCTTACCAAACACCTTGACTGCAATTTGGTGAAAGACTGAGCTAGAGGACCCAGCTAAACTGCAATACATTTCTAACTCATAGAAACTGTGAGGGGCGCCTGGGTGGCTCAGTCGGTTAAGCGTCCGACTTCGGCTCAGGTCATGATCTCGCAGTCTGCGGGTTCGAGCCCCGCGTCGGGCTCTGGGCTGATGGCTCAGAGCCTGGAGCCTGCTTCCGATTCTGTGTTTCCCTCTCTCTCTCTGCCCCTCCCCCGTTCATGCTGTGTCTCTCTCTGTCTAAAAAATAAATAAACGTTAAAAAAAATTTTTTTTTAAAATAAATAAAAAAAAAAGAAACTGTGAGACGACAAATGTTTCAAGCCACTGAATTTTGTTACACTCATAATATAAAATAATAAGATATGATATGATATATATGTATATATATATATATATATATATATCGAGTTTCTATAGAGTTTCTATAAACTCTACAAAATGAGAGCAGCATATATACTCTCATTGAGAAGCTAATATATTCTCATAAAATAATATATTTTGTTATAGTCTATAAACTCTGTACAATGAGAGTAGCTAATACACTCTCATTGAATGGCTAATACCTTCCCACTGAGAATAAATAAGTTACCACTCATGGGCTAATTAGTCACGTGTAGTATAATGCTGTTTCTTTCCATACACTATCTTCTTTAATTCTCATGACAACCAGTTTTTTTCTTTTTCTTTTCTTTTTTTTTTTTTTTGGTTCTCAGTTTCCATAAAAGAAACAAGGTTTAAAATGAATTAGGTAATATGCCTTAGGTCATGCTCCTAAAAGGTGATAAGTGGGGGGTCTGAACCCATAGGCTCACTTCAGACCTGGTACCAGGACAGGCTCCCTAATTTGTGTGGCCCAGTGGAAGACAAAAATGTGGGGCTCTCGTTTAAAAATTTTTAGGACAGAGAGCATGAAATGAAGCTGAGGGCTTTTTTGAGTGTAGGGCTCTGTGTGACTACATAGGTTGTTGCCCATTAAGCCTGCTCTGGTTCATATTCTTACTTAGTACACAATATTGCTTCCTACCTCTAAGTAGGAAAATATGATAGATAAGGACCCTAAAGCCAGTTAGACAAAATGATGTAGGATCAGGAGTCCACATTTTGAGCCTGCAGTTCCCTTCTCTATATCACATTGCCTTCCTGAGGCAGTAATCCCATGTCCTACCTAATACCTTACCTGGGCTTTGCCGCTTCTATAAAGTCCTCTTTCCAATGGACTCTTCAGCAAGGATGATAGGAACACTGAGGCTCTTCCTGCCTGACTGGCCATATTCTGGTGTATGTTCCTGGAGGCATATTGCCTGAATGGGAATGGGGCACACAGAACCAAGGAGTTCTGTGCCCAATTGCAATACTATCCAGTGAGCTTCTTCCTATCTAGGCAACTGTTTCCTTGATGGCTTCTTGTGTAGTAAAGGGTTAATTCATCAGGCCTGGGTTGTCCAAATCCCATACATTCAAAATGTCTTTAGGACTTGTCCTTGACCATTACCTGAGAGATAATCTCTAAGCCCTTGGAATATCCTACCTGAAAAGAGTGTATTTATATATCTGGGGTCTTGGCCAGGCCAGATAGTTATATATGAACAATGTGATTTGGTATCTGTTTTTTTGTTTTTTTTTTTTTTTCATCTGGGACCCTGGGCCACACTGTATCAGCTTGACCTCTGGAGGGGATTGGAAATTGCTAAGGTCAGTTATGTGGGTACTCCATAAAAATTCTGGATATCAACTGTTAGGTGAGCTTTCCTGATAGGCAACACTTCACACATGTCCTACATCATTTCTGAGAGAATCAAGCACTCTCCTACTCCCCTGGAAGAGTACATCTGGAGGTTTGTATTGGTTTCTCTGGGACTCTGCCCTATGTGCCTTTTTCCTTTGCTGATTTTAATCTCTCTACTTTCACTGTAATAAGCCATAACCATTAGTATGGTAACTTTTCTGGGTTCTCTTAGTGCCTGTACTGAGTCATGAAACATGAAGGTGGTCTTGGGGACCCCCAAAACACTTCTCTGTTACATTTATTTAAACAATGTAAATACTTTAGTGTCTTATTGCTTGTATAGTTTCTGAAGAGAAGTCTGATGTAATTCTCATTTTTCTCTACAGGTAAGATGTTATTTTCCTCTGTTTTTTTTCAAGATTTTCTCTTTGTCTTTGTTTTTCTGCAGACTGAATCTGATCTACTTACATGTAGGGTTTTTGTATTTATCCTTTTGTTCTCTGAGCTTCCCGGATCTAGGGTTTGGTGTCTGTCATATAGTTTGCAAAATATCTCAGCCATTATTAATTCAGATATTTCTTCTACATTCTTTCTTCTCCTGGTATTCCCATTACATGTATGTTACACCTTTGGTAATTGTCCCACAGTCTTTAGATAATCTGTTCCCTTTGTTTCATTCCTTTTTTCTCATTGATTTTCAGTATGAGGGGTTTCTAGTGACATATCTTCAAGCTCAATGATTCTTCAGCCATGTCCAGTTCACTGATAAGCCCAACAAAGGCACCCTTCATTTCTCTTACAGTGTTTTTGATTTATAGCTTCTGCCCTAGAATTTCCAGTTCTCTGCCTACATTAATGACCATTTGTTCTTGCATCTTGTTCACTTTTTCCATCAGAGCCTTTAGTATATTAATCATAGTTATTTAAAATTTCCTGTCTGATAATTCCAAAATTATCTAAAATCTCTGTCCTATCTAAGTCTGATTCTGATGCTTGCTTTGTCTCTTAAGAATGTGTGTTTTGCTTTTTAGTGTGTCTTGTAATTATTTGTTGATAGTTGGACATGATATATTGGATAAGAGGAACTGAGGTTAATAGGATTTTAGTGTTAAGTTTGTTTATCTGGCTAGGAGGCAGGCTGCATTTACTATTTTTAACCTTAGCTTCTTAGGTTATGTTTTGTTTTGTTTTTTAATGTTTCATTTATTTTTGAGAGAGAGCGAGAGATAGAGTATGAGTTGGGGAGGGGCAGAGAGACAGGGAGGCACAGAATCCAAAGCATGCTCCAGGCTCTGAGCTGTCAGCACAGAGCCTGATGTGGGGCTCAACCAACTGAGCCACCCAGGCACCCCTCAGTTATGTTCTTAAAGCAATATGGATTCTGAGGGGACTCTTGTGGTTTTCAACAACGGGAAAATATTTATTACAATGGTAAGCAAAATAAAATAGCAGGGTGACTTTTTAAAAAATATTTATTTATTTTGAGAGAGAAAGAGAGAGGGAGGGGGAGAGAGGGAGAGAGAAATCCCAAGCAGGCTCCACACTGTCAGTGCAGAGCCAGATGTGGATCATGATCTAATGAATTGTGAGATCATGACCCGAGCTGCAATCAAGAGTTGGACACTTGGGGTGCCTGGGTGGCTCAGTCAGTTAAGCCGTCAGACTTTGGCGCAGGTCTTATTTCGCTGTTCCTGAGTTTGAGCCCCACATCAGGCACTGTGCTGACTGCTCAGAGCCTGGAGCCTGCTTCAGATTCTGTGTCTCCCTCTCTCTCTGACCCTCTCCCATTCACACTCTGTCTCTCTCTCTCTCAAAAACAAACAAACGTTAGAAAAAAAAAAGAGTTGGACACTTAACCAACTGAGCCACTTAGGATGACTTTTTATATATGATGTATGTTATATTATATAATTTAATATATGAACATATAATATACATAATATATATCATATATAAGATATATGTATATAATATATATTGTATATAAATATGTTTTAAAATATATTAAAAATATATGTTAATAGATTGTATAGACGTTTTATGTATAGTATATAATATTTTAAAATACATTTTAAAATGTATATATACATTTGTATATAAAACAGGTATATAAACATATGTGTACATAAATATATACAAATGAATATATAATATTTACATGTATATATGTGTATATATATAAAATTTGATCTTAACATGCTGCTTTAAAAAACATAGGAAAAAGACTAGAAGGAAGTATACCCAAATGATGAATGCATATTGATCATGGTATATTGGATGATGCTTGTTAGTTTTTTTCCTCCTTAGTTTCTACATTAAACAGATATGACTTTAAAGAAAAACTTGCAATATATTGAAGAATATGTTTTCTTGTGGAATTGTTATGGAATAAGCAACCAGCGATCTTAATTTGAGGCATTTGCTTAATGAGATGATGGCTTATTTAAATATGTTAATCATTATTCACATATTAGATACTGTGCTGAAGAAGTAAGAGCCCCTTGCTGTTATAAATTGGCCATTTCATATTTTTTTTGTCTTTGTTTTCTCAATTCAGTCAGTAGGGTGAATAATATTTGATGAAGTGAGAATGTTTGCCTTGCGTTGGTCATTTTCCAATCTACTTGGAAAAAGCAAGGTAAACTCATTGTGCAGGATGATCGTGAGAGCTACAGGCAGATATGCTGCTCCTCTCATGTGAATCTGTTTTAAGAATAACATAATTTGTAAGACACTATTGAAATTTTAGTCAGAAGCAGATATCAAAGTCATGCATATTGCTTAGATTTATTTCTGAAACTCACCTACTCAGATGCTAAGTAATTCTACCACACTCTGTACTTGTGCCCTATTAATTCTAGAAATCTGTAGAGAAGCACTTTATAAGTTTATCTCACTACTTCTCACTACTTCTTTTTTTTGTAGATGACTCAAGAACAGGACCAATTTGAGCTCGTGAGATCTTTCATATTTTTTTCTTTGGCATATGCAAAACCTGAGTGAGAATATGTGGCTCTCTGTCTTTAATACTGTGATTGTAATGTCTGCCATTTATATTTGTCCCTTCCTTATAATTCTTTCTTTGCCCCTGCCCTTGCTGAATTATTTCAGGCCCTCATCTTTCTTTGACCATCACAATTCTTGCCTTTCATTCTTCCCATCTCAGCCATGCTTCGCATTGTCTTCAGTAAACTCCCTCAGACACGCTGCCTCACAAATCCTAAATGGCTCATCCTTGCCTGCTACTAAGTTCAGTCCAATAGAACACTATATTGTTCCAACCTGTCTCTCTAACATTGTTTTCCACTGTGGCCCCTCATCCCGTGCTGCAGGCAAACTAGAGTTCTTAGTGTGCCCAGTGTTCTCCATTCCTCTGCATCTTTGCACTCACTCCTTCCTGAGTCTGGGAGGCCCTTTCCTCATTTCTGCTACCTCAGATCTTACTTGTCTCTAGAACTTGGTCCATTGTGAACACAATCATAAAGCCTTCTGTGATTCTTGTCCCACCCTCTACCTCAGACAAAAACCAGTCCTTCCCACCCTGGGATCCCATTGTTCTTTTTCTGTGGAACTAATATGTCAGTTAGTCTCTGCTTTGAAGCATAGTTATTCTTGTGAAGGCTCCTTTCATCCACAGATTTATAAAACTGCACAAGATGGAAACTAGCATCATCAATTTCATCTCTGCAAAATGTCAGGCAGGTGTTGTTGTCACTGATTTATTAGCATAGCACCACATCATTTACAAAGCTCTTTGACACACATCTGTTCTCTCATTTGGCCCAGCCAACCTTCATCAGTAGATTGAGGAGGAATTATCATCATTTCATAGATAAAGTCACTGGGGTGCCAAGAAGTTGGGTGCCATTCAGAGGTCATGGGAGAGGAAAACAATTGGATGCCTGCCACAGCCAGTCTGTCTAACAAGTGGTTCATGTCTTTTTCCACTGTGGGGTACTCCCTTTCTCTTATATGGCATTGAAGTTAGTGAAATGTGATTAGCAAGTGTGGCTTAAAAAACATTGTTTAGTTTATACAATTAGAGGCATAAAGGTGTCAGATCAGCCTGGGGCTGTGGGCTTTGGATAAGTTGCAACAGGACCTGGCTGTCCAGCAGGGGGAGTGGGAGAGCAACATTTTGCCTGGTAAAAAGGACGGAGCTATAGACCCTAGAGTGTTGTCTTTGCTTTTTCAGTATTTTACTTGGCTCCTAGCTTGTAGTTCATGATCAGTGCTTTGCTTTTGTTTCTCGTTGAGTGAGAGAATTGCCTCTGTCACTATTGTTGGCTTGTCTAAGAAGGGGTAAGAAGCCCAATGAAAAGCCACATGAGTTAAAAAAATCCATCTGACATGGGGGCGCCTGGGTGGTTCAGTTGGATGAATGATCAGCTTTGGCTCAGGTCATGATGTCATGGTTCGTGAGTTCCAGCCCTTCATCAGGCTCGCTGCTGTCCGCGCAGAGCCCGTTTTGGATCCCCTGTCCCCCTCTCTCTGCCCCTCCCCAACTTGTGCTTTTTCAAAAATAAACAAACAAAAGAATCCGTTCTACAAAAATTGAGTATATCTTATCTTAGGTCATTTCTAGAACAAGACCAATCATAAGTAAAAACAGAAAATAAGAGACAGTATAAATTAGTCCTTTCCTAGCATGTTACATGTAGGGTGACTGGGCCCCTCCAAGGCAGATCAGGTTTGGTCTGCAGAGATGAGGTTGGAACAGAGGTAGTAGGGATGCAGTTGCTGTTGAAAGCTAAGAGTAGTTGGGTAAGGATGCAAAGGTGGACTAAGTTCAGAACTGTGGTTACAGTTGGCTGTGAGGTAGGGAATGTGAAGTCTGGAGAGATGAACTGAGGTCTAGTCTTAAACTTGCCATGGTGAGGATGGGGGAATGTTTATGGAATATATTTAGGGACTGTTATGGAGTATATATGGAATGCCCAGTAACTGGATGGAAGGAGCTGTCATATATATTATCTCACAGAGGAGGTATTTTGGGATACGGAGCCATTCTTTATACTCCCTCAACAGTGCATTGCTAACTATCCTGATTACTTAGAAGGCTGTCATATGAAGCAAAGGCATCCAAGACACATTGAATTGTCTCTCTGCAAGATCTGTTTTGTTTTTTGTTTTTGTTTTTATTTTCTCCAGTTTTTGGCACAAATACATTTTTCTCTTGACTTGTGGCAGGCTGAGGAGAACTGATTAGGTTTCTATTATATTCTTGATTGGGATTCAGGCATAGGTTAGAGCCTCTTTGATGACCTGGGGAATGCTTCCAGTTAGTGGAAATGAAGCACTCTTCACCACCACTTTTCCACCACTTCCAGTTAGTGGAAATGAAGCAACTCTTTCAACTTATGAGTTCTACAAGATTTAAGGATGGGGAGAGGAGAGCATAATGCCAAGATTTTATCTTCACAAACAGCTGGTGAAACCATTAAGCTTTTTTGGTGACTGATATTAAATTCAGAAACACATAAGCCAAGATTGATCATTGTTGGCTCTTCAAAACCATAGTTTTAAAAATTCAAAGTATTGAAACAATTTTTTATTACAACAAAACTGAAGAAATGTGTCTAAATGAATTTTTATGATATAAAGTTCATAGTGTGTTTCTAAAAATAATACATTTCTCTAATTTTAAAAGTCATAGATGCTTGTTGAAGAAAAAGATTGGGAAACATACAAGTACAAAAAGAATAAAGAAAATATCACCTGTAATCCTGTACTTAGAGAATACTACTTTTTAAACATTTTAGTGGATTCTCTTTGGCCTTTAGTTTTAAGTGCCTGTACTGTATAATTTACTTAGTTGAATTTGTATCTTATAAGCAAATTCACATTCTTGTCTTTGTTTTTTTCCCCCACAATGCTGTATGGTGAGGATTTTCAAATGTTATTAAGATTTATAAACATTTTAATGATTGCATAAGCACCATTATTTAATTTTTTATTTAAAAAATTTTCACCTTGAAATAACTTGTTTTACCAAAAGTTACAAAAATCGTACAGAGGTTTTCACTATACTTTTCACCTACCTTTTGGAAATGTTAACATCTTACATAATCATATATAGTGGTCCAAATAAGAAAATTAGCTATGATATAATACTATTAACTAATCTCCAGACCTTATCCAATTTCACTGAGTGTTCTGTTAATGTCTAGGATCATGCATTTTATTTAGTTGTAGTGTTTGTCTCCTTTAATTTGGGATAGTTCTTCCATCTTTCATTGCCTTTCATTACTTTGACTTATTTTGTAGAATGTCCTTCAGTTTGTGTTTGACTGACATTTTCTCATGATTAAATTCAGGTTATGCATTTGGGCAAAAATACCACAGAAGTAATGTTGTGACCTTCTCGGTGCATCATTTTAGAAAGGTGAGGGGCCATAATTTATGAATCTATTCATCTATACTTGAACACTTAGGTAGTTTCTGATTTTTTACATATAATTCTTTATCTCTGTATTTGATTATTTTCTAAGGAGCAATTCTTTTTTTTTTTTTTTAATGTCTGTTTATTTTTGAGTGAAAAAGAGGGAGAGTGCCAGTGGGGGAGGGGCAGAGAGAGAGGGAGAGAGGATCCGAAGCAGGCTCTGCCCGACTGCAGAGAGCCCAATGTGTGGCTCAGACTCACAAACCAGAACCGTGAGATCATGACCTGAACAGAAGTCAGATGCTTAACTGACTGAGCCACCTAGGCATGCCTGTAAAGAGCAGTTCTTAAAGATAGGATGATGAGCCTGCAGCCTGTTTCAGATTCTGTGTCTCCCTCTCTCTATGACCTTCCCCCATTCATGCTCTGTCTCTCTCTGTCTCAAAAATGAATAAACGTTAAAAAAATTTTTTTTAAAGATAGGATGATGAGTCAAAAGGTATCAATATTTTTAAGGCTTTTGACCCCATATTATGAAATTGTTTTCAGGAAGGTTTTATCCATTTACTCTCATGTTAGTAATAATAGAATCCTTTCCTTTCTGTCCTTGCCAGCCAGCATTGAATGCTATTAACTACAAAATGAAACAAAAAACTCTTGTTAATTTGATTACTATTGAGGCTGGTCAATATTTTTCATTCTGATTTCATTACTTATTTATCTAATTGCTCTCAAGCCCTTTTACATAGTGCTAAATGCTTTACATATTTCATATTATCCTCCTAGCCACTCCTATAGGATGATGCTCCTATTATTCACATTTTACATATTAGGAAACTGGGACTCAGAATATTTAAATAATGTGGCCCAAGTTCAGGTAGCTATTAACTGAAGAGATGGAATTAGAACTCAGACCCTGTGACTTAAAAGTACATGCAGATAACTCTAACCATTTTTGGGGGTTACAAACTATTTTCATTAATGATGACATCTTTTATATTTGATGTTTCCCACATCTTGCAAAATACTAACAGAAAAATATGTGGTGAGCAGTCTAATTCTTAAAATGTGTGAAAAGCTTTAATAAAACAACTCAGGAAAGCTTTTCATTTAAAGTCTGTGACTTGTTGGACTTCTAAAATTGTTACTGAGTCCTTTAAAAATAATTGCAATAAAATCACTCTTAAAAGTTTGGTTTTTTTTTTTTTAAAGGATTCTTTTAAAAATGTCAAAAAACTCTTCTTGCTTCATTCAGTTTGGGGAATGATATTCTTATAGAAACAAAGAAAATAAATGGCTTGTTTGTTTTGTTATTCAAAAGCATAAGAGACGTATTAACTCTAGACATTGGTTTGCCTCTTCCATTTTCAAAATGCTTATTGTTGAATGACCTATCCTATGAATGAGGTTGGATTTCTATCTCCATGAGAAACTGGAAGCTAAGAAAGGTTGGGTGATATCTCCAGATAAACAGCTAGTTTGCAACATATTTGTTACAAAAATACAGGATATGTGAATTCCAGCTTTTTCCACTAGATAAAACTAATTTAGAAGTCAGCTGTGAAATACTGGAATTCTAAACATTCCTCAAATTCCTATTTCTCTTTTGAGTAAGAAAAATCCTTTCTATGAATATCTTTATTTTGGTATCCTACAAGTACATCTTAAAAAGAACATGTCAAAAATGAAACATTTTTCTTCCTTAACCTTATTTCTCCAAAATGTCTGTAAATGTCTCCACCACCTTCCCATTTGTGTAAGTCAGAAACTTGGGTCATTTTAGCTCTTTTCCCTTTCATCCACTCGCCATACTCTGTGGTTTTACCCTCTGAGAACTCTCCAATCTATTACCTACCTTAGTCTAAACTACTACAGTATAGTCTCTTTCCTGAATTTTAGAAGTTATCCAATGTGATCTGACTCTCCAGTCTTGTTTTCAATCTAATCCCATTCTGCCTCATGCAGCATTTAGAATGACTTGGCTCAGCCCAGTAGTATGTGCCCAGTCAGTTGGGGTTTGGGTGGAGTAGCTCCCAGGTGGCCACCCAAGGGGCTTGGGTTTTTTTTTTTTTTAAGGCATTCAATTTCCCTTTTGGCCCTTCAGTGCTATGTGCCATCAAAAACATGTTGACTTTTTTCTTTGCATGAAAGTAGGAAGATCATTAAGAATATTGAAGATACCAGACACAAAAGCAAGACTATTCAATTCAAATCTGTAAGATGTTCTGTCCAAATAGATTTTTTTTTTTTTTTTAATTTGAGAGAGAGAGTGAGAGCATGAGTGGGGGAGAGGAACCCAGGGGGAGAGAGAATCTCAAGCAGGCTACACACTCAGTGCGGACCCTGATGCAGGGCTTGATCCCATGACCCTGGGATCATGACCTGAGCCGAAATGAAGAGTCACATGCTCAACCAACTGAACCACCCAGGCACCCTGATTTTTTTTTTTTTTTTAATTTCAGGAACACTAAGGATTTATTCATACCTCAGACTTTCTCCATGTTTCCTCTCAGTGACTGTTATATGTTTGTAGCAATAATACTTCCTTATGATCAGCTTTCATATTGTTATGTAATAAAGAGATTAATAGTGAATTTAATGCATTAGATTTTAAATGACTCAAAATTTTTATTAGGTCACTAAGCATATTTAGTTCTGACATTCTTTTCATAGGGTTTTTTTGGTAAAGGATGCAGTTAATTGACTTTTGTGCATGCCCCTTCGTCTGGGCAACTCTTTGGATGCTTTCCTGTCATTGTGGCTGTGCCATCAGAATGTACTTCTCTCTGAAATTTAAACTCCAAGACACATTTGTAGACAGTGTTATTTTTTCATAGTTTTATACAGTTAAGAGTTAGTTGTGTTTGTTGGCAAGGAAGCTGAAGACAATTCTTCTTCCATATCACCATCATGTTCAAATTGCATATGTATTTAAAGGCTTTTTAAGTGCCTATCACAAAAAAATAAAAAGGGTGAGAGGAAGCTTTTAGAGGTGATGTTTATGGTATTACTTGTGGTGATGGTTTCACAGTGTATACTTTTCTCCAAACTCATCAAGTCATATACATTAAATACATACAGCTTCAAAAAAAAGACTTTACATGTTAATTATATTTGTGCATTCATCAATTTGCAACGAAAAATACTTTGCTAGTTTTATTTATTCATTAAGGTAGTCTTCTGTATCATTAGCCAGTTTCTGAAAACATCATTCTATGTTCCCCCTAGAAAAAAATGGTACCAGAGCTACCTTTTTTTGCTGTACATTCATGATACAGTTTGAAGCAAATGTCTTTGATTCAGTCCTTCACTAATGTCCTTGACTTAATGTCAGTTGTATACAGTTTGTTAGTTTTCACAACCTGAAGTACTATTTTTATAAGAAGTTCTCAAAGCTCAAATGTTTGTGTATGAAATATTAAACATTTGTCTATGTCATCTTTTTAATCCAATATGTTTTTTCATAGATTACTTTTTTGGTTTTGAAATTAATTTTTTAGTGCAAATACCACTTAAGTATAGCATATAGGTGGCTCTATTGCTTTACTAGCTATGTTTCGACAGATAACACACTGCGATTTTAGCCCTTGACCACCAATTATGGCTACAAAACCAAACAAACCCGGTATATGAGGGATCATATTCCAAATAAAATAGGTACAATCTCTTTTAACCTTTCTCTTTTTGGAATCACTCCTACTGTCACCATTTGGTTAATGACTATTGCCACATTTAGAAGAAGTATATTATTTTGGGGGCAAAAATGTCCAGTGGAGCTTATTTAGCCATCAGATTTATAAAAAAGGCTTGACTAATATGTAAATTAATTGTAAAAATAAATTATTAATGATGCTTACATTTTCCAGGTTTTTATATACTTTGGGGTTTCAGTTGATAAACTAACCTTAAAACAAATGGTTTTGCATTTTTTTGCTATGCATTCATGAAACAGTTTGAACCACCTGTATGTATGTAGCTCATGCCACATGCACCTCCTGTCGTGAATTAATTCACTAACATTGACTGGCCTATATCTTGCTCAGAAGAGCCATTGATCACATGCTTGGATGATGCAGCAATACCAAATTGATGTTTCCAAAGGTTTACTCAATTAACTTTGGTATTTATCATATTGCAGACCTGTAACAAAGGGTTCATGGGCCATCATCAGTTCATGGACCACACTTAGAGTAGTACTGGCCTGATGGAAACTATCGACATACAGAACACTGTACACATGTTATGGCTCCCATTTGAGTACCACATTACAGCCTACAGAGATTGTCACATGCACTATCTTCTCATTTCCACCTGCTGTCAAATCTCCCACACCTAGGAAGCAGCAGTAGGGACTTAAAACTCTCAGATATTCAGAACCCCAGTCCAATGTGCTCTCTCATCTACAATTCCTAAATACCTACACAATACCCAAGTATCTAAATAATATGTACTTGTTATTACTTCTTCCCAACTAGCTATTTGCTGTGACAACTCAGTTCTGGAAGAATGCATAGTCTCTTTTGATGATTCATTTTCTAAATAGATTTGAGTGGATTTTATTTGTGATCCTTTAAAAAGTCCTAGAGTCAATTTTGTTCTCTAAATTTATTGTTATCCTAAAATACAATTAGGAAAATAAATTCACTGTCACTTTATAAAAATGAAATCTTACTCATCTTTCTCAATGTATCTTAAATGTATTCCACCCCCATCATTTATTTGCATGAATGAAAAACGGGGTGTTAAAAACAGGCATCCTAGCATTATTATATTTCCAGAAGCTTTATAGATTAACTTTATCATTTCTATTTTTTGACCCCCTCTTATAAAAGAGGTTGAAACTAAAATGCCCATAGGGCCTGGCAGGTAATGTAAGGAGGGAAGTAGGTTGGGTGAAATTATGATGAATTGCCTAGGGCACTGTATTTAAATAGGGAAGTTGCTGGCTCACCTTTAGTTCCTGTGACCATGCATGACTATGAGCCTGGGGCCACTAGATCTTTTGATTTTTAAGAGAAGTTGGAGATCTAGGTTTTTATTAGATTTTTTTTTCAAAGTTGGCAGCAAATTAAAATATTTCACACACTGTGCAGTCCAGTGAAACCCAGCTGCAGGCAGACTGAGCTACCAGCCAATCATCTACTGCTGGCTTTTGCAGAGATTATTGTGTATTCACAATACACAATAGCTGAAGATTATTCAGCTGAAGGTTCTTAGCCACTTAGGGTCATCAGGAGGAAAGTGAGATCATAAATTTAAAAAAGATTTTCAACAAGTGGTGAAATAAAGTTTTCTACTCTAACTTTGCTAGAAAATTTAGTTAACAGTGTACCCTTGTGATTACTCTGGTGTTTGGAGTGTGTGTAATCCTATGGAAAAAAATTGTTTTTTTGCATGTAGTCAGATACATGTAATATAAAATTTACCACTTTGACCACTTTTAAGTGTACAGGGGCATTAAGTATATTCAAAATGGGCAGTCCTTTATTTTTGAGAACTTTTTCATGATTCCTAACAGAAACTCTGTACTCATTAAACACTAACTCTTGGGGAACCTGGGTGGCTCAGTCGGTTAAGCTTCTGACTTTGGCTCAGGTCATGGTCTTACAGTTTGTGGGTTCAAGCCCTGTGTCAGGCTCTGTGTTGACAGCTTAGAGCCTGGAGCCTGCTTTGGATTCTGTGTCTCCCTCTTTTTCTGCTCCTCTCCTGCTCATGTGCGTGCTCTCTCTCTCTCTAAAAAATAAACATTAAAAAAATAAAGATAAAACAGAAAAAAACACTAACTCTCCATTTTCTTACCCCAACCCCTGGTAACCCATATTCTACTTTCTGTCTGTACCAATTTGCCTATTCTAGGTACCTGATATAAGTGGAATCATACAATATTTGCCCTTCACATCTTCATGTCATATTATGTCATACTTAGCATGTTTTCAAGGTTCATCCATTTTATAACATGTATTAGAATTTCATTGCTTGTTAAAGCTGTATAATATTTCATTGTGTATATATATTTTGTTTATTCATTCATCTTTTGACGGGCACTTGGCTTGTTTCCGCCTTTCAGCCATTGTGAATAATGCTGCAATGAACATGGGTGTAGCAAGTATCTGATTAAAGCCCTGCTTTTGGTTCTTTTGAGTATGAACCTAGGAGTGGAATTGCTGGATCATATAGCAATTCTTTGTTTAACTTTTAGAGGAGCTGCCAACGTGTTTTCATAGTGGCTACACCATTTTACATTGCCACCAGCAATGCACAAAGATTCCAATTTCTCCACATCCTCATCAACCCTTGTTTTCTGTTTCTTGATAATAGCCCTTTCAATAAGTGTGAAGTGCTGTCCCATTGTGGTTTTGACTTGTACTTTTCTAATGGCAAGTGATGTTGGACACATTTTCATGTGCTTATTGGTCATTTGCGTATCTTGGAGAAATGGCTCTTCCAGTCTTTTGCCCATTTTTGAGTTGGATTACTCGGTTTTTGTTGAGTTATAGAAGTTCTTTATACTATTCTATTTTTAAATTATTTTATGTAAAAAAAAGGAATGAGAATTTTGGGGTTATGATGGCAGCTTTAATACATCTATTTAATTTTTGTGCCTCCCAGAACTTCACCAGACCTAACATAAAGGGATTTTAAAATGGTCATAGACCACAAGGGCAGGAAGAACTGGGGGAGACAAAACAAAAATCGTATTTTAGAAGCTGGAAAGCAGGTAGATGAGTGGTAACTGAATGAGTAATCATGAACAGTGAAACTTTGAGCTGTTATTGGAGAAAATTGATAAGATCCCTGAGGTACTTAGGTGTTAACTGGCAACAACAAGATGCCTCAGCTCTTAGGGTGAGTTGTAGAGGAGGAATGAGTGAGAGCTATTTGAAAAGCTGCATTCTATCTCCTACTCCATGCTGCTGGCATCTGCCTGCCCTACCCTACCAGGAGGTTAGGGGTTAGAGGACGGGTCTGCAGAAGGATCATTTTAAATGAATTCACAGAAGTGATGGTGTGTGGCTGAGACTGACTAATGAGACAATGTGGTATGTTTCTTATGAATGATTCCACCAAAGCCTGGTATTTCCTATTTACCTTAGTAAGAGCTTTCCGGTCTTCACAAACTGACATACAGAAAAAAGACAAATCTGCCTCAGATAAGGGGAATTCTCTTGTCAACCCACACATGCTCCTATATATGTGGAGTATCTCTGGGAGACTGTTTAAGAAACTTGCATTCAGCCAATGCCTCTGGATGGTGTTAATTCATGACTTGGGGCTTGATGTGAGAGAGGCTTTTCACTCTAAACTTCACTCTTCACCCTTTCCACTCTTCAGTCTTGAATTTTATACCATGTGCATTTGTTATATTTTAAAACAATGAATACAAGAAAACACTTTCCTCTAGACCTAAAGTAATGCATACAAAAAACATCAGGTAATTTAGAACTGTCATTTGTTCTGTGGCCCAAGGTAAGCTTTCAATAAATATTTGTTGAGTAAATGAATAAAATAGAGAAAATATGTTCCCCATTCCCATTGCTCAGAGGTAATCATGGTAATGACTTGGTATATATAGCCTTTTAAACTGTTTTTTCTCTATATTTAGGAGCAAACACATTTTAAGCAAAAACGGCATCATGCAATGCATATTATTCTACAATTTTATTTATTTTATTTTTTTAAGATTTATTTATTTATTAGAGAGAGAGAATGAATATGAGCACTGGTCTTTCTTTCTCTTTCTTTCTTTCTGTCTGTCTGTCTCTGTCTGTCTGTCTTCTCCAGGAATGAATGTCAAATTTTATCGAAAATCTTTTTGTGGAATCTATGATATTTCTTTTTCTTTTTTTTTTTTTTTTAATTTTTAACGTTTTATTTATTTATTTATTTATTTATTTATTTATTTATTTATTTTAATTCATCAATCCTTCTTTATTTTTTTATTTTTTTTCAATATGTGAAGTTTATTGTCAAATTGGTTTCCATACAACACCCAGTGCTCATCCCAAAAGGTGCCCTCCTCAATACCCATCACCCACCCTCCCCACCCTCCCACCCCCCATCAACCCTCAGTTTGTTCTCAGTTTTTAAGAGTCTCTTATGCTTTGGCTCTCTCCCACTCTAACCTCTTTTTTTTTTTTTTCCTTCCCCTCCCCCATGGGTTTCTGTTAAGTTTCTCAGGATCCACATAAGAGTGAAACCATATGGTATCTGTCTTTCTCTGTATGGCTTATTTCACTTAGCATCACACTCTCCAGTTCCATCCACGTTGCTACAAAGGGCCATATTTCGTTCTTTCTCATTACCATGTAGTACTCCATTGTGTATATAAACCACAATTTCTTTATCCATTCATCAGTTGATGGACATTTAGGCTCTTTCCATAATTTGGCTATTGTTGAGAGTACTGCTATAAACATTGGGGTACAAGTGCCCCTATGCATCAGTACTCCTGTATCCCTTGGGTAAATTCCTAGCAGTGCTATTGCTGGGTCATAGGGTAGGTCTATTTTTAATTTTCTGAGGAACCTCCACACTGTTTTCCAGAGTGGCTGCACCAATTTGCATTCCCACCAACAGTGCAAGAGGGTTCCTGTTTCTCCACATCCTCTCCAGCATCTATAGTCTCCTGATTTGTTCATTCTGGCCACTCTGACTGGCGTGAGGTGATATCTGAGTATGGTTTTGATTTGTATTTCCCTGATGAGGAGCGACATTGAGCATCTTTTCATGTGCCTGTTGGCCATCCGGATGTCTTTAGAAAAGTGTCTATTCATGTTTTCTGCCCATTTCTTCACTGGGTTATTTGTTTTTCGGGTGTGGAGTTTAGTGAGTTCTTTATAGATTTTGGATACTAGCCCTTTGTCCGATATGTCATTTGCAAATATCTTTTCCCATTCCATTGGTTGCCTTTTAGTTTTGTTGGTTGTTTCCTTTGCTGTGAAGAAGCTTTTTATCTTCATAAGGTCCCAGTAGTTCATTTTTGCTTTTAATTCCCTTGCCTTTGGGGATGTGTCGAGTAAGAGATTGCTACGGCTGAGGTCAGAGAGGTCTTTTCCTGCTTTCTCCTCTAGGGTTTTGATGGTTTCCTGTCTCACATTCAGGTCCTTTATCCATTTTGAGTTTATTTTTTGTGAATGGTGTGAGAAAGTGGTCTAGTTTCAGCCTTCTGCATGTTGCTGTCCAGTTCTCCCAGCACAATTTGTTAAAAAGACTGTCTTTTTCCCATTGGATGTTCTTTCCTGCTTTGTCAAAGATTAGTTGGCCATACGTTTGTGGGTCTAGTTCTGGGGTTTCTATTCTATTCCATTGGTCTATGTGTCTGTTTTTGTGCCAATACCATACTGTCTTGATGATTACAGCTTTGTAGTAGAGGCTAAAGTCTGGGATTGTGATGCCTCCTGCTTTGGTCTTCTTCTTCAAAATTACTTTGGCTATTCGGGGCCTTTTGTGGTTCCATATGAATTTTAGGATTGCTTGTTCTAGTTTCGAGAAGAATGCTGGTGCAATTTTGATTGGGTTTGCATTGAATGTGTAGATAGCTTTGGGTAGTATTGACATTTTGACAATATTTATTCTTCCAATCCATGAGCAGGGAATGTCTTTCCATTTCTTTATATCTTCTTCAATTTCCTTCATAAGCTTTCTATAGTTTTCAGCATACAGATCTTGTACATCTTTGGTTAGATTTATTCCTAGGTATTTTATGCTTCTTGGTGCAATTGTGAATGGGATCAGTTTCTTTATTTGTCTTTCTGTTGCTTCATTGTTAGTGTATAAGAATGCAACTGATTTCTGTACATTGATTTTGTATCCTGCAACTTTGCTGAATTCATGTATTAGTTCTAGCAGACTTTTGGTGGAGTCTATCGGATTTTCCATGTATAATATCATGTCATCTGCAAAAAGCGAAAGCTTGACTTCATCTTTGCCAATTTTTATGCCTTTGATTTCCTTTTGTTGTCTGATTGCTGATGCTAGAACTTCCAATACTATGTTAAACAACAGCAGTGAGAGTGGGCATCCCTGTCGTGTTCCTGATCTCAGGGAAAAAGCTCTCAGTTTTTCCCCATTGAGGATGATGTTAGCTGTGGGCTTTTCATAAATGGCTTTTATGATGTTTAAGTATGTTCCTTCTATCCCGACTTTGTTTTATTAAGAAAGGGTGCTGGATTTTGTCACAGGCCTTTTCTGCATCGATTGACAGGATCATATGGTTCTTATCTTTTCTTTTATTAATGTGATGTATCACGTTGATTGATTTGCGAATGTTGAACCAGCCCTGCATCCCAGGAATGAATCCCACTTGATCATGGTGAATAATTCTTTTTATATGCTGTTGAATTCGATTTGCTAGTATCTTATTGAGAATTTTTGCATCCCTATTCATCAGGGATATTGACCTGTAGTTCTCTTTTTTTACTGGGTCTCTGTCTGGTTTAGGAATCAAAGTAATACTGGCTTCATAGAATGAGTCTGGAAGTTTTCCTCCCCTTTCTATTTCTTGGAATAGCTTGGGAAGGATAGGTATTCTCTCTGCTTTAAACATCTGGTAGAACTCCCCTGGGAAGCCATCTGGTCCTGGACTCTTATTTGTTGGGGGATTTTTGATAACCGATTCAATTTCTTCGCTGGTTATGGGTCTGTTCAAGCTTTCTATTTCCTCCTGATTGAGTTTTGGAAGAGTGTGGGTGTTTAGGCTTGATGTTTTTCAAGATACATGTCTTTAGTAGTCTTTTTAAACTATTTAATGATTGTTGAACTGTTCCATTTTCCCCTTAAGTTAATTTTGGTCATGTGTAATTTCCTGAAATAGAATCCATTTTATCAATAAAAACATTAATTGGCTGAAATTGTACATGACATGTTTTCTTACAATTTTTAAGTCTTTGAAACTAGGTTAATGTTTACTTTCTCAACATTAAGTGTGTGTGTGTGTGTGTGTGTGTGTGTGTTTTCTCTTTCTTGTTCTGTCTTGTCAGAGATTTATTTATTCATTTATTGGTATCTTTACAGAACCATCTCAGTATTATCTAGGCTAGGATTATAGGTTTTTCTTTTTCCTTTTTGATTAATTTATGATTTCAGAAAAATAATTTTTCCTATTTTTAAAAACTTATTTTTCTGGCTCCTAGAAAACAAATATTTGTTTTTAATATTTCTTTGAAATAGAGGTTTTCAGGTTATGAATATTTTTCTTAGATTGCTCCCAAATGTCTCTGTTGCTAAGTGCAATATCATTTCTCAGAGGGGTTCCTGCTAGACCTTTCAGCAGCTCCTGGCACAGCTGATCAGTCCTCCCTTTTGAAACATTTTCTTCTCTTGGCTTCTGTGCACCACTGTGTTTTCATCCTGCCACACTGGTTGGTCCACCTCACTCTCTGCTGGTTCCTTCTTTTCTCCTTGGTGATACTTAGTGTTGGAGAGCCCTGAAGCCCAGCCCTTGATTTTCTTTGCTTCTCTCTCTCCCTTAGTGATCCTTTCCAGCCTCATGGCTTTGCTTACCATCTGTCAGACTTACGATGGTCATATGTATTTCTTTAGTCTGGTCTTCTGCACTGAGCTATAGACTTACATATCAGCTCTGCGGTATCACCACGTGGATATCTAATGGGTATCTCACATTTATCATGTTCAACACTGGACTCCTGATCTTTCCCTGAAAATTGTTTCTCCTGTAGGTTTTCCATATCATTTAATGGCAACCTCATCCTTCCAACTGCTCATGTATATTTTATTTCTATGTTTGTAAGTTTCTGAAACAGTTGTAACAGAGCTTTGGAACATGAGTGATACTGGGAACGTGGTTTCACCCAATCATGCTGACTTACGCTCCAGTTCCTAGCTGGGGCTGCAGGAATGAACCAAGGCTCCCAGACCCCAGGTGACATTGAACATCATATGGTAAGTGCCCTTGATTAGGTAGTTTCATTTTGGGAGACTGCACTTAATAAATCTCTCCCCCCCTCTCTCTCTCTGTATGTATAAATTGTAACCTTTATGTTTCTATAAAATAACATGAAAACTGTAGGAATTTTATTTTTGAGATGGATCCATGAGGTGAAAGCTGTGTCTCTACCTGGTCTTCACATCTGGCTTATTCACTGGATTTCTGGATGTGCTGAGTGACAGATCCATCAGCCAGTCCCCAGAGGGTAGTTAGTTCTGAGTGGGCCAGCACTACTGAACTGGCCACACAGGCCATGAAGAGTTGGAAAAGCTGGTAGAAGCCTCCCTGGGTGGAAAGTTTTGTATCTTTTACAAGGGAATGTAGGCTTTGTTAACTTTTTTTGGAATAATAACATAATTATAATTTTCTAACGTCAAGAGTGAAGATTTTTTTTTTTTTAACATTTATTTATTTTTGAGACAGAGAGAGACAGAACATGAACAGGGGAGGGGCAGAGAGAGAGGGAGACACAGAATCTGAAACAGGCTCCAGGCTCTGAGCTGTCAGCACAGAGCCCGACGCAGGGCTCGAACTCACGGACCGTGAGATCATGACCTGAGCCGAAGTCGGATGCTTAACCGACCAAGTCACCCAGGCGCCCCAAGAGTGAAGATTTTTAACTTAAAGGACAAGAAAATAATTTAGATGGGGTTTTCAGGTAAAGGGGTGGCATTTTTCTGAAGGCAACTGTAATTCTCTGTCATCTTGGGAATGGTTAATCCTATGGCAGGTAAAGAAGTGTCCTTGGAACTAGGACAGAGTGAGACAGAATTCGGGCTCCGAGACTCAATAGCTATGGGGCCTAGGCTTGAGGTCCAGTTTTATCACTGACAAGCTGTGTGGCCTTGGGCAAGTTACTGACATTTAAGTTTCAGTTCCTCTCACCATAAGTGGTAATATTTACCTCACAGAGTATTGGAAAGACTAAAGTAAGTGTGAAAAATGTTTAGCATGGTGCTAGACTTTAGAATATGCACTCAGAACATATCTGTTATCATTATTGGAATGTATATTGTCTTCAGCTTCCTCTCATGGGTGCCCGTTTTGAGAGGTGTTAACACTTAGAAGAGTGAGTTGAGACAGGATTTATGTGTGTGAAATATTTTTTTTCCAGTTATGTTTGATCTGTAACCCGATCTACATTTGACGTGCCCTCAAATTCTGGTAGGGAGAAACATGCGTGTGTCTATGTGGGGAGACAGGATGGCCGGAGAGGGGGGTTAATATACACTAATCCCTTAATCCCTGACCCATGTGGACTGGGGACTGTAGTGTTTGGAGAGAGTGTTTCTTAGACTAAGATATCCAAACTGCTCAAATTCTGAATTACTAAGGACTACTCTATCAACTATTAAATTGCTGCTTCTTATTTACATATGGTTTACTTGTGAGTTATGTGAATATATCAATACACTATAACATCTGAAAATTGTTTATTCAACTAGCTAATTATGAGCACTACTCTATCTTAATCCATTCCATTCCTATAATAAAAGGAAAGTATTGGGCGCCTGGGTGGCATAGTCAGTTAAGCATCTAGCTCTTGATTTCAGCTCAGGTCATGATCTCCAGGTTCATGGGATCAAGCCCTACATCGGGCTCCATGCTGACAGCACAGATCTTGCTTGGGATTCTCTCTCTCCCCCTCTCTCTCTGCCCCTCCCCTGCTCGCTCACATGCTCTCTCTCTCTCTCTCTTTCAAAATAAATGAACATGGTTTTTTAAAAGGAAAATTTAAATAGTAAAGATAAAATTGATAAAACAAGCAAGCTGGATTGAGTGGTTCACCAGGTTTCAGGGAACATTTTTCACAGTATAAATAATGATTCTTGTTTGGATGCCATTTCCAGTGTGCCTCTGAGTGATTCAGGTGGTCAGACACTAGTGAGGTTATCCAGGCTGAGTTATCAGCCCATTACCCATGAGGCTGCTGTGCAGCTGAATTACTTTCTCTTTAGGGGAAAATGAGTTCATTATAAAGAGAACAGTATGTGTCATACAGCTTCCAGGAATCTCAAGTGTTTGGCTTAGAATATTAAAAAAAAAATAAAATAAATTAAGTATTTGGAAGTTAAGCTCTGAGAGGCTTCTCCTGAAAATAGTTACAAGGCTGCATGAATTAAGAGTCTTTGGGTGGTAAGACACAAATATAGACTCCAGCTAGCTTAAGCCAAAAGAAAATGCATTGGACAGGCACAGAATTATCTCACCCATCTAAGAAATCACTGACCAGGCAGACCTTGGGAAGAGCAGGGAATGATGGTTCAGTAGCAGGAGTTTGTGGAACTCTGCTATCAATGTTCAATGCTTCAGCAAACCACAGTCTCTGTTTATTTCTGGAGAATTGGATAGACTTGGCTTGAGCCATTATTTGAGTTTCCCCTTGGACCCATCGACTGTGGCCAGGGATAGCTTCGAGTCCAGATAATGCAGCTGAGCACCCAACTCATACAACCATGGCAGCCCCCCATGGGGTACCTACCATAGGGTATTTTACCTTTGAACTACTTTCTTTTTCTTCCTACCTTTAAAGACATTGGTGAATTTTTGTTCCACTCTTTGCTTGGGGAAGTGAAATGGGTCACTGCCCCTATTTCTGGGCACTTGATCAATGATTTTCAGGAAGTTCTATCAGTGTCAGCATTTGTACTTAGTCAATTCAGTAACAGCAGCCTTTGGGTAGTTCCCTTTGTGACATCTGTTTGTCATCAGTTCTTTGCTTACATTTCTTTTTTCCTTTATTCATGTTTTTGCAATTTTTATGTGTATGGTTCTGTGTTGATTGCCATCTGATTCTTGCACATCTTTGAATGGGCTGGCCACCAGATGAAGGGAGTGGGTGGAGTAGTGAACTGTGGTAATCTGAACGCCAACTTGGGTTTATTGTCTCAAACATCGTCTCATCAAATTTGTTACTGCCTTCATCATAGAGGAACATTTTCCCTTAGTTGTCTTCTCTCCCCCAGACCTTTTCACTGAGAGAGACTATTCAATAGGAAGGTGTTATTTCTTCTTTTTAAAAAGTTATGAACTGTATAATTCATACAGAAGAATAAATAAGATATATGTTTAATTAGTCTTTAAAGGCTAATAATAAAAGGAACATTGACGTATAAATAGAATATGCCAGTGTCTTAAAAACCTTCTGTGGGCCCTGCCCTGATCATACCATTCTTTCCTGGTGGTAACCATTTGCTGACTTTTGTGTTCATTATTTCCTCACTTGAAAACAATTTTTAAAGTCACCTATGTATGTATATATGCCTAAGCATACATAAAAACATAATCAGTCAGTACAAACCTGGCTGAATAGGGAAAGAGCTATCCTGCTGTTTTTAGAAAAGTCTCCTGGGAGGGGCACCTGGCTAGCTCAGGTGGTTAAGAGTTAGTCCGACTCGTTTTCAGTTCAGGTCATAATCTCAGGGTTTGTGAGTTCAAGCCCTGCGTCGGGCTCTGTGGGGGCAGCAAGGAGCCTGCTTGGGATTCTGTCTTCCTCTCTCTCTTTCCCTTCCCCACTTGCTCTTTCTCTCTTTCTCTGTCTCTCAAATGAAAATAAGCTTTAAAAAAAGAAAAGAAAAAAAATTTCCTGGGATAAAATAAACTGAACTGAGTATTTTGGACATGCTTTACAGGGAACCCTTCTGGAGAAGTCTTTGGGCAAAGGCTTGAAAGAGTTCCAGGAAAGTCAGAACATCTGGCAGGCCAGGCGTATGGGCCCACAGTGTTCAGAGGAAAAAATGGATAGAGAGAGTGGGATTCTTGTGTTGCTTCCCAACTCTCCATGATCAACCCTAGCACTCAAGGGTAGGTAAAAAGCAGTGGTTCTCAAAGTATGGTTCCTTGGCCAGCAGTATCAGGATCATCTGAGAACTTGTTAGAAAATTTCTAGGTCCTGCCAAGACCTATGGAATAGACATCTCTGGGGTTGGGGCCCAACAATCTGTGTTTTAAGAAGCCCATCAAAGATTTTGATACATGGTAAAGACTGAGATGTAGTGGATAAAAGCATATACTCTGCATGTCATCAGTTGAGCTATGTTGTAGGATATGGAAAGGAAAGAAGGAGCACAGTTAATTACCATATAGTCAAGATAGGCTGAGTATAGATAATAATATGAGCCAGGCTCACTTGGTATTCAATGGTTGATTAAAAAGGTAATACAAGGCTCCTGGTATTTGTGTGATGACAGCCCTCAACATGGCTTCTTTTGGTGACACTGCTTCAATCCAACCACTGTCCTCTAAACTTGGTGCACAGTTATTGACCTGGGATCTTTCTTCATCATTCTACCTTGAGATTACCTTCAGTTATGTCCTCTTTCCTCTACTCCATATCTTCCTTTTTCTTGGTTTACTCTCTTGCTTTGGTGAAGCTCAACATTCAGTAGTGTGTCCCAAAGAGTGCATGGTATATACATTTTTGGACTCCTGGAGTGTCTAAAAATGTTTTCATTCTTTTTTCATACTTGATTGTTTGGCTGAATTTAGTAGAATGCTGAAGACATTTCTCCAATTCTTCTTATTCTTCAGTCTTTTTGTTTTTAGTATTGCTGTTGCAAAGTCTAAAGCCATCTGGTACCTGTTGTTTTGAATGTGACCTGTTTTTTCCCCTCTGAAGCATGCAGAACCTATATTTGTACCCAAAGTTCTCAAATTTCACAAGAATATGCCTTGATATAGTATTTTTTTTTTTTTTTTGAGAGGGAGTGCAAGTGGAGGAGGGGCAGAGAGAGGAGGACAGAGGACTCTGCACTGACAGCAGTAAGCCTGATGTGGGACTCAAATTCACAAACTATGAGATCATGACCTGAGATGAAGTTGGATGCTCAACCGGTTGAGCCACCCAGGTGCCCCAAAGTAGGCACCACTGTTGGTATTTTTTTTTAAATAAATTATGTTGTGACCCTTCCAATTTGGACTTGTATCTTTTCATCCTGAAAAATTATCTTGAATTATTTTGTTGATTCCCATCTTTTCATTTTCTCTGTCCTTTCTGTAATTTCTGTTTGTTTGTTTTAGAAGTTGTATCTCGTAGGCTGGTTACCTTTTAAATTTTTTTCAAGTTGTAGCTCCTTTTTGGTCTTTGATGATTCCCATTCTTGTTTCATGGGTACAATATCTCCTTTTATATCTCTGAGGATATTAATGTTACTTTTGAAGTTTTCTTCATTGCCAATTGCCTGTTTCCTTCAAATTGTTGTTTGTTTTTGTTTTTGTTTTGTTCCTATCTTCTATATTGGAGGTTTCCTTAGATGTCTGTTTGGTTGTTTGCTCATATTAGAGAATTAACTAAAACGCTGATTGCAAGCTCTGAGCATGTGTGTGCAGGGCTCATTATTCTTAAACTTTGCAAGATAATGGGTGGACCATTTGTTGGAAAGTTCCTGATATTAGCATTTTACATCTTTACTCTTCTATCAAATTCCCCAGAGAATATTCTTCTAATATCTTGCCTTGCTTCCAGTATTCTGAACCTGAGTGGGGGATGAGACCAAAGCGTCTTAGCATTCAGCTTTTCAGACCACACTCATTCGCTCTTCCTTATTTGGAGACCCCCTTCACCCCTAGTTCCCTTGGCTGGGATGCTGAGAGTCAACAGTGGGCATGGTTTTTCCTTTTCCTCTGCCCTTTCTTCTCTGCCATCACTGGAGTTGAAGCCGGCCTCTCCATAGGCCTAAAGGCATTTCTGCTATAACACCATTTATACATTACTGAAAGACCTTGTGTTCTGCCAAATCATACTCTAAAAATAGGGCTTCTGGGAAAGATGAATTAGAACACCACTCAAAATTTATAATTTTGTATTTAGCACAACATAAAACCAGTAACAATTCTAATTAAAACAAACAAGCAACAATCCAGTAGCACAGTTAAATTGCCATGTGCATTTGCATCCAGCATTATTCATTAGATCCTCTGCAGCTTTAAACTGAAGTGTAGGTCCTTGAGAACTTTTTCTTCTAACAGTATCCAAATAAAAATCTGACCCAGGTGTTTCTTCACTGATTTTTTTTTTTTTTTAAACACAGGACAAATACCTTTGCAGTTTGACATCTGCATTCTCAGTTCCCTTAAATACTTAATGTAGTAGGAAATGTAGAGGCTTTTGAAGTCACTAAACCAGTCACTAAACTTGTAAAGGATTTGAGCCCCTCTCCCCCTTTTAGGGTTTTTTTAAACTGTTAACGCTTTCTCCTTAATTGTGAGGAATCCTGCTCCTGGTAGCATCTAAACAACCGGGGAAGGTCATATACAAACCCATACAATTTTTGCATTATATTATATCACTTCCCTAGTTACCAGTTGTGTTTGAATTAGTTCTCATGAAAGAAACACACACTATATCTGAACAGACTGTATACCTCACTCTGTGGGCCACTGCCACTCCCAGGACTTGTTACTCTGATCTAAAGATCCTTGGATAGGCCCTTCAGAATGCTGGTAATTCCTTTCGGGGATATAGGTACTGGCAGGCGCGCCATTCCTCCTGTATCTCCATTCAGACTCCCCAGACCTGGGGCACTGTACTTGCAGACAGCAGCTCTGTTTGTTTCTCTGCTTCACTGATGTACTGTTTTATTTTGTTTTGTTTTATTTTCCATCAATTTTTCATTTTTGTTATTTTTAGGAAAATTTGAGAAAGGCCAGTGAAGTAGGATATATTACTCCACCTTCTTTACCCAGAAGTTTCACAAGAACAGTAGTTTTCAAGGAAGGTGAAGTCAAAGTTGTCTGGAATGTTACAGGTTGAGAAGGCTGCTTTGGCCCCAGAGACTTAGGGAAGATAGAAGCTATTAGGAGAGGATGTTAGAAGGAGGGGGAGGTGAAGGAAGCATTCTCAGAGAGCAGGGGCTGTGGCTCTTGATCTAGTTTAGTTGAGAGTACTCTAAAGAGTTGTCTATCTTTCAAATCATCAGAATCCCCTAGGAACTTGTGAGAGTTCCTGGGCACCACGCATGAGGACCCACTCTGGAAAATTCTGGCTGGGAAAAGAAGGAAAAAGAAAGTCAGTGCATGACTGTAATGTGGCATTTCACATATAAAAGTGGATATACAGGCCCACCTCAGAGATCCTGCAGATTCGGTTCTAGACTGCCCCAATAACGTAGGTTAATAAAGCAAGTCGAATGAATTTTTTGGCTTCCCAGTATATACAGCAACAATGTATGTGCTTTAATTAAAAAATACTTATTGCTGGGTGCCTGGGTGGCTCAGTCAGTTAAGCATCTAACTTAGGTCATGATCTCATGGTTTGTGAGTTCAAGCCTCGCATTGGGTGAGCATGAGCTCTGCTTCTCTCTCTCTCCCTCCTTCCCCCCCTCTTTCTATACCCCTTGTGGGATTCTCTCTCTCTCTCTCTCTCTCTCTCTCTCTCTGCCCTTTTTCTCTGCCCCTCGTTCACTTGCACCCTTTAAGAAAACAATACTTACTGCTAAAAAAAATGCCAACCATCATCTGAGACTTCAGCGACTTTTTTCTAGACTTTTTGCTGGTGGAGGGTCTTGCCTGGATGTTGATGAATGCTAACTGATTCAGGTGGTGGTTGCCAAAGGCTGGGGTGGCTGCATCAATTTCTTAAAATTAGACAACAATGAAGTTTGCTGCCTCATTGGACTCTCACAAACCAATTCTCTGCTCACAAACCAATTCTCTGTAGTAGGTGATGCTGTTTGATAGCATTTTACCCACAGGAGAACTTCTTCCAAAATTGGATTCAGTCCTCTCAAACCCTACTGCTGCTTTACCAATGAATTTTATGTCATATTCTAAATCCTTTGTTGTCATTTCAACAATCTTCACGGCATCTTTACCGGGAGTAGTTTCCATCTCAAGAAACCGCTTTCTTTGCTCATCCATAAGAAGCAACTTCTCATTTGTTCAAGGTTTATCATGAGATTGAAGCAATTTAGTTATATCTTTAGGCTCCATATCTGGTTCTAGTTCTTGTTCTCTTGCTTGTTTCCACCATATCTGCAACTACTTCCTCCACTGATATTTCTCTGACTTATTTCTTTCACTTAGCATAATACATTCTAGTTCCATCCACATTGTTGCAAATGACAAGATTTCATTCTTTTTGACTGTTGAGTAATATTCCATTGTAGATATATACCACGTTTTAAAAAATCCATTCATCAGTTGATGGATGTTTGGGCTCTTTCCATACTTTGACTATTGTTGATAGCACTGCTATAAACATTGGGGTGCATTTGCCCCTTTGAATCAGCATTTTTGTATCCTTTGGATAAATTCCTAGTAGTGCAATTGCTGGGTCATAGGGTAGCTCTATTTTTAATTTTTTGAGGAGCCTCCACACTGTTTTCCAGAGTGGCTGTACCAGTTTGCATTTCCACCAGTAGTGCAAAGGGGTTCCCTTTTCTCCACATCTTCACCAACATCTGTTGTTTCCTGAGTTGTTAATTTTGGCGTTTCTGACAGGTGTGAGGTGGGATCTCATTGTGGTTTTGATTTGTGTTTCCCTGGTGGTGAGTGATGTTGAGCATCTTTTCTTGTGTCTGTCAGCCATCTGGATGTCTTCTTTGGAAACATGTCTGTTCATGTCTTTTGTTCATTTCTTCACTAGATTATTATTTTTTTTTTTGAGGTGTTGAGTTTGAAAAGTTCTTTAGAGATTTTGGATACGAACCCTTTTTCCAATATGTCATTTGCAAATATCTTCTCCCACTCCATTGGTTGCCTTTTAGTTTTATTGATTGTTTCCTTTGCTGTGCAGAACCTTTTTATCTTGATGAGGTCCCAATAGTTCATTTTTGCTTTTGTTTCCCTTGCCTAGGAGACATGTCTAGTAAGAAGTTGTTGCAGCCAAGGTCAAAGGGGTTGTTGCCTGTTTTCTTCTCTAGGATTTTGATGTTTTTTTTGTCTTACATTTAAGTCTTTCATACATTTTGAGTTTATTTTTGTGTATGGTGTGAGAAAGTGGTCCAGGTTCATTCTTCTGCATGTCACTGTCCAGTTTTCCCAATACCATTTGCTGACGGTCTTTTTCCCATTGTCCATACATTTGTAGGTCCATTTCTGAGTTCTTTATTCTGTTCCATTGACCTGTGTGTCTGTTTTTGTGCCAGTACTGTACTGTCTCAGTGATTACAGCTTTGGTTCTTAATCTCATCTAGAGTGGTACAGCCTTTCCAGGTTTTCAATTTACTCTGCCCAGATCCATCAGAGGAATCACTATCTATGGCAGCTATAGGCTAATGAAAGGTATTTCTTAAATAAGAAGACTTGAAAGTTGAAATTACTCCTTGATCCATGGACTGCAGAATGGATGTGGTGTTAGCAGCCATGAAAACAACATTCATTCTGTCAGAGCTCTTGGGTGACCAGGTGCACTGTCAATGAGCAGTCATATTTTGAAAGAAATGTTTTTTTCTGAGCACTAGTTCTCAACAGTGGCTTAAAATATTCAGTAAAACATGTTGTATATAGATGTGCTGTCAGCCAGACTTTATTGTACCATTTTTAGAGCACAGGCAGAGTATTTAGCATAATTCTTAAGGGCCTTAGGATTTTTAGAATGAGCATTGGCTTCACCTTGAAGTCATCAGCTCAGCTGCATTAGCCACTAACCAGAGGGTCAACCTGTCCTTTGAAACTTTGAGGCTAGGATTTGACTTCTCCTTTCCAGCTATGAAAGTCCTAAATGGCATCTTCTTCCAACATAAGGCTGTTTCACCTATATTGAAAATCTGATGTTTAGGATAGCCACCTTCACTGATTATCTCAGTTAGATCTTCTAGATAACTTGCTGCAGCTTCTACATCAGCACTTGCTGGTTCATCTTGCACTTTTATGTTATGGAGATGTCTTCTTTCCTTGAAACTCATGAACCAACCTCTACTAGCTTCCAACTTTTCTTCTGCAGCTTCTTTACCTCACAGGAAAATTGAAGGCAGTTAGAGCCTTGCTCTAGATTAGGCTTTGGTTTAAGGGAATGTTGTGTCTGGTTTGACCTGCTATCTAAACCGTTAAAACTTCCTCCATATTGTCAATGAGGCTGTTTCACTTTCCTATCGTTTGTGTGTTCACTGGAGTAGCACTTTTAATTTCCTTCAAGAACTTTTCCTTTGCTTTCAGAGCTTGGCTGTTTGACACGAGAAGCAGCTTAGTTTTCAGCTTATCTCGGCTTTCGACATGTCTTCCTCATTAAGCATAATCATTTTTAACTTTTGATTTAACACGAGAGATATGCGACATTTCCTTTCACTTAAACAGTTAAGAGACCATTATAGGGTTATTAATTGGCCTAATTTCAATATTGTTGTATCTCAGGGAATAGGGAGGCCAAAGGAGAGGCAGACAGGCAGGGAACGACTGGTCAGTGGAGCAGTCAGAACACACACAACATTTATTGATAGGACACAGAGACATGAAATGAACAAGAGCTGTTGGAAACATACTGCTCAATGCAGGGTTGCCACGAATCTTCAATTTGTAAAAAAAAAAAATGCAATGTCTGTGAAGTGCAGTAAAATGAGATATGTCTGTAGTTCCTTTTCTTGGTCTATAGCATTTCATAGAGATAAAAATTCCTGTAACCACTTTATCTGTGGCAGTGGTTCAACTGCTACCTAATTAAATTTGATCAATGCCTTCAAGCATAAAGTGAATCATGTGTTGCACCCTTGACAATTATTACTGCTTTTTTTCTAAACAGAGAATTTGACTCTTATTATAAAACTCTTAATTTTCATTTTTCTTTGTGGTTTTTTTTCAGAGGATGGAGATTTCTAAAACCTGAATTGTTGCCACATCAGAACTACCTCTTAGTTTTTATGGTGCTTTGTAGTTAATTATCATTGCGCTGGAATAGAGTTTCATTAACAATTGAAAAGTTTGTGGATATGCTAAACAAAAGCTTATCACTAATTATTTGTTAAAATGATTTAAATTTAAATTTAAATGATTAAGTTAAAATTTGTTAAAATTAATTATCATTAATTTATTTGTTAAAATGTACTTTGTCTACCAACTCTACTAGAAAAACTCTCTTATTTGAATATTTCTGGTAGTTTGCCAACATTTCTTTATCATTTTATTATTCTGTAGATGAATGAGTCGTGGACTCTCAACACAGGTACATAAACCCTGTGTATTTTTTTTTAATTGACATAAGTTCTATGTCAATCCCTCATCTTATAGAAGTTTAACTCCAGCCAAATCAAGGTTTCTTCAGTTAATTTAGGCTCTTGCTTTCCCTAATGCCTATATCTTCCGAGTTGAAAGTCAGTCCCAGGAGCACCAAGACTTCCTAGGGGGTAAGACCCGGGTGGGGACAAGCCATCTGCCCTCTGTCCTCTATTCACAAGGTATTGAATATAAATTGGTATTCATTCATCAGATACAGCCTTGCTCTTGTCTCTGCACTGTCCTGTCCCAAGGCCTCTCTAAGCTTTTCTTACTTGTGACCTTCAGACACACACACAACATTTAGATGCCCTTCTCACATATATTTATTACTAAGTAACTTTCTTGTTTTTCCATCTTATGACTCCCTATCTTCCATAGTTAAGGGAGTCTGTATTTTCTCTAGGATAGGAAAAAACTGGATTTTATATAATCATGCATTTTCTCCAGTCCATTTGGTAATGCATACTTTTTGCCATATACTCAAAAGATCAGGCTTTTACAACTGAAAAAAAAAAAAAAAGATCTACTTTTTACACATCTCTTTGGAAATAGTAGATGCCTTAAAAATCTTAAGTATATTTTCACTAAATATAGAATTCTGGATTGACAGTTCTTTTCTTTTAGTACTTGTAAAATGTTGTGTCACTCCCTTCCAGTGTTTTGTGGTTTCTAGTAAGAATTCTGTTTGTTACTTAAATTGTTGTTGTTGTTGTTGTTGTTGTTGTTGTTGTTGTTGTTTTCCTATAGGCAATGATAAGTGTCATTTCTTTCTGGTGGTGGGGTGCCTCATTGTAGCCTCATGAGGGAGGGAGTCTAGGCTCCTCATTTGCTCTCAACTAGAAAAAGTGTATTGAGACAAGGGATATTTCTGTGGTATTTGACTGGAGTCTAGTGGCTATTATCTAAAAGTTTTCTGTCTTATGAGACTGTGCCTTCCCTAGACCTTTGGCTAAAAGATCAAATTTTGCTCACGACTTTTTTTTATCTGCACCCACTGGCATATTCTGAGTTGCTGTTTTCTTCAGTATTGAGTCTAAACTATATGAGACAGAAAGAAAACCCAAGGAACTCACCATCGTGTCATTCCTCAGGTCCTAAGGTGCCTAGTTGATCAGCTTCCTCTCTCTACAGAGTTTTCTTATGTTTGTTTTATACATAATATCCAGGGCTTTTGTTATATTTAGTGGGAAGAGCAAGGGAAAGTATGTCTATTCCATCTTCCTGGAAGCAGAATATATATACCAATATCAGGTACTCCTAGTTCTTAAGCCAAAATCAAATTTGCAAGGCCACATCTTCATCATGCAAAGCCCATGCCAGTGAACAATCTCTCATTGCTGCCAGCCTTCCATTTCCTCACAAGGACATATAGAAATAATATTCATAAAGTAAAAATAATACCAAACTAAAATTTAAAATCTATAATGCACACAATAGGTATTAATCATATATTACAAGTTCCAATATAATTATTGTGGATAATATTTCATATATTAAACTGGTATTCTTTCATTCCTAGTAATTCTTTTTTTCCCCAAGAAAAACTTAATTCGCAGAAAGGTGAAACACTAGAAATGGAGGGGAAAAAGTATCTTTTTTGACAAGTGAAAGTAAAATTACAACATCAACTTTACTCACGTTTCACTAATGAAAACTTAGCCACTCTGTTGGGGGTTCCCAACACCATCCTCGGGTTCAGTGATTTACTAGGAGGGCTCACAGGATTCAGGGTATATGAGTCACAGGACTCATACTCATGGCTATGACTTATTACAGCAGAAGGAGGCAATGCAAACTCAGCAAAGGGGAAAGACACATGGGGTGAATTCTGGAGAAAATCAGGCACAAACTTCCAAGAGTCCTCTTCCAGGAGAGTCACATAGAATGCGCTTAATTCTTCCAGCAATGAGTTGTGACAACACATGTCTACAAGGGAAGTTCATCAGCAACTCAGCACCCGTAGTTTTTATTGGGGTATCCTCTGCTTTGCACATATTAAAATTTCATATTCTCAGAAGGAAAGCAGGTGGTTGGTGTAAACCATATGGTTTGTATAATTTAGGATCTGTTACCATTGGGGAAAGTTTTATACTGATGTAGGGAACTGTTTACCAGTCAAGTTCCCAGATGCCAGTCAAGGGCCAAGCTTATAAGCAGGCTTTTCTAAAGATAGCAGTCTTTGGCCTGCTATGTTCTTTTTCTCAGCATAGTCACTCCTACCTGCAAAGTCAAATGGGAAATGTAGCCTCTAGATGGGGAGCCACATGTCTAATTCAAACTCTATTACCACGAAGAAGTGGAGAATAGATTTGAAAGGATAACTGGAAGTCACCTATGGAATTTGCACACTTTGTGACTTTATACAAGTTGCTTAGACTCCCTGCTCCTTTGGCTAATACATGTGTCTCAGAAAAAATACATACATTGAACCATGCTTGGCACATGGTAAGTGCTCAATGACACTTATATTACTATTACCATTATTAATTTAGTCTATTCTTAGAGCATGTGGGTTGTTTTATCTCTTCCTTTCTATTCTTAATCCACCAGAAACTTGGAAGTTTTATTAGGGGTGGAATCTGGACTGCTGTCCTCTGTCACCTTTCTCTGTTGCAGATTTTGGGGTCATTTTCATAGTGTAATCTAAGTGTCCCCTAGCCCCTACCTAGGATTTGGAGATAATCCTTTCCTTTAGCATCCAAATATAATAGCCAGTATCCCCATTCCAAGCTGACCATAGGAAATGTAGACTTGTCCCAAATTTTCCTGAGTATTCTTGACTTCTTTTTCTTTTAAAATTTTTACTATTAATCTTTTTTTATTCTTGATTCTCTTGGTGGGGTCTTACATATCCTGATCGTTGTCTGTCACTTCTTGCTTTGAACTCTTACTTTGGGTTTCTCTGTTATCACTTCTTTGAATCTTCTTGTATTTTCAACCTTCCGTTGCCCATTCTCCCCCAAAGGTGGACATGAACATCCTTGCTTTCTTCAGAGATGGGCTAGAACAAGGCTACCATAGATTTGCTTTATGTTGGTAAATAAAACTCATAGAACCTTTATTAGTGAGGGAGAAGATAACAGAAAATTCAATACTAGACATCACAGTGTCTGAAATTCCTAAGTCACATCTGCCACAAGGTGCTCCTTATCCTCCTCTCTCTTATTTTTATTTTTTATTATTTACTATTTTTTTGCCTCTCACCTCCATAGTACTGTCTTCCCTGTTGCTGGAATGTGCTACAGAAAACTGGATCTTTTCTAGACTATTCTATGCTACTTCTAGATCCCAATCTCCTTACCCCATGACACCAGAAGAAACTGAAAAATCCCTCAACATTTAAAAAACAGAAGCAAATACACAAAAGAAACCCCCAAATCAAAAAGTCTTTCCAAGAAAGTTGCTCTTTACTTTTATGTTGTATTAATGATTTTATTTAATTCATCCTCTTTGCTCTTTCATAACAGACCTGCTGCTTCAGCTTCATTTCTGTTAATTCCCTCTTTGTACTTCAGCTGTTTAGGACTCCTTCAGTTTCTCCAACATGCTCTTTCCTGCCTCCAAACCTTTGCCCATGCTGAGGTCACCACTTGGAACACCTCCTGTGCCTCTCCCACTGGCTGAATCCTGTACATTCTTTTAATATAAGCTTAAATGTCATTTTCTTCTGGAATGCCTTTCCTGAACACTTGAGGCTCTCCTACTGTGTGCTGCCCCTGGTAGCTGTGTTAGTTTCATAGGGTTCCTATAACAAATTACCACAAACCGGGTGGCTTAAAACAATAGGAATTTATTCTTTCACAGTTCTGGAGGCCAGATGTCTGAAATCAAGGTGTGAGCAGGGCCATGCTCTTTCTGAAGGCTCTAGGGGAGGATCCTTGTCTTTTCCTGCCTTCTGCTGATTTCGGCAATCCTTGGTTTGCCGATTCACCTCTCCAAACCTGCTTCCCTCCTTACATGGACTTCTCCCCTGTGTCTCTTCTCTTCTTGTAAGGCCCACCCTAATGACCTCATCTTATCTTGATTACATCTGCAAAGATCTTATTTCCAAGTAAGCTCACATTCACAGGTACTGGGGGTTAGGACCTCAACATATCTTTTTATGGGACACAACTCAACTCATAACAGTAGCATACAGCAGTTATTTCTTTGAACTGCTTTCTCTAGTTCGTAAGCTTCTTGAGAACAAAGACCTAGTCTGTTTTATTCACCATTATATCCCCAGGGCCTAGCAGAGAATCTGGCACATCGCAAATGCTCAGAGAGCATTTGAATAAAGTAATAAGTGAAAACTCTCAAATACAAAAACCTTTGTGTTTTACTCTTCTATTTAATCCCTACTTCTTTCCTCTCTCAAAGACTTGGTGGTCTCTGGGATTCCTGAATCTCAGTCAGCAATCGCCAAATCCTACTGAACTAGGTCCTAGCTATCTTTTGCTAATGGCTGCCATCACCTTCTCTTTTCCAGCCATTACCACCATCCTAATTCAGGGTACTGTCATCTCTTCCATGGACTAATAATGTTCCTCCAGTATCCTCTTTCAGCCCCTTTTCTATCCATTCTCCATACTACAACTCTTATATGTCCTACTACTTAAAATCTGTCAGCACATTCTCACCACATAGGGCTTCTGATGCTGTCAGTGATCTGGCCCCAGCCTACACCACCCCTGCCAACTCCCAACCTTTTAACCACCCTCCTTATTCCTTCTGTACTGGACATAATGTAATTCTCAGTGTCTTAATCACAGTGTGCTCTTTGTTGATTCAGATTTTTGCACGTGCTGTTCCCTTTGTCAGGAGTGTACTTCCCACCATTCTTGGGCTGACTAACTCGTTACTGCATATCTTTTACATCTCATCAAAACCTCTCCCTCAGTTAAGACTCCATGACTGCCCTCCCCAGGCGTAGGTTCCCCTGCTATTGGTGCCCCCTGTATAGGTTCTCAGCAGACCTCACATTTCTCTTTTGTAAACCTCATCACAGTTACATGCTTTGCTCAATATCTGTCTTCCATGCCATAGTATAAACCACATGAAGGCTAGGGCTGCATCTAGCTTGCTCACCTCAGCATCCACAACATTGCCTGACTTCTACATGATGCTCAACACATTTTTGTTTGAAGAATGGATGCATTCAACTGCCATTTCTCTTTGTTCTTTGATTTGGCTCCCATTTTGGGAAACCCACTGGTTTCTAGAAATCAGAATATGTGTCTCTTTTCTTGCTTGGCTCCTCTCAGTTCTTGGCTCTGTGGACTTCCCCTTATTCAGCAGGAGTCTTCCCCTGGAGGAAGAAGTCTATGGTAGTTAGAGTGGGAAAAGCTTTATTAGAAGGCAGACCTTTCATCTTGCTGGGGCTGAAAAGGGGAAATCTTTACTAAACTCCCAACATAGCATTAAGGTAGGATAGAGGGGCTATGTGCAGATTGCCTCTCTTATCACCACTCTCAAAGGGGACGAGGAGAGAGAGCATGCAAAGAATATTGTTGGTGGGAAAGCAAATGGATATAGATATATATGTACTGATTATTCATTGCCTCCTCTAGAAGTTCTTAGAATATTTCCGCCTAGCTCTTGCTATTTTTCTTGAAGATGAAGATACATAAAGACAGTATTTGTAGTTTTTCCACTCACTGACCAACAGTATCTGTCCCCCCAAATTGAGATATCTTATATTTGATCATTTATGTATGGTTTCTTCATTTAACAAATATTTATTGGGGCCTCCTATGTTCAGTTTCTGGGCCATTGGCTCAGAATGCCAAGATGAATACAATAGAGTCTACCTTCTTGAGGAAAGAAGGCTGGCTGGAAAGAAAACTCAATCAGTTTTAAGATGTCATACAATGTGATAGGTGCTATGATAGACAGGTACGTGCAATGTTTAAGGAACCTAGAGGAGGGAGGCAGAGCTTCTAATCATTATTTAGAAGTGCACATTGCTAGATCTTATACAATGGTTATGTCCTTTCAAAGGCTTTTGATTGTATCTTTAAATGTATTTCCTGTATTAACATGTCTTGGGATTTTCTACATCTTTCAAACTGTTGCCTAGGAAGTTAAGACTAAGGGGCCTGGAGAGAATTAGACCTGGATTTAAAATCTGAGCCTGATTCTTATCTTGCAGCTGGGTGACTTAGAGAAATCACTTACTCTCCCACATCCGTAAAAGAGTGTACACGTGCCAGGATTAAATATCACAGATGCAACACATTTAGCGCATGCCTGACATGCAGTAGGTTCTCTGTTATATCTTTCTCCAGGTGATTGTAGCTCTTTTTGGGTGGTGGTGGTGCTGGTGACAGAAACCTGTTTCTATTCAGCTTCACAGGACACACAGAGGCTCAGTTGTGGATTTTTTTTAAAAAGCAGTTTATTGGTATAAAAACAATTTAAACATTATATAAATACAATATAAATATTCCTTTTAAAAATATGTATAAGTTAGCCACGTATTTGAGGTAAACCTACACATTCCAAGCAATGATCTGGCTCTGAAACGTCAAGGATATTCCAGCTGTGTAGCCATTTTATGTTATCTTTTTCAAAATGAATACATAAAATATTTCAAGTGGCACTTCATAAAAAATATAAATATCTGCTCCTTATATAAATTAACTCAACATCACATATTTAAATATCAATAAATTAAAAATAATTAAAATAGTGTCCTAACGCTCATACTTTTCGTTCTTCACAGAGAACAACATCAGTTACATGCCCAGTGGACAGGTTTCTGACCAGAGAAAGGAATGCCCGTGAACTACAGCAATCTTAGATGCCCAGGTTACATTATCCGAACAGCCCTGAGGCTGAACTGAAGGAAGTCCTCCAGCCTTCGCAGGGTGAGGTGAATTGTTGTGTGCCTCAGCCACTCTTCCTGTGACTGCAGCTTAGCCTGCAGGCCAACTTCTACGGTTGGGACAGGGATGGTTACCTCATCCTGATTCTTTCCCTGAAGGGAAAAGAAAGCAAAAAGAACTATTTAAGTATTGAACAAATCCTTTGCAGTGGCGGGATGCTCTGTGCTGTGGGAAGACGTTCAAATTCGGGGTGAAGGAGACTGGGTGGGGCTGCCTGCCCTGGCTCGCCCAGGTAGGGGGAGGTGGCTCTCCCCTGAGCCCACCTGAGCCCATCCTGCAGCCCTTTCATGGCGACTGAATCCTACTCCCCACTTTGCTAATCTATGTCTATTAGACCATGAGCATCTCGAGGGCGGCCATGGTGTCTTGTCTTCCCTTATGCTAAACAGTGCCTGGCACAAAGCCCCATCCATCTGCCATCTATTGAGGGTCCACTGGTCTGTGGTGTAAGGGGGACTGGGAAGCACCTTTCCACAGACCCACTGACATGAGGCTGAGTAGTTGTGGGAGGGCTTACACCTCCAGGTGTGGTTCTAGAGCACGGCAGCATGGGCATCCCCTGGAACTTGTTAGAGATGCGAGTCTCAGCTCTCCCCCCAGACCTGTTGGATCAGACCCTGTGCTGTGACAAGATTCCTGGGGATTTGGTGTGTGTTTTAAAGTGGAAGAAGCGCCGGTTTAAGGCAAACAGCTAGAAAAGGCAGTGGCAGTATCAACACCCATGTGCCTGCTTCTCTGTCTAGTGCACTTTGTTTGGCTCATCCACATGCTGTGCCATCAAGCCTCCATTAGGTGGCATTTGAATGGCTAGCTGGTAGTGACCAAGGCCTTTGGTACCTGCTCTTCTAGCCTTTAAACATTTTTCCACATTAACTCTTCCAGCAAAAAGTAAGGGGAAAGAGTTGAAACTACCACAGTGACAAGAATATCAGTTGGCAATAATTAAAATATTAAAATAATTGTTATGCCCTCTGTTCTTTGTTATTATAGATCACTGAGCAGGATTGGATGTGCTTCCTTCTGCCTCTACAGATTTTTTTTTTCTTACATCTTAAGCCATTATAGTAGAAGTTGATGTTAAAATCTCATTTAACAGTTTTAAATATAGTTATTAATGTCTTTTGCAGAAGAGAACCGAAAGAAAACACAAAAAGTTTCAACTATCAGAAAATCTTCCTTAGATCCTTTCCTCTACATGTGGCCATCTCTTTTGAATTGGCTTTGCATTCCCAAGTTGTCTAGGCTCCTTTCTTTGAGCCTGTTTTCCTCACACCAAGGGAGGGGATGAGGAAATGCTCACCTTACGCTTCAGCATCTGGAGCAGGACGTTAGTATTGGTGTATACAGACTTGGCATTTTCCTTATCACCCTCATACTTGTCCTGGAGGAATTTCAGGTATATCTGAAACTCCTGAAGACCAGTAGTGATTCTTGTCAGGCAGGTCTCCTAAGAGAAAAGATGGGGAAATCGGTTATTGCTAGGAAGGTATAATCAATTTAAAAAGTTAAAATTGCTATAATTCAGCTACTTCTCCCTCTGCTCCTCCAAGGAACTTCAAACACCCTTTAGCATCATATTTTGAGACATCAGACAGCATCAGCTTCCCCATTTTAAATATCTGGACAGAGACACTACTTAATCAGTTTTACCCAAAACCTGATAGATGCTGGAATGTGCCAAAGGGGTCTTTCTCTGATTCTCCCCTTAATACTCTTCCTTCTGGCTGCACTCCTGTCCTTGTCAATATTGGGCTGAAACCTCCTTTTATGGAATAATCAGAAGTCAGTGCAGGATATCCCACTGTCTGGAAGGAAGAGGGTGTAGAGAATGGCCTCTACATAGAGGGCAGACTGGGATCCTGCTAACAGCAGGCAACGAAGAGAAGGACAACTTTACCCAGGATGGATTAGCTAAACCTACTGGGGTTTCTAACATTTGATGGCCGCAGAAATCCCAATACAGAAGGGCTATCTCTAACCATTGCATTCAGAAGTAAGCTGCCTTCAGAGAGATTCAGGTTGGTTTCCTTGTGAAATTTACATGATGTTCTTTACATTTATCCCCTTTGTTGTCTGCCTGGTCTATATGCATACAGACACTGCATATCAGAGGGAGAACTTTTGACTAAGGAATAGTTAAAAGTGAATGTGACGTGTTCATACCTGATTGAACCCAGATTGGAAGCATCCATCTTTTTCTGCCAGTTTCGGAAGATTTAGGTTGTTTTCTGCCAGTGCCTCCTTGCTGTCCTCACATTTGTTATAGTTGTCACACATCTGGGGAGGAATACCAGAACTGTTGTCAAAGAAGTGCCCCCAAAACAAACACCACTAGAGGGCCGATTCATGTTTTACCCAGGCAGGAAGTCCTCTAAGAGAATGAAGTCACACCACATCAGCATCCAGACAAGCCAGGTCTCGTGAAGATGGGCACACTTGGGCTCATTTCTGGGCACCTATGACTTCACACTTGTTGCCTATCCTGAGTCTTGGTGTCCTTATCTCTCCAAATTGGGGATAATGAAACTCCTCCTTTGTAAGTTTTTTGTGAAGATGAGGCATACTATTTACATAAAGTGCATGGCACATAGTAGGTAGTCAATAAATGACAGCAATTTTGATGATAATTGGGTGACTGTAATTTGAGCCCCAATTTTCCAGCTAGAAGGACCTTTGAGATCATCTAGTCCAATTCCAAAATTTTACAAATGGGGCCCAGAGGTGGTAGGGAATTTGCCAAAGATCACAAAACTGGTTCAGCAGAACCAGAACTAGATTTGGTTCAGGGCTCCCAATACCCCCTCCTGCGCTCTTTCCTTTCTACCAGACAGAGCCAAACGACCTTACCTTTAAAGCTTTGGAGCTGCTTTAACCTACTTATGATTTTGCCACTTTGGTGGGCTGTCAAGTATGCATCTTATATGCTGGAATGACTCTGGGGAATCCCTAACCACTGAGCTTCCATAACCTGAAAGTTTTGTGATTTTTGTGAGAAGCTCAACATCTATTTCAGGTGGCACTCTGCCAATGCTTCCAAAGTGCAAGAGACACAAAGAAAATTGGTAGACATTATTTTTTGGTTAGGGAAAAGGAAGTCCTGAGAGGCAGTGACACCCAGCCCATGCCAAGTATGGAGCTGGGAATGGGCCAAGGGGCATGGATTTCAACCCCAGTGTGTGTTTTCCAGGAGGGAAAGGAACTCCCTGAGACCAGCAGCAGAAGAGAAATACAGAAGACGTCTGCCCCTTTGGCCTGAAATCTAAACTGCCCCAGAACCCAGCAAAGACCTCCCAGTGCAGGAGCCCTTGTCCACATCCAAGGCCCAGGAGGTAAATGCCCACACAGGCCCTTTATCACCCTCAGTTGAGCCTACCCACCTCCTTTTTCAGTGCAGAGATTTTGCCGAGGATGTACTTAATGAGTTCTTCCATTTTGTCTGCAGAGGTGAGTGGTAGTCTATTTGAGGTGGCATCTCCTCCCAGGGGTCCCGGGGTAGGGAAAGCAGTAGCCACCACCAGGAGCAGCCCCAGGGAGAAGGCGAGTGGACTGAAGGCGCCTGTACCGGAGGGAAGGGAGAACAGCCAGTGAGCAGACTGCACAGCTGGGGGAGCTGTGCTGCTGGCTGTTGGCTGCCTGCCAGCCCTCCCAGCAGACACACACCCCTCCCTCAGCCGGCCCGGCTGCCAGGCAGTTCCAGGGCTAGGGATTTCCTTCACTTACTTGTGGAGAGGAAGGTCATGGCTGGAGTCCTGGAGGGCAGATGGAGCTCTCTTTCGTTCCTGGTGGGCTCGAGGGCAGAATGAGCCTCAGACATCCCCAGTCTTATATTTATTGGGGCTTGAGACTCTAATATTGAGACTCATGGGAAAATCCCACATTTGATAAATCTCTGTTGGAGGGTGGGGGTGGGGCCAGAGCGGGTGGGGCTGATTGGAAACCTTATTAAGATTGTGCAATGTGACGTCCTTTAGCATCACAGGAATCACAACTGGGGGGGGCGGAAAGTGCCGCTTAGGTCATACCAAGCTAGCCTAAGAGGCAGGATCACTCTTCCTTTACTTTCTTTTCTGTTTTTTGTTTTTATTTTTTTAATTTTATTTATTTATTTATTTATTTATTTATTTATTTATTTATTTTTTAGTGACTCAGCATTTTGGCATGTCTTAAGAAGGAAAGTAAAGTTGAAGTCATGCACAAAGTTTTACAGGAGGGGGGGCAAAAAGCTAAGGCTGACTATGATTTAAGAAGTGCTCTCATTACCAGATTAACAGGCTAGGATTTAGTATTCCATTTAATTCATAGTCATAAAAACCTAAGACGTTTTGACCTGAGCTTCCTCAGACCACATCATAGCCCACTAGCTTGGGGTTACAAGTAAGATGCTACTAACAGCGAGCCATCTGCAGGACTTTCCTCTCTTTGCTGGCTTTCTCTGTGACCAGCTGTTGCAGAACTGCCTGACTGCCCCCAAATCTCGTGCAGTTGTCTCTAGGGGTTTCCAGACATGGTGTGAGGTGCACACATAAATGACTCCTCTGTGCCACGATGTGGCATCTGCCAGTTTCTTTCTCACCTCTTCCAGCCCACTTCAGCCAGCTCAGCCTCAGCCCTGCTCTCTCCCTAGTGGCCCCTTGGGGACCCTCCCAGTGAACACTTTGATCCCTCTGCCGAGGGGGTTGTCTTGTGCTGCTAGTGCTGTCCCCACTGCTGGTCAGAGGGTGATCCTGCTCCTCAGGGAGAGAGCCCTGAGGAGACCAGGTGGGTATTGTCTCTGCTGGAGCCCTCAAGTTAGCAATGCCCACTTGGTTCAGAGCAGAAGTGGCAAGAATACTACTCACCTCTTTGACATGTCAAAGGAGGACCTTGTGAAATTTTCTAGAGCTTGTGTTCATCGCTCCCTCCTGCGTAGGACTGGTTTTGAGTCCAGAGGTAGCTGGGAAGAAATCTCCTAACACAGACTTGGGCTCTCAGGCTCTGAATCATGCTTTGCCTCCAGCGCCCCAGGCTACCTTACTGGGTTGAGCTTGTATAGGTTGTACAGGTTCCCTCAGCCCTTATAATGACGTCTCTTGCAGGAGGGTCCTTTGTCTCATGCAAATGAACTCTAGACCAGGCTGCCTTGCTAGTCTCCCAGACACCCAGGCAGCTCTGAAGACTGGCTCCAGGTTGAAACTAGGACCCTTGTACAGCACCAAAAAAAAAAAAAAAGAAAAAAAAAAGAAGAAGAAAGAAATATTTACAAAACACAGTGTTATCACAATCAGCTTCTTTGCAAAGATCTCATCAGGATTGCTAAAACAAGGACCTCTGCTACAGTATTTAAAACATAAATTGATTTACTCAAGTTTTGTTTTGTGAAAAACACTTTAGGACCCGCCTGGTTGGGGAAAGTGAGGTCATTCATTCTTTCACTGACTTTCTAAATGGAGGCAGGTCCTGTGGCCGTAGGGGGCGGGGGTTGTCTGAAAATGAAAATGGGAGAGGATGGTTGGTTGAATGTTTTCGCTTTTACTGTTCTTGGGTCTTGAGCAACTCAGACACCCCCAGCCGAGTCCTCTCTTCTGCAATGAATGAACCCACCTCCCCTGCCCACCCTGTGATGCATGCAATAGGCCTCTCTAGCATGGGATTGCTTTTTCTCATATATCTATCTTTTAGAAAATATGACTCAGTAGATTTCAAATACCTAGTGACTCAACGACAACATACGGTATTTCTTTTCAGTTAAAAGTTTTTAAAGTAGGAAGTACACATACATGATAAAATGTTCAAACAGGACATCAGGGCATACAGGGAAAAGTAAGTCTCCTTCCTTTCCAGCTCCTCTCCTTAGAGGTAGTTTCTGACCCACAGTATTTTCACCTAAATCCTGTTACCCTAACCTGGGTGAGGTTTTCTTGGCTACCTAGGGACTCACCTCTGTATTTACAGGATTGGCGTATACACTGCACGCACACGCATACACATTTGTATGCAAATATCCACACACTTTAATTTCCCATTGTGTGGATGCCACCTAGGCAGTTCTCTATATCATAGAGTACAGACTTTTGAGTTGTACAGCATGGGTTTAAAGCCCAGCTCTGCCACTTGTGGTATGACCTTGGCTAAGTTACCCGAAGGATCTGTCCCCTTGTTTGTCCATCTGATAAAGCTGGGATAATAGCAGTTCTTCCCATACAGCTGTTGTGAAGACTGAAGGAGATGACGTGTGAAAAATCCCTGGCACATAGGAAGGAAGCCGAAAACATGTGCTCTTTGTAACATTCTGCGGCTCAGGGTCTCTGCGTTGGAGAGCTCCTTCAGCCCAGTTCTGTCAGCCCACGCTGTCCTGCCTGTGAGGGAGGCTATGAATGAGCCAGGCTACTGTGCCAGTGATCAGCTGGTCTCCCAGTCATTTTTCCTCCAAAGAAATGACATTCTGTATTTTGTTGGAAACGCCTTATGGCAAAAGTGAAAAATGCAGAAAAAAAAAGTGGTTTCCCCTCTTTTTTGAGAACATTAGGATCCCCAAACCTGATCTCTCAATTTAAATATTGAGCCCAGCTGTGTTTTTCTCCTACACCATTTCCAAGGCTTGCTGCCAAGTGTTTTTATGACAGAAGCCCTCAGCCTTCCCTGTCCATGGCCCTCATCATTATTCAAAGTCTGGAAAGTGGGAAGACCCTGCAAGGGTGAGGAGATCAGATCTTGTGCTTCTGGCAGCCAGGAAAGAGCAAGTTGTGCGGAGGTGAGAAAGCATGTGTGTGGAGAGGTTGGAGGATGCTGCCTGCCACTTTGCATATTGTTAGCCTCTAGGATCTATATTAGTGTCAATGCCATGGGCTGGCATTTGCTTGTGGGAGAGATGGGCTCTTTTTTGCTCCAGAACATTAACACAACATCTGTAACTCCACCATGATAGCTTCCTTTCTTTGGATCTCAATGGATCTTCCACTTGGAGAGCTCATGCATCATATTTTAACATGTACAAATGACCAGGAAAGGCCATGCTGTCAGCATTTATTAACTAATAACCTCAGTGGCTGCATTGCTCCACTGCTGATTTAAAGTAGCTGCCAGCTGAGACCAAGAGAGATAGGACAAATGGGAACATATAGGCAGGTAGAAGAGAAACCAAGTAGCTCTGCATCCTTTTCCACCTTATCCAGGCAAGCTAGTCCTGTCTGTGCCCCTCAGAATTACTGCCCATGACTGCTTTCCTACATGTTGTTGGGGTTCAGTTCAGAGAGTTCATCAATGCATTCAAGGTGAGGGAGAAAAAGTAACTTCTATTTGGTCTTAGGCTCTCAGGAGAAGAGCTGTTCTCCACATCTCATAGGTTAAAATGTGGTATTGTGCTCTCTTCTTTATTCCAGGTATTGGGGGTGGGTGGGTCTGTAATTTTAGCGGGAGGGAGTATCCCAAGAAAAAAAGAGAAGTCACTGAGTACTAGGAACTTGCAGTTGCTGTCAGAATGTAGTTTCACTTGTCACTAAGTCGTAAAAGGTTTGCAAACTGAAACAGTGAGTTATTTAACAGCTCCTCTGGGATTGAGTCCGGCTGAGCAGACTCCAGGCCTGTAGGACTCTGGGAAATGTGTGTTTTAGGAAAAGTAGTCATATTATGTGGAGAGAGAATATTAGGGACATGTGGTATGTCTCCTTGGAAAGGGCTGGCTGATCTTGCAGGACAGCCAGGCCTAGAGACCAGAGCTCTGGACAGTTCCCAGCGTGGCCCAGTCTCAGTCCTATCCTTTGCTGTCTTAACTCTGATGCCCAGTTGTAGCTCCTGGTGAGTTTCTAGTCTGGCCTTAGCTTTTCTAAGGGCAAAGGCATGCTGGGGTTGTGTCTAGTTCTGCTGAACCCAAGAAAGAGGCACATTGGCCTGCTGGGTTCCTGCTGCCTAACTGCACATGGTGGTCAATGAGGAGGCCCTCATTGTTTTGCCTTGTTACCTTCCCCTACCAAAGTGGAAAATCCCAGGCATTTTAGGAGGGAAGTGGACTCTCTTGGGGCAACAATGTAGACTCCCCTTGCCTTGGGGACCGCCCCCCTCATCACATCCCTTTTCCTTTGGTCTTCAAACCTGGAAGAGAGTGCTTGGATCTCCAGATGTTAACAAGCCAGCTGCTCTGAAGCTGGTTTGGTGATGAGAACTTGCTTTGCTGATCCTGAAGGAGCCCCACTGGCCTCGTGCTGCAGGGCTGGGGAGGTCATTCAGGCTCAGTTTCAGTGTTCCATCTCTTCTCCATCTGTGGGGTAGGTCTTCTGTGTTGGTGGCTGCTGGTTCTGCTTTACAATTAGGAAACTTCATCATGTCAGAAAGGAGCACAGAGTTAATTTATTCTCACGAGTCATTTGAACCATCTTTGGTTTCTCTAAAGGTCTCAGTTCTCTTGAGTTCAGTGTCATAGGCAGAAACTCAGCATGCAAAAGCATTGGTTGGTTTCTTCTACTCTTTCCCTCAAAATTAAGGTACTAAGAACCCATTTGAAAGCATCACATGTAACGGTAAGACCAGGGGATTCTGCTGGGCTGGCTATGACGTTTTTCATCTCCTTTCTCTGCCCTTTTGGCTACTTATTTACTAAAAAGAAAGCGTCTTTGTATTTCCAAACTAAGCCTCATGTATGTTCTACTTAGCAAGCTGAATCTATGAAGGTAGGAAAGGTCTCTCTAGTTCTCGTGGTGGAATAATTTCCATGAATACACCTTGGACATATTGAACACTCCGTAGTTCTGAGACATTGGGGTTTATTATTCTGAAGAAGGGTCCACCTGGATTAATTAAACTTATCACAGAAGAATTCAGATCCAGGTAAGCAAGTCAAATAATCACAGGTGATTTCTATTGAGTTGTTGAGTTCTATATAGCTATGTATGGGTGTGGTTGTACACAGGGCATAGCTGAAGCCTTGATCTGAAGACCATGGCTGTGGCTCCAGGGGATGCTTCCCTCACTGTGAGGGCTGGCCTTAGATGCCTGGGTTCCCAGAAAGCTGGCTGGTAGTCTGCTGTCACTTTAGTCTTTCACTTTGGTCTGCTGGACCTGTAGCTCCTCCTGTGGGTCTCCATAGTGGTCTGGGTCTGAGCAGCAGTATTGTGTTCCCCAAGGGCTCTGTGGGATGATGGCCCTATGTCTCCCATCCTGGAGGCCATGTTTCTTTTGTGCTATTTTACTACAGGTGAAAGGTATTGTCAGGAGGGAAGGCATGGCCTGTTGCATTAGTCAATTTGGCAAGTGATCAAGATGCATGGAAATGGTTTCCTCCACTCTGGCATTTGAAATTGTCTTCTTGGGAGCTGATTAGCTTTTAAAAGGAGAGTATGCATTCCCATAGATTTTTGGGGGGCCTTGGAACCTAAGCAATTGCTACTAACTGCCTCAGCTTTTCTTGTCCTTCAGGACGATTGGCAAAGAGGCTGTAATATATACTCCTTTCTCTGTGGTAAGTTTGTTGACTGAGGCCCCAGTAAAGCTATCGAAGGCAGCAGGTATATAATATAGACTGGGGCAGGTCAGGTGTGAGAAGAAATTTGGGTTCTGGGTTCACAGTATCCAGCTGATACTGTGTGGCCACTCTTTTGACCAAGTTTGTGAAGACCACTCTGGCCTTCTTGACTTGTCTTAGATTGCAGAATTTAGAAGGAGGTTGGGGTTTTTTGCTGCCAGCAAAAACTTTTGTCTGAATATAAGATTTTCATGAATTAGGCTTGTCTTTTCATTGCATTACTGAATCTTTGGTTTCTTGTGTTTCTTCAGTGTCACTGCTGGAAGATATGGGCATTGGGATAATGAATAATGGGAGGATTTGGGATGAAGTGCCCTCCCATCTCAGGGACCCATTAGAGGGATGCTCTCTAAATTTCCTTCTAGCTCCAGCATTCAGTGATTCTATAGATCTTCACTAGCCATACCTAATAATCCAGAGCCTATTCTTCATGAAACTATAGAAGCAGGATACTCTACATTAGGAAATAGTTCTTGGAAATCCAAAAGAACCATTGGCTGCTTGGGGTGCCGCCCATTTTGACATGCCTAGGATCATGGAGGACATGGGCAGAATAAACCAATTTGGAAGATGTCGAAGGCCCAGACTTTCAATGCAAGGAGGTAGCAGACTTATTAGTTATCATACAAGCAGAAACAGATCAATATTCAAAATTTTAATTATTTTTAACTTAAAAAATTGCACATGTAATACATGTTCAATGTTGAAAATTGAGAAAATAGAGGAAGGCAAAAAGAGAAAAATTGCAAAATAATCTTCTCACTGAGTGGTAGTCATTGTTATCATTAGGTTGCAATCATCCTTGCTACCTTTCTATGTAGCTATATATATGCTAACATATGGGAAATAGAAAAATACCGTGCATAGTGTGTTATCGGCTTTTCTTTTCAATACTACTTTCTGGGCAATTCTCCAAGTAGGGGTGATGTAAATAATGGCTGTTGAGAAAGACCGGGATGGAGCTCAAGTAGAGGTGTGTTGGGGCTGGCCAGTTCAGCTCAAGAGAGCCAACTGTACTCCCTTCTTCCCAACTCTGCATCCAGTGATTTCCTTTGGTAGCTTCATATTAGACAAGGTGAGAGTGTTTACACTATGGAAATTGGCAAATGCTACACACTACGCCCCCCCACCCCAAAACTAGTTGTTAAACATCTTCCAGCACACCAGTGGGCCCAAGGGAATACATGGATATTTTGGAGGCAAAAATCAATGCAATCCAGAGATTGGTTATTATATGTGTACTATTTAGGGAATGTAGGAAAAGCATGTATCAAAGGCATTATTTGATCTTACACTTCAAAAGCAATTAGCCATAAAGCTTTTTTTTTTTTAAGGAAAGAAATAGTTTTGGTCAAAGTGTGCTGCTGCAATGTCCCCAAAATGAAGGAAGCAGTTTCTATAAACATGTAGACACCGACTATCAGCTGAATTTGGGGGAGGCAGGATGTGCACAGGGCAGAATTTCTGTTCTACAGAATTAGATGCCCTTGAGTTTCCCTAGCCAGATACCAACTCATGCCAGTAGATCAGTTCTTGAGCCATGGCCAAGTGAGGGACAGGAGATTTGTCACAGTGAGAGAATTAGACATGGCAAAGTGGCAACCCACAGGCTTAGTGATTTCTGCTTTGTCACTGTCCCATTCCAACCCGGCTGATGAATCAGGAATCCAGCTTTGGGGCCCTTAGTGGACAGGATGAGGAGAGCCCTGAAGCATTCTTAGGGTCCCCAAAGGATTGCTTCTTGGGTCATAAGTTTAGCTGTTAACTGTACCCAAATCACAAGGAATCACTTATCCTGCTGTTATTCTTGGCATTGTGTCTTATTGTACTGCATCCTCCTCTTGATTCATCTCCGTTATAGTCCTATTGCATATTTCTAGGACATTGCACTAAGAAAACAAACAGTGCTATTAAATCCAACCCCTGCCTCCTTCTGAGGACACCCGCATGATGACAGGAACCTGGTTGATACTTGACTGCGTCATAGCCAAACTTCAGAATATTGAGTAAAATGTAAAACTCCCCGTCAGAAAGTTGGTTCGATTTATATGGCACAGCTCCCAGGCAGACCACATGAGACATATGCTAATTTTTTTTTTTCCTCCCCAAAGGATGTAAGTCTTCTCATAACAGTTTCAGGGCAGGGTAGAATGACATCTTGCGGATGCCATGACATCTCTCAGTTCTGAACTTCCATCAAGACAGACTGTGCCTCCGTCTTCCCGGAAGTCTTCGCTGACCCATTTCCAGGAATAGTGAGGGTTCTCCTCTGGGCTCTTCCGCAGCGTCATGTGCTGTACTAATCCATTTCTAGGCAGTGTCGTGATGACTCTGGAGCCAACCTGCCTGGGTTCAAATCGCTGTTCTGTAATTTTAAGCTGTGGTCAGCTGTGAAGTTATTGAACTCCCCAGCTTCATTTTTCTCCTTCATAAAATGAGGGGTAGCAATCATACCTCATATCATACAGTTGTTGGAATCTATGTAAAATACTTAGCGCTTTGCCTGGCACATAGGAGAGCCCAATAAGCATTGATATTGCTCTCTCTACAATTGACTGAAAGCTTCCCGAGGGCTCTAGCTTTCAGTGTCAATGAACAGCAAACACAGTTGTGAGCACATGCTGGATACTTGGGGCTGATGAATGAATGAAAGGTGGGCTATCCTTTCAATTGATCTGTAGAAAATAATCATCAAGAGTTTAGAAATAGAAAATAGTTTGATACATAAAGCTTTCTTTGTATGTGTGCTTTTTATAGGTCATATAAAATGTTAAGCTCACTTGATTTTCAAATTACAAAGACTGTAATACTTCATTCAATAATTTAAAAAAACATATGTATGTATCTTTATTCCATATTGTGGGCAGTACAGTTTACTAAAAGAAGCATGGATTTCAGAGACAAACTTGATTTAAATGCTGGCCCCATCATTTACTGCTCGTATGGCTTTGGGCAAGGCTTCAACCCCCTGTGCCAGAGTTTCCTCATTTGCAAACTGTGGCAAAGAAAACTTCCCTTCTGGAGGTGGTTGTGAAAATTGAATGATATCCACACCCATAAAGTATAGTTATCAGTATGTACAAAATTGCCAGCAGATGCTAATTTTTTAAAAGTTGTTATATTCAGGTGGGGCAAGGGACAGAGGGTATGAGAAGGGAAATAGGAAAGGATCAAGGCAGACAAAGCATGATGGAGAAAGACAGCTAAAAAAAAAATAGAAATAGCCACCAAAAAATAAAGACAAATAAAATGGCCTATCGATTCATTTTGTTTTAAAATATTGTATTTTTACTTTTTAGTTTTTGCATAGGCGACACGTACCAATGGCGCAAAATTCACAAGGTACCAAAGGGTACTCAGTGAAAAATTAATCATTTCCACCCTGCCTGAGCCAACCAGTTTATCTCTTCAGGGGCAAGCAATTCTACTGGTTTTTGTCTTGTGATTCCTTCCAGAAATACTCCATACATTGATAAGCAAAACATTCCTATTTCCCATGATTTAGTTTTATTCTTCTACGTAAGTGGCGGTGTACTAATTACATCGGTCTGCAGCTTACTTCCTTTATTGAATATGTTTTAGCAATCGTTTCTTTTCGAGACATAGAGAACTGCCTCTTTCCTTTTGGCCCTTGTATTCCATTTATTAACCCATCCCCCATTGATGGAACTTTAGGTTGTTTCCAACCTTTTGTTATTACAGATAAAACTTCAATGAATAATTTTGTCTGTGATTTCACACATGTGAGTGTGTCAGTGGGATAGTTTCCTAGAAATGGAGATGCTTACTCAAAGGATACTGGCAACTGTGATAGACAGAGGTTGTACCAATTTAATGCTTCCTCTGGTGAGGAGTGAGAACACCTGTTCCTCATACTCTTGTCAGCACATGATATTATCAGTCCTGATCTGTGCCAGACTAATAAGGGAAAAACGTATCTCACTGGAGTTTTAATTTGCTTCTCTCTGATTACAAGTAAGTTGGAGTATCTGATCAGATCTGTGAGAAGAATTTTTATTTCACTTTTCACCAACTGTCTGTTATATCCTTCGTCTGAGTTTTTGTTGGGTTATTGATCCTTTTCATACTGATTTGAAGGAGCTCTTGATATACTCTGAAAGGTAAACTTTTGTTTTTCATGTGCATTTTTAATTTATCATTCATGTTCCTATTAGTTTATAGTGGCCTTTTTTTTTTTTTTTTTTTTTTTTTTTTTTGGCCACGCAAAAAGTTTAGATTTAGATGAAGCAGACTTTGTATCCTTTCATTTATGGCTTCTGGATTTTGTGACACACATAAAAAGTCTTAGTCTACTCTGAAATCATGAGAATATTCTTCTAAGTTTTCCTCGAGTGTCTTTAAATAATATGTTTTCAAAGTATTGAGCAAATACAGACTATGCTTGTCATGTAACAAGATGAACTAGTCCTGTGCACACCCTGATGTAAATGCACACACACAGGAAAAAATGTAGGTCTTGCTAGAAAGTGGTATAGGCAGTACTTTTTCCTCTCTGTACTTTTCTTTGTTTTACAGGTTTTCTTCATTGATCATGTATTACTTTGATCCTCAGAAAGATATTGATTAAATAAAAAATGTACTTCTACCTCCTTTAGCCATCTTTCAAGATGTCCCTGGGTTACTGGATCTTATGGAATGCTAGTAATGCTGCCTGTTTTGCTTTGGAAACAGTCTGTCTAGCTTCCGTCCTGAACAGTTTTGGCCCCATCCTAGGGACTTTGTTGCCAAATCCAAAGGAAGTATTTTAGTGCTGGTCTTACTTTTCCACTATCAAATCTGAAATTCCTGACCATGCCTTCCTGCTTGGCCTCCCTGCTGGTCCTCACTCCTTCCTTCTTATGATTGATTCTCAGTCTGTGATCTCACACATGTGTACGCATGTATCAGTTGGGATAGTTTCCTAGAAATGAGTTGCTTATTCAAAGGATACCAGCACCTGTGATAGACAGATAGGGGTTGTACCAATTTGGTTGGTTGTCTTAGCTGATCCCTGAACTTGGTGACATTTGGGAGGGCTCCCTGTGTACCAAGTGCTCTAAGTACTTTGCATAGATTATCTCACTTTTGTCCTCACCAGTTTTCTAAGGGAGCTATGATCATCAATTGTATTTTTCAGATGAGAAAATGGAGAGTTAGAAAAGTTGAGTAACAAGTGCAAGAGTGTCCAGTAGGGTAGAGCCAAGATTGGAACCAGAGACTCTGTGCTCCTAACCTCCCCTCTAAACTGCATATCTTATGAGCATGCTAAACCATCCCAGGCACTACCTCTGTCATGTCATCCCTTTGTGGGTTTACTTACCCTTTCGCTTTTACACATATGACTCCCAAGTGTATGTCCATGGCTCAGAACTCCTATGCATTCTAGACTGACAGTCTAGACATATTCAGTGTTTGGTGGACATTTCCACTTAGATCTCCTACAGACACTTTAAATTCAGCATGGCAGTATCTCCTAGTTATTTTTCATAGTGCCCAGTGGAAAAGGCTGGCACATGAGAACCCAGGAGACTTGAGCTTAGCTATTCTGTAGCTGAGGTTAGCATTTTGCTTTAATTAAGTTTGAGTGAATTCATTAGCACCTGCTAGGACCAGGGCCGTGGCCCTCAAAGAACTTTCAATGATTCAGCTTGATTTGCATGCCCTTGGTCTTTTAATGCCAATAAATTCGTTTGGAAGATTGGTTGCTTTTTCCCCACAGCCCAGAGTAATTTGCTTATCCTGATGGGAAGGCCCATTCATTTCCTAAAAATGAACAGGGCTTCCTCTCATGGAATAATTAACATTAAAGGCCCAGATCCGTTTAAATCCCCTGAGAGTCTATGTCTAATCCATTAGACTTAGTAATCACAGTGAACTTGAAGTAGAGCATCTGATTTAAAAACATTCCAGTGGGAAGAGGAAACTTCAATCAGAAGAGGAATCTTCTGGCTGGAAGATTGGTTTTTATGCTTTTGCAATTGATGATAATCACCATAGGAAGGGCATTACTGGTGTTTTATGTATATCTCTCTATTAATTTAAAAAAATTATAAAAGTAGCACATACTAATTGTAACTGTGGCAAGTCTACCAGCCCCTTGAGATGACTGCTGTTAACAGCTGTACCACCTCCCAGATGCTGCCACAGACTCACAAGAATGGATACAAACAGGTACCATAATTACACCTACAGGAGTGCGTTATTTTTTAATTTATTTTTCAAGTAATGAATCATATAATGCATATTACTCTGCAACTTTTTTTTTTTCTCACTTAACTCTATATCATGAACATCTTACCCAGGTCAGTTAACATAGCTTTTACTATTTTTTAATAATATGTAATATAGCATGTTCCATGATTTATTCAACCAGTTTCCTTTCCATGAACACTCAGTTTATTTTCGTTTTTCCATTTCTATAGACAAGGCTGCAGGAGACATCCTTGTACATAAATTCTTATGTAATGAAGCATTTATTACTAAAGAGCTATGAAAGTAAGATTGCCAAGCTACAGAGTTGGCTAGTTTCTAGAACCACATTAATACATGAGCAGGGGAAGGGAAAGGGAAGTGATATACTTCTGTCTGTCAGGTACTACAGTAGGTACTTTCCGTAAGTTGCTTGATTTCGTCTTGGTCTCCTGCCTCTAGTCATGTCCCGGTCCCTCCTCTATGTAGCTCAGAGGTTATGTGAGCACGTCACCCCTGTGCTTGGAAGACTTGTGTGGTTCCCATCCTCCAGGGTAAAGGCCAAGCTACTAACAGGGCCCTCAAGGCTCTCCACAGTTTGATGTCATCTGCCTCCTCAGTCGTGCCTCTCTCCCCCTTGCTTCTCATTCCTGCACATCCCAGCTGTTTGCTGTTACCCATCTTATCAGGCCACTGCAACTCTCTTGGCCTTTGCTTTGCCTTCCTCTCTGTTCTCATGGTCCTTCTTCACCTCTTCCCCTGGCTCTTCTCTCACTCACCAATTAGCACTCAGTCCCTGGCTCCTTCCCTCCTTGTAGGCTGGTTTATGAATTAGGCTGGATCATGCTGTAGTGACTTACAACCCACAGATTTCAGTGGCTTAATACACGTTTATTGTTTGCTCAATCAAAGTCTGCTTCAGGTCTGGGTCCTCACTCTCTCGGGCAGCTCCCCTCAGTGACCTGCATGGAGGAGCTGATGGAGGCTCCACTATCCTGTATCATCCAGAACACTTGGCTCTCCTGGTCCACGTGGCAGAAGAGAATACTGAGAGTGTCATGCTGGCCCACTGGCCAATCCTATTATACTGCCCTGCTTAACTGCAAGGGGGCAGAAGCATAGTCCTCTCATGAGGCTAGAAGGAAAGGAGAATTGGATAGAGATTAGCACTAGAAGCTTCTGCAAAGGTGAGATGCCACCACTCTATGTCTATTGAAATTATTATGTGGCATTAGAATGATAATTTATGTGTGTCTTCTCTACTAGAGTGGACACTTCTGGAGAGTAGAGGATTTTACCTTGTTCATCTTCCTATCTCTGGCATCTGGCACTTGTATGACACATAGGAAATGGCTGAGAAATTTGTGTTGGCCAAATCCATTCATACAAATCAAATAATCTACACATTTTAGATGAGACACTGAAGTTCAGAAGGGTCAAGTAACTCACCTATGATTATGCACCTGGGAGGTAGCAAAACTGGATTCAAATCCAAGTCTGTCAGATTCCAAAACTCATGCTTTTTGGAAAGTTCCTAGAGGTTAAGATTCCAAGGTCTGACTTGGGACAATGAGCATTTCACACATTGGGAATGAATTCAGTTTTACAGACTCAAGAACCCTAACAGTCTCTCTCTCTCTTCTTTTTTTTAAGTAATTTTAAAAAATATTTATTTATATTTGAGAGAGAGAGAGAGAGAGAGAGCGTGCTTGCGAGAGGGAGAGGGGCTGAGAGACGGAGACAGAGTCTGAAGCAGGCTTCAGGCTCTGAGCTTTCAGCACGGAGCCCAGCTTGGGTCTTGAACTCATGAGATCATGACCTGAGGTGAAGTCAGATGCTTAACCGACTGAGCCATCCAGGCACCCCAAGAACCCTAACAGTCTCTTTAGTGCACCAAGTTTGGAATGCATCTACCAAGGGACCTCCTCTGTGTTCTGGGAGCCAGTGTTGAAAAATTCAGCAACACTTTGTGACCCAAGATCTCCCAGGTACGTACTTAAAACAAGGCAAGAAAAGCCAGTCCCCAGCCAAACTGAAGGACATTTAAGCCACTATCAGCTCTGATATTCCTCTGTCCTCACTAAATGTATTTGAATTTAAATAAAACCCCCATTTCATTTAATATGTGTGGCTATAGGGAGCTGTAGAATTGGGGTTTGAAATTGAGTTTGAGGCCTAGCTCTGCCACATCCTAACCTCACTCCTGGACCTCTGAGCCTCCCTTTACTTATTTATAAAAATTTACTATAAAAATACTCACCTCACTTTGTGCTCCATTGACTCCAAGTTCTAACAGAGCCTCAGGTAAGTATGCTACTGTGTCATGGTTCTCCAGAGAAATAGAACCAACAGGAGATCTTATGTGTACAGTAGGAGTTTATATGTATGAAATAAGGAATTGGCTCACATGGCTATGGAGGCTGAGAAGTCCCAAGATCTGCAGTTGGCAAGCTAGACCCAGGAGAGCCAATGATATAGTTCCAGAATCTGAAGACCTGTGGACCAGGTTGGCGTAAGTCTCAATCTGTGGATAGAAGAAGACCAGTGTTCCAGCTCAAGCATTCAGGCAGAGCGGGTGAATTCTGCCTTACTCAACATTGTTGTTGTATTCAGGCCTTCAGTGGATTGGATGAGGCTTACCCACTTTGGGGAGAACGATATGCTTTATTCATACATTAATCCATAGACACTCGCACAGACTTATCCAGAATAATGTTTAAGACTGGGCACCCCATGGCCCAGTCAAGTTGACACAAAACTAACCATCACACCTAACCTTCCTTATGTCCCATAATTTTCACTGTTTCTTAATCTGTTATTTCTTAATAACACAAAATCTTGTTATTTTGTGTTTAAAAAACAGTAAAAGATGAAGTTCTGGAAGTGGTATAATTTTACCTCCTAGAAGTATTTTTAGGTGAGAATTATTTACTAACAGTCCAGGGAAAATTCGGTTCAAAATAATTCCCACTAATGTTCACTGTTTTCCCTTACCTTGATTAATTTACATTTTTAACTTAAAAAAACAGTAGACTTCAGTGTTTAGAGTATTTTCTGGTTCACAGTAAAATTGAGTGGAAGGTACAAAGATTCCCCATATAACCCCTACCCTCACATGTGCACAACCTCCACCTTTACCAATATCCCACCAGAGTGGTACATTTGGTACAATCAGTGAACCCATACTGATACATTATTATCATTCCAAATCAATAGTTTATATTAGGGTTTACCCTTGCTCTACACTCCATGATTTTTGACAAATGTATAATGACATGTACCTACCATTAGGGTACACAGAAAAGTTTCACTGCCCTTCAAATCTGTGCTCCACCTATTCATCCTTTCCTTTTCCCATCCCCTGGCAATCACTGATCCTTTTACTGTTTCTACAGTTTGTCTTTTCCAGAATATCATTATAATTGGAACCAGATAGTATATAGCCTTTTCAGATTGGCTTCTTTCATAGTAATATGTCACTACATTTCCTCTATGTCTTTTCGTGGGTTGACGGCTCAGCTCTGGTTTATATTTAACATAGCATCCAGTACTAGCTGAGATGCATCACTTATGTATTTTTGCATGCATGTTCATTGTTTATCTCCTCCACCAGAATGGAATCTTCTGGAAGGCAGGGGCTTTGTTTTATTTATCACTGTATTCCAGTACCTATGAAAGTATTCAGTACATGACAAGCTCTCAAAAATATTTATTGATGAGCACTGGGTGTTGTATGGAAACCAATTTGACAATAAATTTCATATTTAAAAAATAAATAAATAATAAATAAATAAACAAGCATAAACAAATTAAAAAAATTTATTGAATGAATAAATGAACACATGAATCTTTTATAACTATAAACCTCTCATTTGGGGAATTATTTCTGATACGTATTAAGTAAGAGCTAAACTTTTTTTGTTTTCTCTGAAGTTAGCTAACATACAGTGTAATCTTGGCTTCAGAAGTAGAACCCACTGATTCATCTCTTGCATGTGACACCCAGTGCTTATACTGAAGAGTGCCCTCCTTAATGCCCATCACCAGTTTAACCCACCCTCCCACCCCATACTCTCATCAACCCTCACTTTGTTCTCTGTATTTAAGAGTCTCTTATGGTTTGCTTCCATCTCTGTTTTTATCTTATTTTTCCTTCTCTTCCCCTATGTTCATCAGTTGTTTCTCAGATTGCACATATGAGTGAAATCATGATACCTGTCTTTCTCTGACTGATTTTGCTTAGCATAATACCCTTCATTTCCATCCTTGTTGTTGCAAATGGCAAGATTTCATTCTTTTTCATTGCTGAGTAGTAGTATTCCATTGTGTGTAGGTGTGTGTACACAAACACACACACACACACACACACACACACACACACACACACACTATCTTAATCCATTCATCACTTGATGGACATTAGGCTCTTTCCATAATTTGGCTATGTTGGTAGCACTGCTATAAACATTGGGGTGCATATGCCCCTTCAAATCAATCAGCATTTTTGTATCCTTTGGATAAATTCCTAGTAGTGCAATTGCTGGGTCATACGGTAGTTCTACTTTTAATTTGAGGAACTCCACACTGTTTTCAAGAATGGCTGTGCCAGTTTGCGTTCCCACCAACAGTGCAGTAGAGTTCCCCTTTCTCCACATCCACTCCAACATCTGTTGTTTCCTGAGTTGTTAATTTGAGCCTTTCTGACTGGTATGAGGTGGTATCTCATTGTGGCTTTGATTTGTATTCCCCTGATGATGAGCAATGTTGAGCATCTTTTCATGTGTCTGTTTGCCATCTGGATGTCTTCTTTGGAGAAGTGCTATTCATGTCTTCTGCCCATTTCTTCACTGGATTGTTTGTTTTTTGGGTGTTGAGTTTGATAAGTTGTGAGAGTTAATCTGATACTGCTATTTCAGTGGGATTTAAATATGATGTACTCTTACAGAATTTGAGTCCCTTTTGGTTTAAATATGGGACTGGAGAGCTCATCAGTGACCAATAAAATTAAAGAAATCATTATTTTCCAGTAAAGTACTATTTTAATTTTTTAAATGCAGAAGTAGAGTATAAATGAAAGTAGACTATTTAATTTTCTATCACCAAAGGTGCTTCTGGTGATAACTATCTAAAATGTTTTAAAATTTCCTGTTATAAAAGCAATAAAATTTCCCTCTCTGCATACCCATTGACCCCCCGTCCCGTTCCCCAGAGGTAACTTCTCCCAAGAGTTCTAGAAGTTTTGTGCAATATATAATATTTTTGTGTAGTTGTTCACAGATTAACTTGGATCTACAAAAGGCAGCACTTCTGTGTTGCTCTAATATGTTATCTTTTTTCCCTTGCAAGTCCTTCCCCATTGGGTAGAAAGGAAGTCAAGTAATTCTGCCAAGTAATGGGAGCTCAGTCTCTTCTTTAAACAGTCTCCTGTTGCTTTGATATGGCTCCTTTCAAGGAAAGGCTTGGCCCTTTGGCCCTTTGGCCAACTCTCCTGACTTCTCCTGTCCAAGGTGACACTGTGGGGAATTTGTGTGGGAATTAACTGTCCTGTGGTGGGAGTGTTGGCCACACCTTGTCCCCCTGGTGAAGCTGCTAGTATCTGCTTCTGAAGCCTGCAGCTAGCAGCTGTGAGGCCTGTGTTCCCTTAGATTGGCCCTTCTGCTGACCTGGCCCATCTAGGATTCCACTGGGGTTAATGTGGGGGTTCTTAGCATAGCAGTCCCTCACTGTCAGCCTCGCCCACTTACCACTTCCCTGGAGACCTCCTTTGTAAACTGGCTAGCCAACACTACCAGGTAGCTTCTGTGCCCCTTTCCAGGGTACAGTGGAAATTGTGTACACTCTCACAGCATGTGGAGCTAAAACAGCCCTGGGCCACTAGATTCAGTCCCTTTTTTTTTTTTTTTTTTTGCCTTATCACATCTCTTGGAGGATTTTTATCTCTGACGCAATGTGCAGAGGACTATATGAGGCAGTATCTTCCCAGCCTGTCAAGTGGAAAAGGAACAAGAGGCCCTCTGCTTTTAACTTTCCCCTTAACCTAACACTTACCATCTGGGATTTTGGCTTGGGAGGCAGGATTTCCACAACACACATGACTGACCCTCTGCCTCTCCTCTCTCTCTTCTTCCTAGAGCCTACCAAGCCTGAAGGTTGAGCTTTTATTTTCTGTCTCCTTCCTGTCTGCTAGGCACTTTTCCTATGGCATATTCTTCTCCATGCCAACTCTAATCCTACGCCTTAGACTAAACAGTAAATGTAGAATTCAGGGAAAGAAATTAGCTGATAAGGGAATACACAAACTTTGGGAAATTCTTAAAAAATGGTACCTGTTATATGTATGTATCTTTTATTTAGTTTAACTAGGCAAAGATGAGGTCATGCTACATACAATGTTCTGTTTCTTCTTTTTCAACTTAATATTTCCTGAAGATCTTTCCATAGTCACACAAAAACACACATCTACCTTCTTTTTTAAGAGCTACATAATAGTCCATAAAATCTAGCATAGTTTATTTATCCAGTCTCCTTCTAAAGGATGTTTAGGTCATTTCCAGTCATTTTCTATAAAAATATTGCTGTAATGAACATTACTACATATAGTTTTGGTTTTCTTGCATATTTGTGTGAGTATATCTTTTGGCTCTATCTCTAGCAATGGAATTGCTGAACCAACTGGCATGTGAATTTAAGATTATCTAAGAAAGTTCTAGCACTTTTCAGTTTCATCTGTGATAGTAAAGTCATCATTTTCCCTTAAGATAATGGCTTTTATAACTATGCCAGTGATAAAGAGAGCATGAGAATACATTTGGAAGAAAGAGAGGACGAAATAGGAAGGAAAGAGATGAGTCATTTGGCAAGTGCCAGTGTTATGTGGAACTGAGTATAAGGTTCATGGATATTGGGAACCATAGAGACTTGGGTGATAATTCTAGTTCTGCCATTTGTTAACTGTGTGACCTCAGTTTCCCCATTTATATGGGTTGTTGTGAAGATCAAATCATGTTATACATGTATAGTATTTAGTATTTGATAACTGCTTATTCTCAGAACTACTATTATGTACCTGGTACTATGTTAGATGTTTAACATTGTACCAGACAATGAAGGGAATGCAAAAGAAGTACTAGACTTTATTCCAGATTAGTTGGAAAAACACAGCAAACCTGTCGGAAACCATGGGGAAGCAATGAAGAAGCTTCAAAAGCTCTAAGTGCCCTGGAAACTCAGATCAACTTTGGAGATGGTTTGTGTGGATAATTGAAAAAAAAAAAATCTTTTCCAATGAGATACTTTCTTCTCAGAAGTTTGATGCTTTGAAAAAGAGCCCTCTTTAATTTCACATGACTTTCTTCAAAGCATCTCATAAAACATATGACAGGCTGATATGTGAACCTCATTTTTCAAAAGTTCAATTACATGTTTGTCATGGTTTCTATAGAGTCAGCATCCTGAAACTCTTTAAAAATGTTATTGGTATCTGGGTTGAAAAGTAGCTTCAGAGTAGAGTTGAGGTCAATTTGGTTCTTCCAGTTGGTTTCAAAGGGAAATTTTAGGCTTCTCTTAAGGATTGTTTTGTAAAATGTCAAAGTCTTGTGTGTGTCTCTGGTTGAGGGTGCAGTGGTGCCTGCCCTGGGTCGAAGGGGAAATGATGAGATAATGAAACTTAACTGTGGCTCTGCTCAACTAGGAGATGGAAGGGCAGATACAGTCCCAAAACTGGCCCTATTACATCATGACATTCACTAGTGATACTGTGGATACACTGTTTGGGACCTTCTTCAGTCTCTCCTCTATTACTCATCTCTTACAGTTTTAGGGTGAGTCAGACCTGGATTCGAGCCCTCATTATGGCTCTTACTACCTATATGACCATAGGGAACTCTTTTCAGTTTATGCTTTCTCTCTTCAGTTTATGTACATTGGATACAAATGTCCATAAATGTGCATTTTAATGCATACTTCAGGAGATTCTGATATGGGAGGAAGGGGCGAGGACCTTTTAAGGAACTAAAATCTTGGAGAGGTGGGGTGACTTGCCTAAGACCATGCAACCAATCAGTGGCAAAGTCCAAAATTGATCCCGAGTTTCCTGCCCCTGGGTTCAAGCATTTTGCAGTGGCCTACCAGGGTTTGGGGCCAGGGGTCGGGGGGAGGAGGGTGGGTAGGAGAAGAATCCTCCAGTGTGGTCTCCAAATGTAAAGCAGCTCAAGACAGAAAGACAGACCCTAGACTGACATACCCATTTAGTTCCAAGGTGCACTACCTTTCTTGTCTCTCCTTCCTTCCAGTTTTCCCAGTGCTATGCCCCTCTTCTTCAAGCTCCAGGGCAAAACACAGGAGTCATTGCAGATACCTTGCACTCTCTCATCCCACATGTAATTTTCTGGAAGTCCTATCAATTTTCCCTTGTAAATTACATTCAAATTTATCTGCTTCTGTCTGTCTTCTCAGCTACCACCTCAGTCCAATTTTCCATCATATCTCACCTGGACTCTAACTTTCTGTCTGTTGTCAGACTCAAGTTCCCACAATGTGATTCTGCTCTCTCTCTTTCTCCTATCAGTTTTAAAAACTTTTAATGACACCCTATGGCTGTTAGGTTGGAGGCAAAACATGATGTGACCTCCAGTGCCCTGCAAGGTCTGGCTGTTCAGTCTTATCTTGTGTCATTCTTTTTCCTCTTTGTGCTCCTTCTTCCAGCTCCCTGACTGTGTCAGCTCCTCCTTGCCATAGGGCCTTTGTACATGTTGTTCTTTTGTCTGCAACACTCTTTTTCTCCCTTATTCCTTTGCCCAGTCAGCTCCTACTCATCCTTCAGATATTAGCTGAAGGCTTCACTTTCCTAAGAAAACCTTTCCTGCTTCCAGTTTGTCAAGTTCCTGTTACAGGCACCCTTAGAACCATCCCCCCCCCCCGTACAGATGTTTATCAATCTGTAATTCATACATTCATTTGTCAAAATACTTGCTTTATTTCAGTCTTTCCCACCCTGTCATATGTTCCATGAGAACAGGTAGCATGACTGATATTGCTCACTGTTGTTCCCCTCGTGTATAACATGGTACCTGGCACATAGTAGGTCCTTAGTAAATATTTAATGGATGAATGAAACTTGTGTTCAATTCTTCCTTAAATCCCCCCTTGATCTACATCTAGCTCCAATCACTCAAGACTTATCTTTCATATATTTACATTTAGTTGGACACATGTATATACATGTATGTCTTCTATGTTCTCTTTATCATAAGGTAACTTCTACATTCCATCTCAGCCATCTTCATCAACACTTTCTAAGCTGAGTGTCTCAGATAGGAAATAGCATGGGCCTTGTGACTGTAGGGAAGGGAAGTACTTAGTAAATTACCCTTCCTCTCTCTCTTTTACTGAACTACTGGGGAAATCCCTTTGACCATGAAAGCAAGAGACAGAGTTAGGCTGGAGGCCACAGACTAACATGGTTTGTATAGAGCCATGAACACTAGATAACTCAGGAAAAGAAGATGGAAATCCATAGCTATTCCTAGTCCATTGAATTATTTTACCTGTGACAATAGTGTTAGGTTGCTCTCTGAGACCTTGTGGTTGATCATCTCAGGGATTTAATATTATTATAAATCATTATTGCTAATTGCTTTCAACTATAACTGAATACCTAGACAGGATCTAAGATTGGTAGATGGTCGGGTTCCATGGTGTAGGGCATATCACCAAGTATGTGTTTAACAGGCCAAACAAACTATTAGCCTGAGGTGGAGATGGGGTGGGAAGGCTCTGAGATCTTCCCTGGGGCATCTGGAGTGTCCCCAAGAACCAGAAAGATGGCATTGTGAAACTAGGGACTATCCAAGACTGGGCATGCAGTGCCTTTGCACTTAGTGCTTAGTAACGCCATCAATTTTATTATTGCTATAGGGAACAAATAGGCACGTTTTTGCTTTAGTGGGGGAGAAAATAACATGCACAGCTCTCCTGTTCTCCAAGGCATAGACACATTGGAATTTGTCTACTTGTTTATTGAAACATTCCAATATCTTAAATATGGGACCTTTCTTTTAAAAGACAATCCTAAGTAGAAAAATCTATAACATGCTTCAAGTGTTGGCTAAGAGGAAGCTTTTTCTAAGTGCCTTTTGTTGTGTAGTCATTGAATTCCTGCCTGAGCTATGAGAATTAATTGAGAAACTGGTCTCCTGTTGTAACTTTTACCACGTTTTTACTCTTCCTTTAGAAATCTTAGCACAAGGTATTGTTATTTGTTATTTGTTATTTGTGTCTTTTTTCTTTTTTTAACCAACTTGTGCCCTTCCTACTAGACCTTAAGCTCCATGGGAGCAAGAATTTCTATTTTGATGACTCCTGTGTATCCATCTCTGGTACAGAATAGGCGCTCAATAAACATTTACAAGTATCAATTCACTTAGTCCCCCTAGGAGCCTAGAAGGTGGCTGTCATTATCATCTTCATTTTGTCAGTGAGGAAGCTATGGCATAGACAGGTTAAGTAATTTGCTAGTAGAAACTATAATAGAACCAAATCAGTCTGGATGAGTTAATCATTATGATCTACCACAATTTTGTTTTTTCAAGAATAAAAGCTCCATGGGAATAGACTTGGAGGAGCTTTGCATATGTGATATATGAATCATTCAGACAGACATGTTAAGGATGCAGTCAGCTGGGAACTACATACAGTGTGTGCCCAAATGTGGGGGAAGGAGTGGAGGGAGGTAGACAGATGAGGAGATGGTAAATGGAAGGGGCAAGTCTGGCCAGAAATACTCCAAGAGCTAAGGTGGTCTGGCCTGGTCTGTTTCATAACACTCTTCTTTTTCTGGATTAGAGATCAAGATCTGGGTTGTTTCTATACTTGGAAGCAGGGGATGTATTTTGCAAGATTCCCGAAGCCAAACATAGAGCTTGTGTGCTTTCTAGCTGCATGATTGATTCTAACTCTCTCTGATACATTGACGAGCTAGAGCAGGTAATGGGTTCAGGGAGGTTCATGCTGGCCTATGGCATGCTCTCTTTCATTAAGATACTTTATTTCATAGAGCTAGGTCTTGAAAATGTAATCTTAAGTAAGTTCTTTAGCAATAATTTATGCTCATGGGTTTAAAACAGAAATCCATCAGTCTAGAGGGGCAAAAAATGAAGAGTACCCTTATCCAGAATTCTTTTTTGCATCTGTCGGCCTCCGTAGAGTCTCATCTTTCCCCCCCCCCCCCCGCCTCTCATGTAAATGGGAGTATACATATAATGTGCTCCAAATTATTTTTTTAAAAATAGATTTAGTTTGGCAACTTCTGGGTTAATAATGATAGATTGAACATAAATTTTTTCTGCCTCCAAAACTACTGAAACTGCAGAAAGGGATTTTCTTTTAAGATGAAAAGTTATAAAAATGAGACAAATAAAAGAGGAGTTGGGACACCTGGGTGGCTCAGTCAGTCGAGCATCTGACTTGATTTCGGCTTAGGTCGTGATCCTGGGGTTGTGTGATCAAGCTCTGCACTGAGCATGGAAACTGCTTAAGATTCTCTCTCCCTCTGCTCGTCTCCCCTGCTTGTACACTCTCTCTCTCTGTAAAATTGAAAAAAAAAAAAAAAAAAAAAAAGAGGAGTCAACAGTTGTTAGCATTCTGGAAGCAGAAAGGCAGAGTGGCAGCTGATATAGACCCAAGAAAGCTGAACCCTAAACTGGCCATGGAGAAAGCTTAGAGCCATCTGCTTTAGGTCAGGATGCCCAAAGATTCAGCATATGACAGCCAGAACATGAGTTTAGGGTGATGAGAAGCAGGGAGTTAGGGATATGGGGATCAGGGTGTCTAGGCTGGGAATGCAAGGCATAGGTGAAGGCATGGACTCTATACCGAAAATGGGGGGATTATATGCATAATAATGCACACACTGAAGATGTTTTCCCTTTTGGCTCTCTGGGCATGACAGGCCTTTATCCTCCATGTAGGAACTTGAAGGGTATACCATAGGGAATCTGACCTGTGCAAGCAGAATGACATAAAGGCATCGATACCGTATCAGCTAGATTACTGTACAGTGAAGCTCAAAGTCAATAAGCCCCATCCCCAAGCTTAAAACTTCCAATCAGCCCTTTCTTCACCTTCTTTAGAACATGAGTAGACAACTGACTGTGTAAGGACAGCATCTAACATGAGAGAGTCCAAAATAAACAGAAACACAACAGAAGTAGAAACAGATTGTGCAGTTAGAAGAAAACCTGAAAATAAAATCCTCAGGGAAAATATTTCTTCCATGAAAGAAGAATGAGATGCTATAAAAAGTAATGGTTTGAAACACAAATAATCCTTGGATATTAGAAACATACCAGATGTGAAAAACTCAAAAGAAAGGTTGAATGAAAAGGTGAGAAACACCTTTCTCTAGAAAGTAGAGCAACAGTTGAAAACAGAACAAAGAGAAGAAAATTAGAGGATGAGTCCAGGAAACCCAACAACTGACAGTACAAATTTCAGAAAGAAAGGAAGTGTAGAGAACGTGGATGGGAGAACATTTTTTTTAGAACTGCAAGGACATGAATTTTGAAATTAAGGAGGCCCAATATTTGTCCAGAACAATAAATTAAAAGATGTTTCCACCATAATTGTGAAATTTTGTTACCTTGCGAATAAGGAAGAATTTACAAGCTCCCAGAGATAGAAACAGGTCACGTACAAGTGATCAGCAATTAAAAGGGCTTTGAACTTCTCAACAGCAGTGCTGGAAACTAGAAGACCATGGGCAATACTTCCAAAAATATGAAGGGCATTCATTTCCAACGTGGATGCCTATAGGAACCCAAACTATGAGTCAAGTAAGAAGGTGCACAAAAGATACTTTCAGACAGGCAACTCTGTAAAACTTACAAAAAGTTCTCCTTTTCAGGAAGCACCTGGAGGATACACTCCATATAAATAAATGAAGAAGCCAAGAAAGAGGAAGGCATGGAATACACTGCAGAGAAGGGAAGGGAATCTCCTGGAGAGTGAAGGGAGATCCCAGGGCAATGATTGCGCATCAGATGTAGAGGGCAAGCAGTACTGATTGGAACTGCATGACTCAGGAAGAGGATTGAAAGCTGTCATCACTAAGTCTCCCGCTATTGTAGAAGTCTTTTTTTTTTTTTTTAATGTTCATTTATTTTGAGAGAGAGAGAGAGAGAGAGAGAGCATGTGCGCTCAACAGGGGAGGGGCAGAAAGAGAGGGGGAGAGAGAGAGAGAATCCCAAGCACGCTCTGTGCTGTCAGTGCAGAACCCCATATGGGGCTCAGTCTCATGAAGTGTGAGGTCATGACCTGAGCCAAAATCAAGAGTTGGATGTTTGACTGAGCCACCCAGGTGCCCCTGTCTTTTTTTTTTTAATTACTATTGTGATAAAAACATAAAATTTACCATCTTGACCATTTTAAGTGTACAGTTTAGTAGTGTTAGTGTTTCACATTGCTGTGAAATAGATCTCCAGAACTTTTTCATCTTACAAAACTGAGAGGTTCTATAACCATTAAATAACAACTTCCCCTCCCCCATTCCCTCATTATTTTACTTTATGTTCCTTTGAATTCAACTATGTTAGACACCTCATATAAGTGTAATCATACAGTATTTGTGGTATTTTTAAAATTTTTAATGTTAATTTATTTTTGAGAGAGAGACAGAGACAGAGTGTGAGTGGGGAAGGGACAGAGAGAGAGGGAGACACAGAATCCGAAGCAGGCTCCAGGGTCTGAGCTTTCAGCACAGAGCCTGATGTGGGGCTCCAACTCACAAACTGTGAGATCAAGACCTGAGCCAAAGTCAGATGCTTAACCGACTGGGCCACCCAGGTGCCCCTGTGGGTTTTTTTTTATGTTTATTTATTTTGAGAGAGAGAGAGAGAGAAGAGTGAGCACAGAACCCAAAGTGGGGCTTGATCTGACAAACTGTGAGATCATGACCTGAACCAACATCAAGATTCAGATGCTTAACTGACTGAGTCACCCAGGCGCCCCCAGGATTTGTGTTTTGTGACTGGCTTAGGTCACTTACCACAATGTCTTCAAGGTTCATCCAAGTTGTAGCATGTGGCAGGATTTCCTTCCTTTTAAAGGCCAAATAATACTCCATTGTACGTATGTGCTAGATCTGGTTTATTCATTTACCTGTTAATGGATGTTTGGTTTGCTTCCACTTCTTGACTGTTACGAATAATGTTCCTTTAAGGATGGGTATACAAATAATCTCTTTGAGACCCTACCTTCAATTCTTTGGGATATATACTCAGAAGTGGGGTTCTTGGATCATATGGTAGTTCTATTTTTAATTTTTTGAGGAACTGCTATACTATTTTCATAGTAGTCACACCATTTTACAATCTTATCAACAGTGCACAAGCGTTCTAATTTCTCCACATTTTTGCTAACACTTGTTATTTTCTGTTTTGTTTTTTTTTTTTAACGTTTATTTATTTTGGGGACAGAGAGAGACAGAGCGTGAACTGGGGAGGGGCAGAGAGAGAGGGAGACACAGAATCAGAAGCGGGCTCCAGGCTCCGAGCCATCAGCCCAGAGCCCGACGCGGGGCTCGAACTCACGGACCACGAGATCGTGACCTGAGCCGAAGTCGGACGCTTAACCGACTGAGCCACCCAGGAGCCCCATTCTGTTTTGTTTTTTAATAGTACCCATTCTAATGTGTGAGGGGTGATATTTCATTGTAGTTTTGATGTGTGTTGCTCTGACAATTAGGTGACGTTGAACTTCTTTTCATATGCTTGTTGTCCATTTGTAGATCATCTTTGGAAAATGTCTATTTATGTCCTTTGCCCATGTATATGGTATATATATAAGGGTTCAACCACTGTTTTCCATGTGGATATCCAGTTTTCCAAGCACCATTTGTGAAGGAGATTGTCCTATTTTCACTGAGTAGTCTTGACACCTTTGTTGAAGATTATTCAACTATTTAATGAAAGTTTACTTTGGGGCTGTCCATTCTATTCCACTGATCTATATTTCTGTCTTTATGCCCGCACCATATTTTTTGATTGTGGTAGCTTTATAGTATGTTTTGAAATTAGGAAGTGTGAGTCCTCCAAATTCTTTTCAATATTGTTTTGGCTATTTGGGGTACCTTGAGATTCCACATGAACTTTAGGATGAATTTTTCTATTTCTGCAAAAAATGCTGTTGGGATTTGATAAGGATTATCACATTGAATCTGTAGATTTCTTTGGGTAGTTTGAACATTGTACCACTCTTTTAAATTGTCTAAAACTCCTAGAATATGAGTTTGATCAAAATGAGTATATCAAATAAGAAAGAGGATGGGACATCTCTGGGAACTGATAGATTGCCTGATGGGATTGACCAGTGGAACACTTTACTGAAAGGCCATTGGACAGTGTAGAAGAGTTAGTATAATAGGTATATGGATATTCAAGCTAATAAAAAAGGTGATTATTTAATTAAGGAAAAATAAAACAAGAAGGGAAACACTATTACAACACATTATAGTGCTTGGCTGTCATCAATATTTGAATGGGCATATAATGTAAATATTGAATAGTTAACCAAAAAGTATAATGTATATAAAGTTGTGAGAGTGAAAGCAGTGTTGATAAAGCTAGACCTTCATTTGCCCATAAGGAAGTCAATAATGAGCCAAAAGGCAGCAGTATTCTATTTTTTTAATTAAAAAAATGTTAACATTTATTCACTTTTGAGAGCAGGGGAAGAGCAGAAAGAGAGAGACACACACACACAATGTGAAGCACGCTCCAGCCTCTGTCAACACAGAGCCGTCAACACAGAGCCCGATGTCGGGCTTGAACTCACGATGATGCCCTGAGCCAAAGTCAGACACTTAACCATCTGAGCCACCCAGATGCCCCTTAATTAATTTTTTTTTAATTGAAGTACAGTTGACATACAATGCTATATTAGTTTCAGGTGGGCAATAGTGACTTGACAGTTCTATACATTATGCTATATTTACCATGCACGGTAAGTATAGCTACCACACAATGTTTTTACATTATTGACTACATTCCCCATGCTGCATTTTGCACCCCTGTGACTTACTTATTTTATATCTAGAAGTTTGTACCTCTTACTCCCCTTCACTTATTTCACCCATCCTTCTGCCCCTTCCCTCTGGCAACCTCCAGTTCTCTGTATTTATGATTCTGTTGCTGTTTTCATCTGTTTGTTCATTTATGTTGTTTTTAAATTTTTTTTTTAACGTTTATTTATTTTTGAGACAGAGAGAGACAGAGCATGAACGGGGGAGGGTCAGAGAGAGGGAGACACAGAATCTGAAACAGGCTCCAGGCTCTGAGCTGTCAGCACAGAGCCCGACGCAGGGCTCGAACTCACGGACCGCGAGATCATGACCTGAGCCGAAGTCGGCCGCTCAACCGACTGAGCCACCCAGGCGCCCCATCATTTATGTTGTTTTTTAGATTCCACATGTAAGTGAAATCATATGGTATTTGTCTTGCTCTGTCTGGCTTATTTCACCTAGCATATATCTCTAGGCCCATCCATGTTGTCACGAAGGGCAAAATTTCATTCTTTTTTATGGGTGAGTAATATTCTATTGTGTATGTAAACCACATCTCCTTTATCCATTCATTCATCTATTGGTGGATATTTCCATATATTGGCTATTGTAAATGATGCTGCAATAATCCTAGAGGTGCATATTTTTGAATTAGTGTTTTGAATTAGTGTTTTCATTTTCTTTGGGTAAATACCCAACAGTGGGATTATTGGATTATTTGGTATTTTATTTTATTTTATTTTATTTATTTTGAGGAAACTCCATACTATTTTCCACAGTGGTTGCACAAATTTACATTCTCTGCAACAGTGTGTGAGGGTTCCCTTTTCTCCACATTTTTGTCGACACTTGTTATTTCTTGTCTTTTTGATATTAGTCAACCTGATAGGTGTAAGGTGATCTCTCAGTGTGTTGATTTGCATTTCCCTGATAGTGATGTTGAGCATCTTTCCACATGTCTGTTGGCCATCTGTATGTCTTTGGAAAAATGTCTATTCAGGTTCTCTCCTTACTTATAATCAGATTATTGTTGTTGTTGTTATTATTATTATTATTATTATTATTTGTGTGTTGAGTTGTATGAGTTCTTTATATATTTTGGATATTAACCCCTCATGAGATATATCATTTGTAAATGATGTATTATTTGCCTTTTTGTTTTGCTGATGGTTTTCTTCACTGTGCAAAAGCTTTTCATTTGGTGTAGTCCCAATAGTTTATTTTTGCTTTTGTTTCCTTTGCTTGAAGAGACATATCTTGAAAAATGTTGCTAAGGCATTTTAAGGAGTTTTATAGTTTCAAGTCTTACATTTAGGTCTTTAATCTATTTTGAGTTTACTTTTGTACATAGTGTAAGAGTAGTCTAGTTTCATTCTTTTGCATGTGTCAAGATAGCAGTATTCTTTGTTTAGTGTCATGCTATCCAATATGATAGCCACTAGCTATTTAGCACTGAAAATATGAATGGCCCAAATTGAGATATGCTCTTAGTGTGAGCTACACATTGAATTTTGAAGACTTGTCCAAAAGGAGAATATAAAATATCTCATTAAGAATTTTTTATAGATTACATGTTACAATGATAATATTTTATCATTTCACTTGTTTCTTTTACCTTTTTAAAAAATGTGGCTACTAGGGAATTTAAAATTACATATGTGGCTTGTATTATATTTCTATTGGACAGCCCTGGTTTAGAAATAAAGTGATGTGTAAACACCAAAGATAAGCTAAGATAGAGAAAAGTGATTGGTTGTCTCTAAGAATTGGAGGATTGGGGAAGGGTGGAATAGAGAATTAGTGTATTTTGTTTTAAATCACTGCATATATGATTGTTAAATACAATCTAATTAAAATATATTTTTTTGGACAGTTTCTCCTATTAGTCCATTTAGATTTACCTCATCTTTTAGGAACTGTATAATATTCCACTGTATGAAGTTACCATTATTGCTACAATTAGTTCCCCTTTGTTGTGGATAGTAAAATTGTTCTAGATTTTTTTTTTTTGCTAATATCTCTGAACATAGAAGATTTTGCCATATTTTACTTGTAAGATAAACATCCGTAAGTAGTCTTCTGGGACAAAAGGTATGTGCATTTTAAGTTGTCATTAACTTATAAAATTTCTCTTCTGAGAAATTACACTAGTTTACACTTTGACCAATAATACCAACTTCTCCACATTTTGATCAAAATAGAAATTACCAATTTTTTAAGCCCGCACTTTTTTGTAATTATTCATGATTTTGAACATTGTGTGTATGTTTTACTGGCCGGTGTCCTCACTCTGTTCATATCTTTTGCTCACTTTTATTTTGGGTTGTTGTCTTTTTTTACATGATTTATAAGAGTGGATACTTTCTTGATGGATTCCAGGGGCTGTAGTAGATGGAAAAGATGTTTGTCCTCCTAAAAGAAGACCAATCCAGAAGTGTCTAACAAGGGAACAATTGAGAATGTTTGTTTTTGTGACATTTTGTAATTGGCAAAGAAATAAAAAATAAAAACATCATTTAAATAAATAGAGCTACATTTGTCCCAGAAAGAAAAACAACCAATCAATCCTGTTAAAATAGTAGCTAATTAGGGTAATAAAAGTAGCTAATTAGGGTAATAAAATAGTAGCTATTAGGTTAATAAAAGATTGTCTTGAGGGGACAAGTAATTGTGTGGCAAGAAAAAGATTGCTTTTTAGTTTTTAGTCTGTGCCACCTCCTTCCTGACCACTTTGTTTAACTTCCTTCTAAGTTTTTGTAATTCTTCAGCCCTAACCTTATAAAAGTAGTCTCATCCAGTCTGAATTTTTACATACCCACATACTCTGTTTATATATTATATAAACTATGAAATGGTTTACCTCCTCCACACTGTTCTTTCCCTTTATTCCCTAGCAGCCTGTCTTCAGGAGCAGCAGCTACTGTGAAGATAGGGTTCAAACACTTGACAATGTGCATGGTCTATTGAGTTAAAGTAAAGGACACATGTGGGTTGTTAATAGTCTCATTATTCTGTCAGAGGAAAGAGTTGTTTCTGATAGTGCAGCAGCTAGCGCTAACTTACCTAAATAACTTCTCTTTCCTCTAATTTAATAGTAAAATACCTGCGCGAAAATAAAGAAGAAAAATGTATCAGAGTGGGGAGAAGTATGTGAGGGAGGTGTGTAAGGTGCAGGTCAACATAGAGAATAGCTTACAATCTAAAAATAAGCATCTCTTCGTTGTTTAAAGAAACAGAGGACCAGAAAGCCCCACATACTGTCAGAGAGTACATGTCTTTATCACTAGGAAGTTTTTTCCTCAGCCACCCCATTTTGCATCCTTCTCTTTAAACATCTCTGGAGGATGGAGGTGCCATAATTATTTTCAGAAAACTGTATGTCAAGCACTTCTGCAAATCAGAAGGGTCCTACTTTACTCAGTTGGGGTCATTTCCTCTTCTATCCTTTATGGAAAGAGACTGGACCACTATTCATAACCTAATAATCTTCCACGGTCTTCTTATAACATTTCTACCCTGGCTTCTTCAAATTAAAAGAATTCTCCTTGATACATTTTTCCCCCCTACATCCTTGAATAATTTCAAAGCTCCTTTCTGACTTATCTCTCCATATGACACCGAAACAGTTCTCTTCTAGAGTTGAAATTTGTGACTGAGAATTTAATTATTTAAAATTTTTTTTTAACATTTATTTACTTTGAGACAGAGAGAGACAGAGCATGAACGGGGGAGGGGCAGAGAGAGAGGGAGACACAGAATCGGAAGCAGGCCCCAGGCTCTGAGCCGTCAGCCAAGAGCCCGACGCGGGGCTCGAACTCACGGAGCGTGGGATCATGACCTGAGCTGAAGTCGGCCGCTTAACCGACTGAGCCACCCAGGCGCCCCAAGAATTTAATTATTTTAATGTAACTAGTGGTAGAAATTAAAAGTGATGGTCTGGTTTTGTCATTGCTGAAAGTCTTCACCCTTTTTCTTTCGTGTTTCCAACATCCAACCTCCGACTTCAACTCCACTGCCAGTAACAACCACCTGTTTCTAGGGCTTACAGTATAAATTCAACAAAACATAAAACTGCTGGCAGTACCAGAAGCTGTTATGGAACACTCCAAGATAGAACAATCCATTGTTACAATAACATTCTGTGAAGGTCTGCCAACACAGGCACCAAAGTTTTGGTGTGAAGTCTGGTAGGGCTCATCCAGACATAGAGGAAGCTCCACCTCTAATTTCTGAAGATAAACAAGAAAAAAGTCACTTGAGAATGAAGAAGCATATACCATGGAATTTGACCTTGATATAATTTACTATGCAATTAACTCCAGTACATTCAATACATTATCAGTGATTTACAGTGGGGCACTGATACTAACTTCCTGTTCTTCCTGCCTAAAGTATTAGTGAATCAAGCCTCTTATCCAAGGATGGTTATGAGAACTGCCTTCCTTCCATTCTGGCTTAGATCTCTCATCTGTGCTCCTGTGCTTAAGCTAGTCAGGGTGGGGCAGTTACATTCTTGAATGAAGAATCCTATTCTCATCCTCTGTTTTTGTGCTCTTTCAAAGTTATTTGTAGAGTTTTTGCCAACTGCAAGGCTAAGGTTTAGCCTCCCATCAAAGGAGTACGTGGTAAGACTGTTGTTTGTCACATATTACTAAGAAATAGCTGTCCTTCTATCTTTATATATAGTCTTGTTCTTCTCTGTTCTCTTTTTTTCTGGTGACCTGACACTGTGTTCTGTCCATTCCCTTTGGCTGAAAAAATTACTTCCTGCTTTTCACCCATTGAGAATGAGTATTGTTCCCTCTACTTACAGAACATGCTCAATCGAGAAAATTTGGAAAACACCAAAAAGCACGAGGGAAAAACTATTCACAATTCTACTACCCAGAAGTCATCACTATTAATATTTTAGGATATACACACACAACACAGACATATACACATACACACACGTGCATTTTAATTTATATTACAAAAGAAATTCATATAGTATTCATACAGTATAGTATTCATATAAAAAAGGATTTTATAATATTTTTGTGAATAGATTTTGTTAGTTCAGTTTTATGGAGATAGACGAACCATTTCCATTTTTCTATTGTAGGGAACATGATTGCACAGACAACTTTGCACTCGTTTGACATTTTCTTCAGAATAAAGTCCTAGAAGTGAAATTGTAGGGTAAAATGTCATATATACTTTAAGCATATTGATAAATGTTGCCATGTTGCCCTTCATAAAGGTGGTACCAGTTTGCTCATACCAGCAGTTTATGGAAATGCCTATATCTCAAGACTGTGGTTAACAGTGGGCACTTTTAAATCGTTTCCATTTTGATAGGTATAAAATGGTATCTCAGTATTTATATGACATTTCTCTTATTATGAGTCTAAATATATTTACATGTGTTTCATGATCAGATAAAATTTTTGTGTGTGATTTGCTTCTTTAGGTCGCTGGTCCTTTTTTGTTTTTGGTCATCTTTTTCTTATTTCTTTGTGTTGACACATAAAGTCCACTAACTCACTGGCAGCATGGTAGAGTGGTTATTAGCCTAGAAACTGACTGCCTGGGCTCAAATCCCACTCTATCTCTTACTGGCTGTGTAACCCTGGGTAAGTTACTTAGCTTCTCTGTGCCTCAGTTTTCTCATCTATAGAATGAAGAATCATGCCTACCTTAGAGTATTGTGGTGAGAAGTAAATAAGTTAGTATATGCAAACCATTTAAAACACTCTTGGGCACATGGTAATTTCTAAATAGATGTGAGTAATTATAAATACTTAAGATACTCTCAACATAGTAAGGATATGGACCCTTTGGTATGTAAGTTGTACATAGTTTTCCCCTATTTTCTTAATTTCATATATTGCTTCTTAGCCACAAAATAAAATTTATTATTATTTTAATAGCTCCTGCCATGGTGTAATGCATATCCCTTTCTTATCCCAGCGTTATATAAACAGTCACCATATATTCATCCAGAGTTTTGTTTGCTTTCTCATGTGTTCATTTCACATAAAAATTTTTAATTACTTAGCCTACAAAAAATTAATCTTGGTAGATAGAGTGAGGTAAGATACCAATATTATTGCTTTTAAAATCTCAGTACTATTTATTGAAGAATCTCTCATCTGCCTATTTACTTGAAATGCCACCTTTATCGTGTGGTAAATAATTACACGTACTTTCAGTTTCTGGACTTCCTATTCCATTTCATGGAGCTGGCTATCCCTCCTATCAGCAGCACTACATTACTCAAATTATTGTAGCTTTAAAATATATCTTACTTTCTGGCAATGAAAGTGCCTCCTTTGTTATTACTCCTTTTACTCTCTTAGCTATCACATCTTATTAAGTTTGGAATAATTTTTTAACATCCGAAAAATCTTTTTTTTTTATTGAAATTTGAATTAAATGTATAAATTATTGTGGAATGAATTGACATCTTTACAATGCTGACTTTTCTCATGTAGTAAGGCAGTTTACATCTATTCTTCAAATGTTTTGTATATTTCAATAAAATTTTATTTTGTACTAAAAAGGCTGATTTTATAAAAGAAAATCATGGTAAAAACACATAAAAACTTTGTTTTTAAATATATATATACATATATATATATTTTTTTTAAATATATATATATATATATAAGTCCTATGTATTTTGTTTACTACATACAAAATACACATTCCTATATATTTTGGTCTTTTTGTTGTGCTTTCAGATTAGAAAAATTTTCTATCACATATGAAATTTGATGTTATTAAAGTTTGCATCATATATGGGAGAAAGTTCCGTCTTTTTGTGTATTTTGTAACCAGTTGTCTTACCAAATGGGCCTGTTTATACTAGATGTTGTTACCTGCTATGATTTTTACTAGTAATTGTATCATTCAAATAATATTTTCATGGTCTCTTTTGTGAGTTTATACTTATTTTTTTCTTACCTCTTACTACTCAAATTTCTAACATGTTAAAACTTTGCAGTGGTTCTGAATATTTCTTGTCTGGCTTCAGTTTTTATTGGGAATATTGGCTGCTTGTTGGAGGTAACTATGCCATGTCTGATGTCATAACTAAGAACAGATTTTTCACCAAGCAAAGTCATGAAGGCTTTGTCATGTCCATGATAAAACCATTTCATATCCCTTGTGGTTGGAGTTGAACAAGGGTGGAGCCATTTACTATCTTGTGTTCAGCATGACTTAATCTGCATGTATTATATGATTTAATTCTCCTAACAGCCCTATGAAGTAGATATTGTTATCCCTATTTTCAGATGAGGAAGCAAAATTCAGGAGAATATATGAGTTAACTAATCCACAGTCACACAGCTACCATATGACAGCAGTGACATTTGAGCTACTCCTACTTGTTTTTCCTGGCGTTTTATAAAGTGATGGGAATAGTGGGAAATTCCACTACCCTGGGAAATCCAAAAGAAACATAAAGAATTATATACAGTCTTAACTCAGTAGCTCTCAATTTTTAATGTGTGCAAGAATCACCTGGGGAGTGTTTACAGTACAAATTGGCCCCTACTTTCAGAAATACCAATCAGAGGAGCTGGGCTGGGCTGGGGCCCAGAGATCTGTGATTTTGAAAGGGAAATCCACAATCCTCCCCCCCTCCCCCCCCCCCCCCCGCTTTAGGAAACATTTTTAACTGTATACATAGGGCTATTTTGTCAATCAATCAATGACATTGTATAACAACATTTGGGATATAGAGATTGTGCCCAGAGCTAGTGTTACAATGCACTCCCTGCCAGCTATTCTAAGGTTGTACGGTTCAGTTCTCCAAGATCAATCATCAAGGCTATTGTTCGTTTAAATAGAGGAAGAAGAAACCTATGTTCCAGCTGAGTTGGGTGAAAAGCAAATATTTTATTAAATAAGATTGTTTCTGACAGTGTCTACCATATTGAGAATGATTTTTAAAAAATCTTTTGCTAGAACCCTCATTTTACCCAAAAGTAATTGGGGAGTTTCTCCAATTTATTTTTTCTTTGTCTATTACCACTTTAGCCAAATGTCATATCTGAAATTCTCTGTTTCACACGTGGTTTAAGCCTATAAATTTGGGAGCCTTTTAAGATAAGTGATTTGTTATTGTTGGATTATATTGTAAAGATTAGCTGCTACCTCTTCAGTTTGATCAGGAAGGAAAATATTTTGCATTTATATCTAGAACACATTTACTCTAGTGGCATTAAAAAGACACAGACTGAGTACGTGTGAAAGTTGCTATTTGATCTTAATTAATTCCTTAATCTTTTAAAAAAAATGTTTATTTTTGAGAGAGCGAGAGAGACACAGCATGAGTGGGGGAGAGGTGGAAAGAGAGGGAGACACAGAATCGGAAGCAGGCTGCAGGCTCTGAGCTGTCAGCACAGAGCCCAAGGCAGGGCTCGAGTTCATGAACCTGGAGATCATGACCTGAGCCGAAGTTGGATGCTTAACCGACTGAGTCACCCAGGCACCCCAATTAATTCCTTTATCTTACTTGTGCCATTTTGGACAAGTTTCCCATTAGAGAATAGATCTTACATAAGTATTAGGTCAAGTTTATCTTCCCATTCATGTCCCATAGTTTCAAACATTGAATAAAAGCTCTTACAATTTTTAAGGTTATGGATGGGAACTGATTTTATTATGGTTTTTGGAAAGCAGCCCAAGGAGATGCTGACAGGAAAAGATTTTCACCTGGTGGGGCTTCATGAAAGGGTGTTTTCATTTATTTCAAAGGGTATCTTATTAATAAAAAAAAATCTCCAAATACAGTGTATTTTAATGTACAGGAGCTGGCAAGTGGAATGCACCTGGTAGAAAAGAAGGCTGTGAAATCAAGTCCTAGCACAGTTCCCAGCTATCAAGGGTCAGAACAACTGTGACTGAGCTTTTTACAAGAGACTTGGATACTAAAGAATTAGTCCAGAAACTCTTAACACATAGGTGCCTAGATGGTGCAATTCCAGGTTCCCAAATAACTCTTGGGTCTAGGTGCCTTGAAGTCTAAAATTCACCGATAGAGATGACTTTTATTGATTAGATCATCCTCTCTTCACAATTCCCTGGTGAGATGTTTTAATTAGACCCCTGATCATTTGACCCTTGGTCTATTCGTTAATTAGCCAGTTGCCTACACATCAAATAAATGCAAATGTTTTAAATTTTAAAATATTTTTCAAATTTAAAAATATTATTTTCCAATAATCTTTTGGTATCATAACTCTGAAATTCACAGCATTTAAAAATTTAAACCCTGCTTATCCCACCATGCTATAGTTGATTGCACTTTAGAAAATTATAACCTGAAGTTTTCTTTAGAGTTTGGATCTCCCCACTTCTTACCTTCTTTCTTTCCTTTCTCCCTATCTCTCACTAAACACTCATTGCCCCTGAGGCACTGTGACAGGCACTGTCCTTAAGGAACTCTGAGTGGGGTGGTTTGTTAGGGTTACATTGTACAGAGAGCTGTGGAAGCAAAGAGAAGGTGACCTAACATCCGTTCTTCCCTCCCTCCAGGGGATATAACACTAACCTTTAACTTCATTTTCATTTAAAAACCTCATTTTTCGAAGAGTTCCTTACCCTAAACCAGTTACTTAATTTTTTCCCCTTTTACTGTCATAATCAAAAACCATTCATGAATCACTTGAATGATTTGCTCTTGTCACAAGCTGTCATCTACTTGTCTCCTTGGCTACTTCCCCACATGTTTGGAGATCTTAGATACCTGAATTCCTACTCCAGCCATCTTCTTTGGTGAGCATTAGTGACCACATAGCTGATCCTTCCAGTGTGTCTTCTCTTGGAGATCTCCTCCGTTCCAATGATCTTCACCTCTTTTCCATTTTAGCTTTTCATGACACAGCCCCCCTTCGGGTTTTGTCATCCAGTGAGGCTGCTTCACTCATGAGGTCTCAGAAGCCAGCAACCCACCCTCATCCTGGCTCCTGACCTCCCTGCTTTGTCACTCCCTTTTTCATTACATCAGCTCTTGGATTTCACCAGGTCCTTCAATTCCTTCCACTTCAAGTGGAACAGTCTTCTTTTCATTTCATTTTCTTTCCTTGGAAACATAGGCCTTATTGTGTATCTATCTGTTGTGTGTGTGTATATATGGGAATGTATGCTATATCTATTGTGTTTCAGATGATCTAGTTTTACTGATAGAAAATTTACATGCAGTAAAAATGAAAAGCCTTAGATGCATGGCCAAAATAATTTTTATATATGATCACCTATGTAACTGCCACCGAGATCAAGATATAGAACATTTCTATTACCCTACAGAATTCTGTTCAACTTGCTAGAGGGAGGTTAATAACCACCCTCTAGTTGTAACTACTAGCATGACTTCTAATCAGCAAAGGTCAGTTCTGCCTATTCTTGAGCTTTGTATAAATGGAAAAGTCTCTGCTTCGTAGAAATCAAGATTTAAATTGTTACTGGTCATCACATGGTGAGAGTTGGAGTTTTAAATGTGTTCCGTTAGCTTCATGCACATGTGCACACACACACACACACACACACATGCATGCACACACACACACACAGAGCTATCATAATAAAGAGGAAAAATCCTTTTTCTTTTATGTTATAGAATTTTTTTTCTATTTTTCATAGTTGTCTGTCCCTAGAAACCCTCCTGTATCACTCTACACATCTTGTGTCATTTAGCTCAATGTCTTAATGCTCAGGGTCACCCGCATATACAACTCCAAGAAAGAGCAAGACTCCTCTGTGTGTCTCTTCCTCTAACTCCACCTTTACTCACAGAGGAATGCAGCTGGGCCCAAGCAAAGATACCTTTGGTTGGGAACAAAAGATGCTTTTTGGGAGCCATGCTCTTACGCAAACAGGGCCACATAGCTGTAGGGTAAGCATGTTATACCTTGATTTGAGCATAGAAGGAAACAAAATTTGTTGTAATTTTGACTGTTCATATTCCTTTAAACCTTCCAATGTAATAATGTACAAGGTATTATTGGTTCAATTTGTCCAAGGCCTGTGTTATATGAAAAAGAAGATACAGTGTCAGGATCCAAAGAAGTCAACCACATTTATTGTTGGTCTTAATCTCCGTGTGGTCTCCAGATGACTTTTTGTGTGTTCCCGGAAATCCACTTTGGGGCTTCTTTTCCCCTCCCTCTACATACTCTCCCTGGGGAATTTTGTCATCATCCACTATGGCCTCTGCCACCATCCCTATGGGTGTGAGTCTCACATATAGTCACCCCAACCCAATCTTGGACTGAGCCCTTGATCGTAGTCTACCCTTCCTGGCTACCTCCATATGCGTGTCCTACCACCATCTGCAAGCCAATAGGTCCCAAACTGGACTCAGGCCCTTCTCTTCTCCAAACCGCTCACTCTCCTGCAGTCTATTTGTTAATGATGTGAGTTTCCCCATACTCGCCCTTGTGAGTTCTCCCTCACCAAATTCTCCTTGATCTGTCCCTTTCTGTCCACTTGCACTGTCACTGCCCTAGTTCAGGTCCCACCATCTCTTACGAGATCTTTCTTTAAAGCCTTCCTGTTCTGTTCCCTTCACTTGTTCTGCTCCTGCTGCCAGGAGTATCTTTTTGATACTATATTTGATCCTATCACTCTCTGATTCAAAATACTTCAGTGACTTCCCATTTCAACCTCTTCATTTGGCATGTAAGCCTTGAATCTGTCCAGACTTATCAGCTTGCCACTCTCCCTTCAAACTTTGAGCTTTAATAATGCTTAACTATCATTCACTAAATATACTGTATACTATGCTTTTGTGGTGCTGTTGGTTCACAAACCTCTCCACAGTTTCCCTGGTGTAATTTGAAACTGGCTCCTGTACTCAGAGCTCAGAGACAGACTGAAGAGGCAGGTCACTCCAGGTTGGTAGGTGGCAGTTTTCATAAGCAAAAGGAACTTACCTAAGAAGCTTGTCTTTGGTGGCAGCAAGATGAATGGACCCCAACACTCACTTGACAAATCTTAAAAGTTTATAAAAAGACCTTAGCAGGGTTTAGTCACACATGTCGTGCAGGCATTCTTAACATCACATCACTATCTAACATCTAGGTCCTTGGAGCAACCTCTGGGATCAGGAAAGGCAAGCAGCACCCACATTCTAACCCAACATCTGCTGTTCACTTTTCTTAAAAGGCCCCCTTTCTACCATCCATCTGGGAAGGGTAGGACAGCCTCAATGCTATCCCGTTTGTGAAGTCTTCCTTAACTCCCTATTCCTTAAGCATAGAGTCCTCAGTGCTATAGACACAAGGAAATGAATTCTTCAAACAACTTGAGTGCACTTTGAAAGCAGTCCCATGGGGCAAGGATCTTCCTGTATTGTAATTTCTGCGTTCTCTATCTCCCGCTCGTCTATAAGTTCCTAGAGGGCAGAGTCTTGTTCAGCTCTGTGCAGAGGTGATGCTATAATTTGTTGAATGAATGAATGAATGAATGAATGAGTGAATAAATGAATAGTCCAGCATTGTGTTGGATACTTTGCAAATAAGTTGGACACTATTTCTGCCCTCTTCAGACTTATCTGTGGAAAGAATGAGGAAGACTGGAAAGGTAAAAGACCAAGCAATAAACAGCTCTTCTTTGGGAAATACTTATCTTGGGTTTTTGAACAACAGATTAAGGTCCTTTTAGGTGAATGTGTAATGGGAGAGACTCCAGGGAATTACCTTCTTTTTCTGATTAATCAGTGGAGCCTTGACAACTGGGGAGGCTTGGACCTCATGAACTGGGGCTTGGGTTGTAGTGAAGGAGCCTGTTTAGAGGGTGGGGAAGGATTTTCCAGGCGCTGGGTGTGTTTTTGGAAGAGGCTTCTATGCATGAGTAGAATGTTGCTAGGAAGGCACGTAGAACAGTTTTGCCTGAGTAGTGGCAGGGTTGGCAGCACAGGAGTGAGAGAAACAAAAGATGGTGAGATAATTGAAGGCACACTAAGAGGTGGCTCCAGATTGCCTGGGTCTTGTTCCTTTCAAGTGTGCTCAGACAGCCCACCCCTGAGGAACACTTCTAATTCATCTGTCAACCTTAAGGGCTAATCTGTTATCGTTGCCAATTAACTGAGAAGTGTCCTTTCCCCAGGGCCACTGAAGACAGAAATTAAGTCAGGAAAAGCTTACTCTGCCTACTTCCCACCCACATATGCACACATACACACAAGAGTGAGAACTCTTTCACAAACACAGTATTTCAGCTGAGAAAGAATGTGAGATCATAATATTGGAGGCAGTTTTGGGAGAGGCCATTTGATGTCATCTCTAAGATTTTCATTGTTCTCTTCTGGAGTGGAGGCAGGCTAATGTGTAAGTGCACTGCCTGTATGTGCATATGTGTGTTCGGCTTGTGTAAGCACAAAGTCTGCAAACTTTCTGATGGAATTATTGGTTTCCTATAATAGAAAAGTAGCTGAGCATCAGAGAAGTTAAGTGACTTGCCTTTGATCACAGAGTAACTTTGAACAAGTTATAAACTTTGTGAGCCTGTGTTTTCTCAACTCTATAATGGGGGTGATAATATTGTGCTGGATATTGTACTTATTGCCCTAAATTCTATTCTGTTCCTCCTCCATTGTATAACAAGCAGCTACCTTTTTAAAAAGAGAGAGTAGTTGTGAACTTTGGATAGGGATTCCTTAGATGTATTTGAAAATGTATGGAGATACTCTTTTTTTACAATTTTTTCTCCATTTTATTTTATTTTATTTTATTTTATTTATTTATGTTTAAAAAATTTTTAATGTTTATTTATTTTCTGGGGGCAGGGACAGAGAGAGAGGAAGAGAGAGTCCCAAGCAGGCTCCACACTGTCAGCACAGAGACTGTTGCAGGGCTTGATTTCACAACCAGTGAGATCATGACCAGAGCTGAAATCAAGAGTTGGACTTAACCATCTGAGCAACCCAGGAGCCCTTGTATGTTTTAACATTTTAAAACAAAAGATATTATATTGTCCCTTGCTCGGCAACTTGCTTTTTCACTTTATAATATTTCTCTGATATATTTCTATATCATCAAATGTAATAATGAAAAACTAATTGCTAATATTCATTGAATGCTAACAATAAACCAGGCATTACCTAATTGCTTTATATATTATAACTCATTTAATCCTCACAATAGCCCTTTGAGATAGATACTGCTATTACCAACCCCCGTGTCAGACTGACCCCAGAGTGTCCCCTATCCCCATGATCTCTACCTCTTGGTGTTTTCACCTTTGTATAATTGCTTCCCCTTAAGTGTGAATGAGACCTGTGACCAGTAGAATTTGCTTCTAACCAATAGAATTTGCAACGATGATGGATGTCACTCTCATTATTATATAACATTATATAAGGCTCCATCTTGCTAGAAGACTAGCTTTGGACATTCTCTTTGCTGGCTTGATGGAGTAAGCAGCTGTGTTGCATGGAACAGAAGCCGCCTTCTAGAAGCTGAGGAAAACCTCTAGGATAGAAGGGTGGCCTTCAGCTGACAACCAGTAAGAATCAGGGGTTCGTAATCTTACAGACATAGGGAAATGAATTCTGCAAACAACTGAGTGAACTTGAAAGCAGTGAAACTTGAAAGCTTCCAGATGAGAACACAGCCCAGTTGATACCTTCACTGTAATTGTATGGGACCCTGAGCAGAAGGCCCACCTAAGTCATGCCTTGACTCCATGGAAATTGTGAGATAATAAACGCATATTGTTTTAAGCTTCTAAGTTTGTGGTAATATGTTATAAAGCCGAGGAAACTAATCCAACCCTACTTTACAGATGAGGTAACAGTTGCACAGAAGAACTAAATAACTTGCCTAAGGTCATGCAGTGGCAAACCTGGTATATGAATCCTGGCTTCAGAGCTTATGCTCTTAGTTACTCTTACTTGTCTGCTTCTGCACAGGCCTACCTGTTCTTTTACATAGCTGGAAGGTCTCACATCAAATGGATAAACTATAATTTATTTATTCATATTCCTACTGACTGATATTTAGACTCTTAGTTTATTTATTTATTTTGAGAGAGAGAGAACAAGAGAGAGAGAGAGAGCATTCACATGAACAAGGGAGGGGCAGAGAGAGAGAGAGAGAGAGAGAGAGAGAGAGAGAGAGAGAGAATCCCAAGCAGACTCCATATTGTTAGCTTGGAGCCCCACCCCATGTGGGGCTCAAAGTCACAAGTCATGAGATCATGATCTGACCCTAAACTAAGAGTTGGACACTTAACTGACTGAGCCACCCAGGCACCCCAGAATGAGAAGAATTCTGGGCAAAGATGGCAAATTGAAACATCTCCACTTCTTTCTTCCTCCACAAACCACTAAAACTGAAATAAAGAAAAGAAGATTTTTTTTTTTTAATTTAAGATATAAACCCACAAGTATGTGAGAATGAGAAAGGAGGCCAAGCAAAGATATTTTGAAGGTGGAAAGGAGATGGACAAGTGGTAAGTGAGTTAGCAGAGCTGGGAAAGGTGAATTCTAGACTGGTAGTGGGGAAAGTGGAGAATTCCCTGATCTAAACTTCAGAATCTCCCGAAGAGTTTGGAATTGGTAGCACCAGGTATCTATGGAATTGGAGAAAGGGGGAGAGCCTAAAATAGAAAAGCCAAGGAGGTAGAGTCCTAGACCTTCCAACAATTCTGTGATGTTAGATCATTGCCCTGTCCCCACTCCAACCTTAGCAGAAGCCTGGAGTAGTTTTTCTCTGGAGATGATAAACACAGAGCCTTTGGACTGTCAACTCAAGCATAGTTGAGGGCAGTGGCAGAGATATTGTCCAAAAACACATCTAGGCTCTTAGAATTCTGCCAGCCAGGACTCTAACTTCCAAACAGAGTAGAACTGTATACTCTGGTGTATCTGACCAATCCAAGAAGAAATACCTGATGTTTCTGATGTTGGAGGTTCCCTACCAAACAATCCAGCTAGGTCCCACTATAGTGAAACCAAAACTGGCCAAACCCCATTCAAAGGCCAGGGCTTCCAGCCAGTTTTTAAGCCCCTATTTAATATGAGAAGACAACCAGAATACCAGACCCATAAGAACAGCCTGAAATGAAAGAGACCAAAATAATGAAACAAACAACTAGAAAAAGCCAACTGAAAGGGGGGAAAAGAGATTTAAAGGAAGAGATGCAATGAGAAGAAAACATCAAGGAAAAAAACTATTATTAATATATTTAGAGATATAAAAAAATATTTTAGCTGTAAGGTGAAAATAAGATGCTAGAAAAAGCAACTAATAGAACAAAAAAAATCCTCTTAGAAATTAACAGAATGACATCAAAAGTGAATATTTCAATAAAAGGGTTGGAAGATACTGTTGAGGAAATATCCCAGAAATTAGAAAGAAACAAGAGAGAAACAGAGGAGAAAATTAAAGATAAAATAATAAGAGGATCAATCCAGGAAGTGCAGTTTCTGAATAAAAGTGTCCAAAAGAGGGAACAGAACAAACTAAGGGGAGGAAGTCATCAACAAAGTAATTCAAGTACATTTCCCAGAATTGGAAGACATGAGTTTCCTGTCGGAAATTGCCTATTGCCCAGCACAATGCAAGAAAATAGACCCACACCCAAGGCACAGTATTGTGAAATTTCAGGGCACTCAAGACAAGGGGACAATGTTAAAAACTTCAAGGGAGACAAAACAGGTCACATACAAAGAACAACTATCAGAATAACTCTAGGCTTCTTAAGAGCAACACTAGAAGCTAAAACGCAATTTAGAATCAAGTGTGAAGTAGAATAAGGATATATTTAGTCTTGGAAGCATTAAACTTTTTTTTTTTTTTTTTTTTTTTTTTTTTTTTACCTCCCACACAACCTTTCTTAAGAAGCTACTGTGGGATGAGTATCACTAAAACAATGGAGAAAACCAAATAAGACTGAGACAAGAGATACAGGAAACAGGAGAAAGGTGAAGGGAATCTCCAGGTGATGGTAAAGGAAGTTTCCAGATAGCAACTGTGCACTAGACGTGGAGAGTAGCCAGTCCACATTAGAATAAGTCAGGAGGCTCTGAGATGGGCTTTGTTAAAGATGTAAAATGACTAGAAAACCTGATGTGTATGAATGTCTCAAGAAGAAATTCATACATTGAACAGAAAATGGAGTATTTAAATTACTAAGTACATAACAAAATAATAAGCAAAGGCAAAAAGGGAGACTTTATTCATTCCAGAGGAGTCGCAAAGATATTTAGGAAAGGAAAAAAACAAACAAACATGGTTTGCATCATGATTCAGTTCTGAATAGTTTTTAGTTATAATAATGTAAACGATGTAACCAAAATAATTACATAAACTATGTTTGAATAGTAAAGAGATAGAAAGGGTATATTGTGGGTGGGGAGTTAAAGAAAACAAAATGATAACATTGTGGCAAGTTAATAGAGAATGCCTAATCCTGAAAAATCAAGAAGTAGCAATATAAGGAGATTATTTGAAGATATATAGGTAAAATTTTCTAAAATAATTACCTAAAAACAAAACAAAACAAAAACAACCTGAAGGTTGATGCCTCTAGTGAGGAACTTCAATTTTTCTTAACAAATCTTGTAGAACTATTCAACTCCTTAAATTGTGTGCATGTGTAATTTTGATTAAAAAATTTTTTTTAAAGAATGTGCTTCCCCTGCTATGTTCTTTATCTCTGAAATGTTTGAGAATACCATTGCGAAGGATGATATAAAGGTGATTCAAGCATCCTGAGGCTGGTTAGATGAAGTATCTTTTAGATTTTCTTCTAAGCCTGGAGTTTGATGAGCTTTCAGAAATGGGACCACCTAGTTTCCAAAGCAGTTGACTTCCCATTGAACAGTGGATAAGTTCTTCCTTAAACTGAAATATAGCTTCAGATAATCTGTATCACTGATCTAGTTTTACTACTTGGGATACAAAGAACAAGACTATTCTTTACCAGCCCCCTTGAAACACAATTAGACATTAGACATGATTATCATTATTGACAAACCATTCCTATTTCCCACACCTACTTGCATAGTTTTGGTCTTCTCACATTGCCCTACTAAAGAGAGAAAGAGAGAGAGAGAGAGAGAGAGAGAGAGAGAGAGAGAGAGAGAGAGAGAGATATTCTATGTTCAAAAGAGAACAGAATATTCCAACTGTGGCCTGACCATAGGACACCTCATCCTTGACTGTGAAGCTTAGCGAAGAGTGGAGACTATAACCAGCCATTCTGAGTGTAGATCCAGCTTTGACACTTCCTAGCTGTGTAATTTAGAGTGAATTATACAGATCACCTTGGTATCTCAGTCTGTTAAGCATCCAACTCTTGACTCCTGCTCAGGTCATGATCTCACAGCCCTGCATCCAGCTCTGTGTTGGCAGTGGGGAGCCTGCTTGGGATTCTCTCTCTCCCTGGCTCTCTGCCCCTCCCTGACTCATGCATGTGCCCCCCCCCCCCACCTCTCAAAATAAATAAATAAACATTTTAGAATCAATTGTATGAACTCCTCTGTCCTTCAGTGTCCTTGTCTCTAAAGTGGGGCAATATCAGCATCTTTCTCATGGGGTTATGAATATTAAGTGATGTGATATATGCCCAGTGCTTAGAATAAAGACTGACACATAGCAGATATATTTGATGAGTGTTATCTGTTAACTTTATCCCTATCATTCCATTGATGTAGCCCAAGATACCTATTAGTAGAACAATCAATCAAACAACAAGTATCCATTGAGTTCCTACTCTCTGTTAGATGCTGGGAACGAGAAGTGTAAGACCAGCCCCTTATCTGGAGGAGTTAATAGTCCATCACCATGTTGATTCCTTAATTAAGAACTAAAGTCCTTCACAATTGTTTTTTTTGTTTTTGTTTTTTTTCATTTTGAAAAAAATAGAGGGGCACCTGGGTGGCTCAGTCGGTTAAGTGCCATCCAACTTCAGCTCAGGTCATGATCTCACAGTTTGTGAGTTCAAGCCCCGCATCAGGCTCTGTGCTGACAGCTCAGAGCCTGGAGCCTGCTTCAGATTCTGCGTCTCCCTCTCTCTCTGCCCCTCCCATGCTCGCACTCAGTCTCTCTCCCTCTCTCAAAAATAAATAAACATTAGAAAAATTTTTTAAAAAAGGAAAAAATAGAACATTTTAAGAAATTCAATTATTCTATCAAAGATATACATGTACATCATTTAGAAAGTTAAATAGTATTAAAAAATTTATAACAAAACTGCACCATTCCCTATACTCTTACAGGGCCCCTCCCCAGAGGCAACCACCGTTGATTCTCTTGGCCATTTCTCCTGGAGTATATACCTTGGCACTTCCAAATAATATGCTTAGATTATACTGCTTTGAATTGTGACTTTTAGACATTTTCTAACAGCTGTTATGGCAGATAGGCATCCAATACTCTTACACCGTCTTTCCCTCTGTTCCTGCGTCCCATACTGGCAAGATTACACACTTTTGATTAATCAACTTCTGTGCTTACCTAACTTGTTCATGCAAATATAATTCACAGTTGAGCATTGTGGACTATGGTTGTTTCTTCTTGATTTTCCTGAAGTTAATTGTTGCCTCTCCACCCCCCACCCCCGCCACTTATTTCATTTTCTTTGTACCTACCTTCTAGTAGACACCAGATCAACCAACATGAGGTAACCTACCAGTCTCTTTCTTTCTCTTAAATAGAGCCTCCCCACCCCCACCCTAACCCTATTCTATCTGGGTTGAGGGCTTGCCATGCTGTTGCAGCACTGCCATCTTAGGATGTTGCACTAATCAACCTTGGAATGCCCTGTTTTTCTTCTGAGTTGAATTCCTTATCTCTTCCTCTTTCTTGGTTTACTCTTTTGTTTTGGTGGAGAACATCCTCTAGTAGTCAAGACAAAAAGGATCTTACCTTTGTCTCCAGGTCTGAAACATAATATATGTTCCCGGGCATGGGCCTATTTTCACCTATTATGTTGGGCCTTCCGTGACCCTTTCAGGAAATCTGGAAACTCCCATCTTTCATTTCTGAGAAATTTGCTTGAATTATTTTATTGATGATTTCCTCCCCTTGGTGTTCTGTTCCCTCTTTCTGAAACTCTTGTTAATTAGATATTGGAAATCCTGGATTGGTCCTCTAATGTCTTTACTTTTTCTTTTCTGTTGTTCCCTCTGTGTTATACTCTCCTTTTTAGGAGAATACCTCAACTTTATTTTCTAATCATTTTTTTTTGTTGTTGTTTCTCATTATTACCACCATGTTTATTAATTTCTAATATTTCTCTCTTTTTTTTTTAATGTTTGTTATTTTTTGAGCGAGAAAGCACAAGCTGGGGAGGGGCAGGGAGAGAGGGGACAGAGGATCCAAAGCAGGCTCCTCGCTGATAGCAGCAAGCCTGATGTGGGACTTGAACCCACCAATTGTGAGATCACAACCTGAATCAAAGTTGGACACTCAACCAACTGAGCCACCTAGGCACCCTTCTACCACTTCTCTTTTTTTAACCTGGGTATTGCTTTTCAAGTTTCCTAGTATTGTTTTAAGAGTATAACATTGTCTCTTATTTTCCTGAGAGTATTAATGACAATTTTTAATTTGTTTTAATCCCTATATATTTTGTTTCCTCCAAGTTGTTTTTATCCATTTGTTTTGTTATCTAGTTTTCTTGTTTTACGCCTTCCTTAGATATCTGATAATCCTTGGATGTCTGCTTAGGATTAGAACAGAGGACTGAAAAGCTAACTGGAACCTCTAAGCTTGTAGATGGGGCTTGTTGACTTTGAGCTTCACTGTAGCATGATCTGGAAGTACTGTTTATTGTAGGAAACCTGGTTTATTTTTTTCTGGTCTTTTTTCTTGGGCTGGTCATATTCTCCAGAAAAAAACTTTTCTTATCCCCTGTTAAGTTACAAGGTTATGCTGTCAGTGTTCTCATAGCCAATTGGGGAAATAGGGCTGGCAGTCTCAGCATTTTATGGCCACTATATGCCCTAGTTTGTGGTTCTGTTCCCAAACCAACAGCTGGGCCAGTTGACCTTCAATCCAGAAAGAATGTCTTCAAAGAATAAGCCTACTATTTTCTAATGGGGTGGTTAGCCCTCAGGTTCTGAAGTATCTGGGACTGCCAGTTCTTGAGTCTTTTGAGGACTATACTATAAATTTTGATAGTTTCCCATTTTTGCCGTTGTTGGCTTAATGTTCTATGGCATGCCAAGTTACTTCAGTCCCAACTACATATGAGCTGCATTATTTATGAGGATTACTTTTCTTTCTTCCTTCCACTTCCTGGTTTCCCACCCTCTTTCCCTCTCTTTCTTACTCTGTTTTCACTATTCTTTCTTTCTGGATATTGGCCCTTCTGTATTAATGTCATATTAAAAACAAACAAACAAACAAACAAACAAACCTTTTTTCTCTTTTTCATTGCTTTCTGTTTTTCCTATTCATTCTGGGAGATTTGCTCAGCTTTAGTATTTTGCTTATTTTATTATTATTATCATCATCATCAGCTTTATTATTTAACATATTGAGCTTTTCATCGTTGCTGTCATATTTAGAATTCCCAAGAGCTCTCTTTTTAAAAATGGTGTCTGTTAGAGCACCTAGGTGGTTCAGTCAGTTAAGGGTGAGCCCGACTTTGGCTCAGGTCATGATCTCACAGTTTATGAATTCAAGTCCTACATCAGGCTCTCTGCTGTTAGCATGGAGCCTGCTTCACATTCTCTGTCCCCCCTACCTCTTTGCTCCTCTCCTGCAGTGCTCTCTCTCTCTCTGTCTCTCTCAAAAATAAATAAAAAAATTTTTAAAAGTATCTTATTGCATGAATATATCTTCTTTTAGCTCTAAGGAAATTAATATTGACTTAAAACATTGTTTTTTCTAATTCTTATTTTTTAATTTCTCCTGAGTTTCTTCTTTGTGTTGGTTTGTTTGGTTTATTTCTTTCAATGATGTGGATTTTTTTCAAATGTCTTGGTTACTTATTTGTAAGTACCAAGCAAGGGCGAGGTACTAAAATATATATGGGAAGTTTTATGTAGGTGGGGCTTATTAGTTGGTACGCTTTTCTGAAGAGAGATCTGGGAGAGCTCTTGATTTTTCTGTTGGAAGACCTTAAATGCCAGTATATGCAGGATGTGGGGGCAGGTCTCTTCTGGCGTATTCAGTTTCCCCAGAAAGGAGTTGTCCAATTTCTTGACTGGAGGACAGAAACCTGCTTTGCAAGTATTCTGACAGCTCAGCCTCACGAAGGTTAGCAAAAGGGGCGATGTCAGTGCACCTGCGTGTCTCATTATCCAGAGTGACTCTTCCGCTTAATGTCCCCGTTTTCTGTTGGTATTTCACTCTGCCCACACCTGTGGCTGAAGTCTCATACACAGACTCCCTCGGCTGCTTAGGTTTTTTCCTCCTTTACATTTTTTTTTGTAATGCCATTTTTATGGGTTTGGGGTGAATAAATACAAATCTTTAATTCTTTAAGTGTAACTAGAAGTTCTGCCTGTATATTTATTCTTACCTCCTCTGGCCAAGTCATATCTTCTCCCTGAACTTGTACTGTTGTTTACATGGAACCTTACTCTGCTGAGCCTTGTTTAATCTGGAAGAGCATATTGGGATGCTGAATCTGCCTTTTAATATGAGTGAGAGTACTTATTTGTGGGGCTAGACTCCCTCAGGATTCTGGAATAGGGGTCGATATACCAACTTCTACAGGATAGCTCTGGGTGAGAGAAAGGAGACTGATCCAAGGAATAGGCATGCATACTATATGTGTGCAGGCACCATGGGTGTGGTGGGGCTGGAACCGATGTGCTTACTGAACTCACACAGCTCATGTTCATCTTCAGCATGGGGCCCTGGCACTGCTTGTGCACCTCTGGGAGGCTGTGTTGATGCTTCTGCTTTATGCTTCACTCTGCATTTGCTCTTGCAGATTGTTAGTTGCCCCTTTGTCCTGGAGCAGGGATTTTTCTTTTTAATGTTTATTTATTTATTTAGAGAGACAGAGAGAAAGTGTGAGCAGGGGAGGGGCAGAGAAAGGGAGAGAGACAATCCCAAGAAGGCTCCATGCTGTCAGTGCAGAGCCTGTATTGGGGCTCGACCTCATGAACTGTTAGATCATGCTCTGAGCCAAAGCCAAGAGTTGGTCGCTTAATAGACAGCACCACCCAGGCGCCACTGGAATGGGGATTCTTAAGAAAGCCTGGTGGTACAGCTTTTCCTTCTTACATGCACCTGATATTCTAAGAAGAGGTCATAATGTAATTAAGATAGAGTGTACAAATAGTAGATACAGCAAATTAAACTAGGCAAAAGCCATTGCTATTATGTTGGAATGGGAATAGAAATATATATATATATATGGCTTAAAAACAGACAAACAAAAAGCTAAAAAAAAAAAACAATGGTTACCAAGCTCTATTTGGGACGGTCCTATAAATCACATTAAAGCATAAAGGAGGTTTTTCACTAATTCAGACTGGCCATCATCCTGTTAGTTCAAAATGATCCATATTATCAAGCAGATTCTAAGGCTTTCTTTTGAATAACTAGTGGACGCTTTACTGGAGCATAAGGAATTTGTTTTCTGTTCTCATCCAGAGCCCAGGAAGCTGGTTTGACGTCAGGGCCAAGCTGGGGTATTGTGGGGTGGGGCGGGAATAGCGCTCCACTCAGAGTTGGCATGGAGTCCTCAGCTGTCTGCCCCTCCTCCATGTGTCCAATAGTCTCCAACTGCAGGGCAGGAGGAAAGGGAATGTCAATTTGTCCTGGCTTTGGGTGTATTAAAAACATCTGCTAAGAGAATGGTTTTCAACTGGGGGTAGAATACTTGTGACCCAAAGTTGTGTAAGTGGGTTGTGGAGTTTTTATAACAGTTCCTAAGAACCAGTGTACTTTCACCCCCGTGATTATCTGCAAGCACGCTATGCATTATTATTAACTTTGTAAATGTGCAATGGATTTTTCTTTTTGTGGTGATGGCAATTACAGAATTCATGTTCTGTGTTTTACTTACCTGTGTTGTGGTCTAGACTTAGGGTAGTTGTAAAATCCTCAATTGTTGTATTGCAAAATTCAACTACTGTGACATCATCATTTGCTAATATGTTTTCTAGACACAGGAATAAAATTTACTTCCAATAATAGTATTGCAATTATTAATGTCCTTAAAAGCTTTACCTTTTAAGTAAAAGGTAAGAATAACACCAGAATGCCTGTTAATATGTAATTCCCTTCTTAGGAGAAATGAAACTTTAATTTTAATCATGGTGAGACAGAGTTTCTTTATGCAAGTATTGGTGGGATGTAAAATGCAATAAAAAATGGAGTGCCATTTCTACGCAACTGAGCGAAATGAGCTGGGATTCGGGGCAGACTCAACAGCGGGGAGCTCCGCTGTGTGAGGTTTCCCACTTTCCATGTCTTTGGTTGGGCTGAAGAGGAGCACGTAAAAGCATCAAGAATCCTACAGCATGTGAAGTGCAGTGTTACTTATTTTTCTTTCCACTTAACATGGAAAATCTCAAACATGCACAAAAGTAGAGAGATTCATGTAATGAACCATCATTGCAAAAATTTATTTTCCATCTAACGCCATCAACCTGATGTACAAAGACTCGAAGTGGTGGATGTGAGAAGTACTTACAAGTATGGTAGAACTTAAAAACATGGCGAGAACATATTTACCTGTGTGCCCAGCTTTACTTCTTCTCCAGGGCATACCAGTGCGTTTTTAACGACGAAACGTTTTCTGAACTTTTAACAAGAGACATGCTTTGTAGGACTCACGTGGATTTGCTAGAGCTCAGGGCAGGCTCAGGGGAACAGACAGATCTGGGCATCTGACCTTGCCGTCTATTGTCCCAAGTCAGGTGTAAATGGAGTCAACAGTAGTAGACACAGCAGGGGACGCCAGTGCTAAAAGAGCACCCTCACAGGTCCATAGTGGCCCTGGGAAAGCTATCAGATTAGGGTCACGCTTGATTCATAGGCTTTAAAAATGCCAGTGATCTGCAGTACCAGAGGGCATGTGGGTGCAGTTTCCAATTCTGCCCTCGGAATTCCCACTCACCCTTCAGGCTCCTGATTATGGCTGACACAGGTGAGCCAGGGAGCAAAGGCTGCACATTCCTTTTTCAGAGGAATGTCGCTGTTTAATTTACCGCATGGAAAGCCCTAAAACCCCCCAGGGCCTTCCAAAAATAGATGGGATTAGTCAGTAGTGACATTTACAGGGTTTTTTTCCCCCCTTTCCTCCCCCCTTCTCAGGAATGACAAAAGTTTTTTTTTTTTTTTTTTTTTTCTTTCTGCTTGGTAAACTTATCTCCCTTGAGGATTTCGCCTTAAGAGAAAAGACACGGTTAAATTCTATACTGGATTTACTGGATTTTATTGCGAAATTAAAAAAAAAAATCTAAATTACTACAGCCAATCTGGGGAGGTGTTTCAGTTACACTGATAACGGACAAGGGTTGAAATGGAAGCTGTCATTTGGAGAAACTTGGGTGAGTTAGTGAAGAGAGGAGAGAAGTGAACCCCCTGAAGTAGTGAAAGTCTGAAATTCCTCAGCCCTCCATTTGGATAATGATTGTTTTCCATACAATAGGAGCCAAGGAGGAGGTGTTGATACAGATACTGCAAGATTCTTTTCTAACCACAGGAGTAGGTGTCCAGGACTCACACCTGCTTTACACACTGATGAAATATAACCACATATGTCAGGCACCAAAGAGGCACTAATTCAAAAAGAGGTAGAATGTCAGTAATGGAGGGTAAGGCAGGCCACCCATTCACTCACTGGTCTGTTAGTTCATTCATTCATTCACTTGTTCATTCTTTCATCCACTCATTTCTTTCTTCTTTCCAGTTCCAGGGCCTCTGGTCCCATGAATGCTCCTGATAGCCTTACCTCCTGCTCTTCGTTCAGGTCTCAGCCAGATTTTACTTCCTTAGGGGAAGCCTCCGGTGCCCCCTCACCTCCACTTCCACCCAATAGGTGGATCACATTCTTACAGAACTACACTCTCTGGTATATAATAGACACTCAGTAAACATTTGTTGAAGGAATGAACAAGTTAATCCATTTATCCGTGCATTCTTTTCTTTGTCTCTTCACTAAGCAAGAATTTACTAAGCAACAGCTATGTGAGGACCCTGGCCAGGTGGGCCAGGATGGGAGGAGAGCAACCTTTCACCCCTGAGAACAAAAACATGTCAGGACCCACCTTCTTCAAAACCAGAGAGAGCTGTTAGATGGATTTCAGCTTGCGCCAGGGGGTGGAGGTTTATGGAATCAACCAGAAGGGATGGAGAGATAGGAAACAGTGGAAACTAAGTTTACACTTGTGTCAACCTCATGTTGACTCAGAATCTGAAATATCATTTTCCTAGCAAGGAAACTGTGGCCTAGAGAGATAAATTGACTTACTTTGAAGTCACAGAACTGGTAAACTTGGTTCTCCGAGATTTTTTGAACTGATTACAAGTCACTGTGGATTGAACTATAGGAATCTGCAGTATGTTTTGGTGCCTTGGATGTGAAAGGAGACAGGTTATTCCAGAGAAGTGACAGGACCCAGAGTGTGGATCCCAGAAGAAACGTCTGGAAGAGAAAAGGAACCGTTGAGAGTTTCAGAACTCTTCTACCTTGAGGTGGTGGTGGCAGAGGGGGTACCAGCAACCCCACCCCCAGAACATTCTGGGAGGGGGCTATTCCTTCAGTGGCTGATTCAATAATTGCAGAGTTTTTACCAAAAAGTAAACTTTTCTCATGGTAGTGTGGAAGTTTCTGGGTGCTTCCACTTCCCAGATGCACACTTGTTCTATCGAACTTGACTATTCCATTTAATAGGTCATCAGTTGGGTATTTTCGAAATAACTACATCTTGTATGCAGAGTTTGGGCAGTACAAAGCCCTTTCACATGCAGTAGCTTGCTTGGCCCTATGACATGCAGTAGCTTGCTTGGCCCTGTGACACTCCTGTGAAGAAATTAAGACTAGAGGCCTTGTGGTTTGTCCAAGACACGTGTCGGGTTAGTGGAGGAACAAGAGCTTGAACTCGGGTCCCTGACTCAGGTCTTATACTGTGTATGGGAGGCTATTGGAGGCCGAGGAAGTAGAAGTGACTCATGTGAAAGAAAGTGCTTTTCCCGCAGGCTGGAGACAGCGAAATGTGACAAGGGCTTTGAAAGCACTCAGATTTCATTTTTAATACTTCTCAGAGGTGTGCTTTACTCACCTGGACCTTTTCTTACCACATGCTATAGCAGAAGGTGACAGAGGTGAACAGCAACTTTTAAGGGTGATTGTTAGCAACCAATTATACAGCATTCACTATGGGGCAAACACTAAATGCTTCATATATATTAGTTCATTTAATCTCACAATAAGTCTCACAATTATCCCCATTTTACAGGCGTCGAAATTAAGGCACAGAGAGATTAAATTTAATTATTAAAGCCTCAAGGTGAGTTTATTGTCTGAGGTCTGTCTTCTTAATCACATTTTTTTAACCTACTGACTTTTTACCTATAATATTATTGAGCCATCTTAGAACATAGGAAAGGCCTTAGTATTGCATTCTCAAAAATATTCTTAAAACTGTGGGTTTCAAAAAAATTACTTTTCTTTCTACAGTAATTTTACAAAAAATTACAGTTCTTGAATAGGCAATCCACACGCACAGCACAATATAACGACTAAAAAGTGTGTAAAAAAGTCAGTCTCCCTCCACCCTGCTCCCCAGCTGATGATTCCGTCTCCAGAGGCATCTGCTGTTAACAGTTTCTAATATTAAAAATGATGTTTGGAGATTTACTTTCTCATTTGTGCTTAAAGTAGAAAGAAATGCGGTAGAAGGGACCCCAGCTCTGGCCTCGGATGTATACTTTATCAGGATTGAGGCACATCTGGGCTGTCTGGTAAACTGCTTGGGCAGCCAGCCAAAAGTCAGAGGGCGGGTGGAGTGAGGAACTATCTGGGAGAGATGAGTGCCTAAGGGAAAAGGAGCTTGGCCCCACAGCAAAGCTTCTAGGCTTTGTGGGGGGAAAGGGAGATTCTGAAGAAGAATTGGTAATTTCCTCAACTCCCATGGCAGACCCCCATGGAGTCATTTCTGAGTCCTTTGGTTTTGGAGAGAACCCAGTGGGCTGAGGTAAAGCCTGCAAAGGCTCTCTCTTTTAATGTTATGGAAGACATGAGCACTACTTGAGGACCCCTCCATCACAGCAGGCCACGATAAGGGGAGAACCTCCTTGCTCAGTTCACCCAGGTTACTGGACCTCTGAGTTTCCTAGGAGTGGTGATGTAGGGTCATTAAAGCAGTAGAACCTTGAGGGAGGTGACCTCACAGTGAGAGTTAGAGATAGTGCTTCACAGACCAACATCTCCAGGGGGCTCCAAAACAAGAGAGAAACAAAATGGCAGGCTTGACTTACAAAATGGTAGCTGTAAAAAACACCATATAAAAAACACATGGGATAAAAATGTTTGCTGATTCTCTGCACAGGACATTCTCTTATTGTCTTGATTCTTTGTTCTGGCTGCTCCCTTTGCCTGGGTTGGCCTTTTTTCTTCTCTTTTCCTGCCCAGTTCCTGCTGCTCCTTTAAGACATGATCCGGCAACTCCTCCTCTATACCCCTACATTGCCCCCAGTCCCTGGCCCTGTATATTTGCTATCACCTGACTTGTGTTACAATTATCTGCTAATGGGTCAATCTAAGACCAACCAGGAACTTCTGTTCCAGAGTAGTTCTGATCAGTGTTGTAGTTCCAGTGCATGGCTTTCTATAAATATATAGAGGAAGTGTAGAGTTCCTGCAGGGTGTTCGGTACTACACCTGAGGTACCAGCCCTCCTTGCAAAAGATCCCTTAATAAAGTTTGTGCCATCTAATCATCTACTTTTTGATAGCTTGGCAGACTAGGAAATCTGCCTTTTGGTAGAGAGCAGGGCTAAAATGCTGCTAAATTCTAGATGATTTTGATTTCAGTGAGCATATCTAGAACAGACTGCACTGGAAAATGAGCTCCATTAACACGTCAGCATAATCATTTAATTATCTTAGATAGCCATCAAAGTACTGGCTGTATTACTCAAGTCTGGGTCATTAAAGAAAAGTAAAAACAATTGAGAAATTTCATTCTGTTTCTGTGAGGGAAATGTTTTATGACAGCATGTTGAGGTAGTCTGAAGTCTCCATATTATTGTTATGTTTCCCCCCACTCACTCTCTTTTTCTTTTGCCTCCAATGTCTTTCTCCATTACAGACATGGTGCTTTAAATAATTGGACTTGGGGGCAAGACTAGAATATAGAATATGAACCAATGTTGGGGGTGGCAGAGATAAGTAAATACCTAATTGTGGCAGAGGGGAAATAGACCTAACTGTTACACTTTTGGCTTGTAACCCTTTCTGTCTATTCAGAAGATTGTCAGGAAAATAGAAAAAAAAGTCTGAACTCTCTGAATTGGTTCTGCTTTATGTAGTTTCAACCAGATGAACTAAATTCGTGCTTAGAGATTGCAAGTCTACATGGAATGGTGTAAGCTGAAGGCTTTACACTGTGTAAAAATGGTGATTTCCCCCTTTGGAAGTCTAGGAGACAGGAATGGGAGGGGTGGGTGGGGGAATCAGTGTGTAGGTCAAAAATTTGAATTTTAAGTGCAATCTTCTTAGTCATCACTTTCATTTCTGTCTTCTAGGGAAATCTGACACAGCTAGAAAGCAATGGAAAACACTAAGCGTTGCATCAGATGTTGAAGAGGAACTGATCATACCGTGGAGATAAAAATGATCTCTTTAAGGAGGATTTCAAAAATCTGGTTATTTCAAGGTAGCAGCCTTTTGGGGGGAAAACTAACAAGGGTTCCAGAGGCCAATTATCCCTTGTTAGCAACGTTGGCCTCATGTTAGAATGAGGAATGGATGTGTCTCAACGCTATCCCTCTTCCATTCAGTATAGATCAGCAAGAGTGGGCTGCAAATAAATTTCATCCCTTTTCAGGATGTTTCCCTGTGAAGAACATCCTAGATTCACTCTGTGGAAAAATGTCTATAATGTGTTCAATATGGTTACGATTTTGCCTTATTTCTATTAGGCAAGTGGTTTCCTTTTATTCTTAACACTGCATCTAATATTAGCTTACAGTGTTACTGGCACTGTATGTGACCCAGGGGAGAGTTAGAAAGGAAGTAGAAGATGTGGTCTCAGAGGGCCCATGGGGGAGAAACAACACAATAATGATAATTAACATTTTTATAACACTTGAAAATGTAAAAGTCACTTCCCATTACTTTACCTCATTAGTTTTCTCCACAAATACATTGTGTAGGCTTTACTATCTCCATTTTACAAATGAGGACAGTGAAGCTTGAAGTAGGAGGGACTTCCCCAGGATCACATTCCAGTAAAAGACAGAGTGTGATCTTAGAAATCATATTCTGACTCTAAAACTCTATCATATTTCATTGAAAATTGGCAATTATACTCCAATATCTGTATAAGTACGTGCTGATAAGACTTCATGAATGATCATGGTGGAATGGGGTTCCTCAGGGATGCTTTCTTGGGAGAGGGTGCAGTGCACATGGATGACTGAAGGAATCAAAGGATCTCCTGCTGCGGGGAGAAAGGTGGAAAATTACATGAAAGGAGAACAAGGGCAGGAATGAGCTGAACATGTGGATCAGGGGAAGGAGACAGATCTTCCCAGGCAGAAGAACCATGACTGAGAATAACGAGGCAAGTCTAGGAGATATTGGTGATGTGAATATAAGGGGTAAGGGAAACATAACACCTGGAATTTTCTTTCCATTGCCTCAAGGAGCCCGGCACTCCTGGTTCACAACAGAAATTGCCATGAGCACTCCTAAGAACATGTTCTGCACTGGTGCCTCAATGGGTAGAAAAGGGGGTTGCCAAGTGAGTTATATATAGAAGTTGTGCAAGGGAAGTTCTTATGCAAAATGACTAAACATGCTTCATTGCCCTGCCTGGTTACTTATAAACGTTGTGTATGTGTAGAAGTTGATGGGAGTCCAGACATTGTCTAAGAGATTTCTCAGAGTAAAATGAGAATAAAGTTGTTCTAAAACACAAAGGGCCTCTAGGTTCCTTGCAGCTGTTGATGACAGTCTGTTTCTCTGCCAAGTGGATGCAGTTTTAGCCACATTCCCAGCAAGCATTTCCTATATCTGACACCTTAGAACTTGGGGGAGACTGGGAGACAGAGCCTTACTCAAAGGAGGAACTGACAACTTGGGGGTGGGGAGGAAGAAAGACATGATGCAGACCTGAATGATCTCTATAGTTATGTAACTTTCTAGCCACAAATCACTTATTAAACCGCTGAATACATAGGACAAAGGCTGTGTGCATTCAGGTTTTGAGATCTGGGATCTACAGGGCTGGGTTGTCAGTTGGTCAGGTCAGGAAAACAGCATCACAAGCACAAGAGAGAATTACAAACTCTTGGGAGTCAGTGCCTGACTGGCTGTACCCAGAGTCTCTTCCAGGAGGGTATCTGCCTAATTAGAGCACAGGGATTAGAATTTGCTTATCCACTTTGATGAAGAGTGTAGGCTCTAGAACTGGGGAGCATACAAGTTCACACTGAAGATCTTAGGACTTGAGTTTCCTTTTTAAGAGAAAGATAATAGTAAAACTGTAGTGAGAAGCAAATGAGATAATGCATGTGCTGCAATTGGGGCTCCTTGTTCCATAGAGTGTAAGATGGGGATTTGCATGCAGATCAGGGATTGGGGTGTCCTCTAGGGATCAGTACTTTGGGGAAGTGAAGATGGCATTACCAGGGAGAGGGAGAAGGTGAACTGTGATGCAATTGTATGCAAAGCTTCACTAATCCCATGAGTGGCTGTGCAGCCACAATGGCCCTTCAGCGTTATCCTAAACTGAGACAAAGGGGGTCGGTCTTACATTCCCACATTGTCCAGTCTCTGGATGTAAGCTGTCCCCAGGAAGGGAGTGTGATCTTGGACAAAGAAACTCTTCAGTAGACAGCAATGCCTCAAGAGGGATTAGCTGATAGCTGTTAGCTGCCAACACTCCAGCAGGTGAAGGCACTGAATGCTAAGCCCTGAAGGGGGTGATAAATCTGAGCCCAGATTTTCAATGTCAACCTGTGTCCTTTGTCCAACAGTCCTCAAATTGTTTACAATTTCCCCTTTTCCAAGTGTACAACTTTCTGAATAAATGACCACTGATCCCTTTAGGGAGGGATTCAAGTGATCATTACTATATATACTTACCATGATGTTATAGGGTTCTCCTTCCTTGGGGGACTTTTCTCTCAGTCAGTATGTTCCATGTTAAACACTGGCTCAGATCCAGAAATTGGACTAGAGATCATGACTTTTCATTATATTGTCCCTAGTCTCTTGATCACCCGTCCTTGATTTCTTTTGTTTGTATAGATTGAATATTACCCTTTTGGCTTGCCCTAGAAATTCTGTATTCTATTAACCATCTCCATGAATTATAGCATTTGTGACTTCTTGCTTCTGGTGGTTAAGGGTGGCTACCTGGCCTCTTTTCAGGATGCTGCTATTCCCATTATAATCAATGAGTCCAATTCTATAGTAACATCCACCAGCATCAGTCTGGCCTACAGAAGATGTCCACCATTGAAACTTCTCAGGGATGTTGGTGCCCCTCTACTAGGACATTTCTTGTCACTTTGGTAAACAGAGTGTCTTCTTGGGGATCCCATGGAACAAAGTTTTCTGATGCATTTTCTCGTCTTATTTAGTGTATCCACTTCAGCATGCCTACTTCTCTGAGCCCTTTGATCTCTTTTTCCACTGTTTGCCATGGTGGTTCTGGCATTTCCACTTCACTGCTTTTGCCAAATACCCAAAATCCATCCTTGATATGTTTTAGCATTGTCTCCTGAGATATTAAATCCTCTGTCACAAACATAGTATCATAGTTTCTGCTGGCATGTGCTAGCTAGATCCTATAGTTTATTTGGGAAGGGTGTGTGTGTGTGTGTGTGTGTGTGTGTGTGTGTGTGTTTCTTAAAAGACTCAGAACTTACCAATTAGGTTATGTTGTGATTTAACCCCAGTTATTGATCTGATGACCTAGATGGGAGGTGGGAATAGATCCTGAGAGCCTATATTAGTTATTTATTGTTGTGTAACAAATTACCTCAAAATCTAGCATCTTAAAACAACAAAATTTATTATCTCACAGTTTTTGTGGATCAAGAATTTGGGTGTGGGTTAGCTCTGTGTTTCTGGCTCAGGGTCTTTCATGAATTGCAGTCAAGATGTTGCCTGGAGCTGTATTCATTTGAAGGCTTCCAGGAAGGCTCATAACATGGCTGTTGGCAGGAGGTCTTAGTTGCTTGCTGGCTATTTATTGCAGTTCCTTGCCTTGTGGATCTTGCCATAATGCTTTTTGTTTTGATTAAAATTTTTTAATGTTTATTTATTTTTGAGAGAGAGAGAGAAACAGAGTGGGAGTGGGGAAGGGGCAGAGAGAGAGGAAGACACACAATCCGAAGCAGGCTCCAGGCTCTGAGCTATCAGCACAAAGCCCGACACGATGGGGCTCGAACCTATGAATCGTGAGATCATGACCTGTGAGATCATGACCTGAGCCATAGTTGGATGCTTAACTGACTGAGCCACCGAAGTGCCCCATCCATAATGCTGTTTGAGTATCCTTACAGCATAGCAGCTGGCTTTCCCCAGAGTGGGTGACGACCCCCTGACACCCCCCCCCCCAAAAAAAAAGAAAAAAGAAAAAAAATTTTTTTGGTTAAAACTAACTTTTTGGTTAAAAAAGTCAGTTCCATTCAGAGCAAAAGGAGGCTAGAGAAGAGTGGCTGTATCAGGAAACTGGGACCACTGGGGCTATCTTTGGGGCTGTCTTCCAGAGAGCAGCATGTGTTGTTATGCAAGTAGATCCCTTGCATTGTCTTCAGGCAAGTGTTGAGTGCTAGCCTTTGGCAGAAGGGGTGAACCAATTCTGCAGACCCAAAATGTTTAGGGAAATCTGGGGATTTCAGATTTTTTAGTGCATCAGTGGAGGTGTTTCCATCCCAAGTGTCAGTGGCTCACCCCTTCCTAATCAGAGACCAAATTCTATGTGGAATACGTTCTGGGTTGAGAATTCAATATCCTCTGGGGCTCTGCTATTCTTATAATTGAGTCCTGAATCTGACACTCAGATTTCTCTGTCCTCCGGCTGCAAGATATGAGAATTTCTTTATATGCTTCCAAAGAAGACTTCTGGTATTAACATTTAGCTTTAATTAGTAATTAATCATACTTAGTCTTTTATGGTTTTTCTCCTATGCATCTCTTTTCCCAGCAATAGCCATCCGATTCCATAGTCCTTGAATTATTATCTACCCCACATCTCAAATGCTTGACACCTTACACCTGCCAACACATACCCTTCCACTGTTTCCCACCCTACTTCACCCTAGAGAAAGTTTTAAAAGTCCTATCAATGCATCTCAGGGTCTATCAGTGCTTCATCTTACCACTGTGGATGAGGTCCTTGTAGTAGCATATTCTAATGTCTGCTTTTCCAGACCTCTCCTGCTCCACCCCAACTGTTGCCATACAAGTTCACTAAGAAACAGGCTCTGAGATAAAGATTTGTATGCTAAAAGGTAATTAGGAAGCGCTTTTGTGAGTGAAGGGAATGAGATGGGACAGAAGGAGAAGCTGAACTGCAATGCAGTTACAAAAAAGGCCTTAGTGGATCCTGTGGGCTGCTCTGGATATGGAATGACCCTGCAGAGTTTACCCGACTTGATGCAAAAGTACTGGGCCTTCCTACCTCTGCATTTAACAGTCATTGGGTAGGCACTGCCCCCAGGAAGGGATGAGAATTTGGACAAGGCAGCTGTCTTCAGCTGAGGGCAATTCCCTCACCGAGATGTCGGCTTAGAACTCTCAGCCACCTGTAGTCCCAGCAGCTGGGGGAATGGGTGCCTTAATTCTAAATGGAGTGTTGGGCCTGGGTGGCACAACATAGTATCAGGCCTGAAATTAGGGTGAGACATATAAGGACCCTAGAGCACAAAAGTTAAGGAGGCACTCACTCTCAAGTGCCAACTCACATGTGTACCACCCTGAGAGTGTGTCTCCTTAAATTCAGTGCCTTGCTTGCTTTGCCCGTGTCCTGTCCCCCCGCACAGCATTCCCAATTGTGTGTAATGCACTTAGTCCAGAGCGTGGTATATGGAGAGTGCTCAGAAATTGTTATTAAGTTGTCATTATTACTCTTATTATCATCTCACAGTTCAGCACAACTGGGCTGTTCACATAGCTTGGACAGGACAGGTGGCTGACTGAAAGCAACTTCCTAATCCTGGCTCTCCTTTTGTTTGATACGACAGGCATCTTCTTTAGACTGGAAACGCCTTTCTACAGTTGGAGCTGTGGTGGACACCATTAATTGTGTACCTCTAGCTCTTGCTATTAGAACTCCAAAGTTTTGGGTATCAGATAGTCAGATACTTCAGGGGAAACTGGCCCCTTCTCAGTTCTGGGAATGAATTCTATTTGACCTATGGCAATCATGGTAGTCCTATTCCTCTTGGCTGTGATTGACTTAAGCATGGGTGCATGGTACGATTCTGGCTAATGAGATAAGGGGAAGTCTGCTGGAGGCTTCTGGGAAATATTTTCTTCCTTGATAAAAAGAAACTCTCCTGAAGAACTATCCTGGGGATGTAGCCAATACTTGACTCCTAGGACTGTGGTAGCTATCTTAGGCTCATGACGGAGGCAGCCATCTTGGGATCATGAGGGGAGCCAGCTAACAGGTTGTATTAGTCAGCATTTGCTAGAGAAACAGATCAATAGGATATACATATAAGAAGAGATTTATTATAAGGAATTGGCCCATGCAATTATGGAGGCTGAGAAGTCCCATAGGCTGCCATCCATAAGCTGGAAACCGAGGGAAACCCGTGGTATAATTTAGTGTAAATCCAAAGACTCAGAACCAGGGGAACCAATGATATAGATTCCAGTCCAAGTTTCAATGTCTGAAAATGAGGAATGCTTAAGGCAGGAAAACATCAATGTCCCAGTCAAGCAATCAGAAAGAAATGGTCAAATTCTTCCTCTACTGTTCTGTTTTATTCAGGCCCTCAATGGATTGGTTGATACCCACCCACATTGGGGAGGGCATGCTGCTTTCCCAAGTCCACTGATTAAAATACTAATTTCACCCAGAAATATCTTTACAGACATACTCAGAAATGATGTTTAGCCAAATATCTGGGCACCCTATAATCCAGTCAAGTTGGCACAAAAAAATAAATCATCTCAAGCCCCCCCACTTTATCAAGTTGGCACCCACAAGCATCTCCTTAAACTATACTTAATATGCAAATAAAGACAATAACAAGGTCATAATTCTACCCAACATGATATAACTATCCTGCATATAACTGAAAATGCACTAACCTCTTCCCCAGAAGAGGAGGTAAACTCATTGAACAGTGTTTACTCTTTGTGATATCCTACAACTTAACTACTATGATGTAAAGTTAGCAATACTTAAATACTGTTGTAAAGTCAGTATATCTTATTTTACATAAGAGAACATGAGAAGAAAGAAAACAAAGGTACACACACACTCAAATGTATTCATGACATAATGGAGGAAATACTCGTGATAATTAGAGTCCTTGTAGTTTTTCATTGACCTTAATCATAGGACAAGGTAATACTAAGAAATGCCCTAAGGAATCTCTTGTATTCCAGATATACCCTTCCTTATTTCTATGGTGGAATAGCAGTCCAGTTTCCCCAGCCAATATAGTAATTCCCTTATTTTCCTGTTGATTTCAAGGCATGGGGAGTCCAAATTGGCCAGATGGCATTTCTAGTTCAATGAAATCATTGCTGTGTTTCTTGCTGGTAGTGTCCCTCTCTTTGGAACTAAGATCTCTAGGCTGGTAGGGAATAAAGTTGTGGGAACAGAAAGCAAACATTTTGCTGGTGGGTTCCTAGGGGTAATAGAAAACAGTGCTACTCTCATTTCCACACCTTGATTCTGGACCCATGAATCCTGGTTATATGAGAAACAGCACCATATATTAGCCTTCTGGGGAACTTTGCCTCAGCTCTGCAAGGTATTGCCACCAAGCTGGCACTGTAACTGAGTCTTCAAAAGGCAATTCTAACATTCTATTAAGCCAGCTGCTTTAGGGGGTGAGGAACATGGTAGGATCAGTGAATTCCATGAGCATGGACCCATTGCCATATTCCTTTTGTTGTGAAATGATTTTCTTGATCAGAAGCCATGCTATGTAGAATACCATGATGATTGATAAAGCATTCTGAAAGTCCATGGATGGTTGCTTGGGGGAGAAGCATTGTATGCAGGGAAGGCAAATCTCTATTCAGAGTGTCTATTCCAGTAACACTGTCCCTTCCATGATATAATCAACCTGCCACAGGGTAGCTGGCTGATCGCCTCAGGGAATGGTGCTATATAGGAGACTCAGTGTTGGTGTCTGCTGCTAACAGATTGAGCACTTAGTGGTGGACTTAGCCAAGTCAGCTGTGGTGAGTGGAACCCCGCGTTGTTGAGCCCATGCAGAACGTCTATCCCTGCCACTATGGCCACTTTGTTCATGAACCCATTGGGCAATGACAGTGATGACTGGGGACAGAGACTTATGGTATTCACAGTGTGGTTAATTCTGTCCATTCAGTTATTAAAATCTTCCTCTGCTGAGGTAAACCTTTGGTGAGTATTTACATGGGGAACAAATATCTTCCTTTGTTTTGCCTATAGAGAGGTCTACCCATGTACTTCTTCCCCAAATTTCTTTGTCACCAATTATGTAATCATGTTCCAAGTCCCTGACCACCCAACCAAACATTGACCACGACCCATGAATCAATATATAGTCACATATCTGGTCATTTCTCTTTTCAAGCAAAGTGAACCAGGTGCACTGCCCAGAGATTTGCCCCTTGGAGGATTGCCCTTCACCACTGTCCTTTAGGGATGTCCCAGAAAAAGGTTGTAGTGCTGCAATTGTCCACTTTCAAGTGGTGCCAACATACCATGTAGAAGCATCTGTATAAACCAGGCCTGAATTTTACGCCTTCTGTCAACTGGTCATAGCGAACTCCCCATGAGGCCATGCAGGTTGGAAGAGAGAAGGTAATATGGCATGAATGGGGATGCTGGACATTTGGGCCACTTCTTCATGTAAATTACTTGTGCCTTCAGGGCCTGCTTGGGCCCGACTGCATATACACTACTTCTACTTGATAATGGAGCGCTGCTGGGCACACCAAACTTCATGACTTGCTCAGTCAGATAACACCCACAACACCTGGTTCATGAAGGCAGCTCAGGTTGCATGGTAACTTGGTGGTCCATGGTTAAGCATTCTGTTTCTACTAAGGCTCGGTAGCCTAGCCAAGAGCCATTTCTAAAAAGAAGAGTGTTTATCTGTGGAGGGTGGTAGAAATTTGCTCCAAAGTCCTAAGAGTCTATGGTGCAATTCATGTATAGAGGCCTGCCAACAGCTCAAAACAGCATCTCGACCTGCTAAGCACTCTTCAAGCACCATGGGAGCTGCTGGGTCATATGGCCCAAGTGGTAGAGCAGCCTGCACAGCAGCCTGGACCTGCTGCAGAGCCATCTCTTGTTCCGGGGCCCTCTCAAAACTGGAAGCTTTTAAGGTCACTCAGTAAGTAGGTCAGGGTGACACGCCTACATGAGGAATGTGTTGCCTCCAAAACCCAAAGAAACCCACAAAACATTGTCTCTTTCTTCACTGTAGGAAGGGCCGGGTGTAACAACTTATCCTTCACATTAGAAGGAATATTTCAACATGTCCCATACCATTGGACCCTTACACATTTCACTGAGGTAGAAGGCCCCTGAATATTAGATTTATTTCCCACCTCTGGTATGCAAATATCTTACCAGTAGGTTTAGAGTAGTTGCTACTTCTTGCTCACTAGGTCCAATCAGCACAATGTCATCAATATAATAAAGCAGTGTGATATCTTGCAGAAGGGAAAGGTGATCAGGATTCCTGTGAACTAAATTATGACATAGGGCTGGATATACCTCTGAGGTAGGACATTGAAGGTATAATTCTGGCCTTTCCAGCTGAAATCAATCTGCTCCTCATGGGCATAATGGACAGGGATAGAGAAAAAAGGCATTTGCCAGATCAATAGCTATATGCCAAGTACCAGGGGATTTGTTAAATTTGCTCAAGCAATGAAACCACATCTGGTACAACAACTGAAATTTGAATCACCACGTGGTTAAGCTCACATTAATCCACTGTCATTCTCCAGGATCCATCTGAATGGGGATGTGGTGGAAATCACCACCCCTGCATCCTTTGAGTCCTTGATGGTGGCACTAGTTTTTACAATCCCTTTAGGAATGCAGTATTGCTTTTGATTTACTATTTTTCTATTTTTCTTAGGTAGAGTCAGTTCTAGTGGCTTCCACATGGCTTTTCCCACCATAGTGGCCCTCACTCCACAGGTCAGGGAACCAATGTGGGGATTCTGCCATATCCAATTATGGATTTTGGAACGGGAGAAATAATCACAGGATTGGTTCAGGGACCCACTGTGAGAGGGACCTGTGCTAAAACTCCACTGATCACCTGGCCTTTATAAGCCCCCACTCTGACTGGTGGGCCACACTGATGTTTGTTTGAGTCTCTTGGATTAGTGTCTATTTGGAGAGTGTTCCTGAAAGGTCTGATGATTTTCTTTTCTCTAATGCAGGTATACCCTGAAAAAAGATTGTAGGTCCCTCTGGGGAAAGCTGGGAGAAAGATTAGAACTATAACTTTTTTTAATTTTATTTATTTATTTATTTTGAGAGAGAGAGAGAAAGAGAGCACGCAAGCACAAGTTGGGGAAGGGCAGAGAGAAGGAGAAACAGAATCCCAAGCAGGCTCCACACCATCTGCGCATAGTCCCATGTGGGCTCGAACTCACAAACTGTGAGATCATGACCTGAGCTGAGATCAAGAGGCCGATGTTTAACTGACTGCGCTACCCAGTGCCCCAGCAGTATAAATTTTTGTTAGTATACCATGGTCTTTCCTTAAGGGGAATGAAGCCTTTCCTTCGTTCAAGGGGTTCTAGGTCTATAAACAAATCTGGGATTAACTGAGAGACCATGACCCTCTGTTTTTATGATTCAGGTTAGACTTTTATTCACTTGACTTAGAAATTTTCTGTGTGTGCAGATCAAGTAAGAATTTAGTAAGCTTCCTGTCTATTTCACTTCTAGAAACACTAAGATCAGGTAGCCAATGCCATGAGATCTTCATGAGTCAGACAATTCTGATTTCTGCTTTGATTCTGCTGTCCATTATGGTAATCATGCCCCCTTTGCCTTTGACTGTTGAGTGCTGTCACTTAAATCCTGACACTTCAGGGTCCAATTACTCCCATTGAATTTAGGTTTCCCCTTTGAGTGGCTATAGTTTCCACTGTATATGTGTTGCCGAAGCGAGCATGATAGTTTCCACTGTAAAGTCTGGCCTACAGAGAAGAGGGCTCCCCTCACAAACTTATTTCTCACAGTCACGGTGAAATGTATGTCTTCTGGACCCTCCCAGTGCGTGAGTAGGTCCTAAATTACAAATCCACTATAATGTTGCAATCTTTCTGCCTTTAAATCTCTTCTTCTACATTAAATTAAGTAGGTCAGGCATTTCTTTCTTTTAAAAAAACTTTTTTAATGTTTACTTATTTATTTTAATGTTTACTTATTTATTTTGAGGATTTATTTTGAGAGAGCATAAGCAGGGGAGGGGCAGAAAGAGAGGCAGAGAAAGAATCCTAAGCAGACTCTGTGTTGTCAATGCAGAGTCCAATGTGGGGTTCAAACTCATCAACTGTCAGATCATGACCTGAGCTGAAATCAAGAGGCTTAACCGACTGAGCCACTGAGGTGCTCCTAGATCAGGCATTTCTAATTCACTCACCATGGGCCACCTTTTAATCCATGTTTCAGCCAACCAACCAACCAAACAAACTTTTAGAGCCCTTTCTCTTTCCCCAAGCTGCAACATTAAATGTAGAATCTTGGCCTAATGAGCCCATATCCATAAATTTATGCTCCTTCCACCATTATTCCATATCCTTAGCATCCATTCCTACTCAATGTCCCCCTCATTTCTATCTGTATAAATTAGAAAACTCTGCTCTTCTGTAATATAGTGCGCTTCTGCACATCCCCATGAAGAAGGAAAGAAGAGTGGTGGAGGTGGGTACTGAGGAGAATTAGCATTGCCTTGCATGGCAGCTGCCTCAAGGGAGGGGGCATTACAGTTTCCCTGGGCAATGCAGAGTTAATCCCCTCAGAAGTGGGGACAGTGCAGAGTTAATCCCCTCAGAAGTGGAAAAGCCTATCCCACTAAGGGTGGAGAGGCCAATTTCATTGAGGGTAGGGAGGCCTATTCCACTGGCAAAGAAGACTTGTCAGAATTTAGGAACCTAATGTCCCTCACTTCATCAGAGTCTTCCTACTTGTCCCCATCCCAATTTACAGGATCCCATTCTTCCCCAGTCAATGCCCTCACTTTAATAGTAGACTACCTGAGAGTCTGGGGGTTAAAATTGTGTTATAATTCAACCCATCACAGGAGGAAGTTCTACATTTGATTTTAAACAGTATCAGCCCTGCAACTACAGAAAATAGGGTTTCCTTCATGGCACACATACAAGCTTCTAGGTCATTTTTTGATGCTTGGGCTGGGAATTCAAATCCCTGAGCTCATGGATTAATTTATTACCTATAATCAGCACATAATTGACATTAGTTAGCAGGTTTATTGGATAGTGTCTTTATCAAAATATCAAAACTGATTCAGAACATGACCCAGATTCACTGCAGGCCTTACCTGCTTGGAACCACAGGGAAACTTGCATTTTTACATTCAGTCTTTGAATAATCCCATTTGTTCTCATCCTTTAGAGAATAAACCCCAGAAAGGGACTGGAATGAGGAAACAGAAGGCTGACCAGGGGCTAGACAGCTTCTTTTCCTGACACTGGTCTAGATGTACTTGCACCAGAAGACAGGTGCCTGTTCTATGAGTAGGGACTGTGGGACACAGTAAGTTTCAGAAGACACTGAAGTGACAGGAAATGTCCAGATACAGATTAGTAAGCAGACTTGAGAGATAAAGGGAAGGGTTTGAGAGAACTCCAGCATTTTAACCTCCGGTGACTGTTCCCCCTGAGTATCTATTAAATGTTGCCACTTTGCTGGTAGGCAATTCTGACAGTGAGGTTCCATCCAGCTCAGGCAGCCACTCCTGGCCTTGGTACTGACACTTGGATTTGTCACTATATATCTCTGTCTAACAGATGCATACCTTTTGGGGTATCTTTTCAGCTCATAAGCCAGTACGGTAAATGCCCTGTTCTAGGAATTGATCCTTTTTCCTCATATGGTCCCCAGACAGTCAGGGATTGCTGACAACAGATCCTGGCCTCAGCTGATTGATTGGCACAGGGGTGGGCCCTTGATACAAATCAGACCAGTCATTTCCTCTGTTGGGTATTTGTGGTCATGACCATGAGACACGGGCATTCTCTATAGTTCCACAGATAATGTGTAAACTGGGAAGCTGTGGGGTGCCCATCTTCTGCCCACCATAACTATAGATAAGCAAAAAAAGAGGCCAGTCTGCAGAGAGAAAAATACAATCCTCTCCTTGCTTGAGTCTGGGCCTTTCCCTTCAGCATCTGTCACACATTTCATCTTCGTCCCTCACTTGGTTACTGTCACATCCTGGCTTGAATTGACATTACTGTTTTGTACACGTGTTGCTCTTCCTTCCAAGTATATTTATTCTAAGGACTTTTGTTTCCATGAGTTAGCCCTTGATCTTAGTATATTTATTACAAGGTCTTTTGTTTTCATGAGTTAGCCCTTGGTCTTATTTATAATCAGCAGTCAATTAGAGTCACCTAGATTGTTACAAGTGCCATTATTTGAGCACACAAAAATAGTGCTAGAGTAGAGAGCACAGGAGCTGTAATGCCTGGGATTTGATAAATACTCTCATTTTACCAAAGGGGCCCCATTCACAAGTTTTGTGTTTCACTCTGGATACCTTTATCCTCTCTGCCTTTGTTGGGTTACAGTCTTTGTGTATGCCCTTGCTCTTGCACTTCCTCTGGAAACTCTGTTGCCAAGAGACGAGGAAAGGCCAAAACTCTTGATGCAAAACTCAGTTAATAAGAAAAGAGGGAAGGAAAGTTGGCAGACATCAGGTGTGACTTGGGCCTGCTTGAATCCATACCAGAAATGAGTTTTTGACAACAGGAAGATCAAGGAAATTGGAAATAGTGCAGCAATTATTCTGTGCCAGGAGTTTTACAATAGCCAGAATGGAACTGGTGCTTAGTCCTTGACCGGAACACAGAGTCAGTCCTACATCATGTGGTTTTGATTCAAGCAACGGCTTTGGATTGCAATGAAGAGTGGTTTGGGAGCATTGGAATTCGACATATGCACTTAATACCAGGATGATGGGTGTTTAAATTTTTATTTTTTTAATTATTACAATATTTAAGTCCAGAATTATTTGATATAGAAACCAGGCTATCAGATCTGCCTGTATCATTGGTTTCCAACTAAATACCTCAATTTGTCATTATTTCTGAAATTTTTAAGATAATTAAATTCTATTTGTGGTGTTTTGTTGTTTTTGTTTGTTTGTTTGTTTGTTTTTGGTGCTATCACCTTCTCAATGGCTATCATCCTGCTTTATACAACGTGTGTTAAATAAGTACTTGAATCTCTGCATGATTGAATATCCAAATGCTAATTTAGAAAAGTACTTCTCAAATTTAAATGTGCCTTAGAATCACCTAGTGATATGGTTAAAATGCAGATTCTGATTCATTTAGTACGTCTGGGTGAGGCTTACACTACTGGTCTATGGACAGTATTTTGTTAAATTTTTTTTAATGTTTATTTATTTTTGAGAGAGAGACACACAGACTGTGAGTGGGAGAGAGGCAGAGAGAGAGGGAGACACAGAATCCGAAGCCGCGCCAGGCTCTGAGCTGTCAGCACAGATCCTGACGTCAGGCTCGAACTCATAAATCGCGAGATCATGACCTGAACCAAAGTGGGATGCTCAACCAACTGAGTCACCCAGGCGCCCCAGTGGACTGTAGTTTGAAGAACAAGAATTTAGGAGACTGGAAAGAAGGAACTTCATACAAATCAACACTTGCTGGTGTTTTTCCTCCTGTGTCAAGTCAGTGGTAAGGCGAATTAAGCAGTGAAAGCAGATGGAGTTCTGGAAACATGAATTCTATCTTGACCCTATCACTAATTATGACTTTGGGCAGATCACTTACCTTCTTTGGGCTTTGGTTTTCAGTCCTATAAAATGAGGGGATAGGGCTGAATTATGCTTTAAGCTGTCCTGAGGAATTTTATAGCTCTACAGAGATGCCTTGGGTGTCCTCCAAGAAAAGTGTGAGGCCAGTGTGGAAAGGAAGAGGAGCAGTAAAGGCAATGGAGAGGGAGCCATTATTTAGAAACTCAGGAGAACAAGGTGGAATGTATCCTGTCACTAAGAAGGTGGCTTCAAGAAGGATGCAGTGGTGGATTGTGCCAAATGCTTTTAATTATCATCCAACACAGCATTTAAGGCCAGCATGATTCCCATTCCTGGGATTTTAAGCGACTCATTGTTTTAAAGAAGTCCAAAAATTAATTCTGGACTTGACTTCTTACTGGTGGTGTCTAAAGTTCTTAAGATCATCCCTTATGACAAAGGGGAAGGTGGGAAGTTTGGGTGGGCGGGGGGGAAATACCAATTGAACAAGTCAGCACCCACCAAAGTTATCCTGCTGTCTGTGGGACTTGATCTACTCTCCCTCCTTCCCTCTGATTTCTCAGTGGACCTTTTTTCCCCAGTCGCTCCTTGGGAACAGGAGATGACTGATTCATTCAACCACCAATCATAGGCAGAGATCCAAGGGGTGCTGATCACCCAAGTCTGGCCTGGGTGAGGCATACATGCTGAGATTTCTTTTATGTCTTCTATTTCCAGGAAAGAAAGGAGGGAAGGGAGAAAGGAAAATTTTCCAGCGACACGTTTTTATAGTTCAAAGCCATTTTTTCTCATCCATGACTGATTAGAATCACCTGTAGTGTTTTAAGCATATCCCTGTCTCCCAAAGGTTCTCATTTAATTGGTGTGAGGAGAGGGTGGCCTGGGTGGCTCAGTCAGTCGGACATCCAAGTTCTACTTAGGTCATGATCTTGCAATCTGTGAATTCAAGCCTGGCATCAGGCTCTGTGCTGACAGCTTAGAGCCTGGAGCCTGCTTTAAATTCTGTGTCTCTGTGTCTCTCTCTGCCCCTCTCCTGCTCATTCATTTTTTTTTCTCTCTCTCTCAAAAATAAGTAAATATTAAAAAAAAATTTTTAATAAAAAAATAATAATTGGTGTGAGGAGAGACTTAGGTGGTGTGTCTGTTTTTAAAGTTCCCCTGATGATTCTAATATGCAATGAGGAATAGGAATTGATTTAGTCCCCAGGCTCAGCATTTTCCTTCTTTTTTCAGTGTGTCTGTTGGCAACTTGCTCTGAGTCTAGAACTTTTGGGTAAGAAGACTGTGGTTGATGTAGATTATTTAAAGGCCACCTTGATCTGAACAGAACTATTAGCTTTCTGTTCAGAAGTGATGCATTCCCAGGCTCCTGCAATGTTTCAATCTCTGCAGCCTCAGGTGACCAAAGGGCTCTGTTGGGGAGACTCCAAGATAGAACAATGGTTTTTAGGCAGGAGGGGCTTCAAGTTGGTGTTCCAGGGACCCAGCTGTGCCTACCCTAATTTCAGCGTGCATGGAATGTTTTAGCTAAGCATAAACTCCTTGGATGGCAGGAATTGCCTCTGTCCCACTGTGCCAGACAATGGGCAAATGCACTGAAATCTTGATGCTTTATTTTTAGCTTAGAATCAGAGGCAGATCTCTTGGAATCTGAGATTAGGTTCCACAGTGGCTTTCAAGCATTGTATACTATGACCTCATTCAATTGTGGTGTTCTCTCTTTTTCTACTACCTAATCTCTCCTCATGGTTTTGAAGGGAATCAGAATATACCACCCAAAAATATGCCGATTTGGCATAAAAATTATTTTGAGCTAAAGACATTTGAGATTCAACAGATACAGAAAGAAATCTTTCTAAAGCTTCTTTTATCTGTCTAAAAGCAGAAACGCCTGAGAAATAAGGACTGCCATAAATCCCCTCTCCTGGGGAAGTTTTATGGGCATGAAGAAGATGAAAAATCAGCACAAAAAAACCTTACTAAGATAACCTTTGTCTTCCATTACTTTCCTTTATATATTTACTTCCCCATTCTTTGCAATCCCCAGAAGCCCCCAAAACCTTTTCCTTTGTCTTGTTACATCTCTATAATTCATCATTCTTTGTTAAAATTGATGTATAAGCTCTCAGGCCTATCCACTTCTTTGGTTCTTCACATCTTTTCTAAGAAGGCCCTCATGTTACATAAAAATTAACATCAAATGAAATTTGTATGTCTCTTCTCCTTTCATCTGTCTTTTGTCAGTCCGATTCTCAGGACTCCAGTCAATGAACCTAAGAGGGTAGAGTAAAAAGTTTTTTTCTTCCCCTACAATTTCAACTGTGACTGCCAACAGCTCTCAAATCTATTGGTCTCTCCTAGTTTTTGACTCATGACCTATTGGAAAGCTACACCTGGATATGTCACAGGCTCCCTCAAAATTCAACATTGACAAAACTGAACTCATTGTCTATTTCTCAAAACATCCTCCTTTTCTCACTATTCCTGTCTCACTTGTTATTAGCAGCTCTGTGCACCCCATCAATTGGGCTGAACTTATCAGAGTCACCTACCATGTTCCATCCAATGTTCCAACCACTCTGCATACAGTAAGGATTAAGCCAGACAGGGTCCTGCTTTTATGGAGTTTGAGGTTTTGTGTGGAGAGAGATGATAGTGAAGAGATCATTCTACTTTCAGACAATAAGCAGGCTATGAAGAAAGTAAATGAATGGGAAAGAGAGTGATGGGAAGGCCAGTTTAGGAAGTGTGGTCAGAAAGAACCTCTCAGAGCACCTACTTGAATGAAAAGCCATGGAAAGATGGGGAAGGGGACAGCGAGGTAATTGTTTGAGATAAAGGGAACTGCAAGTGTCTGGCCCCTGAGACTTTGTAAAAGTGAGAGACCACTGTATGGAGAGTAGTGGGTCAAGGAGAGATGAAGAGAGCCATGTCATGGTGGAGTTGTAGGACTTGGTAGAGGTGTTGGATTTAATTGTGTTTTATTTAGTCCAATACCTTTATCCACACCTTCATTTTCACTCCCTTGGCCACATTCTTTGTTAGGATCCTGTTACACTTCATCTAGGCTCTTTACCTTCTCAACTTTTCTAAGTCTTCCTCTTCCCCAGGCTCCTTTGCTGGCTCTTTTCTTTTTCATCCTCACCGCTTAAACTCTCAGCGGATCCCAAGCTACTCTTCTGTCTTTTTTCTGGGGCATCACCTTAGGCCAGAACACCCCAGCCTCTGTCTTAGCCCTGAGGAGGAGACTCTCTGTCTGGTTAATCATCTTCCTCAGATCTTGGAATATTATTGTAATTAGAACTGGCAAGTCCCTTATTTGATAGAAGGATTGATTTCCTTTTTACCCCATTCTCATTCCTCTCCCCCACCTCCATTTTAATTGTATTTTTAAAAATTTAGATGTGTTCTTGTGAAATGGGTATTTTATTTGTTTGCCTTTATTTTAAAATTTGTAAATGATATTATGTTCTATATCTCATTCTCTTTTTTGATTTCTCATTAAGCATTGTGTTTTTAAGATCTATCTGTGAGGCTATGTATTTCTGATCTGTTGCTCCTAACAAATGGTAGTATTTCATGGCTTATACATTATTCAAAGTAGGTGGTGCTATGCTCATGTAACAACCCCCAAATCAATCACAGTAGCTTAACACATAAAAGTGTATTTTTTCATTCATGCAGAATCCTCTGTAGGTCTGGCCGTTCTTCCAGGCAGCCTTTTCAAGCTGTGATTCAGGGATCTGCACCACTTGTATTTCATAGCTATGGCACTGGCAACATTTCTTACAGGGTTGTTGAGTCAGGGAAGGAGAGAGCACGGAAAATTCATACCCACTATTATGTTCCTCAGATTAGAAGTAACACATGTCACTGCCACTCACAACACATTGACCAAAACCATTATATGGCCCTAACCAACTTTGTTGAGTCTGGGAAATGTAGGGTGAACATGGGCAGTCAGTGAGCGTCCACCATATTATACCTACATGCTGTCCTAGTGGTGGGCATCCATCTCCCGACCACCACAAACAATGCTGCAGTGAATATCTCTGGTTTAGACCCACATGAATCTAGGTGAGAATATTTCTGGGATGTTGTAGTCAGTTGAATGGTGGCCCCCCAAAAGGTACATCCATATGCTAGCCCTCAGAACCTGTGAATATGAAATTATTTGGAAAAATGGTCTTTGTAAATATAATTATTAAAGACCTCAAGATAAGATCATCTTGCATTATACAGGTGGGCATGCCCTAAATCCAATGAAAATTGTCCTTAAAAGAGATAGAAGGGAAGATACTGACAAAGAGGAGAAGGCAATGAAAAGACAGAGGCAGATCTTGGAGTTATGCGTCCACAGCCAAGGAACACCTGGAGCTACCAGAACCTAGAAGAGACAGGGAAATATTCTCCCCCTCCTTCAGAGGAGGAGCACAGTCTTGATTTCAGACTTCTGGCCTTCAAAACTATAGGAGAATAAATTTCCTTGTTCTAAGTCAGCAATTTAGTGTTACTTTTTAAGGTGTCCCTCAGAAACTAGCACAGAATTTGCTACCTGGAATTAGGATGCTACTGTAACAAATACCTAAAATTGTGGGAATGGCTGTGGGATTGGGTAATGGGCAGAGGCTAAAAGAATTTTGAGGCACATTATAATCAAAGTCTAGATTCTGATGAGAAACTCACAAAGATGGGAACAACACAGAGGAGAAAGCGCCTGTGGTCTTAGTGAATACATATAGGAAAATGGACATTAAAAGTACTTCTGGCAAGAGCTCAGAAGGAAATGAGGAACATGTATTGGAAATGGGAGCAAAGGTTATCCCTGTTATATAGTGGTAGAAAACTTGGCCGAATTGTGTTTTCTTTGCTGTGTGGAAAGCAGAATTTGGGGGCACCTGGGTGGTTCAGTTGGTTGAGTGTCCAACTCATGATCTCACAGTTTGTGAGACTGAGCCCTCTGTCGGGCTCTGTACTGACCATGGAGCTTGCTTGGGATTCTCTTTCTCTCTCACTCTCTGCCCCTCCCCTGCTCATTCTTTCTCTATGACCTTGCGGTTCATGAGTTCAAGCACCACATTGGGCTTGCAGCTGTCAGCCTGTCAGTGCAGATCCCTGTTCAGATCCTCTGTCCCCCTCTCTCTGCCCCTCTCCTGTTTGCACTCTCTCAAAACTAAATAAATATTAAAGAAAAAAAAAAGGTGTCCATGGTAATGCTGTGTCTCAGCTCCCCGCTCTAAACTTGGCACCAAATGTGAGCTGGGCTGGCCTTCTGTGTCTGCTCTGTGGACGGGCAGTGTGAAAGAACCATGAGCAGGTTCAGGCTCTAGGGCTCCATAGCTGCTGAGGTGGCACGCAGAAAGGTACCAAAATATAGACAGAATGGCAAATTGCTAGTGTTTGATCCAAAGGAAAAAGTGTTGCTTGAACCAAATGAAGCAATGTCAGATAAATGCCTCCTTGGATGCAGACCAAGATTGGCAAGCAAACTTTGTACCTCACTAACACAAGTCTCCCTAAATGTAGCTAGGAGATTCTCAGAAAAGAAGGAAGTCTCTTCCAAAATTATTGAAAATACAGCCTCTTTAAAGAATACTGAAAATAGAGTATCTTCAAAGACTGTTGAAAATAAAATACAGACACAAATCTACAGTCTAAGTAAGCTACGGTCATCTTTCTTCTTATAAGAAGGCACAGGTCAAGTGGGCAAAAATGCAGTCCTTTCAGAGCAGGAGAAAAATAATAAACATTGCCTTCAGGATATTGATGATAAGTTGCCTGAATCGACAGATGATGATGGTGAAGATGATACCAACAATGAAGATAATGATGAAGACAGTAAACCCTAATAAAGATACTCATGCCCCATTAGAGTTAATGGCAGAATTTCTGAGAGCAGAAATGAGCCAACACTACCATTTGGCAAAAATGATGTCAGATGACTCTAATCTATGAATGAGAAATCCTGAGGCCAAGGAGTTTTTCTCATTTATTGAAGAAATGTTGCTGATGGAGGAATCTCAAAATCTTGAGAAAGATGATAAAGGTAGTGAAGAAGACAGTAGCAGTGAGAGTGAAGGAGAGAACAGTGAGGGGCTAAGTGAAGACATCTCTGAGGAATGTGAAGATGGGTAATGAAGGTTGCTGCTATGGTTTAACCTTCACGTATTTTCATTAGTGAATACCAAGGAAATATAAAGGACAGAGCTGGAAAAAAAAAAAGAGGAAAAGAAGGCAGAATTCATATGCTATGAGCTTGAATATTTAACTGAGGATATTTCTTTTTATTTAAAGAAAAAAATTTAATATTTATTTATTTTTGAGAGAGAAACAGAACATGAGTCAGGGAGGAGCAGAGAGAGAGGGAGACACAGGGAGACACAGACACAGCCTGAAACAGGCTCCAGGCTCTGAGCTGTCAGCACAGATCCCAACGTGGGGCTCAAACTCATGAACAGCAAGATCATGACCTGAGCCAAAACCAGCCACTTAACTGACTGAGCCACCCAAGCGCCCCTAACTGGGGAGATTTGTAAGCAAAGTGTTGAAGGTACAGCCTGGTTTCTCCTTGCTGCTTACGGTAAAATGTGAGAAGAAAGATGAACTGAGGAAGGGACTATTAAAAAGGAACCAGCACCTTGTTGGGGAGATTCAGTCTACCTGGTCTACAAAGGAAGCTAAAATTAGAAAATTCACTGTTGGTGGCCAAAATGAACAAATCAGGAGACTATAGATGCTGGAGAAGATGTGGAGAAACGGGAACCCTCTTGCACTGTTGGTGGGAATGCAAATTGGTGCAGCCACTCTGGAAAACAGTGTGGAGGTTCCTCAGAAAATTAAAAATAGATCTACCCTATGACCCGGCAATAGCACTGCTAGGAATTTACCCAAGGGATACAGGAGTACTGATGCATAGGGGCACTTGTACCCCAATGTTTATAGCAGCACTCTCAACAATAGCCAAATTATGGAAAGAGTCTAAATGTCCGTCAACTGATGAATGGATAAAGAAATTGTGGTTTATATACACAATGGAGTACTACATGGCAATGAGAAAGAACGAAATATGGCCCTTTGTAGCAACGTGGATGGAACTGGAGAGTGTGATGCTAAGTGAAATAAGCCATACAGAGAAAGACAGATACCATATGTTTTCACTCTTATGTGGATCCTGAGAAACTTAACAGAAACCCATGGGGGAGGGGAAGGAAAAAAAAAAGAGGTTAGAGTGGGAGAGAGCCAAAGCATGAGAGACTCTTAAAAACTGAGAACAAACTGAGGGTTGATGGGGGGTGGGAGGGAGGGGAGGGTGGGTGATGGGTATTGAGGAGGGCACCTTTTGGGATGAGCACTGGGTGTGGTATGGAAACCATTTCGACAATAAATTTCATATATTGAAAAAAAAAAAGAAAATTCACTGTTGGAAAGTGTGCTCTTGAAAGAAGGCTGAAGGTGTGGCTGCACAACTTCGCCCAACAAATTAGCCACGTGGCCCATGGATCTCTCAGCTATCTCTACAGAAGCTAGGGATCGGGATAGCATAATGCAGGAAAGATCTGTCTTTCTTGACAGACAAGAACCCTCTTGTCTAATGGCATGGACCCATGTGACACGCACAGGAGACCCATAAAGCTTTGGAGGATGTTATATCAGAGAAACACAACCAGCTTGGACTGAAAAGAACAGAGACAGGATGAAATGAGAGAAAGGCTATCAGACTTCCATAATTCCATAAGACATATAGGAAATTGGCTGATAGAACTACCTGACTACAAACATTTGCAACTCTTCAAGAAAAAGGATGACTCCAAGGTGCCGTTGTAGGCCCAAAGGACAGGCCACCATGGACCTGAGGGTTTGGGGGGACTATTATAGGCCCAGTGGACAGGGCTGCCATAGGCCCAGAGGGTGCATTGAGTCATGGACGACTATTCTCAGGCCTTGAAATTGAAAATGAAATTTTCCCTGTTTTGACTTTCTTGGGACCAGTGGCCCCTTTATTCCTTTCATTTTTTCCCCTTTTGGAGTGGGAATGTCTATCCTATAACTGTCCAACATTGTATTTTAGAAGCAGATAACCTGTTTTCTAGTTTCACAGATCCACAGATGGAGAGGAATTTTGCCCCATGATGGACCATACTTCCAGTTTTACTCATATCTGATTCAGATGATTTAGATGATGAGATTTGGAACTTTTTGAGTCAATGATACTTAGATGAGATTTTGAACTTAGAGTTGACACTGGAATTGGTTAAAATCTGGAGGGATGTTGGGATTGGGATGTTGAATATACTTTGTATGTGGGAAGGACATATATTTGGGGGGCCCAGAGAGTGAACTGTACTGGGTTGAATAATGTCCCCCCTCCAAAGTCATATCCACCTGGAACCTGTGAATGTGACTGTATTTGGAAATAGAGTCTTTGCAAATGTGATCAAGTTAAGATGAGGTCATACTGGATCAGGGTGAGCTTTACATCTAATGACTGGTATCTTTAGAAGAGACAGAAGAAGGAAAGACACAGAAAAAAAGGAGAAACCCACATAAAGACAGAAGCAGAGATTGGAATTATGCAGCCGAGGAACACGTGGAGCTGCCTGACTCTGAAAGGGACAAGGAAGGGTTTTCCCTTTAGTGTCTGAAGGAGTGAAGCACTGCTGATGTTTTGATGTCACACTCCTGAACTCCAGAACTGTGAGAGAATACATTTCTGTTGCTTTAAGCCTCAAGTTTAAGGTACGTTGCAAAGGCAGCCCTAAGAAACTAAGACAGATGTTTACCCAGAGAAGGTCATAGGTGTTGATGTACTTTGATCATCTGCCAGATTGCTCTCCATACTACCTGTAGCAGTTTACACTTTCAACAGCAGTACATAGAAGTTCCTACGTTTCTGCCAACATATGACATTGTCCAGCTTTTTTATTTTAACTAGCCTCATAGGCGAAAAGTAGCATCTCATCATTCCTTCAATTTTCCATTTCCCGGATTATCCCTTATTTTGAACATCTCATGCTTATTAGCTTTTGGGGTTTTATCTTTTCGAAATTGCCCGTACATAGCTTTTGTTGATTTTTCTATTGGGATTGCTTACTGACCTTCAGAAATTTCCTATATATTCTACTTATTAATCCCTCATTGGTTTTAGACATTGCAAATATCTTTCTCCACTTTTTTTAGCTGTCCTTTAACCTTGTCCATGGTGTCCCTCATTGAAAAGAAGTTTTAAACTTGTTACATTCTGTCCTTGTTTGTCCTTGTCCATGCCAAAAAATACTAACCCCTTCTACTGGCTCTGTTGTAGTCCACTACGTGATATGATAATGTCATGTTAGAGGACTTGTTCTCTGTTCACTTGTTCGTCAGCTGTTGTACATTTTTTTTTTTCTGGACCCAGTCAACTGTGAAATCATGTGTTTAGCAAAAATCAGAGCTGGAAATGGCAGGCCTTATTCTAGAACAGAAAAACTGCAACTAATCAGGAGCATTTGGGACTTCAGCATATTTCCTTACAGTCAAGTTATTCATATGTGGATGTGACATACAGTTGGTCCAGAAGTTACATCCCTCTCACCTCATGGCTCTCCTAGGGGACCTGCTGAGACATGTGAAGGCAAGTGACAAACAGCTCTTTAGCCAGTAGTGTGAGAGCAGGTGTATCTCATCTTATGGGGGGATTTTTTGGGGTGAGTGTTCACTGAATCATACAATGTGAGAGCTGGAAATGGCCTCTGGAATTATCCAGTTCTACCCCTCATTTTACAGATACAGATCTAGGGAAGTAAAGGGACTTGTCCAAGTCATTGGGCTGGTAGTGAATTGCCAAGACTAGAACCCAGATCTCTTGACTCCCATTTTCTGTATTTCCATTTTTCTGCCTTCCCCCAGAGGACGTCAGAAGTCTCTTTTTTTTTTTTTTTTTTTTTTTTTTTTTTTTTTGAGGGCTCTGGGCCAGACCTGGGACTTAAGCCAGGAAATCAGAAGCCTCCAGAATTTGGACCCACTCAACCTCTCCAACCTCATCTCACCATTCTAGGATGCTCTCTGTCTTGTTCCTCTAATATTCCATGCTCTACTCTTAGCTTGGAGTCGTTGCTCATGCTATGGTCATGCACAGGCATACCTAGCATGCCCTTCCCTCTTCTTCCTGCCTGCTTCACTTTTCAAGGGCTCCTTGTTTGAGGCTCAGTCCTACCTTCTCCACGCCACTGCCAATCAACATTATTCTCTCGCCCTTCTTCAGGTTTTCATAATGTGTTCAGTCTACACAAATACAATTTAGGCTTGACTATATGCTGCTTTTTTTTCTGGAATGTTCCTGTTGTACAACTGACTGAGCAAGTCATTTAGTGTCTCTGCGCCTCACATAGTTTATTCATACACACAAAAAGAAGAGATGATCAAGATCATTTCTAGGGATGCTTCTATACCTAGCACGCTATGTCTCTCTAAGATTTTGAACTACCAAAGCAAAGGGACTCTGTTTTACATTTCTATTCTAATTCCCCTAGTCTAGTGCTTCTCAAGCAAGGACAATTTTGCTCCTCAGGAGACATTTAACAATTGGAGATAGTTTTGGTTATCAAGCGGGGGAGGGGTGTCCTACTGGCAACTAACATAGAGGCCAGGGATGCTGCTAAACATTTTACAATGCAAAAGACAACACCCCTCCTCCCCAAAATGGATTACTTTGTTCAAAACGTCAGGTGGGATTCCAAAACTTTACCTTATTAATCTCTAACCCAACACCATAGACACACTTTCATCTTTCAGTCAAAGACAAATGCCCTCATAAAAGGCATCCTATTGAGTATGGAGCTGTCATGGAGGAAGAAAGAAGTGAGCACCTATGCAAAACTAATGCTAAGTCAGAGAAAAGAATCTAGTTTTCCTTAGTCAAGAGGGAGAGGAGAGAGTACTGGAAAGAAGGAAATGCTGGATGGATGAAAGCTGTGAGCTAAGAAGTTATTTACTCTGTAGGAGGTGTTGATTGAAATAGCCCATCTTCTAGACATCTCTGGGGGACTACATGTGATTGTGGTAAATAGTGGGAATTATAATATTGGAACACATGAAGGAAACTTCTGGGAACTGCAATTTATGTTGTCAAAAAGAGTTGTGTTTTATAATATGATCATTCTTACCTTTCCTTGAAATAAAGTCTGGATTATGAAAGGAGCTTTAATTTACAGATGAGGCAAGGAAGTTGTTTCCATCCAGTGACTCTGAACTGTGACATCCAAACAAGTCACAGCCTCTCTTTCCAGACCCTTACTTAGGGATTTCTGAGGTTAAGAATGATGAATGACTACTGCTTTTGGTGACTCCCCCAGCCTCTGCCTTGGCTGTATTCCCAGTGTTCTCCCTCATCATGTTATGCTCGTCTTTCTTTTTAGGTTGCTTTGTCACCCTCGTCCCCCACCCTCTATCATTAAATAAATATAATAAGAAACATCCTAGGTATATAAAATAGAAAGCTCCCCAGAAAGTTGGGATGGGGGAATCTATGACCTAAAAACTCTCTTGAGAGCTACATCATTGTTCTCAATCTCTTTTTATCTCAAACACTTGGCAGGAGGTTGTGTTATTCGTTCTCCTGGCTACCAGAGGTATCTGGCAAGGGTTTCTGTTTAGATTTCGTTTGGAGAAGAAATGCTTAAGTTAAACATTAAAATTCATGAGAATATTTCAGTTCCTTATAAACTCTTCTGATCACAGTCACTTCAAGTGAGGTGTCATTTATGGCTCCTCACTGAGGAAAAGCTCTCCCAAGGGGACTTCCAGCAGTTCATTTCGGGAGACCACTGAGTCTATGCTCAAGTGCAATGTTTTGTAAAACAGGCTCAAAAGACGTGTTAGCAACACTCATGAAATATTTTTTATGCTTTGGGTTCCTCTCTGTTGCATAGGATTATACATTGGATCCATGGAAAAATGGGTGCTTCCCACCCAGTCATGCCTGAGTTGTTGTCGTTGTTGTTATTGTTGTTGTTCCAGATTTTCCAATAAAAGAAACTTCAAATAAGAGTATGGAAGCATCCTCTTTTTCTTTTTAAGACTTTCCTGTAAAGGTTTCTGGGGAAATATCCTGGGGCAAGGGCTGTCAGTGTAACTATTGCAGAGCTCAATGCATAATAGAAATTTGACCAATGTGTGTTAATGCTGCTGCTGCTGTTGTGTTTTGGTTTGTTTGTTTGTTTGTTTGTTTGTTTGTTTTGGCAGACACATGGATGACTTCTCTTTATAAAATGATCTGGAAAACACACAGGAAAGAGTTATGAAAAGATAAAGCGTATAAGTGTGACCGCATATTTTGTGGCCCAGTCATCAGTTCTCTGGAATTTGGGTTTTGCATCCATTCTTCAAGGTTGCCTCTTTCCCTTTTCCTTCTGCTTTTCCTATACACCAAATAGCATCTGAGTGTAAGAAACTGGAATTCCCCCCCCCAGAAGCCCCTCTGAGATCAATGCATGCATTGGTGGACCCCCCTTTGGGATCTTTTCCCTCTTCCCCCTTGTGTGATAATTTTAAAAGCGTGATGCCAAAGCGTCTCTGTAGCTCTTTGTTTGGTTTCTGGTTTTGCTTTCATAGGCCTTTCATGCTTGCTTGGCTGGGTGCAGCTGAGACTGGTTTTACAAGAAGCTACCAATAAAGCTCAGAATGGGAAGAGATGAGTAAACTCTTACTCTGAAGACAGAGTTTGTGGAAAGAAACAAAGGGAGATCCCCTTGACACTTTATGAGAATGCATAATTTAGCAAGGCTCTATTTAAAAGTACTCCTGATCCTGTATAGAAAGGCATGGCTCAACTACTAGCTATCTTCTTGTACTAATTAGGAAATTGTTTTTGCTCACCAGTTGATTTTTGAGCATCTCACCGTAATTCTGTTCTTTCTGTGACTATAGAGAATAAGAAATTTTGCAAATAACTTGAAGAAGCATGGGGTAGGCAGTTTCTAACATGGGTCCCAAGACTCTGCATCTTTCCCTTCCATGTAGATTTCCTGTGTAACAAATATGTGGGACTATAACTATGGTGGGTTTACTCCTGTGTTAGAGTATATTATATGGCACAGCTGGCTTTAAGGGAAATTATTTGGTGGGCCTGACATAATTACATAAACCTTTAATTTATTTGTTTTAAATTTTTTTAATGTTTATTTTTGAGGGGGGGGAGGGGCAGAGAAAGAGGGAGACATAGAATCTGAAACTGGCTCCAGGCCCTGATGTCAGCACGGAGCCTGACGCAGGGCTCGAACTTGGGAACGGTGAGATCATGACCTAGGCCGAAGTCATGCTTAATTGACTGAGCCACCGAGGCACCCCTATGTGAACCTTTTAAAAGCAGTTTGTTTGTTTTCCCCAGCTGGTTGCAGAAGAAGAAACGAGAGATTTGAAGCAGGATTCAGATTTGATGAGTTTTGGCTGATCTGAGAATGGAGGGGGCCATGTGGTGAAGAATGTGGGTGACTTCTAAGAGCTGAATGTGGTTCCCAGCTGACAGATCTCAGCCTACAAACATAAGGAATGAATTCTGCCAAAACACAGAGAGCTTGGGAAAGAAGCCAAAGCTCTGGGTAAAAATGCAGTTTCACCCCACACCTTGATTTCAGCAAGGTGAGACCTTGAGAAGAGAATCTAGCCACACCCTGGCTAGACCTGCGGAAGACTTCTGACCTGCGGAAATTGTGGGATAATAAATTTTATTGTTTTAGGTTTGTTGTTTATTGCCACTAGGTTTGGAGCTTAAACTTTCCATTCCACATAGCAATGGAAAACTAATATGAAGGAGGAGAAGGCCTTTGAGACAAGATAGCTAAGTAAAAACCAACATTCCTATGTTTGGTTTTAGATCAGTTATTATGATAGTTAATTATAGGTTTCAACTTGACTAGACTATGGTGCCCAGTTAGTTGTTTGGTCAAAGCCTAGATAGATATTACTGTGAAGGTATGTTGTAGCTGCAATTGACATTTATAATCAATTGACTTTAGGTAAAGGAGACTACTCTCCATAATATGAGTGGCTTCATCCAGTCAATTGAAAGGTTTAAAAGCAAAAACTGAGGTTTCCCAGAGAAGAAGGAATTTGGCAAGACTGTAGCATTGAAATCCTGCCTAAGTTACGGATTTCAGACTTGCCAGCCTCTACAATGCCATGAGCCAGCCAATTCCTTAAAATAAATCTCCTTTTATGTATCCTATTGGTTCTGTTTCTCTGGAGAACCTTAACTGATGCAGTCATAAACTAAAGTGACTTTAGGTGCTGCACCGATGGAAGACGTGTGCTGGGCATTAATTTGAAGACAACATGGGTGCTTTTGCAAAGGCAGCCACTCATACACAGTGCCGCAAATTGTAACCGGCCAACAACACTGGCCTAGCGCTGTCATATCTTTTGATGTTTTTCAAAAGAAACCAGAAAGCCAGTATTTTACTCAAAATTGCCTGAATTCTAAATGTAGGCTACTAATTCAAAAACATATTTTTTAAAAACATTGAGCGTGCTACAAGGAAGCCATTAAACATATCCAGAATAGGAGTCATTCTATAAGATACACCATCCTGTTTCTTCAATACATCAAAGTCATTTAAAAAAAAAAAAAAAAGACCAGGGCTGTGGGAAGGTTGTAGACGAGAAAGATTAGAAGACACTTGGCAAATCTGACGATCAAGTGCAATGAGTGTTTTCGGAGCCTGGTTTGAAAAATCAGTAATAAACATAAAAATTATAATAGACATCTTGGGGACAGTTGTGGAAATTTGGGTATGGACTGTGTATTAGATGATACTAAGAGTTTCTAGTTAACTTACTTGGGTGTGATAATGGTGGTGTGAATATATAGGGAAGTTCTTAAATTTTTTTAGAGATGTGTGCTGAGATACTTAGGAATGTCTGTAATTAAAATTCCTTTCTCTCTCTCTGTCTCCACACACACACACGCACGCACGCACGCACGCACACACACACACACATGCTAACAGTGATTTAATCTAAATCCTGGGTATATGTGTGCTTATTGAACTATTACTGGTATTTTTCTGTATGTTTGCAATCTTTTTCAATAAGTAATCTTTTAAAGCTGCTGAGTAGAGCACACATAATATGTGGACCCCACTGGGGCCCCAATATGCAATTGTGACCTCAACATTTGGATCAAAGAACTGCAAGTCATTTGTAGGTTAACTAGTCTTCCTTAACCGTATTTCTATGATGGTGGTATGGCCAACCTGTCATCATGTATTTATGTATGTTTCTCTCTCTAGACGTGAGTTCTTCTTGGGCTGCAAAGGGAACTTATTCCTGTACATGTCCCCATTGTCCATGCATAAGTGAGAATTGAATACATTACTACTGAATGTATAAATTAAATCTCAGGAAAGCTGTAACAACAATAGCAATGATGATAATGATAGCAGCTAACATTAATTGAGCCCTTAAAGTATTTCAGGCTAAGAACCTCACAGCAATCACATGAGTTAGAATGAATTAGATTCGAATAGTAGTAGCCGTTGGTCCTCTTTTTACTAATGAAGAAGGTGAGACCCTCAGATGATTAGAAATTTGCTCAAGGCTACATAGCAAAAGTTGAGGCTAAGCAGCCTGGCCCCAGGACCCCCTTTGAAAACAGTCGGCCTTTGTGCTTCTGAAGTCACCATAGCTGTATAAAATATAAAAGTCCACTAAAGCAAGTCTCGGAGCATTCTGTGTGGCCAAGAAGAGAAGGGAAGCACCAGGCACAGGGGAAACGATGCTGCCCTGGGGCACGCATGCACCTTAGTAGAGCAACAGCTTCTGCGGATTCCACACAGCTGAGATGGGGATGCCAGGAGCTGGCCACCCAGAGGCCTGTGTGACTTCAGTGGGCAGGAAGGATTAGCATGTGGAGGAAGGAGCAGTGAGAGCTCAGGTGACCCTTGATGCCTGCACTCTGGGGCAGTCTGCCCGGGACATGGATGGGTAAGCCATCTCCTTTCCCAGAGCCCCAGGCAGCTACCGTCCTGCTTTCCTCCAGAGGCCCTGGAGCTGAACTGGGCTTGATGGATTGAAGGGATGGGAGGATGGGGAGTTGAGGGTGGAGGATTGGGGTGTAGGGGGAGGTACTGGCCATCACTGAGTGTTCACACTCTGCTGTCTGCCAGGCCTCCCTGGGGGATCCCTAGCAGGCCATCTCACTAGGAAATGGGAGCAAGACTAATTGTGATGGTTTTGCAGCCCAAAAAACCACCCCCAGGCACATTTTACAATCATGCCATATATATTTCTAGAGACATTTGTAAGTAGAGCAAATCTGTTTAAATCTTTTGCTGTTGTTTGGTCAGGAAAGAAAAAATGTAACAACGAGTGCCAGGGATTAGAGTTTTCACCAAGCTGTCGGCTGGATATGGTCTCCTTCGCTTTGAAATCTTCACTGCTGGGGGAGTGATACACCATGGTAACCCTGACCCCTTTACCTTGGATCTCTGATGCTGCAAATATATCCCTCATGCCCATCCGTTTTTCCCCCAACCCCTCACTTACTCCACGCTGCAAGCCCTGAGCATTCACCTGTCCAGAATGTTGTTAGCAAAACTTACACAGAGAGAGAAGAGGCACATATATATGGACATCTCCTTTATAAATGAATGAAAATTTATGCATTTTACACTTGGTTTGGGCTAAACAAATGTATTAGTGTCCTACTGCTGCTTTTACAAATGGTCCCAAATTTGTGGCTTAAAACAGCATAAATTCATTCTCTCAGTTCTGGAGGTCAGAAGTCCAAAATCAGTTTCACTGAGCTAAAATCAAGATATTGGCAGGATTGTATGTCCTCTGGAGGTTCAAAGGTGAGGGAGAATCCATTTCATTGCTTTTTCCAATTTCTGCCTGCATTCCTTGGCTCTGCAGCCCCTTCCTCCTTCTTCATAGCTATCGGTGTCACATCTTCAGATCTCTGGCTCTCTCTGCTTCCCTCATCACATTTTCTGCCTTCACTTGGATAGTCCAGCGTCCTTTTTGTAAGGACACTTGAGATTATGTTGGGTGCACCCAGTTAATCCAGGATAATCTCAACATCTCAAGATCCTCAATTTAATCACATTCTCGAAGTTTCTTTTGCCATGGAAAGTAACATATTCACAAGTCCCAGGGAGTAGGACTTGGACAGCTTTGGAGGGCAATTATTATGCCTACCACAAGTAATATTTGGAATACACAGTAACTCCTGAAAAAAAGGGTATTCATTCTTTCCCTTGGAATCTATTTTCAGATGGTGGCAAGTCTAGCTGACTTTTAGTTACAGACCAAACAGTTCTGTTCTTTTTTTCTTTCCTTTCCTTTCCTTTCCTTTCCTTTTCTTTTCTTTTCTTTTCTTTTCTTTTCTTTTCTTTTCTTTTCTCTTATTTTCTCTTTTTTTTTTTTTAAGTTTATTTGTTTTGAGAGAGAGAGAGAACAAGTAGGGGAGGGACAGAGAAGGAGGGGGAGAAAGAATCCCAAGCATGCTCCACACTGTCATCTCAGAGCCTGACCCAGGCTCAATCCCACAAACTGTGGGATTATGACCTGACCCAAAATCAAGAGCCAGACATTTAACTGACTGAGCCAGCCAGCCAGGCACCTCCCAAACCATTCTTTTCATTCAGCACCTCATGCTCCCTAGTTGTGGTTAACTAGATGCTTGCTAACTTTAAACATTTTTTGTTTGTTTGTTTCTGCCTGTTTTACCAAAACTGCTCTTTCCAATATCTAAGCCTTAACTTACTTCTCTCCTACTCCCATTATCAGATGTCTTCTGGTATTTTTCTTTTTTGCAAATTTTGGGGCCCAAACTTGTTAAGAATTTAACTACTTAGATCAAATAGGAGTGGCCATTTTAGAGATATATAATCATGGCTAAAAGACCCATGCCTAATAAAATCTGTCAAAGTGTACGTATTCACCATCATTTTTTGAGGTAGTCATTTTTTTTTTTTTCTGTGTATGAAGGAACACAAGGGCTTCAGTTTTTCAATGCAACAGAAGACAAAGTAATTTGCCTACAAAAGTAAAAGCTGCATTGATGTTTTAACATTTTTTCAAGTGGATTAGAATTTTGGAACTTTGAGTCTGAGGTCAAAAATCAACGGCAGATCAATTCCAACAAAGCTGAGTGGCATACATTTTTTTTAACCTCATAAATACTTAGGTTCCATATAGTTAAGTATAAAATATAAATACCTGTTTTCATAAGTAAAAGGGACTCTTTGGTATGAGATAGATTTCCTTTTACAGAGCATCTTATCTATTTTAAGATGTAAAGTGTAAGGTCTTCCATTTACAGTAAAGAGTGGAGTCCATACGAACAGTCTGGCTATTTGTATATTGGGGGAGAGAAGGGAAATTCCTATGAGAGTTGCTTTTCCCAAATTGAGTATTGACATAAATTATCTTTAGTTTGTAAATTACCATTGACTATGCTTTTAGTTCAAATATCTCTTTTTTTCTTTCAATATCTCTTTTTTCTTGTCACAAATTAGCTTCACTGTTTTCCCTGGAATTTGAATTAATCCACGCTGTTTACAAGCATTTTAGTATGTGTAAACGCAAGAGTGGTTACAGTAAGATTGAGTATTTTGGGACATGTGGACAAAAGGTTTCTGTGAATTTTCAGCTATCTTAGAAGAGCACCTGAAATCTGCAGGAATGGAAAAGAAAATATAATTATTATCTGTGCCTTCTTTTGTATTGCCCTCATCCACCCACACCCCATAGACCCTCTACTAAACACAGACAGGAATGGAATGCTACTTTATTTCTTCCAGAGCAGACTGCCAAAGATCACATCATTGGTTTGGAATTCAGAATGGGAAGAGCTTCTCCTTAAGAAAATTAGGATAAGACCTTTGTTAGCACATACTTGAGAAAGTATTACAGGTCTCTAAAGAGAGGCTATTTTTCCCATTAGGCTGTTTTGCTAGCTAATTATTATTTGGATTCAGGGAAGATACAACAAAAATAAGGGAGGGGTGTAACCTCTCAATCTCTTCTGTGCCCTGGATCCAGAGCAAAGGTAAAAAATGAGACCATCTGACAAATTGCTAATACTATTTCTCACTTATTCATTCAGTCATTTAGATTGAAGAAGGGGTATTTAAGAGCTCTTTTTGAATATTTGAAAAGAAAAAAGGTTGATCCCTATATTCACCCTTTACTGTGGTAAGTAAATTTTCGATGAATGAAAGATTTACACAACGTCAATAACAACTCAGAAGGATGAGTATTTTTACCACGGGGAGCTAGGAAAGGACCTTTCTAAACATAGCATAAAACCAACAAGTCCTATAAGAAGAGAGCTACAGATTTGACCACATGAAAACTTAAAATGTCTACATGGCAAAACAGGTCCTGAAAAAAATTAAAAGACAAATATAAAAATATGCAAAATATATATAGCAGATTAAAGGGATTATATATCTAATGTATAAAAAATAAAGAGAAAAAAATCGAAAAGAAATACTAATAAGCAGTAAACCTGCTAATATAATGTAAATTAAAAACACCAACTTTATCTGTATAGATGTAGATATACAAATACTCACATATACTTGATTTTGCAAGTCACATTTGACAAAATTAAATAATCCAATAATGTCTAATGTCTGATGTCTAATGTTGGTGAGAGTCAGAGAAAGTGAGTGGTATTTCTCATAACCTTTTAAGAGGAAATTTGAGAATATCTCTCCACGATAGTAGTGTGCTTTCCCTTTAGAGGTGCCTGGCTGGCTCAGTCAGTGGAGCTCGCGATTGTTGATCTTGGAATTGTGAGTTAAAGCCCCAATTCAGGTGTAGAGCTTACTTAAAACAATTTTTTTTAGGGAAGCCTGGGTGGCTCAGTCGGTTAAGTGTCTGACTCTTGGTTTCCATTTAACTCGTGATCTCACGGTTGTGAGATTGAACCCAGCATTAGGCTCAGCACTGACAGTGTGGAACCTTCTTGGGATTCTCTCTCTCTCTCTCTCTCTCTCTCTCTCTGCCCCCCCCACCCCGCTCGCATGTGCACACACATGCATGTTCTCACTCTCTCTCTCTCAAAATAGATAAACTTAAAAAAACCACAATATTTTTATTTAAAAAAATAATTATAATGTGCCTTCCCTTCTATCAAGCAATTCTCCTTCTATGAACAGATAAGAACTTGACAGGTATGTTGCAGAGGAGTTCTTGCATCAGGCAAGGAGCTTGAGCCCTTCACATTTCTTGTCCCTGCAGTGCTGAGAATCTGTTTAGGACTGAAAGTAACATCTACTTTTCTAGATGCAGGGCAGATCCCTCCTTTCTTCATAGTCGATTTGGGTCTCCACAACTGGAATAGATTTTTAAGGATGAGCCCATCAGGAATGAATCTGCTTAGAGGCTGTCTGGTTTTGTCCTCAGCTGTCAGGATCCCATGTACATATGGGGTAGGATGAAAGTTATTGTAGAAAAGCATGTCCCTGGTATGCTAGAGTTGAGGCAGCGAGAAAGCAATGTTTTCATGTCTGAGAGGTGTGGTTAATGTGGGGATGCCACTAGATAACTTTGTAAATAATGGGACATATGGAACACTAAATGCCGTGAGACCTTGGGGGACAATGTACCTATCTTCTGGGCTACTTTTACTCTCTAATAAATAAGGGAATTAACCTTAGTGTTTTTCTTTTGCTCTCTTATGGATTAGAATTTTTAAAATTCGGTGTTCCTCATAGAAGTGTTAGCTAACCCTACAGTGGTAATCATAATCTATAAGTGTATCACATCAACACATTGTATGCCTTTAACATACACACTGTTATATACCAGTTATATCTCAATTTTTAAAATATACAATGAAAATCAAAAAAATTCTATGTTCACTTGGGATAATAATTTGTTCTGTGTTATATCCAAGAGAAGACAACCCTGTAGCTAAGAATTTTCAGGAGACTAAATGCCATAATATCTCTCTCTTCTCTTTTCTCTTTTTTTCCCTTCCCTTTCTTTTTCTCTTCCTCCTTCCTTTTCTCACTCCCTCCTTCTCTTTTACCAATCTAAGAACACTTAGAAAACACCTAACCATGGTAGTTTACCATTGCTACATCAGAAGCCCCCTTCCTAAGATTTATGTTCCTGAGTATTAACCTAAGGGAGATGCAAACAACTATGATCTACCACTCATGTACGCACAGATAGAAGTCATTACTGAACCATCTCCTGAGTCAAGTCTTTTGGCTGACCCCAGCAGGTCAAACATTATAGGAAAGGAGACAGAGGGAGGTACATTCAGATTGCATTGCTAATCCCCTGGGTAGGGTCTGGAATCCTGTGAGTGTAAAGGGGCTTGAAAGCATTTCGGTAGCATATTTAAATGTTTAAAAAACAGACCAAGGGAAGACAATATTTCAGAATGAGAGAAAATAGTTTTAGAGGGCTTATCTCCTCCAATTGCATTAAATTGACTATAACTAATTAACTTTTTAACTCAGTTCAAATACTACTCATTCCTTCTTATTTGACCCTGTCTTTGCTCACTCCTTCTCACCTTCCCCAATCAATGTTTCTTTTTTTTTCCCCTGGATTTTCTCTATTAGGTCACATCATCATGTTGAATAAAAGTAAAATTCACACTACTATTGTAACACTCTCTCTTCTATCCCAGAGTCATTATAATTCTGTTTGTACCTGTGATTACTCCTATGCTTTTGTACCTTCTTTCAAAAAGCCTCTGTTAACCCATGAGGCACCTTTCTGTGGATTAAATAAAACAAATGCCTCTCAAGGATAATGCAGCCCCAACCAAGCTGGTGGCCATGGTGGGTTCTGTTTCACTTACCCCTTGCCCCCTCATCCAGGTTCCCTTGTGCAGTGAGCAGCCTTGGCAATGGTATGTGCCCACTCTGTTTTCACCTACTTCTCCTGCTCTCAAGTATAAGAAAAATGAATACCTAGGGGCGCCTGGGTGCCTCAGTCAGTTAAGCAGTTAAGCAGTTAAGTATCTGACTTCCCCTCAGGTCATGATCTCATGGCTTGTGGGTTTGAGCCCTGTGTGGGGCTCTGTGCTGACAGCTTGGAGCCTGGAGCCTGCTTCAGTTTCTGTGTCTCTGTCTGTCTCTGCCCCTCCCTCACTCATGCTTTCTCTCTCTCTCTCTTTCTCTCTCTCTCTCTCTCTCTCTCTCTCTCTCGAAAACAAGTAAACATTAAAACATAAAAAAATAAAATAAAAAAACACTGTTAGGAAGAAGAGTGTGTGAGGTGCTGGAAGAAATAACTTTGAAATATTAAAGAAATGCAAATTGGGCCAATTCCAGCCACAACAACTTCACTCTTTATGTATTCTTCCTTCTTTTTATGTATCCCCTATCAACTGTTAAAATGGGACTCTTGCTCTCAGAGTTTTTGCAGAGGCCTCACCTCTGAGAACCAGATATTCCAGCATTCCAAAGAGAGTATTGGACCACCTATGCAGGGTCTACTGAGACTGTGACTTCTGTTCTGCTGGCATTAGTCTTTGGCCTACCTCCAAGTGAGAATAAGTGATATGAGATTCTAGGATTGAGGGTATTTTTGGAGAGAGTTGTCAGTGGGGAGGTAGGGCTGGGAAGGGGAGTGTTTCTACCATTTCCAAGCAACTAAGGAAGGGGATCTGTAAGAGACACTCACAGAGAAGTTGTTATTATGTCCCCTGGAATGTAAGAGAACATCTAAAAAATCTGCAGAGGAGAGACTGTCTCTAGCTTGTTGCTGTAGAGCCATGGAGTAGAGAGTTTTGTTGTCATGAGCTGTACTTCTAGAATTTGGTGACTCAAGGATGTTCCCCTTGGTCAGATGACCCCATGGAAGGAACCAAACTGGGTCATTCTGTAATGGACTCTACCCAAGAGAACTGCCTGGAGGTGCCCCCAACAGATGGGGGTAACTTGCCAGAAACCACAGGGCAGGGGTCCAGCTGCTATCTTGAGGAAATTCTTACCTATGGGAAGTCTTTGAAGAATCCATAAAAGTGCTTCAGAAGAGAGAGTGTTGGTGTTTAAATTCTGTACCCTAAAAAGAGCATTGGTGCCAAATTATAACTCACCAATCAGATAAGGCCTTTTTTCCTCTTAACTGTTTTTCCTACCTGGCTCCAACCTTGGAAGAATGAAAACCCAGCAGGCCAGACTGGCAGATGAGGTGAGCAGGCAAGAAGGGAGAAACATCCTCTCCTCCCTCTGTCACTTATAATTTCCTGGTGTGTGGGGTAGACCAGAGCTAGTGGATGGGACAAACTTAAAATTCAGTAAATTGGGGAGTATTGGTAATATACTGGGTGCTAAACACAATGGATGGATTTTGTTATTATCTGAGAGTAACTGGTAAAGCCATGAGATGTTTTGGAGGCTTTATCCAGAAAGAGGGAAGTACAACCTGAGAGAACTACTATAGAATCACTGGATGGTGGGGGGAAGAACAGTGTTACTTTGTGTTCACATCTTTGCAAATTGCAGTTTAGTTACTGAGCCAGTTCTGTGTTAATACGAAGAGCCTTACTTGCAGAGATGTGCATATATGTTCCGGAGTCTGTCCCTTCTCACCTCAAGGATGTCAACCCCACATTTGTCTCTTTCCTTTTGTGCATCATTGACTTCTCCCTCTCTACTGAATCTTTCTCACCAGCACATAAAAATAACTTTAAAAAATAACCCATCTTAAAAAAAAATGATCCCATCAACCCTGTAGTGACTGCTCTGTTCCCTGTTTCCCTTTACTGAGAATTTCTTTGAAAGAGTTGGCTGACATCATGGTCTGTGCTTCTTTATCTCTTACTCTCTCCTTAGCCCACTTCAATGGGCTTTCACCTCCACTACACCACCCAGCAAGCTCTTATCAGGCTCAGCTGTTCTCCATCTGCATCTTACTTGGTTTCTCAGCCGAACTTGGTAAGGTTGACCAGTTCCTCCTTCTTGAGACATGTTCTTCTCCAGGCTTCTGTGTTATACATATATCTGAACTCTTCCTCCTCTACTGGTTGTTCCTCAACAGCCAGCTCTTCCTCCTCCACCAGCGCCTATCCTTAACCTCTTCTCTCTGTCCAAATTCTCTCCCTAAACCATTGTATCCATCCTGGGGGCTTTACTGGACAGTGCAGATGTAACACATTTCCACCCTTGCAGAAAGTTTTACTGGCCAGTGCTGGAAAAAAACGAAAAAGAAAAGAGGTTCTTGTTATTAAGTGAAGCTGACTTTAATCAGACTCAACAAAATAAATTTCTTCTTGTGTCTATTTTGTTAATTAAAAAAAATTTTTACCCATTTCATCAAAGTTTTTAAAATAAAGTAACATAAGGTTGCTCATCGTATTCCCTTATATATTAAATGTCTACAGTGATGATCTCCTTTGTCTTCCTGATCTTGGTCATTTATGTTTACCCCATCCTTTTTTTTTGATCAATTTTACTAAGGGTTTATCAATTGTATTAATATTTTCAAAGAACCAAATTTTGGCTTTATATTCTCTATTCTGTGTTTCTTATCTATTTCATTGATTTCTGCTCACTAATATCTCCTTTCTTCTATTTTCTTTGCATTTCATTGGTCTGAAATGGGAATTAGGTTTATTTATTTTTTTCAATCTTTCTTGACCCCCCAACCCCACCCACAAAATGCACTATGCATTTGGAACTATAGGTTTCCTTCTTGGCATCACTGTTTAATATGTCACTTGTATTATCATTCAGTTCATAATGTTTTCTAATTTTATTTGATTCTTTTATCCTTGAGTTATTTAGAAGCATATTACATAATTTCCAAGTATTTGGGGAATTTTCTAATTCCATTGTAGTCAGAGAATATATTCCGTATTTCTATTCTTCGAAAAAATGTAACACTTCCCTTAAGGCCAGCATAGAGTGTATTTTGTTAATGTCTACTATTAACATACTGACGTTGGCTCTCTTCTGGTTAGTGTCTGCACAATACATTTTTTACTATCCTTTTACTATTACTTCTATATCTCTATATTTAAAGTGATTCTATCGTCAACAGCATTTAGTTTGGGTTTGGGTTTTTATTCAATCTAGCATCATTTTTTTAAAATTTGGCTATTTGGCTCATTGTTATTATTTTAATTTATTTTTTTTAACGTTTATTTATTTTTGAGACAGAGAGAGACAGAGCATGAACGGGGGAGGGTCAGAGAGAGAGGGAGACACAGAATCTGAAACAGGCTCCAGGCTCTGAGCGGTCAGCACAGAGCCCAACGCAGGGCTCGAACTCACGGACCGCGAGATCATGACTTGAGCCCAAGTCCGACGCTTAACCGACTGAGCCACCCAGGCGCCCCTGGCTCATTGTTATTAAATGGAGTAACGGGTATAGTTGGAGTTAAGTCCACCATCTTACTTATTTTTTATTTGTTCCTATGTTCTTTGTTCATTTACTCCTCCTTTGGGGTTAATCAGGCATATTTTTAAGCTTTGTTTCTTGACTCCATTATTAGATGGTTAGTTATAAATTATTGTATTTTTATTTTAGGATTTCTCTAGAGATTTAATACAGTCCATCCTAATCTTTGTGCTATTATCATATAATTTTGTTTAAATGTGTTATAAATCCCACAAGACATTATTACTGTTACACAAAATACTCAATAACATTTTATGTTTATATTTATACTTTCTGCTGCTCTTCATTCCTTCTTTCAGTTCCGTGCTTTCATATGATTATTTCCTGTCATTGGTTTAGTAGTGTGGGTCTGCTGGTGAAAACTTGTCTCATTTTTATTTTTCTAAAAGTTTATTTATTTTGCCTTCACCTTTGAATGATATTTAAATGAGTATAGAGTTCTAGAATGGCACTCTTTTATTTTAGCACTTTGAAGACGTTATTCCATTATCTCCATTGGCTTCCATTATATGTGTTGAAAAATCAGTCTAGTTTTATTGTTGCTTCTTTGAAGTTAATGTTTTTTCTCTGGCTGCTCTTAAGATTTTCTCTCAATCCTTGATTATTAGAAGTTTAACAAAAATATGTCTACGTGTGTCTTTCTTTTTGTTTATCCTGCTTAGAAGTTACTGAGCTTCTTGAATCTGTGGAACATCTCTCACCAACTTAGGATAAGTTTTGGCCATGATTTCTTCAAATATTGTTTCTGCTTCAATTTATTTCTCTTCTTTTGGTATTCCAGTGAAATATGGTAGACCTTTTAACTTTGCTCCGTATGTCTTTACTGCTCGGTTTTGTTTTTATAGATTCTATCTGTGGTTGAATTTGTATACTTTTTACCATCCTTAGAGTCTGGTAATCTTGTCTTCCTCTCTGCTGTTGAGTCTGGTTAAATGCAGCCAATATTTTCTTGGCCTCAGATATTGTATGTTTCAGATAGAGGATGCCCATTTGACCCTTTTACATAGATTTCAATTCTCTGTTGATATTACTTATCTTTTCATTAATTTCCCCCTTTTTTCTTCTATTTCCTAGAATATATCAATCAGTTAAAATCCTTGTCTGCTAGCTTCAATATATGGATTGTCTGTAGGTCTGCTTCTATTATTTATCTTTTCTCTTGATAATCATTATAAGTCACATTTTCTTGCTTCTCTGAATGTGTAGTATTTTTGTTTGTTTGTTTGTCAGGCATGGTATACAAGAACACTGCAGAGACTACAGATAATGCTTCACCCTAGGGAGAGTTTCCACTTTCCTCATTAGGCAGATAGTTGGGGGTGCTTATCTTTGAGATGGGTAGGGTTTAAGTTGTATCTTTAGTGAGGCTTAGTCCACTTCTGTCTTTATCCCATTCCTCAAACATAGCTCTTCTGGGCTTTTGATTAAAGCCTGTAGGATCTCTATCTTTTCAGTCCTGAAAGACTGGGAAATTTAGTGCTGTATTTTGGAGGTTTTGAATTTAGCTCTTTATCCTCCTACTCTTTGCTCCATCAGAACCTCAAAATCTGGAAGATGTCCTAAGGGGAGCCTGGCTATGTGTTTGAATGACAAGACCTTTTTCTCTAGTTATACTTTTTATCCTTAGCACCACAAAACTAGAGAAGATTATATTATGCTCTTTGGAAGCCTTCAGCCCAACTTCCCAGCTTCCTTTGCATAGCTTTTGAACTCAGAAGCTGTCCCATGGGGAAAACCAGCTATGTGTTTAGTACTTCTCAAGTTTGGTTTCTCTCACCAGCCCCATGTGACTGCCAAAAACCTCTCTGGTTTCTCTTTCCTCAAGAAATTCTTCTTTACCAGCCAAATCTAATTCTCAGTCCATGCCCAGAATTGTCAAATATCCCCAAAGAAGAAAACAACTGGTAATTTATGTAGCCCTTATTGCTTCCTCATTTTCTGGGACCCTTACAAATGTAACTTTTGTAGTCTGTCTGGCTCTTTCTTGTTGTTCCAATGGGAATTCTAAGCTGCCATGACCTACCACGTTTTACTTAGGAAGAGGAGTCCCCTGATCCTTATGTTTATGGGAAAAGGCTCACCAATATGCTTACAACTTCAAGAATTGAAGAGGGCCATAGCCTGCTTCTAGTACTTGGATTCCACGATGTGGAAGGTTACATTGGTGGTCCAGACTTGGGCTGTTAATTGCAGAGGCCCTGAGCAATTAAATGGCATAGCCTTGGAGATACGGCCAAATTTGATGTGAGGAAGAAAGCTGCCAGAATGAATGGTAGCTTTTGAATGGACTATGTAAGCTTGCAGCAATAACTGTAACTAGCAATAATCAAAATTGACTGGTGCTATAGGATTCTGAATATGAAGTGGTATGAATGCCTTTATAAGTTTTTGCTCATATTATCTTTTTCATACACATATACACAAATACATACATACATATGTATGTATATATAAATGTATATAATATGTACATTTTTACTCTAACCCCACTTTTCAGTCATTATTAATAGGTGGGGATTTATTTTTGTATTTAATTATGCTTTTAAATTATATTATTCCTTTTCAAGAACAATACTGACATTTTAAACTAGATCCACATCTTTTATAACATGACTAACTAGTTTATAGTTCCTTTTTTTGGCTTCATGTTTTGGTCAGTTGAAGGATGCCTTCAAGTTATTTCTTCTAGAAGTTATATTGGTATTTTATAAGTACTTGCATGCCTGACCATGTCTCTTATTGTCTTCATGAATGAGAAATTACCTTGAAATCCTCAGGCTACAATTTTTTTTCCCCAAAACCTCTAGATCAGTGGTTCTCAACTTTGACGGCATATTGTCATCTCCCGAGAAGCTTGAAAAATACTGACGGCTGGGTCCCACCCCCAGAAATTCTGATGTAATTGGTCTGAGATGTGGCCTGAACATCAGGATTAAAAACAAAATAAAAAAAATAACAATAAGAAATATGCTTGGGCCCCATTCTAAGTCAATTAAACCTGAATTTCTGGGAGGAAGCGTGGATATTGGCACACTTCTTCTGCCTTGTGTGAGAAATTCTCAAATTTGCCAACCACACTGTCACTTTCCAACAGTGTTGATTTTGTGCTTTATTGCCATCAATGTGGATTTGAATTTTGCTTTCACATTCTTACAGTTTTTGTAATCCTTTCTTACTTGTAATCTCCCTTTTAATCTGATTCTGTAGTCTCTTTACGCCAGTTAACAGCTTTCTTACAGCTTTCCCCTCTTTTGCTATGGATGTGAGTCATTTTACATCTTACAAAATCATTTTCTGAAGTTTTCTTTTATATTTTTCAGGCGATTTTTTTTTTTAACATTTATTCATTTTTAAGAGAGAGACAGAGAGTGAATGGGGAAGGGGCAGAGAGCAGAGGACACAGAATCCCAAGCAGGCTCCAGGCTCTGAGCTGTCAGCACAGAGCCTGACGCGGGACTGGAACTCACAAACCGCGAGATCATGACCTGAGCCGAAGTCGGACGCTCAGCCAACTGAGCCACCCAGGCGCCCCTCAGGAGATCATTTTTGAAAGCTTGTTTTTCTTTTATATGTCCAGAATGATGCTCCCTATCCCTTTTTCCCAGAGTTGCTTTTTTTTGTTTTGTTTTGTTTTGTTTTTTTCTGTGTGGTTTTTTGGTGTGTGTTTTTGTTTGTTTTGTTTTGTTTTGTTTTGTTTTGTTTTGTTTTTGGTCAGACCCCAATTTTTATTTTTCTGGTGGTGCATTCTTTCTTTTTTTCTCTTATCTCAAATAAGGCAAAACCAATCATATTGGCCCCACTCTCAGGCAATGTGGATGATAGATGATTACTTTTCATAAATCCCCTTCTATAGTACTTTTACGCATTCTCATCTCCAAATCTAATTGCAGAGGCTTTTTCTGTGCATTGTTTTGCTATACAAGGAAACATCTTTTACCTCTCTTTGCCTGGCACTCTCATACTGTGATTGGGCACAAAGTACTGTTTAAAATTTTAATTCCAGTATAGTTAACATACAGTGTCATATTAGTTTGAGATGTACAATATAGTAATTCAACAATTCCACACAATGCCTGCTGCTCATCACAACAAGTGTACTGCTTAATCCCCATCTTCCCATACATCTCCCCCTGGTAACCATCAGTTTGCTCTCTGTAGTTAAGAGTCTGTTTCTTGGTTTGTCTCTCTTTTTTCCCTTTGCTTATTTGTTTCATTTCTTAGATTCCACATATGAGTGAGATCATTTGGCATTTGTCTTTTTCTGACTGACTATACACAAAAATAAACTCAAAACGATTGAAGACCTAAATGTGAGACTCAAAACCATAAAAATACTAGAAGACAGCATAGGCAGTAAAGTCCTTAACATAAGCTGTAGCAAAATTTTTCTAGAAGGGAACTAGATGCAAAATAAACTATCGGGACTATATTCAAATAAAAAACTTCTACACGGTGAAGGAAACAATCAATAAAATTAAAAGGCAACTTACTGAATGAGGGAAGATGTTTGCAAATGACATATCCAACACAGGGTTGGTATCAAAAAATATATAAAGAACCTATACAACTCAACACCCAAAACTCAAAAAAATCCAATTTAAAAATGGGCAGAAGACATGGGCACAATGTACTTTTAAAAACATTGTCCAGCAACGCTCTTACACACTTTTTCTCCACTTTCCACCCACAGTGCTTTCCTTATGGGGACCTCTTATCTCAGGAAGCTGTTCACTAACACCAAGATATACCTCCTGCTTTACTTCTGGCACTGTTGTTTTCTGGGGTTTTCCATGTCTGCCAGATGATGACATGAACTGGAAACAGTAGCCACCCAGAGAGCAAGACCAGTGGGAGAGGGAATCACTGATGTGCTTTCCAGTGGGCCTATGGCTGACTCTGAATCAGTGGCCTATCAGGAGGGACAGAGTTGAAGTTCCTTCCTGTCCTTCTTCAGAGAGATGAGTTGGGGTAAAAACTGGGTAGGCCATTCTTTATCTGTGTCTGGATTAGAACTAGTATATCTACAAAGCTCCATGGGTGGTTCTAGTGCATACAAGGTGGAGAGCCACTGTTTTCGTCAGCAGTTGGAAGGAGCTGAAGGAGGGACTATTGGGGCATCATTTCAAACTGGAAACTCAGGCTGAACCTGAGCAGACCAACCCGTGGAGGTGAGAGTCAAGTGGAAACCAAGACAAGTAGTGAATAGGATTTGCAGTCATCCACGTGATGGTGTTACTGGGACAGTGACCCTGAGAGGGGGAGAAGGGGCAGATCTGAGGAATAATACAGAAGCAACATTGACAGCCCTTGGATCCTGAGCAGATGTAGCGGGAAGAAAGGGAAAGAGTTGGTGACGATGTTAAAGATTCCACCTTCCTGAGTATGTTTTGTAGGCGTGAAGAAAGAAATATTTGTCTGGTCTCTTTAGAAATAGCATATTGAGGTTAAAAAGTGGCAGCATTTATTATTTAGCTTTATCTATTCACTCACAAATATTTACTGAACACCTACTATGTTCCAGTCTGTGTTAGATCCTGGGGATACAATAGTGAAAAAGGACATAGGCCTTGTCCTCACAGAGTCTTTTTAGTCTAGGTGCTTTAGATACAGACAGCCTCAATCAAATCAATCATACCAGTGAATGTGTATTATAACCTGAGGGGAATGCTCTGAAGGAAAAGAACCCCCCTGCTATGAAAACATGTAATAAGGGAAGCTGAGGAAGAAGCGGAGGGAGATCTGAAACACAGCACTCCAGGCGGGAGAACATTCCAGGAGGGAGAACAGGTGACACGTTTCCTAAGGGCTCTAGGAGATGGAAGAGCCCCAGTGTGGCAGGAACTCCGTGTGATGAGAGCAGGTTTGAGAAGAGGCCAGACAGGTGAGCAGCATCCTGCAGAAAGAAGACCCCTCTGTCACTCTGTCCCCTTCTGTCATTCTGTAAGCTCTGTGGCACTCAACTCTGCGCTGCTCATTTCTGTCGGTGTAGCAAACCGGTCAGAGGTTGCTGATCTATGCAGCCTAAGTGAGCAAGAGGTTGTTTTAGGCACTTCCCATGAAATTCTATATGATGATTAAGAAAACAAAAAAAACCTTTTTCTCTGCTTAGAACTGCTACAAATATTTAATTTGGTTTGGAAGGGCAGAAGTGTCCCAGTAAATCTATATTATAAATGTGTCCAAAGCTATCTCTTTCTGTAAATCCAGTAGTTTTTTTCAGTGAAGAAATTGCTGCATTCGACGTCATCTCTCTCTGAAAACAAGCAAACATGCACTTATGTGCCTACACTGGGCTTCTTAGGCTTTATGAAGCTTCCCTCTGTCATCCTCATCTTCAAACAAATGTACTCTGATCTGTGGTGTTAAAGGTGATTCCTCCTCACATGTGTCTTTTTCTCCTCCCTATTTCTGGGCAAGTTGTATGATAAGCTAGGTTGAGCCAAAGTGGGGGAAAGAATTAAACCCCACCAGAAAAAAATAAGTCCCGGGGTGCCTGGGTGGCTCAGTCATTGAGCGTCCAACTTCAGCTCAGGTCATGATCTTGCAGTTCATGAGTTTGAGCCCCATATCAGGCTCGCTAATGTCAGCCTGTCAGCACAGAGCCAGCTTCAAATCCTCTGTTTTTTTCTGTCTGCCTTTCCCCTGCTTGTGCTCTCCCCCAAAATGAATAAATATTCAAAGAAAAAAATAAATCCCAACCCCCTCAGGAAGCACATCTGATATTTCCCTATTCATAGTTCTTTGAATATGACTGATAGCTGTCAGAATAATTGCAGGCTGATTTTTCCCTCCATTTTTAAACTGATTTTTTTTGTTTGATTAATTGATTGATTTAGCCTGACATTTCTCAAATTTTGACCTTTATGTGACTTTAGTCCCAGCAGAACTTCACTTTTCAGTCCACACCCTTGCTACACATCCCCAAATGCCAGTACTTTTCTCTTATTCTAATCTAGTCTCCTTCCCCCACCCATGTCTCTCTCTCTCTCTCTCTCTCTCTCTCTCTCTCTCACTGGCTTTTCACACTTTCTGCATTTGGCTTTCACTCTCGTGTTGCCCTTGTACCTCCTCTCTTTCTTACTCACATTTTCTCCCTATTTCTCTCACACTCACTGTCTCTCTCTCCCTCTTATTCTCTCTCCTACAATTTGTAAAATGATCTCGCCAAACTTGTAGTTTCACCTACCACCTGCACAGAGGTATCTTCTCTATATTTGTAGTTATGGGGCTCTTTGAGTTGCTAATAACAAAAACCAGCTTTTACTGGATGCAAAAAAGAAGGGGAAATTTATCAGAAGGTTAGAGACATCTCCTAGAATCAAGGGTTGAACAATCATGAACAGATATGGTTCGAGTCCACTGCTAATATGTGAAGTTAAAATCACTAATTCCCAATCTCCTTGCTTTTCTATTCCTGGTTTCAAATTTTTGGAAGAGAGAATTTGACCATCTCAGACCTAATGGTGGATCAATCAAATCTAGATAGAGGTGCAGAGTTGTGTTAGGCAGGCGAGACCACTTCAGATCCGCCTATGTCTGTTGGGTTGTTCCCAGTGTTCATAAACTAGACAGCAACCCACATGGTTGTACACTGAAATCTCAGTCCAATCCTAGTTTTCTGCCTTTTGGATGATAGACTTACTCAGATGAACCTTAGCAGTGACTGAAATTCTCATTTTCCCTCTAATACCTACTGTTCTTCAATGGGTATCACCAAGAAAATAGTCTCTTGCCTGGTCCTCCAGCTTGGTTGTTATCAACAATCCCTGACTAGCTTCACTCCACACTACACATCCAGTAACAATAATACAAATCCATACCTGTGTGTAAAGAAGAAGAGAACCCAACCAATAAAAAACATAAAGCTCAGAGGATAATTACAAATAATTCATCAATTTTTTTTCAGCAGGAATTGGGCTTTGGTCACAGTAAATAGAACATTTTAATTTAAAAAAAGAGTTGTCTAATTATTCATTTATTTATCTATTTAAAATGCTTTCTGAGTACTGATTCTGTGCTGGTTTCTACTGGGGGCCATGAGCACAGTGGTGAGCAACATTAGCCATGCCCCTTGAACTTGGATCCTCTAGTCTAGCAAGGATGACCAAAGACTGAAGAGCCTTGCAGAGCTGTCTATAATTTACAATTATTTTATGTGCTCCAAAAGGAGATGAATGAGGGTCTATGCACACAGTAAATAGGAGGTCAGGGAAGTCTTTTCCTGGGGAACTGATGCTTGCTCTGAGATCAGAAGGCTGGGAGTGGGGGTGTTAGGGATGAGAAATTGAGAAGAACCTTCCGGGCAGAGGGAGCAGGGAGTCGTGGGCTCTGGTGCTTTTGAGGAACTGGGAATCTGGTGTGCCATGGGAGAGCAGAGATGAATGGAGGAGCAGAGTAGAAGGCAGATGGGACAGCAGGCTGGGCCAGCCCTTGTGAGCAGGTTACAGATTTCAGGCAAGGGGCCATCAAGAGCTTCTTAAGCAGTAATGCAACAGAACAAAATTCAAGTTTTAAAATGATTATGCCAGCTCCTGTGTGGGAATGAGCTAGAAGGGATTGAGAGAGGATATGGGCAAAGTGAGGGGTGCATTGAGTGAAATCTGGAAACAGCTCTTGTGAAATGTTCGCATATCTGTAGAATTGGCAGAAAGCCAAAATTCTCCGATAATTTTATGGTTGTTTTCACTTTGAGCCTGCCAGTCGTCATAGTTCAGAGGTTATATGAATAAAGTAGTAATAACGTCAAGACAGAAATGTTAAATGACTAGGTTTTGCCCCAGATGATGAAAGAATAATATTATGCATGAATCAAGGATAAGCCCTAGGTTTCTGGCTTTAGAAATTAGGTAAATGTTTGGTGTGACTGCCTGCACTGTCTCTTTTATTTCTCTTTGAGAGAAGGTTATCCAATGACAAGGGGCCATCTTGGTTATGCTTTTTCTTCAGTTGGTCAATATTCTAACTTTGCATGCATACGTAATTGATTTCTTTTGTCACCCACTATTGGAGATAATATATATCTTTTTTTTTTTTTTTTTTTTTTTTTTAATGCTTGTATTTTTCTTAAAGGCCTGAAAATATGTTTGGAGGATTGCAGGAAATACTGAATTTAGGTACTTAAGTCATTATGAAAGATATCCTTCAAAGCTCTCTGGTAGTTTATGACTCACTCTAATTCAAGTTTATTAAAAACATACTGAGGGATTTTAAAAGTAGCATTTTAAACACTGGCGATTGTTCATTTTGATGGAAAATTTGGAGGCAATCTGAGTATCCATTGCTAGAAAAAAGGAAGGCAAACTGTGCTGGACACAGAGATCAGAAGGAAGAGACTGGATGTCCACACAGCAAGAGCTGTGTTTGGTGTACAACTATTTCAATGGGGAAAATAGGGTTGAGGCTAGAGTATTTCAGACTCACAGTAAAATTTAATTTTCTTATAAAATTGTAATAGTTTACTCCTTCCTTCTTCCCTCTTTTCTTCCAGTCACTCATTCAGTTAGTGTTTTTTGAGTCTCAGCCACTGTGCTAGGTACTGAGGATATTGTATAGAATAACATACACATTCCTCCCCCAGTGGAGTAGGGAGATAGACTTAAACAAATAATCACATAAATACATGGGTACAGATTGTGATAAATTCTTTGGAGAAAAAATACAAGTTACTAAATTTCAAAGAGGCAGACGAGGATAGGCCTCTTGGACAAAGTGACCTTTGACTTGAGACGTAAAGAATGGTATTTCCCCAGGAGAAGCTGGGAGAAGAACATTTCAGTCCACAGGAATAGCCTGGACAACACACCCCAAGAGAAAAAGGGCCTGGTAGCCATGAGAAAATGAAAAGAGCTTGATATGAGTGCATACTGGAGGGAAGGAGACTGGGGTAAAAGATGAGGCTGGAGAAACATGAGGAGGCCAGGCCATTACAGGCCCTCTAAATCTTGTTACTAATCTTACATGTTTACCCACAGACGAATGACCTCTGTTGAAGGGCTTCGAGCTGGGGAGTAAAATGATTTGATTGACATTATAAGACTATGTCTATGCTATACGGAGAAAGGATTGGAATTGAATACGAATGGATGCAGTGGCTTGGGTGAGAGGCGGCTTGCACAAGGGAGTGGTAGTGCAGATGGAGAAACATGGGTAGATTTGAAAGATATCCTAACAGTAGAATAATTATAACTCAGTGTTACATTAGATATAATGATGAGAGAATGGTGAAATCAAGAATTTTTTAAAAGCAGAACTGTTTCACAGTACCTCGAAGACAGGGCATCAACAGAATTCCTTAGGGACTTCACTAATTGAGTGGATTCCAACCGCTCAATAAGGAAAAGTTACATGTTCTTTCTACAACTTGCCACAGAACACTGTATGACTTTGACATAGTAAGGGCTCCAGCAGCTTCGCTGTGGCAGGAGCAGCAATAACCAGAAGGTGCTTAGGGGAAGATGGCAGAGCAATGGGACAGACTGGAAGAAGTGTCTTTGTTCACTGGGTCTGTATGAGGCACTCTGGGAACTTCTGGAAACCTTGGTAGGATAGAACTTAAAAAGGAAGCTGAGGTCCATGTAAGTAAGCATGTGGGACAGAACCAGCAGCCGCTGGTTTATTACTGTTAGAGTGACCTCATTATGTGAATAAGTTGTATATGGGCTCAGAAGATTAGCTAGGGATATCAGGGAAGGCCTGGTCAGGCTTGAGGTGGGCCTGCTGGTTTAGGATGTATAAAGATAGAGGAATTGGGCGGGGCTCTGGGAGGGGTGTGTGTGCGCGTGTGCGCAGAACTTCAGACAGAAGAAACAGCTTCAGGACAGGTCCCAGGCCACACGTTTTGGCAGAAGCAGTGTATGTCTGAAAGAAGACAGAGAGAGGTAGGGCTGCAAAAAATGGGCAGAACCAGACTATGTTAGATGTGCAATATAGCAGGCTTAGAACTTTGGTCTTTGCTTCATAGGAAAAGGGGAATCTTTGAAAGTTTTGGAGCAGGGCAATATTACAATTTTGTTATAGGGAAAATAATTTGGTAGCAGCGTGTAAAATAAAATATTTTGAGAAAAGACCGGAAGCCAAGACCAACGTTGTCCACAGGAAGAGTAAGGGATTCCTCGGACCTAGAACATGGGCTGTGGGGTGGAAGTAGAGGGAAGATTTGACAGTCTTCAGGAGTACAACTCACAGCTCTTTGCCTGGGGTGGCTGCAGGGCTAGGAGTGAAGCAGGGAAGAAAGGTTGATAGATGTTGAAAAGGAAATGGCAATCAGCGAAGTAAGGAAGGAAATGAGTGAGAGATTAGGGAGAACAGGAGACAAGAGGAAGAGAGAAAGAGAAGAAACAGAGAAAGCCAGAGCCAGAGCCAGGTCCAGGGTCTGAGAGAGAGGGAGGGAGAGAGAGTGAGAGGGAGGGGGAGAGAGGGTGAGAGATGGAAAAGAGGAGAGAGAAGGAAAACACAGGGTCTTGAAGCCAGCTGCTAGTGCAATGTTAACACCTTTAACAGAAATAGGGAAACACTCAGAAAAATCTGGTCAACTCGCTTTAGTTAATCTAGGTCTTGGGATTGTCACCTCATTACCATCATGCACTGAAACCGAAGGCCAATGGCTAAGTTTGTTCTGACTCTGACCCTTTTCTGGTAGTTATTGGGAGAACTGTGGGCAGCAGAATGAGACAGTCATAATGTAGAAGGTAAAATATCCCTGTTGTTAGGATACTTATTCTACCATCTTTGGCTAAAAGAAGGAGAGACGCCTAACTCCTAATCAGGTCAGCTAATGTTCAGAAAAGATTTTTAATTCGGCCCAACTCAGATTTGGCCCAATTTTAGATTGTCCTTGGAGCGACAGTGGTTCTCTGGCTCCCAACCAGCCCCCTGGGGCAGTGACACCCACCTTTTGTTGCTGACAGCCATCCCAGGTGGTCTCAGCTGTGCTGCCTGGACACCATTGGAGGTGTCACACATATGCAGCTGGTCCATTTGTTGGATGCTCTCAGCCTCATATGTCGCCACATGAGACAGGCGTTCTACATCACTCCAAAGCAACAGATTCAAATCCAGCTTTAGAGAAACAGCTAGAAATGATTGCAGAACTCATCTGGAGGAAAAAATCCAAGCCTTTCCTTCACATTGTTGAGCCAAGAAAAAGGAGAAAAAGTCCCTTACAGTAAAATGAATAGGGGAGAAAAGAATTTTCCACTTGTGCCTCATTTTGTCAATGGATCATATTTCATAATTATTCTTTGGTATGTTTTGGGGAGACATTGAGGCATTTGGAAAACTTGCTTAAAACCCTGACATTTGTTTGATATGAAATTTACCCTTTGTTTCCCCTGCAAGAAATCTAACAACTCTGGACTGTTGACAAACATTCCCTTTTGGTGTCCCCACTCCCCTTAAAGCCAAAATGAGGTAACGGAAATTTTCTAAGCAAATATGTAATCACCCCAATTTGCATATTGTTTGCATAAGTAGGGATACAGGGATTTTTCTCCTCTTTCTGTGGGAGAAACCCAACCACAGTACCTTCTTGGATTTCATCTTGTATCTAATTTCCTGCCTTAGACACACAGTGCCATGAGAATTTTCCCGGACATACGATAATCTGACCCCCCATCTTCCAGGCTTCCTTTAATAACCAGACAAAATTACTCAAGTCTTCATCCTGCACAATAGCAGGAAATCCATTCTTTTCCAGAATATCTGCTCTCTGGGACTCCAGAGAGTGATTTCTTACTACCTAGTAACAGCTTCTGAAGGCTTCTGCTTCTCTCTCCTGGCTTTACTCCAAGTATTCGGTTCCTCCTTTGTGGTGGTCAATCGGTTTCCGAAAGATGAAGATAGCAAAGTGAATTATGAAGCACAAAGGACAACAGAAAGTTCTTGGATATCATGGTCCCCTTCAGTGATTCTGTTTCACAGTGAGTCCTTTCTCTGCCTTTCCTCCTTGGATTCTGGCTGATTGCTGGAACCCATTGTTTCACTCATATCCAAATCCCCAGGTCCCAGACTCTGCAGAGGAAAATGAAAATCTAATTAAGGCAAACTTATAAAAATAAACACTTCTCTTCTCCAGAAACCTACCCCCACAACTCTCCGTTAAGGGAGACTCCTTTTTTCTTTATTAAGAGGAAGTTCACCTCCTTTTCTAACCACTTTCCCCATTTCTCAAATTAGTCTGGGCCTTATCTTAGACAACCAAAAATTCCTTTAAAGCCTTACTTTAAAAAAAGAGGTATTTCTCTCTAAAAATGAACCAGCCACTCCCACTTAGCAACAGCCACAATCTATAGGCAGATTTTTGTTCCTAAAACAAAAGCCATTCTAAAACATCTATTTCTCTGCTGCTTCCAACATCTTTATTTATATTTAGTAGAGCAGAATATATAAAAAAGAATGACTATCTCTGGAACTCAGAGAATCTGTGAAGGAGAAAAGAGCCAACAAAGAAATTTATTATAAATAGTATTCAAACTCTTTAAATCATCTGAAGGAAGATGATATAAAGGAAAAACTACCTGCCTGGAATTCAGGCAGATGAAATACCTGTGTTCAAACCCAAGTCTGATAACCATTTACTCTGTGTCCTTGGGTAAGTTATGAAATTTTGTAAAACAGAGATAAACATATCTACAACACAGGTTGTCATGAAAATCAGGAAAACATATGTAAAGGACTTGTTATCTAGTTAAGGGCTCCATAAATATCTCTTCTCACCCCATTCCTCAGACTAGTAAACTGTGATTGTTTACAATATAAACCAGTGCCTTAGATACCTCAAAATTAACCAATTGAAAAAGAAAATATTCCAGTAGGCAGTGTAGAAGCCAAACCCATCAAATTTCTCACCTTTTCTCTGTCTTCTTGTTCCTTTTAGCATCTCTCCTACCCTGTCTTGGTTCTTTCAACTTCCACCCTCCCCCACTTTCTCTCCAGTATCATTTACTCCTTGCTGTATAATGGGAAACTGTCCACAGGAAAGAACCAAAATATAATTAGTGCTTATTCTAATTATTTAATAACATTTTATATTCCCTTGTTTTTCCTTAATCCAAGTAAAAATGTTAAATTTGTCTTTCAAAGAAACAAAGAGAATAAATAAACTGGCTTTAAGTATACTAATCTCAGTTGATTCTAGGAGGTGGGATTGGAGGCCTGTTGGTTCTCTATAGCAAAGAGCTTTTTTACTCTTGTCTTAAACCACTTTGCTTCTTATTTTGTTTTACTATTATTTATTAAATAGTCACACATCTGCAGACTTTGTGGAACAAACAAACAAATGAGAAGATCACAATCACTTTGCAATTATCCACCCAGGTACTGAAAACATGGGAGTCATCCTTGATCTCTCTCCTTCCTTCCTACCTGGCAGCAATCTGTAAGTCCTTTGGGCTCTACTTCCAAAATAGATTCTGTATCCATCCACTTTCCTCCAATTCTAGACCCCTGCCCCCTTGGACTTCTCAAAAAGCCTCTTAAGGATTGCTCTGCCTCTACCCCCCAACCTCCCACAAAAGTCTCCACAACAGCCAGAATAGGGTTGCTAGAATTAACAAATAAAAATGCAGGACACCCAGTTAAATTTGAATTTCAGATCAACAGTGAGTAATTTTTTAGCTATATAAAATATTATTAAATATTACTTTTCATACTAAAAAATTATTTGCTGTTTATCTGAAATTCAAATTTAACTGAGTATCCTGTATTTTTTCCCCAGCAGCCCCAAACTCTAAAATGTAGATCTGGAGTGCCTGGGTGGCTCAGTCAGTTGAGCGTCTGACTTTGGCTCAGGTCATGACCTCACAGTTGGTGAGCTCCATGTTGGGCTCGCTGCTGTCAGTGCAGAGCCCACTTTGGATCCTCTGTCCCATTCTCTCTCTGCCCCTCCCCTGCTCATTCTCTCTCTCTCTCTCTCTCAAAAATAAACATTAAAAAATGTATATAAAGTCACATCAATCTCCCAATGACTTCCCATTGCTTTCTAAATAAAGGTCAAACTCCCTGCCATGGCCTGCCAAGGCTTTCATGGACTGACATTGTCTATCACTTCAGCCTAGTTGTACCATTCTCTGACTCTGCTCATCTCAGTAGCCTCTTTCTGTTCCTAGACCCAATCAAGTTCATTAGATGTACCATTCCTTGGCCTGGAATTCTCTTTCTCAGATCTATACCTGGGTGGCTCCTCCTGTCCATCAGACCTCAATTCATTTGTCTCCTCCTTAGTGGGCATTCTCTGTTTACACAATTGAAAGCAGTTCCCTCATTGATCTCTGTTACATCACTTGGTTTTATTTCTTCACAACACATATCCCACTATGGGGACCTCTTTTCTACAATATCTATCTCCTTCACTGAACTGTGAAACTTTCCCAATCTGTTGCCTGTTATATTCCCAACATTTAGTGTGGTACACAGTAGGTACTCAATAAATACTTGATGAATGAATGGTTCTTTCTCTTTTTGTAACCCTACTCTGTCAATCCATGTCATTGGTTCAATTGGCATCTCTATCAGAACAGGCAGACACAATGGTCCAGAGAGGATGAGATAAATGGAATTATTGCTTGTTGAAACATATTTTGTACTTTGTTGACTCAACTGTCTGCACTGACAGGCCAAGAATAAAATTTCCATGATCCATTGTTAACTAAAAAAAGCAAGTTACAAAATGGTATATGTAGCATGACCCTTGTAATAGTCATAACACATAAATATTTGTTGAATGAGTCACCTTTTTTAAAAACATGCCTATATACAAATGTCTGAAAAATGTCCTAAAAAAAGTAAAAAACATAGGTATTTCTGAGGAGATTATGAGGAATACTTTATCTTTTCTTTACATTTTCTTTAATTTTTATACCAGGAAAATGTAATCATAATCATAATAACTTTTATAATTAGAAAACATAATAAAACCATTTCTACTTTTAAAAGAAGAAAAAAGTATTTACTCACAAGGAACTTGATATTTGAAATTTTATTTGCAATAAAAGATATAAACTGATGATTAACAGAAGAGCACATGGCTTTGAAACACATGAAAATATTTCTATTCTCAGAGAAACACAAATTAAAACTTTTCTGAGATACTGCTTTCACCCATTTGTTTGACAAAAAATTCAAAAGCTCACTAATACACTCTGTTGGCAAGGTTTAAGGGAAAATAGCAACTTACACATTGTTAGCAGAAGAATGAAGTGATAACGTATATGAAGGTCAATTTGGTAATACTTATCAACATTTCTCTTGCGTAAACAAGGTTGGAAAGCTGTTACCACATGTGCTGCTGCCTGTCTTTCGATAGTCCACAAGATAAAAATGATTTTTCATTTAAGAAAATTTTTTTAACGTTTATTCATTTTTGAGAGGCAGAGAGAGACAGAGCGCAAGCGGGGGTGGGGCAGAGAGAGGGAGAAACAGGATCCAGTGCAGGCTCCAGGCTCTGAGCCAGCAGCACAGAGCCTGTTGCTGGGCTCGAACTCATAAACTGTGAGATCACAACCTGAGCAGAAGTCAGACGCTCAACCAACTGAGCCACCAAGGCACTCCTGATTTTTACATTTTTAAATGGTGAAACAAGAATCAACATAAGAATAAATTTCGTAACACATGAACATGATGTGAAATTCAAATTTCAGTGTCCATAAATAAAGTTTTATTGGAACACAGCCATGCTCATTTATTTATATATTGTCTATAGCTACTTTCGCACTACAACTGCAGAATTGAGATTGAGATAGAGACCATATGGCCTGCAAAACCTAAAATATTTACTATCTGGCTCTTTACAGAAAACATTTGCCTATGTACTCCTAGCAGAAAGCCTTTGACCAATAACTACACTTGGAGCAATTCATTTTATGCACTTAAAAGTGTGTAAAATGAAATGCTCAGCACTATTTATAAACCATATAATTGGGAATGGCCAAAATGACCATTGTAGGATTTTTAGGAAATTATGATACATCCACACCAAGACATAGTAGTGGTGATATATATATATATGTGTGTGTGTGTGTGTGTGTGTGTGTGTGTGTGTGTGTATAGGATAAATATTTTATGTACTGATGTGGAAATATATCCAAGACACACTGTTAAGTAAAAGAACTCTATATATTGTGGGATTCCTCCATGTTGGACAACTCTGAAACACTATTCACACTGAATTCTATGTAAGTGGCACCCTCCTAGAGTTGTGTAAGAGTAGGTGCCCCAATAATATGCCATCCGTGTGTAAATAGAAGGGGGAATGTGTACTCATGTATGCTTATGTATGTATACACAACCTTTATTCTGTGAAGGCTGCATAAGGAACTAAAAATATTGGTTATTTGTTGGAAAGGTAACTATTAGAAAGGTAGGGGCTGGACTAAAAGGTATGCCTTTTAATACCTTTCTTGGTATTAAAACCATTCAAAAATTAAATAACTTTTTAAGAGATGAAAAAACATCCAGAAAAAATATCCTGGTGGATGCCTCCGTCTTTTCTGAATTCATTGACCTCCTGGCCTGAAGTAAAGGCAGTTGTCAGTCAGCCCAGTGCTGTCCTGTGCCTGCTCCTTCCCCTCCTCACCTGGCATCCTGATTCTCTGCTTCCACCTCACTGTCTCCTGTGGTTCCCCTCCTGACTTCAAGAATGCCTCCCCACCACCCTGTCCTTCCCACCACCTCCCATGTGTCTTGTGCTCTGTGAAACTCCTGTTCTGTAGAGACAAGCCCACCTTAATTCTCACTGACAGCTCGTCCCTTCCCTCCCTCTTGGCCTCTCCTGGCCCAGTGGTTAACCTGTCTCTCAGTCTCCTGGTGCCCTTTCCTGGGTAGTCCTCACCTCCTCCCAGACCCGTTCTCAGTGGTGAAGGGGCTTGGGCAGGATTCCCTTACTTCCCACAGCCATTTCTAGGCTGTCAAAACACAACTATCTTCCTTGCTATTTCATCTTTTGAACTCCATGTCTTCTGTCTACATTGTCCTCTTCTAATCAATGATGTTGTGGCCTCCTGTCTGCTCACAGGCACTGCCACATCTTTAGTGTTCTTTCTTTTCCCCATGCAGGCCACCCCATCATCATCCATCACTACATGTCTTTCTCCTTCTCTCCCATGAGGCCTCAGACCCCCACCTTCATTTCACATAATGGAGAAGCAGCACCCTCATGTTCTGGGCCTCCTCCTTCCAAAACCCCTTGAGAGATCCCTGACTTCTGAAAAGTCCATAGCAGGCTTCTCTCTCTCTGATAACGTCTCTCAGCTGTCTGCTCTTCCCCCCTCACTCAAGTTCACACTCCCCACTCTGATCACCACAGAGAACTTGCTTAGTGCCTCAGTGTCCTCTGTCTGGCCTCCCATGGAGGCTGCCACACTGGGGCTGCTGTTGCCTTCTATGGTAGAAGCTACAGACCAGGCCTATTCTAGAATACTGCTTTCTGATTTCAACCTGCCATATGCTGTAGCTTACCAATATTCTCTTTTTATATCCCCAAAGCATCACCCAAGTGGTGATTTCATCCCTACTTTCTCCTGTAATTCTAGCAAAGTAGTTCCCAAATCTTGATTTTGGATCACCTGGGGGTGAGGACATTTAAAAGGCTTCATGCTCAGGTTCCACCCCATACCAACTAAATCAGAATTTTGGGGGTGGGAATCAGACATCAGTACTTTCTTGAAGATCTTCAGATGATTTCAACGTTCAGCCAAGTTTGAAACCACTGCCACAGTGTTTCTGGTTTACGCTCACACTTCATGTCATGCCAACATGACAATTAGTCTCTCTAGGAATTTCTTGTCTAGGAAGTGAAAGCTATAGAATGATAAATAACCCTGCTTGCTTTTGTCTGGGCAAATAGTTTGCTCATCTGGGCAAACAGCTCTCTTCTCAGGACAATAGATTGTTTACCTTGGCAAGTGGTTCACTTATCAAACAACTGTTTGTTTATTCAAGACTTGACCTTCACCTTGCTGGGTTCACCAGTATTAACTATCGTGTCATGAATTTTGCTCAGTCCCAGTCAGATCTCTCTTTAAAAGACCCACATTGAATCACTTGAACCCAGACCCACAAACCCTATAAATATCCTTCCCTTACTTTTGCTTGAATAGCAGGTTTTTCTGTGGTCTTTTGAAGGAGTTGGCTTTTGATAATGTAACTTCACTGGTCTTTATCTGCACCTCATTTTACAGCTTTAGACTAGGAGGAAAAGTTTTCTGACCTCCATCATATGAAGCCCATCCTCTCCTGTAAATAATGACCTCCAGTCATCTTCTCCTTTGAAACCTTCCCCTGTGTCTAGGGAAGCCACTTCTCTGATTCCTTTACCCACATACCAATATTTCCAACACAAGATGTGTGGGTTTTCCACACATCAAGTAATTCTCTGCAACACCAGCTGGGTACCCTACAATTCAGTTCTGGCATTATCCAGCTGGAGTTAGCCTCAGATCCCATAAATTGAGGGCTTAATCCCACAAGACTGCCCCCACTTTATATGCCAATCACAAATTCTAGGCTGTTACCTGTACTTCTGTAAATTGGGATTCCCACAACCCCCTACATGGGTTCACTAGTTAATTTTCTATATGGATCACAGAATTCAGGGAATTCTGATGGGGGAAATCCAGATGAGGGCAAGGTATGTAGGAAAGGGCACAAAGCTTCCATGCCCTTTCCAGGCACCCCACCCTCCCAGTACCTGCATGTGTTCACCAAGTCAGAAGTTTCCAAATCTAGTACTTTTGGGATATTTATGAGTATTCATGATATAGGCTGATTGATCATTAACTCAGTCTCCAGCCCCTTTCCCCATCTTGCAGGATGGGAGGTAAGGTAGAAAGGTCCAAGCTTCTAACATGGCTTTGTGTTTCTGGTGACCAGCCGTCATCCTGAAGCTATTTAGGAGACTACCCAGAGTCACTTCATTAGAACAAAAGACATTCCAAGGGATTTTGGAAAATTCCAAGGGATTTAGGAGCTCTGTGTCAGAAACCAGGCAAAGACGAAATGTTAGAACAAAAGCTGCTCCTCATGTTCTTATCACATAGGAAATCACAAGGATTTTAGGAGCTCCATACCAGGAATTGGGGGTAGATATGTATATTTATTATTTCACCCTTCTTTCTGACTCCATCCTTAATACCAGGTGTGCTGAGATTTGCCCAAATTGACAAGATCTTCATTTGATCCTGATATCTCTTCTCACTACAGGTTAACAATTCTTTCCTATCCAAATCCTTGAATATGTGAACTGCCACCATGGCGTCACTTTCCTGGGCAGTGACATCCTCCCTCTCTTGCTCCTTTTGACTCACCACACAGCTGAACATTTTCTCCTACATTTTACTAATGAGCTCTTTATTGCCACATCTAGTGGTCTTTCATCAGAGTTCCTTTTGATGATTCTACTGGATATGACACTATTACTTCACCTCTCTCTCTCTCTCTCTCTCTCTGCTTCTATGACACGTCACTTTCCCAATGTCACTCCTTCACTCTCCTTCTCTCACATTCTCTCTCTCCCTTTTCTGGTTCCTCTTCCTTGCCTCACTTACCAACAGTGAGTTTCCTCTAACACTCCAGCCTAGTCACACACACCTTCCCTGAAGGCATTCATTCTCCTGGCTTCAACCCCCACCTCCGAAAACAACTCACATGTCAGTATTTAAAGCACAAGATAGACCAGGTGTTTCATAGACAAACAGCCCTGAATTAATCAAATAGCTGATAAGGGTGAGAACATCATTTCCAGGGATTGGTTCATATGAGCAGCTGGAATTGCAAGCAGAATCTGTGTCAGGATGTGTGCCCAACAGTGGAACTGTAACCTGTGGCCGAGACATCCCATGGCTCCGTTGCATCTTGAAGACCCCAGAGCCCCACTCCCGTGACTGTCCATCTATCCCAGCAGCACTGTCTACAAGGCATCCGCCTAAGGTCTTTGGCCAACCCTCAGAATAACTGGAATGGAGTTTATGAAAGGAAAATGAGACATGCCCTCTGGAGAGTGAGGTCTAAGCAGCAAGCCATCATTCTCAACTGCCTTAAGGGTACAGTGAGAAATACGGGTGATCTTTCTGCTATAGTGGAGACACCATGACTATCTTGCCCTGATGTAGTCAGATCATAGGAAGTGAAATGGAGGTAGGAGAGAAATTCCTCAGAGGGCATCTTCCTGAGTTATCCCTGAAAGAGCTCTGGAGACATTCAGAACTACCTTTGGGCAAGCGGTGTTTACTGTTATCTAAAAAATATGTTTAAAACAACATTTTAGCAGCCACTGTACTCAGTGCTGGTGATACAAATATCAATACAACTTGTCTCCTGCCTCCAAAGGGCTTACACACAAGCACATTTTCAATGAAGTATGACAGGATTAGACAGGCTTTAAGGGAGTTAGAAACAAAGAGCTATCATATTTGTAATAGTGTTTAATGTTTCACAAAGTGTTTTCACATCCTTAACCTCATTTAATATTTATAAAGCACAATAACATGGGCAGAGAAAATAGTGTTGATTTTATTTCACAGAAGAGAACATCAAAGCATAAGGAGGTCATATGTGAAATAATGTGTGTAGCATATGGCTGAGAGCTGGGACAGGAACCAGGGGGCCAAGTAGAATTTCCTGCTTTTGTTACCATCTCATGATGCCTTCCTACCTCAGTCTCCTCCGTGGTATAAGGAAAGTGCCAGGCTGGATGTTCTTCTTCCATAGTTCCTTCAACTATGACATTCTCTGACTATAACAAGGACCCTCCCTCAAGGAGCTCCCAGCCCAGGAGGGACAAATAGATCAAAACACTGACAACATTTTTCCCATGCCTCCTTTACAGGGCCACTGTGAAAATTACATTACACTATGCACTAACCCAGTGAAAGTGCTTTGTGATTCAAAAAACTAGAGGCAATGATCTCAGCATGTTGTATAGACCACTTTGTAGCAAGTATTTTTCCAGGCTCTCATTAGTTTTCCAAGTATCTTCCTCCCCCAGGAGACTGCAGGGCAAAGGAGCAGGCTTTACTCACCATTGCTAAGAACAGTGTGCTCAAGATTGTTGAGGAAACAATGAACAAGATGAAGCAGGTTGGTCTTAGGGAAGGAAGTGGCTGGATCCATGTGCCAAATGCTTTTCACCTCAACACACATTTTTGTGTTTTTCACAGTACCTAGTTTAGTGTGTCAGTGGAAATTCACAGTGCAAGTTCAATGACTATAAAATGGGGTGGGGGACCGATTTTGGCTAAGGCAAAGAAGGACGAGGAAGCAGGAGGAGGAAGGAGAAAGGCAAAGGAAAAGAGGAGATAGAGCGTTAAAATTTGTAAAATGCTTCTCTCTCCATAGATATCAGTGCCAGGACTTAATTTATCTTGGCATCCTCATATGTTTTTTTTAGAATTTTAAATGAGTGCACTAGGAACTCTAGGTCTGCCGTGGGAGAAGACGCATGGGAAATCTCATGACGACATCATGTTCCAGGAAATCATGCTGTAGTCGCAACAGCAGCAAACAGCTCCATGCCGAAATTCCTTATGGAAAGATGGAGTTTGCTTTGTGTTGTTTTAGGCTCTCTGGCCCAGGAAGCATTATTGGATGGAAACACTAACCCCACCCCCACCCCCACCCCCACTCCACCCAGCTCCCAGTGCTGTCTTGTGGTCAGTGAGGCGCATGCAGTTAGTGCCTCTTAAGAAATGTGGGACAGGGGGCTGTGTGGAGTGCTGCCAAGGGACAGTGGAGGTGCGTCAGCAGGCTCCGTGACAGGTGGCAGAGGCCAGGGGACTGGGGAATCACTTACAGTCACGGAGGTTTCTTTTTCTCCCAGGCTTTGTGCACTGATGGGAATGAGGCAGCCGGCAGCCAAGCCACATAACGGGAGCCTGGAGAAAGACGTCTTGGGCAATTTACACAAGAGTTTCCTTCTTTAAATAACCACACAGTAAGTCAATATCCCTGGGGGCATTTGTTTATTGGCTGCCTTGTTACCTTTTTTTTTTTTTTTTTTTTTTTTTTTAACACAAATCTCTTAAAGACACTTCTGTTGGTTTTATATACACTTGCTCAGGCTTGTCTTACTTTGGTAATACTGAAATTCTGCCATTTGGCAGTTAGGACAGAGCCAGCTTTGAATCTGGGAACAAGAGCAGCTCAAGGTCAATGAGACAGCAGGCTTATTTTGTGCACACGTGTCAGTGAGAAACTTGTCAGGAGACAAGTTTGAGGGACTGGATATACAACGTGAGTTCTAGCTGCCAACCCCAGGGCAATAGGCTACTTATAGGGTTTAGGCGGCAGCTACTGGAGAAACTGCAAATTCAGGTTGCCTTATCTTGTATGAAATATGGTGTCTGTGCTGCTTGTAAATTCTGCCCACATGGAGCTAGGCAATGGTGTGCTGCTAAACTGGCTCTTTGGAACTAAAAAATAAGGAGCAGGGCCAGTTTGTAATGTTACCCAATTTTCATGGTGTAAATACTCCAACTATGGCAAGTTTCCAGCTACCAATGGTTTGTGTGCTTGCACAATTCCTGAATATTTAACACCCAGGTCTCTGGCACTGCTATCAGCAGCTCTGGCCCACCATTGGATAAGAAACAAATTTCTGTTTGGCACTTCCAGATCGGCTTTGGATCCACGCACCAGGCTCCACTTCCCCCCGCCAAAAACAAGACTGGCTTCAGCTTTGCCATTCATTAGGCGCATGCTCTTTGGCAAGCACTTAACTTTCCCCAAACCACAGTTGTCTCTTGTGACAGTAAGAGTTCAGAAGATGATACAGTACATGCTGTTTAGAGTTTCTGCCAAGCCACTCTTTGAGAACCACACCTTTCTTGTGGTACCATATTTGGATTGGGGTGATTTAATCAGGGATCGACGCTGACCCTGGGGGAGTCCATTCATCAGCTGGCCAGTGGCCAGTCAGATCTCTCCTTTGATTACTTGAATAGAGCAAATTTGAGCTTAGATTGGGGAGTGAAGAGACAGAGACAGAGGAGACCCTGTCCCTCCAGCTGTGCACCTCAATCTGCCTGCTCTTTGACCTGATTGTTCAAATTTATCTTGGAGTCTGGGAGATATCCCAGCTGCTCCAACAAACTCTCTTCTGCACTCAGGCCAGCCTGAGTGGGATTTTGTAAATTACAACCACTAGAGTTTTAAATAAGGCATAAAGGATCCTCAAGGCTTTTTTGGACTCTAATATTAAACCAGTGGTCTCAAACTGTGGTCCCTCAACCAGCAGGATTAACTTCGTTTGGTGATTTGTCAGAAATGCCCCACCTCAGGCCCCACAAACTCTATGGACGGGGCCCAGCAATTTTCATTTTTACAAGCCTTCTAGGTGATCTTGATGTGTGCTCATGTTTGACAGCTGCTGCATTACTATTCTAATGTTATATTTTAGTTAAGAAAGACATTTTCAGAAGGACTGATGAGGTTTTTTTTTCTGATTAGTATTTTTAGATTGGAGGACAAAGGTCATTTTTTTTTTTTTTTTGTAAAAAAGTTAGTACTTTTTATAAATAACATCTGTTTACAACTTGAAAGAAATTACAACAAATTTCCGTTTTAAAATTTTCATGTCAGAGGACCAAGGCTGACATTTCAAAGATGACCCTAAAAGAATACAAGGAGAAGTTGCGTGTGAGGAATGAAAATGCCACCCATTAAAAAAAGAAGTGGAAAATAAGCACCAGTACCTAAAATAGTTTCAAAATGGTGAAGGCTGGAAGCAAGCACAGAACAGATGACCCAGATACTGTGTGGTTTTGCATTGGAGAGGATTTCACAAAATGTACCTCAAACATGGAAATGCCTAATAACTTCTGGCATAGGAAATAGCACTAACGATTGATTTATATAAGTCCAGTAAAAAATGAAACAGGAGGGGCGCCTGGGTGGCTCAGTCGGTTAAGCGGCCGACTTCAGCTCAGGTCATGATCTCGAGGTCCGTGAGTTCGAGCCCCGCACCGGGCTCTGTGCTGACAGCTCAGAGCCTGGAGCCTGTTTCAGATTCTGTGTCTCCCTCTCTCTGACCCTCCCCCGTTCATGCTCTGTCTCTCTCTCTGTCTCAAAAATAAAACGTTAAAAAAAAAACCAAAAAACAGGAAACTTGGGCTTAATATCATCCCATCCTGACATATCTATAGTTTTCCCTCTAAGGTTTGGAGAGATACCGGTAGGAATCTTCACTGCAACGTCATCTTAAACAGGCAGTTTGAATGAATAGGGCTCACTTGCACGTTGGTTGTTTGAAAGCAACATTGCTTTCCTGTGAAAAATCATACTGTTGGACAATAGATTGCAGGCTGGACAGTGGAATCCTTCATGCAAGGATACCGCAGTGCTGGTAGTGGTGCAAGGTCCCTGCCAGCTTGGATCCCAGAAGTGACCTGTTCAACTGCGGGGCTGAGGTTAGGGTGGGGAGGTGGGATGGGACCTGGAGGGAGGGGAATCGGGAAAGGCTGGGAGTCCTCTGGTGGAAGGAATGGGGGCTCCCTTTACCGCAGTGTCAACAGTAGGGGGACTATGAGTGGAGGAGGGAGGTTCTGCAGTTGAGTGTCCAAATATGTGAGTTGTCAGCAAGCTGGATAACTGAAAGTTGGGAACTGCCCCTATCTGCCATTGAGTGCCTACTGTAGAGCCAGCCTCTGAAGCAAGATTGAAGGGCACAGTGGTTATGCTTGCTGGCTTTGCAGAAGATGGGTCCTGGTAGGTCCCAATGAGCTCCCTGGTAGGTACCCTTGGGCTAGGCACTAAGACCTGCCGTGCTTGGTGTCCTCATCTGGAAAATGGAGGTGATGTAATAGTAGTTTTTCCTTACAAGGCTGTTGTGCAAATTGAATGAGATAATGCCTGTGAAGCGCTTAACACACTGAGCCTTTATGTTAGATGTTGTCGTCCACAATTAGTCCCCTGAGAGACTTTAGTTAAATGATTCTTACTCTTTTCTGAAAAAGAAAATGACAGATTAGAGTTTAGTTACAGAGGTTGATTAGCTAAAACATGTAAGAAGTATAAAGAGGACTTTAATGGTTGTGGCAAATTGCACCTACTTTCTCATGTGAGCTGGTGATCCACATCTCTGAATCTTCACAAAAGATCCTGCACTAGAAAATCTTACTAGGAGTGTGTTCCGCAGGGCTTTAGGAATTCTAGAGAAAATAAATAAAGAAAAATTTTCCATAATAATTCATGATGGATAAAGGATGTTTATTATTATAGTGGTTATTTTTTTTTTTTTTCAATATGACCGCTCTTTGAAAGTAATGGGATTTAAAAAAGAAAACAAAACAAAGCAAAAACAAGCCCTGCCTGATAGTGCAGGGACACTGCCTGGATATATTTAGTCATGCATCTTTACTTTTCTGACAGTCCCAACTGCTGAAAATATTCACAAGTGTGATTTTTGCCTTTGTTGCTTTGCTGGGTAAATACAGATAATACAATGCCCTTCTGGGCTTTAAAAATGCTCTGAAAGGCCTAAAAGGTTACAGCTATTTGGCTGTGCCACAGGGTTTCCCAGGGCCCTAGTGATGTGTGGGCAAAGCAATATTGGTTATGTGGCACTCAGTGAGTGTGCTAGCTACTGCCAATGTCATCTAGATGATACTACTGAGACAGGACCTCCCAAGCCACACATGTGTCTGTCCCAAGGATTTGGAACACATCCCTGAGGCTGTGATTATAGGCAGTTTCCTTGGCACCTTTCGCCATTACTCCCCAACTGCCTTATCTTTCAGTCATCCTTCAAAATGCTAGCTTTGAGCAGATCTAGCCCAGTCTGCCTTATTCCCGTGTATCACTAGTACTTTTTACAGGGCCTGGGGCACATTAGGGGATCTATCAACATTAAATAGATAATTGACCAGGGTTGGGTATCTAAACTTGCATGGACTCCTACACAAAGTCTAGTCTCAACCTGAGCTCCAAGAAGTTAGGATTAAGAGAAGGATTTGTGGTCACATACTGAGAACACTTAATACCCAGGCAGTAGTGAGGCCAAATATTAGTACCATAGAATACATGGGGATGATGTGTCTTCTTCTCCACCCCATTTCAGGCTGGAAAAGTCATGTGTCTTGACTGTGCTCTGAGCTGAAGGAAATATAGAAAAATTAGCTTACATGTCAAGAAGGCAGATGCATGTCAGTCCTTATTGACACTTTGGAAAACAGGTCTAGGGACCATTTATTCGTCCAACAAATATTTCTTGAGGCCCTACTATGTGCCAGGAATGATTCTAGGCACTGGTGATATATCAGTAACCAAAACAGACAATTTCCTTGTCCTCATGGGTTTCCATTGAAGTGGAGCAAAATAGACAGGAAACAAAGAGGTCAATAGCAAAGGGTGGTGATGGAACTATGATAAAGAGAACTAAAGCAGGCTGAGGGGATGCAGAAAGTCAGGGGTTGCTATTTTAGCTAGGCTGGTCAGAAAAGGGCATCCTGGAGCAGAAACACTATGGACAGAGACGTGAATACAAGGATCATAATAACATCTCAAGAAAGAAGATTCCAGGATGAGGGAAGAGTGAGTGTAAAGAACCTGAAGTAGGGGTGACATTGGCATATTCAAGAAACAGCACGAGGGCCTATCTGGCTGAAGAGTGTGCAAAGGAGAGAGCAGTAAGAAATGAATTCAGCAAGGAAATGGGAGCCAGTTGCTGGAAAACATTTTAGGCCAAGGCCAGGACGTTGGGTTTATTCTAAGTGTGATGAGAGGCTTGTGAGCAGAGAAGTCATCTCCATTTTTAAAGGAGGACTCTGGCTGCCTGTTATGTTGAGAAGAAACACTGGAGACAGAGGGGGAAGCAGGGAGACCAGCTCGGCGGCTATTACAGGAGATCTGGTAAGAATTCGCAGTAGCTTGGATAAGGATGGGAGGGCAGAAGAAATAGTAAATGAAGAAATCTGGGATATGATTTAGAGACTGAGCCAATGGATTGAAGGTAGCATTTGAGAAAAAGAGAAGACCAAGGATGACTTCAAGATTTTTTACCTAATTAAATGGAAGTTTTTCCTGTGATGGGACACACAAGGATTGGGTTTTGCGAAGGGGAAATAAAAGATTTGGTTTGGGATCTGGGATATTATTATAGTGACCTGTTGCTGCATAACAAACCACCCAAGACTTAGTAACTTAAACCTGCAATTATTATTATTTTCCATGTTTCTGTAGGTTACCTGGGCTTAGCTGGAAAACTCGTGATTGTTTTTCTCTGGAATTTGCAGGGAGACATCTGGGGCTCACACATCTGGCTGGCAATTGATGCTGGCCATTCGCTGGCAGCTGCCAATGGCAGTGCCAGCATATGTTGCTTAGTCTCCTTACAGTAGGGCAGTTGGATTGCAAGAGGGAATACCCCTAACCGTTGCATTCCAAAAGAGCCAGGTAGAAGTTCCAAGGATTCTTATAACTAGCTTTACAAGCACCCAAATGTTACTTCTGCTGTGTTTTACTGTTAAGCAAACCACTAAGTCCAGCCTGTATTCAAGGGAAGGGGAGTAGGACTTAACCTCTTGATCTGAGGAGCAGCGCACACGTATAGGGAGGGAAGGTGTGATTGGCAGTCATCTTTGGACACCATCTATCACTGACACTCTGAGATGTGTATTGATATTCAAGTCTGGAACTCAGGAAGAGACTGGGTCTCCAGAAATTGGGCAGGAAATTTCTTCTCAGAGATTTTTGGTTAGATTGTTAGACCTGATATAGTTAAATTAGAATTTGCTCTCCTGCTTTTTCTTTAAAAAAGTGATCTAGCTGGAACTATGTTATTCTTTTACACGTGCCTGTGGTAGCTAATAAATGAACTGCATTCTTTTTAAAATCATCATTATTAATTACTTAACACAACGTCTGATACTGTAGACACTTAATCATTATTAACAGCTATTACACTGGTGTACTTCCTTATTCACATTATTTCTAAACTGAATAGGTGTCCTATGCTACATCTCTGTGGCATGCATTTTCCAGCTATATTCATGTTGGGTTGATTGTTCCTGATATTATAAAACATTTCAGACCCATTCTTCCTTCTGACCCCATTATTAATGTATGTACCTTTTCTCAGCCTAGAGTCTTCAGACGTATTTCCCGAGTCCACAAAACCTATAAGATTAAACTTTTCTGGATTTTCACACGTATGATAATCTTAAAGTAATCTGAGCACATTCTAGAATTCCAAGACTACCTCCTTTTATTGAAGTACTCCATGCAATTTCATAGGGACATTTGCATTTAACATATGGTCATGTTAGTACCAAGTAAAGCCAAATTACTATACAATACACACTCTAAGGTTTTTGCACTCATTCCATAGAGAAAGGTTTAGTGGTCCATATCATTGGCATATGAAACTATAAAAACCTTAGACCTGGCCATTAGTACATATTCACAGAGTCATTGGCTATATTGTGAAATCTTATCATTAAATTACCAATGGTTAGATTGTAAATGCAGTAGTGAAAAACAAAGAATTTTTGTTTTCAAACAGTATATTTTTCAAACAGTATATTTTCATTTCAGTATCATATTTTGAAATCTGACGGGGCACCTGGGTGGCTCAGTCAATTAAGAGTTGGACTCTTGATTTCCGCTTAGATCATGATGTAACGGTTCATGCGATGGAGCCCTGCATGGACCTCTGTACTGACAATAAGTAGCCTGCCTGGGATTCTCTCTCTCTCTCTCTCTCTCTGCCTCTCCCCCACTTACAAGTGCATGCACTCACACTCTTTCCCTCCCTCTTAAAATAAATAAATTTTATATATATATAATTCAGAAGTGTGCTAATGATAATGGATAAAGGATTTTAAAAATGCTTATTTTTAAAAACGATAAGAAAAAAAGATAACAATAATGGTCCAGCTTTGCAACAAGTGAAATGAAACACATCAATGCAAGCATCAGCAATTTAGTGGCAGCAAATAACATCATTCATTACTCTAATGTTGATAATTTGCATTTTATTGGTTTTGTAGCTTAGTTTGTATTTAATTTGTAAACTTGATTTAGTTTTAGATTTGCATAACATCTATGAGCATAAGGCAGTTACACTTCACTCATCTTAAAGAAACATAATTAAAATGATTTAAGTCAATGCTGATGATTTGTATATTTGTTTCCTTCAAAGTCTTGCTTCATTACTCATGTTTGAGAAATACTGACTTTGTGAATAAACTTCTATAAATCTAAGAAATAGTCACATCATATTCTAGAAGGAAAGTAAAGAAAAAAATCACTATAGGGCTCATTTTTTCTTCTTCTCAGAGATGTTTATAGGCTTATAAAATTCTGGTTCCAGTTGTTTTTTTTGTTTGTTTGTTTGTTTTTGCTGTTTGTTTTTTAAACATTTTCTGTTTGTTTTGCCTGTGTGGAACATAGGAGAAATTTCTACATGTATCTCTAGGCCTGCTTTCTGGTTTTCTAGAGAAATTTGCTCTGATTATATCAATCTACTTTCAGTTTCAGAAACATACCAAGCTCTTTGTGACCTCAGCACCATTGTACTTGCTGTGTCTTCTGTTCCAGCTAGAGCACTTTCCCTTGGCTTTTTGCATGGCTCATCCTTTTAAATCTTTAAGTCTTTGCTTAAATTTTCCTTCCTCAGGATGCCCTTCCATGATCACCTCTGTTTAAAGGAGTCTCCTCTTATTTTCTGTCACCACCTTATTCATTTCCCTCATAGTACTTATAAGATCTCTCATGAATTAAGATGTTTTACTTGGAGCACCTGGGTGGCTCAGTCAGTTCACTGATCATGTGGCTCAGGTCATGATCTCATGGTATATGAGTTCAAGCCCTCCATCGGGCTCTCTGCTGTCAGCACAGAACCTGCTTCAGATCCTCTGTCCCCCTCTTTCTCTGCCCCTCCCCCATTTACGCTCTCTCTCTCTCTCTCTCTCTCTCTCAAAAATAAATATATATTAAAAAAAATGTTTTACTTGCCCACTGCCTGCCTCTCCCATCAGACTCTAAGAGGGAATGCTGCATATCTGTCTTTTTGACTATTGTAGCATTGAGCACAGTCTGTGGCACACATAGGGACCCAATAAGCATTTACTAAATTTGGAAATATGCTAATCACTGCTTTTATGACTTCATGTATTCCTGGAAACCTGTCATCTAGGAAGCCAGGGTGAAAGTACCGATGACTTCTCAATGGTGAAAAATACCCAGTGAGTGAATTAAAGAATCCAGTAGAAGGTCTAGGTGTATTGGTTGAGCTGAGTGGTGCAAAGCAACCAAACCTAGGGATCAACTTCCCAATAGAGGCAGCTTTGCTCACTGAGCTGCAAATACCCAATTGTTCTCCTGATTCCCATGATTTGCCGGCCCTCATGGTTTGATGAGGGGGTAAGAGGGGAAAAAAATGACCCTTTAAGGCCCTGTCCTATCAGACCATGCCAAAATGAGTACCTTAGTCAGGATAAGGACTATGCAAGTTGATACCCAATTGATGGATTCAGTGATCAAAATAATGACTAGCTTCCAAGCCTTGGATTTTATCCACTTGTCTTTGAACTCTGATGAATTATGTATCAGATAATTACCACTTTTCATTATCTTGAATATGCACATTTCCCCCACCTTGTAATATTTCTGAAGTCAAGATGCATCTTAATAATTTATATCATGTCATGATTTACTTGGCAGCCTTTTTATTTTTTAAATAATATATAGAACAATGTACATCTTACAATTCATGGAACTTTGGAGTCACTAAAATAAGTAACCCTCTCTCTCTCTCTCTCTTTTTTTTTTTTTTTTTTTTGTGACAACTGGTTAATAGCAATTGGTTAAATGAAGGCTCTTACTAGTGCTTTTCTAGGAACCAGCCATGGTAGAAGCATTTCAGCAAAGAGGGTTTACCAACAATTCCTGTGCCACCATGATTATTTTCCAACCAAGGAGTAGGTTCTGTTTTTCCTTCACTTGAGTCTAGGTCAATAATATGATTTACTTTGATCAACAGAATGTGGGGGAGTTGACACTGTGTGACTTACGGGTTATGACAGGACTTCCATTTCCTTTGAAGAGCCAGCCATGTCAGTGTACATACAACTACTAATACCCCCCAGCCATCAGCCAACCCAAGTGCCCTAACCACATGAATAAGGCCATCTTGGATCTTCTAGCTCCATGTGATCTGCCTCAGACAACACTTTGAACCATCCCCACGGAGCCTGGTCTGAATTCCTAATCCATAGAATCATGAAAAAGAACATGGTTTTTGTTTGAGTTCTCTAAAGTTGAGAGTGTTTTGTTACATGGTAATCGATAACTGGGACAGCAACTGAGTTAGGACTTAAGTCCTATAAACTATTTTCTCAATTTCCCCCAGTTTGGAAGAAACTCTCCTCCTCAAATGAAGAAATACTCTTCAATGATATGAGCCTTAGAAAAATTGCCCATGTTTTCCCCAGATCATATTTCCCAGCACTAACAAAAAAAAAAAATCCATGAAGTACTATGAGAAGACACAGTTCAAAAACAAATTGTGCTGGAATCATCATGTCCTCAAATCACCTTTCCATTCACAATTTTTTCTACTCCATGTGATGCTTCATTGAGTATGTGGAGTTCCTAAAAGATGTTTTCCTGCATAGCCTAATGTATAATTCCCTGCATAATCACCAGAGAATCACCTCTAAAAATGTCTAATACTTCAATATAAAAAATGATTGCCTAGTCATGGCAATTCCGTAAGAGAACAATCTTTGAATGACGACTGTTGTTTAAGACCATGATTAGTCAGAGATAATGATCTGGATCTGACAAACCTCAGAACTACTAGGGCACAAGGCATGTGCCCCAAAGCAACAATTAGAGGGAATAGTGGAGGCAGATCTCCTGAGAACTGCCACTCAGAACAGCCATCCCTGCTGACCAAGCAGGATATCCTCAGTGTGTGCAGCAGTTTCTCAATAGGAAGTGTGAACATTAGGAACATTGCAAAAGGCAGGGCAATAATTCTGAAAGATTAATATCCGGTGAGGTGTGAAAGGAAAACGTAAGCTACTTACTTTGCAGTAACAGCCTCAGAATGGAAAGCTATTTTGGTAGCCAAATGTTGGAAAGTTAACATTAACCAAATAAAACCATGGGGTCATAAAGCCAGGAATGTGCATGAATTCATAAGTCCGGTTTTCCTAAGCTTATTTGCTCTTCCAGAAGAAATTTTCCTCTATTGCTCCATGAAATATGATCATGTGTATGTTTACACTTTAAAATAAACCACATTATCTCTTATGGTCCTATTATTCCTATTCCATGGCTTAATCCATGTATGCAATCCAATTGCTTTAACATTTCTTTAAATGTAAACATAATACTTTCTCCTTTGTGTCTGCCTCACCTTCTTAATGGGACATTAAAATTGAGAATGCAGGGCACCTGGGTGCCTCAGTCAGTTAAGCATCCAACTCCTGATTTCCTTTCAGGTTATGATCTTATGGTTCCTGAGGTCAAGCCCCGTGTTGGACTCTGCAATGACAACACAGAGTCTGCTTGGGATTCTCTCTCTCTCTCTCTCTCTCTCTCAAGAGAAATAAACATTTTAAAAACTTGAGAATGAAATATCTCCTGCAGCCTTTGACTGGCACGTGAGGACTTCTCTGGGATCTAGCAGGGGCAATAAAACCTTCTGTGAGTCCAAATGAATCTGTTGTCCCAGAAAACCTAGGCAGTCATTCTGTTCCATATGGAATATGTCTGGACATCAATCTACTGATGGATGCAGTCAAGACAAGGATCAATACTATCCCTATTATGATTTAGTGGAGACTCAACTTTATTTTAGATTACTATATAACATCCAGGAGAGATATTAACCCAGAGAAAACTATGGAATGGAATCATTACCAAGAAAAAGCAAACCACAAAGGAAAGGAGACTGTGGTCGCAGAAGATTTCAGCCTGACAGATACTACCATGAATTCAATGATCTGCAATGAGACAGAAAGAAAGTGTCCTTTTTCCTAACAAGGGCAAAAGCCTACTGTCATTTTGTGGTTGTTGGAAAAGTACACTGACACTCAGTTGGCAACACCCCGCTGAGGCCTCCAGCTTTTTCTCTGGACCCCATCAACATTCCTGAGATAACAATGTCAGATATTATAGGCCATGCATTAAGAATCCGCATTTGAAGCTGGAAAACTGCTATTGGTTTTTCTGCAAATAAATCTAGAAAGAACATCTTATGCTCTTTTCTAATAAAAGGAGGGGGTGAGGAATTCACATGAACTCAAAGAGCCAAAATTGAGTTTCCTGGGACATGACTCTTCTCTCTTGACAAGAATAATTTAAAGTAGCTTTGGGGGTGGGAGTGTGAGATGTCCTTATAACCTCTCCCCAGTCTCCAACATTTACCCTCACAGCGCCTGAGTGTTTTCATTTCTCTTTGTGACACTCTACTGAAGGATCATCAACTAAGCCTACTTCTAAAGATACAAATGGCCTTGGCAAAGAGTGAAGCAGTAGAAACGCTGATTTCACCCAAGAGCTAAGCACAGAGAACTGGGACCAGGCAGGGCTCCGGAAATGTGTTTGTGAATTTGAACTTGAAACTTGAAGGTTGAATGTATATAAGATAGATTTTGTTGGGACTCCCAGGTGAGGCACCAGAGTTTAGCTAGTGAGGCTAAGGAGAGGGGCAGCTGTAGTGGGGGAATGACTATTGGGAAATCATGGACCTGAGTGACATAGGACAAGGACAGTGGGAAACACTGTGCATTCAGAGGGAGAGGCTTTGCAAGGTGGTAAAGCATGTAAAAGTTGTGGAAGGGGGCCTTTCAAGGTCAGTATCATCTAGGGTTAGCCATATTTTCAATAAGGGATGAGGGAGAGCTACTCATCCTCCTTCTTCTTCCTCCCTCTTTTGGTTCCCAGGGTCTAAGACTTAGGCTAGGACTATTGATCCCAAGACTTAACTTCATGGTGAACTTCTTCAGTCTTCTTGGCATCTGTGGACTGGTTTCTTCAAACTCAGTCATCCTTGTTAACCATGTTATATGGCACGATATTCTGCAAACCACTGGCTTAGAGAGACAACTCATGGGCTGCTTTTAAGGTGATATTGTCTGTACCTCAGCTAAGATTTGCAAGGGTCAGTCTTCTGTTACTACACTCTGAGTTTATTAGGCTCAAGCTCCCTTGGTCAGCCTGAAGAACCACAATTTGCTAATGAGGGTTGGGCTTGAAACAGTTGGGCAATGAACCAGTTTCCTTTATCTTCCTTTGCATTGACAATGGTCATCATGATTCATATGATATAGTTCCTCGAAAGACCAAAAAAAAAAAAAAAAAAAAAAAGATGCAAAACAAAATTCACAAAATACTTCCTACTGCCTATGGCTTACAGATACATATTTTAATATCATTTTTAAGTGCATAGTTAAGAGTGTTTGGGTCTTCAGAGTTGGAGGCGTTAGAAAAAACTATTTCTGATAACCGAATATAGGTAATTGAACTGTATTTGTTTCTAATTTATCTTTTCTTTAGTTAACTTTCTCACTGCAAACAAGCTAAAAGGTAGTGAGTTTTAGCACAAAGTTGACTTCTTAAACATAGAAGTAAAGAGTTAAGGCTTTGTAAGGATGTACATGACACAGACAAATTAAAAACAAATTATATTATGGATTAAAACCCTGATGTTTGAATCTCCTTGTAACAGTATAGTTAAAAGAAGAGGTCCAATCAGGATGTAGTAAGATGATAAAATTACTAAACTAAACTAGTGTGGTTTTCAAAGTGTGGCCAGGGGACCCCTGGGGAGCCCTGAATTCTTTTCAGGAAACCCACAGAGTCCTGCCTTTTCCAACTACGTATCTGTGTAAGGCTGGATTTTCATTATATACTTCAGCTAAAACAGCACAACTGACAGATTGAATGCAGAAATAGATAAGAGATTCTACCTGTCTTCTCTGAAGCCAGACACTAAATAAATTTCCAAAAATATGACACAAATGAAGTGTTTTTGCTACGTTTTTGAGGAAGAAAATATAATTAATTTTCATGAAAAATAGGCCATTTATGTTAACATGTACTGGGTAGTTATTACATTAAATCAATGAATATATATTGAAAAAATTTCTTTGCTTTAATTTCTAGCATTGTCAATGTTAATCAATATAAACTATATAAGCAGAAGGTCTTTAAGGGCCTCAATAATTTTTAAGAGTGGAAAAGAATCCTGACTGTAAAACAGTTGAGAATTGCTCCACAAATCCTGGCTTCTTTTCCTCAACCTAATTCTCTAAACTCTGTAACCATCTAAAGCCTGTTTCTTTAGCTTAAGCTGGTTACCACCTTTACTCCCTTCTCAATTTCCCTCCAACAGTATGCTCATATGCAAGGGTAATATAAAAATATTTAGCAACTGGTATGGCATGGAAACCCATCAATTAAAACATTCGCAGAACCACTAAGCAAAGATCATGTCTGAAAGCAACAGGTTTAGTCCCTCTGTCTCTGAGCTTCTCTGCCCTTTCACTTGTAAATCCCATCTGCCTGTGGCAATGTGAGAATTCCCTCTCCCACCCAAAAGACTGTCTTGCTCACAAGTGAATCCTCTCACTTAGTGTGGCACCTGGTACATTGTCAGGGCTCCACTGGAAACTCTATCTGAGCCCACACTTACCTGTCTTGAGTGTAAACCCCTCCCCTTCACCTAGCAGTGTCCCTCCAACCAGTCTAGAAGAACATAGCGTTTCCCTGCAATGACACAAAAGGAAAAGGTCACCAACCACTTTCATCACCATCCTGATTTGCTGCTAGGAGATGGAGCTTCAGGTGGTCTAATATTATGCAATGTCTTGAACACCTGGAGAAGATTTGTTTAGCCTTAGAGAATGGGCGAAATGCCTCAGAGACCTTAGTTTAACCAAGCCATTTAATCCACTCTAGTTAAAACCTCTTAGCACGTTACACAGTGGGCAGCAGAGTGAGCTTCTCAAGAGAAATGAATGGAATGTATTTAGATGTCTTTTTTTGGAGGGATGAGATTACGAGAATTGGGAAAACCAGATGCAGGGGATTTCCAAAGGTCTGAGGCCAAGCTGATGACTGCCAACTCTGCACACTTAGATGGAGTTCTCCTAGGACGTGTACTTCCTCATGCACTTGTCCTTTCCCTCTGATTTGCTGTTAAGGATTGAACTGTGCCTTCTCAAATTCATATGTTGAAGTCTTAACCCCCAGTACCTCAGAGTGGGACCTTGTTTGGAAACAGGGTCTTTACAGAGGTAACGAAGTTAAAGTGAAGTCATTATGATGGGTGCTAGCCCCATATGACTGGTGTCCTTGCCAAAAGGGGAAGTTTGGACACAAATACATACAGAGGTAAGACAATGTGAAGATACAGGGAGAACAACTTGCGAATATGAAGACAGACGTGTCTAAGCCAAGGAGAGAGGCCTGGAACATGGCCCACCCTCACAGCCCTCAGAAGGAACCACTCTTGATCCCAGACTTCTCACACCCAGAACTGTGAGAAAATAAATTTCTGTTGCTTACAGCACCCCGTTTGTGGTACTTTGTTACAGCAGCCATAACAAACTTGCCTCTGGGTTCCCAAATCACAGCCCCATTCTTTCCTCAGGGGAAGAATTCTAAGGAGTTCTTTATTTGAATAAAGTGAGGTATAGAAAAATAAGGAGCAGTTCCTTTTAACAAATCCCTCAGCCACACATGGCTTGTGAGATTGGCCTCTTCCTCCACCTCCAGGGCTTCAACAATAAATGAGTGGAAGTGTTGGGCCCCCTGAGTGGTAGGAACCAGAGTGCGGCCTGGCATTCATGGAAGCCAGGCCCCTGCAGCCTCAACACAGCCCTCATTTGGGGATGCCCTTCTCAGGGACTTCTCCTTCTGCTCTTCAGCCTTGCTAGAGCTGACCCCAAAAAGTATTGGCCCCATGCATCTTGTTCCATCAACATCAACTCTAATCTGCAATCTTGTGAAGCTATTCAGGGTTTTGATGTTGCTACTGACCTTGACATGGCCCAGTCCAAACTCATCCTCTTCAGCTGTTCTCACACCCTCTTCTGTTCTTCACTTCCCCAATGTCCTCACTCTTCTCATGACATGCTGACCAGAGAGTCATCTTTGGCCACTCTCTGTGTTCCTTCTGCTACATCTGCTCTGTTGCCAAATCTTGTACATTGCTCTTTACAATTTCCTCTCACTCTGCCTTTCCTGGCATGTCCATTACCAGCAGCCTCGGTCAGGCCATTCATGCCCCATGGATGAAATTGGGATACCGTCTGACATTGTCCACTGTTTGGACACCAGGGATATTTTGACTTGGGAGCATCTAGTAAAGGATAGGGTAAAAGATATGGGGAGGTCTAAGAAGGGGTGAGGTGAGAGTCAAGGATGGGTTGTTGGTTAGGGACCAGATAAGGCTAATGGGCGGGGGAGTGGAGGGGAGGGGTGGGGTGAAGTCATCTAGTGCACAGATTTCATGGTACTAAAAAGAAGCTGAAAGTTTAATGGTTTGTTTTTAGGGGATTAAAAGTTGATATGAATGTTAAAATGTCAGCAACTACCACAGAATGTCAACATCAGAATGTCACAGATCATTGCAGACGCCTCCATCTGGTTGCTTGAATTTCTTTCCTCTAATGCTGTACATACTACCGCCATACTTAAATACGTAATTTTGGTTAAATGTATTATTTCAGGTATTCACAAAGTCAACAATTTACAGAGTATACTTCTCAATGTTGAGATTTGGTAGGAAACAAGATTGACTGAGTCCTTGTTATTTTCCTATCATCCTCTCCAACAACTCCTGCTCCAAATAATATTTTTAAGCTGATTCTTAAAGAGTTATTCACCTAATATATGTGTGCACATACATGCATACATACATATATATGAAGATACATATGGCAAATATATTGCTAAAGCTCCAGATACAGACTTCTGATTCATTTACTATCACTGAAATGAATATACTAAAGAGTAAAGATACTCAGTGAGGGAACTCATACAAATAGTATTATTTTCCTTTGAATGCTTTTTCATTTATAGGATAAAATGGGAAAAATATGGGGACATTTTTTAAATTGTAGGAATTATCCCCTCCGTCATCCCATACTTCTGTCTTCATCATTTTCCTCCTTCCAATGTTCAGCTTGGGAACTTTTAAGCTTTGCTTTTCGAAGTTCATGTGAGGAGGTCAAGCTTTGTTGCTGGGTTTGGTATTCTTCTGACTCCCAAAAGTTGTAATATAAATAGCTTCCGGTTTTAATTTTGAAAGACAAAGAAGTAAGCTGTTGCTTCCATCCTTCTCCCAACTCCCCTGTTCAGATAGTCAAAGCACCAAAGGTGCAGGCAGTGCCTCTTCTTCTCTCATCCGTATGCAAGAGAACTTTCTCTCCATTTTTTTCTCTCCAATAATAACTCCGAGTTTTTGGAGAAGTCGATCAGTTCAAAAATGACATTAAAAAGAGTCATCACACAGTGTGGTCAGATATGATGAATTATAACAAAGTGCTGGGTATTTGCTGGATTGAAACCAACTAAGGCTAAAGTTCAGTTTGTCCTGGGCAAGCATGAAGCTGAGTGCCCATCTGTGATTAGGGGCTTGATTCATCATGAGCCGAGCCTCCTCTCGCCCAACCGCTTGCTTGCTCAGATTTGGCGAGGGTCCAGGGGAGGAAGTGGGGAGAGGAAACCAGAAAATACTGTTTTTGTTCTCAAATCTCCTGAAGGGATAAGACTTGTCTGGACTTGTTTGCAAACTTTTGGAGAAAAACCTCACATCTGACAAATGGAGAGTTTCCGGTTATAGAAGCAGGAATTTATCTAGGTTCTCCCTGGGGTCATGGGCAGGAGGGGAAGAGAAAGAGACACCTTTGGTGAAGGTGTCTATTTACACAAACATGGAAAGACGTGGGGTAGAAAGATGGGTCCCAGAGAATTAATTCTTGTCCCAGAAAGCTGGACATCTGCCTTCTCTTAGTGCCCTTGGGCCTGATGTGCAAGTGTGCACGAGTAAGCCATTCTGGCCATGTGGTTTTAAAGTCAATGTTTGTTGAGTGAGGTACTGAGGTGCCTGGTCCTGAACTGTGCATTTTGCAGGCACTGTCTGGGTTAGTCCCCTTAGGACACAGTGACTCTTTGGCCCCAGTTGGCAGAGGAGAAGACTGAGACCCAGAAAAGTTTCAAAAGTGCGCCCAAAGTCACATATCTTGTCTCTTCACACCCTAGAACTTAAGCACCACAGCAACCTCCTCAGTGCTGTCACTAGTTTTGTTTTATGCTTTCTCAAAATTGTCTGTACTATAGAGATTGTGCACATAAAGCCTCCTATATGCCATTTATTCAAAATTCAGTGAGCCTTTCCCGAGAATTATTAGATGCCAGGTTTGTGCGAAGTGGAGATGAAAATATATTGCCACTGCCCTGAAATAGCTCATCCTCATTCATTCATTCATTCATTCACTCATCTATTTGGCAAACTTTTCCCAAGCATCTCCCAGGCACCGTACTAGCTGCTGGAAATAAAAAACAAAAAAAAAACACTGTGTTTGGTGTTCATAGTGATAATAACAATACTGATAATAACGGCTGACATTTACTGAGCACCTGATGCATGCCCCCCACTGCTCTGAGCACTTTGTATCTATTCACTCCATCAATCCTCCTCACAAATCTGTGAGACAGGTACTATCATCTTCATCTTACAAATGAGGAAACTGCGACATAGAAAGATTAAGAAACTTAATCTTGCTAGAGTCAGGATTCAGACACAGTTTAAATACTGTACATACTTGTGGGAAGAAAGTACAACAAAAAATTTTGTAATGCAGTGAAATTTGTGAGAACTGAGGTCAGTCCATGGTCACTGGGACCAAGGGGAATCAGTGATCAAATGTACCTGTCCCAGGATTCAAGATAGGTATCTCGTCCTCAAAGTGGGCATGCGGCTCCTGGCAAAGCTAGAAGAGTTGTCAGAGTGTGGTGAACTGGGTATTTAAGAGGCAGAAATGAAATTATTACACTTTTTTTTTCAGTTTCATTTCAGATATCTGGGGCTGTTTCTGCAATGACTAAAATCAGGGTAACATGGAAGAGTAACTGTGGCTGTGCTTGGAGGGTCAGCTCATCCTAGTAAGAACCCAGAGATGGTTATTTCCCTTATTAAGATTCAAATTTAAGATTGTGTGTGTGTGTGTGTGTGTGTGTGTGTGTGTGTAGTGTTCTTTCATTCATTCCATAGATGTTTATTAAGCAACTACTATGTGTCTAGAAACTGTTTTAGGCCTTCGTTCAGAAAAAAATACCCTTGTTCTCATGGAGCTTACATCCTTGTGGGTGTGATAGGCTACAGGGAGGCTAAGATAAGACCTATGTAAAAGTATTGCCAGTTTGGAATTAGGACTGTGGGCATGGGGACCTGGCGCTTGAATTTAAGTAGAGGGGCCAAGTGGACCTCTTTGAGCAGGTAATGCTTACACAAAGTCCTGAAGGAGATAGAAATAGCCAGTGTCAAGGTCCTAAGGTAGGAGATACCCCATGTGCTCAGGGAATAGCCAGGAGGCCAGGGGGACCAAAGAGGAGTAGGTGAAGTCAGAGAGAAAAAGCCCAATAGAGTCTTGTAGACAATTGTGATGACTTTGGCTTTTCCTATGAGTGAAATGGGTGGTGGTGTGGGGTTGGTAATAAAGGAACTGAGAAAGAGTTTGATTCTGGCTATGTTTTGAAGCTAACATGTTCTAATAGATGGTAGGTGGGGTATCAGAGAAGACAAGGTGTCAAAGACTACTCCATGGTCTCTGGCTGGAGCACCTGGAACGATGGAGTTGCCACCACTATGATGGGGGAAGCCTTCCTGTGGAATTGTCTGGGGAGAGACCAGGCCTGTTCTTTCCAGACCCTTTAAGTTGAGGGACATCATTAAACATTAAGGTGGAAGGGTGGGCTGTTGTGCAGAAGAGAGGTCTGGATGAGCGCTACACACTAGGCATTTGGGTGCTATGGAAGGCACGAGACTGGAGGAAGTCACCAAGGGAGCGAGACAAAGAATGTGAGAACTGAGAACTGAGCACCTGCCACCAGTGGTAACAGGTGGGAGGGAGGCTGCCGGGGAGACGGAAGGAGGAGCCCCCATGGTGGGAAGCGGGGTCCGGAAGCAGAGCCCGTGTGTCTGGGATGAGCAGCCTGTCTGCTTGTCCACAGGAACGGGCACATCCCAAGTGAAAGTCATGTGTGTGCCTTACTCAGAGTCTAGGAGTCAGGAGTTAGTCAGACAAAGCAGTTCTAAGGGACAGAAACAGCTTCTCTCATCCTGCCATGAGGAGAAAAAAGATAGTTTTAGCAATTTGCATAATAAACCCTGTGAGAAGGACCGGTGTGGGCTCAGTGATGAATGAAGGAGATGTCAGCAACATCAGTTAGTCATTAAGCCACTTCTTCATTTGCTGTGTCCATGTGGTTTTTAGAACTAGGCTGGGATTTGTTTAACAAAACAATCATGGTCTCCATTTCCCCCAAATCCTTAAATCTAAAGATCACTTTTGAAAGGTTGGGTCATGCTATAATATACTCCTAGAGGTGTCTTACTTTCATTTTCGGAATTTTATGGGGAAAATATATATGGCGCCCCAATAAACATATCTGAAATTAAAACCAAAGTCCTCCTTGTGTTCACCAACATCTTCACCCTCTTCTGCGTCCAAAATGCATTTAGTGCCCACAAGTATTCATGACTTCAAATGGTTCATTCTTTAAACTGTTTAAACAGTCTTTCATACATCCTGTCCACGCTCTCTGGTTTGGACTGCATCCTGAAGGAGCCGGGTTTGGCTGTATCAGAACATGGGCTGAAGGCAAAGGGAAACCAAAGTCTGAGCTCTGGGGAAACATTGGCAGGAGACACAAAACCACCTTAATTTTACAGCACCCTACAAAGTCAGGGAATGGTACAGAGCCCAGAGTCATGCCCGAGATCATGTCCTTAGGGGGGCAGTGGGCTGGGCTTTGGAGGTGCTCACAGCTGTGCCTGTGGGCCAGAAAACGGCTAAAGTCACATTTACTGAGTGACTTTCATGTCTCAGGCACTTTGTTTCTTGCTGAATTTACAGTGTGTTTGTTTTACTATATTGAAGTAGCCAGACAGAGCCTAAGAATGAGAGGTCTGGAAACCAGACAGCTGGTTTAAGGTGGGGGGAAATAGTACCAGCTGTGGAGTGAGGCTGGCTTGGGGTCAAATTCTGACCCTGGCCAATGTGACTTTGAGGCACCATTTGCCATCCTGGGGTCTCAGCAGTCTCCTCCAAAGGGGCCATTATAATGTGTTCCTTGAGGAGCTGCTGTGAAGGTCACTGGTGACATGTGGACAATACATGATGCAGTGATACTCATCTAGCAGGTATTCAACATATTGTATGTTTCTCATTATTTTGTTCATTGTAGCAAGGTGTGGGTGAAGTCAGTAGTCTAAATAAGTCTTTCTGGGCTAAGAAACTGAAGAATTACTTCTCTAGAAGAGAGGCGGAGAATGTTCTACATTGAGGCTATTTTTTAAAATCACATTTTGCCTTGGGCAGACATTAATGCCCAATCACTGCCTCCTTCCACTCAAGCCATCTCCTTCCTCAGAGTTATGGATCTGGGCCAATATCAATTAGCTGGCATTTGCTTGTGAGATAGAACCTCTTTATCATAGTCATCTCGATAGGGAAGCCAAGAGAGGCATTTCTGAGAGTTTGTGTGTTGACACCTTCTTGCAGGAGGTGAAGGGATCTGACTCAGAGACAGCCTCCCTCAGCAAAAATCAAGAAGCATCTCTCAATCTTATAGGCAGCTTATAGCCTTGGAAGAGTGCCCCCAGCTGGGAACACATTTAGACAGAAGGTCAAATGGGTCTTGATTCTCTCCTCAATGATTACAAATAGGGTTTCTCCACTGCCCGTGCCCCAGGAGGAGGTCGTCGTAGGTGTGAGGGGCCCAGCTTGCTGAAATCATATGGTTTCAAGGGCATGTTTAGTCTTTCTTGTGGTCTGGAACTTCCTGGGAATGGGGTATGGGGGAGGCAGGTGCCACCTTCCCTCCTTCCATCACCTGAAGTCCACATGTTGGGGAGACAGGAAGGGAGCTGGGGCCTCCGCTTCCTCCTCCAACCGCAGCCCTGTGGCCCATCAGAGCCAGCTGTCAGGAAATGGGAAGTGCATTTTCTCCCCACTTCCAAAGGGGAAGTCCACAGTGTTGATGCTCACTTAAGATCTCCATAGGCTAAAAAGGTCTTAGCACCAGTGATATGCATCCCCACAAACAGTGTATTGGAAGTAGATCATTCAGGATAAACACTCGTGACCTGACAGGGGAAACCTGTGAGAGGTGAGAGCCAGGGGATTCTTGGTTTCAGATTCCTAAGCTCGCCTGTCCAGGGGTGTTTCTGCTGCCTGCTCAACAAATCCAGGATGCTGCCCAAACTGGTAGTGCCTGTTGGGGAGAGCTGCTATGGTGCATATTTGCCAATGACTCAGCCCATCTCAGGTTCAATGAAAATGATATTTCCTGATATGTGAACTCTTCCCTGCAATGCTTCTCCTTCAAAGATTGAGGACAGAAAAACCTATGAGTGAAGCCTGCTGCTTCTAGACCCTGGGCATTTCATAGTCCAATGTCACCTTCCCATCAGCAAGCATCCATGATATCAAAGCATTATGCATTTTCTGAGACAGACTTGGGAAAGCAGCAAACCCAGGAATGAGCATCCAGGTCCCAGAGCATAAATACTAACAAACTAGTTTCTCTTGAACAAACCAGGCTCTGAAGCCATATCCTGAGAAGGCAAGGAAAGCGGAACCTTCAAAAACCATGTGGGGTGTTCACTGCCTTCCAACCTGATTCTTAAAACTGAGGAGATAAAACTTTAATGAGTCAATTAAGCAAGAATGAGATTAGATAAAATTGTCACAGATGCATTGACTAATCACGGAAAAGAAGTAATTTCCATGCAAAGAGCAAGCACATTACAGGCACAGATAAGATAATAACGATGGATGGAATGATACCACAGATGCTCTCAGGTTGTTTTTTCCCTAGCATTATGGATATCTTACTTTCATGTAACTAAAAATAAGCCCCTGCTCTGTACCAGGAACCATGTGCAGCTTTTTCCATACAGTGGCCCATTTACTCCCAATAAGAATCATGCACAAGGTGTATTATTTCCCCCCATCTTTTAGATGGCAGAGCAGGCTCAGAAAAGTCTAGTCACTATGGCAGGTCACACTATAGGGAATGAAACTCAGCTGTGAACCCAGGTTGTCCTGAATTCAAAATCCAGACCCTTATCTGGCTCACCACACTGCTTCCCAATGTCAGCAGACGCTGTAGAGAGCACCTTCTAGCAACCGCTTTCAGTGTCCTTGGGCTTCCCTTTATACAACCCGCTCTTTCTCGAGATCAGTCTGGCTCCATGTCTCTCCATTTTAGGGCTCATCCTTACAAGCAATCACCCGCATGGCTGGTCAAAGCCCAGATTTCTGGGCCCCACCTGCAGAGTTTCTGACTCCGAAGGTCTGAGGTAAAAACCCGAGACTTCTCATTTCTAACCAAGTTCCCGGATGATGCTGGTGCTGCTGACCCACATGACTGCCCTTGAGGACCGAGGACCACAGTTTAGGATTAACCTGCCTTTCTTTCTCAGAGCACAGTACTGGAACTGCAGACAGGCGATCCTAACATTCTGTTTCTTTTTCTAATCAGTAAATAAAGAGTAAGCGGGCACAGTTTTGCTTATGAGCCGTGGAGATTTTGTTGCAAAGTCCAGTTTTTCAGCTCTTGTAAAGGTTAAATAGGTCCCAGTGGGCTAGCCCACATACCAACAACCATTTGTAGTAACCACACTGTTTCCCTATGTCAAACTGCCATCTGAGTTCTGGCAAGTGGATAACACCCAGTCTGTTTCGGACTCAACCTATTTGGAGAGCAAACATTTCCTGAGTTTTCATAGTCAGCTTGAGCTTAAGTTGGAAACTCATTCACGCATAAGCTGCTGTTAGTGCTGCCGTGTCTGCGGGTTGAAGGATGTTTCTTTTCCAGGCCAAGCTGCCAGGATGTGAGGCCTGGGTCCGGGAATGCTGTTAGAATGCCAAGCGGTTCAAAACTTCCTCCCCTGAGCCTGCTATGCTCTGCCTCTCTGCTTTCCACTTTTTCCCCCATTCTTTTCAAAGTTATTTACGTCCTCTAACTAGCTTGTCCAGGAGAAATAGATCATGAGCCACCTATGTAATTTAATTTTTCTAGTAGTCACATTAAAAATCTTTTATCTCAGGGCGCCTGGGTGGCTCAGTCGGTTAAGCGTCCAACTTTGGCTCAGGTCATGATCTCACAGTTCGTGAGTTCCAGCCCTGTGTCCAGCTCTATACTGACAACTCAGAACCTGGAGCCTGCCTCAGAGTCTGTGTCTCCCTCTCTCTCTGCTCCTCCCCCACTGAATCTGTCCATCTGTCTGTCTCTCTCAAAAATAAACATTAAAAAGATTTTAAATACATAAATGAAAATAACAATATTTAATCTCCTTTTATTCCCTACAAAGTCTTTGAAATCTGGTGTCATTTAACACTGACATCATGTCTCAGTTCAGACCATCCATTTCATGTGCTCAACAGCCACATGTGGCTAGTGGCCACCATATTGGACAGAGGAGTTCTTACGCATTTGGAACCACTATGATGTCTGGACCTAGAAAGAACCACTTTGCCAAAGGCAGAAATATCCAAATATTCATCCCTAAACATTGGTTTAGCTTATTAAATGTACAGATGCAAGTAGCCAAGAAATGGCTTTGCCTCAGAATCGACTGGGATGCCTGTTAAAAATACGACACCCAGCGCCTACCCCCAGATCTGCTTCATTAGAATGGGAGGGAGAGGGAGAGGGATCTTAATTTTTAATGAGCTCGTTGGGTAATTTTGCAGCATCCAGCCCAGGACTTTCCGCAGAGGGACATTTCCAAGTCATCAGACAGAGAAGTATGAAAACCTATCCAGAAGCATCAGGCCAGAGGCTAGAGGTCGTATAGCATCCAGCTCCTTTTTCTCTCAAACAATATATTTTACTCATACCTGAAGCCTAGTTGGCACAAGTGTGTATTTTTCACAGATAGACATTTTGATCTTTTGTCAGAATTAGGTAATCACCCAATTTGTAGATAAAAGCTTTTCATGTACCTTTCTTAGCTTACTTTTGAGATTACTTTTTTAATTTATGGGAGACCTGTATGTAGAGATTTGTAGGCAGGTGCTGCCACCTAGTGATAGAAGATGCTATTGATACAAGTTGGAGTAAGTGTTGGCTTGCCCTCTGCTGGTAAGATGGTATAGTTAATACAGGGTTCTGCCAGTGAAGGCCTATGGAGCATGGCCACTGCTGACATTGTAAAGCGGTGCTTCTCAGATGTGGTTCCTAGATCAGCTACGACAGCATCCCTTGGGTACTTGTTGGACCCTATTCCAGATACGCTGTATTAGAAACTCTGAGGGTGGGCCCAGCAATTTGTGGTTTACCAAGCCCCTCGGGTGATTCTAATGCATGTTCAAGTGTGAGAACCACTGATGCAGTCTAAAATAATAGTTTCTGATCTTTTAGAGGCGAGGACAGTTGCCCCAGGGAAAAAAAGGCACAAGCGCACATACATGCAGACTTTTGCAACCACTTTAGGACAGTTCATAGACCACATGAAATTGTTCCAAATCCTATGGAGGTGGGATATGAGGGAGGGAACAGGTTGGAGATCAAGAATGGTCCATCCTTCTCAGATATGGCGTCAAGGAAGACACACTCTGGCTTTGTTATTAGGAAAAGGTGACCTCACCAGTCAGAATGGCTAAAATGAACAAGTCAGGAGACTATAGATGCTGGAGAGGATGTGGAGAAACTGGAACCTTCTTGCACTGTTGGTGGGAATGCAAACTGGTGCAGCTACTCCGGAAAACAGTATGGAGTTTCCTCAAAAAATTAAAAATAGATCTACCCTATGACCCAGAAATAGCACTGCTAGGAAATTTACCCAAGGGATACAGGAGTGCTGATGCATAGGGGCACTTGTACCCCAATATTTATAGCAGTACTCTCAACAATAGCCAAATTATGGAAAGAGCCTAAATGTCCATCAACTGATGAATGGATAAAGAAATGGTGGTTTATATACACAATGGAGTACTACGTGGCAATGAGAAAGAATGAAATATGGCCCTTTGTAGCAACATGGATGGAACTGGAGAGTGTGATGCTAAGTGAAATAAACCATACAGAGAAAGACAGATACCATATGTTTTCACTCTTATGTGGATCTTGAGAAACTTAACAGAAACCCATGGGAGAGGGGAAGGAAAAAAAAAAAAAAGATGGAGAGGGAGAAAGCCAAAGCATAAGAGACTCTTAAAAACTGAGAACAAACTGAGGGTTGATGGGGGGGTGGGAGGGAGGGGAGGGTGGGTGATGGGCATTGAGGAGGGCACCTGTTGGGATGAGCACTGGATGTTGTATAGAAACCAATTTGACAATAAATTTCATATTTAAAAAAAAAAGGAAAAGGTGACTTTACTCACGTAAGATAATGTTTGTTTTTTAATTAGCATATTTTTAATTTTTCACTAATAAAAATTACTTCAAAACATAATAACCATAAAGTTTATATCAGTTCTATATAAACTGAACAAATTAAATTATAGATGATCCAATAATAGTCTGAAATTCTCATGAGAACAGTTAGGAATTCAGTATCACTATGATGTTAATACTTTGTTTTAAAATAGGAGCACCCGGTGGCTCAGTCGTTTGAACTTCCAACTCTTGATTTCAGCTCAGGTCATGATCCCAGGGTTGTGGGATCAAGTTCCGCATCAGCCTCCACACTCAGTGAAGAGATTCTGCTTAAGATTCTCTCTCTCCCTCCGCCCCCCTTCTCTGCTTGCTCTCTCTCTCTTTAAAATAAAATAAAATAAAATAAAATAAAATAAAATAAAATAAAATAAAATAAAATAAAAAAGTTATTTGCCTTGCTTTCACAGAAACAGGATCGTTAGGCAGTTTCAATGCTTACTTGCTCCAATCTCTCATTTTCTCTAGAGATATTTGCTATATTTGACAGTCTTCCTCTAATATTATAATCCTCAGATATAATAAACTGAGGGTTTTTAAAATTTTTTTTATTAAAAAAAATTTTTTTTCAATATATGAAATTTATTGTCAAATTGGTTTCCATACAACACCAGTGCTCATCCCAAAAGGTGCCCTCCTCAATACCCATCACCCACCTTTCCCTCCCTCCCACCCCCATCAACCCTCAGTTTGTTCTCAGTTTTTAAGAGTCTTTATGCTTTGGCTCTCTTCCACCCTAACCTCTTTTTTTTTTTTTTTTTCCCCTCCCCCATGGGTTTCTGTTAAGTTTCTCAGGATCCACATAAGAGTGAAAACATATGGTATCTGTCTTTCTCTGTATGGTTTATTTCACTTAGCATCACACTCTCCAGTCCCATCCACGTTGCTACAAAGGACCATTTTTCATTCTTTCTCATTGCCACGTAGTACTCCATTGTGTATATAAACCACCATTTCTTTATCCATTCATCAGTTGATGGACATTTAGACTCTTTCCATAATTTGGCTATTGTTGAGAGTGCTGCTATAAACATTGGGGTACTAGTGCCCCTATGCATCAGTACTCCTGTATCTAAGGGTTTTTTTTACATAAATATTTAATTTTGAGATGCTATATTCCTCACTGACTATATTCTCCACTGGCCAAGTTATCCACATCCTGAAAGTTACAAAAGTATTTGGAAATTCTTGTTGAATTATTGCTGTAAATATACTCTAATTCCTAAAAGACACACGTTAGAATTTAGAAAGCAATTTAAAGTTTTCAGTTCCTCATACATGGTAACCCATCAATATCACATCTCTTACTATGTTTATAAGTTATTTTCAATAGCACATTTGACATTCCAAGCAGTGGTACATAATTCAAATTGGGGCACTTGGGTGGCTCAGTCAATTAAGCGACCAACTCCTGATTGTGGCTCGGGTCATGATCTCACAAATTGCAAGATAAATCAATAAATAAATTGTGAAATAAATAAACATTTAAAAATTTTTTTAATTCTTTTAAATTTTTATTTTTGAGAAGAGGGGGAAGGGGCAGAGAAAGAGGGAGACAGAGGATCTGAAGCAGGCTCTGCACCAATAGCAGAGAGCCAGGTACTGGGCTTGAACTCACAGACTATGAGATCATGACCTGAGCCGAAGTCGGATGCTTAGCCAAGTGAGCCACCCAAGTGCCCCAACATTAAAAAAAAATTCTTTAAAAAGGGGGCACCTGGGTGACTCAGTTGGTTAAGCATCCAACTCTTGATCAGCTCAGGTAGTGATCTCACGATTTGTGAGATCAAGCCCCGAATTGGGCTTTGCACTGACAGTCAGAGCCTGCTTGGGATTTTCTCTCTCCCTCTCTCTCTGCCCCTGCTGTGCTTGCTCTCTCTTTCAAAATAAATAAATGAATTCAAAAAATTTTTTTAATTCTTAAAACAAAATGAAACAAATGAAACGAAACGAAATGAAATAAAATAAAATATAAAATAAAATAAAATAAAATAAAATAAAATAAAATAGCTTCTCTCTCTCAATCTTTCTAATTAGATGTCACCCAGAGAACTGGGATGTCTGTGATATTCTTTCAGTATTATAAACCTTTCTTTTAATAATGAAATTACTGCATCTAATATAGAAAAAAGAAATTGATTTTAAAACCCAGTTTGAGGTCATGGAAGGCCTGATCACAAGACTTGCAGTTGAAAACATTCCTCCTCCTACCTATATATATATATATATATATATATATATACCATGTCTTCTTTATCCAGTCATCTGTTGATGGACATCTTGCTTCTTTCCACACTTTGGTTGTTGTCAATAGCACTGCTATAAACATTGGGGTGCATGTGCCCCTTCCAAACAGCATGGCTGTATCCCTTGGATAAATACCTAATAGTGCAATTACTGGGTCATAGGGTAGTTCTATTTTTAATTTTTTGAGGAACCTCCATACTGTTTTCCAGAGTGGCTGCACCAGCTTGCGTTCCCACCAACAATGCAAAAGAGATCCTCTTCCTCCACATCCTCGCCAACATCTGTTGTTGCCTGAGTTATTCATGTTAGCCATTCTGACAGGTGTGAGGTGGTATCTCATGGTGGTTTTGATTTGTATTTCCCTGAGGATGAGTGAGGTGGAGCATTTTTTCATGTGTCAGTTGGCCATCTGGATGTCTTCTTTAGAGAAGTGTCTATTCATGTCTTTTGCCCATTTCTTCACTGGATTATTTGTTTTTTGGGTGTTGACTTTGATAAGTTCTTTATAGATTTTAGATACTAACCCTTTATCTGATATGTCATTTGCAAATATCGTCTCCCATTTCATCGGTTGCCTTTTAGTTTTGCTGATTGTTTCCTTTGTTGTGCAGAAGCTTTTTATTTTGACGAGGTCCCAATAGTTCATTTTTGCTTTTGTTTCCCTTGCCTCCAGAGACGTGTTGAGTAAGAAATTGCTGTGGCCAAGGTCAAAGAGGTTTTCCCTGCTTTCTCCTCTAGGATTTTGATGGCTTCCTGCCTTACATTTAGGTCTTTCATCCATTTTGAGTTTATTTTTGTGTATGGTGTGAGACAGTGGTCCAGGTTCATTTTTCTGCATGTTGATGTCCAGTTTTTCCAGCACCATTTGCTGAAGAGACTGTCTCTATTCCATTGACTATTCTTTCCTACTTTGTTAAAGACTAGTTGGCCATATGTTTGTGGGTCCATTTCTAGGTTCTCTATTCTGTTCCATTGATCTGAGTGTCTGCTTTTGTGCCAGTACCATACTTTCTTGATTACAGCTTTGTAATACAGCTTGAAGTCCAGGATTGTGATGCCTCTAGCTTTGGTTTTCTTTTTCAAGATTGCTTTGGCTACTCAGGGTCTTTTCTGGTTCCATATAAATTTTAGGATTGTTTGCTTTAGCTCTGTGAAGAATGCTGGTGTTATTTTCATAGGGATTGCTTATTTTATTTTTAATGATGAAGAAGTTGGTGTCAAAAATCAAGAGGTTCTGCAATTTATTTAGCATCGGTAACAGATGGTTGATAAACATAATCACTGGTTGTCTTTAAAGAGTTTATTAATTTCTTTGATACTGTCAAGATCACTATGCACATTGAATCTGGCTCCTGCATCATTTGGCTTGTAACATTAATTTTACTTCATCTGTCATCTAAAATGAGTACCAAGTAAATAAAGTTTAAAGGTGATATTTTCAGAAGTATACCTTTAGCTTGCATTGTAAAGTCTTTATCAGTAAAATCATCAATAATTTAAAAGTGACTTGCATCTTTTGAACTCAGTCTTTCCACTTTGTCTTTGAAAATGGCCTCAAATTTAGGTTGGTTAAACATGTTTTTAATGCAACTCTGTATTTCATGTAGCTGCAAATGTCTTGGGCAATATTTTAAAGCGTCAAGTGTCAAGAGAGATTTTTGCTGCATTACTCACAAGTGAACACAGAGTAAGAAATATAGAATGTCCTAGAAGTATGTTAGAGGATTTCCTGTTGCAATTCATTATGTTTCCTAAATATATTTGCAGCATTACATATGCCTGGACTTTCACATTATGTTTTGTTTTGATGTAGTTTTTTATAAGTGGCCTACTGAATGCATGCAATATTTTTTTTGTGTATTAGACAACATCCGAAGGGTCAAATGGGCAAAGAGGGGAGATAGTTGCATTTGAGAAATGAGCAACCTAATGATAATCATTAACTATTCTACAAAGTTTGTATCAGGACTTGTATCCAATATAACTGAATTTTTTTAATGTTTATTTTATTTTAGTTTGAGAGAGAGAGAGAGAGAGAGAGAGAGCACATGCAAGGGGGCAGGGCAGAGAGAGTGTTATGTCTTCCTTCCTTTCTTATGTTTCTTCAGTATGACTGACACAGAGGTAGAGGGTATCCATCCATGACTTATGCCTGCTACACTCCATTAAATAAAGAACCTCTAAAGTTCCTTTTTTCCCCCATCTGGCCTTTCTTGTATTTCCTCCAAAAAATATATTCAAGCATCCAAATAATTTTCCTTCTTTTTTTTCCTTGTTTTCATTTTCTGTTTTCAAATCCTAACTCTGAAAACTTTAAAAATGAAAACATCTAGGGGAAAATAAGATACATAAGAGTTTAGTGTTTTATATTGGTATTTGTGGTACCTTAATACATCCATAAATTAATAAAAGTTAATATTTGTACTGATGAAAGTTTCATAACAAAAATTGCTGTGTGTGACATAACTACTGAATCCATGTATAATAATCTCTAGAAAATATCTTTGGAACACAGTGAATTATTCATGGAGAATTATTAACTATTATCCTGTGATTCATCCCACCATGAAAGAACTATACATTTTAGCTGAAAGTTTAACAAAACCATTTAAGTAGAGTAACAAATGTCAGATGACGTACGCGGTATGATGGAGAGGAAATTTAGCAGGGCTCTACTATCAAAGAGCTTTAAAAAAATTAGCATTCTCACCAAATCATTCTTACCAGTTAGCACCTTGTTTGGAAGCACAAGAAAAATAAAGCACAATAAAAAAATATGATGTTAAAGCAACAAGGTCCTTCAGTAACTAAAGCTCATCCTGTGGACCTTGAAGCAGAACAATATGACATAATTCTTGCAGAACAGGACATAGGTTAGGCTCCAGCTGCAGAGCAAACCATCTTGAGCATTGTCTGGGTCCTCAGGACTGCCTTGGCTTTTGTGGTCAGGGTATTCGAGGGGACATTGCTGCATGGTTAACAAAGTTTGCCAGAATTATTCATTTGCCTCCTGTGAGTCCAGGAAGGGTGAGATCTATGGCACCGGGGGCAGAGAAGGAGGATAAGATGTATATGGGTTAGGATATCGATTTCCCCATTTCTTGACTTTTGTCAAAGGTTGGAGCTGTCCTAGGCTCCTTGTTCCTGACTGATGGACCTGCACTCCCAGACTGGCAGGGCGGACAGAGCCCACGGGGCAAGCCCCTTGACTTACACACGAACGAGGAGGGAGATCACACCCGGATCAGAGGGAGGGAGGGATGTTCTTAAGATTCCTTGGAGCTTCTCACAACTCATTTGAGGTTCTGACAATGAGACAAATAGTGTTAAGGAATATTTTTTAACAATCAAAAGAAAAAGACTATCTTTTCTTTTTCTCTTCCTGAGCAAACAAAGTCCACATCCAGCTTCCCCTGACTTCCTGGAATGCAGTTCACCACATTCTGATTTTCAGTCCCTGGCTTCCTCAAAGTCACGACACAGCCAGCCAGTCGAGAGGCTGCAAGTTCCTTCCTCTTCTCTCTACCTGCCTTCAGGTGAGACTGTCCTACCCCTCAGGCCTTCAGCCCTTTGCCTTGGCCATCATGGGACTTCCTAATATCCTGTTCATACATAATAACCAAGAGCAGAGGGTTTTCCTACTAAGTTTGATGGAGTGTGCCTACCTAGAATCCTGAAATAAATGAATAAAGCATACATATTTATTGCAATGACCAAAGACCTTGATCACTCTTCCTTTCTTATTGCTCACAGCCCTCTGTGTAAGAGAAGGGGAAGGGGATGAAAGCAGACATATATTCGTGTACCAATGTGTCTGTAACATGGACAAGGAAACTATCCTTGAGGGCTATGGAAACTACCACCTAAAATGAAGTATGGGAGGTTGTTTATGGATTTCAATTTGCCATGAGCGCTGCTTCTATAGAATGAAGGTCTTTTAGGTACAGTTTCTCACTCTCCCTTATCTCAGAAAGCTCAGAACCACGGCTGTTGTTCTAGCTACAAAACAGATTAGGACATAAGAGAAAAGTGCAGGAAGTGAGGAGGGTTCCTTAGTCCATCTGGAGAAATGAGATGCTTGCCCTCCCAACATCCTCTTTTCCAGGACTGTCATATTCCCATTCTCAAATGAGGTCTTAGCAACATGTCCAAGTTGCTCCTCTGTAGACATTGGAAGAATGGGGGGATTGGCTAAATATATGAGTTAGGCTAGGCTCTGCTTTAGTAACCAAAAAGTCCTCAGATCTCAAGTACTTAAAACAGAAAAGATATATTTCTTATTGACCTAAAATCTAGTGGAATCAGACAGCCCTCTTCTAACCTGTAAGTTCATTTTCTGGGCCACGTGTTCTATAAAGTCACTGTGACAGGGGAAGAGAGAGATAGAGGAATCCTGTGGAATATTTTTAAGGGTCTGGCCTGGAACTTCTCTGCTCATTTTCTGTAATTTAACCACATGGTCTCATTCTAACTGCAAGAGAGGCTCATATAGCGCCTAGGTGGCTCAGTTGGCTAGGCGTCCGACTTTGGCTCAGGTCAATCTCACACTTTGTAGGTTCAAGCCCTGTGTCAGGCTCTGTGCTGACAGCTCAGAGTCTGGAGCCTGCTTCGGATTCTGTGTCTCCCTCTCTCTCTCTGTCTCTCCCTGCTTGTGCACTGTCTCCCTCTCTCTCCCAAAAAGAAATAAACATTAAATAAATAAACAAACATTGAAAATGTTTTTTAAAAAGACAGAGGCTGGAAAACATAGAGGAACAAGTAATATAATCACTACTTATACAAAACTATGCATCTGGAATGATATAAATAATTTCCGATGTTTATCACTTCCAAGCAAGACACTTCCATATAGGTGTCCACAAGTCCAATGCCATTGTCCGCTGACAACTCTCCTTTGACCCTGAATATATCCAGTACATTCAGAAGCTTTTGGGGTATTTCTGGTGTTCATTCCCTGATTCTGTACATGAAGACATCCCATCTAACCTGTGTATTGGAACTTTGTTTTACAACAGCTGCTGATGCTCAGAAGCCTTGGGAAGGCCTGAAACAAAGGTTACAATCCATAGAATCTTGCCTTGTTGGGCTCACAGACTCCTCAGCAGCCCTTGGTGCATTGCGGTAGGAGCATCTTGCAATTGCTGTGTCCCCTGCGGGTACCCACGGCCTAATGGGGTAAAATAAAAACTTGGAGGTCAGAGCCACAAGAATGGCTGAAGTTAAAAAGACTGACAATACCAAGTGTTGACAAGGATATGGGGAAACTAGAACCTTCTTACATTACTGGTGGGAATGCAAAATGGTGCAGCCCTTTTGTAAAACAGGCTGGCAGTACTCATAAAGTGAACCAGACATTTACCATTTGGCCCAGCAATTCCACTGCTTAGGTATTTACCAAAGAGAAATACAAACCTATGTTCATAAAAATGTGTACAATATTGTTCATAGCAGTTTGATTTGTATAATCTCAAAACTGAAAACAACCCAAATGTCCACCAAGTGGTGAACGGAGAAACAAATTGTAGTGTCCCCATACCATGGACAACTGCCTAGTAATAGAAAGGAGCATGGATGAAAACATACAAGGACATGGCTCATTTTCCAAACTTAAAAAGTCTGGTTACATGGTTCAATTTAGAAGACATTCTGGAAAAGGAAACTTAGTAACAGAAAGCAGCTAAAGGGTTGCCTGCGCTGGGTAGCGGGTGGATGGGGGAGAAGATGAAGGGTAAAGAGGCACAAGGGAGCTTTCAGTATGTTGGAATGTTCTATGTCCTCACTGTGGAGGTGATTAAACGGCTCTATAGAATTGCCAAATTTATCAACCTGGACACTTAAAATCGATGAATTTTATTCTGTGTAACACCATAAACCCAAAAAGGGGGTGGAGGATATGGTGGCAGCTGGCAAAATTACTGACCAAACCAAACTAACAAACCAACACTCTGGCACAGTCCAGGGTGTGAATTCAACCGAGGGGCTGAACCCCAGTCCCCTCCCCTCCTGGCCTCTGCAGCGTGTGGGCTGTGGACGCGCTCAGCCCAAGCACCACGCCCTTGCCTTTTACAAAACCCTCCGAGCAGCTGCGCCCTCCTGTGGCCAAAGTTGCTGCTTCCATTTGCGGCAAAGCACGTTGCTGCTGCGGGCCTGCGGTTCTGAAGGTAGCTGCCACCGGCGTCACTGCGGTGTCCCGGGAGCCGCAGCACCCGGAGCAGCACCGGCCGCACCTTCTAGGAAACCGGTGCGCAAAGTCAAGCCGAGGGGAGAGAGGGCGCTTCTGCCAGATTGTTATCGGGACCGCGGTGTTTGGGGGATCGGAGACCTTCCTCCTCCTGCCTCCCACTTGGGTGCCTTGCTGGGTGCTGCACCTACGCTCAGATGCCAGCTGCCGCGGCCCACTGATCAGGTGCATCTCAGATGCGCTCCTGCTCATCTCCGCCGGAGGGTCAGAGCCTGCAAGTACACTGAGGGGTAACCAGAGTTTTCTGCGCAGGCTTTGCCGTCTCCCAAAGACCTCCCTCCCCGCTCCGCCCCTCCTCACCCTTCCCCACCCTTCTGCAGCCTCAGTCAAGTTTCTGAGGTCACAGCCTTCCTTCCCGACTCCAGGGCCAGGGACTTTCACTTCCCTTGCCCAGGGAAGATTGGCAGCTGTTTTGTCCGCTCTCCTAGGCAGGCTTGCAGATTCCCGTCCCCAAGGAGGCAGGCGAGTCAGTTCCCTCGTCCTGGCCCCTTTGGCTAGTTTCTGCCTGCTTCCCATGGTCCTCCAGGATTAGAAATGAACCCGCTTACATTCGTGCCTATTTTCCTGTTGGGTTCATCCCACGTCCCCCCCCAGGGCATCGTCTGGGAAAAACTTGACCATGGAAGTGGTTTGAGCCCAGGATACCCTGCTTGGACCTAGTCTCCACAAGGGGATGCATTCCCTAGAGACATTCGGTGGGTGCCAGACTCCGCAGTCTCTTGCCGATTTTGGTTTTTAAAAGTTAGGTCAGGTTTTTTAATCGAATACATGCTGGTGGTAAACTGAAGCAGTATAAAAGTATACAATATAGGGGTGCCCGGGTGGCTCAGTCGGTTAAGCAGCCGACTTCGGCTCAGGTCATGATCTCGCGGTCCGTGAGTTCCGAGCCCCGCGTCGGGCTCTGTGCTGACAGCTCAGAGCCTGGAGCCTGCTTCGGATTCTGTGTCTCCTTCTCTCTCTGACCCTCCCCCGTTCATGCTCTGTCTCTCTCTGTCTCAAAAATAAATAAACATTAAAAAAAAAAAAAAGTATACAATATAGGTCAGCTGCTCTCCTACCTTTGCCCACTGTCCTAAAGAAACCACCTCCGGGGAGCCTGGGTGGCTCAGTAGGTTAAGCGGCCGACTTCGGCTCAGGTCACGATCTCACGGTCTGTGGGTTCGAGCCCCGCGTCCGGCTCTGTGCTGACCGCTCAGAGCCTGGATCCTGTTTCAGATTCTGTGTCTCCCTCTCTCTCTGACCCTCCCCTGTTCATGCTCTGTCTCTCCCATCTCAAAAATAAATAAAATGTTAAAGAAAAAAAAATTAAAAAAAATAATAAAATTAAAAAAAAAAAAAAAAAAAAAAACCACCTCCAACTTCATATTTCCTTCCAGCCATTTCCCAAGCCTGGATAGTGTATTTTGTCTACGTAAGCAAAGATGACATACCGATCAGTCTTTTGTTCTTTTAATTTATTGTGTCCTGGGGAAGTAACCTTTCTATATGTCTAGAGAGCTGCTTCATGCCTTTAAAGTAATGGTTCTCTAAGGGTGGTTGGTCCCCCAGGCCAGCTATGCCAGCATCATCAAAGAACTTTAGAAATGCACATTCTTAGGCCCTATCAAGGCCAAAGGAATCAGAAATGGCTGGCTGGGGCTTGTTGAGGAGTGTTTAACAAGCCCTCTTTGCTCAGGTTCAGGAACCACGGGGGTTGAAGTTTCCTTTTTCTATTATTTTGTTGTGCCATAATTTATTTAGCTAATTGGAAAAGATAAAATATTTTGAATTGTATTGTAAATAATAGATCTGATATTAACACCACTTAAAGACTGTTTTACTTCCACAAACCAGTGAGAGCAGAAAAGCCAAAATAAAGATGTTCTTAACTCCAAAAGACACTTCACGTTTTTCATGTGGGTTTGTTTATTATTACAAGACCCATGAGGTCATAGTTAGTAGTGCAGTGTCTCAGGTTGATAAGCAGTTAAATCTGTTATGCAAACATAGTTTGCAAGAAAACAAATACAGACCTCTAAAATAAGCATTTACGTTCAGTTTCCAATAACAAATACATGGTTTTAACGTTACAGGTCAGCAGTCTTGATAGATAACTGTGAAAACAAACTCTAAAAATTAGGAAAGATTGTTGCTCTTTTTATTTTTCTTAATCTTTATTTTTGAGAGAGAAAGAGAGAGAACACTGGGGGGAGGCAGAAAGAGAGGGGGGCAGAGGATCCAAAGCAGGCTCTGAGCTGACAGCGGAGAACCTGATGTGGGGCTCAAGCTCACGAACCATGAGATCATGACCTGAGCCAGAGTCTAGTGCTTAACCAACTGAGCCACCCAGGTGCCCCTGTTGTTAAACTTTAAAATGTTCTGCCAATATGCAAAGGCAAGGAAGAATGGTTTCTTATTGTAGTAATTGCATTTATATAATTATGATCCATTTGGATTTCTTTTTCTATTTAGGCTTCTTTCCTAATTTTCTATTAGATTGTTCGTTTTCCTTACTAATTTGCAAGTGTTCTTTCTATGTTAAGTAAATGAGTCCTTTGTTATTTGTAATACAAGTATCTTTTTTTTTCTTAGTTATCTTTTCACTTAATTCTTTCATACAGAAAATTTTAACCTTTATGTGATCGAATTGATTGATCTTTGTCTTTAGGGATTCTGGGTTTTAGGTCTTCCTTTGAAAAATGTTTCTTTCCCTGAGGTACAGAATGAAAAATTCATATTAAAAATCCAAAAGTACCTAATTAGTGAAAACACAGTTATTCTCCATGAGCCATCTGAAACTTGCTCCCACCAAGCATGATGAGATTCAGTAGAAATCACCACCCCTGCACTGTCAGGCCATTGATCTCAGCACTAATCTTGGCAGTTCCCAGGGATGCAGAGGGGTCAGTTCTAGGGGACTGACTCTGTGTGACACTTCCAGCCACAGTGGCCTTTACTCCATAGGTCAGGGAGACAATGTAAACGTTCTGCCAGTTGCCAAGTTTACCTATTCCTTCTATGCACCCTGGGATGGAGGAGATAACCACAGTTAGTGTCCACGTTGGACATACCGTGAGAGGTACTTGTACCAGGACACCATCCATCACCTGACCTCCGTGAGCTCCCATCTGAGTGGTGGCTCATGGCAATATTTCAGGTCTCCGGGTGTTTCATGTCAGTTCAGAGCCAGTATCTAATAACTCCTGGGGGGTTTGTATATTTCCTTCTCCAGCCCCAGTTACCAGGGTAAATGGCCACAGTTTGCCCTGGGAAAGCTTTGGAAGAAAATTTTAATTATACTTTATGGCTGCATTATACATTTGTTCTGGAGCTCTGGGGCTCTGAACTAAAGAAGAGGTCATGCATCCCCCTAGGATAATTTGAGTTAGGTTTCTGCCAATAAATTCACATTTTTTCTTATATATGTCAAACTGCATTTTTGTAGGCTATCTATCAATTTCATTTCTAAGGACACCATAATCAATTAGTCATTGCCACAAATCCCTGCTGTACCATTCTGCCCTTGTGGCTGGCTTCTTGTAGCAATCATGCCCACCTTGTCAGATTGGCGGTTCCACCTGGGCTCCTGCCTGCAGAGAAGAGCCACCACAGAGCTATTCAACGAGCTGTGCAGATGTCCCATCCCCAATACACTTGTCACTGTGTTTGGAGAGTACTCCCAGGTCTAGAGTGGATTAAGACTGGAGGGGAGCAAGTCCCAAGCAGGGTACATATGGAGGATTCGTTCTGATCTTCCTATCCCTCTGAGCCTCTGCAGGAAGCTTTTGGTGATTCATTCTGACTGTAGACTACTGTGGAAGGCAGAATAGTTACCATTGGAATTAAGGTACTAAACGCCCAAGCTTAAGGAGAGGATCTTAGGTCATCCAGGTGCTCCCCATGTAATCACAAGAGTCCTTAAATAGAGAAAAGGGAAGTAGAAAAGTAAATGTGAGAAGAATTGTGGCTGGAGAAGGGTTAGGTGGTCACTGGGGCTTTGAAGACAGAAGAAAGAGTCGCAAGCCTAGAACTGCTGGGCATCTAGAAGCAGAAAGAAAACAGATTCTCCCCTAGAGCTTCCTGAAAGGAACGCAGTTCTGTCAACACGTTGATTTTAGCCTCGTGAGGCCCATTTTGGACTTCTGACATCCCAAACTTCCAGGTAATTCCTTGCATTTGTTTAGGTTGTTTTAAGCCACTAAGTGTGTGATAACTTGTCACCACAGCAACAGGAATTGACTGTAGCTCCCACTGAATCCAAGTTCCAACTGAGTGTCACTGCTAGGTTCTACAGCCAGCATGTTGCAACCCAAATCTGAGAAGGGTATACCCATTAAAATAAATTGAGGCTTATCAAGACTTAGGGTGAGTGATGTGCTGGTAAAGGTTTCCTCATCAGCAGTCCAGGGCCAGGGGAAAGCCTGGCTTCCAGTGTTTGCTCATCTCTGAGTTGTCGATATTCTCACCATTGCTCTCTTTAAGCTATAAACATCTTAGTACTGAAGACAGCTCTGGGGAGAGGTGCAGAGTGGGCCACCATGTTATAGTATTTCCACTATGCAGATATGGTATAGACAAATAACCTCAAAAGCCTAGATAATAGTAAAATGTAGTGAGGATACGTAGGAGTGATGAGTTCTGAGTATCAGCTTTATTTTTAGTATACCTAAGTGTAAGTTTATGTGATTTCAGGGTTTTTTTAAATTTTTAAAAAATGTTTATTTACTTTTGAGGGACAGAGAGCACAAGTGGGGAGGAGCAGAGAGGGAGACACTAGAATCCGAAGCAGGCTCCAGGCTCTGAGCTGTCAGCACAGAGCCCAATGAGGGGCTCAGACCCACAAACCGCGAGATCATGACCTGAGCCAAAGTCAAACGCTTAAGCTACTGAGCCACTCAGGTGCCCCCAATTTGTTTTAATAAGGGCTATGTTTAACAAGTATGCCAAGGCTTGAAAAGTTACCAATTGGCTCCATCAAGCCCATTCTAGTGGATTCTCTTACACCCCCTCTATATCCTCCTCTGTGGTCTGTCACCCTTAGTGGGCGCTCTTCCATAGGCTCCCTGGACTCCTGCCACACAAAGTGGTCAGATCAGAGTATCCCTAGCGTTTATCTGGGCGATGCTGGGATCTGATTCTTCTTATGGGACTGGAGGCACATCCAGATAATCATGGAAAGGTTTTAGAAAGGTGTAGATAGTTTGCGCCATGGGAGAGGGACAGCCTCTGAGGACAAAGCAGGTTTAAGAGGAATTGGGGGGGGGGGTGTCCCAAATTCTCAGCTTCATTTGTGTCTGTCCAGATGTCCCTCAGAGCCCCACTCCTTTTCCACCAGAGCCTTACGCTCATGCAGTGGTTCTCAGGCTATCTGTCTGTAGCCTGCCTCCGAATCACCTGGAGGACCTGATAAAACACAGCTGCTGGGCTCCATCCCAGTGTCTGATTCACTAGGCCTTTGGTGGACCCCAAGAATTTGCATTTCTAACAAGTACTCAGCTGACGTGGTTGCTGCTGGTATGGGAACTACATTTTGAAACTGTCTTAGTTGGAGAAACCTGGTGGGTTTGAATATGCATTTGCTGTTGCAATTTTGCAGCCCTGACTACCAGGTGTTGTCCTTGTTACATCTGCCTGGGGTTCCAGGCGATGCAGGATTCCTTCAACGTTGCCCGAGAGGCTGCTAACTTCCCAAGTTCTAGTCTCAGTTGGATATTCATGGCCTTCAATTTCTCATTCTCCTTCTGCACACATCCTAGTTCCATTAGAAAGTCAGCGGACCCTACGATCTCTATAGTTACTATTTCAGTTAACCTTAGAAGTGTAACAAACCACCACAAAAGAAAATGACGTAAGAAAACTATCATTTTAGGGGCACCTGGGTGGCTCAGTTGGTTAAGCATCTGACTCTTCACTTTGGCTCAGGTCATGATCTCGCGGTTTGTGAGTTTGAGCCCCACACCGGGCTCTGTGCTGACCGTGTGGAGCCTGCTTGAGATTCTCTCTCTCTCCCTCTCTTTCTCCCTGTCTCTCCCTCAAAATAACTAAGCTTTAAAAAGAAAAACGGTTAATTAAAAAAAAACACATCACTTTATTTGCTCACAATTGTGTGGGGCTGCTGGTACCTTTCTTCTGGTCTGAACAGCTTCACTGGTGCCTAATGGTCTAGAGTGGGGTGTCTGGTGCCTCAGCTGGGATGCTGGAGATGGCTGGGGCCTGTCTTTACGTTGTCTCACCCTCCAGGAAGCCAGTCCAGGTGTCTTTGCATAGTGGCCCAAAGGCTACCACAGAGTCGTAAGAGAAGGGCAAGACACAGATGTACAATCATTTTAGCTTCTGTTCACGTCACATTTGTTACTATCCCAACAGTCAAAGAAGATGGCCGAGGCCAGAATCAGGGTGGAGAAATAAACTGTACCTCTTCACAGGAGGAACTACAAATTGTGTCCATTTTTTTTAGTTTTATTTAGATATAATTGGTATAAAACACATCAGTTTAGGGTGTACAAGGTGATGATTTGATACTATAAAAATATACTTTCTAAACGTATAATTACTGAATCAGTCCTGGCATGCCAGGATGGCACACTCCAACAGGATACTTTGAGGAGCCTTTACTAGAGGGGTTATTTGCCCAGGTGTATGTGGAGGTAAAGCAAATTGGTCATGTGTAGTACAAGGTGCTGGAGGTAGCCCTTGTAGGCACCTGTTGCTTCCTAAGCCTGAAGGGACAAGGAGAGGGCAGAATTTCTGGAACCCTGAGAGAGTAACTGTAAAGGGATATTTAAGCTACCAACTTAAACCTTCTATAGATGATAGTCAACTCCTGATAACCCAATAGGGAGGGTGCCGGGGGATAGAAGGCTTGACATCTCTGTTCTCATGCCACCCGATCATCTGCAGGTGTCTCCCTTTGGCCAATCCCAACTAATAGCAAAAGAAAAGGGAGCCACTGACCTGTTCCCTACAGATCAACCTCCCAAGGCCTGGAACAAGGTGGTTGTGGGGGTACACCAAGAGCCTCATTCTGCTCAGGGCCGGCCAGTCTGTTCATGCCTGGGGCAGTTGAAGGAAAAGTAATACTCCTTGGGATAACTATAATTATCACCCTTTGCAATTTATAGGCCATGTTCACATGCATGAACCCATCAGGGATGCATATGAGCCCTGAGGAGGTTAGTGGCAACTGGGTTCCATTTTTTTAGGTAAGGAAATGGGGTAAGTTGCTGGGCATCTTTGAGCTTTAAAGTCTGACCACTGGTAAGGGGGAGTATAGCCCATGTGAGTTCTTGGATTTTATCACAGATGCTTCATCCAGTTGAGGCTACGATGGAAGCAGACTCTCAAATTATAATAGTGCCTATGCTTGTTTTCTAGGGCTGCCAAAACAAAGTCCCTCAAACTGGATGACAGAACAACAGAAACTTGTCTCACAGTCTCCAGATGAGAAGCCTGACATCAAGGTGACAGCAGGGTTGGTTTGTTCTTGGAAGAACCTGTTCCTGCCTTCCTCTTGGTTTGTGGTGGTTCGTTGCCAATTTGGCATTTCTTAGCTTGAAAATGCATCCCCCTGATCTCTGTGGAAAAAGTCACAAAAATCTTCATCTTTATGTGATATTCTGTGGGCAAATTTCCCCTTTTCACAAGAACATTAATCCTATTGGACTAGGGCTCATACTAATGATCTTATTAATCTGATTATCTCCAAAGACTCTATTTCCCATTAAGGTCACATTCATCAGTACTGAGGGTAAGGTTCTGGTTTCTCTTTACCTGGTTTGAATCTGTTCTGAAAGGCAGGTGTCGCTGTTGACTGCTCTGTGATTGTTCTCAGTAAAAGCCTTGGGTAGAAAAAAACAGCAGTATATTCACTGAATGAGAAACCATATCTGAGGTTACGCGGACCCCAGTCTTTGCAACTGCTAGACATTTTCTTACTGACTTAACTCTGCAATCCATTTGGGGGTGTGTCCATGGCAAAATGTGAAACCTTCCTGGCTTTTCTCTTAGATCCTGATGAACTACCACCTTTGCATGTGCTGGTGCAGCGGACAACAGGCTGAAGACCATGTGCTTGGGACGTTAGAGTTAAGGCCCAGGTGGTTCAGATCTTCCTATGTCCCTGTCACTGCGTCTACCCTGGTGGGCAGCAGCCAGCTGTGGCTTCCTCTCAGGGGGCTGTTGGGATTATCATCTGTCATGATGCTCCTATGAGGCATGGGGGACTTCCCATGAGCCCTGGTTCCCACCTTCTCCTTTTCTTAGAGCTAAGCATTTTATTTAAAATTCTCCACTGGACTTCCATTTCAAGATTGAAATTAATATTTCAAAAGAAGGGTTTGGTGCCACATCATAGGGATGAGGAAGAGAGTGGGGTGGGGTCCTCTTGTTCAAACACTCTGATTCCCACTGTCTGAGGCATGGAGCCCATTCAGTGACCAGATCATTTGGACCCTCTCCTTTACTCCAGCCTGCAGGATAACAGATGACCTTATAAAGGTCGAGGCTCAAATAATAAAGCTCTTCCTTTATTCCTGCCGCCCCCTTCCCCAAACACAAACACAGAAAATGGATGGCCCCACAGGAATCCTGCGGAAGGCATGAATCTCTGTAGGAAGGATAGGTGGGGCAGGGGAAGGAGAGGAAATGCATCTGCTTGGGTGAACTGCAGGGGCTTGGAGGTTATGTGGCTAGGGCAGCTGTCCCTGGGAGGGGGTGTGGAGGGAGAGGGCCAGGAGAGAAAGGAAGCAGAGGTCAGGGACAGCGTATGGCCACCTGTTTCAAATGTGGCTGGAGGGTTAGGCAGCAGCGGTCTCCCAGTGGTAGCATGTGGGAGTGGAGGAGTCTTTTCCTGCATTTCCAACCTCAAGGATGGGTTGGGATGACTGTGGGTATAGATAACCATTTATGGGAGTGGTGGGGTAGTCCTGATCCCAACTACTCACATACATACAGGTATTGGTATAATTTGGTCGGTTTTGTATTTCTTTACCTGTATTACTTGTCCTGTTTTGGTTGGGCCATATGGTAAGTGTATAGCAAAATGTGCTTTAATTTTGATTCCTTTTGTAAGGGTTTTCAAACAAATAGCCCTATAACGGAAATCTTTTTATCAAACTATTAGTCCAGATTTTTAGTTGGGTTAGACTTAACATTTTAGGAGGCTCTCTGATCAAGAAGATGTAAATTCCTTGGAGCAGGGACCATTTTTTTCACTTTTGTATCTGCGTGGCTAAAAAAAAAAAAAACGGGGGGGGGGGCACTTGATAAATTAATGATGGTTCTTGTTATCAGTGAAGCTTCCCTCTTTCTTCCCCTCATCTAGTTGGAAAGACAAACCAATAATTATGATGACTCTTAATATTTATAGTAACAGACTTTATCATAACTCAGCCCTTAGGAAGAGGAACACAGCTTTAGGGACGTCTTGCTGGGTTGGGGCCAAGTTAGCAGGAATCCAGGGGGTGAGCAGTCCCTGTGTGGAGGCTATTTTTCCAAAAAGACAAGCGGTCAGTGTGGCTGGAAAGCATAGAAAGCAAGCATGAAACTGGTAGGAAGGCTTGCATGGGAGAGAGTGAGAGCAGTTGGTGCCATGTATTAACAGGAGCTCTCCTTGCCAGAGTGGAGGGCGGACAGGCATGGAGCTGAGCATTACTCAAGGCAGGGGGACCAGCGTAGGAGAAGTTGCAGACATTAGAGGGGACCGGTCAGGACCTAAACTTGGTGGTGCTTTGGGATAAGGGAGACCCCCAAGCTGTCAAGGAGGTAGGAGAGACTGGGTGCTGCAAATGACTCTCTCTGCATCCAGACCATGGCTGTACACTGGGATCACATGGGAGCCTCAAAAAAATGATGTCTGGGACCCCTGCACCCCCAGAGACTCTGATCTAATTGGTCTGGGATGTGGACCAAGCACTGGGATTATCACGAACTCCCCAGGAGATTCTAAGGTGCAGCCAAGTTTGAGAATCACTGAGTATGGCAAGCTTCTATACACCAGGCATTACATGAATAACTATGTACATGCATTGTGTCATTCAGCCCTTTAAACCAGTAGTTCTCCAAGTGGGGTCTCTGAACCAGCAGCGTCAGCATCCTCTCAGAACTTGTTAGGCATGTAATTCTCTGGTTCCTGTTGAATCAGACTCTGGGAGTGGGGCTTCCCGATATATCTTAATGAGGGTGAGAATCATTCCTAATTGAGAACCACTGACTTAACTCAAAGGAATAAATCTCTAATGGTGGAATTCCAGGTTACAGTAAATTATATTAAGAAATGAATTGGGGACGAAAGACCTTCTCATTGCCTCCCAAATAATACCCACAGGCAACTTTCCCATGATTCCTATTCTTTTAATTGGAGAAAAAGTGGGTACATTCTGTCTGTACCCCTTATCCTTCGATAGAATAAAAATCTGTTCAACACAGCAAAACAGAACCCTGGTGATTATTTCCTTCTAAGATGACTTTTTTCCTAAATGTCAGAATGAGCAGGATTCATTTGTCCTTTTACCTCAGTATGAGGTATAGACTTTTTTTTCCCCTCAACAGTCTTTTCTTTACAAAAAGCAGGAGAACAAATGCTCTTCCAATTCCTGAGCCTGCACAAACCTCTGACATGCTTCTCATGTTATCAAGAGCACACCCGCGCCTCCCCCCCGCCCCCCCCCGCCCCCCCCCCCCGCCGCTCCTGCCCCCAACCTGGGCGTCTGGTGGCTTCTGAGAAGACCTGCTGAGGGCTCAGCTCTCCTGAGTTTATTCTAGGTGTGGATGTCAGGTGGAAGGAAGTGAGGAATGGTGTGAGGGATCTACTGGGTAACGGGCCTGACAATAGCAGTTTTACCCCTCCAGATTCCAGTTAGCCCTTTAACTGCCTTTAATTTCTTATCCAGAAGAAACCAGTAATGGGGAAATGACAGGAACTGATGCAGGCTCACGGGTATAAATCCTGGAGAGGGGCCCCTACCTTCCTACCTCAGGTAACTGCCTTTTGCTTTCCTGCACTCTTTCCCTTGAACTGTGGGGATTGTTCTGGTGGCACTTAAATGACAGAACTGGTGTTCTGCAAAACAGTGCCTCAGCAAACAGCTGGCTTTCTGTACTCCAGGACTTCTCAGAGCCTTTACAACACAAATGGGTATTGTGAACCTCCAAAGAAATAGCTGCAGTGTGCAAAGTTTCTAACTCTTAAACACACAACCTCACTTACAAGGGAGGTGTTTTGTGGGCCACGTTCTTGGAAAGACTGATCTACTAGTAGCTGGCAAGGAGCTAGGGATAACTAGCAATATCAATGAAGAAAGCTGGGAATCTCTAGTTTGGGAGTATAGTTCTTATGGCCTCCTTGCTGAATAAATGGGCAACATCTTCCCCTTCTTCCTCCCAGCCTGAATTGGGACATCTTTGATCCTGAATACCTTTTTTTTTTTTTTACACCTCTAGTTTTCTTCTGGGCTTTAAATGGACAAGTACACGAAAACACAGGAATCTCTTTAGCTGCTTTAGCTGCTTATGTCCCTCACCAGGGACAGCCATCCTGTCATTTCATATTCTGAAAGTGAAGCCAGCCAAGCCAACCTCCAGCAGGGACTGCCAAATCCTTACTGCCCGGAAGGCGGGAACCCAGGGAGGAAGCTTTTCTCCCTCCCCCATTTCCCATTCTGGTGGAACAATAAGTCTGTTCTAGAAGTACTGTAGAAAGAAAGTGCTCAGCCCAGCTCTCGGAAATGTCCAGAGTTGACCTGATAATACGCTGATGCTGCAGATCTGGTAGTTAGTGAATAAAGTATGTTCCTGTTCTATTTTCTGAAAGCCCTATGTACGGATCTGTCCCCAGTGAAATGAGGCTAAAAGATCCAGGGATGCTCCCCTATTTTAAAACCATCAACAAGATGCTGACTTCTCAAGAGCTTGAGGATTGCCAAGGAGTGATATGTGGAGGGGAGGGTATCACAGATACTGTTGTACCCCCACTCTGATTGAGTATTGGCTGTTAGCAACTCCCAGCCACGCTTGGTCTCTGGAGAATTGCCCTTGGCCAGATGGGATCCACTTCCCCTCTTGCCCGTGAATAGTACCTCCCCACCCACATGCCCAAGGGCTGAGTCACATGGGAGTACAGAATGCCACCCCTTGCCCCAACACGGTCCTACTTCTGGGTACCTTCTGGGTTCCCTGTGGGCTCAGGTGAAAGCCAGGTTCCAGCTCAGTCTGCCCATCTCCTTACTTAGCTCCCTTCCCTGCCTGTCCTGCTTCTGTTGCTCTTCATGTTTCCAGATCTAGCAATTAACAACACTCAGTTCTATTTAAATTTCCAATAATAACTTTTTAGTTTAAGTATATCCCATGAAATATTTGGGTCACGCTTGCATTAAAGCTCTCTGCTGGTTATCTGAAATTAAAATCAAACTAGGCATCCTATATTTTATCAGCAACCCTGTATGTACCCCTTCTCCTAAAGAGCATGCCCCCAATAAATCATTTGAACAGGAGTTCCTATGTCAAGTTCGGCTTTTTGGGAACCTCCTAAGAGTGGGGGTGGGAGAGCAGGAAAGGAACAGACGTGGTTTGAGCCACTCAGGATCCTTTATTCAAAATTACCTGGTGAGTGGCTGGGGAGCAGCTTCCCTTGCAAGCAGAATTCTAGGAATCTGAGAACCAGACCCAGATGCAGTTCTGCCTGGCCCCTGTGAGAAGCAGTCAGTTCCCGGAGAGAACACAGTGGCCTCCCAGCATCCCCAGAGCAGGATTTGGCTTTCCTAGGTTGGACCTAATTAGGCATGAAATCTTTGTGGGAACAGATGCCAATAGACTTTATTCTGCTTAAATGATGGCTCCTTCCCAGCCCTCATGAATTACCGGAACTGTATTGCTAATGTTACCTCATTGACTTGAGTCCTCCTAAGAGCAATGACTGAGCCTCGTTTCCTCATCTTTCAACAGAGTAATCCTCCGGTTTCACATGGCTGTGTTCACCTGAGGAGCACTGTAGCTCTCTAAGTGCACGTGTGCTGTTGAACTATACCTGTGATATGGGTCTGGCCTTATAAAACCACTCATCTGGGAATCTTAGGTATCTGACTGAACAATTCATTGCAGTGTACTATTTCCTAGTGCAGGATGGTGATTTCAAACTCTAATGTGCAAATACATCTGGGCATCTTGTTGAAATACAGGTTCTGACTCTGTCTGTGGTCGGGCATGAAGTTCTGTATTTCTCTTAGCTCTCGGGTGATGCCAGACGTCACTATCTCCCTCCTTCTATAGATGAAAAAGTAGCCTAGATGAGCACACGGGTGGCTACTTCAGAGCTGGGATTCAAACCCAGTGATCTGGTCCCAGAGTCCATGTGCTTTACCACTAAGTCAAGCAAATGGGGACGCTGGTTAAAAGACCAGTAGACTGGACAGGTATACAGATGAATTGACAGGAGCCTCGCAGAAAATGGTAGAAGTGGTCACATCCCCTTTGTTCAAGTTCAGCTACTACCTCTCACTGCATGAGCTTGGATGTCACTTAACTTGTTTAAGGCACTGTGGGATGGGGTCATAGCAGTGACCCCCTCACAGCACTGTTGGAGGGTTCCATGGCATAACACCTGTTAAGTGCTTAGCACTGAGCCTGACAGAGTAAACCTCTAATAACTGGTAACTATTAGTTTTAATGTAATCTCAGACCACTGTCCTTGTGCAAACAAGGCCATGCACTGTGAAGGACTTGCTGTGGTCACACCAGCGGAGCCGGACTTGGTCCAGGCATGGCCTGGAATGCCATCCTTCCCTTTGGCTTTTTAGTCTCGTGCAGCAGCTCCAGTCTCTTTAGCACGGAACTTAAATGATCCTGTTCAGGTCCTGATGCTTCTAGAAGTCTGTGGGCATGCTGCAACTGGCACCTGTTAAAAAGAAACGCTTCTAATGGGAGGTAGCATTAGTCTCCAATGCTCCAATGTAGCAGCAACACTCTGTGTGCCATCTAAAGACATGCTGTCCCTGGGAAAGTGAAGGGGAACATCAAACCACTGCAAGAATAGTCACTTAGTACCCCGAGCGCAGGTCCCCATGTTCTTGTCACCTTTGTGGAATAACTGGGTCTCCCTACGCAGAAGACACTGCCACTCACAGACGCTGATGAGATTATCAGAATGTCATGAGTCCCCAGGAAGCAAACACAACTTTCAAAAGAAAGTTGTGTGTATAGGAAGACTTCGCTTTTTATTTTTAGCTGTGAATGATCTGTAAAATTATGACTCTAGTGTATAATTGTCATTATTATTACATTATACCCTTTGGAAGAGGATAAGGTTTATTTTCATTTTTTAGGTATAAAATAGTTATTAGTCATAACAACCAAGAAAGTAGTTATTTAAAACACTTGTCTAGATATGCACTCAATACTCCTTTATGGAATAGCATTCTATGGTAGAACTCGGGGCCATGATGGAAATGTTCTGTATCTGTTCTGTGCAACAGCATGGACAGTAACCCAGTGTGACTCTTGAGCACTTGCAATAGGGCTTGTGTGACTGAGGATAGAATTAATTTTAATTCTGAGTTTTTACAAATAAAATTTAATAGCCACACATGCTAGAGGCTGCTACCCCGCATAGTGTGGCTCTAGAGAGAGAAAGAACTTTATGCATCAAAGCCTTGAGAGGCTTACTGTTAGCATATGGAATATCAGAGTCTCAAGTCTGCATGTTCCATTGAAAATATTGGCCAGCCAGTAAATGGTTTTCCCCTACTTGCCCCTCCCTCCATGGGAGGTTATTCTCCCAGGATGACAATGTAATGAATAAAATGTCTTTTACTTGAGCAGCAGAATTAGTTGTTATAGTTCAGAGGCTCTTAATGAACAAGGCTGCAAACTGTAAAATCCTATACACTCTGGTGTAACTCTATTAAGCAAAGGCAGAGAGAATTCTCGGTGTGGGCAATTGGACCACCTCCATCTCCAGCATAGGTGTCCTGTTTTGCCCACTTTTTTGTTACACCTACCTTCTCCCCATCCCCGACACCAGTCTATGATTTATTTGGACCCAAGGGAACTCTGGGAATTGCTTATTTCCTGGTGGAAATGATAATCATGTAGCATGGATGATTCTTGGTCCCTTTGGGTGCGATCTTTAAACCAAATTGCCAAGCTGGACAGGGGTAGAATCTCAGGTATTTTGGCAGGTGGGCTGAGACGCCGCCTCCTGGGTGCCACACTCAGTCGTCTGAGTCCTGTTTCTCCTGGGGTGTCACCAAGGAGCTAGGCAGGAATCCTGCAGCTGCAGAGTGGCTTTCGTTACATCATGGTTGTCCTTTTCCACCCAGGGTGACCCATTAGTGCTGGTTTCTGAAACCACCGAGTAAAAGTAAAGTGGTCTTTGTGCCCCTGAGGTAAGGGAACATAATGGCCGGACTTCCTTCTTAGAATTGAGGAGGGACATAAAATTCATAGAACAAAACCCAAACTAGCCACTTTTTCAGTGCTCAACAGCCACACATGGCTAGTGCTACTATGTCGGACAGCATCGCTACAGAACATTTCCTTCATTGCAGCAAGTTCTGCTGAGACCAAGCTCTGTGGTAAGATTTTACATGCATGAGTGCATCTAAGTTTGACAGCATAGCAATAGCAATGAGTGAGGTAGTAGTGATCTTTTCATTTCTGAGAGAAGAAATGAAGACGCAGAGAGGCTTAAGATTAACCAGATGCCTGATGGCCCAGCTGAACTTTCCAATCCAGGTGTCTCTGACTTTTGATCACACATTACTTCAGAGCTTAAGAAGCAACTCAACTTTGCAACAGCTCGTGGGTATCTTAAGACGGTGTTACAGAGAAATGTTCAGAACACCTCTGTGAGAACTTTGTGATTAGAACAGACAGAGAGCATTTAGTAACTGGAGGAACAGCTTCTTATCTTGGAGTGGGAGGCTGTATGCAAGAACAGAGAGTTTTGCCTTGTGAGCACCAGAGAGATATGGGCATCTCCGTGGTCTGTCCTCGTTACCTTAAATAACCAAAGATAAAGCCCAGACTTCTCAAACAATGGTGCAATTGTTCAGCTATCTGTTTTTAAGACCAGTGTCCATTATCCAGCAAATGGAGGCCTACTTGTGACCAGATTCAGGTCTTACCAGTCTGGTGTAGTTGCGGGGGCCTGTCTGAACTTGAGCTCTCCACCTGAGCCTTGAGTCCTTCCTCAAGTCCCTTCCCAGACCCTCCCAGCAACCTCATCTCCACAGGTTTGCTGGTAGAAATTAGAGCACCGGACTCAGGTGGGCAGTGCAGGACACCCAAGTGGAGGAGCAAGGATGCCTCTGTACATGTTGCCTGTGTTTGTAGATGTCGAGGGGGTCTGGACAGACAGCCTGTCTCTCCTGAGATCTGTGTTTCATCCATGGAAATCATGGGACTAAATAGGAAGCCTGCTAAGAGAAAGCAGAAAAGAACAAAGGAAGACTAAGAAGGCAAGATTAAAGATTTTTCTTTGATTAATTTTCCTCCACTTATGCTTTGTAGGCTACTCATTGGATTATACTAGAAACATTTGAAAAGATTTAACTCTTGTTAATATGCCACAAAGCTATGTAAAAAAAGTTTGCCTCAGATGTAGGGTTTTCAAAGGGTAAAATGCCAAGTGTAGATCTATTTTGTTAAAAAGCCCAGAATCCATGATTTTAATGAATTAAATTCTTTCTCTTTCTTTCTTTCTTTTTTTTTTTTTTTTTTTAAGAGAGAGAGTGTGCATGAGGATAAGCAAGGGAGAGGTGCAGAGAGAGGAAAAGAGAATCTCAAGCAGGCTTCACGCCCAGCACAGAGCCTGACATGGGGCTCAATCCCATGACCCTGGGATCATGGCCTGAGGCTAAATCAAGAGCCAGATGCTTAACTGACTGAGCCACCCAGATGCCCCTGAATGAAATTCTTAATAAATATTTGCATAGTACTCTTCAATTTACAAAGTACTGTTCTATGCATTATTTCATTATTGGTCCTGATAGACGGGTGAGATTATTATCACTACCACACAGGCTAAGCAGACTACAGGGTCATGGGATTTGGAATTAAACAGACCCAGGATTGGATTCCATCCGTTCTATAACCTGTGTGACATTGGACAAGACGACTTAACCTAAGTTTCCTCAGAGGTTAGATGGTATCTATTTGTCGAGGCTGATTGCCACCAATACATTCAACTGCAATCCAAGAGCATCTAGATGAAGAAAGAGTCGGGGAACTAGTGGAAGCAGCCAGGGATCAGTAACAAAAATTTAGGTCAAGTTCAGGCCTGGCAAGGAGAATCAAAGAGGAAATCCAATCCTGCCATTGTATCCAATATAAAAGCAACTGGCTGAGTATGGCAGACACAGCCTGAGGTGACCCCCAGTGAGTCATACCCTTGTGTACCCCCTCCTCCTGAGTGCAGGTGAAACTGGTGACCTGCTCCTAACCAATGGAAGATGGCAAAGGCTACTGATGCCATTCCCTTGATTGGGTTACATTATGTGGTGAAAGTTGTAGAGGTTACTCTCTTGAGTAGGTAACTTAGCAAACTGGAGACCGAGACTCCCTGTCTATAGCTGTGAAGAAGTATGCGGCCATGTTGCAAGATGACCACATGGCAGGGAACTGTGGGTGAGCTCTGGGAGTTGAGACATCTAGCAAAATGTGAGATCCCCAAGTGCTGCAAGTCACAAGTCCTATAGCCACAAGTCTGGTAACAACTTGAGTAAACTCAGAAGGGGGTTTTTCTCTAGTCAAGTCTCCAGATAAGAGCCCAGCCCAACCGACAGCTTGGTGGTAGCCTCAGAGACCCTGCTGAGCATACCCGGCCAGGCTGTGCCCAGAATCCTACCCATTGGAAAGATGGGTGTTGCTTAAGCCGCTCCGTTTATGGTAATTTGTTAGGTAGCAACAGAGAACTAATACACTGAGGTTCAGGAGAGACTCCCACCAGCTGCCTGAAGGGAGATAAAAAGATTTAGTAACATAAGACTGTGTGGAAAGCCCAGGATTCCAGCCTGACCAGCCTGGCCTGTACGCATCTGTGCTTAGAGATGCATGCAGCAGGGGCACAATGCTGCCTTTGCAAGAGAGTAACTGGAGCCTCCATCCTTGGCTCCAGGCAAATGTAACTCTTTAAACCGTACTGTTCAGGGGCATCTGGGTGGCTCAGTCGGTTAAGCGTCCAACTTTGGCTCAGGTCATGATCTCGCAGTTTGTGAGTTCTCCCCGCATCAGGCTCTGTGCTGTCAGCACGGAGCCCACTTCAGATCCATCTCTCTCTGCCCCTCCCCTACATGTGCACACATGCTTGCTCTCTCTCAAAAATAAACATTAAAAAAACACTGTTCAAAAAGCAATTGCTGCTGACCACACCTTCCTGACTGATACCAACCCACTGGCTTATAGAGATGGCCAGTGGCCCATTAGGAGCAACAGCATGAAGGCCAGGACAGGGAGGCACTTCTTAAGGCAGTGGTGGGGATGAAATGAGCTGATGGGTATAAACCCCTGCTTTCAAGCCTGGAGGACTCAGGTCTACACTATTCTTCTCCTCCTGGGAGAGATGGATACACTAAGAGGCTTGCTGGATAATTGGAAAGACAAAGATATCAGGGACCTGATCTTAGTTCCAAATATGAGTGTCAAGTGACTAGTTGTTTAGCAATCAGGAGAGATTTCTAACTTGGATCCAGATCCATAATGATAAGATCTCTGATATCTCCTATGGCAAAAGTAGGCTCCCCACAGAGGCTGCAACTGACCAGAGCTCTACTGTATAACTCTATCTTGTTTGGGCTCGTGGCTACATAAGTTTGAATTCTGCTCTAGCATCTTCCCCAGACAGAAGCCCATCGACAGCTGTAGTCAGTATGGGACAGTTTTAGCTTATCTTTGATAAGTACCAGAGCCTCATAATACCAGCTGCATGACTGTTTTCTTTCATGAGCCATCAACAGAGCATGCTTAATCTCCACGGTGGCCTCTGCTTGCCACACAGGAAGCTGGCTCTCACTGGTTTCCCATGGAAATTAACACTATTAGAATTGGGGCCTTTAGACTGGAAATAAAGTTCTCATTCTCAACCTGAGGTGCACATGGCAATGTCCTGTCTATACCTCAGAATCTCTGGTGACAGGAACCAGGCATCAGTGTTTGCCACAGCCAAGGGTGACAACCATAAAGTAAAGTGTCTTTTCATGTCTAGCATGTAGGCCTGAAATTGGCTGATCCCTGGATATAACATATTTTTAAATGTATAAATAGATCTGTGGAGATATATATATATATATATATGGAGATATATGTATATATATATATATATACACACACACACACATATATGCTCTGAAGGGAAATAGACCTATATATGTAGACCTCCCCTTAATGTAATAGGCAATGAATTTAGCATCCCATAATTGTTCATGTTACCCTTTTGAGCTTTAACAATAAACCATATCATTCATTGGTGACCGGTAGGTTTATACGCTTACCTTTGGAGTTGACTCTTGACATACAGCAACAGGTATGGGTGCTTCCTGGTAGATCCAGGCAGGTTTTTAGCGGTGGAGCAGAACTCTGTTTTCTCAGTGCTCCTGGCTTGCCATCACCACCACTGCAGCTCCCCACTGACACTCAAGGCATGGCCTGGGCCTCCGGAGCACCCAGCTGATTCTCACATCTAGGCTGCTTCTGAGTCTGCAGGACCTCCATCCTGAGGATGTGGAAACTAACACCAAGGGTCCCAGCCCTAACTTGGCCCCACGGCTGGCTGTACAGTAAAACTACATCTTAAACCCGAAGAATCCAGTTCCCCATCTACCCCAAAACATACTGAGTTGTTATCCTTAGGGCTTGGGGACCAGGAGGTAAGATGAACAAACTCAAAAACATATCTTCCGTAAAAATATTTTAGAATTATACTGTTGTAGTGCTATCCTTGGGCTCAAGATACAGATTCCCTGTTGTCTCACCCTCCTTTGCTGGGTTTTATTAAGAAGGTTGAACAGTAGAAAGGAAATTGGAAATTGTGATAGTTAACAAAAGTCTTGTGTGCCTCGTCACATTCCCTTGACTGTTTCTTTGGCTTCTCGTTCATCCTAAGTTGCCTTCCGCCTCTAGATTGAGATAAAATGCAACAATTTGGAGCATGGACTGCGGTTTTCTGAGAGATCGACAGGGAGCTAGAAGAAACAACAGGTGATCAACTAGAAATAGGAGGTAAAGAAAGCCCCTGCCCTTGCCCCTCCAAAAGATTGTTCTGAGCTACAGTTTCTCCCTGAAGACTTTCCAGAAAAAATCCCAATGTGACCAGTGAACATGCCAGATTGATAACTTGCTGTGATCAAGCTGGGACAACCCAGCTACCTTGAACTTAGGTGAGTCCTCCTGGGGCCTTAAGAAGCTGGCCAAATGCCTGGAGAAAGGAACAATGGTGCAAATTCTCTCATCCTGGAAGTCCTGAGAATCCCTGAGCCTCAAAACATAAATTGTTCTAGTGTGTCTTGAACGTATTAAAGGTATTTCCACCTAGATGGTATCTTCCTGAGCTTCTGGCTTTTGGTGGTGGTTTGTTTTTGTTTTTACTAGGCAGCCTGTTTTTCCATTAGGCGGAAACCTCTCCTTTTAAAGTAATTATCTCTAATGATTCATATAATCAATATGCAAACATTTTGTATTCATCAAGATTGGCCTTTACCTTGTGAGCTGACTGAGAAGCCAGAAGCCAGTCTATTTCTCATACAATATCAAACACTTTCATGAGGTACAATATGTGCTTTTAGGCTAAACACAATTTAACTCCGCCTTGTGGAAAGATGGGAGATGTAGACAGCCCTATGAAATGTCACGGTCTGGCAGCATCTTCAGATGGCAGCAGATGGGTTTTCCTTTGTTGCCCACTAATAGTGTATTTATACACTCAGAGATGGGAGTTCTTTTCCTAAAAAAAAAACAAAAAACAAAAACAAAACAAAAAAAATGAGGCGACAGGATACTTGAGACCAGACCTTGCACCTCTTGATTTGGGTGAGATTCCTTTGCGTTGCTTTTCTTGCAAAAATTCTAGAAGAGTCTGCAGACATTTTAACAGGATGTGGCACCCCTGGGAACCCACTTTCCCAGAACCATACTTAGAAAACTTAAGTGTAGCAAAGGCTGGGAAGGGTCACGGTCCACCAACTGGGCCTTGTCACTCCGCAGGCCTCGAGCTGTGTGGGAGCGGGAGAAGACCAGCTGCATTCGGTAGAAAATCCCGATTTAGAAGTTTTAAAAAGGAAAGAGGGGAGAAAAATAGATTCTTGAGGATTCCTGACCTGATTTGAAGATGAAAGGAGGACCAGGGAAATAATTTAATAGTCAGAAATCTGGTAGCCTGGCCCTATTCTCACAGCCAAAATTGGCTCTTTAATTTTTTTTTAAGTTTTTATTTATTTATTTATTTATTTAGCCGAGTAAAGGGATTGTGTGAGAGAAATGAGGGTTTTACATTTTAGGGGGTAGTATTTTTATTTTTTAGGTAATTTTAGTTTCAGAAGAGTTGCAAAAATAGTGGAGTTGCTATGTATACTTTACTCATCCCGCCCTATGTTAACATCTTATGTAACCATAGAATGTTTATGTAAACTAAGAAATCAAACTTGGTATAATATATGAAACTACAGACTCTAGTAGGATTTCACCAGTTTTTCCATTACTATTCTTTTTCTATTCCAGGATCCCACATTGCTTTTAGTTGTTATGTCTCATTAGTCTCCCCCAACCCCCACCTATGAGAGTTCCTCATTCTGTCCTTGTCTTTAATGACCTTGATGCTCTGAAAAGAGCACAGTTAATTTAGAGAATGTTCCTCAGTTCGGGTTTATCTGATGTTTCCTCATGATGAGATTAAGATTATGTAGTTTGAGGATGGATAGATCAGAAGGTTGAGCTTCTCAGTGCATTGTATCAGGAATACATAATTTTGGTGTGTGTTAACTGGTGATTTTAACCTTGGTCACTTGGCTGAGGTGGTATTTGTCAAGATTCTCCACCATAAACTTTCCTCTTGTAATTATTAAACATTTGAAGAGAGATACTTTGAATCTATGCCAGTATCCTGCTTCTGGTTAAACTCTTGTCCCCCTGACCCCATGATCCTTCATTGGATCTTGCTTTCAGCATTACTGTGATGGTCTAATGGTGATTTGCTACTTCCTTCATGCCTTCTGCATTTGTTGACTGGAATTCTGTGAAGAAGATGTGTCAATTCTCCATTTATTTATTTATTTATTTATTTATTTATTTATTTATTTAATTTATAGCAGTATGGATTCACAGATACTTATGTCATTCTTTGGGTGCTAATCCAATCCCTTCATTTAGTTTGTGGTTCAAATGGTTCCAACTTTGGCCTTTGGGAGATTTTTTCTGGTGGCTCTTGTGCCCCTTTGATAGGCTCCTCTCTTTGAATTTGTTTTTTAGTTGTTCCTTACTTTCTGGCACCAACCACAAGAAACTCCCAAATTCATCTTACTTTATTTTTTGCCCCAATCCTAGAATCAACCAGCTCTCCAGGGATTCTTGGTTCCTTTTATTAAAGAATGGCGTTAGAAACCAAGATCTGGGCATTGGATGTGCTCATTTTTTCCTGGAGTGTTGTTGCTTCTAGCTTGTCTCAGTAGACAGAATTAGGTAATATATGTGTGTTATACTACCTCATGCATATACACACCTCTGTTGTTATTTGTATCTATTTATATCTCTGTGTGTGAGTGTATCTTAAAGATACAAGTGAATATTGAGACCTCTGATTCCAATCCAGTATCTGAGGGTTTATTCTAGCCTTCCTACTTTCCTCATTTGTAACTTATTTTTCCAATAGTGAGAGATTGGCTTTAACTATTTATATTTGCTTATTTTTTCCTCCCTAGTATACAGATAGTTTTAGAATTTCTAATCCTTGCCCCTGTGAGAAACAGATTTACCAACTAGAATCCAGTGTGTGTGTGTGTGTGTGTGTGTGTGTGTGTGTGCAATTGTTTTTTACATTAGCTTCACAGTAGCCAAAAATACTTTTCCAAAGTATTTGGGTAGGCAATATTTTAGGTAGGGTCATATTATAGTGTATGTTAACTTTTAAGAAGCTGCCAAATGATTTTCCAAAGGGCCTGTACCATTTTGCATTTCCACCTGCAGTATGACATTTCCAACTATTCTGTACCTTTATCAGTATTTGATATTGCAGATTTTTTAGGCAAACTACTAAGCCTATTTTTCTCAGTTTCCTCATCTGTGAAATGGAGATGATATTGGTACCTCCCTCATTCAGTTGTATGAGAGTTAAGTGAATCGATATATATAAAGCACTCAGAATGGGGTTGTCAGATAAAATCCAGGACTTCCAGTTAAATTTGAATTTCAAATGAATATTTTTTTAGTATAACTCATTCCACATAATATTTGAGATATGCCAGAAGATGGTTTATCCAGAATTTGGATTTAGCCTGTAAAATAGTGTGCCCAGTTACATGTGAATTTCAGGTAAATAAGTGCTTTTTAGTATAAATATGTCCCAAATACTACATGGAACAAATTTATACCACAAAACTGATGTTTTGGGGGCCCTACTTAGAAGCTACTTAATTCTCAGGCCTCGGCATATGTACAAAAGGATTGGAGTTCTTCACCAAAGAAATTTTCAAATATCCATGAGGAAGATGTAGAAGAGACTCAAAGGTTCTTGGATGAGCTTGGACTACGAGTATCTCCTGGTAGGGAATTTGTTTTAAATAACATTTGCATTGAAGTTATATATGCAGACAAAAATGTGAACGAAGCACAAGTCCATGGCTGAATCCATTTCCACCCAGTCAGCAAACCCAAGGACTCAGCATCAGATCAAGAAACAGTATATTACTAGCCCACTATCCTGACTCGTAACGAAGTAGACTAATTTGGAGCTGGCTGGATTTTCAGCAGATTTAAGATCCTGATACTTACCCCCTCACAGATTACTAGGGAATTTCCTGAGAAATTTCCTGAGTGAATTCCTAGGGGCTTTCTACTTAAAAGTAGGCCATTATCCTTTTGAATTAAATTGGCAAATGGAGACAAGTCTGAGCCAAAGAGAGGGATCTTCTAAATAAGGGGTCTTCTGGAATGCTGGCAGGTGCTTAATTGATTGGAAGAACCTGTAATTATATTTCCTCTTAAGTCTTTTTCAAAGACCAGGTAATAACAGAAAATGCTTCCATAGCATTAACCATGTGTCAGATGTTTAAAGCCCTTTACATATATTAACTCAGAAAATCCCTACAACAGTCGACTGAGGGAGGTATTGCTATCATCCCCATTTTTCAGATGAGGAAATCACATCACAGAAAGATAAAGTAACCTGCTGAAGACCTCACAGCCAGCAAGGGACAGGACTGGGATCTGAACCCAAGCAATTTGGCTATAGATGCTATGCTTTTAACAACCACACTGTGCAGCCTTACAGATTTGGTGGGATTCCCGGCCAAAGCTCTGTCCTCTAAGTGTAGTTCTTAATCACTTTCCTTTCCTGGGGTCCATTTTATGTCATCTTTAATAGTTGGTTGAACAAGTGAGTTTTGTCTTTTCTTGAATTGCTACTTGGCCTCGCCTTGGCATCTTGGTGGTTACAGGTGTCTTGAGGTGCAAAGCGATGAGTGTAACAAATTGTCAGTAAACCCAAGAACAGCAGTCCACACAGTATCAGGAGATAAAGAGAGAGAGAGAGAGAGAGAGAGAGAGAGAGAGAGAGAGAGAGGTGCTGGGGTAATGATCTGAGCCCGAGGTCTCCAAACTTACTGGAGAGGGGACTGTAGCTAATGGAGCACTGATTTCTCATTGCAGGTGATAAATCTTCCTAATGGCATTTCAAACACATAGTTCTAAATTTAAATATTTTAATATTAATTTATTCTAATGCCACCTCAAGTGGATAATGAACAACACTATCAGCTGAATTAAAAAGAGAAAAGAAAAATCAAAGACAAAACCTTGCAAATTCTCCAAACCAGGGGAGAGTAAAAAACATTTCATCAAAACTCCTTTCTTAAAAAACCAACAACAACAACAAAAAAAAAACCCAAAAAACAACTCATTTCTTTTTTTGTTGGGTAGTAATGATACTCAAAACTATAGTAAGTATAAATGTTACATTTTTAACATTTTGAGGAAGGAAAGGCATACCTGGCTATTTCTCTGGGAATTTGAGTTTTGGCCATCTGAAGAGCATGGTAATGGTAACTATTGCCAGCATTTTCTGTGCTACTGGTAATTTCTCTGTACTTTATGCAGATTATTTTACTTAATACTTTTTTCAAAATTTGTTTTTAACATTTGTTCATTTTTGAGAGACAGAGAGAGAGACAGAGCATCTCTCTGAGTGGAGGAGGGGTAGAAAGTGAGGGAGACAGAATCTGAAGCAGGCTCCAGGCTCTGAGCTGTCAGCACAGAGTTCGACATGGGGCTCGGACTCACAGACCTCGAGATCAAGACCTGAGCTGAAGTCAGATGCTTAACCCACTGAGCCACCCAGGCACCCCTCATTTAATCTTCTAACAATCACATGAATAGGTGCTCTTTTTATAAATGAGAAAACTGAGGTCTCAAGACTTAATGCACAACTTAACTAAATACAGGGACTAGGGTATGTCTGATTTCTGGAACCTGAGCTCTTAACCACGGTCTTCCATGATGGGAGCTTATTTGCATCATCAGGAAAATTAAGCAACCACAGATTTTTCCCCAAAGAGCAACAGTGAAAAGTGGAGCATTTGGTGTAACCCAGTGGTCTGGAATTGTGGAAACGTTAGGGTCCCAGAACAATGACCTGTGAGTGAGTTGGGGAAGGTCAGTCAAATGCTGGAGTAGAGCTCCAGAGAGCGAGGGCACTTAGTGGCTGGAAGGAATAAATGAGAGAGCACATTGAAGTCACAGCAGAAACTGAGCTAATCCTCTTTCAAGCTGCAACACAGCCAAATTCCCCCAGCTGATACCCAGAATGAGTGGTAAGCAATTCCTCAAGGCCTAGGGATGCCATAAGAAATTCAGCACAGCTACTTTATTCAGTGTTGTGAGCTACATAGCCAGGAGAAGGACCACATTTTTCAGTTCCCACTAGAATGTTTGACCTCTGATGTCAGCTATCAGCTCCAAATATACCTTTCATTATGCTCTGTGATAAACAATGAGATTACTTTAAGTATTTTTCCTTTAAAGTGAGCAATAAAATAAGAATTATATTTTTATTATATATGTGTGTATATATACATATTTGCACACACACACAATAACATTTTTTTAAATAAGTGAGCTTAAAATGTTGTTTTTTTTAATTTTTTTTAACATTTATTTATTTTTGGGAGACAGAGCATGAATGGGGGAGGACCAGAGAGGGAGACACAGAATCTGAAGCAGGCTCCAGGCTCTGAGCCTTTAGCACAGAGCCCAATGAGGGGCTTGAACCCACAAACTGTGAGATCATGACCTGAGCTGAAGTCAGATGCTTAACCAACTGAGCCACCCAGGCTCTCCAAAATGTTAAGTTTTTAAAAAAGAGGGCACTAGAGAGACCCCAGGGAACCCTACAGAGTTTCCTTCTATCTTGCTGTCTGAAATCTATCTTCTGATGAGACCAAAGCTGCCGCATTTTCCATAGACCACCTACCTTCTCAAATCAAATTATGCTATTGTGGTGGGAAATCAGGGCACTAAGACTAAACTTTTTTTTTTTTTTTTTTTTAGTCTTCCCACCCAGCCCAGAGCGCCCAATACAGGGCTCTAACTCCCAAGACCAAGACTTGAGCTGAGATCAAGAGTTGGATGCTTAACTGACTGTACCACCCAGGCACTCCACACTTTTTGTATTTTTTAAAAACTTTTTGTATTTTTAAAAATGTATTTATTTTTCATTGGATTGATACACATTACCTTTGTTTCAGGTGTACAATATAGTGATTCAACAACTCTGTATGTTATGCGTGCTATAGATGTGACTACCATCTGTCACTATATAATGTTTAAAAATTTATGTTTTTAAATTTATTTTGCTTTTTTAGTTTTGGCTTTGAGGGTGGCTTTAGGAGCAAAATTTCTCCAATCTCATCAATTCAGGTTGTATAATATGATTGTTTCTCATCAAGGATATAAACAGGATGTTTCTAAAATATTATAAGACAACACCCTAGCTTAAAACTTCTTTGCCTCCCCATCTCCTACTGGATAAAGGGGAAACTCCTTAGGAATACGTACAATGGCCTCTGTAATCTAGCCTTTGCTTTCCTTTCTGTTTTATTTCCTGCTGTTACACCTGTGCACTTCACAGTCTAGAAAAATTAAAGTCCTATAGTCCCCACCCCCATGCTTCTTCTGCCTCCATGCCTTTGCCTATGGTGTAAACTTTGCATGTAATGCCCTTCCCTCCCTCTTGACCGCATCCCACCCAAGGGTGTGCTGGGAAATGTTTAACAACCATCTCTCCAAGAGGAAAAACTTGGTTTGTAGGATTTTCTGATTTCTGTGGTGTGAATACTCAAGCCGTTGCTGATTTCACATTACCAGTATGGTCAATGTATGCAGAATTGGGGAGAAATGCAGTAATTGGCTTTTGCAAGCCAATATAAGTGGCTTCGGCCCATCCTTGACTCCACCTATCAGCTCAGATAGCATCTCTTCCAAGAGATCTCCTCCTCCTTCCCTGATTAAAGCCTACTGCCTGCTTTCATGAAATCCTGTGCATCTCTCTATCATTGCACTTCAGTAAACTGACTTCCTGTTTCTACATCTGTTTCTTCCTCAGTCTTGGCACCATAAAGAAAGGGATCACATTTTTTGCCTCTGTGTTTTTGGCACCCCTAGCACAATGCCTGGCACGTAGTTATCACATGATACATATTTATTGAATAAATAAGTATAGCTCCCCCTGCCAAAATGATCTCATTTTTTCTCCTTTAGACTATATTGTCTAGTATTCTTAGTAATAAGCCTTATCAAAATAAACTATTGGACCAGTTTATCTGGACTTGTTAGACAGGAGCTGTGAAGGTTAGGCTGTGTGAGAGTTGGGTCAGGATGGGAAATGGCTGGAGAATTGGTTTCTCCAGCTGGTTCTTTGTGGCACAGAACCCCCAGATTTCGGTGTAGGGCAACACCAATAATTACACTGCCTTCTAACCTCATACACTTTCTTTTTCTAATACCATGTCATTATGGAGGCAGGCAGGGACCTTGCAGTTGACTTAGCACTTTCTTTCTAAACCACAGATTTGCAAGGCTTAAAACTTTCCCATTGGTTTGCTGGTTCTCTGTACTTGACCTAAGCCCTTCCAGCAACTGCCAGTTGTATTCACATGGAAAACACGAGTTACTAATGCAAGTTGGCATTAGAAAGATATTATGTGAGGAAAACTCAGATTCAAAAAAGCTAGTAGTTACTTTGCATCTTGTCAATATATATGATAGAATTGTAGGCTTTTAGGGTTGAGACTGACTTACCAGTGAGGCCATCTAGCCCAGAAACCAGTTCCCTAGTCTGCAGAAATATGCCCAGTGGGCACCGTCCACTCTCCTTACCTTGGCATCCAAGGCCCTCCACGCTCTTGTCTCAACCTTCCACGCTCTTGTCTCAACCTTTTAATCGCTAAAATAACTTTATCACAGTGTGGCCACCCTCAGGGTACAAAAAGAATACAATTGGCTCATTGTAGCAATTGTAGCAAAATGGGATTCAATTGGCTAACTGTCTTATCACTTAGGGTCTGCACCTTTCCTGCTTCCTAATTCACCTTCTGTTTTCTACCCCAAGTTCAAAGTCATAACTCTTGTATTACTTTTCTCTCTGCAGTGAAAGAAAGTGAAGTCCTCATTACACAAGGCCTAAGTCTACCCCTCAGATATAGGTTAAAACTGCTCACCAGGCAGCACCCAGATGTCTAATAGGTGGATCATCTGGATGTTCCAAGGAGTGTATATGAATCAGCCTTTGCTTAACACAGAACTCAGGGTCCAACTTGGAGAGAAGCCCTCCAGCCTAACCTTTGCCAAGCATCAGTGTCACCTGGGATGCTTAAAAAAAAAAATACAGCTCAGGGGCACCTGGGTGGCTCAGTCGGTTAAGCGTGCGACTCCTGACTTCAGCTCAGGTCATAATCTCACAGTTCATGAGTTCGAGCCCTGTGTTGGGCTCTGTGCTGACAGCCTGGAGCCTGCTTGGGATTCTCTGTCCCCCTCTCACTCTGTCTCTCCCCTGCTTGTGCTCTCTCTCTCTCTCTCTGTCTCTCTCTCAAAATAAATTAATTAAAACTTAAAAAAAAAAATACAATTCACTGCTCCACCCCCTTGCTGTGAGACCCAGGCACCGGTGACCGGGAAGTGTCACCTGCAGCTGGAGGTAGCAAGTTCTGCCAAGGGATTCTGGACTGGTTCCTTCCTTCTGCTCTCTTGTCTCTTCCAGCCAAGCCTCCTTCTGGCACTATATCATCAAGATCCTTTCTGATTCCTTCTTGGTCCATGTTAGACTGTTGTCCCCTCTCTTCTTAGTCCCCATCTCTGGAGGATTATTCTGAGGCTTCCAATTTCCCATTTTTCATGCCTCAGGAAACCAGACCTTTCTTCCAGGTTCCCATCTCTCCCCTTCTTAGCTGTCATCAGCCCCAACATCAGTTAAAAGTACATATGGGTAAAAGCTCAGTTTGCCTCACAGCTGGAATAGATAATTGCTCTGATTAAGTCAAAACACTCAAGGAACATTCCTTGAATGCACAGGGCACACCAGTTCCTGTGCTAGCCCTCGGCTTCTACAGATGAATGTTTGGTTCCTGTTTTCAAGAAACTTAACATTGAGAAGGAAAGCAGATAGCCAGGCACCAGAGTGCTTAGAAATGGCATTGCTGATTTTTTTTTAAAAGAATATCTCCATTGAGAATTGAGGAAGACAATCCAATCTGATCTTGTAGAAGCTTTCCATAAGACATTCAAACCATACTTAACTCTGCTTCAGAAACCTCTGACTTCAATCGAACTGGCAGAGGGCAAGGACAATTATTGTAAATGACTTAGGATGATTTTAATTTTTTTAAGTTTATTTATTTATTTTAAGAGAGGAAGAGCAAGGGAGGGGCAGAGAGAGAGGAGGGAGAGAATCCCAGTCTCCGTGCTGTCAGTGTGGAGCCCAATAAGGGGCTCAATCCCATGAAACGTGAGATCATGACCTAAGCTGAAATCAAGAGTTGGTCACTTAGCCGACTGACCCACCCAGACGCCCCCTCTCTGGATATTTTTTAAAAAGTAATATAAGCAAACCACAGACTGGGAGAAGATATTTATAATATACATATCTGATATAGGAGTCATATCTCATGTATAAAAAACACTTCTACAATTCAATAGGAAAATGAAAATAAAAAATGAGCAACTGACTTGAATGGGCTTTTCAAAAAGGGGATTTCTAAATGTGCAGTAAGCATATGAAAAGGCGCTACACGTCGTCACTCATCAAGGATATGCTGCATAAAATCATGATGAAATACCACTTCTTGCTCACCATAATGTCTAAAATTAGACCGACAGTACAGTGCTGGCAAGTATATGAAGCAACTGGAACTCTTGCACGTTGCCCATGAGATCCTAAACTGGTGCAGCCCTGTGGAAAACTCCGGAGTAAAATCCACTACAGCTACATCTGCAGCAGCTCTGTGACCCATATACCCTCCTAGGTATATAACTTGTGCCACTTACGGATTGATTTATCGTCTCTCAGCAACAAGTTCATCCTTTTTGACTGCTCTGTGAAAATGGACCTGGGCCCTTTAAATCGCTCTTCCTTTGCCAGCTGGTACCGAAGCTTGATCAGTAAAGGCTGTTGGTGAGAGATCACTGGAGGAGGAGTTGTGCTCCCTGGGTCCAGCGGGCTGCTCCTCGGTCTCCCTGCACAGTGCTCCTCCGGCCGGCCACCTCCTGCAGCACAAGCAGCTTCCCTGCAGGGTACATGCTCTCTCTGGAGTCCACCTCCTGAAGCACAGGTGGCTCCCCAGTTCTAAGCCCCTGCCATGCATAGCAGCCAGCAGTATCCAGTGGCCTGCGGCTTCCATGGGCAACCAGTTGAGTCAGTTTGTAGTAGAGTGCCTCAGGGATAACATTGCCCTGGCAATGGCTTTCCTTGGTGTCCCAGATTGGAAATAGGGATTTCCAGCAACTTCCAGAGGGTAGATTTCTGGAAGGTTGTACCAGTGCAAGAATACAATGACCTCTCCGCTGTTCACTGAGCCACAGCCATGCGGTCCAACAAGGTCTGTATCTCCGACCGTGCCGTAAGGGCAAGGGTTCTTCCTCGAGTACTTTATCTCAGCTCTGGGGTTGGTAACTTCTCCTCATATCTGCTTTTTCTGTAATCTTTATAGTCTTTACTTCTTTTTTTTTTTTAACGTTTATTTATTTTTGAGACAGAGAGAGACAGAACATGAACGGGGGAGGGGCAGAGAGAGAGAGGGAGACACAGAATCCAAAGCAGGCTCCAGGCTCTGAGCCATCAGCCCAGAGCCCGATGCGGGGCTCAAACTCACGGACCTCGAGATCGTGACCTGAGCTGAAGTCTGACGCTTAACCGACTGAGCCACCCAGGAGCCCCTATAGTCTTTACTTCTTACTGGCCAATCTCTTGTTATTCCTGTTATAATTAAGATATTCTTCATATTAAGCCTTTTCAAAGTATGTGGCTTTGTTCTTCTGATCAGACTGACACAGGATCCAAGAAAAAATATATATCCACCAAAAGATATGTGCAAGAATGTTCACAGAAGTTTTATTCATAATAGCCCAAGACTGGAAACCACCCAAATGTCCATCAATGGCAGAGTGGATAAATGGCGGTGGGAGCTGTGGATGGATCTCACAGACCGTTTTGATGGAGGAAACAAGATGCCAAAGAGTATATACTGTAAAATCTCGTATATACAAAGTTCAAGAGGAGACAAAACCAGTCAATGGTGACAGAAGTCAGTATAGTAGTTACTTCTCAGGGCAGAGGTGGATATTGACTAGGAAAGGGCACAAGGATTTGGGAGGATATTTGAAATACCTATGTTGTGATCAAAAGGTAGTTACATAGCTGTATATTTATGTAAACATTATCAATTTATGCACTATACTATATGTCTATTATACCTTAATTTTTAAAAGCTAATGAAACTAAAAAGGGAATGTAAATATAAGGTCATAAAAAAGGGCTGTCTAGACAAGGTCTCCCCTAGCTAATTCCCTTGGCCCCATCCATCTCAACGATGCTCAGCAACATGAACGTGAGGCTGATGACTGCAAATATTGTCCCAAAGCCTGCAGTGTTCAGCGGGCAAGGCTGAGGGACGGGATGGGACACCAAGTGATTTTGTTGTATACGCTGCCAGTTAGTGGTAAAAATGGGAACACCTGAGCCTTCTGTTCCCAACCAGTACACTTCCTGCCCATCATGTGGCCTTTCAGGGGGTTTCTTTCTAAAGATGTTTGAGATGAGTAATGTGTTTTTCAGAATATGGCAGAGAGCTTCATACAAGGAAAGCCAACAGAATAATTTTGAAATAAAATTCTGTCACAGTTGGTTGGCACTGACACAACTTTTTTTTTATGTAATGTCTCCTTGACTGCAGTGATAAAGACTGCAGAGGAGTTGGAGAAAGGGAGAACTTGGTGCCAATTCGGTGGCTGTATGAAATCATTTCACTTCAAAACACAGAGCAGAAATAGGAGAAATGAAAATAGATGATCGGCGCCTCCCCGCCTTCCCACTCTACTTGGGCAAGAATCAAAGGAGGAAAAGCTCAGCAGTAAAAGCCGTCTCCAAGGACTGGTGTCAGGGTGAGCAACTCCCGCAAAGACATATACATAATTCTCCCCTCCAGAATCCTGGCGATGCTTCCTGAGCCTGTGAGAAAACCGGCTGGCTTTGCATGCACACAGAGGCAAAGCCAAGATTTTGTGAGCCTGGGGTAAGATTCTCAGCCCTGGACATCACTGCAAGGGAGCTCCTGTGCATGCGATTGCTCCTGTGCATGCGATTATAAACTGCAAATGCGACTGGGACCAAAGGAGTTAGCTCAGGAGCTGGTGTAGAGTCTACCCATCTTTCGATTTGGGAAAAGGGGAGATGAAAAGTCATTTCTCCTTTCTCTGGATTCATGCAATCCGTTAACTGTAATTGTCTCTCCCTGCTTGCTCCAGTTGTTGATGTATTGCCTCTCGGTTCCAAGCGCACCCACCCTTTTTTGTCTTGCTTTGTCCTCCTGAAGCCGAACTCTGCGCCTTGCGTTTCTCCTTAATGGCCGCCTGCCTGGTACACTCTACCAATAGAGGGCGCCGTGAAGCGGGAGGTAGAAGAAGGTGCGCTCCGTTCTGTTTCCCCAACAGTTGCTAGCAAATCCGGGTGCAGAGGATCCCAGCAGTTTTCCCTGCAGTGGTGGCAGCTCTCAGTGTCCTGGGGTGAGCACCTCCAGCACCGTTTCTTTGCTGTTTCGGCAACCTCTCCCCCTTTTCAAGGTCTGCGTCTCCACCTTGCAGGATCCTCCTCTGAATTTCTAAGTTCTTTCCTCCTTTACTTTTCCTTCAGCCTCATGGATGGTAGCTGCCTTCTAAGTTTCTGCATCTACACCTTACAGTTAGTTCTCTTTTATCCCTTTTGGTAGTTAATCATCTTTTGCCTAGTTCACAGTTCTTTACACTCAGATTACTAATGAGGTTTGTCTCTTGACTGGTCACTGACAGATCCAACGCTTGACCCATCTGATTGTGCAGTGGCCGTCTGTGTATGTGTCGCAGTGTCTCTTGTGGGGCCTCTGTGCATTTGGCTCCTAGGGGGCATCCTTCCGGCTGGGGTATGTTAGATTGGATGTTTGTCAGGGAATTAATTTCCAGATCCTAGACTTCCACATGTACTCTTTCCTAATAAGATTGGCCTGAGAACCTGCCTGCAGGGAAGATCCCATGGGAAAGGTTCTTCTTTCTCAGCTCACCTTCTACTTTCAAAAAGGAAGCTGTACTTCTCATTTCTCCAGATGTTATGGTGCACTGTCTAAAGCTGTAATATATTGGTTGTTTTGACTAATTTTGTTCCTTAATTTTAGTAATAACTCAATCCAAAAGAAAATTTTCACATTTTAAGGACTTAAGATTACAGGAAATTAAAAGATGATGTTGATTTATATTGTTATGTAAGATAAGTTAAGGTGGTTAATAAGAGATTTCCAAGCATGAACTACATTACAATCTGGTAAAATTGGGGAAGTGGAGTGGAATATGAATTCAAAGAAGAAAAGGAACACTAAATGTTCTAACTAAAAGATCATTCATGTGTTTTAAGTAAAAGATCATTCATGTGTTTTAAAATTTTGGATGATGATAAATCTAAAACTGCTAAGGTATCTGTAGTCCTCCAGGTACATATAAAATATACAGTAACACTTTTGTTTTAAATTGTCAATATTGACTGCATGCCAGAAGTACTTTTGCAACTGTTTAAATACCGGGAAAGAAACTTTAGATTTCATCTTTAAGAAGTTCAAGAGGATAAGTAATTTTCTCAATTGTTTTAGGAGATATGCGAATAAAGGAAGTCGCCTTGCTTAAAATAAAACATGAATGAGTGAAGACTGGTTGGGTGACTGGATGAATAAATGAATGAATAAGCGAATCAGCAACTACAAGCCAGAAATCCTCTTTCTAGGCCAAATATTTCCCTGCTGGGGAAATGTGCCTATGAAAAATGGCAACAATACATCATGCACTTGATATTGGGGCCCTGATCAGGAGCCAAGTCAGTCCAAGTGTCTCCTCTGTCTTTATTTGAGAATAACTTGTGGCTGAATGAATGGCTTATAATAGTGCATTTTCTTAAAGCCGTGTGTCTTGTCTTTATTTTGTCATCTATAAAATGGATTTAGAAATTTCAATTCGGGGACAGCTGAACTGTTGATTTTACCTTTTGGGGAGACACCATGGAGTAGTAGAACAATGCTATCCTAGAGACAGAAGACCTGGGCTGATGTATTGGTTTTGCTAGTAACTGGTTGCATGATGCTTATATCTTCATATCTCTGCCCTTTGATCTCAGTCTATAAAAAGCGGATGGTTGGGGTGCGTGGGTGGCTCTTGGTTAAGTGTCTGACTCTTGATTTCCTCTCAGGTCATGATCTCACAGTTCATGGATTCGAGCCCCACGTCAAGCTCTGTGCTGACAATGTGGAGCTTGCTTGGGATTCTCTCTCTCCCTCTCTCTCTCTCTCTCTCTCTCTGCCCCTTGTGCATGTGCTCACTCACTCTCTCTCTCAAAATAAGTAAATAAACTTTAAAAACCAGTGGATGATGATAACTGTATGTGAGCCTTAGCTGGGATTGTGCATGTAAATGTGCTTTGCACATGGCAGTTGCTCAGAAAATGTTAGTCAAAGCTAGAGCTGAAGTACTAGATGGTATGAAATTTGGGTATATCCACCTTCCCCTGCCCTGAGGGCTTCCAGTTACTCTACCATAAACTAGTTAGCCATCTCAGGCTGCACAGTGTTCCAGGTCTTGGTCACATAAAGGACCTTCCACCCTAATGCAACTATGTGGAACATTTGATCGTTGCATGTGGACAACGCTTACTTCACTCCCACAACAAAATGTGGTCAGTGTAAGCTTCATGCTGCAAACAACACATGCTTCTGTCATTGCCTTGGGAGAGACCCATTTGCAACCACTTCATCTTTAGAATCTATGAAGAGGTCATTGTCAAGTACTTATTTAGGGTCAATAAAACCATTAAGTAGTATAGAAAATACAAAACATGGACAACACAGCTTCATGCCAGAGTGGTTACTGAATCTGCTCTCTTATAAGTGTTCAGTACTGGCTGATGTTCACACCAGTGGAATTACAAACACACACACACACACACACACACACACACACACACACAAAGTGATTTCTTTACACCAGTTGATTGCAGATTTCTGTCATTACACTGGTCATAGTTGATGTGGCATCTTAGAAACAAGAGAGATCAACTGAGAAAGTAAGTGCTTGTGCCAAGAGCATAGTAATAAAATTATAAGGTTTTGCCCATTACTGGCATACCTGTGAATGAAACAAAGTGACTCTGGCTGCAGCTGAATCAGGTTAAGCAGTATTAACAGTGCTTCCATGCTCTGGCCACCAGTCTTTAAAATCAGTATTGCTCGCCGAGCTCTTCGTGCAGTTATGCTAATAAGAGGGATGGTTTTAAGAGGAGGTTTTTGATGCTCTCTAGGGAGTATACCCTCAAGCCATATTTCTATAAAGATTAAAAATCTCATTCCAGACCTCAATTAAACTAAGGGAAATAACGATTGCAGAGAGGCACAGAGGAAAATCAAGTTCCTACGATGTGCTAGATGCTGGCTAAGTGCTTTCCCAAGTGACGTCTCATTACTCTTTGCATCATGAGCATGGGAAAGGTATTGTCCTTTCCATTTCACAGGTGAAAACGCCGGCCATCAGGGAGGTTAAATTTGGGACCATGCCTTGAGTCCTTGTCTGTCTGAAACAAGATCCACATTCTTCCCCTTTCACATCGTTGATGCTAACGCTGGCTCAAAAAAAGTAGATGCTCAGAAAATGGGGACTGTGAAGGTGATATAAACATTTATATGCCAACAGACACAGAGCGGTGGTTCTCAATCTTGGCTGCATGCTGGAATCACCACTGTTCCAGGGTTCGTGCTCCTGGCTTGTAAGAAATCTGTTAGAGGGGTGCCTGGGTGGCTCAGTCTGTTAAGAGTCCAACTTCCACTCAGGTCATGATCTCACTGTTTGTGAGTTCAAGCCCCAAGTTGGGCTCTATGCTGATAGCCTGGAAACTGCCTCAGATTCTGTGTCTCCCCCCGCTTTCTGTCTCCCCCATTTGTGCTCTTTGTCTCTCTCTGTCTCTCTCTCTCAAAAATAAATAAACAAAAAATTAAAAATAAAAACTAAATCTGTTAGATCAGGGGTTCTCAATCTTCACAATCACCTGGGGATTTGTTTAAAACACATTACTGGGCCCTGTCTCCAGCGTTTCTGATTCTTTAAGTCTGGAGTTGGCCTGAGAATATGCATTTCTAGCAAATGCTACTGTTGGGGGCTGGTTGCTACTGGTGGGGGCCCTCACTTTATGAACTACTGCCTTTGGGCATTGCTTCTCCAAGTCAGACTTCCTTATGGACCCGAATGCAGATGTGGGGGCCCAGGCCCAGCCATACAGGATTAGTCTCAGGTGATGGGCATGAGGGTCTGTATGTAGAACAAGGGTTCTAGGTGATTCTTCAGTTCACCGGAGTGTGAGAACTGTCATCCAATGAATTTTTTTTGTTCTTTTTATTTTATTTTTTTTAATTTACATCCAAGTTAGTTAGCATATGGTGCAACAATGTTTTCAGGGGTAGATTCCTTAATGCCCCTTACCCATTTAGCCCATCCCCTCTCCCACAACCCCTCCAGTAACCCTCTGTTTGTTCTCCATATTTGTCTCTTATGTTTTTCCCCCTCCCTGTTTTTATATTATTTTTGCTTCCCTTCCCTGTGTTCATCTGTTCTGTGTCTTAAAGTCCTCATATGAGTGAAGTCATATGATATTTGTCTTTCTCTAACTTCACTTAGCATAATACCCTCTAGTTCCATCCATGTAGTTGCAAATGGCAAGATTTCATTCTTTTTGATTGCCGAGTAATACTCCATTGTATATATTTACCACATCTTCTTTATCCATTCATCTATCGATGGACATTTGGGCTCTTTCCATCCTTTGGCTATTGTCGATAGTGCTGCTATAAACATTAGGGTGCGTGTGTCCCTTTGAAACAGCATCCCTGTATCCCTTGGATAAAAACCTAGTAGTGCAATTGCTGGGTTATAGGTAGCTCTATTTTTAATTTTTTGAGGAACCTCCATACTGTCTTCCAGAGTGGCTACACCAGCTTGCATTCCCACCAGCAGTGCAAAAGAGATACTCTTTCTCCACATCCTCGCCAACATCTGTTGTTGCCTGAGTTGTTAATGTTAGCCATTCTGACAGATATAAGGTGGTATCTCATTGTGGTTTTGATTTGTATTTCCCTGATGATGAGTGACGTTGAGCATTATTTCATGTGTCTGTTAGCGATCTGGATGTCTTCTTTGGAGAAGTGTCTATTCATGTCTTTTGCCCATTTCTTCATTGGATTAGTTTTTGAGTTTGAGTTTGATAAGTTCTTTGTAGATTTTGGATACTAACCCTTTATCTGATATGTCATTTGCAAATATCTTCTCCCATTCAGTCAGTTGCCTTTTACTTTGGCTGATTGTTTCCTTCACTGTGCAGAAGCTTTTTATTTTGATCATCCAATGAATTTTTAAATGCTTTCTGCTCTCTTCTGAACCTGGCTCTTAAGTTCTCATTTTGAATGACAATGGCACAAAATTCCATTTACAACTGACCATTAGCTATTGTTGTGACTTGCTTCTGGTTATTTAAAATGCCCATAAATAAAATTTAAAAGGGGGGGGGGAGGTATTCACTAATTTTTAAAATTGTTAAGTCTCTACTTCATGGGGGGACGGAGGCCTGACTGATTACTGGTTGTTTCCAGCTTCCTCGCACAAATGAAATAAGGAGAAGAAAATCATCCTGTGAGGAGGCTCCTTTACTTTCTTCCTGTCCCCTCCTTCCTCATTTTACCCTCCACTATTCAGTTCCATCAACCCCAGTGGAAATGAAGCTCAGGCTCTTGAGTTTAAAGGGGGTCAGCCACTTGGAGTCTGGCGTTCAGCTGGGAGGCCAGGTTACCACCCGGCTTCCTCAGAGTGGGGAAAATGTACACGGAAAGTGCCACCCCAGGCGGAGGGCGGCGAGGAAGCCTGGCCCCGGGGGCGGATGTGCCCTGACGAGATGCAGGTGCTTCCCCGGCCCGCCCCTCAGCTGCAGGCTCCCAAGGGAGGCCAGAAGCCAAGAGGAGTATTTATAGCCACCTTTGCCGGCTGGTTCCTGCCTGGCTCTCACTCAACTGCCTGAGGATCCCAGCGCCACCGACTGACTAGAGCAGGGAAAGATTGGAAGGCTGGGGCAGTGATGGCCCAGCCGTCCTCCCTGAAGAGTTGCAGAAATCAGTCCCTCTTATCTGGAGTTACAAGTACAATGGAATTTAAAATGAGCGAAATGAAGGTCATGGGAAAAGATTTCCCATTGTTCTTCCAAGGCTCCAGAATAAGCTGTTCCCCCAGGAGAACTCCTCCACGAGGAGGGCCTTACGGCCATCTGCAGAACTGGTGTGCAATCACTCTTGCTGATAACACATGCAGCAGGAGGGTCCGGGAAGCTCCTTAAGCCCCTGCTCCCAACCCGGCTCAGAGGCCCTCAAACTGCAACCAGCTTCCCTTTCCAGATTCTTAAGGCAAACCTGTCAGCAGAAACAAGGGCCGTTTTTTTTTCTTTCCCATTCTCTCTGCTACCTCACACTGAGTGGACAGCCCAGAGCTGGCTCAGGGGACAGCACACTTTGTGGGGGAGTGTCCAATTGTCAGTTTAGAGGGAGGGACCATGGCGTCCCCACTCACCCTGAAGAGTGTTAGGGAGCCGTGAACCATCAGGTTTTACAGGGATACATTCTGTACAACACACAGCTCATCAACGAAGTTTCTAGGTGAAATCAGTCAGCCCGTCTCCAGGGGAAAACCCACAAAACGGCAAGTGTTCCGGAAAGGGTTTCGTTTCCCAAGTGGCAGAGAGCCAGGATGAGCAAAACCTGTTGCTCAGGCCACAGGTGGAATCCGTGTCAGACGTACAATCCATCCTATTGTTCTGTCTGGGGCCCATGCTTCTCCCAGGGTTGCTGTGAGTGGACGAAGCAGAGACCCCTCAGTAGCTGAGTCTGGGGCTTATGGGCCATTTGCCCCACGAGTTTGAGCAGTGTGTCTACCATGGGACTGGCCCTGATGGGTGTGAATTTCAGAAAACCCTTCCTGAAAGTGGAAAGGGGTTTATATTTTAGTTTTTCTTTTTATGAGGAAGTAGGTAAGAGTGGAATGACACAGAGTTAGAGGCCGTTGAGGCCAGTGTGGCAGCTGGAGCCAGGCATACAAGAATACTAGTAACTAGTGGTGGTCACACACTCTCCAGTTGCCTTGCAGAGTGCTAAGTGCTTTCTAGACATTACCTCATGTAATCCTCCCAGTAGCCCGATGAGATAGGGGCAGCCACTGTCTCTCCTTTGTAGCAGAGGAAATGGAGGCCTGGAGAAGGTAAGGGACTTGATTTTGTCATAGGTCAGGGATGGCAGAGTTGGAATTCGAACCACCACCTCCCCCAGAGCCCCTGCCCTGCACCACAGTCATGAGAGGGGCTCTACCTCATCGGACAGGCCCCACCGGCTCTGTGGCCACTCTTCCCCAAGAGCTCCTGAGGTTGTAGTGGCCTCTGGCTTCCTTGCATCAGTCAGATGTTGGGGGGGACAGGGGTGGTGGGAGTCAGCATCCCCCTGAGAGCCAGTTCACAGAGATGACCTCGTGGGCTGGCCAGCGACCCATGAGGACTCCTTTGACCCATTCCTGCAGGCTCCCATGTGACCTTCCACTTTCCATTGGATGCCACCTCCTGGTCAGCGGCTTCTCCGACCTGGAGCTTGTTCAGCTGGGATGAATTTGGGGGGACTTTCTATAAACCAAATTCATGGCGGCTCCAGCCAAATAGGAGGGTTTTGCCCAACTCTTGGTTGGGGGGTGGGGTGGGTAAGGAGAAGGAGCTGAAAGTATAAAAGGCAGCTGGCAATGTCAACCCCTAGATGGCCACGGGAGTCGGCAATGCCGTACCATTGTCTTGCCACGGATGTGCTGCTGGCCTCCTCCAGCGGTTGCCAGTGGTGGTAACTTCACAAGCACAGTGTGGGGCACAGAAGCAGAGGACTTATGTTGCATGAAACTGAAGGTCTTCTCAGTCTACTGGGATGGTCATTTTGTAGATTTTTGCTTCAGGTAGAAGATACTGCTTCAAGTCTCAGTCACACCCAGAGAGAGCTCTTCCTCCATGGACTCCTTAGACCTTTCATTTTCCAAGTTGCCTAAGCAAGATGGTCACTTATGTGTTCCCCAGTTACCGTGATATCCCCAGGATCCAGCACAGTTCCTGACATGACTGAAACCTATCAAAGCGGTTCATCAAACGAATAATGAATTGAAAAAGTGAATCGATGAACCATTAATGTTGGGTACTAGGTTCCTGAAGGTAACCAGAGAACCTGACAGTAGGATTTTCTCTGGCTCTTAGAAAAGGAGTGTCACTTTCAGAGACTTGGGGAGTATGTTCGGGTCCTTCAAGAAGCAGACACTGGAACAGAATTGAGTTCAGATTTATTGGGGAAAAACCTGGGGAAAATGGGAGAAGCAGGATTGGGTGAATTCTTTTTTGAAGCGAAATCAGAGTGCTGTCTCTCTGACAGAGGCTTAGAGTATCGGGATTATCTGGGTGCGACAGTGGTTATTGCTTTTCTTTCTCTAAGCAATGTCTTCTCATGCTGTGTTTCTTCCATCCGAGGAGACCTGTGTCTCCATCACCTCTACACCTTCTTTCTAACGACACCCCTGAGACAAGAGGTCACCCAGGGCACCCCAGCCCTCTCTCAGTGTTCCACATTCTATCTCTCCAACCAAATTTCCAAATGTCTCAAACTCACCATGCCCAACCCACCCAGACCATATTCCTTTCTGTGACAGTTTTCTTTCCTGGGGTTTCAACTCTGTCAAAGGCACATCAGTCTAGCATTCCTCTCTTGGCTTTCACCCTTAGTTCCTTTCCTGACGCCTCAGACACTCTACCAGCCCCCACTTCCAATCCCAGACATGTGAGAAAGAGCTCTTCAGGGCTTTACTCCTGCCCTTCAGGCACCAGCTACAGGCCAGGCCACCTCCAGTGGGGCTGGATCCAAAATCCAGGGCCCTACAGGACAGGACACACAACATCCTTGTTTTAGCCAGAGAGTGCCTGGTTATCAGAGTCTGAGTAAACAAGCAAAATGAAGAGGTCCCTGTTATCAGCAGGGGAGAAAGCATGTTTGTTTTCTTGACTCCTTGCATCCTGGCAGTTGGTGTGCTGAGTAAACAATCCTGTTTACTTACAGTAATTCCTTTTCCCTTGAAAAGTGCTGGTTATAATTCCAAGCTTTTCAGCTGTGTTTTGAATATGGAGTTGTGTGTTAGACACTTCCTCCCACTGTGATGTGTTCACCAATTGCTGACAACGATTGCCATTGCTTTCTTGCTGCTTGTTCGTTCATTCATTCATTCATTCATTCATTCCTGTTTTTATTTATTCCACAGGTATTTACTGAGAGAAAGCCACATGAGGTAGTCGTTAGAGACATGGGCTCCACAGCCAGACTGCCTGGGCTCAGAGCCCAGCTCAATCACTGTCTAGGAGGTGGAACCATAGTAGAATTACTTAACCTCTCCCCACCTCAGTGTTCTCATCTGTAGATGGGGATAATTAGAATGCCCATCTCAGAGGCTAACAAAGATTAAATTAGCTAATCAGTCTCAGTCGGTTAAGCATCCGACTTCGGCTCAGGTCACGATCTCGCGGTATGTGGGTTCGAACCCAGCGTCGGGCTCTGTGCTGACTGCTCAGAGCCTGGAGCCTGTTTCAGATTCTGTGTCTCCCTCTCTCTCTGACCCTCCCCCGTTCATGCTCTGTCTCTCTCTGTCTCAAAAATAAATAAACGTTAAAAAAATAAATTTAAATTAGCTAACCAGTGCCTGGCACATGGTACAATAAGTAAAGGGATACTGAGTCAGTGACATCAAACCCTTGCTGTTCACATCAAATCAAGGCAGTCCCGGTGGAATGGGAAAGGATGATGTGTAGTCATGAAGAAGGCTGGTGTGAGCTACAGCTGGGGTAAACTGAGGACTTATCCAACCTGGCACACCTAAGCAATGGGGGCTTAATATAATGAAAAATACACAGCTGTTGAAATTATTTATTGACAAATTAGTTTCAGCACAGTGGTAGAGCTATAGATAATTTTCTTCAAAAATGAATATAGGAGCACCTGGGTGGCTCAGTGGGTTGAGTGTCCAGTGAAGCATTTGTAACTTTTGATAATGATGTTTTCTGTTTCAGCTCAGTTGTGATCTCACGGTTCATGGGTTCAAGCCCCGAGACGGGCTCTCTGCTGAGGGTGTGGAACCTGCTTGGGATTCTCTCTTTCCCTCTCTCTCTGCTCCTCCCATGTGCTCACTCTCCTTCTCTCAAAATAAATAAACTTTATAAAAATGAATATAAAAATGAAATTCTCTTTAAAAAATAAAAATGTTCACATACATAAAGCAAAAATTTTAATAAACTTTTATATTAAGAAAATATAAGCAAAATGCCATAGTGTACATATTATTGTAATATTGTACATAAAAACATGCATACTTTAATCAGCTTTTCAGTCATATCTGTCTCTATTGTATTAAGTCCCTGGCATTTTGGAAGAATGTATTCATGCTAATGTCTTTTTAATTTTTATTTTTAAAGTAAAATTGCCATATTATTTACACTTGCATTTTATAATAATTTGAAATAGATCCTTCTCTGTGGACTAAAATACTTTTTTTTTTAACATTTATTTATTTTTGAGAGAAACAGAGTGTGAGTGGGGGAGGGGCAGAAAGAGAGGGCGACACAGAATCCAAAGCAGGCTCCAGGCTCTGAGCTGTCAGCACAGAGCCCGATGTCAGGGCTTAAACCCACAAACCATGAGATCATGACCTGAGCCGAAGTCACACAGTTAACCGACAGAGCCACCAAGGTGCCCCCGGACCAAAATACTTTTAATTGAGAAAATATTCTTTCTAGAAGTGCTGAATTATTTGGTAACCTCCGAGCAAATGCAGATAAATAGAGGATAGTCTCCATTCTAATGTTTCAAATCAGAATGTGTTAATATTTCAGCTCAAATAACATCACAGTGTATGTCTTTTGCTGCCATTTAGAGCATCTTTATTCAACAAATATTTTTATAAGGCATGAATTGGCAAATAATTTCTTGCTATTTATGATTCTTTTGAATATTTCACTGAAGTTAGATGTTGTAAAATTACAGGCCTTTTCAATTCCATTTTAGTACAGAATATAAATTGATCCTAATTAAAAATAGGAGCTTCATCAAAAGCTTTTTCTCACAAATCAAGATAGTGTATACCTCTGAGCTCCACAGTTTAATTTCTTCATTTCCTCCCTTCCTTGGGTAGAGACAAATTCAATCTGTCCCTGTGTAAGCTTGTTTTAGATAATTACGATTCATAAAAAGTTTCACAACCTGAATTTTTTTTTGTGCTCCATCTATTGAATAATTTATTAAAAGATTCCAATTGACTTTCATCAAAATGCAACCAACATTTAAGGAATTATTTCAAAAGAATTCAATAGTATTCCAGGACACGTAGGGTGATTTACAAAATAGTTATTATTCAAAGGCTCAACATTTCTAAAACCAGATTGCTGATGGGCAACAGAGAAAGGAAGAAAATGTGTACTGCCAGAAAACTGAAGTTTTTGTTGCTATTGATGCATGGGGTTTATTTGAGACGGGTGATCTGATACTTAATACAAGCTCTGTCACAAGAATTTTGTACTTTAGTTACTTTGTTCACATATAGAAACATTTGTAATTTTTAAATGTTTATTTATTTTTGAGAGAGAGAGAGAGAGAGCACAAGCCGGGGAGGGGCAGAGAGAGAGAAGAAGACACAGAATCTGAAGCAGGCTCCAGGCTCTGAGCTGTCAGCACAGAGCCAACACAGGGCTCAAACCCAGGAACACGTGAGATTATGACCTGAGCTCAAGTCATGCACTTCACCGACTACACCACCCAGGTGCCCCAGTGAAACATTTGTAACTTTTGACAATGATGTTTTTCTGTTTCCTTTGGTGGAATACCACAGTTGTTTGGATACAATCATGAATTATGTGCTCCACAACAATTTCCAAGTACATCCTGCTCTATAGCTTTCTTAATGTAGTAAGAACATTATTTTTCCATGAACCTAAGCCCCCAACAAAATTTGTGTTCCTTTTATTACTGTAGAAACACATTTTTTCTTCAATATTGAACTTTTGAGCTGAATTTATAACACAGTAGACCCAACGATGTCAGATGTTTTACCTGTGAATAAACTTCCAACAGTTTACTTTGATTTCATGAATTGTATGGGGAAGAAAAAAATCACACCATTATTAGAATTAATCAATTATCAGAGGACTTATTGAAGCATCGGAGGACTCTAATATAAACAAGCCTTCATGCAGCTGTTTGACAGCTCTTCTTTTGCAAACATCACCAACACACATACAGCTATCAGTTCACGTTTTGTATGTATGGACCTGGAATAAACATGGGCAAAATTAATTGAGACGAATAGTCATTTGATCTAAATCAGAAGTCCTGTTTCACAGAGTGATATGTAAACACTCCTACTGCAGCTGCATATGTGAAATTGTCAGTTGGGGGCATAGCCTTTTAAAAATAGTTCTAACTTTTGAAACAGAGGCTGGAACTTTTCCAGTAGATTTCTGTCTGGTTTTAATGTGGTCGGAGATGTCACCAGAACCCAACAGTGGATGGTAAATGTTATCAAAGATCTTATGCACTTTGTATATACATCAACTTTCTTAATGCACAGAAATCCAGTAGTTTTTCATTTAACATGTACATTTTTGAAAATATTCATTTATTTATTTTGAGAGAGAGAGAGAGAGGGAGAGCAAGCACAAGCAGGGAAGGGGCAGAGAGTAAGGGAGAGAGAGAATCCCAAGCAGGTTCTGTGCTGTCAGCACAGAGCCTGATGTGGCACTCAGTCCCATGAACTGTGAGATCATGACCTGAGCAGAAATCAAGAGTCGGATGCTCAACCAACTGAGCCACCCAGACTCCCCAAACATGTACATTTTTTTGTTCAGTCGCAGCTGAAAATATTTATTGCCTAGCCCCTCCCCCCAAAAAAGTATTAACAAAAGAGTAAAATAAATGTAATTTTATGCCATATTATAAATGAAAAACCTCTACCACAAGAGCATTCAGATAACCCATTATATACTTTATTGCAGGAGTTCTGAGTCTCTAACTCCGGTATATTTTACACAGGACCTAATGCATAATTTCCCTTATTTTCCAGACAGACAAGCTTTCTTGGGACAGGGAGTACCAATCTTAAAAAGATACATTGGGGGCACCTGGGTGACTCGGTCGGTTAAGCGTCCGACTTCGGCTCAGGTCATGATCTCACAGTCAGTGAGTTCGAGCCCCGCGTCGGGCTCTGTGCTGACAGCTCGGAGCCTGGAGCCTGTTTCAGATTCTGTGTCTCCCTCTCTCTCTGCCCCTCCCCTGTTCATGCTCTGCCTCTCTCTGTCTCAAAAATAAATAAATGTTAAAAAAAAATTTTTTTTAAAAGATACATTGGAAATTTCCAGGTAAAGTATGAAAAGCAGTTTAAAAAAATTAGCTCTGTGTAAGCTTGTCTCATTGAATCATCACAAAAACCCTGTAGATGGATAATATTAGTCTGATTTCATGTATGAAGAAACCAAGGCTTAGAAAGATTAAGGGATTTGCTGGGAGTCCCCCACCTAGGACTTGATGAAGCTGGGATGTAAGGCGAGGCCTGTGACTCTGGCGCTGGTCATCCCTGGCGGGTCCACCAATGCTGCTGCCTATACTGTGGCTCAACACGACAGGTGGCATGCACATTGCGAAACTGCTAGTCGTGTTGGTAAAATCCAGGGTGGGGTGGGAGTGCTGAAGGATGCTGCTGGAGGTGGGTGGAGGCCGGACTAACCTGAACTCATCCTGAGAGCTGCACAGAGCTGGTGGCAAAGCTCTTCTCAGCGAAGACCCCGGGGTGACCGCAGCCTTCGCTTGCCCGCTCCCTTCCTCACCAGCCTGGGCGCTTACCCTTTACAGGTAAGCCTTAGCGAGGCTGAGTTAAGTACAATTCAGTGCTCTACTGAATACTGTCTCATATAGTTTTCTCACTGTTCTGTGTGCGTGTGTTTGGTGTCTCAAGCAAAAACCTCAGCCTCTCTAAGACAGAGACTGATGTTAAATATAGATTTCTTAATAACCCCCCTTGGTGCTGAGCACATGGGAAGCATTTAGAAAAACGTTTGTTGATAGAAGGGGGGTGGTTTGGGGATTGCATTTAATTGAGTTCCATAATATCCCAAATGTTAAGACATTTTACGTGGGTTTCAAATCTGCTTTAATTTTGCTTTTTGACACTCACCAGCTTTGTGTTGTTCCCTGCCCTCCCCGCCCCAAACTTGCTCTGGTTTGTTTGTGCCTCCTACCTCCATTTTAGCCACTTAGCCTTGCATTAGGGTCACACTTCCTACCCCGTTTCCTGCCCCATCTGAGTAACAGGCTCATTTTCTTCCAGACTTTCAAGGCCAAGTGAGTCCAGGTGGGCAGGCAGTTGACTCATTAATGCTTCATTGGCCATTCCCACTGATGTGTTACTTGATTTTACTCTCAGTTGATTAACCTTCATGGGTTTCGGTAAATCTGACCAGATCTGCTGGAAATGTGTTATATAACACTGTACCCACTAGCCACAGGTGGCGATTTCAATTTAAATTAATTAAAATTAAATTCTAAAATTCAGTTCCTCGGTCTCACCAGCCATATTTCAAGGACTCGATAGCCACCTGTGGCTAGTGGCCGTGCCATTGGACAGCACAGGTTTAGAACCTGTCCATCATTGCATAAGCTTCTGTTGAAACAAGGCGATTGTTTTGGGGTAAGAGTATTGAATAACAAATTCTGGGGCCAAACTGAAAAATATAAAACAAAGTTTTGATAAATGGGTCTTCTGGCTTATTTGTTATGTAATATAATATTAGTAGAATTTCTAGGGATAAAATTACTTTGTAGCACTCCTATAACCATTTGTTTAAGTATCTGTGACTTCTAACAAATCTGTGAGCTTTTTCAGAAGAGGGGACATGTTTTATCTTCCTGTCTCCTGGGCTTGAATTTGTGTCTGGCACAGAAAGGGCTGAAAAATGATTAGACCCTGAATCAATAAAAGCTTAGAAACATCATTTAATTTTCTGTATTGCTAACTATAGCTATTAGGCTCAAAAAGTATATTCTGAAATGTACCACTTTTTGACCTATTTTTACTATTTTTAATGCTGTATATTCTGATAATATGAAAGAAAACGTTTTCAAGAATGTCATGCAAATTTATTTGAATGAAAATAAGAGAAATGTATGGCCGGGGACACAGACAGAAAAGCTCCCTAGGGGACCCTTGTGGGTTCAGTGGAGTCCTTACACTGGGGGTGATGTGACCATCGTTCGTCTTTCTTGTGGAGTTGGCGGGAGCTGGGGGGAGGCATCATGACTTTTGATGGCCACAGGTGCCCTGTATCTTGGTCAAGGAAGGCAGTGCAGACTATGGAAAGTCAGCTTCCTGTCCCTTTTCTTTCCCTGGAGGGGCCCTCTGCCAGAGCCCTGTGATGCTTATCTGGGCTCTGCAGATCTTTGGAATGAGGTCATCTAGGAAGTTGAATCCCTTTGATACAATTATCTCTGCATCCTTGGCCCTTTGTTCTCATGGAGAATGACCGGTGACCCCCATGCTTCTTACGTGGTTGGAACAGCTGTTATGAGGCGGGATGCCAGGTGCTCGCCCCTGTGTGGGTGTGCAGGTCCTTCCCCAGCTGTCAGGATGGGGTCCAATGGATGTAGGTGGCTCCCCCAGTAAAGCACGATCATGAAACTACAAAGAGGTGAGAGGAGAAAGGAGAACCTTATCTGTAACGGGGAACCTCACACATACCTACCCACACACACATACACACAGACGTGTATACATACACGAACATTCCTCATGACAAAGCCCAGCAGTTTTCCTCTTCAATTCATCTTAGTTGACAACCAGTTAGACCGGTTGCAAGGGCTCATTCTTTCCAGAATGGTAACTTTTTGGAATAGGATTTCTCTGCAGTCCTGAGCCCATCCCTTTACATGATTTAATACACTTTTCCCTGTTGTATGTGGGCATCTTGCAATATTTTCTACCCAGTGGGAATTCTCCTGTGTAGCAGGCTCCCAACCCCATATCTTATACCCCTTTTCCTATACAAAGCCTCCCTCCCCAAAACTGATTTAGCCTGACCTTCCCGGTGCTGTTCTGAGCATAAGATCTCCTCCCCAGGGTCACAGCCTCAGAGGGCTTGGCGATAATGAGGGGACACTTGCCACCATTGCTGAAGTCTGGTCAAGTAACCAGGAGCCTTGTGAAGTGTGCATTTCTTGTGGGATAACTCACCCATTTAGGCCCTGTTCCAGTCGGAGAGTCCTTGTCCACTCTCTCTCCCCCATTTTCCTGTCTGTTGTTTTCCAGTTGATTACTGAAATGTGCTATCAGCAATCAGGTACCATTTTTTGGCAGAAAGACCAGATGTGAAGATCTGAGGGTTGTTCTGCCTGAGATTGAGCTCCTGAAGCAAGTCCTTTGCTCTCAGGGAATGATGAGAGCATTTCTCTAGAAAGAGACAGGACTCCTACTATGTGTGTGTATGTTTTAAAATATTATTGACATTGTATGTCATCCATAGCAGAATCACAAGCTAGAATAGTAAACTGTCTGTTAGACACCAATGAAGGGAAGGCTTCTAGTTTCCCATCCATGTATGAGGGCAGGAATAGTGGATAGCAGAGGATATTTGCTGTTATCCATTCTACCTTCCTCCTGGTAACATTTCCCAATCTTCATTCAGATATTGTACTAGTCAAGGTCTGGGATGGAAACAGAAGATACAACCACAGGGCATATTGAAGGGTCCATTGCAGAGATGGAAGTGGGATGGGACCAACAAAGACGGGTGGAGTGCTAAGGGACTGGCAATAGCAGAGAGCCAGAGACCCAATTCATCCCTTGGCCTGATGGAAGGAGGAATGGAACAGGGGACCAGGGCCTGGCTAGAGCTGCAGCTGGAGGAATTGGGGGACACCCAACAGGAGTTGACCCTCTAGAGGAACACAGCCTCTGTCAGAGACAGAGCAAGGCAGGGAGCAGCTGAGGAAAATAGTTACCCCCACCCTGTTCCCCTCCCACCTTCTGATCTTCCATTGGTGTTCCCAGGATAAAATGCAGCTAGAAACTAGAGAGCAAGACAGCTGGTGTAATGCACTCTGAAAAGTTTGCCCCTGAAGGTGTAGAACAGAGCAGAGAATGGATCTGGGGGTAAGGGTGAAACAGCAGAGCAATCATGCCCCTTCCAGCAGCCTTCATGCTCTGGGAGAGGAGACCACTCTGAAAGCATAGGCTTAGGCTCTGATTACCTAATCCCCAACCAGAAAATTCCATTCCCCTGGCCATAGTGCTTAGTGCAGGATACACAACCCAATTCAGGTCAGTGAATGAAAAGAAAGATTTTCTAAAGACTTTTGGAAAAGAAGATGTCTCATTCCTCTGAGAGCTACTGATAAAGAGATCCCCCACCTTCCTGCTAGTCATAAATGAAGAAACATGTAGCCCTTAAAACTGCTTTCAGCCATTTTGCAGTTCAAGTGGAGAGTCAGCTTGAGGATGAAACAGCATAGAAGAGAAGATGAGAGGACACTGTATCTTTGGTGCCACCATTGAGCACCTTATTACTGTGGTTTTTAATTACTGAGCCAAGACTGTCTTTTTATAACTTATGTCAATTTAGCTTGGAGTTTCTGTTACTTGCAACCAAAAGCATCTTACAAAGCCAGGAGGATTGTGCCTGGAACCGGAGACCCTTTTCCTATTCAGTGCATCCCAGAAGACAGAGCACCATAGGGCAAGACAAGCTTTGTTTGATAGGGAGAAATGTAATGGAAATGATAGGGAGACTAAGACAAGACCAAGTTCAAAATGCCTCAAGAGAGGCAGCAGCTGGAATCGTGGAGTCAAGGGTTCCGTGTCCAATATAGGCAAGACTGGGGAGAATGCAGGTCAAGAGCAAACGAGGAAGACCAAGTTGTGGTGGTGACTGTGTCTGTCTGACAGGCTTAAAAGGCCTGGGGCAGGTTGGACAGACAGTTCTGAATGAGGTCATCACATTCTTTTAATTAGGCAGGAGGACACAGCTTTCTTGATGCTCCTTGAGAATACTTGGCTGTTGAGGAAAACCATGGTGCTATGTTCTCAGCGTTCTACATCATGATTCTTAGGGGCATAAGCCTTTGGGCTCAGCCTGTGGTTTCAGTCAAAACCAAGCCAGCCATAGGGCAGAGGGAGGGGGATGAAGTTGTCCCTGGCTGGCACTCACTTTGCTGCAAGTAATAATATAAAATATTCTATGACAACTTCCTCCTTGGTGAGAGATTTTAGTAATTCCTGTCCTTGATCATAATTAAAGATCCGCTCTCCAGGCAGTTCTGGTGGTAAATAAGAAGATAATGGCAATGGTACCAGTTATGTTTATTGAGCACTTAATATATGCCTGGCTCTAATCCAAGCACTTGATGTACACTAATTCATTTAATCTTCACCATGTTTGAGGAGAAAATTATTATTATGTTTCCCAATGGGCATGTGAGGGAAATAAGTCACATGGGTTGAATTTTAAGTTATAGAAAATGTTCTAGTCATTTAGTTCACTCCCTTTAAGAGACTTCGAAATAGTACATATACACAGAAGAATGTAAACACATATTATGTATATATTATAAAGAGTAATGTAACAAACACCCATATGTCCACAACTGCTATAAGAAGGTGGTGCCATTGGAGGACATCGGTTCTGTAACTGAGCCCCTCTTATCCTCTGTCCTTAAGGTTAACCCTTGGCTGAATTTTGTTTCCATCACTCCTTTGTTTTTCTATATGGTTTTACTATCTATAGATAGGCCCAACCTGTGTCAGGCCTTTTAAGCCCATCAAACACACATGATTTTGAAGAATATATTGTTTAGATTTACAAGTTTTTGACCTTTGTAGAAATGGTATTATTCTGTACATATTCTCCAAATATATGTGACGTGATGTGAGATTTATCCATGTTGATCCAGGTAGCTCTGTTCACCCATTTTTCACTGAAATGTGACATTTCTTTTTGTGAACACACCACATTTTACTTTTACTGTTGTGGTTGTTGGACATTTGGGCAGGGGGTTCTTACTGTTCAAATGCTATCATTATGAGCACTCCCATGCTGTCTCTTGGTGCCCACAGGCAAGGGTTTCTCCAAGGTCTGAGCCTAGAAGTGGAGGAACTACCCTGTAGGGTCTGTGCAGCCCTGAGTGCCCTGGATATTGACCGGTTACTTACCAGAGGGATTGTGTCAGTTAATGCTCTCACAAGCGTGAGGATACAGCAGTCTTGCTTACCTTTGGTACTCCACCTCTAATTAGGTTCTTTACAGTTTTCTTTGTTGAAGAAACCAGGTCATTTATTCTGTATACTTTCCCACAGTCTAGATTTTGTAATTACATTCTAATATGTCAATCAACATGTTCCTCTGAACCCTCTATTTCCTGTAAATTGGTGATAAGATCTAGAGAATTGGTCTCATTTAGCTTTAATTTTCTGAAAAGAATACTTCAGATAATGTGGTGCACTTCTATCCATCAGGGAGCACATGGTATCTGGTTAACTGTAGTTTTTTGTGATGTTACCAACAGCCATTAGTGATTATTGTCTAGAGTCATTATTTAATTACGGCATTAAAATATTAAAACTCAGGGCACCTGGGTGGCTCAGTTGGTTAAGCATCTGACTTCAGCTCAGGTCATGATCTCACGGTTCGTGGGTTCGAGCCCCACGTCAGGCTCTGTGTTTACAGCTCAGAGCCTGGAGCCTGCTTTGGATTCTGTGTCTCCCTCTCTCTCTGCTCCTCCCCTGTTTACTCTCTCCCTCTCTCTCTCTCTCAAAAATAAATAAAAACATTAAAAAAATTTTTAATAAAATAAAATAAAATATTAAAACTCTATCACCCCCACTTCATTTCTTAGCTGGTATATTCTATAAAGAAATCCTTTTTCTCATCAACCATTTGTTATCCTTAGATACAGTTTGTAAACAGTCGGTTGGCCTGATTATTTCCCCTTATTTAATAGTTTTTAAAATAACAAATTAGTGTCCAGCATCCTCTAGATATGACCAGTAAAATTTTAAAACTATTATGTACCACATTTGAAATATATTTAATACTTCAGTCCATTGCAGTTATTCAACATATTGAGTATCAACTGTCCCATCTCTGGCTGGTAGGAGCTTCTCTTTAAGTTGATGTGTACGTCTTTTTTTCTTTTTTCTTTTATCTTTCTTTCTTTCTTTTTTTTTTTTTTAGTCTTTTTTTTCTTTTTTCTTTTATCTTTCTTTCTTTCTTTCTTTCTTTCTTTTTTTTTTTTTTTAGAGAAAAAGAGCACGCACTTGAGCGGTTGGAATGGGCAGGCTAGAGAGGGAAAGAGGGAAAGAATCTTTCTTTTTATTTTTAAGTTTATTTATTTATTTTTGAGAGATACAGGGAGGGAGAGAGAGAGAGAGAATCCCAGGCAGGTTCTGCACTGTCAGCACAGAGCCCAATGTGGGTCTCAAACTCACAGTGAGATAACGACCCAGGCTGAAGACAGATGTTCAACTGACTGAGCCACCCAGGCGCCCTGGTGTGTATGTCTTTTTCATTCATCTGTAACACTGGTCAGCAGCTTCCTAATTTTCTGGTATGACAAGAATTGCCAGATTCATTTCATACATTTTATGTCACAGGCCTGGAATCAGCCATCTCTCCAGAATCCTGAGAAATGGTATTAAAAGCAATAATCTAGGTGCTAGGGGTTGTTAGTGCTTATTATTAATGATTATTTATTGTTATTGGGTTGATCATCGCTTACCCTTGGTATTGTCAGATTAAAAAAAGAACTTTGTCGGATTGGTATGTTTAAAATAATATTTCTCCAGCTTACTAATGAGTTGGAACATCTCCCATATATTTATGGATTCATCATCCTGCTCACCATTTATAATTCCTTTGTGGTGAAATGACTACTCATAATCTTTAATTTCAGATAAGGTAGAGTAAAAGGTTTCTAGTATTAAACTAACCTTGGTCATAGGTATTTTACTTTTCATATACTGTAGATTTGGTTTGCCAATATGTGATTAAGAATGTTGCATTTATGTTCATAAGTGAGATTGTTGTATATTTTTTTCTTGTACAAATTTCACCTCTATGTGATACATTTGCTTTATGAAGTTAATTAGGATGTTCCTTCTCTCTTCCCCCCTCAGCTTCCTCCCCCTCATGTTCTCCTCCCTCTTCTTGTCCTTCTCTGTCCCTTTCTCCTGTTAAGAGGTTGTATAACTAGGATGGAAATTTTCTAATTCTTGAATGTTGTTGGTTTGAATTTACTAATGTTTTCTTTGTGGGGGAGACAAAACCCACAACCACTGATTAAATTGATTTCAAGCTTATGAGAATAGTCAGGTTTCCTATTCTTACATCAGGGTTGGAAAGTTAGACTTTATTTGGAACTTGTCTATTTTGTCAAAACGTATTGGTGTAACAATTCCATTCATAGGTCTGATATGATGTGAAGCGGAGTATGTCCACACCTGACCTGGTGATCTCCACCAGTCATCCACCTGTTCCTCCCCTGCCCTTCCCCATCTGAGGAGAGCCAACCCTCTTCTTCCAGTGAACCAGGCCACAAGTCTTCAAGTCACGTTTGATCCTCTCCTAAAACCTACTTCCTGTCAATCAGGATGTCCTTTTGGTCTTTGCAGAACCTGGCCACTTTTCCCATCTCCATTACACCAAGTGTCTTAGTTTGTTTGGATGGCTATAGCAAAATTCCACAGACTGAGTGACTTATTTTTTTTTTCTACCTTAAATATTTATTTATTTATTTATTTATTTATTTATTTATATTTTTATTTACATACTAGTTAGCATATAGTGCAACAATGATTTCAGGAGTAGATTCCTTAATGCCCCTCACCCATTTAGCCCATCCCGCCACTCCCAACCCCTCCAGCAACCCTCAATTTGTTCTCTGTATTTAAGAGTCTCTTCTGTTTTGTCTGCCTCCTTGTTTTTATATTATTTTTGCTTCCTTTCCCTTATGTTCATCTGTTTTGTATCTTAAATTCCTCATATGAGTGAAGTCATAGTATATTTGTCTTTCTCTGACTAATTTCGCTTAGCATAATACCTTCCAGTTCCACCCACATTGCTGCAAATGGCAAGGTTTCATTCTTTTTGATTGTCAAGTAATACTCCCTTGTGTGTGTGTGTGTGTGTGTGTGTGTGTGTGTGTGTGTGTGTGTGTATTACATCTTATTTATCCATGCATCCATCGATGAACATTTGGGCTCTTTCCATACTTTGACTATTGTCGATAATGCTGCTATAAACAATGGGGTACATGTGCTCTTTTGAAACAGCATGCCTGTATCCCTTGGATAAATACCTAGTAGTGCAATTTCTGGGTTGTAGGATAGTTCTATTTTTAATTTTTTGAGGACCCTCCATACTGTTTTCCAGAGTGGCTGCACCAGTTTTCTTTCCCACCAGCAGTGCAAAACAGGTCCTCTTTCTCCACGTCCTCTCCAACATCTGTTGTTGCCTGAGTTGTTGATGTTAACCATTCTGAAAGATGTGAGGTGGTATCTCATTGTGGTTTTGATTTGTATTTCCCTGATGATGAGTGATGTTGAGCATTATTTCATGTGTCTGTTAGCGATCTGGATGTCTTCTTTGGAGAAGTGTCTATTCATGTCTTTTGCCCATTTCTTCATTGGATTAGTTTTTGAGTTTGAGTTTGATAAGTTCTTTGTAGATTTTGGATACTAACCCTTTATCTGATATGTCATTTGCAAATATCTTCTCCCATTCCATCGGTTGCCTTTTACTTTTGCTGATTGTTTCCTTCGCTGTGCAGAAGGTTTTTATTTTGATGAGGTCCCAATAGTTCATTTTTGCTTTTGTTTCCCTTGCCTCCAGAGACGTATCAAATAAGAAGTAGCTGTGGCCAAGGTCAAAGAAGTTTTTGCCTGCTTTCTCCTCAAGGATTTTGATGGCTTCCTGCCTTACATTTAGGAATTTCATCCATTTTGAGTTTATTTTTGTGTATGGTGTAAGAAAGTGGTCCAGGTTCATTCTTCTGCATGTCTCTGTCCAGTTTTCCCAGCACCATTTGCTGAAGAGACTGTCTTTATTCCATTGGATATTCTTCCCTGCTTTGTCAAAGATGAGTTGGCCATACATTTGTGGGTCCATTTTTTGGGTTCTCTATTCTGTTCCATTGATCTGAGTGTCTGTTTTTGTGCCAGTACCATACTGTCTTGATGATTACAGCTTTGTAATATAACTTGAAGTCTGGGATTGTGATGCCTCCTGCTTTGGTTTTCTTTTTCAAGATTGCTTTAGCTACTTGGGGTCTTTCCTGGTTCCATACAAATCTTAGGATTGTTTGTTCTAGCGCTGTGAAGAATGCTAGTGTTATTTTGATAGGCATTGCATTGAATATGTATATTGCTTTGGGTAGTATCAACATTTTAACAGTATTTGTTCTTCCAATCCAGGAGCGTGGAATATTTTTCCTTTTTTTGTGTGTATCTTCTTCCATTTCTTTCATAAGGTTTCTATAGTTTTCAGTGTATACATTTTTTACCTCTTTGGTTAGGTTTATTCCTGGGTATTTTATGGGTTTTTGTGCAATTGTGAATGGGATAGATTCCTTGACTTCTCATTCTGTTGCTTCATTATTGGTGTATATAAATGCAACCAATTTCTGTGCATTGATTTTATATTCTGAGATTTTGCTGAATTCATGGATCAGTTATAGCAGTTTTTTGGTGGAATCTTTTGGGTTTTCTGTATAGAGTATCGTGTCATCTGCAAAAAGTGAAAGTTTGACTTCCTCCTGGCCAATTTGGATGCCTTTTATTTCTTTGTGTTGTCTGATTGCTGAGGCCAGGACTTCCAATACTATGTTAAATAACAGTGGTGAGAGTGAACATCCCTGTTGTTTTCCTGACGTTAGGGGGAAAGCGCTCAGTTTTTCCCCATTGAGGATGATACTAGCAGTGTGTCTTTCATATATGGCTTTTATGATCTTGAGGTATGATCCTTTTATCCCGACTTTCTTGAGGGTTTTTATCAAGAAAGGATGCTGTATTTTGTCAAATGCTTTCTCTGCATCTATTGAGAGGATCATATGGTTCTTGTCATTTCTTTTATTGATGTGATGTATCACATTGATTGGTTTGCGGATACTGAATCAGCCCTGCATCCCAGGTATAAATCCCACTTGGTCATGGTGAATAATTCTTTTAATGTATTGTTGAATCCAGTTGGCTAGTATCTTTTTGAGAATTTTTGTATCCATGTTCATCAGGGAAACTGGTCTATAGTTCTCCTTTTTAGTGGGGTCTTTGACTGGTTTTGGAATCATGGTAATGCTGACCTCATAGAATGAGTTTAGAAGTTTTCCTTCCATTTCTGTTTTTTGGAACAGCTTCGAAAGAATAGGTGTTAACTCCTCTTTAAATGTTTGGTAGAATTCCCCTGGAAAGCCATCCAGCCCTGGACTCTTATTTTTTGGGAGATTTTTGATTATTGATTCAATTCCTTACTGGTTAAGGGTCCAGACTGGGTGACTTATAAAGAAAGGAAATTTATTTTCTGGAGGCTAGAAGTCCAAAATCAAGACACTAGCACGGTTGCTTTCTGGTGAACCTTCCTGGTTCATAGCTAGTATCTTCTGGCTCTGTGTTCACATGGTAAAAAGAGCTAGGGAGCTCTATGGGGTCTTTTTTTTTTTTAATATAAGAATACTAATTCCAGGGGGCACCTAGGTGGCTTAGTCAGTTAAGCATCCGACTTCAGCTCAGGTCCTGATCTCACAGTTTGTGAGTTCAAGTTCCACATCAGGCTATCTGCTGTCAGAACAGAGCCTACTTCAGATCCTCTGTCCCCCTCTTTCTACCTGCTCTCCCCCTGCCCCGCCCTGCTTGTTTTCTTTCTCTCTCTCTCTCAAAAACAAACATTAAGAAAAAAGAAGTTATGTCATCAGAGCCCTTCCTTCACCCAACTATAGAAAGCTCCACTCCTACCCAGTCACTTATTATCATCCTTACTTTTATTTATTTTTCTTCTTAGCATTTATCATCACCTGATTTATATATATTTTTTATTGTCTGTCTTCTGCTATTAGAATATAATCTCCTTCAAGGCAGGGCTGATCTGCTTTGTCCATTGCTAGATTTTCGATGTCTAGCTCACAACCCAACACATGGTAGGTGTTCAATAAATATTTGATGAATGAATGAATGAATAAGTGCAGGTTGGTGTGAAGTTACAAATTCTCAGGGGAGACTGCTTCCCCATTCACCTGGAGTCATAGCTCTGCCTTCACACAACAATTTTGTTCTTGTTTTTGCTGTCACCCCTTTCCTCAAGGTGTAGGTAGCCTTTTGGAGATTGAACTTAATTCATGGAGTTAGGATGGCCGAAGGGAGTATCTGCTTTTCGACTTGATACCATTTAACGGCCCAAGGCATCGTTTCTTTCTTCCTGGGGAGTGAATATCAGGAAACGTCCCCTGGAAACTGTCCACCGCTTTTAAAAAATTCTGATTTCTTGCTCTCACTTCATTTTTTTTGGTCTTCTGAGGATTCCCTTTGCTTTCTTGTAAGCTTAGCTATGCATTTCAACTAAATTACATTTATTTATTTTATTTTGCATTTAGGGAAGGATTTCATACTATTGAATATGGAACTTTTCAAACTTTCCATTTTTCATGCAGTGCACAGCTGCCCAGCAGAGTAACTTGCCCAAGGTCTTTACTGTAAACGAAATCCCTGAGACCAGACTTGGGACTCCTTACCTCCAAGGCAGTACTTTCCTTCCACAGTGGGCTGGTGGCATGCCTTATTTTCTTTGGAGGTGTTAATAGAACACATATTTCTAGCCTAATGGATGACTATACCCAGAGAGGACAAAAAAGAGGGAAGACAACAGTAACACAACAGTCTCCAGTTCTGAGGAAACTGTTGTAGCCACTGAGGCTGTCATAACCATTTGTGAATATGTAATGGGAGGGGCGCCTGGGGTAGCTTAGTCCGTTGAGTACCCGACTTTTGATTTTGGCTCAGGTCCTGATCCCAGGGTTGTGGGATCGAGCCCCACCTCAGGCTCTGCACTGAGGTTGGAGCAGACTTAAGATTCTCTCTCTCTCTCCTTCTGCCCCCTCTCCCACCTTCACTCAGTCTCTCTTTCTCTCAAATAAAAAAAATAAAAATAAAAAATAAGAGTTTAAAAAATATATATGTAATGGGAAGTAGCTGCGAATTATGGCTGATTTCAGCAGAGTAGCTTTTGTTAGAAGTTGCTCCTTTTGCTTTTTCTTGAGAATTCAGATGTGAAGTGCTCATTTTCCTCAGGATTTCTGCTCTGGCGTAAGGCTGGATGCCATTCCCCTTCCGGCTCCTGCAGTTCATGTAGGCTGTGCCTTGGGAGGCTGCCAGTCAGAATGGAAGCAGTGGTTCCTTGATGTATAGCTGATTTTTTTAACAATTATTTTTGGCTCTAGTGAGGTAGTGTAGCTGGAAACAGCTGCAGGTTGGACTGCTCAGAATACTATGCAAATGAGTTGAAAAGTGAGAAGTTCAGTCAATCAATCCGTTTTGCTTCATGTGATGCCAACTGACATTTTTTTTTTTTTTTAAACCTTGTTCGTCTCATTGAATTCACTGACTTTGGGCCTGAATTGACTTAATTGCATGGTTCCTTTTGACATATTGTAGACAGCGATTGCTCTGTTGAGCCATAATCAGGCGCAACAAATAACACCACGAGTATTAGTAGACAGCCCCGGCTGGTAGACGGCTTGCTAACTTTTTCCTTGTAAAACAACTTCATGCTGCCCACCTAGCAGTTAGTGGGTTTAAAGAGCATGTGAATAACAGGTGGGAAAGCATTCTGTCCCGTGAATTAAATTTTAATCATTAGGTCAGTTAATCCAGTACTAGTTTTTGATAGACAAGGTTATGATGACCTTCAAACCATAGGCAGTGAACTATTCTGGGATATCTGCCTTTGGTCTTTTGGAGACCATACTTGGAGGATGTCCTTTTCATAAACAGCATTGTACTGAAGCCAGCACCCTGAAATTATTATAGAGTTGTTTAGTCAAAAGTTACAGATATTTTTCAGCTTCTGAGACAAACCACCAAATTGTTTTCATGAAAAGATGTCTTTGTTTATATTTACTCCAGCGGAACACGCAAGAGTTTATCTCACCATACGTAGGCCAGTATGGAATATTTTATCCAAAAAACACTTTGCTACTTTTATTGGGGAAAATGATAGCTTTTAAATTTACATTTTTCTGACTATTCTTAGGGTTGAATATATTTTTTTCTATGTATTAATCATTTTTTGAAGAAGGGTTGAACTAGTCTGTTTGCACCCTTTACCCGTTTATTGGGATCTCACTACTTTTTTCCCATAGATTTGCATGCAATCTTTATATACTCATGTATTTGTCATGTTTTTATTATGTTAAATCTATATTTAAATGAGACTTTTTATGCTCTTTTCCTCCCAAGATCTCCTTTTCACATCCTTCAACATAAAACTTCATCTTTTTCCTTTTCATTGAAACAAAACAAGTATTTCTCTGAAACTTGGTCATATGAAATCTTAGGATAAACTGATGTGAGAATTTAAATGGTCAATGACTGCTTTGAATCCTTTTGAAAGCAGTAAGATTAAAAACTTTAACAAAAATTTTTTTAACGTTTATTCATTTTTGAGATACAGAGAGAGACAGCATGAGTGGGGGAGGGGCAGAGAGAGAGGGAGACACAGAATCCAAGGCAGGCTCCAGGCTCTGAGCTGTCAGCACAGAGTTGGGCGCAGGCCTTGAACTCATGAACCGTGAGATCATGACATGAGCTGAAGTTGGACACTTAACTGACTGAGCTACCCAGGCACCCCTAAAAAGTCTTTTTAAAAATCCTACCCATGAGTGGGGTATCTGGGTGGCTCAGTCGGTTGGGAGTCCAACCTCAGCTTATGTCATGATCTCACGGTTTGTGAGTTCAAGCCCCACGTCCGGCTCTGTGCTGACAGCTCAGAGCCTGGAACCTGCCTCGGATTCTGTGTCTCCCTCTTTCTCTGCCCCTCCCCCACTAATTCTCTCCCTCTCTTTCTCTCTCTCTCTTTCTCTCAAATATAAATAAACATTAAATTTTTTTTTTTAAATCCTACCACTGAGTGTGTGAATATTCAATATTCATTGAATATTTTAATGAAGTTACCCCTCAAGTCATTTTGGGGACCGTTCTTTTGGAATTGCCCTGCAGAGCCTGTGGCATATTCTTTGGCTCTCCATTATTGGTCATAATATCTATGGCAGGTAGTTTAATTTTAGAAGGAGCATAAAGTCATTTGGAACCAAAGCTATTCAGTAAGGTGAGCTATTAAAGAGAACCAGAAATATGGAGTGCATAGGAACACACAGAAGCACACACACACACAAACACACATGCACACAGAGTTGCATTTTCTGTGTTTTCTAGATTAAACCTGAAAACAACTCTAAAAATAGGGCTATCAATATTTTTAAGTGATAACACTGTTAGTTAAACAAGAGAATAACCTTCTACAGTGACATCTTTAAAGATAAAAGCATTGAAATAAACATTTAAGTTCTAGCATGTTTGTTTAGAAGTTTGTCCCACTGTTTGATAGTGGCATTTCATTTCAATGTTAACTGTGGTAACTCCAAGTGCAAGGTTTTGTTCGTACTGAAAACGTTCCCATAGGAGGTTCTAATTACAAAGTCGGGTGTACATTGGAAGAAGAGGTCCCTACTTTGGTTTTCAGCCCTGTACTGAGCATGTAATGAGTTTCTGGTCTCAGTAGCACCGTGTGCTAAACTCGGTGAATATCATGTACATCTGTGCCTGTTATAGGCTTCTTCAGAATGCTAGTGACTCAGGTTTCTTACAAAAAGCTTGGAAAAATCCTTTTTCTTTCGGTTTATTGGACTTCCTCTCACTATATCTATATTCAAGATGTTAGACTGACAACCTCAAAGCTCTCCCGAAGATCAAAAGGGAATCTTTCAGAATTGAGTTGGACAGAGATGGAAGCACCTAGCTGTGGTGTGAAGGAGATGGAGGGGAACCCCAAAGAGTCTAACTCTACTGCCTTGTAGACAGAGTATACAGGAGCAGCCTGATCTGTGAGCTCTTTGGTGTGTTGACACCTCCCTGGGCCCCAGTTTCCTCACCTGTAACATGGGCAAAAAATGAAAAATCTTTGTCTCACAAGGTGTGGCAAGAGTGAAGTGTAATGACCAGCAGTGTGTTGCACACATCAAGCATTCAGGTGATGTAGCTTTTACTGCTGTCATCGTATCGGTCGTCATCATCATCTTTGTAGCCCCTCAGCACCTGCCATGGTGCCTGTTTAATAAGAGCACAGTAAATGGTACTTTCTATTACTGTCAGGCTTGTATTCTTGTCATCACTTAGCACAGAGCCTAGCATATAGCCAGTGTGCCATGAACGAATATTAAATGAAAAAAATCCACTTTACATGGCCAGGCATAATTGATACTGTATATTCAGGGGGAAAAAATGGTGTTTAACATCCTTTTTTGATGAATCAAAATCTTTCTTTTCTTCTCTTGTGTGCTCTGAGAGCCCGACAGTGGAGTATGGTTGTTATAAGTCCAGACGCTAGAACTGGACCACCTGGGCTCAAATCCTGGTTGTGTGACTGGGGAAAGTTACCTACCCTCTTTGTGCCTGTTTATTCTTCTGTAAAATAATAGTGCCTTCCTCGTAGGGATTAGAGACTTTTTACATGTAAGTAATTAGAACAATGCATGGCAAATAGTATAGGACATCGAAGTATATGCTGGGAAAGGGAAGAATTTTAAAAAGGGATGAGGCAAAGTCTCTCGCCAGTCCTCAGGGATCCATGTATGCCCACGTGGTATGCAAGAGCGTGAAGGAGAAGCCAACTGCATGTGAAGGATTAAGCATAGAAACCTGTACATTTTTAACAACCAGTTGTCTGGGAGGAAAAAAAGGCCCTAATTTGTAGTTTTTACAATTTCTGTGCTGTAAATATTGCTCCTGTGGCCAACTTCAAGCCACCATTGTGACATTCCCGAATGTGGCACTGGGAAAGGATGCACACAGTTGGTTCTTAAAGGCTGATGTGAGCAGTCTCCAAGATGCTACTGGGTAGAAGCTTCGAGACTGCAGAGGAGAACACCACATTTTGGCAATATAGGCTTTACAATTCCACTAGTTGTAGAGTTGTACCTGATTCTGGGGACAAGAAGGTAGAGCAGAGGGAGGGGCCACTTTCTTTACACAACCTACTGCTTTCAAAAAAAACAAAAAACAAAAAACAAAAAAACCCTTATCACCTGATCCCTAAATTCTTCCAGTAATTCAATTCTTTTGACCATTCAGTCCTTGGCCTTGAGATTGCTGTGTGTAGGACAATTACAAAGATAATTTAGGCTTTTTGAGTTGTAGAAAGAGATAGTCAAGAAACCAGACTTTCATTGCCTCCTAATGTAGTCTTCTTCAGGCATCTCAGGGAAAAGGAACCACAACAGAATCCTAGGCCCAAACTCTCTGGATGACTTTAAGAAAGCACTGGAACTCGCCATTTCTTATGTCTTCCATAATACAATGGGTGAAATAATATGGCGGTAGTCACTACTTCTATTCAACAGCAATTTCTTGTTGCTTGCCTTCCAGGTGCTTGATAGGATTGACCCCATGACCAGACCCTGCCAATGAATTGTGAGAGGAAATGAGAGTGTTACTTTTGAGCACAATGATGAGTTGCTAGAATGGGACACTCCTGAATGCTCTCTTCCTGTGCCACAAGGAGCAGCCATGTTCCAGGTGATGGCCGCTCTGCCAGTGTAGATCCTGCAGAGATGACATGGGGTAGATCCCCCAGTTGACTCACGAGAGACCAAGCAAGAAATACAGATTTGTTGTGTTAATCCACTGAGATTGTGGGGGGTCACCATGAAGCACAACCGATCCTTTCTTGGCACAAAGATCAGACATGAAAATCACGTGCAATTATAAACATTGGATGGAGAGGTTCTGACAACATTAAAGCACTCTACCCAAAGAAGGAATTAGCATCCCTGAATTAGCAGGTGGGTGGAACAATTTGACAAAACTCATTCGTGGAAAATCACTTGCAATTATTTCTTTGAAATAGAACTTGAACTCTGAGCAGCTACATCAGGTCTTTACAATGGGTCAAATTTGCTGTTGGCTTTCCTGGTCCTAGGCTGGAGAACAGTCAGCTTTAAGCCTTTGGGGTTAAAGTTTCCAGAAGTGTTAATGAGGAGGGAAAAGATGTTTTATAGCTGTTCAGGAATAGGAACAGTGACCATATAACAGTAGCATCTCCTTCAGCAAAGAGTAACAGGAAGAATGACCATTTCTGGAGGGCTTATGTGCCAGAACTTTATATATAAAAATGTCTAAGCCCTATACCAGATTTCCCCATTTTCAGAGAGTGATAGCTTTTCAAAGATCATACAGAAAGAAAGCACTGGAGCTAGAATTAAAAGAGGTCTGTTTTAGAGTCTGCCGTAGTAACCTTTTCCCAGAAGGAGACACTGAGACAAGGATTCGTGCTCAAATAAATAATGTCCTGGGCCATGGAGACTAATCCAGGAGAAGTAAGGAAGCCAATAAAGGATGCATTATTACATCAGCTACTACACTGGCAACTGTGGTTTGATCTCCAAAAGAAAAAGCACATAATTCATGACCCAAAATTAGCCCACTCAAGAGCTGAGGGAGCTGGGTATTTATACACCAATGTCCAAGAGTCATTGGTTGAATGCCTGATTTGGGGAACAAACACCCTCAGATGCAGAGATGCAGACCCTGACAATTGGAAGTCATCTGGAATGTATGACTGTCCACGGTTGTGGGTGGAGACATGATAGCCTTTGCTCTAGGCTATAAAGCCTGGGGTCTGCACACCACTCTACCCTGCTCAGCTGCCTTGGTCCCTGAGTCATGTTAGGCTCCTGAGCACGTCCCCACTATCCCCGGCCCCCAGGCTTCTCTAAGGGCAGGAAACCCTTCTATGGTTCCAGTGCTGCATCTAGAGGCTATCTGGTGCCCAGCCAATAAAGGAGAGAGCTCTTGGAAGAAACTACTGTAAATGGTGTTAGTATAATCCACTTCCTAGAGTTTGTGTGAGAATCGACTACATGCAGCATTCTTGGAACAGTGTCTGACACACAGTAAATGCACAATAAATGTTGGTTACAATGGTGTGGAGGATGATGGACAGGGCAGGAGAGGATGAAGAGAAGGAACAACAAAAGAGGAGGGAGGAAGGGAGGGAGGGAGGAGGGATTAAAAGGAGAGAGGTGGAAAAGCTCTTGTCACAATGTATCATTCACAATGTGTTGACATCAGCAAACTGTTCTCTTTCCTTTTCTCAAGGTTTGGGAGTGATACACTCCTGTCTCAACTGGAACAGTCCAAGAGGTAGCTTCCTGCAACATCTCCAGCTCTGATTCCTGCTCAAGGTTATGCTCCTGATGGTTGCGCTGCTGGAAAGATGAGACAAACCACCTGGGGTTGAAAGTGCTTCAGAGCTGCCAAGGATGGGATGGGCTTTCCAAATGGCTTCTTCAGTTGAGCTGAAGGCCCAGAATGTAATGTTTGTTTATGTGCCATGCCAGTTTAGACTGTCCTGAAAGTGTGTGTATGTGTATATGAGGGTGTGAGAGAGAATACACACATGAGTTTAACTTGCAGAGTGTGTATCATTCTAGACATTCTGGAAAATAATTGCTCTCGATAAGGACAAATGCAGTCACCATTTCCTATTTTCACTGAAAGCTGGGAGAGAAAAGCAATGGCTTGAGTCATCGAATGGGGGTTTCAGATTAGATATGAGGGGAAATTTCTTTTTCAGGTGAATTTGATAAACCCTGGAATGGATTATCAGGGGGGAATTTTGAAGCCTCTTTCTCTGGGAGCTTTTGAAAATAGGATAAATGCTCATGTGCCTGAGATAGTGGAAGCCTGATCCTATCTGGAGATGGCATGATGGATTGGCTTCTGGGTAGCGGCAGAGGAGAAAGGAGCCTCCTTTCTCCTGAGGTCTACTGACCGAGTTTCACGTTTCGGAGCATTTCAGCATTACTGATTTTCTCTGATTGAAAAGCCACAAGTGTTCATTATTTGAAATTCGGAGATTACATAAAAATATGAAAAACTAAAAATCAAACAAAATTCTGTAATCCAAAAATAACCCAAATTATATATATGTGTGTATATATATATGTACATATATATATGTGTGTGTATATATATATATGTACATATATATATATGTGTGTATATATATATGTACATATATATATGTGTATATACATATATACACATATATGTATATGGTCTCAAAAAATTGTATAGTCTTTTATATAGTCTCAAAAAAATTGTATCACATACTACATGGTTCTGTAATCTAGCTTTTGTACTTAGGATATCGTGGACTCCTTTCCATGTCAGTAAATACCATTTTACATCATGTAGCATGTAGCTATATCATGGATCATGTACATGTCTCCATGTAGCTTGACTTATATAATCAGTTCTCTACTGTGGAGTTTAGGTTGTTTTCCCTGGAAATCCTTGCACATATATCCTTGTGAATTGTCTAGTTATTGCTTCAAAATAGATACCTGGGAGTAAAATAGCTGAGTTAAGGGTCTGCCGGTTTAAAATTGTCCTACCTATTGCTAGGTTTCCCTCTAAAGAGGTCATACCACTTTAAATTTCCATCAGTGATGCTTGAGAGAGTCTATTTCCCCCTTTTCTAAATAACATGGGCTACTCTCAATATCTTAATATACATTTCTTTGAGTCTTAGAGAGGCTGAGGTTTTCAACGTTTTCAAGCATTTATATTTTTGTTACTTGCCTTTTGTGTCCTTTATCCATTTTTTTTAAAGAGGGCATTTGGTAAGTAGATAGATACATACATACATATATGCATACACATACACATATGTATGTACAGATTCTATCTGTATCTTTGTGTATCATTTTCCAAGTCGCCTTTTAACTGCGCTGATTATGGATATGCTGTACAGAGTCTGCTACATAGATAATTCTTTGGGATACGTTAGTTATAACTAGAATAACAATGGATTTCTGGAATCCTGGCCATACCTGTGTCACCTGTTTCTGGACCAGTTGAGGTCTCAAGTCACCAAGGAGAGTGGGGCCGAGAGTGTGGGTAGCTAGGTAAGGGTGTATATACGTGGCCAGTGCATATTTTATGGAGTCAGGTCAAGGGTTCCCTGTCACTGAATGAAGTCACAGCCACGGGGCTTGATGGCAGAACATGAACCAAGCCTTCAGCACGTGGAGTACGTGATGGTGGGCAGAGCGGGAGATGAGGGGCCGAGGGAAGGAAGGGAAGATGGTCCCTCAGGGCCAGTCTGTCTGCTCCCCTCCATCTAAAAGCAGCAGCATCTCCCCCTTCTCCGTACCCCACCTCCTCTCCCCATCCCCACAAAGTACACACGCTAAGAGGCTATACTAACCAGGCCTGTTGTTGATTCTCTCCTTTCTCTTGCTCTGGGCCAAGCAGAGGGGGGACATGAACACTTTTCATGCTTAGTGATGTAGGGTAAGGATGGCCTAACTGCACACGGGCAAGGTAGACAGAGGGGGGAAGGAACAGGGCAGTCCCCCTGGGATGGAGCTGCTTCTGGGGTGAAGGACCCAGTGGCTGGTGTAGTGGAAATAGAACTTGCCGTCAGGTTTTATCACAGAGATGGAGCTAGAAAGAGGACCACATCCTAATTCTTCTGACTTGTCTCTGCTCATCCCTTGTTATTTTAGTTGTTTTGGGCTGCAAGTTTTGTGAGTTGACAACAGTATCTTGTTCATTTCACTCAGAGTAAAATCCATATTCCTAACCTGGCCTGTAAGTCCCTTTACATCTTACCTCTGCCACCTCTCCTACCCCATTTCTTATCCCATTCCTCAGATCATTTTAGTCCACTTGCTCCTTGAACAACTCAAGTGCATCCGTGCCCCAGGGCTATTGCACTTGTGTTCACTTTGCTTATAACGCCCTTTCCCCACACGTTCACATAGCTTACCCCCTCCTTCCTTCAGGTCTCTGCTCCAGTGTCACCTTATCTTAGTGGCATGTGGATGTCTTTGGCAGCACTGCATCCGGGAAGTCTATCTCAGAGAGCAGGTTCCTGACATGGACCCCAGGCTGGGGCAGGGCTGACTAGCCAGGACGTGAAGCCAATTTTGGCAGAGTCCACGTCCAAGCCGCTTACCAGGGCAGGGAGTTGACACAAGGGACCCAGGTGAGGATTCAGTAACTGGGACTGGATTCCTTCTAGGCCTACCTGTCCAGTGCTGAGCCAGTCCCACTCACAAGCAGCATCTGTCTGCCTCCAGCCTCTTTCTGGGCTCATGCCCAGAGCCCCACCACCCTATCATCCCAACCTGCTCCCATGCCCCTCATTCCTTATGCCTTCCTACCCTGTCCCCTTCCTTCCTGAGACCCATATCCCTCCTCATCCCATTCTGGAGAAATCTCCTTTCCCCTCCAGGTGTATTGTGGGTCCAGAACCCACATTAAGGGGTGGGCATTGTCAGCTGCTGCTGTTTTAGGAAGTCCACCAGTTCAATATTTCCAGAACGTTATTCAGTCAAGCCTTGGATATGCTAATGTGAGCCTGTGTCTTCCGCTTGGGAGCTCACTAGTCAACCAAGGAAGGATTTTACGGAGAGCTGCAAATCTCTAAGTACTAAAGCTCACTGGATGTGACAAGTCCATTTGGGAGATTAGGAAGGGAAGCTAGGGAGAGAGAAGCTTAGGCATTATCCATCTGCCAGGCTGACAGAGGCATCTCCTCCCAACCAAGAGAGGAAGAGAGTGGTATCCAAGAAAGATGGAGACAAGGCTTATATACACACACGGTTTGGATGTCTTGGCTAAAAAACTCATCCATTGTCTAAACAGCTGATAGAACTAATGCTAGGCCCTACACCAAACGTTTCTATTCATTTAGTCTAAGGGTGGGCCTGGTAAGTTTTTTTTGTTGTTTTTTTTTTTTAAGATTCCCAGGTAACTACTGGTTTCACTTTGCTACTTGATTGTCCTCTGTGTCCCAGATATTGTGGTGGCGTGGGGGGTACAAGATGAGGTCTTTACGGGCCCTGATGGAATGGATCAATCAATGCAATCAAAATGCCTAGGCTAATAGTGTGTGACAGCCTTTTCAATAGGAGATCAAGATAATTGCTTTAAAGGGGGACAATTTAACCCATCAACAGGATGTTATGTCTACCCAATGTGAGATAATCAGATTGATTTTCCTGAATTGATGCAATTAAATTCATATTGTTGTTTTTGTACCATATAGAGACAGCCAAGCACATCATCTCTTCAAGTGGAATCTAGGTACCACCTGTTTTGGGAAGGTTGTCTAAGTAGAAATTCCTGAACCCCCACCCAGAGCTCCCTGATCAGAATCTCTGGTTCCCAGGTTTTTCTTAGGCAGTGGTTCCCAACCTTGTCTGCACATTCGAGTTAATTTTTTTTTTCATGTTTATTTATTTTTGAGAGAAAAAGAGCGTGAATAAGGGAGGGGGAGGGGCAGAGAGAGAGAGAGGGAGACCCAGAATCCAAGGCAGGCTCCAGGCTCTGAGCTGTCAGCACAGAGCCCAACATGGGGCTCAAACTCACAAACTGTGAGATCATGACCTGAGCCGAAGTCGGAGGCTTAACCAACTGAGCCACCCTGGTGCCCCTACCTGGGGAACTTTTAAACAGTCCCGGCTGCACCCCCCCCCCCCCCCCCACCCAGACTAATTAAATTAGAAGCTCCAGGTGGAAGAGTCAGGGAGAGAATGCAGGCATCCGTGTTTTAAAGTTTTCCAGGTGGTTCCAATGTGCAGCCAAGATTAAGAAGTGGAGTTAAGTGGCGTGGGAAGACGCAGGCATCAGGATCTTTCAGAAGCTCCCGTGGGATTGCTAATAGAAACTACAGAGCATACCCTCGGAGCAGATGTCTTCCACACAAAGAGCACGTGAGCCTCCTTCCCGAGATCCTGGATTTGTTTGTGGTCTTGTGGTTCACGGTGAGCTCTGGTCCAAGGAAGAACTGTGGAGAGGTTACCAGAACTGTGTCTGTATCTAACACAACAGTCAGAAAGTCTGCACTGCCCAACTCCTCAGGCCCTAACATTTTTCTTGGTTGTTCTCTTGGTCTTCTTGTGGCCGCACTGGGCTTGGCTGCCGGGCCCTCCGACACCCCTGAGTTTGCCTCTTGGGTCTTCCCGTCTTATCTTCTTCTCTTGGGCTGGCACGCAGGGGCGTCTGTTTCATGCATCCAAACTGGCCAATTAGAACGGGAGGCAACCGCAGTTCTAGGTGTCCCACCCCTCCCTTCTAGATGTATTAAACGCTGCAGATGAGTTGCTTTGTGCCATGGCTGAAGTGAAATATACACGCCGGCAGCCAGGCAGTCAAGTTGGCATAAACCAGGCTTGTTTATTTTTTGTCGTTTTTTTTTTCCTTTGTGGTTTGAATGCCACCCTCCTGGAGCTGGGAAAGGATATTGGCTCACAGGAAATCCCACATATTGTTACTCACCAAGTTTGAGAAAACTTTTAGTTTTTACTATTTGCTGCCAAGTGCGGAAGGGTTGTTCTAAACCCTGGCTGCACACATTAGATGCACCTGAGGAGTTATGAAAACAGTGCTGGGTCCCACTCAGGCCGATTAAATGGGGAGGTCTGGGAGTGCAGACCAGGCCTGGGACTTGTTCAAATGTTTGTAAATTAGTGTGCAGCCCACGTTGAAGATGACTGATCCAGGAACGGGAGAAGATTGTGGATCCAGAAAACTAGTATTTTCTAGGTGCTAGGCAACTTCTCTAGTTGTAGCTGATATTGAGCGCTTACTATGTGTAAGGTGCTGTTTTAAGAGTTTTATATCTATTGACTGGTATTTCTAACAGTCTTCTGAGGAATTACCTCCACGTTTCAATGCAGAAACAGGCTCAGAGCACTCACAGAGCTCGCAAGTGATACCGTTCAGCTTCAAATCAAGGCAGTGTGGTTTCAGAACTCAGGCTCTTTACTGCTACATTTGACTACCTCCCAATAACCCTGGCCATTAGGAATGGAGGAAGTAACTCAGAAACCCCTTAACACAACAAAAGATGATTTCTTATTCCTGCTATCCATTCTGGGAGGGGGCATGAGGAGATGGGAGTAGGGGGAATGGGAGGTGAGTGTTCCGCTCCACAAAGTCACTCAGGGACCCAGCTGAAAGAGGTTTCACCATCTTGTAACCTGTACCGTCTGAAAAGCGGCCCTCTCAAACCCTTAAGCCAGGGAAGAGAGAGATGCGATGATCACACATGGGTTTTCACTTCAGCCAGAAGTAGCACGTGCATTTCCACTCACACTTCATGGTCCTATGACCTGCCCAGCTGCTAAGTGGGTGGACAATGTAGGGGAGCAAATGGAATGCTTGGTAGCATTAATTTCTGTGCCACATTCTGGGAGATGGCTCTTGTGCCTGGTTCAAGAAGCAAATGCGGAGAGATTAAGAAACGTGCCTAAAGAGACACAAAATGTAGAGTTGGGCCTCACGCCCAGGTGATCTCACGTGAATTCTTGTGCTTGTTTTCTCCCCATCAGTGACTAACAGTATGTGTCTGGAGGGATATCTCTATATCACTTAGCATTTATCCTTGAGGCCATCTAGCAGATGCTAAACACCGCCACCGAACCGTAAGGTAACACTATAAATTTCTTGGTTGTAAATATAGGTAATTGTGCTATTTTTTTTTTGAGGTATGCTCATTAAATCACCAGGTGAAGTGCCTAATGCCATCCTGGGAATAGAAAGGATCGTGTTTGGTGCCTAAAAATAAGACGGATTCACCGTGGGGTGCTAATGTATGTAGCTACAAGAAAAGCAGCCACCGGGAGGCACAGCTCCTGTATATGCAAGAGAAGAGACCGCATTCACACTGTTAATGGCAGCTTTTCACGGCCTCTGGAGCGCTGCCATCCCAAACTGCTCCAGGTATAGAGGTGACGGGTTAGAGGAAAGTGTTCTTTTCTCCCTCTCTTTGTGATCCTCCCACCGTGCTCACTAACCCACAGCACCAACAGGAGTATGGAATCCACTAAACTGAAGACTCCACAACTGTAACCTGAAACTTGGCCAGTGATGGAATCTCTCACCTCATCCAATTGCTTGGGGTCTATTGTTCTGGTAATTATATCTTAAAATGTTGGACATTTTCCAAAAGGCCAGCCAGCACTGTGAGAAAGAAGAGTATGTCCTGGGGTGGGTAGCACTGGTTATATTTGACTTGACACGAGCTGCTTTGTCCCTGGCTGCCAGCAGTAACCCCCATCCCTAGGACCCGGAGGCCCCAGTCGTCCTGCGCCTCTGGGAAGGAGACAAAGGCAGGAATGTCTGTGGCAGCAGGCTGAACCCAAGTGTGTGTATGTATGTGGAGGCAGGCAGGATGGTCTCAGAGTTCGGGTTCTTAGACAATCAAGAGAAAGGAAAAAGAAGGCTTTGAAGGGAAAAAGCGTTATTGACAAGAGGTAACCAATTGATCCTTCCAGCATGTTTTTCTTCTTGACTCTAGAAGTCCCAGTGCTAGTCAGACTGGGGTTACCTTCCCAGCAAGATCGGCCCCACACTCTGGCTATGGTTTTACAGGGTTCTGGGCCCCAAACTGAGCTGGCCACTGAAAACACCTAGGGAACCTAAAAGGCATTATTCAAGTCCCTGCTCCTAAGCTACTGAAACAGTCTGGGCCCCTGGAAATAATATTTTACATTAAACATCCTTGGGTGTTTCTAATAGCCAGGCAGGTTCTGGAGTTCATGCCATCCCCCATTTGGGAACATGTTGAACAGAAGCCTTAGTAAATTAGTAAAAATTAAAAAAATATATATGTTACTAAAAACAGGAAAACAAAACGCACCAGCACCCCTACCACCCAGAGTTATACTGCCAACGCTTGGTGTACAGAACCACTTCCTGCCAGATAGATAGATTCCCTGTCTCTGTTTTGGACAGGCTGGTGGCACCACCATTTTGCCATCTGTCCACCTGTGGCCTCACTGAGTGATGCACCAGCAGAACAGGTACCTTGTCCCTTCTGCAATGTAGGTTTGAGGCTCAGGGCCCCTCTGAAAAGCTGAGCTGGGGTCAGCAGGTTGACGGGGTTAAAGAAAGCCTGTGCATCATGGATTTGCTTTGGTGGCACTGTGCCACCAGCTGCCAGAACCCCTGCCACATTAGCAGCACCACAGCCACTGGCACCAGCTTAGAATCACCGTGTCCAACCTGGCAGAGACCGCCTGGTGGCCATCTTATAAACCAGGGAACCAAAGTTCAGGAAAGTTCTGTGAAGCCCAGCTAGCTACCTTCCTGGCTATGCGTTCTAATATCCCTGAAATGTAACTATGGTTCTGGCAAAGGAAGCAGGTGACTCCTAAGGGACGTGATTAATGAATGGGCTACCAAAACTGGTTGGGCAAAGCTCAGCTTAAGTTTGTGTTAAATCCTTTATGACTCTGGCTCACCTATTTGTAGAACTTAACTGTGGCTTAGTGGGGAGAAATTCATCCAATGGACCCAACAAGGGTTGTATTCCTACATTTGTGTGTGTGTGAAAATACTCCCACATATCCCTTCTTTCCTTTTTTTTAACGTTTATTTATCTTGAGAGAGAGAGAGAGCACATGCGCAAGTGAGCAAGCTCATGGGGGAGGGGCAGAGAGAAAGGGAGAGAGAGAATCCCAAGCAGGCTTCACGCTTTCAGCCCAGAGCCTGATGTGAGGCTCGAACCCACAAACCATGAGATCATGACCTGAGCAGAATCCAGAGTGAGGTACTTAACCAACTGAGCCACCCAGGTGCCCTTCTTCCTCCTTTTCTTACTATCTTCCTGTGCAGTGTGATTGGTTAGGTTTGACTGAGCCAGCATTTGTGATTCTAGAGTATCTTCATAGCCATTTAAGTAGATTTACTTGTAAAAAAAATTTATGGGGCACTGTAGAGGTTGGAAAACTTTTTCTTAAAGTCATACACTAAAGATTTTAGGTTTTATGAGCTGTGGGGTCTCTGTTGCAACTTCTCAACTTTGTAGTTGTCACACAAAAGCAGCCACAGGCAATATGCTAATGACTGCACATGACTGTGTTCCAATAAAACTTTATTTACAAAAATAGGGGTCCAGCCTGCCAAAGTTCTATTCTCTTGAATAATTACAGCCTATCTAAAAAGTCTTAATTATTTGATGACATGCCAGAAGAGAAATCACTGAATCTTTAGACTGTGTGGCCAGATCTATTCATCAAAAAAAGTTCGCTTTGTTCTGAAAACTCTGCTTTTTCTGCTTTCTGCCAGAGCAATGTTCTTGCCAAACATATGTGTCAGTGACTCCATGTGAATATATTCATAGTGGAGAACTTTTTAAGCTCAGGCTCCACAGAGTTCAGGGGTCTCTCCATGACATTAAAGCAGAGGAAGGATGTGATATCAACCACCAGCGCTAAAATTTCAGTTGTTATTTAAGCAGAAAATGCTGTCAAAGTAGCTAATTTTTTGATATGGTTGTCTTCTGTGTCAGTTAGTTGTAAAAACAAATCACCCTAAAGCTTAATGCCTTAAAACAATTATTGATTTAGCTCACCCAGGTGGTTCTTGTGGTCAAGGCCAGGTTCAAATGATATAGACTGAGCTTGCTCATGGCCCTGATAGGTCGATTTGGAGCTGGCTGGTATAGTATATATATATATATATATATATATATACATATATATATATATATATATATATATATATGTATATATACACACACACACACACACACACATATATATACACACATGTGTGTATATATGTATATGTGTGTGTGTGTGTGTGTATATATACATATATATATATATATACATACCACATCTACTTTATCCATTCATCCATTGATGGACATTTGGGCTCTTTTCCATACTTTGGCTCTTGTTAATAGTGCTGCTATAAACATTGGGGTGCACGTGTCCCTTCAAAACAGCACACCTGTATCCCTTGGATAAATAAATACCTAGTAGGCAATTGCTGGGTCGTAGGGTAGTTCTATTTTTAATTTTTTGAGAAACCTCCATACTGTTTGCCAGAGTGGCTGCACAAGTTTGCATTCTGGCTAGCAATGCAAAAGAGGTCCTCTTTCTCCGCATTCTTGCCAACATCTGTTGTTGCCTGAGTTGTTAATGTTAGCCATTCTGACTGGTGTGAGGTGATATCTCGTTGTGGTTTTGATTTGTATTTCCCAGATGATGAGTGATGTTGAGCATTTTTTCATGTGTCAGGTGGCCATCTGGATGTCTTCTTTGGAGAAGTGTCTATTCATGTCTTTTGCCCATTTCTTCACTGGATTATTTACTTTTTAGGTATTGAGTTTGAGAAGTTCCTTGTAGATTCTGGATACTAATCCTTTATATGGTATTTCATTTGCAAATATCTTCTCCCATTCTGTCAGTTGCCTTTTAGTTTTCATGTTTATTTATTTTTGAGAGAGACAGAGAGTGTGTGTGTGTGTGTGTGTGTGTGTGTGTGAAAGGGGGAGGGGCAGAGAGAGAAGGAGACACAGAATCCAAAGCCGGCTCCAGGCTCTGAGCTGTCAACACAGACCCGACGTCGAGCTTGAACTCACGAACCATGAGATGATGACCTGAGCTGAAGTTGGATGCTTAACCGACTGAGCCACCCAGGTGCCCCAGATGCCTTTTAGTTTTGCTGACTATTGCCTTCACTGTGCAGAAGTTTTTTATTTTAATGAGGTCCCAATAGTTCATTTTTGCTATTGTTTCCCTTGCCTCCAGAGACGTGTTGAATAAGAAATTGCTGCGGCCGAGGTCAAAAAGCCTGCTTTCTCCTCAAGGATTTTGATGGATGGCTTCCTGCCTTACATTTAGGTCTTTCATCCATTTTGAGTTTATTTTTGTGTATGGTGTAAGAAAGTGGTCCAGGTTCGTTTTTCTGCATATCGCTGTCCAGTTTTCCCAGCACCACTTGTTGAAGAGACTGTCTCTATTCCATTGGATATTCTTTCCTGCTTTGTCAAAGATGAGTTGGCCATATGTTTGTGGGTCCATTTCTGGGTTCTCTATTCTGTTCCATTGAGCTGAGTGTCTGTTTTTGTGCCAGTACCATACTGTCTTGATGATTACAGCTTTATAATACAATTTGAAGTCCAGGATTGTGATGCCTCCAGCTTTGGTTTTCTTTTTCAAGATAACCTAGCAGAGTTTCCAAGAGAATAGGTGGAATAATTGTCTTTTAAAGATAGGTCAGGAAACCCTATTGACAATATCATTCACATGGTTGAGATGGAAACAAAACCTGCAGGACTGATAGGTATTTTCACTGTGTTGAAGCTTGTTCTTATTATTGAATAAATCCAAACATGTCTCAGGTTTGATTTCTGTCCACCTCACAAGCCTATCCAAATTCCAGAATTTTCCCTAGTGTGCATCATTGTGCTCTACCTTAAGAAAGCCCTGGGTATGAACATTCAAGCTGTCAAAAGAGAAATTAGAATGTTATTCTTTGATTGACAAGAATTCTTTTAATTTTTAACCAAAGGTTTTATTATAGATTTCCTTGAAATAGTGAGTTCTCTATTTACCATATAATTTACTTCCCATAAATTTGGCATGAAAATTTTCTGGGCATGCTTATCATATGAAATGTGACATATCCATATTTCTCTCTGGACTCCTTATGTATTAAGATGATTCTCTTAGTTTTGCTTTTCAACCATGTTGACTATATGAAAAGACCAAATCTGCAACAATAACACTGTTATTATTTTTTTGTTCTTTTTAGGGGTCATTCCACACAGGCTGAGGAAAAAAGCACTGGACAAAGTTTTAGCAGATGTGAGGTATAGCCTCAGTTCAGTGAGATAACACACGTACTATAAAGAACAGCAGTCTTGGAGCCAGGAGATCTGGGTTTGGATCTCATATACAAATGTTTTCTTTTTTATAACACATCATATAAGGCATCTTGCCTTCATTTCATTAGTGTGGGGACCTCCGGTATCTATCACTGTGTGATTCTGTTAACTGTGTGACTCCTCCGGGCCTCAGCTTCCTTATCTGTAACATGGGGCTAATGGTACTTATCTTGGCAATTTCACTGGATGGTAAGGATCAATGAAGAAATGAGAAATGAGTTTACCATCAAGCTCCTGAGGACTGAACTTTAGACACCTCACTTGCTTGGCTTTCTTTTAGATAAATAGGTTTTTATGCCTAATTTTGTATTTATGCTTCTGACTCTATCAGTTTCTTAAGAAAAGGAATGTCCTAAATGTTAAAGAAAACAATCAATATATAATAAATGGAAACTGATGTTTATTTTTATTAATTTATAAATAAATATAAATAATAAAGAAAAGAAGACAGGTTTTTCAGGATATAAAAACCTGAATATGCCCCTGGGGATAACATTACAGTGTTTTCTCAGGTCTCCATAGCTCAGAATTGGGGACATAGTTCTTTCATGTAAGGTTTGCACCTCTAATTAAATGCAAATACTTCTGCAATGGTTTGCACACAGAGTCTCATCTGCCATTTATACTTCGGAATGTGTGAGTTATAATTTTCCTGAGAGCAGATTTAACAGGGAAAGAAAAGAAGGCAGATAGCATGTGAATCTAAAATGAGTGGGGGAGACCCAGAAGGAGAAAGTAGAGTGATCTCCAAGGTAAGGTACAGGCGATGACCATACAGAAGTTCTGTCAGCCACAGTCCTGGAGTAGGGGCTCTGCACATCTTCGTTACTGGATCCCAAGTGTGGTCCAGAGATACTGGGGGAAAGGTTGAAAATCATACACCAAAATGTTGACAAAGCATTTATCTGTAGGTGGCATGAATATTTTTCTTTTCTGTCTTTTTTTGTGTGCATCCTTTTACTTTCCCTCAAGTATAAAATTGATATGAATTTAATGTATCAGATTTTTCTTAACATTTGAGGAAGATTCTACATTTCAAAGCAAAGAGTACAGAAAAGATACCTGATGTGATTGGCACAAAAATAGACTGAATTGCTTAGGGCTTAGACAGTGTTTCAGATGAAGGCTCTTCCTACTGGGTGGTTTTATATTTCCAGACAAATATGCCTATTTGGAAGAAGCATTTTCCTACTTGAAGCTGATTCAGGCTAAATAAGATTTTTTATTTTTTTTTTAATTTTAATTAAAAAAATTTTAATGTTTATTTTTGAGAGACAGAGACAGAGAGAGAGCAAGCACGGGGGAGGGGCAGAGAGAGAGAGAGAGAGAGAGAGAGAGAGAGAGAGAGAGACAGAAGATCCAAAGCAGTCTCTGTGCTGACAGCAGAAAGCCTGATGCACCCGATGTAGGACTTGAACTCACAAGCTGTGAGATCATGACCTGGGCTGAGGTCAGACGCTTAACTAGCTAAGCCACCCAGGAGCTCCAGGATTTTTTAAAGCTATGTAAAACTGAGTCTGATTTTCTGATGGATGCTATTCAAACACCATTTGGATAGAAATCTTTACCAGGGCTCATGTAATTTAATTCATTTCTATTTTATGGCCATTACTTACTTAGTGCCAGTGTGTGGAGGGTTCAAGATGAGTAGGGCTTGATCCCTGTTCTCAAGATGCTCAGAGCCAAGTGAAGGAGACAGGCACAAAGGCCAGACCCATCATGCTGTCTGTGATAAGTACAGTAATGCTCTTAACTCTGGCCACCTTAATCTCTGGTCTTGACCGCAGAGACACAGAGGTCTTCGGACAGCACTTCCTATGTAAAGCAGCTTCTCTCTACAGCTGTTCAGTAGGCATCATGACCCACACAGGTGCTGATTTCAGTTCTTGTTCTATACTTTGGATTTTAAAACCTTGGCCCCATTCTCTGGTTCTCCCATGGAGAATTCATCCATGGAATATTCTAAAATATTCCAGAATACTTCATCCCCTTTGTTCCCTTCAAACCCACCAGCCTTGCCTACTTTACTTCCATTAGGTTTCATTTACACAAGCATGCCCCCCCCCAAAAAAAAGGGAAGTGAAATTCAAAATGCCTATATATGATTTGCCCCAGATTCTCCTAATTGCCCCCAACATCTGCTGCACTACCCTCCTTTACCCATACTCCTAGTAAGGTCCATGACATAGAGGCACAGAACATTGGAGGGAAGGAAGGAGAAAATGAATTCCAATTGGGAAGGGCTATCTGAGAAGGCTTCCTGGAGGAAATGCCACTTAATTTAAGCCTGGAAAGGTGGGTGGCATAAAAAAAAAAGGGGCCAGATTTGGGCAAATGGAAGGTGGGTGGCAGATTTGGAATTTGCTCTGGGATAGCTTCACTGCTTATGGACAAGTGTGGCTCAGGGAAGGGAATTAAAGGTGGAGAAATGATCTTCAGTGATTCTGCCAAGGGTCTTGGATACCAGTCTGAGGAGTTTTACATTTATTCATCGTGCAAAGGAGATAACCCAAAAATATGGTGGGAGGGTAGCATCCATGGAGTCGTGTGTGCTGAAAGTGAGCACGGAGGCCCCCTCTGAAAACCTCCACACAGCCTTTATCCTTAGTTTCTCTCCATGAACAAGCTTGCCTAGAATGAGGCCTAGGAAGTGACACTCCTAGAACAGAACTTGACAATCAGCCCCCAGAGGCCTGCAAAAGTATGCTCTCCGAGCAAAGGGTTCTTTCCTTCTCTTCTGCTCTACAAAGAAATATTTATCGAGTCTAGGCCAGAACCACAGGAGTTCACGGTAAGCCTTAAGGCATCGAAACTTCACGAATAATCATTCCTGGTCTGATTTAAACACATGAATCCAGGAACTTGCACCAAGTAAAGGAAACATGTTGTGAAAAGTAGATTTCCTATTATTTTGTTGTGGAAAAGACCAGGTATTCGCTCCCGCCACCTTTTATCACAGGGCAAAGGAAGTGCATTCAACTCATAAGGAGGCAAACAGGTCTCAGGGAAGAAACACATTAGAGAAATAATCCCTCCAGAGTCATTCTGAAAATTGCCTTTGCTGATCCACGATGGAAAAAACAAAGTGCATTTGATGAATTCAGCCGAATAAAATCCTGGAAAATTATCTGAGTTAAAAAAAAAAAAAATTCAAAGCAGAGCTTAAAAGCATTAGCTGGCTTTTGCGAGTCGGGAAATAACATGTATGCACACACACAATGGCAATTCGTGCCTTAATGGTGTTTTTTTGTTTTTTTCTCAGACAGTGCTTCTAACTTAAAGTAGTGCCAGTTATTGTTCATTTCCTACAGGGAGAGGGAAGTGGAGGGCCACTGAGAGGTGTGAATTTTAAAACAGACTCCAGGAATAAATGCAAACATGGTCTTTTTCACTGGGGGGAGCCTGAGTCTCCTATGTTAGTTATTGTTGAAAAAGGTGAAGAATTGGGTCTCATGGGTAGGACTGAATCTTGAAATTTTATGGCTACATCTAATACCTAGAACAAAGACCTCTGAAATACATTTGGGGGCACGTGTCCAGGGTAGCAAGCAGAATTCTATTATACCTTTATCTGCTATGTGTTCCTTATTCTTAGAACAGGCCAGGAGAGGGAGGAAGAGGGTGTATAATTACGTACTCCCTCCCTCCAGTTCCCAGAACTTCCCTTTGTAACACCTGGCCAGGTTGTGATGTAGATCTTGTGCCCCGTGGCCCTGGGCTTCATGGAATGCAGAGATGGTGGAGACTCTGGGCATCTATCCCGTGGATGTCCGCTGTCCGCACAGAATCGGTCTCAGCAATAGCTGTGGCAGCAGAGCAAGTGGCCGAAGCTCTGGGACACAGGTGAGGCCGAGAGCATCTGAAGAGGCATGTAAACTGTGTCTGATATGGGCAGAGCCAAAGATGGTGACATGGGATTATTATGAAGATGTATGCTTCTCGCCAGATTATATAACAATTGTTAAGCATTTTAGAAAACTGTTTACAACATGTCTCTTAGTTGACTGGGTTTGAGGAACATCATCCCATTTGTGATTTAGGCAGGGACATTAATCCAAGAGTTGAAGATAGGAAGTTATTTTGAAGGCCTCGTTCAATATCCTCCCTTGTTGTAACTGTGCACTATTGATTTGTCTGTATTTACCATTCTACCAGGGGCTTGTTCAGCCCAGGAAAGGAGCCCTAACTCTAGAGCAAGCCGGAGATGTTGTTCCAGAATGCACCTCATTTCTAGATTTTAACTGAATATTTACTAATTACCAGACCCTATGAGAGTAGGGCATACAAGGAGAAGAGTAAACAGAGCCCGCTTTCTAGGTCCTCATTTTGCATAGGGGATCCTTTGCAGAGGTCCTTGCTGGCCTCATTGGCTCACGTTGAGGAGGGCCCAGGGTTTGCTCTCAGGACCCTTAACATCTACCTGAGTGGACCTCACTCCCGTTAAGTCCTTGATTGGATGTCACCTTCTTAAAGAGACCTACCTTGAGCACCCTATTTTTTAAGTTTATTTATTTATTTTGAGAGAGAGAGAGAGAGAGAGGGAAGCAGAGAGAGGGAATCCCAAGCAGGCTCTGCACTGGCAGTGCAGAGTCCCATGTGGGGCTTGAACTCACAAACCATGAGATCATGACCTGAACACAAACCAAGAGTCAGATCCTCAACCAACTGAGCCACCCAAGTGCCCCTGAGACCCGATTTTTAAATTGCTATACCTCTGATCCTCTTGCACTACTCTGTTTTCTTAGTTATTTCCATATATATGTGTGTATATGTATACACACACACATGTATTTCTAACATGTATAATTTAATTCATGTTAGGACTATGACTGATGAGTTTCTTCCCCGCAAGAAGGTAGACCCCACAAGGCAAAGGCTTTTGCTTTCTTGGTTTACTATACTATCATGTTCACTGATGTATCTTAGGCACCTGCTTGTAATGGACTGATGGCACAACCATAAACACAGCCCTGGATGCCCTGGGTCCCTGATGGCTTTTGGTCACAGTTGGGCTGTGCTCCCACCCGACCGAGCAGGCTGCTGGACTGTGCTGAGCCAGGCTCTCTGTTCCACAGCTCAGACCACCATTTGCTTCTCATTTGTGAAGGAACACTGATTACTTGTCAGGAGCTACTACAGGGATCTGGGGTTACATCTAATACAACTCTGTGCGTCACTGGGAACAGAGATGGTTTCTTTCTCATTTCTGTCTTCTCTCTGATCACAGTGCCTGGGATTTCATAGGAGCTCAATTAATGTTTATGGAAATAAAACTCTGTTAGCAATGACATTTAGTCCCTCCTTTCCCAAACACAGAAAGAGCCCTGCTGCACTCTGTTACTCTCACCCAGGAGCTGGATCTATCTAACTGCGTATCTCCAGACACTGCCAGAGTGAAAGGCTGGTTGGGGGGGGGGGGGGGGGGGGGGCGGGGTGATTCTTAAGCCTCGGCACCAGCTTTCACCACAGCTTTTCCCTGTTCTGTTCCTAAAATACCTCCGTAGTGGGTTGCTCGAGTCCTTGCAGACGCCTGCGGTCCTTGCTGTGCTTCCTGCCATCTCTGAGTCAGCCTGGAGTTAGTCACACCCCTGCTTGCCCATTGGGCCCCAGATCTCCACTATCAGAAACATTATTTACATCTCTCAGCTCCTTTCTGGGTCACCCAAGATAAGCAAGGGGAGGAACTAAGAAATAGAACATGAAGGCCAAGAGATGCCTGCAAGAACTCTAATGGGTCATCAGATCTTTCCGGGACAACAGTCACATCTTTGACTCGTGCCCCATGACGAGTTCTGTTTCCAAGAGTCAGCAGCCTGCAGGCAAGGTGAGGAGTTGCAGCAGAATTTCTTCATAGTTGCTTCTGTTCTAGAAGGTAGACTGCGGATGCTTCCAGCCACTTTTTCCCTCTTTCCAGGGGCTTCTAAGGAAGTGTACAGAAAGTTGGAGGTACTGCATAGTCTCCTGTGGCTGTCAGGTGAGAGCTTGTGTGTGGGGAAGAAGCCCTTCTCACCAAACTAGATCCCTTCTCTATAGCCCAGACAGGACCTTAGAGGGGTATCTGGTATTAGACAACCCTCAGTCCATTGTTAGAACCAATAGGGGAGGCCAGAAGTCTTGATTGAAAAGGAACACCATTCCTTCGTGCCTCTACTTCTCTGGAAAAGTATCTTTCCAGTTACAGCCAGATCAAATGGAAATGAACCAGAGTGTGAAGGCAGGGAAGGGAATCTAGGTCTTTTCAATGAGAGAACATTCCTGTGATAACAGGATTCCCTTCCTTCAAGACTGACTGCTGTGGTCATCAATGCCCACTGGCCATTTGGAGAGTGGACAGCTGTGAGGCCCCAGATCTCTGTATTAGCGCCTAACAAGTAACTGCTGTCCTTTAAGAGAATGAGGAGAAGAAAGCTTTGGGGATGAGGAAACAGGGTTGTCTGGTCCGAATGGTGGGTCCTCTGCCTTTTTTCTTAAGGTTGCTGTCTTGCCAGGACATTTCCCATACCTCTTCCATACAGCACGTCACCCATCCCGCCAGTACCCAGTCCTCCCACAAATGCTTTCTCTAACCTCTCAATAAAATAGGATAGGAAGTGGTCATAAACTCCACTTGGAGTCACAGAAGAAACGTGAGAGGTCATCATCTTCAAGTTCTGAGTCATCAAAAGATGAGGGAAGTCACCTCCTCACCACTCAGCCTCACCTGAGGCTGCCCTCAGGTGCTGCTTCTCATCCTCCCCAAGTATAGGTGTGGCAGAGTTGACCCACTGGTAGCACAGGCTGGGATCCCCTGGAGAATCTCACCACCACCACCACAGGGAAACTCTACATAGTCACCATTTTCCTCAGCCAAGGCCCGATCATCCAGATGGAGAGGAGAGAATGGATAGGTGGGTGTGGCCAATTTAACACTTGCTAGGGCCTCAGTTCAATGTAGCATGCCCATTGTGAAAGCTAGTATCATCTTAGTGAAAACAAAGGACTGGTTAAAATGAGAGGAAAAGGGGCACCTGCGTGGCTCAGTTGATTGAGTGTCTGACTCTTGATTTCAGCTCAGGTCATGATCCCAGAGCCATGGGATTGGGCCCTGCATCTGGCTCTGTGTTGATCATGGAGACTGCTTGGTATTCTCTTTGTCTTTTCTTTTCTCTCTCTCCCCTCCTCTGCCCCTCTCCCCCACCCAGTAACCCCCTCTCTAAAATTTAAAAAAAAAAATGAGATATGGGGCACCTGGGTGGCTCAATCAGTTAAACGTCCGACTTTGGCTTAGGTCATGATCTTGTGGTTCATGAATTTGAGCCCTGCATTGGGCTCTGTGCTGACAGCTAGGAGCCTGGAGCCTGCTTTGGATTCTGTGTCTCCCTCTCTCTCTGTTCTCCCTCCCTCCCTGTTCATGCTTGCTCACTCGCTCCCTCTCTCAAAATAAATAAACATTAAAAATAAATAAATAAATAAAATGAGAAGAAAAGATACACAAGGAAATAAATCCTAGGTGTTTCTGCTGATGTTTGGCTTTCCGTTGTATCTAAAACTGGGATATTTAACCCTGTGTCATGCAGGATGCTGGCCTGTGATTTGGTCTGGTTCATTCCTGTGAAGTGATTTTTTTAAATGTATAATAGCACTAACAGAGACTCCCACGTATGGACATAATTTGTAAGTTACAAGTGCCTGCTGTATCTGAGAGGTTGATAAAAGCAGTGCTAACCTAGACTTTGCTGTCTGGTAATACTGTTGCCTATCTATGTCTCGTGATCATTTCTAAATATTTATTTTGGTTCCTGCAAACCGTATAAAGGGCCTGCAATGGGTAGAAATCAGGGTTATATAAATACCTCCCTTTCTTTTTGTTGCCCTGAACTGATACCAATTCTTGCCCAAGAGGTGTGTTGAATGTCATCTGCTATTTGTGTCCTATTAGCTCTTTCAAACATCTGTTTAGAAATGTGTGCTCACCATCTTCAGGTACAAAGTATTCCTTCACAGCAAATAAAAATATATAAAGCCTGATTGAAAATCCAGGAACAAACTAACCAGTATTTATAACATTTTTTTCTAAAATGGCCAGCTATATACCAGGTTGTTCTCTGAATAGCCTAAGAAGGATTAGGGAAAATAAGTCCTATTTCATTTATTTGCTTCTCTTTTGATGGATGCCCCATGACAGTATGATCCCTTAGACTGATGTCTGGCAGAAGAAACACTGAGGGATGAATGAAATGCCAGATAATTCCATCATGGCATTTGCTGACATCCTGGCAAGGCCAATCTATCCCTAGGGGACTCTTTACAGGGGAGTACATCTGGTGCGGAGTATAGATTTTGTTGTCCTAATTATCCAAAAAGGCAGTCACGAGTCCTGGGTTTGGCAGTGGAGGATGTCAATCAGAGTCAACAGAAACCAGACAGATTTTTATTCTTCTTCTATGTGCCATGCACTGTGAGCTTGAGAACATTTGCAAAGACTGGGTTAATGTTCTGTAATAGGAGCATGAGCTATGTACTGAAAATTACAAATGGATGAAAGATGGGAGTTCAGACCCTGGTTTCTCTAGCTAACAATTTGTAGCTCTCTTAGCCTTCAGTCTCCTTCCTCATATAATAGTGATAACTGTAGTCACTTCCTGAAAACATTTGGAAAACTTTGAGGCAACGTTCAAATGTGGGCCATCATTATCACCATTACATAGGCACCATTATGCCCCCTTTCTTCCCTTTCCTTGATCTTCCCTTACTTTACCTTACTGTAAATAGTGGAACAGTGTCTTCAAGAGCTAGTAATTTCTTTAGTTATCTTCATGGTTTTCCTTCACATTGCCCATTAGAGGTAGATCTTCTGACAAGCCCTAGAAAACCCTTTCAGAGATAAAGCCCTTCCAGAGATAAAGAGGCAAAGTGGCCAACTGATCTTCCTGAAAAAAAGTTGAGAATTTTTTCAGTGTTAAGAATCTAGGGGATTTTTCTGTTTGGTTGGTTGGTTTGGTTGTTTTTTTTTTTGTTTGTTGTTTTTTTTTGTTTTTTGTTTTTTTGTTTTTTTGTTTTTTTACCTGCCTAGTAACCCCCTCAAGGTGAAACCTAGCTGGGGTAATAAAGGTAAGATTGACAATAATATCCTTCACTGAACTTCCAGTACTATATGGAATTTTGTGTACTTTTAAAAACATCCTAACCAAGGTTTTGTTTCATTAATTAAATAATGTAAATTTGAAGAGTGTGCTCCCTGACTATTGCTTACTCTGGGAAAGTAACCATTCCATTCCACCCTGAATGTTGGCACACTTATGAAATTGAAGCTTCCTTAATTCACCATATTAGACTGGATGAGTGATAAGGAGTTTCACTGGTCTCTGCCCTAAAATGCATAAGTGTTATAGTAGGAGGTAGCTGATGTGAGTCAGCGACCTTGACTTGTGAGCCTTGGACAACCAGAAAGAAGCCCAGGTTGGGTATTACAGGAAGATCACCCGTATCTTGGTTATCACAGATCTTTTAGGTGATGAAGATTATTATCAAGGACTTGAAGTTCAAGTCATAGTACACCTAGAACACAGAGTCATAGATTTTGTGCTAGAAGGTACTTTAGAGATTATTTAAACTCTTGCTACTCAAGAGGGTGGTCCAAAGGACTAGCAGCATCAGCATCACCTGGGTGCTGGTTAGAAATGTAGAACCTCGGGCCCTACCCCAGACCACAGAATCAGAGTCTGCATGTAACAAAATCCCCAGGGCTGGAAGGCACATGAAGGTTTTAGATGTACCAGTCTACCCCATTCCTCTTGTTTTTTTGTTTGTTTGTTTTTTGTTTTGTTTTGTTTTATAGATAAACTAATTCACAGCAAGTCTAAATGACCTACTCAAGAGCTTACAGCTGGTCACTGGCACAGCAGGAGCCATCCCATCTCACAATCTGGTTCTTAGATCTTTGAATTTGAGTAGCAATGAGTCATGGGTCTGGTCCCCAAAATCAAAGGTTGGTTCTCCCAGTGAAATGTGCAATAGGAACATCAAGCAATATTGATTTAAGAAGTCAGTTCTCATGCTTGGTTAAACTAAAGTTCCTACACCGTTTGTAAAAATGGGTTAGTCTCACTAAAGTACCACACCTCTCCTGGTGGCAGTTTATTCTGATTATAGGTTGAGTATTTAGATGCCTTGGAAATCGAAACTGCTACATGACAGCAAAGAGGAATGTGGCTTTGCATCCATGGCATATGGCAACACAGCGCTGTGTTGTGACAGGCACACTTCAAGGCCTTTGCTCTTGTTCCCTCTGCCTGTGAGTCTCCACCACTGAACCTTCACCAAGCAGACTCCGTCTTATCATCCAAGTTTCATGCTTGGAGAAGTTTTTCTTGGTCACCCTAGCATCAACCTTCCTCCCACCCCATTCCCCTTAGTCATTCTCTGTCCCATGGTCTTGTTTTATTTTGCTCGTGGAACTAGTAACTTAAATTATTTAGTTCAATAACTTATTGTCTGACTTGCCTCCCAAAGCATGTACATTTGATGAGAGCAGGGACCTGGCCCCGCTTATATACACCACTACATCTCTGGTAACCGACGATGGTGTTGACACATAGTGGGTGCTCAGCAATTGTTTGCTAAGTGAATGAGTAAGTCATTTAGAACAGAGTTTGCCATGTTTATGGCAAGGATAATAATCATCAGTAAGAGCTAACATTTACTGGCTTTAGCAAGTATTGGGCACTGTGCCACAGGCTTTATATACATTGTCTCATTGCATTTAATTTTTTATTATTACAGTTTCAAAAAGTGGGCACTAGCATTGACTGCTTGGAGATTGTGGCATTAATTATATCTTCTGAAAACTGGGGAAACTGACTTGTGTGGAAATAGGTTCTACTTACATAAATGGTTAGAAAAAAGCTTAGGGTGGAAAGCCACCACCACAGACAGGGTGAAAGCGCCTGGGGTTAGCTAGCGAGATATTGTAATGATATCACTAGTAACTTGTTATATCATCTGCAGGAAATTGCTTTCCATCTGGCACCAATGTACCTTGATCACAAACACCCCCAGACCCTTTGCTTCTTACACACACAAGTTAATGATTACTGTCTGTTTGTGTTCTCCATATTCAAGTGCATAAGATCTTGTTTTCTTCACATTCACCATGTGGGTAATATCTTGTGACCTCAATAGGTATGGAGACAAAACCCTTGTTGGGGGCTCTTGTCTCTTCCTGGACATTAGCCTCTGTTGTACTCTTGTCCACTCTCTTACTAAACAAGAGAGAACTCCAGACTCATAGTCTGAAACACTGACTGAAACCAAACTTGACTTCAGGACATTTCCCTAAAGGAAAGCACTGAGTGGCCTTCTGCACAAAGTGGTTTACAAAGGCTGAGGATCTCAAGGATTATCAGGAAAATCATGACACCCAAAATTGTGTCTTGATACCCTTACCAGTTTTCCTTTGAGCACATGAATAGGGACAACCAGACTTAGAGGAATGGCTGGGAACGAAATGTCCTGATAAGCTTTCTAAGTGACGAAGGAAAAATGAACTCTTGCCCATTACCCTTTGCATGACCTACAAAACCATTCGTAAGAAAAAATAAGCTGTGCATGGAGGAACATGATGCTAACCAGAGGGCAATCCTTGATCTGCTCATTTTTCTCCCAGGAAACCAAGCAAAGAGGCCGATTTGAGCCTCCACCATTAAGTACGTTTCACAGTGTCTACAAAAAGATAAAGGGCAATCAACCTGCGCTCACGACAGCACATCAGTAGCCTTGCCCAAATTTTTTTTTCCAATTTAAAATGCCCCAGAGTGCTCAGCCCCCACTCCACTCTCCATCTTGGCCTCCACCAGCTCCACATCCGTATCAACAGCGGCAACTGGCTGACTCAGTCGGCCTGGGCCAACCAACTGATCGGGAAGCCGGCCGGAAAGGCATTTCTATAACAAGAAACAGGAGGATGGAGGGAAAAACAACTTGAGTAAACGCATTTCATTCCAGAGAAGAGCTTTTTAAAAAACTGCTTAACATTTAAAGTTCTATTATTATTTTTGGCAACATGTTGAGTCCATGTCTCTTTTTGGCTACTTTTCTAGTACTTTATGTATCTGGAAGCAAAATTTGCAACTGATTTCAGTAACACTGGGAAAGATTCTTTTTCAGTGTAATTATAGGACGTGTTTAAATGCTATCTAAATGTTATTTTGTGTACTCACCAAATAAGAGGCACAACTTAAATTCGCCATATAAAATTACCTATAATGCAATTTATGTTTATATATCATTGACGAAGAAAATGCCTTAAGCATTGGTCATTACAGAAATAATTGTATAACTGAAAAAAAAATCGAATAACAATTACTCATAAATTCCAAATTAGTTACCTAGTGAAAAAACAGATGGGTATATAAGACTGTGAGTTGTCCCTTTCTTCACGTGGTCAGTGGTGGGGCTTTGTTTTATTTTTATAAACTTTTTATTAGGGAAAATTTCAAATATACACAAAAGTAGAGAGACTATCTACCCATCACCCAACTTTAACAATTATCCATTTATTGACCTTGTGCATAGGTGGCAGGGGTGGGGAGGATGGCCCTTGTGATACTTGCAAAGGCATAACAATTGTCTATTATGGCAGGGATGTGTCTATAATTGGTTGTCTATTATTAACTCTTTGAAACTGTAGGTAAAATAGGTAGTTCATAAGCTTGATCCTGACTTCTGCTTTAAGATATAAGGCAAAAAAAAAAAAAAAAAAATTCAAGTTTGTAAGCATGAATTATCTATCATCATTGTCCTAGATATTGTATTGAGCATAAAGTAGTCGTTAAGATAATAGAATGGTAGATAGTTTCCATTTGCCTTTCCACATGTGGTCTCTGCATTACCCTACCCAGCTCTGCCTCTCAGTACAGAGGCTGATCTGCACTACACCAAAGCCCCCCTGCCTTCTGGCTTCTGGCAAATGATGAATTTATGCTCACTTTATAAACGATGAAGTTAAGATACAGAGAAACCCACTTTTCAAACATCTCAGGTGACCTGTGGCTGAAAGGGCGCTACATCCCAGGACCCTCATCTTTAGGCTGCTGACTGTCGTGACAACCCAAAGGTACCTCTTCAGAGGTTCTTAGTTACGTGCAATAGGTGTCTTACTGACCTAGGCTGAGCACCATGAGGGAAAAAACCAAGCCACTGAATGCTAGTTTCTTACGTATGTAACTCGTAGTTGAGAAGAACTGTTTTTAAGAAAATGTTTGTGAAGAAAAACGCACAGTTGGACATGCTGTATTCACTAACTTTATTTTCTCCAAGTTGGGAAAAGCCCACTGTTAACTGAATTTTAGAATTAGAGAATTTCAGACATGCAGATTAAAATGTTTCTGCTTTTGGGGGTTCTGGGTGGCACAGTCCATTAAGCATCTGATGCTTTTTTTTTAAGTGTTCATTTATTTTTGAGAGAGAGAGAGGGAAAGAGAGAGAGGGAGTACAAGCAGGGGAGGGGCAGAGAGAGAGGAAGACACAGAATCCAAAGCAGGCTCCAGGCTCTGAGTCATCAGCACAGAGCCTGACATGGGGCTCAAACCCACAAACTGTGAGATCATGACCTGAGCTGAGGTTGGCCACTTAACCCACTGAGCCACCCAAGTGCCCCCTTAAGTGTCTGACTCTTGATCTTGGCTCAGGTCATGACCTCATGGTTCATGGGTTCGAGGCCCTAATCAGGCTGTGCACTGATGGCATGGAGGCTGCTTGGGATTCTGCCTCTCCTTCTCTCTGCCCCTCCTGCAGTTGTGCTCACTCTCTCTCAAAGTAAATAAATAAAGTTAAAAAAAAATTTTAATAAAAAAATATAAGTAAGTAAGTAAGTAAATAAATAAATAAATAAATAAATAAAATGTTTCTGCTTTTGCTTCTATTATCTCTCCTTTCCCAGCCAGCATTTCTGTGAGACAGTTACACTTAAAAGGAAAATCTAATCCTTTTGGAAATTAATAATGTCAAACCCTGTCATCTCTATCAATATCTATTAGGAGCCAATGGCATCTCTTTACACAGTTGATCCTAACTATTTCATTATCCCCCTTCCAAAATACAGACTCCTAAAACATTCAGCTGAGCTCTATCTTTTAACTTCATTTATTCAATCAATAAACATTTATTGAGCACTTAACATATGCAAACATTATACTGATCTCTCAGGATATGTTAGTGGCCAAACAGATAAGAGTCCCTGTCTTCTAGAAGCTTACATTATAGAAACTTTGAAGGCACTTTACTATTCGGATATTAATAGCATTAAATATGTTGCTTTCTAAGGGAAGTAGAACACATTACATTATTCTGATGTAAAGCTTGTTTCTAACCACAGCCTTTGTATTACCGTATCTGCAAGCAAGGAATCTGAGTAAGGAATACTAAAAGGAAATATTCTTATAAACTCAGTATGGGTTCTGAATTCTCCTGCCATTTGGGCCCTACTCCAGCTTGGAGTATAAAATTTACCAGCTAGTATCCCTTAAGAGTAAGTATATTTTAAAAAGCAAATGTGAAAATGTTGAGCTGATGTATTTATGGCTTTAACTTCATGAAAGTTCTGACTCATAAGTTAGAAGTTTTTAAATTAAAATTGTTATTTTGAGATAATTATAGGTTTTGTGTATTTTTTAATTAAAAAATTCAGCATGTTCTATGTGTAGTTTGTTCATATAGAAAAATGCTACTTGGTACTTCCCTTGTGCCCATCATTTAAGTTTTAAAGAAGTTGTTGTTCATTAGGCCAAGCTGACATGAGAAGTTATAATTTTCTGGGGAACCTGAGTGGCTCAGTCAGTTGAAAGTCCAACTCTTGATTTTAGCTCAGGTCATGAGCCCGGGGTTGTGGGATTGAGCTCCACATAGGGCTCTGCACTGAGCATGGAGCCTGCTTAAGATTTTCTCTCTTTCCCACTGCCCCTCTCTCCTGCTCATGTGCTCTCTCTCTCTCTCTCTCTCAAATAAAAAAAAAAGGAAATTACAATTTTCTTGATTTTCTAAAAAAAAAGTGACAGTTGACATTTTGTGTCTTTCAAATGTGGGTGGGAAGATGACAAATAGTGGAACGAAGATCGTCAGGCACTTTCACACTCTGTAATGTGTGTTGGGGATGGAGGCAGAAAAAAAGGAGGATTGCTTAGCAGCTGAGCAGAAGTGCATATAACTGACTGCTGAAGTGCTTAAAAGTGCTTGGATGCTACATGGGATTGAAGCAGCCTCTTGCTCAAGGTTAAAAAAAAAAAAGAAAAAAGATGCCTAATTAAGATTAATAAGATAGTCATCTCCTGTGTGAAAATCTTCATTGTTGTAACTATTTATGCTTAAAAAATACTTTTAAAATAATTTTATTTTTCACAGCTTCCTCATTGATGCATTCTAGACTTTTCCTTTTATGGAACTTGTTGCTTTAATCCTGATAGGCACTCCAATTTAATTAGTGTATAATCTCTTTAGCTATAAACTAGGAGTATAGCTCTTCCCTGATTACACATCAGAGAGGTTTTCTTAATCTTTATTCATTGCAGATTCAGAAGATTGCTTATCTGTCTGCAGATGTGTATGGAAAGAATTTAGATTCATAAAGAAATATAAAGGCAGAGACTTGGCCTGTGTTATTTTGTTTGGACAAGACTGCTTTGTGTGTGTGCTTTTTAGTGGGGAAACATTGTTCAGATAAAAAAAAAAAAAATCAGCCGTGAGCTGAACTACAGGTCCTCCATTCCATTTATAAGTTTAGGAAATTGAGTTGAAGGAGGTATTGATTGGGTACAAAAGCAGTGAATTATGGTCCATCAAGAACCCTTCTTTAATGACCAGAATTGCCATTGGCATTGGTCTGGACCCTATTGGGCAACTTAGGAGACAGTTGTATCTGTGCTGAGCCCTGTGCTATGGTCCCTTGCCACAATCATCCACAGAGCCTCACCCGTCTGCACCAGTGAAATCAATTACTCCAGCACATCCCGCAGCAGATCGGTCCCTGTTTTAATTCACCACTGCCCCTTCTCCATGCAAAGTAGGAATGCCCTAAACTTGGGAGGTAGGTAAAGAGTAGTAATTTGAATGGTCCATTAGGTACTTCACAAAAGACTTCTGGAACTCTATCAGGAAACTAACAACATTAACATCATTATAATTCAAACATTACTGTAAATGTACATGCAAGTTCCCAGTTTTAGTCTACCATTTATAGCCTACTCTTATATTGGGAAAGTATCAAATGTCAAAAGACCGTCCTTTTTTTTTTTTTTTTTTTTTAACGATTTAAAAAGCAACGTGAAAGTATGAATGCACTTGATAGCTAAGATTAAAAGCTTTGGCCAGGAAACTATTTACAGTATTCTGTGGGAATGACGATTGCCCAAAGCTGAATATTCTTCCCTTGAATCTAATGCAAAATCATTGTTTGAATACCATTTATCTGGAAAATCTCAGAGATTCTCTGCTCTTCATTCTCCACCTACTGAGAGGTTAGGGACACAAAGGGTTGGGAAGGCTTGTGAACCAAATCTACTCTCCTGATGGTGCATGATATAGGAATAGAAGCAGGAACTGAGGTCCTGGTAGGTTATTCTCATGGTTGGGGTGTAGTGGACCTGATCTAGCAGCTGTCAGGGGACTAATATTTTCTAGCTCTTTCTTGCCTCTTTAGGGATAGGCCTACCTAAATTTCTATCTTCTGAGAACCCCACACCTTGGTTGCCTTCATTCAGAACCCAATACAGACAATGTATAGTTGGAAATGAGTGGCCACAAATTAGCTTGTAGGGATATATTGGGGGCCGGGGGGTGGTGTTTAATAGATAATATGCTGAATGCTTACCAGAAATATTACCTTAAAACTAAGTTTCACACCAATGTTTTTAAAGAATTCAGGGACCCTACTGATTGTTATAAATCTTATTGTGTTTTATGTGTGGCAAGCTCTTTTTAAAAATTGTATTGGGGCACCTGGGTGGCTCAGTTGGTTAAGCCACTGACTCATGATTTTGGCTCAGGTCATGATCTCACAGTTGGTGTGGTTGAGCCCTATGTCGGGCTCTGTGCTGACAGTGTGGAGCCTACTTGGGATTCTGTCTCCCTCTCTCTCTGCTCCTCCCCTGTTCGTGCTTTCTCTCTCTCTTTCTCTGTCTCTAAATAAATAAATAAACAAACATTTAAAAAATTTATATCTTCTCTGGGGGGCTACTATGTCACAACTTTTATGAAGAACTCATACACCATAGGTTCCCTACCTTTTGAGAAAAGAATCTACTGTCCTTTCCCCCCCAAAAATGTTTGAGATGTAATTAGAAACATTGAACTAGATGTATACAAGAGTCATCGATGAACCTTAAATATATGATGTTGAATGAAAATGGTTTTCAGTGAAAAAGAATGAAATAGAATGAGATCTACGGAACACTATCATTTACGCACATTAAAAACACAAACACTTTGGGGCACCTGGATAGCCCAGTTCGTTGAGCGTCTGACTTTAACTCAGGTCATGATCTCACAGTTCATGAGTTTGAGCCCCAAATCAGGCTGGCTGCTGTCAGCACAGAGCCCGCTTTGGGTCCCCTCTCCCCCTCTGTCTCTGCCCCTCCCCTACTCCCACATGCAGGCAAGCTCTCTCTCTCTCTCTCTCAAAAATAAATACACATTAAAAAAAACCCACAAACATGCAACCAACAACATTACACATTTTATCAGAGTACATGCATGTCGAACACTTTAGAGTGACATGCCTAGGGGAAAGAAGAATGGGGGGGTTGGAGATGAAGGGGTTAAATGAAATAAAGTAAAATAAGCTAGCAAGGACCTGGCATAGACCAAGGATGTTGTGCTATAGTCTGAAGAGAATAATTCACTCACCTCTGTGAACCTGAGGGTCAAAGATAGCAGAAGAACAAAACTTCATGATTCCTGTGGTAGGACTCAGGAGAGATATAAGAAGGCAGGTCCCTGAGCACAGGGAGGGGAAAGGGGACCTGCTTAAGTCATGCGTCCTCCTCCATCTTGCCCTCTACCAAGCATTCCAGTGAAGTCTGGAAAAGGGGCCATGCCACAAGGCAGGGGTCAGCAAACTTTTTCTGTATAGAGACCCATGTAGAAAATAACCTAAGCTGTGCTGGCCACATGGTCTCTGCTGCAACTATTCAACTTTGTTGTTGTAGTGTGAAAACAGCCATCAATGATCCATAATGAATGGGCATGGCTGAATTCTAGTAAAACTTTATTTAAAAAACTAAGTGGCAGGCTGGACGTGGTCCCTTGGCTGTAGTTTGCTGACCCTTGGCTTAGGTAGCTGAACCTCATCAGTTAGCATAACCTCCCCTCTTACAGAGGGCCCAGAGCAGAGCCTCTAAATGATTCTGTCATTCAAAAATATGACCTCTGAGGACAAATGCAAAGGCACTGCACTTATTTAAATTCAGAGAAAAAGAGCCTCAGGTCTACTGGGGCTTCCACGGTAATAGAATCTCAGACTCTCTGAGCATTTGCTGCTGGGATAAATAACCCGTGGGCAGGGTTCACATTGTTTTTCATTTGATCAAGTCAAGACCATGTTTCATAAGCAAATGCAAATGCTCAAGAGCTTTCCGAGGTTGTGGCAAGTGGCATGAATTCAGTCTCTGTCTCCCAGCAGAACTGGATAAAGGGCTTCCCTGCACCTTTCTCAGACATCCTGGCTTAAGCCCTAGGGATATTCCCTCCATGAAGCCCCACGCTGGACAGGAGGCAGTCTAGGTAATAGCTAAGCCCATGCCTGCACCTCATGTGAAGGGAACGTAGGACAAAAGTATAAAGTCCTCAAAACCTCAGAATGGTCATTTCTAGATGAATAGGCCAATTAAGCACTGTTGATTCAAGCACAACAATCATCAGTGCTATTTCAGATACCGGCAGGAAAAGGTAAATGGTGTCAAGGAGGCCTGCTCCTCACCTCCACCCTGGTCCACTTGCTTTTAGCTGCTAACTGTTGTCTCTTGAGGCGCCTACCCTGTCGTGCCCAGCAAGGGTCTTAGGTTCTCTTTCGTTCCTGCCTCCCCAGCTATTTTCCAGGTGCTGGAAGGACAGTCCGTACTCCGATGCGGCTGACATCTTAATTCAGTCCAGTAATAGAGTGCTTATCCACGACAATCCGTTTGTTCCAAGTCAGATTTCCCCAGGTGCCCCTCCCTTGCATTTTACTCAAGTCTTTACTTTCTTGCCACAGCTCCTATGTTTTACTCTCCTGAGGAGAGGCTGTAAGGCAGCAAAGGACCCTTTTTAAGCCTGTATAATTAGTGTCAGTCATAAAATTCACCCACAGAATTGCCCAGGAGTCTAGGGGTCAAGAGAGAGGTGAGAAGAATCATTAGCTAAGAATGCTTGTCTGTTGGGGGCCCATCAGGATTTCAGTCCAGGGCCTGTACATCCTGCCTGTGACAGGGAGGGAGCTCTCCAAGTAGACTTAGGGGAAAAAATTTAATAGTCAAAGTCTCCATGGGCCTATTATTCTCACGTCTGATATAAATCTAGAATATTGAAATATTGAAAGTTGTTTATGGAGGAAGAACGTCATGTTAATGTTTCTCTAAGTCATGGGAAATTGCCCTTAGCATGGTTAACTGTACCTGATGGGAAAGTATACTGTTGGATGAGATACGGAAAGGTTAGTCTGACTGCATACTTCCCTATAAATAAATGTTAGCTCAACAATTCAAAACAATACAAAAAATATTCATCGTAACTCACTCCCCATGGAGGCTTGGGTGCCCAGTAACAACTACTGTTAACGTTTTCAGTGTTGTGGTGGAATGAAGGGAAAGACCAACCTAGTCGTTGGGTGTCCTCTGTTTTCTCTTTCTGCCCAGAACAGCCATCATTGTCGCTGTCTCAGCTCTGTAACTCTGTCCTCTTTTTTACTGTTTTTCCTGCATTGGACCCACCAAGCTAGTAACCTATGTAACCTCTTCACCTTCACAAATCTGCATTTCCCTGTAGGAGGAAAAACAAGCGTGTCTTCTCCTTTCCAGGCACAAAGGTGACTGTGAACTCAAGAGAGAAATAGAGACCCAGAATGTCTTCCACTTTGGTGAACATGAACATTCCTGACATTTTGTTTAAAGGGGTGATAGACTGACATTAACAATAGGCTAACATTATTAAGTGCTTGCATATGTCATATGCACATATCCTTTGCATATGTGTTACGCTTACGACAACCCCATGTAAGAGACATTAATTGAATGCTTCCCTCAGATGAGAAACTGAGGTTCAATAAATTTAGTGACTTGCTCATGGGTAGAATTTGGGACCGGGTGGTCTGGTCCCTGTTTTCAGCCTCTGCATTACAGGGAAAGGAATAGAGGAGGTACCATCCCGGGTACCACTTTGTGGTCATGCAACTTCTCAGGGGAGACCAGTCTCCATCATCTCATGCAGGCTTTACTCAGAGCAAACCGGAAATGCCTTGTGGGTTAATCTGGGAACTGACACCTTATCACCCTCCTCCCATTTTCACGTAGTCAGTCCCTGTCTATTCAAGGAATGTAAACTCAGGTTATTGTTAGCTGAGGAATGATTATGAATATATATACATTTCATGTATGTAAATAGTAGAAGTGTTAATACTTCTTTCCTGTGATCCTGTGTTAATCCTGTCTAAAGTCTTATTGTGAAAGGTCATTTTGAGGTCTACAACCTAATCTTTTAGAATAGAGTTTTGTTTGTTTCGATTTAACGTGGGTATGTCATAAATCCTTATTACAATAGAGATTGATTTTTTTAAGAAAAATATTTATACCTGATCTACTAAAAAGATGTCACTGATTCCTTGGTCATTGAAGCATTTTTCTAGACTATTTTCCCGGTGCCTTTTGTGAACAGTGACACACGTTCAAAAACTGGCCAGGCTGCGTGGAGGTTGCAGAACTGCTTTGAGAACAATGCAAAAATAATCGTTTACATATGCCCCCGACATGAGCATTTTTCTCTACGGAGGTAATTTTCCAAAGACAAATTTACACACTGACAAAACCCTGGAACAACAGTAACAATAATAAGAGCTGACCTCTATTGACAGCTTTCTGTGGGTCAGGTGCTTTGCTAAGCAAACGAGGCGTAGTAAGTGGTTGCTGTAGATTTGAGTATACTGTTACAGCAATGTAGCCGTAAGGAAACTGCAGTATAGAGAGGAGACTCACACACTAGTAAAATGCTGGTAAAACTGTAGAGCCAAGTCCAAACACAGATCCTGTGAACTGTTTTAGTCCTCTTAATCACCATGATTCTCAGTCAAGTGACTGCCCAGCTGCCACAAGGACCAGGCAGGCAACTGAGAGAAATGAGGTGACCTGGTACAGGATGGCAGGGAGGGACAGGGTTGTGAATAAATGGAGAGAGCACGACCTGGGGAAAGAGAGTCAGGCAGGTGTGCAGGCTAGGGTGGTCAGGTCCATTTGATTTGTCCAGGGCAGCCAGGAAGCTGGAGTACAATCAAGAAGTCTCCCGCTTTTAGGGGCGCCTGGGTGGCTCAGTCAGTTAAGCATCCGACTTGGGCTCAGGTCATGATCTCATGGTTCATGAGTTTGAGCCCCACGTAGGGCTCTGTGCTGACAGCTTGGAGCCTGGAGCCCGCTTCGGATTCTGTGTCTCCCTCTCTCTACCCCTCCCCTGCTCATGCTCTGTCTCTCTCTCTGTCTCTCAAAACTAAATAAACATTAAAATTTTAAAAAAAAGAAGTCTCCCACTCTTAAAACGTTGGTACTTAATTTTATAACGGCAGCCTGCATGCCGACAGCAGACCCCTGCAGCTCATGCTGACCCCGAGTGCTGCCATCCTGCACCCCTGCTACACGGGCTCCCACAGCACAGTGTGTTGACTGAACATGCTTGCTCCCCAGTAGCAGCCTTCTGCGTGGAAGTGCTCCTGGATCTGAGCTCTCGTCCTCTGTTCAACTTTCTGAGCTCATGCTGTGGAAGAGTGGAGAAAGAGTAGGTGACCTTGCCCAATTCAGTGCTCCGTACTGCAAGTTATTCAGCACAATTTCAACTGCACCCTTAAGCTTTCTTGTGTCCTCTTGGCCAGGACTGACGTCCTCTTGGCCTGAGTCCTCATGAGGCTTTGTACCTTCACTGGGTTGTGTTCTATCTCCCTCTTGCCTAGCACGTTGTCTCCCATCTTTCTCTAGCACAGTCAACCTCTTGGGACAAGTTCAAGGTCTTACTAATTATCTTACCTTCCCAACTTCCCCCAAGCCTGAGCTCAGTGCTTAAAAGTTAGCCTTTCAAATATTCACGGAAGTAATATAAAATTTGCAGTACAGGTGAAGATTGTCTTTGTATTCTATTAGCTAGGAGATTGGTTCAGTTGCTTTAATAAAGAACTAAAAATACAGTGACTTTGCCTCTTTAAGCTTGTTTTCTCATTTTTGAGATGGCAGTCAGTACCTACCCTACAAGAATCATTTAAGAGGTGTAGACTGCTTAGGACAGCACCTGCTGAATAGAGACCCCTGATAGAGGTCGGGTCCCACTGTTGTCGCGTAAGTTTCACAAATTGTACGTAGGGTTGAAAACAAGTATTTACTAAACATTAGGGGTACCATTGCAAGTGGTCCTAACATCGTGGGTTAAGATCTAGAGGAACTTGTAAAAGGTGTCTTCCAACCTAAGACAAAACTTGAAGTCCCGCATACATTTTTGTTAACTCTGATAGTTTGCTTGAACCTAGTTAACGCTATTTTCTTTCTTAACAGAAATATGCACCAATCTAAAGGATGAATGTGTTAATTACTCTCTGTTCTGGCTTTTCTTCCCCCAAATTCATACACAAAGCCCTAGCCCCCAGGACTTCAGAGTGTGATTGTATCTGGAGATTGGGGCTTTGAAGAGATACTTAAGACTAAATGAGATCCAATGGGTGGGACCTGATCCAATCCGGCTGGTGTCCTTATAAAAAGAGGAAATTTGGACATGCAAAGGGATACTGGGGATGCACTGGCACAGGGAAAGGATCCTCTGAAGACACGGAGAAAACAGCCATCTATAAGCCAAGGAGAGAGGCCTCAGGAGAAGCCAAGCCTGCTGACACCTTGTTCTTGGACTTCTAGCCTCCAGATCTGTGAGAAAATAGATTTCTGTAGTGTTAGCCATCCAGTCTGTGACACTTTGTTATGGTGGCCTTAACAAACTAATACACGCTTGCTCCTTTGGATCTTTGCCTCTTTTCAGCCACGCAACTTCAGAAAATGGGAGATGGGCATCTGTTTGAAGTAAGTGGAGGAAAAAAAAATGTACTTTGGGGGAAAAGAGCATATTTGCCTAAAAACTCTGTCTCCTGGCCTAATATGTGGGGGATTTTCTGAGGAAGACCTCTGTGGCGGATCCTGTCCATCCCCCACCTATGTTCCCTCAGGCTTTGTCCCTGTGACACACACCAGCCAGACTTTAAAGCGCCTGCACCACATCTCTGTGTGTGGAAGATTGATTTTGGTGCCCGAAACCTTCTCTATCAGTGCTCAGCGGACACTAGCAGTGCCAGAGAATTGATGCCTGATGACTGATGGGAATGGGAGTATAAATACCCCAGCTCCCTCATCCTTAAATGGGATAACTCCAACAACTCTACGTTGGCTGCCAGAGTTCTCCAGCAGGATTAAGTTCCCTTAATCTTTCCTGATAATGCACCTTTTATTGGCTCCCTTCCTGTCGCTGTTGAAGTTCTCCATTCTTTTACTCCACTATTCACTGGGGAGTGAATCTCCCAAGTAAATTCCATGCCCTAGAAGTCTTATTTCAGGGTGTGATTCAGAGTGTGATTTAGTTTAGCAGAACTCAAGACAGCCTGCTTTCTGGCTACCTGTGTGTGCGTATGAAACCTCCATATTTAAAGCTGCTGCTGCAGTTTCTAATTTAATGAGCTGACACACTGCATTGGGTTCTTCCCAGGATAGGTAGTCTACCCACTGGTGAACTCTTGGAGCCTCCCCTTGCAGGGAGGGGTGCTCTCCAGTCCTGCCTTTGCAGTGTACATGCCTTTACCTCAGTTCAACCACCCTGAGTTTTTTTCTTCCATAAACACAAAAGCCCAATCCTTTCGATGCTTATTGGCTTTTATTAGCTTGCACTCTTGCATCATATCTGTATGTTTGGTAGGTATGTTTGCATCAGCGTTGTAAGATTTTAATAGATCGTCTTATAGCTAAGCCACGTATTTCCGTATGGACGGCCTCGATAACTGCCGTGCAGTTTGGTTCATCCAAACTGGGGGAGGAGGTGGGGAGGTTGATTCTGAATAGGAGTTCAAGAGACTGTGACAGAAGCACACTTCTTAGGAACAAGGCAAGCCACCCTCGGTGAACAGTAAAGCTTCCGATAAACCACCAACCCTAAGGTTGTTTCTCTTTTACTTATGGGTTGATGGAAGGTATGTCAGAAGGTTTAGGTCTCCTGAGCACTACTCGGGACAATGCTAAGGAAACTCCACGTTAAGTAACTTGCAGCATTCTGGGCTCCCTTAACCTTCTGCAAACGATTTGCACCCAACCCCGTAGTTTTGGACTAAGGATGGCTCTGAGATAAGGCTGTTGATGAGTGCATTGGCAAAGCCTCACCTGACTATGCTTCTCAGGTGTTTTGCCAGTGAGATCACTCATCTTTGCTACTTTTGGAAATGTTTTGTCATAGAAGCTGGGTTTTGTCGTTGTTGTCGTTGTTGGATCTTTTGTGAGTTTTTTGTGTTAGTGATGAATCCTGAGAAACATTTCTGGCTTAAGGGATTTCCATGAAACATTCAGGGCTCTACCGTCTCAGTGTTGAAGCAGCAGTCAGTGCTCCGTGGTCATCAGCACAGGACTCTAGGCCAGAACCACAGTTTTAAAGGGCTGTGGCTGACTCACTCCATGCATCTCAGACAACTTATTTACCTTCTGCACATTTACCAGTAAAAAGGAAATTACAAAAGTGTGTGGTACTCTATTATTTTCCATCTAATTATCTAGAAAAGCCTCCCCTATGATCTGATGAAAGTATTAAATAAAGCGAAGATTCCAAATAGGCTCTGAGTAAACCTACCAACTTGTGTAAATCCACCCATTACATTTAAATGGACTTCCTTTGAAGTAGGTCATTCTGTAAAATGATGAGAGCCTTAATCCTGTCTTTAGTTTAAACATGTTCTGTAAGATAATTTCTCCTAGCAACCTGTTGGGGTATTAGGTTGGCCCTGATGCAAACAGAGTTAGCAATGAACTATGACACACAAAATCCCTTGTTTGGTTTCCCAGAATGTGCTTCCTAGAAGATAAAAATATTCTTGTTTCTTGTTTTGCTTTTGTAATGGGAAGGCAATTTATTAGACTGAAGAGTTGGCATTATCTTATTCTAGAGAAGGGCATTGGGCACCAAAACTGCTTTGGACAGCTCATCAAAAGCAGGTGTCCTCTTTCCCCGAATCTTCTCTCTCTCATCTCCCATTCCCATATCATCATTCTTTTAGGTTTTGTTTCGATATGTCCAACTGCTCTTTTCCTCTCTCTTCATGCTTAGATTGTGAGTCATCACCTCACCCAGTGTCACTATGATACCTCCAAGCTGGCCTCCATGATGCTAATTCTCCATATTCCAGGCCACTCTGCCTCCTATTTCTTGGCTAACCGTCCCTGAACATGCTCCCACCAGGTCCCTCCCCAACTCAGAAACCTGCCATCCTCCCTATGGCTTACAGTGCACCATCCAATATCCTCTGCCTGACTTCTGCTGCTCTCTGCAATCTGCTGCCGCACACATCCCAGCATACTTGCGTGTTTCACTACTCAACATGTTTTGCTTTTTCCACTTACCACGAGCAAGCCATGAGCATTTCCAGGGCCAATGGGTATGGTCGTACAGCATGTACACTTTTGGACCCAAGGGCATTGTTCACATTGATTATTACCTAAATGATAGCCCCTGGCATTGTGCATCATGCAATGTTCATCATTTCTATTTGCCTGGGTTGTTGTTGTTTTTTTTTTTAGGTTTAATTTATTTTGAGAGATAGTGTGTGTGTGTAAGCAGGGCGGGGGGGCAGAGAGAGAGAGAGAGAGAGAGAGAGAGAGAGAGAGAGGGAATCCTAAGCAGGCTTCATGCTCAGCACAGAGCCCAACGTGGGGCTCCATCCCCAACCATGAGATTATGACCTGAGCCAAAATCAAGAGTTGGATGCCCAACTGACTGAGCCACCCAGGTGCCCCTGCCTGTTCTTTTTTTCCTTCCCATTGCTTGCCCTTATCATCCTTCTCATCCTTCACAGTGTACCTTAGCAATGATGTCTGTTTTAAAAAAAATTTTTAATGTCTATTTATTTCTGAGAGAGAGAGAAAGAGGGAGGGAGAGAGAGAGCGAGAGAGAACATGAGTGGTGAAGGAGCAGAGAGTGAGGGAGACACAGAATCTGAAGCAGGCTCTAGGCTCTAAGCTGTCAGCACAGAGCCCCATGTGGGACTTGAACCCACAAACCACGAGATCATGACCTGAGCCAAAATCAGATGCTCAACCAACTGAGTCACCCAAGTGCCCACCCCCACTTTAAAAAAAATTTTTTTAGGGGCGCCTGGGTGGCTCAGTCGGTTAAGCATCCGACTTCAGCTCAGGTCACGATCTCGCGGTCTGTGGGTTCGAGCCCCGCATCGGGCTCTGGGCTGATGGCTCAGAGCCTGGAGCCTGCTTCCGATTCTGTGTCTCCTTCTCTCTCTGACCCTCCCCTGTTCATGCTCTGTCTCTCTCTGTCTCAAAAATAAATAAACGTTAAAAAAAATTTAAAAAAAACTTTTTTTAATGTTTATTTATTTTTGAAAGAGAGAGAGAGCACGAGTGGGGAAGGGGGCAATGATGTCTTAACTATGCCAACTCTCATTCGCGTCCTTCTTTGAATTTCTAGAAATCATATAAACCTTTACCCCCAAAACAGATCCTAGTAAGAATACCGCTGCTACAGAGGGCATGAACCCTTTCTGATTCATCTTTCCATCTCTACAGCAGAATACAGTGGGGCTTAGTGGCTATTGAATAGTTTCCTCTTTCTTCACATGTGACTGTTTTCACTCTCCCAGTTAGTTGCTGAGCCCCTTAAGGGAATGGATGCTGCCATCCACATATGTAGCTGGCATGGTGCTGAGCACAGGATTGGTAGTCTACAAACTGATTGTCTGATGCCTGGACATGGTCTGTGATTAAACCAGAAAAAAAAAAAGAAAAGAAAAGAAAAGAACATCAAGGGTTGATATGTTTCTTTTTTTTTTTTTTTTTTTTTAAGGGATGATATGTTTCTTAAGGCAAAACCAGCATCATCTCTGGTTTGATTCCAGAGATATCTAATATGAACCAAAAATGTGATCTTGAAGCAGTAAGACCCCTTCCAGGAAGTTGTCGAAATTTTCCAGAGAGAAGAATGAATTCATCATTTTTTAACTAACAATAATAAAGGAGATTTCAAGCAAGGCAGCTTCAATTATTTAGAACGAGTTATTCAAGGTTATTAATATGCAAACTGAAAGGCAGAAAAGGTAGGAAAGCAACATGTCTGCCCTCTCGTTAGAGATTGAAATTTTATGAGGGTTACCTGTTGTCATGGCAGAAAATTATCCTAAATACACATCCAATGGTAACTATGAGGAGTCGTAAATTCTCCAGTAAATGCTCCAGAAAACACAGCCACAAAATTCTGTCATCCCATCTGTCTTTTTCTTTTCATGGAGGATCTGTGCTGCCTCAGGAAGACAAATGCAAAACCAGAACAGAAAGTAAAGTTGTCTCCTGCAAATGCCTTCTCCCGGCATTTTCTCCTCTAGCATTTACCTCTTCCTATCTGATCCTGTGATGATTGTCACGTCTGCAGGGTATTTTTAGGAGTCAAGCATAAACAGATGTGATGGATTTCCATTTGTTTTGCCCCTTTCCAAACCGCCTCCAATCCCTTCAAAAAATCTCTGTGCCAGGAGCTGTTGGTCCGCGTCACACAGGCCCCCATGGTGTGTGAACCTTTGTTTGTTTTCAGGTTTATATGTTTTAGGGGTGGAGGGGCGCCAATCTGTCCTAATTAGGTGCTCACTAAGAGAAGGAGCAAGCCTTTCAATCGTAGTTGATGCCTCTTGTGTAAACGGGTAGTTTACATCTCTGTTTTTGCTCTCTCTATACATGCTCACGTTTCAGAAGTCAGACTCTAATCCAAATGCCATAGGCTTTAGAGATGCCGTTACTAGATGACCTACTTTGAAAATCTGATGAAGCCTATGTCTCTTTCATCAGAAAAGTGCACGACATTTTTCATATAATTTCAGGAGGTTCCCTGCTGTTCTAAAGCCTATAGACCTCTGATTGAAAAGAACACTAAGGATAATCTCTGACACATCTGTCCTCCTGACTGTGCCAGCACCAATCTATGTACACAAAATAACTTGCTTGTCCTCCACACGGGTCTAATGAGGCAGGTCCTGTGTGTATCCTCATTTTACAAATGAGGAAACTGAGGCCAAAGATGTGGCCCGTGGAACTTCTTGGGACTGGCAAAGGCAGTGGGAGGATTTGAATCCAGCCAGCCTCTCCCCAGAGACCACCATACTACCCTGGCGCTCGTCTAGGACTCCTGAATTAGAAACCAAAAGGAAAGTTGATAAGTGAGTTATGAAGATAGAACACCCAATGCTTCCAAATCTTTCCTATGATTTCATGGACTCTGGATTTCATGGTCTCTTCTAATGTCTACATCATAAACAGAGATCTAAAAATCACCTTGTTCACATATCTTGGGAATAATTATGAAAACTCCACAAACATTAAGGCTTATTGCCCCTCTGAGTGTCCTGCGTAAATAAATATGAAATTTTGCTATCATTGTGAACGGCATCTAAAAGAATGTTTCAAATCTACCTATTTGAAAAGTGAGACATTATCAGTTTTAATCTGGAATTATAAAATCACAGTTCCACACGATGTCCACCATGCACAGAGCACTACAATAAGGAATGGGGAATTTACCTGATATTCAGAAGGACTGACATCAGTCCTTAGGAATTTCACAGCCAAAGAGGAGTCAAGGGTAACAAATATGCAGATACTCTAGTAGACTGTGACCAAAACTGGCTGGTCTTGAATGGACTGGAAAATTGAGTCGGATTCTCTCAGCCCTGACATTTCACCAGGAGTAAACAGAAACTTTATGACTAACAGCTTTCCCTACTTCTAAATCAATAGACATAAAACAGCACCTGTTAGGATTTAGCCAGCAGCTCCACTAATAGCAGTTATGAATTATTAACTCTTCAGTGTCTCAAAGCTGTCCTTTCCCTCCCAAGGGATCAGGTCATAGGCAGAGAATCAGAGGAGCATCACATTTTAATTTTTTAGGAATTACTTTTTTGTTTCTCTTACCAATATTACCTGTTTTAAGTAGGTTTATTTAAAAGTAAAGATTGATTTGCCTCCGAGTTTCTCTTTATCTGGGTTTGACGTAAAGCTTTAGAATAGAAAAACAAATTTGGGGGGTTGCCCAGAACACATTCACAACATTTGTGTGCTTGTAAAAATAAGTGTAAATTTCATGTTAATATCCAACAAATGTGTGTGTGTGTGTGTGTGTGTGTGTGTGTGTGGAGATGATTTGAATTAAATATTCATCGTGGAATTTTTTAGGCTAGACCAATTTTGAACACAGAATAGATGAGATTTATTAATGACAGCAGACAATTTACAAGATGTTTTTAAAAGCATTCTTTACTTTAGCCTTTATAACCACCCCACAGATTGGTTGTAACTATTATACACATTATAATTGGTTTTATTATCGCTTTTTTATAGATGAGGAAACAGGCTCAAAGAGGTGAAGTGCTTGGCTAAGTTCACAGAGCTAATCAACCAATCAGTGATCACAGAGCTGATCAATTGATCAATCAATCAATGTGGGACATGACCTGGGTTTTAAAGTCCATGTTCAATGTTTATTCTACTATCCCACACCTGTATTCAGAATATAAAGGATGAGGAAGTTATATTTTGATGGCTGGCAGTAAAGAAGTTGCTTCAGGAATAACCAATCTAAAAGCTTTAGAGTTTGCCAAGAGAGGAAATATGTGGGGAATGTTGGGGAAAATCCTAACTAGACCATTGTTTGTTCATCACATCATGCAGTCTCCCTGGAGTTCTGTGGGGATTGCACCTCCAGCCACATGGAGAGCTACAATTTAAGAGGCACTACGTTGTGTTAGATTCTTTATGTATCTTGTCTAATCTTTCCAACAACCTGGTGTTATAAGTATTACACAGCACGAAACATAGATACTGAAAGAGGCCAAGTAATTTAAGGCCACATAACTAGAGGATAGAAAAATCTGGGTTTAGAGTCAGGCACATCTGATTCCAAAGCATGGGTCTTCCCATTTCAGCATCCAGGTCCCTACCATAGCTGCCTTTGAGGGAATCACTCTCTGTGTCAGGATAAAAGTGCTCTTAACTCAATCAACGTACTTGGGCAGTGGGCAAAGCAGAAAGCTGTTCACATCTTCCTCCTTTCCTAATATTAAAGATAAATCCTTGTCTGACCATGCACCATAATAGCAGTCCTCAGGTTTTTTGGTTTTAGGATCCCTTTGCACTCTTAAATTATTGAGGACCCTAAGAGCTTTTGTTTATATGGGTTATATCTATGGATACCTACTATACTAAAACTCAAAGCAGCAACATTTTAAATATATATATATATATATATTTTTTTTTTTTTTTTTTTAATTTATCCATGTAGAGAAAGAGAGAGTGCCAGTGGAGGAGCGGGGGCAGAGAGAGAGGGAGGAAGACAGAATCCTAAGCAGGCTCTGTGCTATCAGAGCTCAAGCTCAGGAACCTGAGACCATGACCTGAGCTGAAGTCAAGAGTCAGACGCTTAACCCACTGAGCCAGCCAGGTGCCCCAAAACAGCCAAATTTTAAAATATTAATTCATTTAATAATAAACTGATTATATATTATGATGGGTTTGATGAAAAATAACTTTTCAGAACAAACAAGATTTAGTGAGAAGAGTGGCACTTGTTTACATGTTTGTTAATTTCTTTAATGTCTCGCTTAATAGAAGTGGCTAGATTCTCATATCTGCTCCTGCATTCTGTTGGTTGCAACATCATGTCTGTAGGCTCTGGAAAATACCAACGTATACTCATGTAGAATAACAACAAAAAGGGCAAGTAACATTTTAGAATTATTAAGATAATAGTTTCAACCTTGTGGAATCCCCAAAAGGGTCTTGTGGGGGCCCAGAGGTCTCCAGACCACACTTGGAGAATTGCTGCCCTACAACTGCTTCAGTATGCACACCAGCCAGTGAAATAACTGAGTCTTTGGGTTGGAAGGAACATTACAGGTCATTGAGTCTAATCATCTGGTGAAACGAAATCCCATGAAGTCTGGTCTCACCTTCCCATTTTGCAAAGATAAGGAATATTTCATGTTCGAAAGGACTTTAAATGGACAGAAGAGACTTTATTATAAGAAGAAACTTCTTTCCCTCTTTGGTCTTAGCTATGTATAGAATGCACCCAATTTCTCTTCTACACACACAAAATATTTGAAAACAGCTACCTTACTGTCCCTTGAGTGCTGTTATCATCTTCAAGCTAAGGACCTTCTTTGTGTTTTAAGAACTTTGGAGACATTTTTGCTCCTGCAGGAAACCCTAGGTCTTCCTAGTTTTTAGCCCCACATCTATATCTTTAATTTTTTTTGGATGTTTATTTATCTTTGAAGGAGAGAGACAGAGCGTGAGGGGGGAGGGGCAGAGAGAGAGGGAGACACAGAATCTGAAGCAGGCTCCAGGTTCTGAGATGTCAGCACAGACCCAACACGGGGCTTGAACCTGTAAACCACAAGAGCATGACCTGAGCCAAAGTCAGAGGCTTAACCGACTGAGCCACCGAGGCACCCCCACATCTATATCTTTAGAAGCCAATTTGAGCTCATACAATGTCGCCAGAAACCTCTAAAGCAGATTTTCTTATGGCTTATTCTGTAGTTGGCTTGGATCAATGCTACAAATGCTTAATATTCACAAGCAGGAAGCAACATATTCTCAACAGTCTTTGTCTTGTGGTTGGGCACGGTCTTCGACACACAGTTTCCTTTCTGGCTCCCTTCTGTCATCCTAGTCCAGGCTCTGCTTTCTCCAAGACGTCATTTCATCTGTCCCTCCTCTTCTACCCCCACAGAAAGGCAGTGTTTTCTACGCAGAACTTTAAAGTGTGCAAACAGCTTTACAAACATCAGCTCGTTTAATTAGCACAGACACTGTGCACAGAATGCACCCATGCAAATAGCATAAGGAAAACACCAAAGTTTCCATCAACTCAATTTTATGGATTATCATTTTAATACTTCATGCCCTGGATCCTGTAACCTGCTTTGCCGGCTGCCCAGCTTTCCGCATCTCCCTATTCTGAACCACTTCACATACTGATGCTAAAATCATCTTCCTTCTCTGCTGATCTGAACATGCCACCATCTGGAGTCCATTTATAGCCTCCCCTCACCCTTGGGATAATGTATTTTCCTGCGACCTCTGCATCTGCTAAGACCTCTGTCTTGCTTTCTTCTACTTAGGATGGCAGTGTTTAGCTAATCATGATTTTGTTTATTCACTTGTTCATCCAGCAGTCACTCATGTGTGCATTCATTAACTTAGCATCTACTATGTGCTAGGCACTGCTGTAGACATTAGACGGGAATGCAAAGATGGGTCCCTTCTGTCCTCAAGGACTTTGTAACCTCACATAGGTCTTCTATGTAAACATTTAATTCAAATATAAGGCAGATATTCAGACAGACTGTTATAGGAGAGGTGGTAAAAGTAGATTCATAGTTGTAGGTAAGCCCTTACAGTTAACTGAGTGAGGAAGGATTAATTCCAAATGGGAAGAGCAGAAAAGGCTTCTAGGAGGAGGTTTTGTTTGATCTGTGTAAGGCTTCCATAAGCAGAGCAGGGATGCTGGGACAAGACTGGCATGCATTTCTAGCTGTCTACTGGTCAAGTTAGGTCTCTTACTGGCCTCTTCCTCTGTCTTCTTGAGCATTTGATCACAAATAATTTTTTTTTTCAAAAGTGTCCAAAGTACCAAAAGTCCTGGTAAACTTGCACACCTGACTTTACAGAAAGAAATTTCCAAGATGATAATAGTAAGTGGCATATGAAAGGACATAAATAGATTTTGTTTCAAGATTATGAGTATGATGAACGGAAGAAGAACTTATAATGGCACCCGTCTTTATGAGCCAGTCTCTGGCTAGAGCCACCAATGCAAATACTGTAAGGAAAATGTCTAATTCACAAGGGAAATACTTGTGTGCAATGCACTACAAAAATAATAGCACAGCATCACACAGGTTTGTCATGAACAGTCTGACAGCATATAGTTCTATTTATGATTCTTGAAAACTAAAATAAAGTAAGGCTTAATATTTTTAGTTTTGAAACAGGTTTCATAATTTTGCTGTATTTCTCCCAATTGCATATTCATTCCTTAAGAAAACATAAAAATAGTGTTAGTATCAAGCACACTAACAGTTATATCCGGACTTCTCAGTAGAGGCAGTACGGGCAGTACTGGGTTACTTGTGCAAGACCTGGCTTCGGAGCTCCCACTGCTCAACCTTGGCCTTTGGGAAGGTCAGGTTCAACCCATTTTGATCATTACATAGTAAAGTGTTGGCAGGCCTCCATAGGGAGACAAAATTGTATTTAGGTTTTCTAATTTTTGAGAGCTGGTAAGCAATGCAAAATATCTTAAATGGAGGAAAAATTAAACACAGGAGATGCTGGGAGGGGATGAACTCCGACTCATCAAAATCCTAATAGCCATGGTGTTAGGAGACTCACTAGCATGACATGCCTTTTGTACATTTGTGAGGAGACAAGCAGGTGCACAGGGTGTGGAGGAGCACAAGAGAAAGCTCAGCCAATAGATACTGTCCTTGGTATTCCTGGTAATCATATGGGACCACAAACATTAAAGGAGGAAAAGCCACGAGAATCATTACTCCAAATTTCATGCAACTGGAAATGGAAAGTCATCTGCTGCGTGTTCTCCAAGGGCCCAGCTTAGGAAGGGGAAAACTGTCTCTGCTCCTCCTCTGTGCCCTGAGAACCTTGGGTTAGCTCTGCTCTTTACTATCAGATTTGTTAGTACACTGGCACTGGCTTATCTATCTTTCCCGCCTCTCGAGCTCACCTTCTGCCTGCTGGCCAGATTTTCACTCGGGTGCCTCCTAGTTTAGTCACTTAAACGGCTGTGATAAACGAAATCCTCAAAACCAGCTCCTCCCACTTCCCTGACTTTTCTAAATCCAGAGCCACTTAAAAGATTTGTTTTAAATAGGTGTACAGTCACATGTTTTTAAAAAACAAAAACCATAAAAACTTATACGTGAAAAATCTCCCTTCTTTCCTTTCCCCGTGTAGCCAACTCTGATCACTTGTGAGAAATTTCAAGTTTCTTCACATCTACAAATGTGAATGTAAATTTCCTTCCTTTGTATTCACAAGGGAATAGTATGTTCTTCATATTTTTCGGAACCATGTGTCTGGTCATCTAATGTGTAGCAAATACCTCTCAACTTAGTGGCTTCAAACAATTTATTATTGTCTCCCATAGTTCGGTGGGTTGATTGGGCTCAGCCTGGGTAGTTCTTGCTTTCTCTTCTTACATACCTGTGGTTGCAGGCAGATGCTGGCTTCTACAAAGATGGCCTGAAGGCTCTGCTCGACTGGTGTCCAAAATGGCTTCCAAATGGCCAGCTACTGATGCAGGTTGTTGGATGGGACCTCAGCTGCCAGACCACCTCCGCACGGTCTCTCCAGGTGGCTTGGGCTTCTCACAGCAAGGAGCTGGGTTCTGAGTGGGAGCACCCCAAGAGTGAGCATTCCAGGTCCATTAAGGGCTGCTTACAGAACTGGCGTTACCTCTGCTGTATTGTATTGGCCAAAGTAGTCACAGGGTTAGGCTGGGATAAAGGGGATGGGGTGATAAACCCTGTCTTGTCATGGGGGAGTGGAAAGATCATATTGCAGAAAAAATCTTGGGGGATATGAGGTCCTGAGTTGGTCATCTTTGTAGAATACTATCTGTAACACCACCTGAAGTACTTTTCTACTCCTCCTAACATATGTTAGGCCTGAGGATCTTTCTTTGCAATGTCTGACATCTAACCTCCCCCCGTGTCTACCAGCCCCACTAATTCAGACCCTCATCTTTTTGTAGCTAGTTAAATGTCTCTTCCTGGTCTCCCATTTCCCCTCCCTGTAAATAGCCAATAAAACTTGTTTTCTTACATAGATATTTCCATAAACTTTAGCTTTGATGATTATCATTCTCCTAAGTAAAAATTGGCTTTGGTACCTGAGCGGCTCCGTTTGACCTGGGTGATATCGGCATGTATAGGACTTACATGTTTTTGAAAAAACGTCCAGGGGCATCTAGATGACACAGTTGGTTAAGTGTCTGACTTCGGCTCAGGTCATGATCTCATGGTTTGTGAGTTTGAGCCCTGCATCAGGCTCGCTGTTGTCAGTGCTAAGCCTGCTTCGGATACTCTGTCCCCTGTCTCTGTCTCTCTGCCCCTCCCCAACTCACATGGGTGCGTGCTCTCTCTCTCTCTCTCTCTCTCTCAAAAATAAACATTAGAAACATAATAAATAACAAACTTCCAATATTGCAAAATTGGAAGATTTTCTGTAAAAATCCAGATTAAGCTCCTTTTGAAAAACTGGGTTCTCATATGTGAAAAAATTCAATTCTTCAACTAGCATTCTCTAGACACTGAACAAAAGGGAAAAAAAAGTCCAGACCCTTGTAAAATTGACATTTTTGTGTGGACAGACACTAGACAAAATGAATAAGTAAAATACATAAAATCTTGGATGGCAGTAAGCTCTGTGGAGGGTTAGAAGGAGACAGAAGAGTGAATGGGAAGGGCTATAATTTTAAATCACATGGTCATGGAAGGCCTCACTGAAATGGAGATATTAAAAAAAAAATTAAGGAATATGTAAAGGGAAACATGGAATTCTAGAAACTTGCTTTCCAATAGAGTAGCCCAGAGCCATATGTGGCTAACTAAATATATATTAATTTAAATTAAACTATTGTCTGCCTATACTATGGCTGTATGGCAATCAACATTTATCACCTTACCCCAAGCCAACTTTCCAAAGGCCCTTCTGGATATTGAGTTTTAGACTCTTGATCAATGCCATAGAATCATGGGATAAAGTCTAAACTCCTTGGTCTTACATTGAGAAGCTATGTAAAGGAATGTGAAGACCAAGAAACTTGGATACAGAACACATGTGTTCTATTTTGGAGCAGAGTAGATTTATGGTGTGATTCAAAATGTATTACTAGGGGTGGTCTGGCATAAGCCATCACAGAGTTCTGTTGACCAAAAGACTCCTGGAGGACCTCTACTGGGCCGGGACTAAAGGTCTAGTGGAACTTTAGCTGGTGTTTCAGGAGGAAATTGGAGTATGGGGTGGCATTCTGGGGCTCAAGACAATGATCACCAAATGGAACTGACATATTTAAACATTATATAAACTAGTACTGTTTTATATGATAATACAAGGGGGATTTCTGCCTGGAATAAGTATATGTGATAGGTATTTGGAAACTGAAATGGTATCTATAGTTTATTGCAGAGATCTTTCCAGTAGACACACACAACCTAAGGTGACAGCATTTAAGCCTTTCTGCAGTGTCTGACCAGTATCCATTCTGATATTTTTTCCTTCTTCTCCATTATGCTATCTCTCTCTCTCTCACTAGTATGACATATTCAGTGACCAATAGGTTCTGTGTCATTCGACCTTGGTGTTTTTCTCATGTTTTTCCTCCTTCCCTGAAGGATCCTCACCCTCCTTTCTGCATGATTGAATCTTCTACACTCGGCATTATGGCACAGCTGAAACTCCCTTCATTGACTTTTCTTTGCCCGTCCCAACCCAGAAACATTTCTCGCTTCTGTGGCCTGGAATGCTCATTATCCACACTCACTTGGCAATTACTAAGAGTACAAGGCAATATCTTTGTTTTTCTATATGTTTTTCTACTACCGGGCAAAATCATAAGTTCCTCGTGGGCAGAGATCACAGGTTATTCTTTTTTTTTCTAACGTGGCCGTGTTTCCCTATACATTTGCCAGGCATCTACCATGTGAGGGGCTGAGGGTACAGTGGTAAACCAACTAAGAGCCCTGACCTTATTTGTCAATTTTTTTTAACATGAGTAAACTTACTTAATTCTTAAAGTCTTGGGCAAAGATGGGGACCCCAGCATCCTCCTTTTCAGGAGTAAAAGCCCTGGCTGGCTCTCGTTGAAGATAGACTCAGTGGGGATGTGAGGATTCACAGCCATCTGGATTTTAAGGCCTTGCTGGAATAGTTTCATTCCAGATGCTCTACTATTCCTAGCTCCTGGAATGATGTAAACAGTGATTCACACCATGGTAGGCCTATGCAGTTTACCAAGCACACTCATCACATGCATCAGGCTTTCAGGGAAGGTCAGGTTCCAACATGTTAACTGAGATTCACCTTCAGGTCACCAGACTTGCATCTATTTGCTAAACACCTATCATGGCCAACAAAAGTTTTCTCCTTTATTCTTCAGTGATGAATGTGCCAAAGAGAGGACAGTGTGGGGGCAATGGTGTTTAACTTGTAGCAGAATAGAGAGCTTATTTTGAAGTTCTTTAGCAAAAACTGTTTGGAGGAATGGCGATTATGATTTGGGTCTAGGCTGTGAAAAAAGCAAGGAGGGGCTGGAGGAGGGAGGAGTGTCCCAGACTTCCCAGTTCACATGGCCGAAGTCCAAATCAACCCTGGCTGCTAGGTAAAAGGCAGTGAAGGGGGACCTTTCAGCCTAAAGGGAATTGGGGGGTGGGGTGGGATGGGCAGTAGAGTGGGTTCGGTGGAGGGTTCTGGGAATCCGCACCTGTGGATGAGCGGGTGCCCAAGGTGTCCCACCCTCTTCCTCTAGGGTTCGGGGAGTGGCTGAGGGGGGCCAGGCCGCGGGCGGAGGTGAGCGGCGCGGGGCGGGGTGGGGGGGGAAGGGAGGGGTGAGGGGGGCGGGACGGGGCGGGGCCCGGCGCACCTGGGCGGGGAGGGGGAGGTGCGCGGGGCTGAGCCTGCCGGGGGCCGCGGCGCGCGCCAATGGGCAGCGGCTGGCAGCGCGCCCCGCGCCCGAGCCGCAGTCGCGCCCTCTCGCTGCCTGGCGAAGGCGCGGACGGCGCGCGGAGGCGAGCGCGGGGGAGACGAGCTGCCGGCGCCACAGCCGCCGTCAGGGCATGAGGATGGCCGTGGGCTCCGTCAAGATGCAGCCGCCGTGCGAGAGCCCGGCCCTGGCCGCGGCGGCGGCGGCGGTGGCGGCGGACGGCGCCCTGCGCCGCAGCCCCAGCGCCCGCGAGCAGGAGCGCGAGCAGCCGCCGGCGCCGCCACGGCCGCGGCTGAGGGACCTGCCGGCACTGCTGCGGAGCGGGCTCACGCTGCGGAGGAAGCGGAGCGCCGCCGGGGCCCGGGTGAGTGGCCCGGACCGGCCGGGCCCCAGTGGGCACGGGCGGCGCGCACGTGGAGCCCGCGCCCACCCTCCCGGGCCGCAGAGGGGACATCTGGAAGTTGGGGAGGTGGCGGAAGGGGCGCCCTCGTGCAGGGTCCGGGGACGACGGGGTCGTGGGGTGACCCCCGGCGAGCGACGGCTTCCCCTTCCCCTAGTTGCACCTGACTTAACCCAGGGGCACCTGGATTCCGAGCGGCGGACCGTGGGCATCGCCGGAAGAAGGGCGGTTGGCGTCTCCCCTGAGGGGAAGCTGCAGGTGTCCCGTACCCAACTGTCGGCCAGCCGTGTCCCGACAGCAAGCCTCAGGCCCCACAAATGGGAGCCCAGTTTGCTGGAGGTGTGAGACGTGTGAGCATGTCCGGGACGCCCCGTGGCAAGCTCTGGGCATCGGGACTCTGGCCTCCGCCACCGGCGAGGTGGAGGCACACGAGTTGGAAGTTCCCGGGGCGAGCTTCCATCTCCGGGGTTCTGGAGACTCCAGCACTTAGTATTTGGTGACGCCCCCTTGAGCAGAGGGGTGGACGCCCCTCAGAATCTTAAATATTGACTTCCTGATGGTGTGTTCAGATATGATTTCCTGGTGAAGGAGTGTCCCTGGTTGTGCATCTAAGTGCATTTAATGGCCTGAACGGGTCGGGCATGTTTTGTTAGTTAAGAAAAGCAGGACAGCCTGATGATTTTCTCCTGGGATCTTTCACAAGCCACTCAGGAGGCCCTGATGGGGCCTCAGGCCAAGGGTCTGACTTACTGAGGTTTCCCTGCCCACCAGGGCTTTAGGGCAACTTTGGTAGGTTCTACTCAGTTCTTTAGGATTTGTCGCTGTTAAGGAGGCTTTACTGAGAAGCTGCAACAATGTAGTTTGGGAAGGAGGGTGGTGGTACTGTAATAAACTGAATCTTGGTTGTCTGCTTTAAAAGGAGACCTTACTGGAAGACTTTTAGCTCTTGCAAAGACAGGTTTGTGGAAACGTGAGAGTTGGGGAGAAACATTTTGTTTTGGTGTGGCTTCTTTGGCAAGGAAGGACCTGAATTGGTGTAGGTCTTCAGCCTGTCCAGGTTGTGTTCCTCGTTTCTAAAGCATTTTCCTTCTAGTGTAGGGGATATCTGTATGTGATCTACCTCAGTAGGATATTCAGAGGACTAGCTGGATGTAGGACATCTTAAAGTCCATGACTAGTGGAGTCGAGGAATTGCCCACAAGTGACCTTAACGTGGGACATACGGGATTGTCTGCAAAGAAAGCAAGGAAATGTGTCCCAGAGACGTGGTAGCTGAATAAATGCAAGAACCAGAGTTATAGACTTTGCGGGAATCTAGGGAAAAGTAGGTCAAATCGTGTTCCTATTATCCTTGACAGATACTTTTTCATGGCACAGAATACTGAAGACATGAGGGCAGCCAGGCAATCTGTGACGGGAATTGCTGAAGGTTCCTGTATAAATAGATCTGTGTGTTCATCTGCATAAGGCCTTGTGTTTCTTGTTGCCTGGGATGATGTTGTATGCCTTGCCAACATATATATTTACTCTTCGTAATTATTCTGAATGTGGTTATTTCCAATAATATATACTTCATTAACCCTTCTTTGATCCCAATCCTGTATTGCTTTTGGATATTCCAAACACATTTCCTAAGTGCATGGCTAGCTTCTTACTGGGGAAAGATTGTCAAATTTTCCCATGTTGAAAACCCATACTTTTCAACTATTTCCCCTTCCTTTGGCTTTGGAGCCATCTTTGTGATTTTGGAACCTTCCCTAACAAAGAGATAAGAAGGAATTTGAAAGAAAAAAAAAGCAGGTGAACTACATACCTGCATCAGTCTGTTCAGGCTGCTGTAACAAAATCCCATAGACTGGGTGGCTTAAACAACAGAAATTTATTTTCTCACCGTTCTGGAGGCTGGATAGTCCAAGATCAAGGTGCCAGCAGATTTGGTTTCTGGTGAGAGCTCTCTTCCTGGCTTGCTTTCTTGCTGTGCCCTCACATGGCCATTCCTCTGTGTACATGGATGGAAGGAGAGATCTGTCTCTCTCTTCCTTTTCTTATAAGTCTACTAATTCCATCATGGAAGCTCCACCCACATGACCTAGTCTACTTCTGAATACCTCCCAAAGGCTCTACCTCTAAATACGATCACGGTAGGGAGTACGGCTTCAACATATGAATTTTGAAGGAACACAGACATTCAGTCCATAACAGAAAGTATGTGTAGGAAAGAGAAAAACAGAGGAGATATGTACCAAACCAGTTAGTGACTTGTGAGCATCTGGGCTCATCTGGTTAGCTCTTCAATTAAAGCAGTGATGCTCATGGAACAAATCATGGCTTAGATCCTTTGGTGGACTTAAAATTTTGTATTCTATGGCCTGTACCTCCAGATTACTGGTGAGTGATTGTAGGGACAAATTAACACAAGTTCATTACCACTGGATTTATAAAAAGGCAGTTCTAGGTATTACACAAGTTGGTAAGAAAGTTTGCAATTTCTGTATTGACCAAGACTTGATTTAGGAGTACCTGTGGTACTTGTCCGTGCTGCCGTGGGCCCTCACAAATCTGGACAATCTGACATCAACTGTCATCAAGTAAGCTCTTTGTAGGTTGTGTTGCCTAACCCAGGTGCCTGGTAGGCGGTCTCTTACTGGGAAAAATTATGCTGACATTTGGTTAATATTGCAGAACTCCTGTGTTCCTTGGTTCAGTCATTTCTGATCATATTGAATACCAACTGATTAAGACTCTGCTAAGTGGAGAATGTCTAAATTTTCCTTTGTGGGAGGACCCTACCTACCTCCTAAAATCAGTAGTAAAATAAGGCACAGCTTGAATTCCCACCAAAACCCTTTAGTCATTTTTAAAAATTGTGTTATGGAGATTATGAGAAATAGTATGATAAATACCCAGCCTTCAACAGTTATTAACATTTTGTCAGTCTTGTTTCATTTATTTCTCTTCCCCAGTTTTCTTATGGGGGCTAGCCCATTTTATTTTATTATTAAGTTTATTTATTTATTTTGGGGGGAGAAGGGCAGAAAGAGAGGGAGAGAGAGAATCCCAAGCAGGCTCTGTGCTGTCAGTGCAGAGCCTGATGTGGGCCTTGAACTCATGAGCTGTGAGATCCTGACCTAACCTGAAATCAAGAGTCAGACCTTTAACTGACTGAGCCACCCAGGCACCCCTAGGGATGGTGTATTTTTAAGCTAAATCCTAAACATCCTGTTATCTTACTTATAAATGTGTCAGTATACATTTCTGATAAGGACTTCTTTTTTCTTGAAATAATGGCCAAACAAACAAACAAACAAACCCAAAGACTTTTATGCCTTTTTCTCACCTAAATATATTAACAGCGATTTCCTAATATGATTCCCATAGTCACATATTCTGAAAGATGTATTTTTACTTATGATTTGTTGGACTCAGGAACTAAACACAGTCCACACATTACATTAGGTTGTTAGGTTTTTAAATCTATTTTCTTTTATAATAGTCCCCCTTCCCTTCTTTTTGATTTGATGGAGAGAAAGAGCACAGATCTGGTAGAATGATCTGTTTTCTGGGCCAATTTCTCACTGGTGTCATTTAGCTTGTTTCTCTCCTCCCCATGTCTCCTGTAATATGGTAGTTGGATGTAGAGGCCTGATTACATTTAGATTCAAAGGCAAGCATCCTTCGTAGGTGGTGCTTTGTAAAATCTGTTGTAGTATAATCACAAGACACATGATGTCTGAATCTCTCTCTCTCTGAGATGTTAAGGTTGATTAGTGGGTTCAGGTAGAGTCAACTTCCCTTTCACCTAATGATCTTAGCATCCATAGATGGTTGTAGCCTAGATCCATTTCATTAGAGATTACAAAAGGGTGATGATCTGAATCTATCACTTCTCTTGCATTTATTAATTGGTATTCTGTGTGTAAAGAACTTAACCCTCATAAGCTGTATGGGTCTCCTGAAATTCAAGTTGTGTGGGGAAGACAAGGAAAGCTCATTTTTTTTTCCTTTTATCAATTTTCTGAGTAATGATTTTGTGCCCTAACAGTCTCTCATGATAATCAATGAGTTCTTCTTTTTTAAGTGTCACTAAGAACTTGTGGACCTCAATGTATTTGTTTCAGTCCATTGCAGTCAATATTCTTTTTGACCCTTAATTTGTCTTTATCTGTTGTATACTTTTTACAAGGCCCCAGTAGTCTCTGATAACCTTTCTTGCTTTCTGGCCCAAGATATGCTAAACTTACCTTGTCCATTTCCTGCTTCAGATCTGAAATCAGCCATTTTCCCAAAGGGCTCTAATTTTTGGTTGACAGCTGTTCGTTACCCCCACCCTTTGCCTCTCTTAGTGGTTGCAGTATTTTTTACCTTGGTTTTAGGCCTTCCATCTTAAGTTTTTGTTTCTTCTTAAATTCTTCTCATCAGGCTGCTTCTAAGACTGTCATTTTCTCCCTCTAATAAAATAGCTGGTAACTACCATTCCCTTTTTCTATATATACTGTCAAATTGCTGGGACTGACTTATTTCGGGCTTTGGCGGCTGTGATCTTTTCTGCAGCGTTCTACCTCTTTCATCTCCTCGGAATCTGTTTCATTTACAGCAGGCAGAATGATTCACCAATTGTGCCAAATTGACTGTTCACCAAACAGTGACAGTCGGCCTTCGGATTATTAGACTTCTCTCCGCTGATTTCTTCTCACTCAGGCAGAGTCCCTGTGGCATGGCAGGTGCTCTTGAAACTTGGGAAAGTGGAAGAACAGCTAGTGGCTGTCTGCATGAGGTTCTCTCTTTTCATTTGGAGTCTCGACCCAGATGATTCCCTCTCAAAAAAGGAACAAGGTAGCCCATTTCCTTTGTCCAAGCTGGAGTGTTTTAGGTGTGATTTAACACCCTCCTCTGCTGGAAATAAGACCTTGTTGACTGAGAAACATGTACTGCTTCAAGTTGTACCAGTATGCCTGAATTATAGTCCTTTTGTACACACACCTTACAGGCAAAGCATGTAATTTTAATTTGTTCTTTGTATTTAAATTAAAATCAGTGGCTGACACTTCATAGCACTTAATTATGTGCCATGCATGTTCTGATACAAACTTCAATCCTCCTAACAAGCCTGTGAGTTAGCTGCTATTGTTTGCATTCTACAGATGAGGAAACTGGAACATAGATGTAACTTGCCCAAGAATGTGGGGGCTGAAGGAGGTTTGAACCTAGCCAGTCTGGTTCCATAGTCCCTGCTCTGAATTGTCTCTCTGGTTTTCCTCAAATGCACTGAGGACAAAGGGTCTATTTTAGTCTAAACTAATTAGCCTACAGTACCTGTTGATATTACCTTACAACTCGGAGAGTGGTCAGTAAATGCTGTTGATAATGCCAGCTGTTAATCTTTCTTTCTTTGAGTACTCTGAGGCTTGTGATAGACGTACTGGGTGTGGGGGCAGGAAGGGAGGGGAAATATTGTTGAATGGCTACGAATATTGACTAGAATTAAAAGTAGCGTTCGGTGTGTCATAAGCAAAAATCACCCAGGCCCACCTTGATCAAGGCCAATACAAAAATTTGTGAATTTGCTCGCTTACTCTTTTCTTATCTGCTTATGGTAGCCTGTCAGAGATAAGGGCCATTAAGGGAGGCATGCATTTTCCAGGGAAGGTGAGTCAGATCAGATAGGAGGGACATTTGATGATCTTATTTGAGAAACATTGACTTCTTACAGCTTGAACCTTGATAATATAAAACAGTGTGGACGTGGCTACAAATAAAGTGAAACTCCACAAATGCCACCTCTAAAAATGAAAAAAAAAAAAAAGAAATTATAGATTCATTTATTCTACTTGAATTTCATGTAAATTCTAGTAAAGGACCTCAATGGCAAGTTAATGCCCTATTTACTTCCTTTCTCTCTCCTCTGACCCCTGGCATTGGCTTCGGTTGCAAAATTAGATCCCAAGGAAAGAACATGCGGAGTGGCTTCAGAAGCTGGGTTTGGATTTCAGTGCCATCATTTTGTAGCCTTCCGTGAGTTATTCTTGGAGCTCTCCAAGCCTCCGTTCTTCCTCTAGAATGATACATATCGTGGACCAGGTTTTCAGAGAATAGAGACAATGTATGGAAAATTTGGGGTATGTTGGAACTTAAATTGTTCCTTCCCCAGCCGGATGCTTATTCTGGGCAAATTGACATTCATAGACATTTATAGGAGTCTAGTAACAAAAATTTTTTGCTTTCGCATGCAATGTCAGATTCCATGTTTTTTAAAAACATGATATCCTAACATTTAGTGAATATCTTAGGTGTTATCTAAATACTGGTACCATAACAAAATATCCTCAGCTTCACATTTGCACTGTTTCTTAAATTGACTTGGCAGTAATTGGTAACTTGTGTAGCTGAAAATAGATGGAAAGGTGGGAGATAAGTCACTGGTGATGACTTTGAGTACTTGTGATTTTTTTTTGCCTTAATGTTGCATAACAACCTTTATTAGGAACACTGATAATCCCAGTAATGGTATGCAATCTGGAAGTAGTTCGTGAGAAGTTAGAAAGTTTCATGCAAAAGTGAAATCGTTAAAATCAATGACTTAATTTTTTGTGGTGAGTTGTTATTGTGATAAATTATTCATAAATGGATGTGGAAAAGGGATGGTCTGCAGACACCGCTGTGAATACTGGCACATCTTTATCAGATTAAACTTCAATAGTCTCTTAAAGGGAGGAAGTGTTTTCACCTATGAGGAAACTATAGTCCAGAGAGGTTAAGTAACTTTCCCATGGCCACTCAGCTAGAAAGTAGTAGAGGCAGAATGGAACCCAAGATTGTCTGATTCCAAAATCTATGGCCTTTGCTCAATGTCATGTTGTCTAAGATTTTGACATAATTATAGCCTGTGGTATATTGAAACTGTAGATGTATAGGACATTTCAAGTCAGGACAAAACATAGCTCATTTTCTTTCCAGCGTCTTCAGTAATGGCTTCCAGGATCAGTCTTTAATTATTCACAAGGTTGACAATGGCTTGGTAGCAGCTCTTCCTCATCTCCCAGCAATACCAGCCATTGTACAAGAAAGAAGGTTTGGCATGACTCATCCCAGAAGCCGTTGTTTTCCCAGGTGGTTTGGAAGCCCGACTAGCTCCATAGTACAAACGCACTTGGACATTTATAAAGCAAGCAGTTTCCTTTTCTGGTGTTTCTAGAAGAAAGGAAAAGGAGGAGTTTGTTGTAACTCAGGACTTGGGTTCCTGATGGCAACTTGTTTGCTATTTAACATACTTCAAGAAGTGAGAAGTATGCATACCTGTCAAAGTAACTGAATCCATTTACAATTGAATAAAATCATTGAGAATACACAAATGTATTAATAAAATTAAACTTAGATATATTTACCTTTTAATATGGTGTTACTACCTGAGGCAAATGACTCTTAATTGTTTTTTTAATTCCAGACCTTTTTAAGAATCAAAGGATGCACCCCAGAAAAATGCACATGCAGATGTAATTTTTGCATCTCATTTCGGAGGGCTTATGGATATTTTGAAGCCTGGTCCACAGACCCTCTAATTAAAAAGCCCTTCCCTACTCTGTGTTCTGGAGGGTACAACCATGGTTCTCTTATTTTAGTTTTTATCTTTATTCCTTCTAAACATTTAGCATAGCATCAAGCCCTCATTCAGTTGTCAGTTGAATAGTTCCTTGAATTAATGTATTTTTTCGGTGTGTTGAATTAGAAATTATTTTTCTGTGAATGTAGCAAATGCTTTAGTGGTCCCTGGTAGGTGGTGGTGGTGGTGATAACCTATTATTGTTGAACAAACCCTATCACATTTTTGGTGTTGGGATTATTCGGAGTACTTTAAGACCATTAACCCATTTAATCCTCATAACAACACGTGTGGCAGATCACTCTCCTTGTCTTGTTTTTTCCCCAAGAGGGGAACAGAGAGGCACAAAGGTATTGATTTTGCTACTCCCCAAAATGAGGTGCAGAGAGGCTAAGGAAGATGCCTGAGGTCACCCAAGGAGTGGAGGAGCCAAGATTTGAACCAAGGAAGTCAGGCTCCATGTTATGAGGTCTACCTATTCAGCTGTGTCCTCTCGCTAAATAAAATAATTAATTTATTGTCTTAATTACGGTCTCTCCTTTTTTGTTTGAAGGCTTTAGAAATAGGGATGTGTATTAAAGTTGATGTGATCATTTAGTGGGATTTTTCTTTTCCCCTGTAAAGCTATTATTAAATTGATGGTATGTCTTAAAATTGTGGTACCTCAGAATAAAGGAACTATAGTAAGTTATGTTTTAGTTTTTAAATATAGCTTCATAGTTTATTTGTAGAAATATCACAGTAAATCACAGCTTTAAAACAGTGCATATAAACACAACCATGTCTATTTATGAAGGGTGAAAAATGTGAGTTAAGATTATACTAACAATTTATATGAACACTGATATTGCTTGGGTAACAATTTAAATGTCAGAGGAGAATACATTCAAAATTTTCCTACAAAAAGCATGAATAGCCTCAGAGTAATGTTGAAGATTGAAGAAACTGACATTCTTCTACATGGAATTTTACATATATGTATATTTTATGTTGTATATTATACATAATTTATATAATTTATATAGCAACATAAACATAAGTTTATATTATGCATGATTATATATAATTCATCATATATAATGTTATATAACTTATTTTAAAATTGCATTTAAATTTAATGTATAATTTAAATTATATTTAAATTCAATTTATAATTTATTGTATATAATGTTTATATTATATAATCAGATATATAATTTATCATATAATTTATTGGTTTCTTCACAGGTTTTTTAACAGTAAGATTTAAAAGTTAATCTTATATAAATTTATTTTTTTTTAACTAAAACTATGAATATACCCAAATGATCATAGATGTAGACTTGTCTTCACTACTTGGTGTAGAGAGTTGGCTGATTTTACCTTCTGTGAGTCAGTTAAACTTAAAATTTTGTCTGCTTTGTTCATGAGACATTGGCTTCTCCCTTACAACATGCTTTCATTGTGCACTATTTGTGTTATCCATGGAGAAAAACCTTTACTAAATTGAAGAGTTCTGAAAAGAGGGCTTCTGCAATCCAGCTGGTTGTCTTCCCGTATTTTTTTCCTAACTGGTCTGGCAACTTAAACTCCAGCCCCATTGGTGGCCTTGTCATCCAGTTGAATTTGACCTTGTCAAATCATTTACCTGCAGCTGTTCTGAGGTGTACATGCAAATACTTGTGATTGCCCAACACTTACACCTTTGGTGCTGACTGTAAATTTGTCTTACTCTTGCGTGTTACTATTGCCGGAAGTGAACAGCTTATCACCGCTGTTTGGTCTAACACTCTAAATGTTGACTGTAATGAACAAACACCACAAATGATTTTGTGCTGTGAATTTGTATATAGGTATGAAATCTTTTGTAGAAAAGGTAGGGAAGATGTGTGATGATACCTTTTAGAAATTAGGGCAAGTATTATGCCTGTTTCAAATATTCTATTAAAATAGAATTTGGGGGCATCTGGGTGGATCAGTCGGTTAAGAGTCCATCTTTGGCTCTGGTTATGATCTCAGAGTTAGTGGGTTTGAGCCCTGCATCTGGCTTCACACTGACAGTGTGGAGCCTGTTTGGGATTCTCTCTCTTTCCCTCTCTCTCTGCTCCTCCCCCACTTGTACTTTCTCTCTCTCTCTCTCAAAAATAAATTTAAAAAACAGAATTTGGCTGTAATACAGTAAATATTTTTCTATATGTTTGTCACTTAGCAACTGTGTGACATGGAATAACAAATAACCTTTTCGAGTCTCTATCCCTAATACCGTTGCTCTGTCATGAGAAGCGATAGTGGGATAGAGGTCCGATTTTCATTTCTTGCTCCTTGTGTCCCCAAGGTCTGAAAAGTGGTCTTTCTCTCTTGAGATGCAGACTCAACCCCGGAGCACTTTGGGACTTATCTTAGACGAATGGAAAGAGGGGTCATTAATATTCACCACATCCCTTGAGTTGGTGAGGGGGAAGATAATGCATTAGTAGAAAGAGCATTTGAACTGCAGGAAGAATCTGATTAAATTAAGAATCTGTCATATGAAAAGAGTAGAAAGAACATATCTATAAATCTATTTCTAGAAGATTAAATTATTTGGCCATAAACAGAATTCTGTGAGAGGTGTCAGAAGAGAACTTGACAGCCAGCCCTTTGTGTCCTGGGAGATCTTACCAGGTAGCCTTATCTTCTTTTAGATAAGAGGTTTGTTGCTATTTCTTATTCTCACTGAAAGCTGTTTCTTCGCCTCAAATTGACATCAATATTTATTTTCCTCTACTATTTTAAATTTATCACAAATATTCAAATAGCGCCCATTGACACATTCAAATTTCCTATTCTTCTTGGCACATAACTCCTTTAAAAAAAAAGCAGCCTGGTCATATTTTAATCTACCTTGAATATCTCGTGAGTTTTGAGCTTAAAAAAAAAATTCAGTTCATTAGTAGTTGGCTGTTCACTCTGCTGTCTTTTACATAATGATTTACATTTACAAAGTACTTTCACATACATTCTTATTTTAATGTTTTCATAACTCTGGAATAAAGTATTTTTTTCTTATATAGATTTGAAGGCAAGTTACGGAGTTTTTTTATATGCCACAATCTCACCATCTGTGAAGCAAAGATAGGGTGGTGAGACTAAGTAAATTAATATGTGAAGGCTATTAAGACAGAGGTAGTTATGCAGAGAAATAGCTGCTTCTGTTGTCACTGCCATCATCATCATCAACATCATCATCATTGTCTGAAGTGACAGATCTGAGGGAGTCCAAGGTCCCTTTGAAAATCCCTTTGAAAAACTGAAAGAGGTCTTACTGGTCATATTGATGGCCATTAAGTGGAAGAACTGAGGCTCAAACATTGCTGTCTTAATGAAGGTCATAGTAAGGAAGTTAAAAGAGTGAGGGGCTCTATATCTTGGACTCCTGGTTAGTCCAAGGGTCTTAGTTAGATTATCTGTGCATTTCCTAAGGTCCTTATCTTTAGCTCCCTAAACTAAAAGACTTCTAAAATTTTAGCGTACTTGAGGATCCCTGGAGGACTTGTGAAAACACAGATTCCAGGGTCCCCACACTTAGAGACTTTGTTCAGTAGCTTACAGGTGAGGCCCAAGAATCTGCATTTCTGTTGAGTTCCAGGTGATGCTGCTGGTCCATGGGCCACACTTAGTAGCACTGGTCTAAAGGCCGCACAAGTTTGGTGACCTTCAAAATCAGAAAATTACTGAGGCAGGAGTCTACCTGGTTTCCTGTTTGTCACCGCCATGATAGAAGGACAAATCAAGATGGAGGACCATGACTATGAGAATTTTATTGAATTAATAATTTTGGGAACTGCCTCTTATTGGTTTCTATAGAGTGGCAGTTAAAAAAGAAGTGATGAGTATTTGAAACATAAAGAGTTAGTGGTACCTGTGTCTTTTCCTAGGCCCACCTACTTGTGGCTTTTAAAGGCTTGTCGTTACTAGCTCCTGTGTGCTGCAGCATCTCTTCTTGGGTCTCTGAATCTTTCTTGCATATCTTTGATAGGCTCTTTTCTGAGAGGACCCTTGACTGCTATAGGAGGCCAAGGAAAGGCAGTGTTGGGAAGAGTGACAGTAGAAGGTATAGTCTTGATGAGAAGGATTTCATGAGTGGAGTGGACATTGGCAGTAGCCGAGGCAAGGAATCCAGCCTAGCCCCTGAAGTTTAGGTGGAAGATGAGGCTAAGGAGGGCAGGGACAGGGCCTGGCCTCTAAGGTGATGCTGGGATTAACAAAAGGTCCTGAGAGGTCCCTGGTATGAAGCTAGAAATTGTGCTAGAATGTGACTGAGTGCCATTCCTGCATCATTCCTATGCACAAACTTGGATTGCTAGGGTTCATAATCAGAGAAGCTTTTATATGAGGGATTTGCATCCCTTCTCTACAGTTGCCTTAGTTTTCTTTTTGGGTCGCCCCCCCCTCCCCCGCCCCGTGCTTGCCTTTTTCCCAGACACTCTTAGCATTGCTAGTCTATACATAGGAGTTATAAGACCTTTATGTGGTACTTTGATCTTGGTTAATTTTGTTGCAGTATATTGAACGTGTTCTGAAATGCCTGGGAACACTACATTCACAAAGTAACAAACAGTTGAATAGAATAATTACACCTTCAGTTCCTGTGCCCATGGGATCCAGGGGTGGGTGTGTCAATAAGATAAAAACCATTTTTCCTGGTTTGGGTGTTCAGCCAAGTCGTCTTCTACAGTCACCTCACCATGAAGCAGGACTACAATACAAACTCGTACCAATTCTGTGTGTTTATCAGTTCTTTTATACCGAGATGTTATCCTCAGGATAAAACTGTTTCATACCCTATAGATAGATAGTTTTGGGGTAGTACAGGTTGAGTGCTACTAATGTCTAAATACTTTGTCTTAATAAATGAAACATTTAGAGACAAAACAGGTCCTTGATGTCAAATTTTCTATCGTTAACATTTTTTTAGGAAGGAAAAAAAAACATTTCTCTTTGAAGCAAAATTAACTCTAGAACTTTTCCCCTCTCTTTCTGGGTTTTCATATATTTACGTGTTGGAAAACATGGGTATGTGATAGAGTCAGGCTGTGACCTCTTATAATTGGGGCAAGTCATGATGAATCATCCCATGTTACCTACTGTGGCACAGATTCAAGGCATATGAGCCCTTTGTCTTTACTCAATTTCCCCTCCTTTCTGGCGGCTTGGTGGCTGAGCACAGGGGAGGGGAACCCTGCTGTTCCAGGAAGGGGATGGAGCCCTAGGTGAGGGCTGCCCAGAAGTGGAAGTGTATGAGCCTTACCTGGTTCACCTGTTAGTGCAAACTGTCCAGCGGGAGTAAGAGGGGTTCTAGTGCAAATGACCCTGGTGAGGGAGTCCAGATCCTGTTTAGGGAGCAGAGAGGAACTCAGTGTGGAGGAGTGGGCTGGCTGGGGCCCAGTCAGGCAGGCTTTCTAGTCCCCAACGCTTGTTTCCACCTCAGTCTAGAGCCTGAGTCTGCCCAATCCCCCTCACTGGGGAAGGAGCGTTTCCTTTTCTTAGTATCTTCTCCTCTCGGTTGGCCCCAAGAAATCTCTGGTTAGCCTTTCTCCTGGTTTTTTGAAGACTCATCTCCTTACTCACTTCCCTTGGAATGAGCCATGCTTTGGGTCTGGTTTCCTTTGGCTTTACCATCCGTGGCTGCTTCTTCTCCTCCCCTCCCAACCTTTGTTCCTTTAAGGCTTTGCGGGTGGGCTGTTTGCCCAGAACATCTTCTATGAACCAGCTCATCCTATTGTTTGCTTTCCTTGCTTCATTGCACAGCCCTGTTTCTTCATCCTTTACTGTTTACCTGGCTTCAGCTGAGGGCTCTTTCCTATGGAAGAGGGTGCTCTTCTCAGGACTTGGGGTGATTCAGCCCACTTTTGCATGTTGAAGAGAATTATGTTAAAACTCTCGAGGAAGCCCTCATACAACCTCCTTTGACATTTTTTTTAGATGATTTACAGGATTTATTCCCTCCTCCTCCTGCCTTTACTCCTTCTCTCCTCTCCCTAACCTCCCCACCCCAAAAGAAGTAGAACTTTTGCAATGTAACCACTATCTAACTGGTATACATTATGGGATGAAGAATTTGTAACTGTATTGATTGCTGATTAGCATTACATTTTCAAAACTACATCCTTTAAATAGGGACTTATGGTTTAGTCCACAGATGTATATGAGAAGGTATTGGTCTGGTAAGAAGTAAGGTTGTGAAATTCAATTTCAGTTTCATTTCTGTCATAAATGTCATAAATGTCGAAACTTCTGGGCGCCTGAGTGGCTCAGTCAGGTAAGTGTCCGACTTCAGCTCAGGGCATGATCTCATGGCTTGTTGAGTTCGATCCCCACATTGGGCTCTGTGCTGACAGCTCAGAGCCCAGAGCCTACTTCAGATTCTGTCTCCCTCTTTCTCTGCCCCCCCCTCCACCACGCACTCATGCTCTCTCTCTCTCTCTCTCAAATATAAATAAACATTAAAAAATTTTTTTAAATTATAGAAGCTTCTATGTAAGCAATTAGCTTTGGGAGTACATGGCTAGACAGAAGACAAAATATAGTCGATTAATGATTTTGTTAATTGTTCTTTCACTGCAGGCAGCTTCTTGTAACGTAGCACCTGCTCATCACATCCCAGACTGCCACCCAGTGCTGTCATCCCCACTGTGCATTTCCTTGTACTTTTCTTCCTTCTAAAAATCTGCATTATACTGAACTATCTGATGTGTCAGTCAGGATGATCTAGGTTTTGCCTCAGTAACAAAAATACACCAAAATCTGTGTGGCTTCACACAACCGAGTTTATTTCTTGCTTACAAAAAGACCCTCTTGGGGCGCCTGGGTGGCTCAGTCAGTTAAGCGTCCGACTTCGGCTCAGGTCTTGGTCTCACAGTTCGTGAGTTTGAGCCCCGTGTCAGGCTCTGTGCTGACAGCTTGGAGCCTGGAGCCTGCTTCGGATCCTGTGTCTCCCTCTCTCTGCCCCTCCCCTGCTCACACTCTGTCTCTCTCTCAAAATAAATTTTGAAAATATTTTAAAAAATTAAAAAAAAGAGACCCTCTTGTGTCTGGGCGCTCTTCAGCATAGCTGTCCTCTGTGTGGTGGCCCTGCTTCCATCTTAGGACATTTCTATGTCATCACCCTCCACAGTGACTACAACATGTGAGGAAAGAGTGGGAAATTTCACATGGGCATTTAAGTGCTTCCACCTGAAGTGACTTCTGCTCATATTGCATTGGCCAGAGCAAGTCCTACTGCTTCCTGGGGAAGTATCCTCTTCCTGGGAGCTTTGAAGAAGAAGAGGAGAGTCAATATTAGTAACATCTACCTTGGACATCAGAAGCTGAGAATACAGAAGTGAATACAGCCATGATCCCAGTCTTAAGTCCAGCAAGGGAGATAAACATGTTAATAGTATTATAATCTAGTTTTACAGAACTGGACAAATTATAAAATACATAGGGTCATAACTGCTATGATAGAACAGAAATCACCCTGGGGACACAAAGGAAGAGAACCCACCTCCCTGAGCCTGGAGATGAGAGGAAAACTTCAGAGTGGAGGTGACGTAAGGGCTGGGGTTTGTCACTTGCCAGGTTTAGATCTACATTGCCTTGGTAAGGGCGGCTTCTGATTTTATTTTATGTGCTGTATAACATCTAAACTAATAATTTGGGATACAGCTCTAGGAAATAGACTTTCTTTTTCTGTAAGAACCTCAGAGAAGAAATGAAAGCCGTCAGCAGTAGAATAGATCTGCTAGTTCATATGAAATGCAACACAAAGGTATCCTTGCAATGAGGACTTAACAAAAACTTCTTTTACTGAGCAATTATGCTGCTGACAGTTCTTTGATGTCAAACATTAAACTTGCCATCACGGTGTGAAAGGAATAAAGGCAAGTGTCAACTAACAAGGTTAGTTATTAGGCAACAGAGGTTGCATATACAGTACTTTGATTTGCCTAGAGATTCTGACATATTTTACATTAGAGATAAATGTGAGTGGTGTGTTAAGAGTGCAAAGACTTTGCTTCATGGACAAAAGAAGAATCTCATCCTCGGATCTTCAGAAAGTCGAATTCTTACCCTCCTTCACTGCATTAGGCCTCCTGGCCTTCTTGGGGATCCTCCATCACACTGGGCAGCCCCCACCTCAAGGCCTTTGCACCTGCAGGTTTCTCTGTCTGAACCCACTTTTCTTCAGATAACCGTTCACCTGCTTCAAGTCTTTGCTCAAAGACCATTCTCTTGAAGCCCCTTGGCCACCCTATTTAGAATTGCAGCATCTGTTTCCTTCCCATGTCCCCTTCCTATTCCACCTTATAACATAAATAATTGACAATTAGCTTATTTGTTTTGTCTATGGTCATCTTCCTCCACAAGTATTTAAGCCACCCGAGGGCGAGGATTATTGCCTGTTTCTTACACGGTTGTATTTTCGATCAGACTACTGCCTGGAGCATAGTAGGTTCTCAATAATACTGGTTAAACGCATGGTGGAGGTTTACATTAGAGCTCCTCTCAACTGTTCACGAAGTTGTGTACTTACATGAATTTCCTCCTGTAAACCATGAGCACTTTTAAATTCAATTTTATAACGTGCCAGCTACCTTTCCCTAGGGAGCAAGAGCGAGGCTCATTTAAGGAGCTCATAGTTTGGTGGAGAAACTTGTTTGATTCTGCTTGTAATATTTAATTAAATTTAGCAAGATTTGGAGTGCCTAATACATGTAGATATTGAATGGGAATCCTGAACTCAAGAAGGTTACTGTTTTTAAGTGTGACATGCCAGGACGTAAGATTTGTCTGTGTCATGAACTTTCATAAGTAGCTTTTCCATGATGTTGCTTGGTTGAGTCCAGTGGCTCTCAGATTTTTCTTCTGTCATGAGACACATGACGCGTGATGGTGGTGCTCATCTGCTTGACCATTCCAGCAGTATGTTGAATTCTTGGTCAACAAATGCTGGATTGTTTTTCTCATAGGAATCCCACCAAGCTATATATGAGGTTGCTTTTCACCTTTGGTTCACCCACTCAGGAAAGTATATTGGGAAAACCAATGTGCTTTGATTAAAAAAAAATTATTCATAAGCCTCAGTACGTCTCTTACTAATAATAAAGTTCTCGTGGCACATAGCAACTAAGTAAAAGGTGTCGTGATGGCTCATTTAAGAATAATTGGTTTAGATGATATATACTATGAGGAGAAAGGAGATTGAGCTTGATTAGCAAGATTTAAGGAAACTACTTGGTAGAGGTAGGCTTTGAGGATTAACTAGTTAGTGAGAATAATAGGTAGGGAAGAGAGTAGGACAAGTCAGGGCAGAAGGGAGCATGGCATGTGATTGGGACATTGAGGAATATGTCTGGCCGGAGCCAGGTGCAGGCTTAAAGGGTTGGACTTATAAACTGAGGGAAGATGATAGGTGATCTTGAGTTTGTCTTTGTATTAACCTTGTTATCAGCAATGGAAAATGTTCAGGGAAACCTCTATACTATAGAGGTTTCAAGACTTTGTGTTTAATTTCCTTGTAAAAAAAAATTTTTTTTAAAGAATGGTAAGCCTAGTGTAAGGTATAGAGAAAATGAATCACTATGTTGCACACTTGAAACTAATGTACATTGTGTGTCAAATGTAGTCAAATAAAGCAAATTAAGAACAAGTAAAATGTCACAAAGATTGACCTCTAAAGAAATAAAATAAGCCACCTGGGTGGCTCAGTTGGTTAAGCGTCTGACTCCAGCTCAGGTCATGATCTTGTGGTTCGTGGGTTCGAGTCCTACATCGGGCTCTGTACTGACAGCTTGGAGCCTGGAGCCTGCTTGGGATTCTGTGTCTCCCTCTCTCTCTGCCCCTCTCTTGCTCACACTCTGTCTCTCTCTGTCTCTCTCTCTCTCTCTCTCAAAAGTAGGTGAACATTTACAATTTTTTTAAAAAATAAAATAAAAATTGAGAACTAACTTATGACTTCATACTTTCATTTTGCCAAGTAAGGGCACAAGAAAATTCAATAGGTCTTACATTTTGTAAGAGAAGGACATTTTAACACAAAAGAAAAAAATGACACAACCCTCTACTAAAGGACTGCTCATCATAATTAAATAAATAAAGTTTTATAGAAAACTGCCTTGTCCTTATGGGTGCCTCACGTTATCGTTTGTGAACTACTTCATGCAATACATGTGTGGGTTTTGGGGACAGAATTAAGTTGAGACTATCGGTAGACACGATCTAACAGATGGAAGGTGGCAGTCACTGTCAGTTGATAAAAGCATTTCTTTAGAGAGATCAGTGGAAGTGGGTGGTGTGCAGAATGGAGGAAGGAGAGGTTGAAGGCAGGGGAGCCATGTAGGGGGCTGTAGGCCAGGTGACAGAGGCTAGAGCCTGACATAACACAGAGGTTTGGGGATGAGAAGTCTAAGAGTGGGGAGGACAGGGGCTAGGATCTAGTGATTTCCTTTCTGTTTTCATGGGCAGCTAAAATCAGCAAGAATTCAAAATAAATTCCTGGTTTCGAGAGGAATAGAACTCTGTCAGAAATATGACCAACGTGTATCTGTATTCTATACATAAGATCTCTTAGCTTCCCAAGACTCTTATTTCAGAAGTTAAGAGAGGGAGAAAAAGAGAGCATACATGCACGCTGGCCTGCTTGGATGAAAAATTGTCTCTGTGTAGGTAAGTGACCTTCTGTAGAGGAAAAAGAAAGAAAGGGGATGCTTTTTCAACGACAAAGGATAGTATTTGTCTTTAGGACATTTTTTGAAGTTTGTTGGTTGGTTCAGGGAAGAACTGAATGGCAGTCTGCTCCCATTCTCGTGGTCCTGTCAGAGCAGGTGCTGCCTTATGGCCTCTGGGAAAATGGAAAGATGTCCCCCTGCCATGGTCCCTCCCCCCCAACACCTTGTCCTTAGGCTGCATCTGCTCAGTGCCAGGGCTCCGCCTTCAAAGCCAGAAGAGCTTTGTGCCAGCTGCCCTCACACCCAACCTTGGGTTAGGCGGGGGAGATAAGGCAGAAGATGATAGTCCATGTGGGGAGAGAGGCAGCTGACTGGATATAAAGGGGAGTGTTTGTCTCCTTTAATCAGTCCTGACTTCTTCCAGTTCTTAAGTTTCTGTGTGTGAAGCCCAGGGAATTGTGGCCCGAAGATACTCACAGCTGCTTTTCACAGTGGACTCAGGTAGAGAATTGTGAAGTTCTGTAGCTCTACACATGAAATGCACCTCCTTCTGCTTAAAATTGACAATAACAAACACCCCTGTTTCTCCCTTTCCTGAATTTCACCAAGGCTGTCGCTTCCTACCCTGTAAGGTGAGGATTTGGCTCATTTACATGACAAATATGCACCCCGCCCCCTTCCGTGTTCCTCAGGTAATTGACTTGTTAGTGGGCCAGAGTACAGTGAAGGCTTTTGTGTTCACATAAGCTTGTGTCTATAATTGGATTTGGGGCTGAGTCAGTCAAGGGTCTTGATTGCAAACAAGAGAAACCAACTCTGAAATTACTAGAAGGATGTTGGAGTGCTGGTCTGCCTGCAGAATTATTGGAAGACTGGAGAGGTAGGTTTCAAAAGCGGCAGGGCCCCAAGACATTTATAGAGAAGCCATGGATGTAAGGATGAAAAGCACTGAATCCAACCAGGCTGGTTTCTCTGCCACTCACCAACTGAATGGACCGCAGGCAAGTTACATCACCATTCTGTGCTCCCAAGGATAGTTATGAGTAATAAATGTATTAATGTTTGTAAAAAGTGCTTGAAACGGTGACTGATAAATAATAAACATATATGAATGTCTGATAAGTATTTTTAATGGAATGTGTGTGTACGTGTATATGTATTGGCAATTAACTGCTAAACATAATGCCAGGTTGCTCTCTAGGTTACAGACTTTCCTTCCATGCCCACAACCTGTTCTTTGCTCCGACTGGCTTTTCCCTTATCACAAATTGCCAACCTTTGTTCAGGGCTTTGCTTCGATTCTTTGTGGTTCCCTCAGAAACTCGATTCTGGAACATTATTCACAACAGAGGACGTAATGATCATAGTCTGTACCTGTGGGACTTTAGTTTTTTACTACCGTTAGGGATAGATAGTATAGTAAATTTTTTCTACCACTTTGCCTTTTCTTTTTGATACTGTGTTTTCATGATCATTATTAATATCTGCTTTAGTCTTTCCTTGTGTTCTTTTGTTAAATGAGAAACAGCCAAAATGGAAGCTCTTGTAGAAGATAAACCATCCTACCTCTATGAAGGTTTTACAGCCCTCCTTTTAAAAATGTTACATTAATATTTAAGCATAGTCATATTTAGTAATTGACCTTGTTATTTATTATTTAATATTGATAATACTAATAATTATTTTTAAAAGAACAGATGTCTACAATACATATTGTTTTCCCTTTTCAGTTTGGTGCAAAGAAAATTACATTATCCGTTCTTTTGTTGAAATAGTCTTTCCCTTAAGTAAGAAGTTAAGAGTGTTGGTTTATTCCAGGGGCACCTGGGTGGCTCAGTCGGTTAATCATCTGACTCTTCATTTCAATTAAGGTCATGATCTCACGGTTTGTGAGTTCGAGCCCTGAATCAGGCTCTGCGAAGACTGTGTGGAGCCTGATTAGGATTCTCCTTCTCTCTCCCTCCCTCTCACTCTCTCTTTCTCTCTCTGCCCCTCCTCTGCTCATACTCACTCCCTCTCACTGTCTCAAAATAAATAAATAGACATTAAAAAAAGAGTGTTGGTTATTCTGGCAAATCAGAGTATGGTCTGCTTATAGAGAACTAACTTGTAATATTTATTGGTTATAGAGAAGCTTTACTTTAAAAAAATAAATGATTAAATATATCTTGTGTGTTGAATATGCTGTTTGGGGCTCCAAGGTTAGTTGGTTAGTCTCTTTCTCTGTCTCCACATAAACACACATGTAATATCTGGGTATATAGTCTGCAGTTCGGCCTGATTTTGAATATATAAATATGTAAGTACTTCAGTATTTATCTGCTGAATAGTTTGAAGATTCAAGTGGCTAAAAAAAGTGCAGGTTTTTTCATTGGCAACTTAACATGAGAATTGTAGAATCATAATATTTCTTATGAATGTATACAAAATATACATTAATATTTCTAATGAATGTATATAAAATAACAGGCTCAGAGTTTATCTCCTTTGGCAGGCAGTATAAGAGAGTGAATAAAAGTGTTTTGTTTCAGTTGTACACATATATACATATATGGGTGGCAGTCAAAACAGTTTGAAAGGCGGTGGTCTGAAAAACCAGTCACAGCCTCTTCCACTTGTGTCTCTACTCTCCTTGTAGTGGGTTGGTTGCTCCCACAGGCATAGAAGAGTGTGAGAAAGCCAGAGAGAAGGTGGTTCAAGATTTAGTGAATCACCTGATGCTTAATAGGACTGTGGTTGTGTCGAGGCATTTGTTGTCCAGCTTGTGATGCATTCGGTGAGAGTTACGTGAAAGGAATTGCCTGCCATGAGTCACGGCATTAATTTGTAATCGAAGAGCTTTCAAAATAAGTTTCTCCGTGTGTGTCAAATATAGCCAGTAATGAGAAATGGGGGATCGCCTTTTGAACACCTTTTGATAGCGTTGAATGTTGACTACAGAGATGTGGGTGAGCTTTGCCAGGAAAGAGCAAAGTTCTGTACTCTGTGGGTGGAACGGTCCTCATTTTTACCTTCATGTGTGAGGCTTTATTAATATGACTCCTGTGCTGTATTTAAATATAATTGTAAGAAAAAAACATGGGCATACACTTGTGTTAATTAACTCCTGGAGCTTCCTTTGCTTGTGATTACATTTCCAACATTGCCATTTAAACCATCATTGAAATTAAGACTTAGGTTTGACAAGGCTAAACCTCCACATGGCATGGGGGGTGCAGGCAAAGCCAGAGTGACCTGGAAGAGAACCATCAACCTGGATAGTATGGCTTTTGTTATGTGTTTATGTACTTCATTTTGGAGATGATTAGTTTTAAGTAAATTTGGAATTTTAGAATCTATCAAATATGGCTTAATGTTTTAAAATATTTAATTGTGGTAAAATACACATAACATGAAGCGTCTTAACCTTTTTTAAGTATTCAGTAGTGTTAAGCACATTCACATTGTTGTGCAACGAATGTCCAGAATCATATATGAGTTTAATGCCAGAGAGCAGAAAAGCTTTATTATAAGTCTGCTTTTACTCTAGGATTTTCACAATACTTTAGTATTCTAAACAAATGTTTTCTTTTTAATTTTTTTTTTTCAACGTTTTTTTTTATTTTTATTTTTGGGACAGAGAGAGACAGAGCATGAACGGGGCAGGGGCAGAGAGAGAGGGAGACACAGAATCGGAAACGGGCTCCAGGCTCCGAGCCATCAGCCCAGAGCCTGACGCGGGGCTCGAACTCACGGACCGCGAGATCGTGACCTGGCTGAAGTCGGACGCTTAACCGACTGCGCCACCCAGGCGCCCCTAAACAAATGTTTTCTATTTCATGGCTTCTGAGATGTAATAGAAGGAAAATCTTGGTTACTTGCTCACTACTGAATGTACTCCTTCTTTCTTGAAAGTTCTTGGTCAACTCAGTAGTTCCTGTAACTATTTTTAAAGAAGTCTTGGTCTTTTATTCCAGGGGACACAGTGTATCAACTTCAAAATGGTGTAGAAATAGCAAGCGTCTGCAGGACTCCTACCCTGAAGGGGGGCATAGCTCATAGTGTTAATTTTGTGTTCTTTTGCAAAGATTTTGGTCTAATTCCATTTTATAGCCATCTATGAGTTTTCAAATAGTTTTCATTCTAACTTAGGAACTGCCTTAAACATAAGTATCTTTGTAATTTAATTTTACCTTTAGTGAAAGATCTATGTGAAAAACCACCTGAAGGCTCTTTAAAACCCATTTTCCTACCAAGGGTTGAGAGCTTTGTCTCTATGTGCTGAGGTCTGAGTCAATACTCAGTGACACTAGCTTGTATCAAACTGGAGAGGTGTCCCTGAGGACTTGGGAAGGAGTGTGATGGACAATGCAGACCATGAGGCCGGGACCAAAACTTAACTTCTTGCTTATGGCTCTGATGAAGAGTGTTCTATATATGAGGATCACAGCTAATTAAAAAATTAACGTACAGTTTGCATATCTGAGAGTAGTACCTATTCTCTGGGACAGAGGAGCTTAGATTTTACTAGAAACTACATTGACCATGTGGCTTCATATCACATATTAAATGTTGCTGTCATATCATAATGCATGATGTATCTCACATTTTTTCCTTGGAAGCTGATATTTAACCTGGCTGTGTACAGACAAATCCAAACACCGGGAACCCACAAATTACTAATATTTGATTTGGGGGGATTCACATCCTGAGTTATTTTCTTTTAGATGTTGTTAGTTCTGAGTATTCAGAGGTTAATGGCAAGAGAAAGTGCTCCCAAATACTTGAGCAAATTGGCCACAAAATAGACACTGTGAACACTGATGTTATCAGAATAGGAACTTTGGGCAGACCCACCGAGGGTATTTAGAAACGGGAGGGCGGTCCCATTTGTCTTGCTGTGCTGTTTGAGATTCTGCCACTGCAGTCTCTCACTGTCCCTGTCTCCTATCATAGAGGTCTCCTTCTCCTCACCTCCATGGGCCTCCCTCTTGCTCACCTCTCTTTAGGGGAGGCAGAGATGGTGGAGTCCTTGAGCAGAGGGGAAATGAGTAAAAACATTCTTCCTACTGGAATCTTTAACCTTGTCTTGTCTTCTTGGCTCTTTACCTAGAGGTTTATCTCACTCTCCCCAAATCCATAAATATATTAGAGCTGACTTAAGCTTGGATTTCTTTCTGACTGTAGACATGTTCTTAATCCTTTATGTATAAAGAGTCAGCATTTTCATCTGTGTAACCTGGTCCCTATAGGGTTGGAGGTGGAACATAATGGTATGAGTGGAGGTGTTACCTTTTACAGTAGCTTTTTTTCCTTGGTTATAAAAGTAATAAAGAATATAGCAAAACAGGAGCTTTGGGAAAACAAACACAATTCTATCACTGATAGTAATCTGTTATGTTACTATTGGGTATACATTTGTATATTCCTTTCCATTTGGGTTTTAAGTGTATTTGACCTTATACTATTTATTCAGTTTTACTTTTTTTTTTCACTTTTCACCAAAATACTTTCGTGTATTGTAAGTTCTTTCAAATGTTTGTAATTGTGGACCACCTGGGTGGCTCAGTCAGTTCAGTGTCCAACTCTTTAATTAAGCTTATGTCATGGTCCCAGGATCATGGGATCGAGCCCCATGTTGGACTCCATTGGGAGCATGGCACCTGTTTGGGATATATTCTCTCTCTCCCTCTCTCTCTCTTTCCTTCTCCCTCTAGACACACACACACTCTCTCTAAGTAAAAAAATAAAATAAATAAAATAAAAATTTGTAATGGCTGCATAATATTTCATCTTGTACCCGGAGTAGGAAGGGAGGGAAGAAGATGGGTAGCGGAGGAATAGGAGCATAGGCAATTGAGGGGGGCATGTTGTGCTTAGATAAGCAAGGATTGTAAAATCCTTCTGAGTGGCAAAAACACCCTGACAAAAGGTCTCCCCTCGATCATTCATACACATTGTGTCAGTTCATTCCTCAGTCACCTACTTTTGGGATGTAGGGCACATTACTAACTTTCCATCTTTCATCTAGAAACAGATTATCAGTATTAACATACTTTGAAAGGGAGCTCTTAAAAAATTAGGGTTGTGATTGACTCTAGCTGAGCAAAATAAAGTTAGCGAAGATAATAACTTTGTTACCCGATTTTACATAGAAGGCAGAGAGAGTGCAGTTGTAGGTGTTTAAGATGAAGTTTGATTAAAAGTAAAATCTGAGGGAGTTCTAAAAATGGAACCCCTTATAAATACCCCTTACAGTAATTATGCTGAAAGAGGAGAGTTAACACAAAAAACTTGGAAGTTGCTTTTGGATCTTATATAGCAGAATACAGGTAAATAGGAATCTGATGCGACTTTTTCCTCTTAGGTGGTGAAAAATAGTAAAGAGAAGAGGCAAAATGTGTCCAGAAAGTTTGGAGGAATCACAGGTTTCTTTTTCTTTTTTTTTTTTTTTTTTTTTTTAGTGTTTATTTATTTTGAGTGAGAAAGAGACAGAGTGCGAGCAGGGGAGAGGCAGAGAGAGGGGGATACAGAATCCGAAGAAGGCTCCAAGCTGTCAGCACAGAGCCCAGTGGGGGGCTCGAACTTGACAACCACAAGATTATGACCTGAGCGGAAGTCGAACGCTTAATGGACTGAGCCACCCAAGCGCCCCGCAGCCTTCTTTATTTGGTAACTGGTGTTTGGCCACTTTCCCTTCTTGTTCATCTTGGCTGTATAACATCCTGCCTTTAAGGCCAAGCCTGGTCTCCGCTTGACCTCCCCAACCGTGAAGGGAGGGGGCAACATCACACCTGAACTTGATTAATATATGTACTTAAAGGTCATTGGTATACAAGCCAGAGAAGTAAGGTCCACACTTTGTAATTTTCGAATGGAGGTGTTTATTCTCTGGGTCACCCTTTTTTAAGGTACTGCAATAAACGTGATTAGAGATGGTAACAGATGTTTATAAAAACAAGTAAATTTTAAAAATTCCTTGGTCAGATGTGTTTGAGAGATGTTGGATTACTGCAGGAGTTCTTTAATATTTTCAATATGCTTAGGTGCATTTGTTCATCTTTTAGGAGAGAGAATGAAATAAGCAACATCTTTAAAACTCGTTTTGCGCGTATATTCCTTTTTTAGGAGGACCTTTGTTGATACCTTGAAGGGCTTTTTATGATTTTTTTTCTTTAAGTTTTATTTGTTTTGGGAGAGAGAGCATGAACAGGGGAGGGGTAGAGAGAAAGGGAGGGAGAGACTCATAAGCAGGGTCTGTGCTATTAGCACAGGGTCTGATTTGGGGCTGGAACTCATGAACCACGAGATCATGCCCTGAGTCCAAATCAGGAGTCGGACACTTGCGACCATAGAAACATTTGTAGCAGAAGTGTGATTTTGTATGTAAGTAGTACAGGTGAATGCTTTTTGAACTTTACTGTGGTGTGACTCACCTGGCGGCGATCTTGTTAAGCCTCATCTGCGTTGGTGTGGGATGGAACCTGAGAATCTGTATTTCCCAGCAGTGCTCAGGTGATGCTAGTGCCCCTGCTGCTCCATGGACCACACTTGGTGGAAGGATGTAGGTAATTGTTGATTGGTAGCATCTGAGGTTATGTGCGATGAGGCCCAAGGAGGATAATACTTGCCAGGTGGTTGCAGTAGCATTCCAGAAGATTCAGTTGGGAGGCCTGTAATGAGTGGGGAGAACTGACTGGGAGTTGCTGGTGTCTGTTATGGTGAAAGGGAAGTTTCCAGGGGGAAACCAGAGAACTCGAGTTTCCCTTGAATTCCAGAACATCTGAACGCTGCTGTGGCAACCTGCCAGGTATGGGCCATATTCTCCTTCTGGTGGAAGGATCACTGGTTATGTTTGCCAGGGCTGTAGTGGCCTTTGTGTCATTGTAGAAGGTTGGGGGAGGAGGGAAGCAGTTTGAAGAAGGGATCTCTATGATGACTTACTAGGGAAAGGAAAGGATGTGTAGACAGGTTAGAAGAAATAATTTGTTAGGAAGGCAAGAAAGAAGGTGATTCAGCAGAGGTAGAAGGACGTCTAAATCAGAGTCCAGGAATCGGAAGGTGTTTGCATACAGTCAGGACAAGAAGCTCAGCGGCAACAATAACAGCACGATACGGGTTGGGCTCTGCCTGATTTAGTTTGGGGACCGGGGGAGAAAGTGGCTCTGCGGTCAATCCTGCACTTTATGCAATCTGATTTCAACAAATTAAAAGAAGTGATAGTTAGGATGTGATAGCTGGAAATACTTGAAAGGAAATAGGCTCAAGATGTGGGTGAAATTCTGGTTCTGTAGTATTACCATTAGAAGGTATTAGAAAAGGAGAGGAAGTGAAAGAAACTGGTGTGGCTATAAAGTGAGCCTTCAGTGGACCTCAGATTTTACAAAGTCAAGGACATGAGAGGAAGGAGGACACGTGACCCAGGATAAATAAAGTTTCACAAGCCTGTAAGACTCACGTGCCGGCTGACCGAGTGCTTGTGAAGTGAGTGAAGGCCAGCTAAGCTGACCTGTTACCTGCATTCAGAGCCAGAAGACAAGGCAGAGGCCTGCTCCTGGTGGCCAATGGGAAGATGTTGACCAAGGAGATGACACCATTCTTTGACCATCAAGAGAATGATTCTTCAAAGTGGAATTGCATATGATAGGCAGTAATAGTTCCCAACTGCTTTCAATGACTTAGGGGAGCTAGAAAAATGACCTTCCCCGATCCCAAAAGTCTGCGCATGGGGTCACAACACTGCTGTTGGGATCATCTGCAAAATTGTGGAGGGTCTGTGTCCTAACCCTACCATTGCAAGTGTCCTGAGTTTTGTAAGCCATGTATGTGGAGTCGTAGACTGCTGAGGTTCATACTGAATGTCTCAAATTCTAAAAGGAATTATTAACTAAAAGATTTGGGAATCCTAAAGAAGGTAAGTATAATAACCAGATGATTATAAATTTTGAATGAATGACAGGATTTCCATTTAGCAGTGTCCAGATACAACTCTTGTTTGTATAAGAATTGACCGTCCCTAGGATTTTAAACAGCAGTGGTGGCAGGTTATCATCATTGACAGAAGCCCATAGAAATTCTCTACCCTTTTGAGAACAGACCTGGTCCCAAGAGCCTTGTAAAAAGCTTACTGATTCTGAGTTTGCTCTTCAAAGGTCCCAAGTACAGGAAATGGGACCTAACCCTCATGGGTCATGCTTGATGTGAACCCCCTGGGAATGTTGCCAGTAGGAGAGTTTTCTTCTCCACAAATCCTGTTTTCTTTGCCAACCAGGAGGAATCTTGAGCAGGAGGCAGACAAATTATGTCAGTGTTCCACCGGTCTTGCTTTATCATGGGCACTCTGTCCTGTCCTAGGGATGTGGATGAAAAACATACAGTCCTGTCCTTGGAGAAGCTTACAGTGTAGGATGGGAGACTCACATTCACAGGCACCATAATAGTCAAGTCTGCTGAGTGCTCAACAGGACTAGTTAACATTCACTGAACACTTATTATATATACACAGCAGGCATATTTTAAGTCAGTGGTTCTCAAAGTGTAGTCTGCTAGCATTAACTTCCTCTAGGAGCTTATTAGAAATGCAGTTTCATGCCCTCGCCCCCGCCCCCCCCCCGCCCCCACTGTCACCCCACTGAACCCAAAACTTCTGAGGATGAGGCCCAGCAGTCTGGTTGCATAAGCCCTCCAGATGCATGAAGTTTGAGAACCATTGTTTTAAGTCATTTAATTCTTACAGCAACCTTCTGAGTAGATTGTATTTCTCCCATTTAAACAGGTGGTGAGAGAGGCAGAGGTTAAATAACTTGTTCAAGGACACATAATACAGATGGGCTTTGAATCTAAGTCCTATAAATTCAGAGCTCTGCTTGTAACCACCACATAAGGCTGCCTCCCAGGAGAAGGTGCAGGGCCTGGAGGAAGGAGCTATAAACTCTAAACGGTGAGAAGAGTTGAGGAAAGCATTTAAAGAGCTGGATTTGTTTTTCCTTGACAAGCATTCAGTGAGAATTAACTGTACACAATCATGTTTGATACCGTGGATGTTTATATACATGAGCAGAATATAGGCCTTACCTTTAAGATTCTAATAATAAATTAGGGGGAATCCAAATATAAATATCTGGAATCTAAAGTACTTTGGAAGTACATAAGAAGTTCTAACAGGGGAGTTTTTAAGCATATAAATACATTTTAACATAAACTCTATGAAAATTGAAATGTATGAGGAAGTCATTCCAAGCAGAGAGACGACTCTGCAAAGTTCAGATGTTTGAAGCGAGATATTCTTGTATTTACTAGAACGTTTGTATATTTGACCCTTGACATCAGGCTTGTGTAGTCTAGGCTTGTCTACATTATGGTATAGATAGGAAGTTCCTAATTTAAATGGAATTCGTCAGGGGTGCCTGGTGGCTCAGTCGGTTAAGCGGTTAAGCATCTCACTTTCTCTCAGGTCATGATCTCGCCATCTGTGACTTCGAGCCCCTCATCAGGCTCTGTGCTGACAGCTCAGAGTCTGGAGTCTGCTTCAGATTCTGTGTCTCCCTCTTTCTCTCTCTCTGCCCTCCCCTGCTTGCTCACGCACGCGCTCTTGCTCTCTCTCAAAAATAAAATTTTTTTAAAAATGGAGATCATGAAACTAATTGCTCCTTTTTTGTTTGTTTTAATCTTGGGAGCCAAAAGTTGTGTTGACCTATTTCTTGCTTTTATGTAACATGTAAGTGAAGATGGAAATGTGCCTTAAACATTTTTGGAGGAAATAATCTTCAACTGCAGCAGGAGATAATGTGGTTCCAGATGAAAACCAATTCTTACCAATAACTAATTAAGCACGGGAATGTGTTGCTGGGGATTTTATAGTGCACTTCCTGCTCTGCAAAACTGGATAATGTAGAGCTGCATTTTTTTGTGAAGCGCTACATAGTAAATATTTTGGGCAGGAAAATGGCAGGAGACTGTATATAAACAAATAGGCACAGCTGTGTTCCAATAAAACTTTATGAAAAACAGGTGGCAGCTGGGTTTGGTCTGCGGGCTGTAGTTTCTGGATTCCTGATCCAGATTCCCACCTGATTCATAGTATAGACGAAAGCTGTGGAATAGGCCAGGTGACCTCAGGATGTCTTTTCTGGTGCTTTAGTTCTGAGGGTTTTGGTGTGTTTTGTATGAGTAACTGAGAAAGAAAAACTAGAAGACTAGGTTTTCGAAATTGCCCTTCCGCCAGAAGACTACATAATCACCTTTATTACTTTGTAGCTTTCAAAACTTCGTGTGTGAATTAACAAGAAACCTCTGAGAGACCAATTTATTCCCAAAGAGGGAAAGAAAGGTGGTTGCTCCAAGGTGTATTTCTTTCGCACATTTCTGACTTGCCAGTAACATAGTAAAAGAAAACTGAACATTTTTTCCTCTTGAAGACCCCACACAAAGTGACTTAATGGCATTGTTTTTCACTACAAAGAAATAATTGGTGTTCCAGTGTATTTTTAAGTTTTAAAACAAGCACATAAAGAATCCAGTCTATAGAAGTATACTCTGGAGGCTCCTGGGTGGCTCAATCAGTTGAGCATCTGACTAAGGCTTAGGTCTTGATCTCACGGTTCTTGGGTTCATGGGGCTCTGTGGGGACAGTTCAGAGCCTGGAGCCTGCATCAGATTCTGTGTCCCCCTCTCTCTCTGCCCCTCTGCCGCTCGTGCTCACACTCTCTCTCCCTCAAAAGTAAACATTAATACATACACACACACACTGTATATACTCTTGCTGCATAGTAAACCACTTAAAACAGAATTGAGAAGAGAAAGGAAGGTTGGTGGCAGTGGCATGGCAGAGGTGGCCATGGGTTTCATAGATTTGAAGGTGGTAATAGCACATTTAGCACTTGGCTTGAGATTCTGGAACAGCAGGTACGGTGACCAGGGGAAGAGCCACTACTGGGTGGTCAGCCCCTGCGACACACTGTGGAAAGGACTTGATTTACAGAAGGGTTAAGTAAGTACTGGGGGTTGCAAGGCTGGTTGAGAAGAGATGGGAGACCTCTACAAATGGAGGCAGGAGGCAATGTATCTAGTGGCAGCTAAAGACAAGTGTTAAAAGGTTTGGGAAAGAGATTAGTCATGGGAGGCTCGGGGCTTACATGGGCTTCCTCCGGCATTTGTGTGGCTCACAGGAAGAGCAAGGTGTGGAAATGCAGAGAAATGCGGGGAGGAGAGGTCATGGCAAGGGCTTAGACACAAAAGTGAGAATGTGCACAGTTGGCAGAGTAAAAATCGTATGGTGGGCCTGGCTAGAGCAGAGGGTTTGTAGGGGAGAAGTGCGGCAGGGTACCGTCGATGGTATCCACTGCTTGAACACTCAGGGAGAGTAAGATGTGGATTTTAAATAAGTATTTAGTAAAGATAAGGTGATAAGCAAGATGTTTTAGGGAGACAAATCTGATTTGTGTGAAGGTGCTAGGGGTCCAAGTTGGCAGGGAGACAGGTAGGGTCATTCTGTTGTGCAGCCTGAGATAATCGGTGGTAAGGCCATATAGCATTTAGCAAAGACATAGAAGCTTGATTTTAAAATAATATTGGATTGTTTTTTGAAACTTTATTTGTGGGAAGGAAGAAGGCCATTACTTTTTTTTTCTTAACTTTTCCTTTTGAAATGATTTCAGACTCAGAATTTCTACAAATAGTGTAAAGAGTTCTCTTATAACCTTCATCCAGCTTCCCCAAATGTTAACATTTTATGTAACCATAGTACTTTTGGCAAAACCAGCATTCCTAGTCAATTAACTCAAAATAGACCTCATTTTGGTCTCCAGTTGTCCAGCCATGGTCCTTATCCTAGTGCAAGATCACACATGGCCTTTGGTTGTATTTCCTTTGGTCTCCTCCAACCTGGGAGAGTCCCTCAGTATTTCTTGGTCTTTGATAGTTTTGACAATTTTTGTGGAATTACAGTCTTAAATTGAAGAGTGTCCCTCAATTTGGAGTTGTTTTCACATTGAATTCAGGTATGCGGTTTTACAAAAATGTCATAAAAATACCTTCCTCAGTGTATCCTTTCAGCAGGCAAATGATGTCAATATGTCTCATGATTGGTGATAACTTTTATAAATTTGGGTCAGGTCTGCTATGCTCCTGAAAAGTTACTCTTTTTTTTGCTCCATACTCATTAGTGTCTTGTGAGAAGCCACTTTGACACTTTGCAGACAGCCTGTATATCACACTTGTGTCCACTAATTTTGGCATCCACCGATTTCTTTCTTTTCTGCAACATTCAGTACTGTGGTATTTGCCTAATGGTGATTTTGTTTTCCTCTTATTGAATCTAGCAATTGGAGTTATTCTGTAAGGAAGACTGTCCACACTCCCTCCACCCCTCTTGACTCAACATTTGTTTACTCAATCATTTATATCCATATGGACTCGTGGGTATTTATTCTGCGGGTTATAATGCAACACTTTGATTATCTTGCTGCTCCTGTTGTCTTCGTGGGAGTGTCTTCATGTTGGCTGCTGGGGAAAGGGTTCATCTTGGAGTCCAGATGTGACTCAGGGGGTTGATGTTAGTGCACGAAGGGAATTCAGTAACAAGTGGAGATAAGTAAGCTTGCTAACTTAACTGTTCCAAAATCGTTAGGAACTTGATTCCTAAATTTTAAAGGCTTTTCTGTGATTGCATTAACCAAAGCTCACCGTGTTAGGTAGAACTATTCCCTTGCTTGTAAATGCAGCAAGAAGAAAGATTTTCCCAAGAACTGAATAAAAACCAAGTTGATGACACATTAGGGTTTGTTTCTGTTGCACCTATTGTGTATGTTTTCCCAGAAGCTGCTGGTTCTTGCTGATTTATTTCCCTAGGCAGGCAAGATTTTGAAATATTTATAAGTATTCCTAGAACCCACTTTAATTTTCTCCTTCAGGTTTTAAGTGGGGCAAACATGTTTACACTAGAAGAGAGTCCTTTAATAATGGGAAGTAGAAATTAAGTGTAATGCTACAGATGCCATTTAAAGGGTATGCCTTTTCAGAAGGGGTGTAGGTCCTGCACTTTTCTGCAGCCATGAAGGTAACTTGGCTCAGGGCTGTGTCTGAGATGGGGTATATATAACACACATAACACAAACGGGTACAAGGTGGTATTTCCAGAAACACTTGCTCTTTGTTTTTACATGAGCCAGACAGAGAAGCTCACCCAGAGATGCCTGTGCTGTTGGTCAAAAGACTTGTACTTCTGTTATGTTCTAAACTCAGCCGGGCCTGCGAGGGAGGTGATGTTTGAAGAGTGCTCCAAGTCTCATAGTTGAAGTACATGGTGAGAGGTTCACATCGCCAATTCTAGCCACTCATTTGCACAGTGGTTGCACAATAGAACCACCTGGGGAGCTTGGCAAAAACCACCCAGGTCCGGCTTCTAGAGGTTCTAATTCTGTGGTCTGCGGTGGGACATGAACACCTGATTCATTTTTCTCTTTAGTTTCTCAGATGGCTCTGGTAGACATCCAGAGTTGAGAACCATTGGATCTAGTGCTATGTGTGATTTCTAAATGCAGTGAGATGCACTCATTTGTCATGTGAATTTTGAATCATCACAGTCTATGTTATAAGAGACACCTATGGAGCAGTGACTACAGAGGGGTGTGGGCTACAAACTTGGGTAAATTTCTTAACCTCTTTAAGAGTAGTTCTTTCATCTGCAAAATAGAATTAATAGTATCTACCTCATAGTTTTTCATGGATTAAGTGGTATGTTGCATGTAAAATACTTAGCACAATGTCTAGCATTTGGTAGAAACTCAATTACTATTGAATAGCATGAAGCATATTATAGCAGAGTGGTGGCTTTGGAGTCAGTCACTTTTGTTTCAGTCCTGACTCTAACTTTCCAGCTCTGGGACTTGAAGTAAATTTCTTAGTTTCTCTGCCAGGCCTCTTTTCTGTAAAAAACGTGAATAGGTGGGTGCAGTTACTATTAAGGGAAAGAGCTCAAGACAAAGGAGGTGCTCAGTGTTTCCGTCACTTTTCCTTTCACCCTGCTTTCTTAACACCTCACGGGGCCTTGTGGAATAATACAGTTTTGAAAACATTATTGACTGTGTTGAGAAGGTGCTATTACAAATGGCCTTTGTGGCTGTAAATGACTGGTGGGAGCACACCCCTTGGAGCCCTGAAGAAATGGTTGTGGACCTGACCCTTGACCAGAGCTTGCAGAGGGATGGTGTTGGGCCCTCCCCATGCTTCCCTTTCAGCAATCGGCTCGTGTCTCCAGCTTGCATAATGCCTAACTTGTGATGCTGTGTAATTCTCAAGCCCACATACTGGCTGGAGTTCTGTCCCTTTTACCTTGATCGGGCTTTGATTGACCTGGAATTGTTACCCTGGGGCTTAAAAAGGACCCACAGTCTTAGAACTCTACTGGACAGCCTGCTAAGTCACAGCTCTGGTTGTTTCAGTCACTAGTAGTCTCTTAACGTAGGGACCCTCCAGTAACTTAGGAAGCTTTTCGGTTTCCTAGGATTGTTAAGTAATGTAAGTGTGCTCATTCCACTTTGATGTCTTCATCCTCTACTTGATCACCCAGAATAGGGAAAAGACAATGGTTGAAGGTGACAGAAACTTATGTCAGGAACTGAATTCTCAAGGCATTAATACATTGTTAGCTCTTAATCGTTCCTCTTTGAAATAGAGCAGGTCGTGCTTCTGTGGGGATTGAAATGATTCACTCTTTCTCGTTTCTTTTCTCTCTCACCTTGGTCACCTAAGCACTTCAACTCAATCTAAGAGTTTTAAGGCATATCATTTAAGAGATGATAAAAAAAAAATGTGCTGTAAGTCTATCATACAGTATAGTAAGATATTTTCACTGACTCTGGAATGAGTTCTGTCCTTGGTTCAGACTCAGCATTTTGGGCCATTATACTTTAACTTTAGTGAACACCTATCTTGAAAAAAAATGAAGGTAATACATGATAGCTAACCAATTACCCTTTTGAGTTATGCCATTATTTTTTTAGTAGAAATTCATTTGTGAATATTAAAGGGTTGCAGTTTTCTAATACATGTTTAAAATATGAAAAGTATCTGCCTGGAATCATTTAGGGAATCATTTTCCATGGTTCACTAAAGTGGGAAGGAGAAGAAATAAATTTGAATTAAAATCTAATTTTATTTATTTATTATTTATTTATTTGTTTATATATTTAGAGAGCATGTGCACACAAGCAGGGGAGAGGGAGACAGAGAGAGAGAGAGAGAGAGAGAGAGAGAGAGAATCTTAAGCAGGCTCCATGACCAGTGCAGAGCCCAACGTGGGGCTCAGTGTGACAATGGTGAGATCATGACATGACCCTAACTCAAGAGTCAGATGCTTAACTGACTGAGCCACCCACGTGCCCCAAGAGAGGGCCATTTAAAAGAGGACCCTCTGTATCAATGGGACCATCCATCCAAGATTATAGAGTAAGTTGATGAGGAAATCAGGATCAAGGAAAAGAATTTATGGGTTTAAAGTATTCTTTAGGTCTTGTGTGTTCTGGTAAGTGGATTTCTAGATCAGGAATCATATCATGTACATGTGTATGTTTGTGGAAGCTCCCACAATGCCTGGCAAGGAGCTCAGTAGGTGCTTTGTAAATGAGAAATGAATGGAAGTTAGTTGCCACAGGAAGGGTCCGATAAAGCCCTGGAACTCTGAGAGGAGAAATAAAACCAAGGGATTCAAAGATGGAATGAAAACAGCTGATGGTATATTAGGCAAAGAATATCGAAATGGAGAGGGGTGCAGTTTTAAGGGTGTTCTTGTGACAGATACTCTTTCAGGTAAATGTTGGAGAGAAATCCACGAGGTGATTTAGAGCAGTGATGCTCAGATTCCTAGAAGTTGCCCCCACCATTCCTCTGATAAAATTACATCATTTCCCAATACCTCTTAAAAACGAGGTGATGGAGGGGTACCTGGGTGGCTCAGTTGGTTAAGCATCCAACTTCAGCTCAGGTCATGATCTCATGGTCCCTGTGTTCGAGCCCTGTGTCGTGTTCTATGTCTGTCTCTGCCCCTACCCTGCTCATGCTCTGCCTCTCTCTCGAAAATAAATAAGCATTAAAAAAAAAAATTTTTTTTTAATGAGGTAATGGATAGACTATTCCATGTTTTTTTTTCTACGGGTCTTTGACACTTGTTATTTTGGGTCAATACCAGCAACTGACAAAAAGTGGTCTCTGAAGTACAGAGTTATGGTAGTTGTTTTAAGTTGAACACCTCAGAACTTTAGAGTGTTATGAGGAGCTCTGTGGTTTCCTGGAGCCCAGCTGAGTTTGAGAACAGCTTTCTCAGAGCTTTAATGAAACAAAGCCCTCCTGGGACCAGTTAAGAGAGTGCTTCATAGGAGTTGCTGACAACAAATGTAGGTATTGTGTTCTGGAAAAGGCAGTTCTTGTTAAGTTGCTCTTGTCGATTCCCTGTGGACTAGTAGCTTATCTGTTACTGTTATCTAGTCAGCATGGAAGAATCTCCTGGCTTTATTTACTCACCTTACCAATCTTTTGAAACCAGCCATCCACAGGGAAGTTTCTGTGAAGTAGAATTGTGTGAGTGTAACACTAGTGTTGAGACGCCAGATTTAGGTTGGCAGCTGAAAGAAAGGAAGTGGTTTGCTTTCTCCTCTGAATGTGTCCCTACCTAGCTCTTGAGAACCTGTTTCTACCTAAAAGCTTTCTTTCTTTCTTTCTTTTTTTAAAAACTAAATCATGTGAAGTAGTTGCTTTTCTGAGCTGATTCAGGCAATTAGATGAGTAACAAAGACTGTCAGTCCTGGCCTGCCAGATTGATTTTTAAAAGTCTGTTTAAGGGGGAAAAGAAAAAATCACTTATGATGATTCATCTTGAAATGATAAAGCTAGTGCATATGCAAATTTTAAATTGTTTGGTATTTCAATAAGTGAATATATTACGTAGGCCCAGACGACAGAAGGCCTGAGAAGGGCTGATTTGGAGCGTGTATAGACGACACCAGAAGGGGTGGGTGGATGTTTTATTTTAAGACCTAGGGATTAAAAATGGCCTATCTACCTTTGTGAATTTCCTTTCCTTTGAAGCCACAGCAAATCTTTAGCAGAATATACCGATTCGCATTTCTGAATAGAGTCTATATATTCATTTCAGTTTAATTAAGATAAGTAATATGGGAGGCATGTGCAGTGGGGAAGATGCAGAATGGGAATTCTGTCTTAGGTTAAGGCTTGGTGGAAGGTTTGGATGCTGGAAAACCATGACTGGCAGGGAATGTTTTGTAATTTAGCAAATGATCCTGAGAACTGGAGGCGGCAGACTAAAGACTATGGGATCTGAAAAGGCAGCAAGCCTTGGAATAGAGGTGTAAAGAGCTTTTAAACATAGGTTGGGAGCTCAGTAAATGTTAGTTGCTCTGTTCTTTTTCTCCTACCACAATAGGAAATGATAATAGTTTTCTATTGTGCTGAAGCATATGTGGGTGATGGTGCGGCTTACTGGATTGTTAGGTAGGAAAAATTAGCTCCCACCATTCAAATCATTCAGCAGATACTTAATAGATGTAAATATCTCGAAAGAAATGATTGATTTGTGTGCAAGGTTGTGTGCTAGTGCTGTGAAAGCAAAGCCCTATAAACTGCCAGCACTCCCTCAAGGAGCTTAAGGATGAGTTAGGCAAATGCACACAGAGAACGACAGCCAACAGCCCAGAGCATCCAGGAGCTGCCACATGACTAGTAGAGAGAAGCAGAGCTGTGAAGAGGGACAAACCCCAGTGGACTGGGACAGGGGGAGGCGCTTCACCCAGGAGGTGACTGCACGAAACCTGGACTTCAGAGTCAGGTGGGGAAAAAAAGGGCACTGGGTGGCTAAGTTGGTTGAGTGTCCACCTCTTGATTTCAGCTTAGGTCATGATCTCATGGTTCATGAGATCACATCGGGCTCTGCACTGACAGCGCTGAGTGTGCTGGCAATTCTGTCTGTCTCTCTCTGCCCCTCTCCCATTTGCTCTCTATCTCTCTCTCTCAAAATAAATAAGTAAACATTAAAAAAAAAAAAAAGACTAAGTCCAGTGGGATCCAGGGAAGTGTCAAGAAGGTGGAGGACTCTGTAATGTGGAGAATGGTGTGAGCCCAGGCAAGTAGGAATGGGGGCCTCTCCTGATGAGTGGGTCTTGTCGTGGAGGGAGGTGGAAGGAGAAACCTGTTGGAGGCAGACTGTGCTGGTTTGGATTAACTCACATAAGCAGTTAGAGATGCACTGTAAGTCAAGGGGGCAACTTGGGGGCATTTGTAGAGTTGAGGTTTGCAGGATGGCCTGCGGGGGCATGACCAGAGGGCAGGGAGAGCCACTGAGAAGCTGAGGCAGCAGTTCAGATGTATAGTGGTGAACGTCTGAGTGAGCGGGTGAAAGAGGAAATGAAAAGGAAAGGAGAAACAGAATCAATATCACATGGAGATTAAACGACAAGTATGAAAACATCCCAGTCTTTTTAATGTGCTTCTTAAAGTTAGATGAGATGCTATTCAAATGGAATAATCTGTCCCATTTGAATGAATGCCGACCAGATGGTTACACTGAATGAGAATAAAGACGTTAATCCTCTATGGCCTATGACTTGAGATTTAAACACGTTTTTTGGCTTGGACAACTGCTGGGCCTGCCATGTTGCAGACATAGTCTCTTACAGTACAAAGATTTGTTTGGTTCTAATTGTTTTTCCTTTTCTTTCTTTCAAAATAGACTCTATCGAGAAGAATTTCCAATCCATACCTTGAGCACACTCCTTCCCAGGTATGATTCTTTTCTCTTACTGCATTTTCTGAAACGATGATTTATAAATCCTGGTGTAGACTCTTCTAGGTACAGCCCTTGGCTTTGCTCCTGGGCAGGCCGTCTTCCTCACCTGGGGATGACACAACTGAAGGTGTTTGAGATGCTCTGATAATTGTGGCATGGTGCAAGATGTTCACCAGATAGGAAAAAAGTATTTTCCCATCTTCCAAGTCCTTACATAAATGCAGAGTTAATACATAATATATATTTTTCAATTTGTTGTGTTGATATCCGCTATTTTAAAAATACCGTGTGTCTATTGTACACTAAAACCTTTGTGTAAAAGGGGATTGTCTTTATAGTTATCTAATAATATAATATCTCCGTATGCTCATTGGAAAAAGATGGGGAAGACTTCATTGTGTTACATTTAAAAATCGGTTGGCAGAGGTTTTTTGTTTTGTTTTGTTTTTTGTTTTAAAGAAATTTTTCTTTTTGTAATGTTTATTTATTTTTGGCAGAGAGAGAGAAAGAGCATGAGCAGGGGAAGGGCAGAGAGAGAGGGAGACACAGAATCTGAATCAGGCTCCAGGCTCTGAGCTGTCAGCACAGAGCCCCGATGTGGGGCTCAAACTCACAGACCGCAAGACCATGACCTGAGCCGAAGTCGGACACTCAACCGACCGAGCCACCTAGGCGCCCCTGTTTTTTGTTGTTTAAGAGTAACAAGAGACTTGTGATCATTGTGAGGTCTGGAACTTTTGGGCCTTGTTCACTACTATATCCACAGCTTCTAGAATGGGGCCTGGTAGCTGCTCATCAAATGTTTTTTGAATGACTGAGTGAATGAATACTGGTACCTTGTCAGGACCCATCAAGTGTCAGCTGACTTCTCTTTTAGGGAAGTACTGTCTGTCATCTGACTTGGTGTAGAGTTTTCACGTGTTTTTTTGTTTGTTTTTTAATATACAGTTTTAACATGTTAAAAATAAATAACTTCCTGCCATTCTCACTTTGTCATCAGGCTGTATTTGGGAGGTGATAATAGGAATACTAGAGAAGCATAAGATGGGGTTGAAGTGTTCCCTGTCAAGACATAGTCAATATATTATCCATCAGTTTGCTTCAAGAGAAGATATAAAATATTTTATAGATGTACAATTGTGTAGGTGCAGAAAGAGTTCACCAAGAAACAAGTAAACACATGTAAGCACACATCCCCAGTATACATTGATTTTCAAGAACCTTTACTTATGAAGACTGTTCATTTTTACTTCTTTTGTGAGGTAGCATTGTACTATGGAGGAAGGTGCCAATTACAGAGAAAGAAGGTAGGTATATAAAGTAGGACGTAGAGCTCTCTAGATCTGAGAAATAGCCTCCTTCAACCTCCCAGAATCGGAAATACATACGGATGTGTTAGGAGATTCAAAAGGAAGTTAAATAAAATTTTCATCAGCTAGGTGGAATCACGAAGTAGGTGAAACCAGAATGCTTGGAATTAACTATGAGCTCTGAAGCTGAGTGAAGCTTAAAAGCAAAGCAGACCGTAGCCCTATCGCATTGTGTCACAGTGTGAGATGTTCACCAGATAGGAAAAAATTACTATCCTCTCTTCCAAGACTTTTACATGAATGCATTATCAATATGGCAGAGTCATATGTTATAAATATTCTTCCATTTGCTGTATTAATAGAAACAGTGTTTTTTTAAAAAAATTGATTTGCTCTGGAAACTTCATATAAAAGATGATTCATGGCTAAAGCAGTTTAGCATTTGGAAAATAGTTATTGTAGCTTTAATAGCACAAGTGGACCAATTGCAAAAATAAAACAGGCAGTTGTTTGTAGCTACGTAGGCTAAAATGTTTTGAACTTAGGGAGGTGGTCATGATTTTCTTTCATGTATAGTATGCTGTTGGCAGCTCACAAATTATATTATTCTGAATCTACAGAGAATATTTGTCCTTTTCCATTTTAGATTTATGGAGAGAATTCTTCTTGTGCGGGAAGAGCATTGAGGAATATTATTATTGTTCAGGCTGCTGACCTGATAAAAGACAGAGTGAACCTCAAGGGATTTTACAGGTAACACAGTTTTCTAACACCTTGTCAGAAATTCTCCTTGAGGAGAAAAAAAAACAAAAACAAAAAACCCAAAAATGTGATAAAATGGTAAAGTTGATTACAGAGAGATGGGCTATATCAGTGCTGGGAGGGTTTGTTTGAAGTGTCCGTTTGGGGTACTGGTGGTGGTTTTTCTTTTAGTTAAATTCAGCTGAGTATTTGCTGACAGGAGACTCCTGGTTCTGAAGTTAGGGTGTGGAATCTCCAGCAGCAGGTGTGGATGAGTTCCTCAGAGACTCTCTGCTCTGCTTCCTCTGAAATGTGATGTTTTATAAGATTTTTATTGGGCACGTGCTATAATGCGACTTCAGTAAATATAGGCCCCCGCTTCAGGAACCTTACCAAGGCTCTTTGAGGACTTGTTGGGGGCCCATGGGAGAGGGGAACTTGTGCTCTAAGTTGCCAGGTGAGGATGAGCCCCTCCTCAGGCCCTGCAAGGAGGGGGAAGGGCGGGTCCAAAGAGCTGGCATTTCTCTGCCTTGGCTTGTGAATAAGGGGGTGGGGGTATGAGAGTAAATAGATGGGCTAATGGTCAGTTTTAAAGCAGCTGGACTAAGAATGGTCGCTTAGTAAGTTTAGAACACGTTTTCATTCATGGAGCCATTTGAAGAAAAAACAAAAGTAAATTGTCAGCTTTTTATTTTGTCAAGTAAAGGTATTAAGCCATATCAAACAATACCAAATTAAAATGATAAAAATTGAACAAAAAGAGAAAACTGTGGCATTTATTACCATTATTTTTTCTTACTGAAAAGATTGCAATATACCACAAAGAACAGGAAGAGTACTCATAAAAAATGTTACCAAAAAAAAGTAGGAAAGATCCTCAGAAAAAGGATATTTCTTTAAGTTAACTCAGCTTTATCACAAATTCATTGTAATATTCCTGTTTTTTCCATTTGTCACAGTTGAGAAAAATTTCATCATGGCATGGGTTTGGGGGATAGTGATTCTCGACCTGTTTGAGTAAGAAGACTCCCATTTTATTGAGACATGACTGAAAATGCACAATTCTTAAGGGTACAGCTTGAGAATCGTTAATTATTATATACACCTATGTAACTATTATCCACACCTTAGATAGTTCCTTCATGTTCTTTTCTAGTCACTAACTATCCCATGCTACCAACTTCTTTCTAATCAAACACTTGGCAGAAACTGTTTTCTGAGGCACCATTGACAAGGGTAGGAGGGAGGGTGGGAAAACTATAATGAATTATTACTTTAAAATCCCATATTTAATTAACCACATTAGTATATACATAGGTCTTGAAAAACATGACCCACATTAGACATGATGTGTTCTGTTGACATAACATGTTGTGTATATGGACTCATGAACCTATTGAAAAAAGCTTCCCCTCCCCCCTATAAGGAATTCATAGTCCAAGGTCTGAGAACTTTTCGCTGAGAGCCCAGGCCAAGTAGACAACAACAGGGGGGAAGAGAGGCTGCAGTCATGGCTAGACTACTTCACATAGAGCCTTTGTAATTTTTTTTTAACAGATGATGATATCAATTTGAAATCCATCTGATTTTTTTTTTTTTTTCATTTTTTAAAAACTAAAACAGGGTGGATAAGTCTTTGGTCTAGTCTTAAGCAGGCTCCTAGGATTCATTTTACCTACCACACAAGGCTATGTGTAAGATCTGTCATTGTCCTCAGTTTCTTTATGTGGTCTCCATGGATATAGAAGGGAAAAAAGCATTGGGAGATATACATTAATAAGGCTCATGGAAAAGAACCATCCATGCCACTTTGAACATATTTAGGGTTCAGTGGGAGTAGAAAGGGGAGAGAGCATGTGCTGTGCTATTTCAGATTCCCAGTGGTTGGGCCAGAACTTCTTATTTTTAATTAACCAAGGATTTAATTAGTGCCTTGGGTTTATTTATTTTTTTTTTTTATTTTATTTTTTTTATTTTTTAATATATGAAATTTACTGTCAAATTTGTTTCCATACAACACCCAGTGCTCATCCCAAAAGGTGCCCTCCTCAATACCCATCACCCACCCTGCCCTCCCTCCCACCCTGCCCTCCCTCCCACCCCCCATCAACCCTCAGTTTGTTCTCAGTTTTTAACAGTCTCTTGTGCCTTGGGTTTAAAGATAAAGTGCTAATATGGTTGCCTAGGATGAGTCCTTTTCATTTGGTAGTAAATCAAGGTAAGGTATTCCCCATGTACTACATGAGAATTACTTTCAAAATGTTGAGATGTTTTTTATTGCTTTTGCACTCTAAGAAAAATCATATTGGTTTCTGAGACTTCAAATAGGTCTCTAAATACCATCACCCCATTTACATTTGAGATTAGGGTCCTGTCTGCATTACCGTGAATTAATTGCTAAAAATGCAACTGGAGGCAGAAGGAGACCAGGAGAAATCAAATTTTCAGTTCCAGAAATGGGTCAAATTAATGTTTTGTTGTAACAGCCACACTGGCCTTATAGCTAATCACCTCCATATCGAATGTTCCCACCTAGTATTGCAACTGTAGTTAGATCTACATGTACCCCCAACGGTTTCTGGATTCAGTACAAGACTGGAGTAAGAACTGGTGCGGGTGTTGAGATTGCTGCCTTCCATGCAGACCTTTTTTTCCTCGCTGCTCTCCCCTAAGTCCTGTAGGTTTGGGTATGGGATCTGGATTGTTGCAGACCTGGCCAGCAAGTCAGGGGAGTGGGAGTTCAATGCAGGGGCACCTCACCTCATTTTGTTTGCTTTGGTGATGTTAATAGTGTTTATCCCTATCCCTAATGGTGTGTTCCCTGGTGTAGATGGATTAATGAAGGATATTTGAAACATAATTTGATAAAGTTGGGGGTAGAGAAGAAAGGGATCATGGGCAACTGAAACCATAGCTTGCTGGCTGGGGGTTGGGGGAGCTCTTATTAACTAGCATTGTCATGGCAATATCCTGTTTGAGAATATAGACTCAGCCCCGCTGCCCAAGACAGAGTGAGCCCTTCCCATGGAGAAGGTAGAACTGGGGAACTGGGGCTCCCAGCATCACCTGGGCCCCATCCAGCCATACTGCATCAGAATCTACACATTAACCAAATCCCCCATGTGCTTCTAAACACACTTTTGAGAAGCCCCAGTCTAAGAAACTTCTTCCCCATCATCTGCGAGCAAGCAAACGTATTCATCCACCTAGTGACCTTTTTGCAAGTTGCCTCTTTAGTTTGTTAGTAAATGTTTGGTTGTGTCCTATTCCAGGGGAGAACAGACGGAGAACTGGATTGTTCTGAGAAAAGGATTACAATAATACAGTGTTTAAATCCCTGGGATAAAAGTACTTTACAAGCCCAAAGATGCTGGCTAATTGACAGAGGCATTGAGGAATTAATTAACACTTTGAGCCTTTAACATAAAAGGTGTCTTATAGAATTAGAAGTTAATATTGACTGTTTTGTCTAATTGCCTAGTTTATTGCAATCTGTTTTCTCTTTTTTCAGAAAACATCCATTTATTTGACAGTTAATCTTTCTAATGTCTTAAAGCTAACCTGCAAGTGAACATGTCTGGTGTTGCCCTAATCACCTTAGAGTACCTTTCATATAGCGGCACTTTACCAAAAAAAAAAAAAGTTAGACTTACCCAAGCTGGGATATTTGTTGAAATATCTTAGCAGAGGGGCTCAGTTGGTAGAGCTTATGACTTGATATTTGGGGTTATGAGTTCAAGCCCCACATTGTGCATAAAAAAACTCAAAACCCCAAAACCAAATATCTCAGTAAGAAAAGCTTATTTTTCCTTCACACCTGAAAATACAACATCTCATGGCAATACGTTTCTGTTTTAGGAATAAAATATTGACATGTTTTGGTTCTTAAATACCAAACATTGAATAAAGATAACCATTTCATGATACATTTTTTTAAAAGAAACATCTTGGTGACTTTTTTTTAAGGGAGAATGATTTTCAGTGAGATTTTTGCAAATGAAAAACCATATTTCAGGAACTTGTCTTCTTGTGGTTTTTCATTTGAGGCTGATAAAGATGGAAAAGTGGCATGAAAATACTGCTTGTAGTGCCCAGATTGGGGCATTCTTCAAATGCAGTTGTGGATCTTAAAACAGATTGCAGAGGATATTTTTGCATATGTGGTGAGTGGAGTCTATCACGCACAGCTGGGTTTATGGGTTTGTGATCTAGGCTGCATGGCCATATCACTTAGACTATATTGAAAAGATTAATGGTCATATTTATTGTTCTTGGAGACAAATTTGAGGATTTAATCTGTAGAGTAGCAAACAAAACTCTTTAGCACTCTCTATGGTCCCAACTTTGAGTAATCTTGGAATTAATTGGTTCTCAAAAAGACTAGATAAAAATCTATAAAGAGTTGAACAAAAGTTGATCGCCATCACTTTTTGAGGTACTTGTTTTACCAAGGCAGAAGCATTATCTTTATATAAAGGATTGCTAAATTTATTCCTTCATTTATCCAAACATGTGTATTGAGAGCTTACCTGTGTATCTGAACTGTTGTAATTGTTGGGGTCTAACGGTGAGGTATATACATAGTTGCTGATATCTTGAAAATGATTCTGAAGTGAGGAAAGCAGATAGTATTCATTTGGAAAGATGTACAATTACTAAACGTTGGGTGATTGAAGCAAGAGTATAAGAGGATATGATTCCAAGTGTTCCTGAGGACGTGATATTTCAGCTGAAATTGGAAAGATGAATAAGAGGTGCCGATTCATTATTATTGAGTCGCTTGTTTAAAAAAGTTTATGAAACGGATGATATTAAATATCAATTATTTGGCAAATGAGTTGCAACAATGTCTTAACCATGAATGGCTTCCCTTTTGTTCAGGAGGAGCTGTGTTGGGTCAGAGCTGGTAGACTGGCTTCTAGAACACTGTCCCTTTGTCCAGTGCAGATCTATGGCCATAGGGGTCTGGCAGCTCCTACTGGATATGGGAATTATGTTATCAGGTTAGTATCATATGTTTTGAAAGCACAGAGCATTATTTTATTAAGCTACCAGAACAAAATTTACTTGAATTTTCTAGAGGATGTTACAATCTGGATGGAAATTGCTTTTGCAGGTAAATGTTTGCATTCTCTCATATTTTGTAAATAAAAGTGACCAGTCATCTTTTGACGGTTATTTTGCACATCTTTTATAAAAATAATTAGGTACTTGCTGATTCACAGACTACTACCTGTAAGAGTTTTTCCCTTACCTTCTCCTCTACCCAAAAGGCTCCTCACAGATTTTTTTGTTTTGTTTTTTAAATTTTAAATGTTTATTTATTCTTGAAAGAGAGAGAGAGAGAGAGAACGTGAGCAGGGGAGGGACAGAGAGAGAGGGAGACACAGAATCTGAAGCAGGCTCCAGGCTCTGAGATGTCAGCACAGAGCACGAACCACAAGATCATGACGTGAGCCAAAGTCGGACACCTAACCGACTGAGCCACCCAGGTGCCCCTCAGTTGTTATTTTTTTTTTTTAATCAGAGACATCTTTAGTTGCTCTACATGTGTGATTTGTCTAGGTGTACTTAGAATAATTATCAGAAACTGATTTTATGAGTGGAATGTGTATGCCATTTAATTGACTAACCATGAACAATTAGAGATATGACCTATGAAAATTAGCTGTTTAAAAAGAGCACAAAATTGATGTTAACTAGCAACTAAAATAGATGGCAGATATCTCTTTTCCTAATTGAGCCCTGGGAATTGAAGAATTAGAAGTCAAGCAATCCAGATTCTTTATTTGGCTCTATCATGAAGGTTCTAGTTAGTCACTAGGAAGCCCCTTTTTCCCTCTAAGTAATAAATCTTGAGGGTCAGAGAACATAGTAAGGTAGAGAAAGGCATACCCCAAGTGCCAGTGTGCAAGAGGAGTACAGATGGGGATGTGGGTGTAATTTCAAGGCATTATTAACACCTAGCACCTGATACTCTCACATTGAAAATCAGTGACTATCTTTGAAGGATGTTACCTGCTTGCTGGTGAGGTTCATGTTAGTGGTGAGCAAAAAAAATTAAGTGTTAATGTATTTTTGGATCAGTCCTTGATTTCTTTTAAAACAACCTTGGTGGCATTGATATTTTTTGCTAGATAATTCTTAGTTGTAGGGGCCTGTCTTGTACATACAGGATGTTTAGCACCAGATGCCAGTAGCACCCTCTAGTAATGACAACCAAAAATGTCTCCAGACATTGCCAAGTGTCCCTTGGGGGCACAGTCCTTACCCCCCCCCCCCCCCCCCCCCCCGCCCCGTCCAATTGAGAACCACTGGTTTGAAACTTGTCATAGTGTTACACTTGTATATCACTAACGTAATTAAACATATTAGTTTGCCTTGGGACATATAAAAAAAAATTCTCCCCACTTTTTGAATTGCTACTGATTTCACCTGTCTCTGAAGCACATAAGTCATAAAATACATGTGAAGATGCTGGCTAAGGCCTCAAGTAATAAAAATTGGGTTGGTCAGTAAGTCCCCTTTAATTCAGTGGGATTGTAAACATGAATGGACTTAGAATATATAATTATAGTCTTTCCCCTGGGTTCTCATAATAATTAGTAGGGCTTTCAATTTATTATTTGGTTTATGACTCTCTTAATAATATACTTTGAGAAACGGACCCACCCCTTTTTTGTTTCCAACAGTGGACCAGAATTTATACTTTCAAGATACCTATGTTTTCTACCAGTTTTCATCTGATGAATGTAGCTATTTGTACTGTGAATTTGAAAGAGAAGAAGAATGGCAGAATGGTGTCAAACTTTTACTGCAACTTGTGCCTCTCATTCCTGCCAAAGCTGGCATCTGTGAGCTGTAAGTAGATGTTCTTTTTTGTTCCATTATAAAATTATACTCATTCAGAGAATGTTTACTGTCTCTAGGGACCGTGCCCTGCTCTTGAAGACCACTATCTCCTTGAGGAGATAGTTGTCCCATTCCCATTTCTCAGATGCAAGTTCAGAAAGGTAAAAGAGGGGTGCCTGAGTGGCTCAGTCGGTTAAGCGTCTGACTTCGACGGTCATGATCTCACGGTTCGTGAGTTCGAGCCCAGCGTCGGGCTCTGGGCTGACAGCTCAGAGCCTGGAGCCTGCTTCGGATTCTGTGTCTCCCTCTGTCTCTGCCCCTCCACTGCTTGCACTCTGTCTCTCACATTGTCTCAAAAATAAAATAAACATTTTAAAAAAATTAAAAAAAAAAAGAAAGGTAAAAGAAATTGCTGGCAATTAAATCCAGCTAATAAATGACTGAACTGGTATTCAAATCCCAGAAGTTCATGCCTCACCAGCTGTACCACGAGCCGTGTCTGATTTAATCATCACTATATGAGTAGTGATCTAGATTAGGAATAAATATGATTTGGCTTAGGTTGGACTAAAATAATAACTGACATATAATCCACTCTTCAAGTCGTGACTTTCCTAAGAAAGAGCTCAAAAACCTTTCTGAAAATAATCAAGAAGCAATATTTGGCAAATAAAACGCATGAATCACTATCACGTGGAGATATTGAATCACTATAAGATTAAAATGAATTAAAATTTATTAGAGAAGGCTTAGGAACAGGTCTTGAGTCCTGATATGGTGCTGCCTGACATGTCTTTGTTTCTCCACAGCATTCATGATATGCCTATTTCAGAATAATGTATTTCAGATTAAAATTTGCCATCAATAACTTTTACGTATTCAGTTTTCAAAATGTGTTCCCATACTTATGGTTGACTGTCTCCCTTCTTGAGATGGCAGGGCAAGAGGTATTACTCTCATCTCATGGGTAGGAAGAGTAGGTTCAGAGAGAAACAATCATCACAAAGATGAGTTGCTTTTGTTAAAAAAACAAAGACACTTAATAGTGAACAGTTAATCCAGGCTTTTAGAAAAGAAATAAGTGTTAGAATATTAATGAGACACTGTGCTAATAGGTTGATATTAGAATCACATTTTGTTAGGAACTATGCTAACTGCTTTATATTTATTATTTCATCGTCAGATGAATTCTAGAACACAGTTCTTACTATCGCTATTTTGTAAGTGAGGAAATTGAGGCACAGAGGTCAGGTCACCTGTCTAAGGTCACACAAGTGGCGAGCTGAGTGTTAGGGTTTGAATCCATGTCTGTCTAGCTATAACACCCATGCTTTGTAACACTTGCTCGAGTGTGTTCCAGGAGTTAGGGGGCCATTCTACTTCCCTCTTCTAAGACATTGTAAACAGAAACTATAAAAATGTTAGACTGACTTGGGAATGGTTGTGAATTTACCACCACCACTGTGTATAGAGGACCTTGGAATGGTGAAGCAAAATTCAAACGTAATTCTTCACTGAGTTTTCTAAGTACGGAAAATGTTCCTTAGCCTTGATATGCTTTCAATGGAGGTAGAATTTCCTGAGCAAAGTCAAAGAACATTTTAATAAACTTTAACAAGCTTTCCAAGAGGGAGTGGTGTGCTTTTGAAGCTAGAAATGTCTGTGACATGCTTGGACTCTGTGGGACTGGCATTCTCCAGCAGCTCTTCTCAAGCACTTCCCATCCTGAACCCAACATGGAAGTGTGTGCAATCTCATGGGCATGCATAGGTTAACAGGGGCATAAGGGCAGCTGAAATAAACTTGCAAGCATTCCTCCTGATTCAGCTCTAGAACTTTCTTCCCGACTTAGCAAGCAGACCGGAGATGACCTTGTTATGGGGAAAGCCTGAGTCTACTCTAGTTCTAAAAATTATTTTCAAAATTTTCCTAATATTAATTCCAGATTACTTGCAGTTTTTTGTCACCCCAGTCCCTGAACGCAAATGTCATGCCTCTGGAGTTGAGAATCGCCGGAGCATGTCTTGTTTATCAGCAGATATTTTTTTGTTGGTGGTGATGTGAACATGTGCATTAGGAGTGGCAATTCCTCTGGGGAAATTGTCATTGGGGAGCTATGGATCCATCTGTCCCATATTGTAAGTACTAACTATTAAAAGATAAAATTAATGAACCACTGCAAGTCTATTCTGGAGGGAGATACATATGTATGTGTATGTATGTGTATATGTATATAGGTGTGTGTGTGTGTGTGTGTGTGTATATATATATATATATATATATATATGTAATGTGTGTGTGTGTACCACTTTTTCTATGCTAGACTTCTAAGCCTACCTCTCAGGGTAAAATTTTTGGCCATATTTTGGAAAGGCTAGGTTTAGGTTATCCAGACTTGAAAAAAATTCTGGTCAGAGAAAAGGTGCCCAAGGACAATGTCTTCTTCAAGCTGTAATGGCACAGCCTTCGTGTGGCTCGATGCATGTGACCCCACGGTAACTTATGCTCTCGTCTGGTGATCTCCATTCATTCTCACCTCCACCTCACACCTTTTTATTCCCTCGTGCCCCTGTGATATTCTGCTCCTTCCTCTTCCTCTTTCCATTTCTAGTCAAATTCTACCCACCCCCCCCAAGGGGGAGCCCAAGTCCTACCTTGACCAAAAACTTCCACAATGTCTCCAGTTCATGTCTGTCCTAGTGTTTGTAACTTAGGTCTCTTCCTGTTTGCATCAAAAAATTTTTCCATTCTTCTCTGTCATTCTTAGACCTGTGTTGTTCATTCTGCTCTGTTAAAACATTTTTATCCATTCTACTGAAATGCCCTCTAAAGTCCTCTTGATTCATTAATTTGCATTGTCCATTCACAAGCTGAAAATCCTGTCCTATGTTCCTTTTAATAGCCTTTTTGATATTTGAAGGCTATTCCGGTCTTTGTATGCGGTTTTGCGTCGGGTCCCTCTAATGTGCCATCTTCTAAGTCTCTGTAAAATTATGCAAGGAAGCCACTTAGTATCTCTATGACACGCAATTCTGTGTAAATGCATTTTGTGGATCTTTTTTTCCATTTAGAAAAGAATATTTGAAGCAGGATGGGAAATGGAGCTGCTGCAGGTTTCTAGGCTAATTTTAGGAAACAAAATTCCTGTTCTATACAAAATAACTTTTATAGATAATTTGAATGAAGTGAGTGAATAGGTTGTCGAAGGTACAATCTTAGGGAGGAAAAAATAACAGTCATGGTATTTTATTCAAAACGAAAGCCAAATTAAGTGACCTATAAGTGACTTTTTTCTCACTTGTGTGTGTGTGGGTGTGGGTAGGTGATTGGAACAGGGTGTTGGTTGGGGATGCTGAAGTAACAGCACAGGGAAAGGCGGCCTCATAGTTGATTCAGAACTAGTGAAAAATTTGTGGGGCGCCTGGGTGGCTCAGTTGGTTAAGCATCTGACTTCAACTCAGGTCATGATCTCGCAGTTTGTGGGTTCAAGCCCCGCATCGGGCTCTGTGCTGACAGCTCAGAGCCTGGAGCCTGCTTCGGATTCTGTGTCTCCCTGTCTCTCTCTGCCCCTCCCCTGCTCATGCTCTGTCTCCTTCTCTCAAAAATAAATAAATGTTAAAAAAAAAAAATTTAAAAAAAATAAAAGAACTAGTGAGAAATTTTAGAATGTAGGCTGTGAGGAAGCATGGCTGTTCCAGTGCAGCCGCCATTACAGCAGGTGCCAGCTCACCATGGGTGGGAGTGGGAGTGCTCTGAATGGACGGAGCCTATGAACCTCGAATACATGAAACTATAGTCTCCAATTACAGGGCAGTTAACATTTAAACTGTTGTTGAAAGAGTTCTAGGGGTTTGCTAAACTTTAACTCCTCCTACACTCAGACGTGTAAAGAAAAATGTAATGTCTTCATTTTTCCTCTAAGCAATCTCTTGTTTGTTGTCCACGTGAGCCTCTGTCTTGTAAGATAGCCAGAAAGAAGGAAAAGAAACCCCACAATTTTAGTCTAATCCAGTAGAATTATTCTAATAAGATAATGCTAAAAGGTGTTTGGCACCTTTTGGTAAAAAGGTTCAGTGTAGGCCCACTCCCTGTTGCTCATCAAGACAGCTTCTGGAACGTGGTGAGTAGTATGGGTCTCTTAAACCTGGTAGAGGAGGCTCTCTTCTCAGGGTGGGCCCTTTCCCGTCCCCAGTGATTTTGCTAGTAGATGGGCACCCTAATGGCCCTTGAGGTGTAACTGGGGTGTTGTATTGGCATCCGCTGTGGAGCCTGGGACTTGTATAAACTGGGTTTGTCCATCTTGGCTCGGTCAGTGCCTCTTGGTCCTGCCTGGCTGATGTGCCCTCCTGGGTGCCTACTGGCACTGCTGATGCTCCTGAGGTCTGGCTGTGGCTTCCACAGACCCCCTATTCAGCCACTTGGCCTCTGTTAAAACAGCTCTCTCTCTCATGGCATCCTAGCCTGACTCTTCCTGATTCTAACTATTTAAAAACAAACAAAAACATGTTTATTATTGTTATTTAGCTATGTGCTTAATTGAATGGTATTTTAACCTTCAGATTCTTAACTAGCCAACTGTAGGGAAATCTCAGTCCAGGGGTTAAGATGAATTTATTAGCATTCATGATTTCACGTTCTAGACAGAGAAGCAAAAGGATACTTGAGATAGAACAGCGTGCAGGGCATTGACGTTAGGGAGAGCGGTGGCAGGTTGAGGCAGTGCAAGGTAGCTTGGTGTGGCTGAAGCAGTGAGTCACAGCAAGAAGAACTCAGACTTTGAGAAGGGTGGGGAGCAAGTCTCAGATTGATTGCAATGGTGTCTTAAACCTATAGAAAAGACAAACATTATCTTTACATTGACTAGAGAATGACTTAACTGTACATGGGTGATACAAAACAAAATAGTTGGTTACCGGAATTCACAGTAACATTTATGTCATGTGTTGGTGTTATCAACATGTATAGAGTTTATGGGTCTGTGATCCATTTCTATGTAAAAAGCATCCCCTACTTAAAAACTGGGGAAGAGCTGGCTTAGTCACTTGGCCTAAGCTTGCCCTGGCAGTGACAACAATGAAATGAATAGTAGCAGTAATGGTTAATACTCCCTGCTCACAACGGCAGTGTGAAGTTACAGATGAGGGAACTGAGGCAAGGAAGGTTACCGAACTTGCCAAAGGGACAGGCCTCTGTACTTGGTGGCAGGTAGGTGAATAGAAGGCAGAAGCTGAACTTGGAAGTGACCTCTATGGCAGTAGTTCTCAACCATGATCCTTTCAAAAAGAAGGAGGTATAAGCTGGTGGCAGGTAGGTGAATAGAAGGCAGAAGCTGAACTTGGAAGTGACCTCTATGGCAGTGGTTCTCAACCATGATCCTTTCAAAAAGAAGGAGGTATAAGCTGAGATCTACTAAATCAGGCTTGGGATGGACAGATGAGACACATATTAGTACTTTTTGTTAACTTCTAGTAAGGCTCATGTACACCAGAGTTGAAGTCTGCAGTTCCAAAAAGTCAGCCATACAGAAAGAGCTTGGTTCATAAGAAATGTGAAAGCTAATTCAATCAAATTTGCAAAATACTATGCAAAGAAGCCAGATCAATAACATTATGACAAAGATTTTATCAAACTTGGTACTTACTGCTGCTTGACTGACACTTCTGAAATTGCATACGTTTAGCTTCATGAGCATTTAAGTTTGGAAGAGAGTCTGGAGTCCCTAGATAATTGAATTTGCTCCTTTGCTTAGGTAAGGAGAAGGGACAGGGAGAAGAAGGTCTGGGAAAAGGCAACTCTTTCTCAACAGACATTTACTGTCCATTAGGTTTGTGCGAGGTACAAATTTGTGCTTGACTCTGTGGTGATACGACCATATGTAAGTAATGTCTCATCTTTTATGAGGCCGGCATTATTAGGACAAAGTTCAGAAAGGGAAGCAAATGTGAAAAACAGAATCCTCATCAACAAATATTAGCAAATAGGATCCAGCAATATATAAAAGTGATAATACAATCATGAGAGATGGGAGTTTATCCTAGGAATAAAAGGATGGTTCAGAGTTTAAAACTCAATCGATGTAATTCACCAGATTTAATCTAAAGTGAAAAACTGTATGACAAATTCCATAGATGCAGATAACACATTTAAAAAAAATTCAGTATCCATTCATGATAAAAAAAAAATTCTCAGAAAACTAGAAATCTAAGGAAGCCTCTTTAATCTGATAAAACCTTACATAAAATCTATGGCTTATATCATACTTAATGGTAAAAGACTGAATGCTTTCCCACTAAGATTGGGATCAAGGCTAATGTATCTCCTTTTAATCACTTCTCTTCACGAGTCAGTGTAATAAGGCAAGATAAATAAAAGTATACTACAAATAAGAAGGAAAGAATTAAAGCCACCTCTTTTTGCAGATACATAGAAAATCCCAGGGTATCTAGAGAAGACCTACTAGAACTAATGAGTAGTACGTTTAGTAAATTCACAAGATACAAGGTCAATTTACAAAAATTATGTTTCTATATGCTGGCCCAAAAAAAACATGAAATTCTTAGGTACAAATCTAAAAAGTGTGCAAGAGCTATATGTGAAATACTTCATCAGTCTAATGGGAAAAAATCCCAAAAAACAAATTAAGGCTTAAGTAGAGGATCTCTCCATGTTAGTGGGTTAGATTACTTAATCTGTTTTTTTAAATGTTTATTTATTTATTTTGAAAGGGGTTGGAGGAGCAGAGAGAGAGGGAGAGAGAGAATCCCAAGCAGGCTCTGCCCTCAGCACAGAGCCCTATTTGGAGCTCGATCTCCCGAAGTATGAGATCATGGCCTGACCCAAACTCCAGAGGTGGACACTTAACCAACGGAGCCACCCAGGTGCCCCAAGGCTCATTATTACTAAGACATTAATCCTCCCAAACTGTTGTGTATCTTTTCAATGGCAGTCATCTCCTTATTTTTTGACCTCACCATACCTGCATAATAATAAACCTGCTTTTGGTAGCATTGACCCATGAACAGGGAGTGTCCTGGGAGCTCCAGACTTCTTTCTCTACTCTCACTCTGACTGTGCCTTCACTCAGTCATGTGCCTAATACCAGCTGCACAATAATACTTACCAAAGTATAGATCCCTGTCTCCCCTTGGCACCCTACATACACTAATGCTACCACCACCCACTACCCTGTCACCTCCGTATCCTGCCTAACTTTACCTTTTCAACCTGATATGTAGAATCAAGATGAGAAATGCATTGGCATCCTTGATTTTTGACGTGGTGCTGGATTGACCCCTTCTAACTGGGAGATCAACTTCAAGTCTCCTGTACCTATGTCCCAAACCTACCTTTTGTATTCCTGACTTTTCCTAATTAGATTCTCATATTGTGCTCTTTGGGGAAGAGGAAATTTTTTTTAATTTTTAAAATTTTTTTTTTTTAACGTTTATTTATTTTTGAGACAGAGAGAGACAGAGCATGAACGGGGGAGGGTCAGAGAGAGAGGGAGACACAGAATCTGAAATAGGCTCCAGGCTCTGAGCTGTCAGCACAGAGCCCGACGTGGGGCTCGAACTCACAGACTGCGAGATCATGACCTGAGCCGAAGTCGGACGCTTAACCGACTGAACCACCCAGGCGCCCTGGGGAAGAGGAAATTAATACTGGATGAGGAAACCTTTTTTTAGTATTTCTCAAAAAAATTTCATGATGGAACTTGGCGTAAGTTTTGTATTAGGATCATAGGTGAAGAAAATTTCCATTTACTATTTTAAATTGTTTATATAAAAAATGCTATAAAATCAGCTGGTCTTAGTCTTTGTTATTACTCATCACTCCCTCTCCCAAGGAAACACTAAGCCCTCCAAAATTTCCATTGTTTACAGAAAAGGCTTATTGTAGGTGTGGGAACAGATTGCATATTTTTATCAGAGAACATCATTATTTAAAAGTAGTACAGGAATTTTAAGAAAAACTGAACTTTTAGGCCTGGTTGTGCTAGCATTTGAAATTTGGCTGTTTCATTAAATATTAACGATTAATCCTGAAATCTTCAATATGAAATGCAAAAAGACCATTTGTATCAATGTGGATGGAACTGGAATATATTATGCTAAGAGAAATAAGTCCAAGAAAGAAAAATACCGTATGATTTCATTCATGTATGGAATTAAAGAAACAAAACAGATGAACGTAGGGGGAGGGAAAGAAAAATAAGAAAAAAACAGGAAGAGACCTCTCAAATACAGAGGGCAAACTGAGGGTTGCTGAAGGGGTGTTGGGTGGGGGAATGAGCTAAATGGGTGATGGGCATTAAGGAGGGCACTTGTTGGGATGAACACTGGGTGTCGTATGCAAGTGATGAATCACTGGATTCTGCTCCTGAAATCATTATTATACTATATGTTAACTAAATAAATAAAATTTAAATAAATAAAATTTAAATAAATTTAAATAAATTTAAATTTAAATAAAATTTAAAATTAAATTGGATTTAAATAAAATTTAAAAATAAAGTAAAATGTAAAAAATAGTATTAGTAATAACTAATTTTATTCAAATATATCCTGGACCCTCAGTGAAGCCTGTCACAATCACATTTTAGTAGTATTTGGTAAATTGCCTCTGTAAGCCCAACTAGTAGCCCCAGCCTATGAAAAATTAAGTTCTCTTTAGAAGATTGAACAGGTATTTGTATTCATGACATCAAAGATCTCAAGAAAAATCGAATTCTCATTCTTCGACCATCCCACTTTTTCTTTGTCATAAGAATTTGCTTTGCTAAGCAAAACAGTTATGTCCAGAATATAGATGTTATAGAAGGGACAGTGCTTGAGTGTCCAGTATGACACCTTTTTTACCCTCCTGGGATCACTAGGTATTAGATATGGTGGTGAGTGAGTCTGTGATCCTTGAGGAGCATTCCTTTTGGTAGTGTCTAGGATTTGGTATCAGTGATTTCTTAAAAAAAATTTTTTTTGATGTTTATTTATTTTTGAGAGAGAGACGGAACATGAGCAGGGGAGGGGCAGAGAGAGAGGGAGACACAGAATCTGAAGCAGGCTCCAGGCTCTGAGCTGTCAGCACAGAGCACGATGTGGGGCTTGAACCCATGAACTGTGAGATCATGACCTGAGCCGAAAGTGGACACTTAACCGACTGAGACACCCAGGCGCCCCTGGTGTCAATGATTTCTAAGGAAGAAAAATTTCAAACCTAGCCCAGGAAATATTTCTCTAAGAGAAAGTTCCTGAAGTTTCCTTGCCTGACAGCAAGTATGGAACCAACTCTGGGTTGTCCCTGGGGAATATGAGCTGTGGTATCATCAGCTGACTTCTCAGGTTGGTGGGAGAAAGAGCTCCTCTTTGTACTCAAGACTCCTTCTTCTCACTGGGCTATGGGTCCTATATCTCCGTGGAGACTTCCCTTTCCTGCTTTCTCCATCTCTCTCTGTTGGCTATTCACCTTCAGCAAACAAACGATTCCCTCAATCATAATTACAAGAAACCAACCTACCTTTGATCTTATTTCCTCTTCTAGTTACTTCTCCATCCAGCTTATTTGCTTCATAGCCAAAGTTCATAACCCTCAGCACAAAACAAAAACTCTTTAACAGTATCAAATGAGGCCCTGATTAGTCTGGCCTTGGCTCTATCTCCTGCCATTTCCCACTTCCTGGTCCCGATAACCCTGCTGCAGTTTCAGGGCCACTCATTATGCATCAGAATCTCACCCTGGCTATCCCTTCTCCCAAGAAGTGGCCTCTGACAATCATAGATCAGGCTAAGTGGCTCCCTTGTGTTGGCAAAGGATCTTAAAGATGGATTTTGCTAAACCCACCGAATGTTTTATTTTGTTATCATACATGTGTGTGCTGGGCATCTCCTATTTGTTGTGGGATCATGTTTGAAAGATTCCTGTACAGTTTGTCTTGGTTCTGGTTTTTTCCATGCTCTATAATTTCATCAGACTTTAACAAAAGGTGGTCTCAGGTCCATCCTGAATGTTGTGTTTCCCTCTAGTTTCTCTAAACCAAATAACACAGGGCAACTTAATATCAGCTCGGCTTTGTTGGGGGGCGATGGTGGGAAGTAGTGAACAGGCCTGTCTGACATCCCCCTGCAATGGACTCTGCCCTGTTAGAATTCTGATTTGGAGATAGGTGTGTTCTCCACCCTCCTTAGGTCCCGATCTAGAATATCTCTGTTCAGTGTGAAGGTCAAGGTGTTATGTGTGTATAAGAAACACCCAGACACAAATGAAACCCCTGGGAGGACAGGAATAGCATTTTATGGGAAATCTGGCTGAGGCCACATCTCCTGTTAGGGTCCTCTGTAATGTGCAGCATGCCTGTGCTCAATATAGTGTTGGCACAGGTATGTCTGGAAGGTCATGGATAACACCTCAGCTGGCTTGGCATGTGCTAGTTACGCAGTCTCCACTTCTTGAATTACTCCAAATCTTTGCACTCCAACAACCATAAAATAGACATTTCACACAGTTTCCTATAGGAGCAGTGTTTTGTGTTGTGGTAGCTCTTGGGAGCCCACATATGCTATTCAGTAGTGAGACCTAGATGGATAGACAGAACATGTGCATTTTTGAAGTTGTATCAACATGCAAATGTAAAGTGGTATTATTTGGATACTATTTCTGTAATAGAATGCTTCCAGTTTTCCACCCTGAAATACCAGGAAACTTCTTCCAGGTAAAAATAAAGCAGGATTTTCTAACTCCAAGATGGTGTTGGTTGCTCTTGAATCTTAAGGCACAAAATGTTTTGGTAAAATCTGGTCAAGGAATGTGGGTTCTGTCTCTTATATAGAAGATGTATGGCAAGCTTTATTTTATTTTTTTAATGTTTATTTTTTGAGAGAGGGAGAGAGAGCATGAGGCGGGGAGGGACAGAGAGACAGGGAGTGAGAGAATCCCAAGCAGGCTCTATGCTGTCAGCACAGAGTCAAACACAGGGCTCAGTCTCAACAGTGAGATCATGACTGGAACTGAAATCAAGAGATGGATGCTTAACTGACTGAACCACCTGGGCACCCTTAGCAAGCTTTATTTTTAAAAATTTTTTTAATGTTTATTTATTTTTGAGAGAGAGAGCATGAACAGGGGAGGGTCAGAGAGAGAGAGGGAGACACAGAATCCGAAGCAGGCTCCAGGCTCTGAGCTGTCATCACAGAGCCCGACGTGGGGCTTGAACTCATAGACTGTGAGATCATGACCTGAGCCAAAGTCGGAGGCTCAACCGACTGAGCCACCCAGGCACCCCCCTTTTTTTTTTAATTTTTTGTTTTGAATGTTTATTTATTTTTGAGAGAGAGACAGAGCATGAACAGGGGAGGGTCAGAGAGAGAGGGAGACATATTTTTAAAAACCTAATTAAGGGAGCCTGGGTGGCTCACTTGGCTAAACATCTGACTTTGGCTCTGGTCATGATCTCATGGTTCGTGGATTCGAGCCCCAAGACTGGAGCCTGCTTTGGATTCTGAGTCTCCCTCTTTCTCTTCCCCTCCCCCACTCATACTCTCTCTCAAATAAACATAAATTTAAAAAAAAAAAAAAAAACCTAGTTGGAATAATCTCAAATCCATTATACTAATTTTCACGAAGGAATTCTCACTAAGGGAATTTTGGGAAGTCCTGCACAGGTACCAGTTAAATCCAAGTTGTTAGAAATTATCTTGAGCCTGACTGGTATAAAACAAATTCCATTGCCCAGATAACAGGCCCTGTGTGATGCCTCCTAAGACTCTTTATTGGAACTCAACACGGGGTGACTATTTAACCTTCAGAGCTGAGAGTTTGTGTTGGGAGACACTCTTGGGTGGAGACTTCCTGTTCTTTCCTACTGCAGGATGAATTATGCAAATGATTGTCAAATAGTTGGCTGGGTTGAAAACTGTCACTAAGTCTACACCAATTATTTGTTAGAGGAAGATGAGGAGGTGGGGGTGATCCTCACCTTTATTGCTATTACTTCATTTAAGAGATTTTCAGAGTCACTAGATCTTTGGTATTTGAATTAAGAAAGTCATTGTTGAATTTGAATGAATAGCAGGTCACTGAAAGACAGAATTGCTGCAGGGAACTGGGAGAATGGAGCAGCTAAGGGAAAGTGTTCTTGAGTATAAGCAGGGTTCTTCAGTTGCACCGACCATAGATAACAAGCTAATACCTTGTGCAGCAGTCGTCCCAGGATGGTGATTCGTAGCAGAGCCTCTCTTGAAGTTGCAGGTACTCAGTTCATTTATTCAACAGTTATATACGGATGCTTCTTAGGTACTAGGTTGTGTTCTAAGTGTTGGGGGATGTAACCGTGAACAAAACAGAAGTCTGTATTCCCATGGAGCCTGTAGTCTAGTAGGGGAGGACAGACATTTCATAAATAAACAGATTTATGTGGTTAGAGGTAGAAAACTTTATGAAGATACATAAAGTAAGAAATGAGGGATATCGATATGGGTCAGGAAAGGCCTCTTCAAGAAGCTGAGAGACCTCGAGGATGTGAAGGCATACGGGAGGTGATATCTGAGGGAAGTGTTCTAGGGGAACAGTGCAAAGATTCTACAGGGTAGCCAGTGCAGAGGTCTAAGGCGGAAGCATTGAAGGCAAAGCAAGTGTGAAGAGAGGGAGAAGTGTCAGCCAATGTCAAGACTTGTGTGTTATACTGAGGGACATGGAGAGTCAATGGAGGATTTTGAGCAGAAGAGGAACATGATCTAATTTACATATTAACATGACCACTCTGGCTCCTGGGTCTGGGTAAGAGATCTGGTGCCTGGGACAACAGAGGTGGTGGTGATAGAGGTGGTAAGAAGTGGTCAAATGGGAGATACACCTTGAAGATAGAGCCAGTGGGATTTTAGGATGCCTACAGTGTGGAGTACAAGAGAGCAGGGATCAAGCATGACTTACAGCTGGGGGGATGGGGTTGTCATTGATTAAGGTGAGGAAGATTGTAGAGAGGGCAGGGATTGGATTGGTTTGGTTTTGTTTTCGGTGGGGACTGGGTAGAATGATCATGTGTTCTGTTGGATGGTTAAAGGGACAAAGGCAGCTTTTGCTATTCCTGTGTCCTCATATTGGCACCCTTAGATACTGCAGACCTCTAAAACTTCTGAGGACATCTGCCCACAGTAGCAGGACTCAGTACTTTCTGTTGGAGAATTACTGGGCCTGGCTTAAGTTGTTGGTAAGCAGCGACGTTGAGAAGCAGCCATGGGAATTTATAAATTTGTAGTGCGTGATGGGCCCGAGCTTCCTGCTGGCCCAAGCACTCTGGGATGGGTCTTCCTTCCCGGGGTCACTCCCTTTCTCTTTCTGTCTCCTGTCACTTGTCACTGCCATTACCTGCTGATTCTAGCCAGGGTTTCTTTGCTTCCCATCTCTAAGCACTGACAAACACACAGAGCTTCTCTCTTCCTCTCCTGTACACTGATCGCCTTTCATAATAATGGGAAACTGTACAAGTATTACAGTAGATTCCTTTCTTTATTCTACCTTGCCCTGTTTCATTATCTGTTTTGATTTGATGTGTGAGAACTTTGTCCTCACTGGGTTGCACTAACCTGTATTTACACACGTAAAATCAGAATTTGTCTTATTTCATAAAAATACATTTGCTAGGGAAAGAGAGTCTGGTATTTCTGGGCATTTTGGCATAGAGCTGGGGAGGGAACATAGTGGTGAGGAATGAGAGGAAGTGGTGAGGAAGGAGAGTGGTTAGGTGTTACCATTCCCTCTTTCTTCTTTTTTTCTTTTTTTACTTCTTTTTTTAAATTTAATTTTACCCTTCCCTCTTTCTAAGCTCTTCCACTGTTGGCCTGTTACTACCAGACCTGCTCCTAAGACCTTTCTCTATGCCATGTCAGATGCAGGTGCCTGATGGTATGGGAGGGGGCGGGGGGGTGGGGCCCATTAGCAGGAAAGGAAGAGTATTTCTGAATTCTAGACCTTTCAGTAGGCAGTAGGGTAATCCCTGGTTTGGTTTGGACTCTAAGAAGAGCAGGACCGGGTCTGAGTTATAGAAAGATAATCCCAGTATCTATAGCAGATTGGGCACAAGAGGAGAAGCCAGAGACAAGAAAGTTGGCTAGAAGATAAGAAAGGTTTGTGCAAGAGAAGTAGAGGGCTTCTACTTCCCTTGTCAGTGAGGCTTAACAGGGGGGAACTGAAGGAAACAGAGGGAATGGCCACAGAGTGAGCATGGAGCTGAGCCGTGAGAGGTGCTTGTAGAACCAGTGAAGGCAAGAGGCAATAGAAGTACAATGGGAGTTATGTTGACTTCAAGGAGCCTGTAAGATCCCCAAGTGGGTGAAAATAAGGTTCCTGGAATTGCTTCCCACTGCCCCTTGGAAGGCAGATGGTAAAAAAAGGTGAGCTCACAGGAGGCACAGGGGCTGGAGAAAGACTTGGGAGCTCTGGTCACAAATCGTGGTGTTGTGGTGATAACAATGGGATTAGGGCTGCAGGACAGTTCCTGGGAGGTCATCTGTCTGTCTTTCTTACACATATTTCCCACACATATTTCTTAAACAATTTTTGTCGGGGGCCCCCGGGTGGCTCAGTTAGTTAAGTGACTTTTGGTCACAGCTCAGGTCATGATCTCATGGTTTGTGAGTTTAAGTCCCACATCGGGCTCTGCCCTGACAATGCAGAGCCTGTTTTGGATTCTCTGTTTCCCTCTCTCTCTCTCTCTGCCTCTCTCTCTTTCTTTCTTTCTCAAAAATAAATAAATAGACATTAAAAAACAAACAAACAAACCTCATTTTGCCAAGGTATGTTTTGTGCTGGAAGAATGACGATAGGTAGTTCTGCTCCTGTACGGGGATTCGATTATTTGTCAATAAGCCGGCAATGGCTCAGCCATTACTCATGAAACAGTCATTATCAGTCACACACATAAGAACTTGCCTTGGAATTTTGAGTTCCTTTCAGCAGTTTGTTGAAAACACCTTCATGACGGAATCTGTGCTGGTGCAAAATACCTCATGCCTGTGAACTAATCATTGAGCTATGTGCTGGGGTCTGAGAAACGTGAGCTGGCATGACCAGCTCCTGCTTCACTGCAGGTGTAGACGGGTGCTGAAGCCTTTGCTTGGTGCTCTTGTGCCCAGTGCGTTTGGCTCTTAATTTCCTGTCACATATGTTCAGTCACCTCAGCATAATCATAGAAACCTGGTTTGTTGGCTTAGGTTATAAAGGGTTACGAGTCTCTTCTCAGTATAACTTCGTGTATGTGGAAACCTTGTGAATAGATCATTTTAATAATGGAGTTCATTGTTCCAGGTATTCATTATCAGGGTAACTTGCTTTTTTGGGAGTAAGGGAAGTTAGAATGCTCAGTTCCCACTGTTTTTAGTAGGCAGGTTATTAGCTAACATTTCAAACACTTTGCAGCACAGGTAATTAAGTTACTTGACAACATCAACACCGCTTCGTACCTGTATCATGCAGTTCTTGTAAAGGTGGTAGTTTTTCATTCACTGCTCTGATTTAGAGGGTTGTTTTTTTTTTTTTTTCCTGTAAAAGGTTTTAAAAACGTAGAAACAGGAAGCCAATGCCAGAATTGATCCGACTCGCTTTTCCCTTCTTAAAGAGCTTCTCCTTAGCCCTCCTGCCCTGCGAGGCAAGTGCTTAGGCTGGCCCACTGCAGTTTTCAAGATTGAAATCAATCATTGGATTGCCGTTCTGATAACACTGCCCTGCAGGGCAATTACCACCAATCCCTCCAAATCCACAGAACGTGGTGAAAGGGATTGCTGTGGAAATAGATCTGGGAGACAATTACATATATTCAGTTGGCATTAATTTTTTTCTTTGACCAAACAGGAAGAAAAAATTTCATTTTATAAAGTTTGCTTTAAGTAGATAATTTTAGTACACCTGAAACTGGCGTAATATTGTGTCAAATATACTTCAATTAAAAAAGGAGTAGGTAATTTTATATGTTAGTATATACATTTATGTGGTGAAAATGTTTTCACAAATTACCTTACAAAGGTGATTTTCCTAAACAAACTGATCTTATATGTTGTATGTCTCTTTAGTTATTTACATATGCATATTTTTCTTGGCTTCTCAACTGGGCTTGGGTATATTAAAAAGGAGTGCCGTACTTCTGCTGCTATTGTATTCCACATAATTCCTGTCACAGTATTAGGTCTGTAATAGACCATTTCAAAACAAATCTGTTTTGGGTGAAACTCAAATGTAGTGGGAAATGCATGTTTCAGATTTTCAAAATCTGGATTTAGACTAGGAGGGAACTTCAGTACCTAACCACCTCCCATTCACATCTGCATATGCTTCGTGCATGCCCACATTTGTAAATCTATCATGTCAGGACGATTCTGACATCATTAGGAAACACATACTCTATCCTCGGGGTTTAATTGGTATATTATAAAGAGGTTCTTGCTAATTGAGTTTGAAGGAACAGTTGGGCTGCAACAGAGTTGTGTCCCCGGGCATTATTGACACCACGTTATTTGCATGGGTACTTTCACTAATGTATTATACAATAATGTCCTTATTTGTCATGTGTTCTCCATAACTTGGTAGATAAATTTGAGCTAAAAGTAAATTGTTCTTGGTTTTTCACAGGTCTCATCAGAAAATTGAAGACTCAGAAGAAAGCAGTGATGAAATTCTTGCTCGTCTAACGTCTGCGGTAAGGCCTTGCAGTTTCCCCGCCTAAGGGTGCAGAAAATAATGAGGGCCAGGGTCTTCAAAGGGAGGCAGTTTGGGTAACAGTGCAGAAAGACACTTGCTCTGTGGTTGCACATCGATGTGGGAGGCCCACATCAAGGCAAAAGGAGACATGACTTTGACTTACTACCCTCAATGCAACTTCTCCAGCAAGATCATACATATATATTCCTAGTGGAAAGTTCCTGGAACCTTAGTGGAGGCGTGATAGTAGATTTTTAAAATACAGTATGACTTAACCTAGGGAATGTTGTGACCTGTTGCACAAAGAAGAAAAGACGACAGGTTTCATTAGAAAAAAAAAAAAAAAAGAATTACCTCAACCAACAAAAGGTTGGTTTCTAATGTACTAGGTTGCAACATTTTCATTGTTCTCTAAAGCCACTAATCAGAGTGGGTAATTGCCTTGTTAGTTGAAGAAAAGGTCATGTATGCCCTTCTTAACACAAAAAGCAAGCTGTGGTTGCTGATCACTGAGTCCTAGTTTTTGACAGGCTCTAGTAATCCTATCTGTTAAAGTCTTTATCCATTGGTTTGGCTTTCTGGAAATTTTTCTAGCCTTCCCAAAGATTCTCTAGTTGTGCTTTAACTGCATTATTGAGATGGTAATTGCCGAAAATTATGCTGGATTATGTACATGGATGAAACTGATCTTTCACAGAGTTTTATACACCAGGCCTTAGCATCTATGCACACAGCTTGAAAGTTGAAAGTTGCCTTTCCTACTGTTCTGGAATATAGCTTAAAAAAGTAGTTTTTGACTAAATACAGTGATTGGTAGTGTAAAAACTTCATGTGAAATGGAATCTTGAAGCATGTTAAAAAGATTTAACATGACCTTTGCCGTTTTTTATTTAAAATTTCTTTATTGAGGTATAATTGACATACAATGTTACATTAGTTTCAGGTGTATAACCTAATGATTTGATATTTGTATATATATATTGAAACATGATCACCACAATAAGTCTAGTTAACATCCGTCACCATCTATAGTGACAGAATTTTTTTTGTGTGTTGTGGACTTTTAAGATTTGCTCTCTTAGCAACTGTTCATATATCCAGTAGTCACCATGCTGTATAGTACATCCCATGACATATTTATTTTATAACTGGAAGTTTGTACCTTTTTTTTTTTTAAGTTTATTTTGAGAGAGAGCATGAGCAGGGGTAGGACAGAGAGAGAGGGAGAGAGAGAATCCCAAGCAGGCTCTGCCTTGTCAACGCAGAGCCTGATGTGGGGCGCAAACTCACAAACCACAAGATCATGACCTGCTGAAACCAAGTGTTAGATGCTTAAGTGGCTGAGCCATCCAGGTGCCCTGGAAATTTGTACCTTTTGACTCCCTTTACCTGTTGTTCCCACCCCCGAATTTCTCACCTCTAGCAACCACCAATCTATGAGCTTGTTTTTTGTTGTTGCTGTTACTGTTTTTCGATTACAAGTATATGTGAGATCCCATGCTATTTCTCTTTATCTGATTGATTTCACTTAGTAAAATGCTTCAAGTTCCATCCATGTTGTCACAGATGGCAAGATCTCATTCTTTTTTATGGCAAAGAAGTATTCCATTGCATGTAGATACCACATCTATTTTAGCCATTCATCCATCAGTGGGCATGTAGGTTATTTCCATATCTTGGCTATTGTAAATAATGCTGCAGTGAACTTAGGGGTGCACATATCTTTTAATGTTTTTGTGTTCTCTGGATAAATACCCAAAAATGGAATTGTTGGATCATATGGTAGTTCTATTTTTAATCTTTTGAGGTACCTCCATACTGTTTTCCAAAGTGGCTATGCCAGTTTACATTCCCATGAGCTGTGCACAACAGTGCCCTATTCTCTATATCCTCTCAACATTTGTTATTTCTTGTTTTTTGTTTTTTTTGTTTTTTTTTTTTTTGATGATAGCTGTTCTGATAGGTATGAGGTAATATCTCACTGTGGTTTTGATTTGCATTTCCCTGACGATTAGTGATGTTGAGCATGTTTTCAATTACCTGTTGACCATCTGTTTGTCGTACTATTCAGGTCTTCCGCCCACTTTTAGTTGGATTGTTTGGTTTTTTGCTGTTGAGATGTATGAGTTCTTAATATATTTTGGTAGATATGTGACTTGTAAATATTTATCAGATATATGACTGTACATATTTTCTCCTATTCAGTAAGTTGCCTTTTCATTTTGTTGGTTTCCCTTTGCTGTGCAGAAGGTTTTTAATTTAATAGTTCTACTTAATGACTTTTGCTTTTGTTGCTTTTGCTTTTGGTATTATATCCTAAAAATCACTGCCAATACCAATGTCAAGGGAGTTACTGCCTATATTTTCTTCTAGGAATTTTATGGTGTTTCAGGTCTTACAGTCAAGTCTTTAATCTGTTTTGAATTGAATTTTGTGTATGATGTAAGAGTGATCTAGTTTCTTTTGCATGCAGCAGTCTAGTATTTCCAGCACCATTTATTGAGGAGATCATCCTTTCTTCATTGTATATTCTTTGTTGTACATTAATTGACCATATATGGATTGGTTTATTTAAGCTCTTTATTCTCTTCATTTGATCTGTGTGTCTGTTTTTATGCCAGTACCATAGTGTTTTGATTACTATAGCTTTGTCAATAGTGTGAAATCAAGGAGCATGATGACTCGAGGTTTGTTCTTCTTTCTCAAGATTGCTTTGGCTTTTTAGGGTCTTCTGTGGTTCCAAAGAAATTTCAGAATTGTTTGTTCTTATTTCTGTGAAAAATACCATTGGAATTTTGACAGGGATTACACTGAATCTGTAGATTATGCAGTTTAAAATATTGACCAAAGAGGAGTGCCTGTTGTGTGCAAAATCATTATAGCCATCCGTTTAAAAAGCATTCACTATGGACCAGATACTGTGTCAAACATTGTGTTTGTTTGTACATACACATACATACACATTCTGTTCAACTTCACAACAACCCTATGAAGTAGGTGGCATTATCCCTGTTGTATAGATAGGAAAGCTTGTAGAGGTTAAGTAAATTGCCCAAGGTCACTCACTTAAAAAGGAGCAAAGCCAGGATCTAAAGTTGGAATTTTCTACTTCCTAATTATGTTTTCTTAACTACCATGCCTCATTTTCTTGGTAATGTAATATATTATTGGGATAGTTGCAGAAGCAGCAAAGATATGTAAGATGTTTCCTACAGCCATACCAGGAAGACAAACACAGAGTTAAGGTACAAAGCAATTGGCATTTGAGTACTGAATAGAGTGGTGTATAGATAGTAGATTCAAGAACAGTAACAGAAAGCTTCACTGAAGAGACTTGAACTACCATTGAAGACAGTCAGGGTTTGAACATGTGGTAATTAGGAAGATGTATACTCTAGCAGTGGGGTTTATTGTGTGCAGGTGGAGGGATGAGAAAGTAGAAAGGGAGAATACTGAGACGCCAACTGGCTGGAGAAGAAAGTCCCAGCTAAGAAAAGTGAAAGACATTTTGAACAACAGATTAGCATTATGGACTAGACATTTAAGAAAAAAGAAAGATGACAGACACCTGTCTCAGTTGATGGAACATGAGACTCTTGATCTCAAAGTTGTGAGATGAAGCCCCCAGGTTGGGTGTAGAGCTTACTTTAAAAAAAAAAAAAAAAAAAGAAAAGAGATGAGCTGAAGAGGGGAGACTGAAAGGCTGACAAAAACCGACTTTATTGTGGTATTTGTGGGAACGGAAAGAAAAATGAGTTCAAAAGCAACCACAGAGAATTTTTAAAAAATCAGTAGGACTAGGTGAAGGTGGAAGAGGAGTCAGAATGAATGGAAAAGTGATGATAATCGTAGGAAATTGAGTAAAATACTTGGAAGGAAACATACAGAGTTTGGACACACTGAGTTTGAGGACATAGAAACATAAACTATATAAATATTCAAGAAATACCTGGACATGTGAATCTGGAGCTTAGGGAGGTTGGGGCTAAAGTTACAAGAACCAGTCACAGAGAGGTTGTCATTTGAAGAGCAGGGTGGGAGGTAGGGTCTTGGGGAGCATCCATGGTAAGTAGGAAGATGAGAGGACCATGAGAGAGAAATAACTGAATGGTTTATACCATGAAAATAAAATTCAACGATGCCACTCAGGGGTGCCTTGGTGGCTCAGTCGGTTAAGTCTCCCACTTCAACCCAGGTCACCATCTGAGTTTGAGCCCCACATTGGGCTCTGTGCTGACAGGTTGGAGCCTGGAGCCTGCTTCAGATTCTGTGTCTCCATCTCTCTCTGCCCCTCCCCAGCTTGTGTTCCGTCTCTCTCCCACTCAAAAATAAATAAACATCAAAAAAAAATTTTTTTTTAAAAAGAGAGCCTCTGAAAAGGTGGGATAGACAGCAAAGCATTTGCTAAATATTTGGTTGAAGTGATCTTACTGGAATAATCTCCAAGCTAAAAGATTGAATGGATTGAGGTAAGGTATAGGTGTAATGGTAATTAGCGATGAGAATAAAGTACAGAGAAGAAAATTTCATCTCTTTAAATCCATGGGTCATTGGTCTAGGATAGTGAAAATATCATTGAACTGAAATTGAGGACCTTGATTCTTTTTTTTTTTTTTTTAATTTTTTTTTAACGTTTATTTATTTTTGAGACAGAGAGAGACTGAGCATGAATGGGGGAGGGTCAGAGAGAGGGAGACACAGAATCTGAAACAGGCTCCAGGCTCTGAGCTGTCAGCACAGAGCCCGACGCGGGGCTCGAACTCACGGACCGCGAGATCATGACCTCAGCCGAAGTCGGCCGCCCAACCGACTGAGCCACCCAGGCGCCCCGAGGACCTTGATTCTTAATTCTTCCAACAATGTGTCATTGGTTAAGTGGTTGGACTGGACCATATCTAAGTTCTAAAAGTCCTCCATGCATTGTATAAGCCTTTGTGAAGGAACCATTGTGCCTCATGTGTTCACAATGTAGTCATTCCTATTGTCAGTGGTATCAAAACTTTGTTACATAGGTGCAAACACCATGTAGGAAGGAGAATATTTATGCACATCAGTTCTCATCCACCATAACCCCCAAACACATTAAAGAGCAAAAGTGACACGCAATGTGGAATTGTTAATATGCTCTTCAAGGGTTTGTGTCTGGGGGTATTACAAAGGGGGTGGTAATCTCCAGCAGTACAGTTTTCTGTGCTGTTTTATTCTCTTGTTATCAAACTTGAGAGCTTTGTATATGTGGTCTTATAAGAAATCGTTCATTTCTTTAACCCCAGTAGTTTATTATTCCACCTTTGGTTCATCAAGGGAAAGGTCCCATCCTCTAAAAAAAACAATACCTACCCTGATATTCTACCCTGGAAGAAAATCTCACAAGTCAGTTTTTATATTAAAGGAACATAAGAAGACAGTGCATATGTAGAAATAAAATTGTCATGATGACTCAGTCAGATTTACAGTTGTTAAATTTACATAAACATGAATGATAAAAATGTTCTAGCCATGTTTCTGGTGATTTTCAGGAAAGAGCTACTCTCCCAAGTACCTAACATCCCAAAACCTTAACAGTAAGACTCTGTAAGAGGTTTTCAGTTGAGGGGAAAAGAACATGGCTCGAGTAGACTCCTTGCATTATAGAATGTCTCCAGAAACACTCTGGGCATTATTATCGGGAAAGAGTTTCCCTGTTTGTACATACGGTTTCTGCCTCAGCACCTTAGCTGCTTTTCTGATATCTTCTGACCCTACAAACTTTGATAACTTGAAAACCTTTTCTTTCTCATTTACTGTGAATCTCCGTTGGTTTGTTAAAGCTGAACAACTGAAAAGAGCCCTTGAATTACAACCTACCTGCTCCTATCCTTGAAGTTCTCAGCATTATGTTATTTTATTTTATTTTATTTTTAAACGTGAATTCTAACAGTGTTCATGACAAAAGCATTCAGAACTGATGATACAGCTTTTATGTTTTTGTTACAATCCAGGGTAAACTAAATGTAGGGGAGAATTTATAGTGAATTAAGTATGGGTGTGAAAGCCATAGTTCTTAGGATGTAAATTTATGAAGTAAGCTAAATTTTGAGAAGAACCAAGAGTACTTGGAAACGTTCAAAGACAGGAAATGGAAACATGAGCATCCTTGAGTAAGAGATAAAGCTGATTCTAGGCTTCTATCTCTTACTTAAGACCAACATCCAAAACAAACCCTACCAGGCTGTTTCTCTTTCTTTAGAATAATTTTCATGATGGAAATTGTAGAGATAAGAAAACACAAATTGAGTGAAATTTGTGATTTTTGTTCACACAGTCTAATTGTCAAGCCACTGAAGTAATGCAAGTTAGGCTACGTTGTGAATTATGTATATTAGATGCCTGTTTGGTGGTATGGTTACATTAGTGGCACTTACAAAAGGAGAGGGGGCATGTGGTGTGGTACTCTGTGCTGCTTGGTCCTGAAGTCAGCCATCACTTAGATGGTGAGAAAGAACAGGGTTGAGTGTCTGCAATAAAACATTAACCTGGTGGTGGTAGTGATGGAGGGTTTGTGGCCATACCTTGAGAGATGAATTAAAATTACAAATCAAGTGTTGCAAGTTTAGGAAGAGAGATCAAAGAGGAGAAGGACAAAATCTAAAACTCTGGGACTGTTAACTAGACACTCTTACTACCTTGTATTCCTTCTCAGAGCTGATTTAGTTTATCATTCTTACCAGTTTAGATGGTTTCTCTGTTTCTACTCTATCCATTTGTTCATTTTCTTCAGTTCATCCAACTTTATCCTAAAAGCTCTGCGTATGATGCTTTTTTTTTTTTTTTTTTTTTTTTTTTTTTTGGAGAGAGAGGAGAGAGAATGAGCATATGTGCATGAGTAGGGGAGGGACAGAGGGAGAGAGAATCTTAAGCAGGCTCCCTGACATGGTGCTCAATCTCACAACAGTGAGATCATGACCTCAGCTAAAATCAAGAGTTGAGGCCTTTAAGCACTGACCTACCCAGGCACCCCTACATATGATGCTTTTAATGGAATTTCTAAATTCCTTCTCATAGGGTCTTCAGGTACAGTATCATTCTCTGAGAAATACCACTGAGCTGAAAAAAAAAAAAAAATCTCACCAATCAAACCCAAATTATAAATGGAGTGTCTGCTAAAAGTTCTAGAAGACCTTGAAGCAAATGAAGCACCCCCCCACCCCCCGCCCTCCAAGCAAAAATTCATGCTAGGATATATAATGTTGGGTGAAAGTTTAGAGAAAAAGAAACCTGCTATTAACTTTCTTTTTACAGGAACAAAAAACATGGTTTTAACTGACTGCTTGTCACTGTCACAAAAACATTTTTCCCTGCTCAGTGTCCAGAAGTTGTGACTTAACGCCATCAGTTTTCACATCACCTGTGAACTTGTTCTCACATGATTTCTAGCATTCTTTGTAGTTTAAGTCTTGTTTTCACTTTTTCTCCATTTTGGATCCTGCTTTCTAGGTAGAACAGACCTAGTTGAGTCTCATTCACTAAGACCTGCACCTAACTTGGGGCTTTGTCTGATTCTTCTCCCAGTTTGTCTTTTCCTTAGAGTTCTTGGGAAATACTTGTTATGGAGGTACAAGGAACTGGGTCTTAATGAACAGGCAGTTGTCCTGTATCATCAAGTACACAATGGAACTCAAGGATGCAAACTTTTCGAGATGGTCTGTCCTGCTGGCTCTTTCCTTCCTTTGCTGTTGCCTATTCTTATGTTCTACTTCTGCACATTTGGATCTCCTCTCCTTTGCCATGTCCAGTCTTTCAACCTGAAGCTTCAGTCTTTTTCTATAAGGATGTGCCTTTCACAGGCTTTGGGAAGCACGTGATGTGGTTAGGATTCCTTCTGTTCATACTTGAATCTGCACGTTGGGTTTGGTACATTGGAGAAATTCCCTTTTAAACAGTAGTGTCTGAAGATAACAGTGACAACTTTTTCAATTGGAAACTTTAAAAATGGTACCAGTTGAGGGAGCAGAAGTAGCACGGGATCTGGGTTTTGAGGAGTCTTTAGAAACTTAGAATTTTGGAGATCTACTTAAGAGATTGTTGCCAAGTTAACAAGGTTTGGGAATAATCTTAGGCTAGTGAGAGTGGGGAGATTAAGTCACATTTAATACATGATAAGCACAATCCAGTGATGATTTTTACCATATTTAGAAATAGATTTTTTAAAACACTCAAATGCTAGCTTCCATTCACCCTTTTTTTCCTGGCTATCTGCCTCTTCCTTTCTGGGGAATGGAGAAATGGAGTGTAGTTAATCTCCCTTTTCTTAGTCTATCAGGGACTTGAGCGGGCGTGTTTGCTCAGAGAATACAAAGTAAGTTAATCCCCCCGGGAATGACTAACGTTCTGTCTGGCTGCTACAGGATCATGAACATCTTGTTACCTTATATTTCTTATCTGTAGGGAACATAAAATTCCTATTTGGAATCATTACCTTGGCTCCAATGTTTCCAGGGGTTTAAGAGTTACCGTGTGATTTGGGGAAAAGCCAAGTAGATTGAATTTTGAGAAAAAGTGTCAAATGAGGCCCTAGAAGGCAGACCTGATTTCAAAGAACATCAAAAAGGCACCAGAAGAATTATAGCACATATCTGGCATGGTATTCATTGTTCTTGTCATTTACAAGAAGCCGAGGGACTTGTTAGTACCTTCCCTCACTGTTCTTTAGAACTACCCTCATCAGCTAGAGTGTCCAAAGGGCCTTGGGCTGTGGATGGTAGGTCTCTCGGATCACGTGGACAGCTAGTAAAGCTCCTTCAGTTTTCCTCAGGTAGGATCTCAGTGACATTTCACTAACCCATGACTGTCAATATTTTTTTTAGATTTTTTTTAAAGTTTATTTATTCACTTTGGGAGAGACAGCACATGTTGGGGAGGGGCAGAGAGAGAGAAGGAGAGAGGATCCCAGGCAGGCTTTGCACCGTCAGTGCAAAGCCTGATGTGGGGCTTGAACTTACCAACAGTGAGATCATGACCTGAGGTGATGACGGACTCTTAAGTGACTGACCACCCAGGTGCCCCCATGACTCAATATTTGAACAGATAGCCAAATGATAGATTCCTATCCTATGTCAATAAAAAATGCTTATGTGTTTTATATCTATTGCATATGAGAATGGTTTTCTTCATCCTGGGAATAAATCCCTAAATGCCACATGTACACACACACACACACACACCAACTTTTAACGTTAATTACTAAGTTATCTCTGTTTCCAAAGAAACCATCTGTGCATACTCAGATTATATGGTACTCTCATTTAACGCTAGCCTTGAGAATTTCATTTTGATAAGCAGCATAATATATGCTGTTTCACCTATCGAAATGATGCCAATGAGGGAACATTGATTTAAAAGCATTTGTTCAGAAAGTGTGAGTGTATAGAACCCATTCAAGAATAAAAGAGGTCTCAACAAATCCCTGTGAATAGGAGTAAAGTGTGTGTGTTTGTATGTGTGTGCATGTGTGTATTCATGTATATTATGGTATTGGGGTATCTCTTGCCAAGATGAATGAAATCATTTTGATATGCAAAACACACAGAAGACATTTTTAATTGACAAGGAATAGAAATACACGATTCAGCTATCGATTTGTATATTGACACTCGTGTTTGTAAAGTGTTACTGTGAAAACTTATCTGAGGGAAGCTGAAAGAGTTTTAAAAGAATGATCCATGAACATTTCGTCTTGGACTGCCACTTCATGCATTTGTTTAAAATAGAACTTCTTACAGCTGCTTACATGAAATGTAGTTTTGCATCCTTAAGGCCATGTAATAGCTTCTTATAATATGTCCATACATGCAGCAGGACCAGGAGACGTATAAAGAAATGAAAATTACTTGAGTTTTTGGTGGTGATGGAATAAGGTAGATTTTAACTTAATTTCTGTTATAATGTTGTAGAACTTAGTATATAATGAAAGTTTATGTGAATACTGAGTAGCAATTACGTGAGTTCCACTCTTATGTTTGTAAGTGTCAAAATGATGGTAAAGCCGGTAGTGAGTTGTCATTACTGTGGGTTGTGTTTGCAGTTCTTTTTATTTATCTGACACTTGGATAGTTTGGTTTGAACATAAAGACTTCGCAATTGAAAGTAATTTCAGAATAGAAAACATTTCTGTAATGAAACTACTCATTAGTAACTCATTATTAACTTAAGTGTTTATTACTTCCTAGGTTACTTTTCTTGTGTGTATACTTTTTTATGAAAAAAAGAGAGACTCTTTTATTTTGTGATCTGTACTTTTTACAGAGTATGTTTTCAGTGCTGAAAAGCTGCTCCTATGGCATTTGTAGTGGTTCCAAAGTATCACATTCCATGGAGTTTTCATTATCTCCTATTTTTGAACATTGTGGTTATTTTCAATCTTTTGCTATTGTAAACAACACAGAGATGAATTTCTTGGTGGGGGAAATTATTGAAGAAACTTTCTTGCAGATCCCATTTATTATCCTGTTGTTGATTTAAGGAAGACATCGGTAAAGGGCTAAGACTGGCTAATATTTGTTGAGTTCTTATCTTGTGCAGGCATTCTGCTAATGCTTTTCGTGCACTGTCACATTTCAATCCCCCAGAGCTGGGTGTGTTATCCTTCACATTAGAAAGATGGAACGTTTGAGATAGGAAGTATTAATTAAGAGTCCAAATGAGATTTAAAATAACAGTTCAGGGTTCAAAAAGCAATTTGCCACATTCTCTTCACTTAAAATAGTTCATAGTTACTGAATAGGTTTCTGCAAGTTGGGTTTGGGATTTGATTATAAAATCCTCTTCTTATTTGAACAATTACGTTACATAGTATTTTAATTTTTAACTTGTTCAGAATCATTAAATACTGGTAAACATGGCTGCATATGGTTTAGTGATTGAGAAATTCATTCAGACTGATTTGTAAGCTCTTCTGGTTGCATTGTGTGAACTCAGAGGCATACTCTGATTTCATAGCAGGTAAGTCATTTTCCAGAACTAGGCTCTCTTAGCAAGTGATGATAAGGCCCTAAAGATGTGTTCATGGATACTTTTTTAGAAGGCTGTGAGGATCTGTGTTACTATTCTGTAGTAGGGAGAATGGTCCCCCAAAGATGAATACATTACTGGGCATCTGCAAACATTGCATTACATGGCAAAAGATATTTTGCAGATATGAGTAAGTCGTCAGACCTGGATTGTCTGTGTGGACCCAGTCTGAATCACATGAGCCCTTAAAAACAAAGAAGTTGGCTGGGCGGTAGTCAAAGAGAAATGGCAGAAGAGAAGGTAAGAAAGAATTCCAAGCACGAAAAGGATTAAGTGTGGCATTGCTAGATGTGAGAAGTAGGATCCCATGTGCAAGGGACTCAGAAACTCAGAGCAGCCCGCCACGTTCTAGCAATGAAACAAGCACCTCAATTTTACAGACACAAGACCTACATGATGCCAACAACCTGAATGACCCTGGAGGCATATTGTCCCCCAGAGCCTGTGATAAAGAACACGGCTGTGCCCAAACACTGATTTAGGCCTTGTGAGTCTCTAAGGAGACATGTGGCATAGCCTGTGGTATAGTGGTTGAGCCACACTATACCCAGACTCCTGACCTATGGAAGTGTGAGATGATGAATGGATGTCATTTTAAGCCAGTAAATAGGTGGTAGTTTGCAATGACAGAAATATAAAATAAATACACATTCCTCGTTACATACCCATAATTCCTTAATCATAAAGTAGCAGTTAATCTCTCAAAGCTAGTTAAGTTTTTGGATACCTCTGAGGTTTGGAAGCGCATTTCTAAAACTAAATTCTGTCCTTCGTACATTTATGAAATCTCCAGAATTCTGTGAAAATTTAAAAGTTTATTCTTAATACTTGAAGAATTCTGAACATACAAGCACTTTAAACACTCTTCACAACTTTTTGATGAAACCTATCAGTCCCTTTTATGCTAGTTGCAAAGGAGCAGGAACTAGGTGGGTGGAATATAATAAAGCAGAGACAATACTGGTTGTCAAAGAGTATAATTCAGGTGGGAAGAAGGGGCTTAAGCCTATGGAGTATTAAACAAATTAAGGACTAGATATTTATTTATATAATATTTATTAAGCTCAACTATATTAATTATAATAATATGATGGTAACTAGCACATAGCACTCACTATGTGTCAGGCACTGTTCCAGATGCTTTGGGTGTTAACTAGTGTAATTCTAAAAACAGTCCTCTTGGGGCGCCTGGGTGGCTCAGTCAGTTAAGCGGCTGACTTCGGCTCAGGTCATGATCTCATGGTCCGTGAGTTCGAGCCCCGCGTCAGGCTCTGTGCTGACAGCTCAGAGCCTGGAGCCTGTTTCAGACTGTGTCTCCCTCTCTCTGACCCTCCCCCGTTCATGCTCTGTCTCTCTCTGTCTCAAAAATAAATAAACGTTAAAAAAAAAAATTAAAAACAGTCCTCTGAGGTAGAGGGCTGTTACTCAACCCTGCAAACTGGAATCCTAGAACTCTTCTCAAAGTTGATGTAAAATAAATGGAGATTTCCTTCTGCCGTCTTAGGCTTTTGGATGTTGAGCTCTGAATCTTTTCTTCTAGGAAGCCCTCCCACGTTAGCAATTTTTATAGGTAGACTTTCTGATTGGAGGGAATTTTAGTTGATCTGAATTCATCCGAATACAAGTCTTTCTAATGTAATATCCGTAGAGATAGGAGACGCCTAGAATTTCTGGGACCTGACTGGTGTTGACAGTTCTACTATATCTGCAGTTGAGAACCTCACCTCCAAAAAACACAATGAGGGGTGCCTGGGTGGCTCAGTTGAGTATCCAACTCTTGATTTTGGCTCAGGTCATGACCTCACAGTTCATGGAATCAAGCCCTGTTTTGGGCTCTTCACTGACAGTGCACAGCCTGTTTGGGATTCTCTCTCTCTCCCTCCCTCTCTGCCCCTCCCTCGCTTGTGCATGCACACATGTACTCTCTCACTCAAAATAAATAACATTTTTTTTAAAAAAGAAGAAAGAAAATACTCTGCGCTTACCAAAAAATGGAAAAAATAATGAGACATAAAAACTAAATATTTAATGAAGCCAACGTAATGTTTTATTTCATTAGTATAACTAAAATCAGAATGTCCAACTTGTTTACTTAAAATATATTTCATATATGTGATATTTTTATTTGTCAAGAAATTCGTATTGACCAGCAGTTAGAGCTTTGAGGAAATCTGATCAGAAGTAGTAAGAGCAGTTTTGAAAACTGAAGGAGTAGATACACATGCTTTTCTGAAAAGATGTCAGTGTTCTTAGCTTGCTCTTTTCAGATTTCTTTCAACCAGTACATCTGTAGCTTCTCCTCTGATTTGCACTATGAAATTTATGAGATTTCCAGGAAATGGCCCCCAACAGTTATTTTTCATCTGTTTGTTAAGATTTGTACCACCTTTATCTCTGTTGGGTGGGTTAGATGACGGTGACATCACCTACTGTTGAACTCACAGATACCACTACCTGCAGGAGGCTTATGCTTACTCACTTTTGGTAGTGAGTGATTCTGAAAGGAGACATTTGTCAAACAAATTGTTGGAACAATCCTTTGGTCTGAGTGCTTGATCTTTACCTTCCCCTATAAAGCTGAACCTCATGTGGTAGACCATTTCCACTGTGGATAGCTCTGATTATTTGAAAGTTCTTAGTGCTAAAGCATGCCTTTTTGTAACTTCCCTCCATTGGTCTCAGTTTTACCTTCAACCTTTGAAATATCTGAAGCTTATGATCGTGTTCCGCCTAAGTCTTCTCTGAAGCAACTACAAACACTTCATTTCTATTCTTGATCACAAACATATGTACTAGGGGTGGTACCAAGAGCCAGCGTCAGAATGATGAGCAAAGGAGTTCATTTCAGGGGGCTCGTAATAAACTATTGGGGACCCCCAGTTCACTAGCCTGTGATAGTGCTAGAATTGAGGTAAATGTTACTAGAGCCTAGGCAGGGAGGACTTAGTGCCACTGGGGGAGGTGGGTAGCCCTCAAGAGAAGACAGTACCAAAGATGAGACCTGAAGGACAAGAAAGTCATGGTCACACAAAGCGTGGAGTTGGAGAGGCATTCCAGACAGAGAGCATCTGAAAAGGCACAGGCCCAGATTGGAGGAAGAGCATGGCCCTTTCAGAGAATTGCAAAAGTTCTGTTGTACTAGGGCCAGAGCATTTTCTTTTTTTCAAACATAGATTTTGAGAGGAGGCATGGAGACAGAGATAATACTGAGGACTAGATCAGAAGACTACTACATATTCCATATTAGACAGTGGACTCTGTCATGGTGTCGTGGGAAAGTATTTGAGGAATTTGTTTTAGCAAGAGATGTAATGTAAAATTTATATTGTAAGATGATTAGTCTTGCTGTAAAGAATGATGGGGTTTGAAGAGAGATAAATTAGGGATTAACTGAATGGAAAAACATGGCGGGCTGAGCTAAGTCAGGGACACCTTACTTTTTGGTTTGAGACCCCGGGGGCATGGTGGTACCATTCACTGATTTGGTGTATGGGACATAGAGCAATTTTAGAGAAAATTTTATAGGAAAAAGTGGTAAGAAAGTGACTTCATATTTAGAAATGTTGAGTTTGAGCTACTCGTGGGATATTTAGGTCTAGGAGGTGAATGGATATGGGCCTGTAAGGCTCTAGAGATGCAGATCGAATTGAAGCACTGTGAGTAAATGAGATTGCCTATGGAGAATGAACAGAAAGGGAGGATCTAGAGGGATAAGGACAGATCATGAAGGATCATCAACATGTAAAGGTAGAAGAAAAGGAGAGCCTTGAGAGAAGAGAAATCGCAGTCAGGAAAGAGAAAAACCTTAGAGTATGTGGTGTCATGAAATCACGGTGGTTAAGAAGAGAATAGGAAACAGAGTCAAATCCTGCAGAGAGGACCAGGGGAATAAAGGGTGCAGCATTCGCACGTTTAGCTACAAGGAGGGGGCTATGCCCCAGTTATCCTCCTGTGGACACTGTCTACTCCTCATGAACCTAAACCGATGATACTCCACACCGAATACATTCCAGATGTTGGTCTTTCTGGATTCTATCAGATTTGGGTTTTGGTTTTGTTTTTTTTTTTTTGGTGGCCTGAATGTTATCCTTCTTGTAATGTTCCTAAAAACATTGTTACTCATTCTGAGTAACCTCATTTCCGTTGTTAATTTACACCATGCTTGTGATCACCTAAAAATTGCCAGATCTTTTTAATGTGAACCTCTGTGAAAGCAGATGTATGCACATGTAGCAGACTTAAATAACAGACTTAAAAACCTAAGTGATGGACTTGATTCCAGTGCATCTTGTTGTTTTCCGGCCACTTCTCCATACATATTGGTCTCTTGAGTGGTCGGTTGTTGTCTAAGTTAGAATAAAATAAATAGGCATATCTGCACATGTTCAACATAAAATTGTGTATAAAAGATTTTTTAGATATCCCTAATGGACTTGAAATAGATGAGTAAGCATATTTTATCATGCCAGCATGCTTAACAAATACATCTTTGATATGGTGACAAAAATGACCAGGAAAACAACTATTGGTAAATAAACTCTTAGGTGGAGAGGAGTAGTGTCTAGACAGATGTATAAATAACCTTCTTAATTTTCTAATTATTGGTTTCTAATTATTGGTTTTCTAATAACAGGTAATCACAAGATTAGCCTTATGTCAGGCTTGTGGCAATATTAGCTCTTCAGAACAAAATAATGAATTTGGAAATAGAAAAACAGTCCTCTGAGGAAAGAACAAAGAAAATTGTAACTTAGTTCTTGGGAGTTTCTTCATAGGACAAAAGTCTAGCCAGCATCAGTGCTCAGTTTGTATCTTATCTAAAAGCGTGTTAATTACTTCAAGAAGCATATTTATTTGTTTTTTTCTGGAGTCCTTAACGTCCTTACTAGCTTAAGATTTTATAGTGGTTTAAAAGTGAGTATAATTGGGAATATGACAGGGGAGAAAATTGGATACTGTTTCTTCTTACATTTAATTTAGGGAATTGAGAAAATGGTTTCTGTGTTTTTAAATGTTTTTATGTATTTTTGAGGGAGAGAGAGAGAGACAGAGCACAAGCAGGGGAGGGCAGAGAGGGAGGGAGACACAGAATCCGAAGCAGGCTCCAGGCTCTGAGCTGTCAGCACAGAGCCCATTACGGGGCTGAACTCACAAACCGTGAGATCATGACCTGAGTTGAAGTGGGAGGCTTAACCGACTGAGCCACCCTGGCTCCCCTCTTTTAAAAACATTTCTATCATGGAATAAAAATTTAAGTGTTTCTAAAATTAATAGATTTACTAAAAACCTTTAGGAAGTCTTTGAATTGGTGATTTATTCAAAGTTAGTTTGTAAGGACTACCCTCTGCTTTGCTAAGACCTTTGCCACAATTGATCTGTCTTTTCACAATGAGCTTCATTCTATCCAGCTTGGTTTTCAAGGGTCTCTTCCTCCATGTCTTCTCAGTTAACCTCTCCCAGAGATCCTCCCTGGCACTCAGAGTTTGCATTTGACACTTTCTGTTGCCTCTTGAGTCTTGGCATTGTTATAAAAATAGCTTCCTTTGGATTTGGGGGCTGAAGGCACTGTTAAAGTGTAAAGGAGAAGAGAAGACAAATTCTTGTTGAATTTCAGGACTATTTTGTGACCAGCCATGCTGGTTATTGAAGACCTTTAAAACAGTGCTTGGGCACCTGGGTTGTGTAATCACACAGTTAAGCAACAGACTCTGAGCTCTGGTTGTGATCTTGTGGTTCATGTGAGATCAAGCTCCATGTTGGGTTCTGTGCTGACAGCATAAAGGCTGCTTGGGATTCATTCTCTCTCTCGCTCTCGCTCTCACTCTCGCTCTGCCCCTCCCCTGTTCATGTGTGCACATGCTGTCTCTCAAAATAAATAAACATTTAAAATGTTGCAACATGTTTCTGATGAGTAACAAGGGGAGAGGGAAAGTTTTGAGGTATCTTGGTCCCTTAATTACCTTTGATGTAGATATTCACAAGAGCAAACAAATAGACCCTAAGCTACAGATGAGTTTTGAATTATTTAGTGCTCTTGTGTATTGAGTAAACTATATTTTAATTAAAGTTTAAGGTTTTTAAAAAGTGTCCTTGCAGTTTTCCGTGTACTTGAGTAGTTTGTGTCTGTGAAACTGCTGACGTAGTAACAGAATTTTATCATTTGATTGGATTACAGCATGGTTCTATACCTAAAATACAGGAAAGGCCATGTTCCTTTACAGTGGAATTATATTAGAGGAGAATAACATAAAAAGGAAAGATGGACTGCCCGTTGAAATGACTATAAGATTAAAAGGTTGAGTCTTGGGAAAACTGAGATACCTTACTGAATAGTGATTCTCAGCCTCGGAAACAGCCTGGAATCACTAGGGACCTTTGAAACAACAATAGCAGCAAGTACTGATGCCTGGAGTCTCCCCAAGAGATTCTGACTCAGCTGGGGCTCAGTATCAGTAGTTTTTTTTTTAAAGCTCCCCCGGTGATTCTAGTATGCAGTCAGGGTTGGGAACTGCTGAAGTAGATCGATGAAAAGCCAAGCTAGTTAAAGAAAGCATTTCTTAATAAAGCAGTGACTCTATGGCTGTTTGACAAGAGAAAACCTGACGGAAAAAATGAGGGAGGGAACCTTTGAGTGTACAGTTCATAGAGGTGTATCATCTATTACTCAGTTCTGAAATATAAAAGCTCTGAAAAACAAGTTTCTCATAACTGGGTGACAAAGTCTAAACTGCACCGAACATCCTGAGGCTTTTTCTAATCTTCTGTTGCCTCATTTGGTATGAATAATGATGCATTTCATTGCAGATATATATTCGTGCGTCTGATTTCTGATTACATGTTGCCACCCCGGACCTCGCTGAGGATGTGACATAGATAGGATCCCTTTCTGAAATGTAAAAGGTTTCAATTCTGAAGTACATCTCGCCACAAGGGCTTCAGGTCATAGTGGGGAAGCGTTACGATAGACAAGGCCAAGGTAGTATTTGTCCACTTCTATCTACTGCCTGGGCAGTGGTTTAGTGCCCACATTAAATAAAAACAATGATGTGTATCAGAATGTGGCTCTTGGCTCTGCATGTGTATCTGTATTTTTTTTGATGTTTATATTTGTATTTATTTACTTTGGGAGAGAGAGAGAGAAAGAGAGCATGAACAGGGGAGGAGCAGAGAGGGAGAGAGAGAGTCCCAAGCGACTTTGTGCTGTCACACAGAGCCCGTTGCAGGGCTCGAGCTCACCAACTGTAGGATCACGAACTGAGCCAAAATCGAGAGTCTGATGCTCAACTGACTGAGCCACCCAGGTGCTCCTGCAAGTGTATTTCTTGAGCCTGATATAGGAAGAGGGTTCATTGTAGTCACAGTGAGAGAAACTAAGGTTAACTAACAACACAAGTAGATAAATTAAAAAAAATAACCTTTTTCTTGTAAAAGACTCCTGGGTATAACAAACTGCCTCAAAATTTAGTGATTTAAAACTATACATTTATTATCTCAAATAGTTCCTGGGGGTGCCTGATTAAGCATCCAACTCTCGATTCCAGCTCAGGTCACGATCTCCCAGTTTGTGTGTTTGAGCCCAGTGTTGGTCTCTACGCTGACATCATGGAGCCTGCTTGAGATTCTCTGTCCCCTGTCTCCCTCCCTCTGCCCTACTCCTGTCTGTCTGTCTGTCTGTCTGTCTGTCTCTCTCTCTCAAACATAAATAAAAAAAACATTATTAAAAAACCCACAAAAAGCCAGTTCCTGAATGTCAGGAATTCGGGAGCATATTATAGCTGGATGCTGTAATATGAGCAGGATGGCTTTTGCTCAGGATCTCTCAGGAAGTTGTCCAAATGTGGGCTAGGGTCCTGGCCATCTGAAGCCTAGACTGGTGCTGGAACATGGGATTGCTTGTTCAGGGCCAACCAGTCCTTTATTAGTACTTAAATAAAATTCTAGTTTCTGTTTCTGCAGCTTCTCAAAGTTTTAGTTTTCAACACAATAATATTTGCATAGGAGGCTCCGAGTCCCGCCCATATTCTTTTCTGAAAATTCCTGCTGGGAGTAGCTTATTAGTGGGGAATGTCTTCTCTTTGCATTTTTCTCTCCCCTAGGTCCTTTCTAGGTTTTTTTGTTTGTTTGTTTTTTGGTTTTTGGGTTTTTTTGGTTAAAGATTGCTTATGCATCCGCCTCCTGTGGGTCAATGAATGATTGCTGATTCTTGCTACCATAAAAAGACAAACAGGTCCCTGCCTCAGTAGAACTTCCATGCAGAAGATAGGAATTAGTCATTCATTTGAAAATGATTAAATACATGCCAGTGTGCTTTAAAAAAAAAAAAAAAAAAGTTTCTGTTAAGATGCTATAGGAAGCTGCAATAAGATCTTAGCTAGTTTGTGTTTTTGCTTGATCTGCACTTTGTCCTTTTTGTTTTGTAGGAAGAATACCTACCCTTGGGTTTTTTATCAAAAACCTCCATCCTGGAGCAGAAACAGGGAAGCTATTACACACCCCACTCCGCGTAAAACACTCTTACATCCTCCCTGATGGCAGACATTCAGGGGATTTAGTGTAGTTCTATAGAGTAATCTCATTTACTTAAAAAAAATTTTTTTAAACTCAGATTTCTTCTCCATTCACCTGTGAAATTCTTGTCTCTCTCACTGGCCTCTCTCCTCTCTTCCAGCTCTGCCAAAGTGTTGTGTCAGTTTCTTATGTACCCTGTTCCTCCCTTTCTTGCCCCACCAAATCTTTGAAAAGATGAGATACCATAGGAAGTTGGGAATCTAATCCCTTTGTTTTTTTTGAGCTCTTTATATTTTGAGATTTATTTCTAATTAGAGAAGGAAAAACTGAATATCTGTGAATTTCAGGTATGGAAAATTGACTTCCTGTCCCTGAGCCACGATGGGATCTTCCCTGGGAGGTTGTAAAATCAGGAAGCCATTGACAAGATCCTGGTTTATTGTCTGCATCTTTGCCCCCACCCCTGAGAATTTGTGACACTGTGAGAGAGGAAAATCCCGAATAGAGAGGGTCATATTACAATAAAACTTATAAACAACTTCAAATATGTAAAGGATGCAATAAATGGTGTTTTCATTTGTGACTGTTTTTATTTGACTACCCACGCAAGTATTTGTAAAGGATTTTTGGTGGTCACGTATCCTTTTTCCCCTTGGCCCTCTTTTTCTCCTGAAGTTCTTTTTTTTTTTTCTTTTTTAAGTTTGTTGTTTATGTCATGAGAAAGAGAGAGAACGAGAGCATGTGCAAGCAGGGGAGGGGCAGAGAGAGAGGGAGAGAGAGAATCCCAAGCAGGTTCTGCACTGCCAGTTCAGAGCCCAACACAGAGCTCAAACCCATGAATTGCACAAGATCATGACCTGAGCCAAAATCAAGAGTCAGACACTTAACCAACTGACCTACCCAGGTGCCCGTTCCCTACGTTTTTCAACCGCAAATTTTCCTACTATGAGCATTTTCAGAGCTGACATCCCATGGTTGGAGAGGGACTGATGGTCTTCTCATTACTGAATAATTTTCCAGAGAGAGTCTTAAGGTATCATAGAAGGGGCTAAATCAAGAATATACCCTTTTTGCATGGCCCGTGTACTAGCCAGACAGGGAAAACACAGCGGTAAAGCAGTAGTGAAGGAAGCTCCCTTCCTCTTGTGGTGATGCCTAGTCATCGTGAAAGCAGTTCACAGTGGAGTCCCAGAGTATAGCGTATATATCTACTTTCGCCTTCAAATAAATGAATACATATTAGATCAATTTTAATAGCAAATCTTCTGTAACCTTGAACTTGTGAGTTCTCCCTATAAAATGTCATTAGTGTAATGTATTAAGCTTCAGGACACTTCCAAACTCACCAGCACTTCCAAACACATGAATGCACATACACTTCTAAGCTTAATCCTAGAGAGGAATGAGCTTGCTCATTATGGAATTTTTGTTGCTGCTAAACATAGATATCCCAAAGATTATCTTCATGGTATCTTTTTTTTGGGGGGGGGGGTATTTTTGAAAGTGTTATGTGAAGTGAAGTGAAGTTAAAGTGAAAATGTTATTTTTGAAAGTGACTATGGTTGGGGTTCTTGGTGGCTTAGTAAGATAAGTGTCTGACTTCAGCTCAGGTCATGATCTCACCGTCTGTGAGTTCGATCCCCGCATCGGTCTCTGTGCTGACAGCTCAGAGCCTGGAGCCTGCTTCAGATTCTGTGTCTCCCCCTCTCTCTGCCCCTCCCTCACTTGTGCTCTTCTCTCAAAAATAAATAAAAACATTAAAATTTTTTTTTAAAGTGACTATTGTTATTTTTGTTTTAATGTTTATTTTTTGAGAGGGAACAAATGGGGGACGGGCAGAGGTGGGGGGGACAGAGGATCTGAAATGGGCTCTGCTCCAGGAGCAGAGAACCCAACGTGGGGCTGAACCCACAAACCATGATATCATGACCTGAGCCAAAGTCGGACACCCAACTGACCAAGACACCCAGGTGCCCCAAAAGTAACTGTGGTTATCGTTTTTGGTTTTGTTTTATGTTCCTCTTTGAGAATGCTTTTAGGAAAGGACTTAAGCATTCAAAGTGTGGGGTGGTGGAGAGAGACAGTGAGCAACCAAAAATCTGGACAAATAAGTGGGGTTGAAGGCACTTATTAAAGTTCATTTTGTCTATTTCCATTTCACTGAGTGAATGACACTTACTTTTATGTGGCATATTTTCCAAAATGGTTGCTGTAAACCTGTCAGACTTGAAGTGAACATTGATTGTGTTTGAGTAGAGATCCAATTACACCAGGATCATCTATTTTAACATTTCTAGAATTTCTGTGTAAGCTAGAATCTTTGAGGGATAAATAGTATTTAGTATCTTTGCCAAGGTATCTTGCGTGTTTTAATAATTTGTTATTTGAATTATTTCTGAATGTTTTATAATTACAGTTTTGAGGCTCTTCCCTTCATCATAGCAAAACTGCCAATGTTTCACAATGTATACATTCTGGCAACTGTGTGATTTATTTTAAGTCAATATGATTCTTTGAGATTTTTTTAAAAATTTTTTTTTTCAACATTTTTTATTTATTTTTGGGACAGAGAGAGACAGAGCATGAACGGGGGAGGGGCAGAGAGAGAGGGAGACACAGAATCGGAAACAGGCTCCAGGCTCCGAGCCATCAGCCCAGAGCCTGACGCAGGGCTCGAACTCACGGACCGCGAGATCGTGACCTGGCTGAAGTCGGACGCTTAACCGACTGCGCCACCCAGGCGCCCCGATTCTTTGAGATTTTTGACCTAAAATTCCTTTGCAGAGGTTTTTCCATCCTACTAAAAACAAACAAAAGCCAAAAAAGTGACAGCAAACATAACTTTAATTGCAATAACTCTTAATTTTGGTGCATACCCAAACACAAAGTACTGCTTTTGATAGCTTCATTTTTCTTGTCCTAATTTGATTTTTTACCCCCCTAATATCAGGTGCAGAGAGAGCTTGCAGCTGTGATTGCTTTGAAAGCAAGGAAGTCTGGTGAGTAGTCCTTCCTGGGGCTGAGCTAATCTCAGGAAGTTTTGATGCAGAATGCAAAAAAGTATCACTATTTGTTTTCAAAATTATATACTCTCCCATTGAAACAGCATAAGCTACTATATGTCGTTCTTTAAAATTTTACTGCCTTGTTTTATTTCATATTTCAAGGAAAAATGAAATTAAAAATAAATGTTTGTAGTCCATTGCAACTATGAAAAAAGTGTAAGTACACAACCCAAGAAAGCAAATCACATTGTATTTACCTACCATAATGACAGAGTAAACTAACATAAAGGTGGTCTCTGTTTAAGGGTATGTTTTTCATCTCAAAGTAGTTTCTTCTAAAAAGATTTGTGTAATGCCATTTAAAAGCAAGCATTTCATGTAAGACTAAATGAGTGGATCTGATCCCTAATACCTGTAGGATATGATGTGGAAGCGATATGTGGAGAGGAAAAGGGAGCTTTCAAATACATTTTGAAAGAGAGAAAGCCATACTCTGCTGAAATTCAATATGAGATGGAGACTCGCTGAAGTAGAAAAACACTTAAGAGGAGTATCAGAAGGAGGCATCCTTTGCTGTTCAGAGGGAGGAGATCAATGCTGAATAGCATGACAAACAAACAGAAGGGAGATGCTTCTTGGGTCACGGTAAACTGGAATAGGACTTTGCAGACAGAAAGACTATGAAAAAAATTGAAGAAATAAATGGAACAGAAATATTGTGAGAACACAAACCATCCATTTTACATCTTTCTTTTTCCAATTAGAAACTCTAAGGAGAAAAAAAAGAAACTCTAGGAATTTGCTTTTCTCACAGTTAGCTTTTGAATCAAATGCACCTTAGTATGAATGAGCTTATTATATTTATACTATTTTCTTTGCTGATTTGGCTGATGTGGAGGACACAGAGACTGCATGCTATAAAGGTAGAAAGAAGGATGCAGAGAACAGCGATCTTGACCCCCCAGGATAGTGAACAGAAAGTACAGCCTGAATAGGGCTCCTAAGTGCCGGCATCCGAACTTGGCTATTTGCATAGGTGGAGACCAAGATGGAGAAAAGACATCAATATAAAGGTGTTGGGAGGGAGGGCCTAGAAATTAATGTGCTAGAGCTGTTCTTGTTTCCTGGCATCATAAGAAGACAAAACTTACAGTCTGTTTGAGTTGGAATGGCAGTGTCGGGAATTTTTTTTTTTTCAAGTTTCAGAAAAAGTTAAGGGAAATAATTAACTTCCAGGGTGTCATGGCTGGAGAAAAGAAATAGATAGGGAGGCTGGAGAAGAGGGGTTGCTAATATGCACAAAGTGCGATGGGAAGGCCTCTGGGAGGGGGCATTTGAGCAAGACCTGAAGGCAGTGAAGGGGTGGGACATGTGGCCATCGGAACAAGTGCCTTTGGGCACAGGGGTGCAAAATGTGTTTGGGGAACAGTAAAGAGGTGTGAGTGGCTGGAGCCAGGTGAACAAGGAGAAAAGAGGTAAGTTTTGATGTCAAGCTAAGAAGTTTGATTTTCTGGAGGTGAAGAGAAGTAAGCAAGACCTCTATAGGTTAGATTGTGCCAAATAAAAGTTTTGGTGTGAAGTTAATTTTATTATTCCTTGATGTGGCTGTATGAAGTTGGACCTGTTTTGCTTACTTAATTGATGTGTGGAGCTTGGAGTGTGAACACAACTTGGGCAACTGCTCAGGACAGTGAAATGGTCTTTCACACGTGCACAAATGTTGGGGACGATGCATGTGAAGATTCAGGTAGAAGGAATCCATTGCATTTTTTTAAGAAGTAAGAAATTACAAACAATCCCTAAGTCCTCATAATAAAGAAATAAGAAAATTGAGAAGTACAATGGAATGTTTAAACAGCTTGTAAAATGATATTTTGAAGAATTGATACAGTATTCATTGCAAAAAACTATATGTAATGAGCATACATTACTTCTTTTCATAATAAAAATAGTTTTGATTATCTTTTTCTTACTATTACAGTATAGCATGCTCATTGAAAAAACTTTGCTAATAAATGAGTGTATGAAGAAAGTGAAAAATCACTCATTATCTCACCAACAGAGATAACCACTGTTACTATTCTTGTATAGGTTTCCAGATGTTTCTGTATTAGTATGTAGATACTATATTATTATATATTAATATGCAGATTTGATAAAATTGGGATCATTTTATCTGCATTCTTTTTTTTGAGGTAATTATATGTTCATATGCAGCTGTAAGAAATAATACAGAGACCCCACATTTCCTTTTTCCAGTTTCACCTAACAATATTTGGCAAAACTATAGAACAATATCACAACCAGGATATTGACTCTGATACAGAATATTTCTTCCATCACTACAAGGATCCCTCTTGTTGCTCTTGGGTAGCTACACTGACTTTCCTCCTACCCTTTCTACCCCCTTAACCCATGGCAATTATTAATCTGTTCTCTATTTGTATAGGTTTTGTCCCTTCAAAAACATTATATAAATGAATCATACAGTGTATAACCATTTGGAAATATTTCTTTTCACTTGCCATAATTCTCTGGAGATTCATTCAGGTTGCTGTACATCAGTAGTTCATTACTTTTTATTGCTGTAGAGTGTTCCACCATAGGAGTGTATGTCAGTATGTTTACCATTCACCCATTGAAGGACATCTGGGTTGTTTGCAGTGTGGGACTATTATCAATTAAACTGCATCTGCAAACATTCATGAATAGGTTTTTATGTGAACCTACGTCTTCATTTCTCTGGAACAAATGCCGATGAGTATGGTCGCTCGGTGGTTGGGTAGTTGCATGTTTAGTTTTTTAAGAAACTACCGAGCTGTTTTTCAGAGCAGCTATACCATTTTGCGTTCTTGCTAGCAATGTGTAAGTGATCCAGCTTCTCCACATCCTTGTCAGAATTTGGTATTGTCACTGGTTTTTATTTTAACCATTCTAATAGGCATGAGGTGATATCTCACTTTTTGCATTTCCCTAATAGCTAATTTTTTAGTTTTTGTGTAAGGTGTAAGACTTAGGTCGGAGGGTTTTTGTTTTGGTTTGGTTTGTTTTTTTGTTTTTGTTTTTGTCGGGGTTTTTTTTTTTTTTTTTGGCTTATTAATGTCCAGTTGCCCCATCACCATTTGTTGAAGAGACCATCTTTCTTAAATTGAATTGCTTTTATGCCTTTGTGTGGATATATTTCCAGGTTATCTGTTCTTCTCCATTGAACAGATTCTGTTGGTATCCACCAGGCTTGATTACTGTAGCTATATATAATCTACTTTGTACAGGATTCATTTGCATGTCAATAATATGAATCTACATCTTTAGTTTCATTAGCTATATATACTATAAAATTCATTTAACTAATTATTGGTTGTATACTTAGGGTTTTTCTCCCTGTGCTAAATAACAATAGAAGGACCTAAGGATATATTCTTAGACTTGTATCATTTTTCCCTTTTCTAATTATTTTCTCATAATAAATTACTAAAAATGGAATAGCTAGGCTGATAGCTAGGTGTAGACAGTGTTAAAGTTTGGTTTTTCACATTCAGGACTTTAAGTCCTCTGGAATTTTTTTTGTATATGATGTCTGGTAGAAATCAAGTTTTATGTTTTCTTTATGCTAAGTCAGTCACCCCAGTAGCATCCATTGGGTATGATGCCAACTCCATCATATATGAAATTCATATATATTGTTTCAGTTATCAAAGCTTTATAATAAGACTTTTTCCAGGGTGGGGATAAGGCAAATCTCTTCTTACCTTTCTTGTTCTCATAGTTTTATTTGGCCAGGTTCCGTGAAATCTGATACAGGAATATTTTAAAGTATATCACATTTATAGATCATTAGATACATTTGACACTTTGGAAAGAAGAATTTCCATTCAAGAACTTAAGATATCTTTTTTCATTTTTTAAAATTTTCAATCCTGCTAAAAAAAAATTCTCCATAAAGGCCGGCCATGCACATTTTGTTTGTATTTTTAGTTACCTTGTGATTTTGGTTACTATTGTAAACGAACTGTTTCTCTCTGTATCTCTCTTTCAATTCTCTTCTATGATGGTTTCTCAAGTCTTTATCTTTCATGACACTTGTGTTTTAAAAGCTGTACTTTTTAGGGAAGTTTTGGGTTCACAGAAAAATTGAGCAGAAAGGACACAGAGCTATATGGGAGCTCTACCCCTACTGATGCACAGCCTCCCCTACTATCAGTAGCTCAGAGTGGTGCATTTGTTACAATCGGTGAACCTACACTGATACATTATTACTACCCAAAGTCTCTAGTTTGCATTAGGGTTCAGTCTCTATTGTACATTTTATGGGTTTGGGCAAAGGTATAATGATACATATCTACCATTACAGTATCATACAAAACAGTTTCACTACCCTAAGAATCCTCTGTGTTTCACCTATTTCTTTCTTTCTCCCAAACCCTGGCCACTACTCCTCTTTTACTGTTTTCATAGTCTTGCCTTTGCCAGAATGTCATATAGTTGTATTCATAGAGTATGCAGCCTTTTCAGATTGGCTCCTTTTGCCTAGTTAGTAATTCGCATTTAAGATTGCTTCATGACTTTTCATGGCTTGATAGCTAATTTCTTTTTAGCACTCAGTAATATTCCATTGTCTGTGTCTTCCACAGTTTATTTATCCGTTCATCTATTGAAGGGCGTCTTGGTTGCTTCTAGTTTGGGCGATTATAAATAAAGCTGTTATAAACATCACTGAGCAGGTTTCTGTGTAGATGTAGACTTTCAACTTCTTTGTGTAAATATCAAGGAGCACAATTTCTGGATGCTATGGAAAGAATATGGTTCGTTTTATAAGAAACCGCCAAACTGCCTGCCAAAGTGACTAATGCCATTTTGCATTCCCACCAGGAACGCATGAGAGTTACCGTTGCTCCATTCTTTACCAGCATTTTGTTGCTGTCAGTGTTCTGGACTTTGGCCACGCTAATAGTTGTGTGGTGGCAACTTGTTGTTGTTTTAATTTGTGTTTTCCTGATGACACAAGATGTGGAGCAGCTTTCTACATGCTTATTTGCCATCTGTATACCTTTGGTGAAGTGTCTGTTAAGGTCTTTGGCCCACTTTTTAGTGAGATTTTTTTTTTTTTTTTTTTTTTTAGTTTCAAGAGTTCTTTGTATATTTTGAGGGACAGTTCTTTTTCAGATGTCTGTTTTGAAAATATTTTCTCCTAGTCTGTGGCTTGTCTTCTCATTCTATTTCCATTGTCTTTTGAAGAGCAGATATTTTTAATTTCAGTGAAGCCAAGCTTATCTTTGTTTCATGGAATCATGTCTTTGGTGTTGTATCTAAAAGGTCATGCCATAGTCAAGGTCGTCTAAATTTTCTCCTCTGTCACATTCTAGGAATTCTGTACTTTTGCATTTTTTATTCTAGGAATTCTATACTTTTGTGTTTTTTTATTAGATCTTTGATTCATTTTTGAGTTAATTTTTTTAAGTTTATTTATTTATTTTGAGAGAGAGAGAGCTAGAGAGCATGTGTGTGAGTGGAGGAGGGGAAGAGAACCAGAATCCTAAGCAGGCTCCGCACTGTGAGATCATGACCAGAGCCGAAACCAAGAGTTGGACACTTAAGCAGCTGAGCCACGCAGGTGCCCCTTGAGTTAATTTTTGTGAAAGGTGTCAGGACTGTGTCTGGGTTCATTTTTTTGCATGCGAATGTCTAGTTGTTCCAGCATCACTTGTTGAAAAGACTCTCTTTTATCTGTTACATTTCCTCTGCTCCTTTGTCAAAGATACTGATTTGTGGGGGTCTATTTCTAGGCCCTTTGCTCTATTCCATTGATCTATTTCTCTATTATTTAGACAATACTCCACTGTCTTGATTACCGTAGCTGTATAGTAAGTGTTGACATCATGTAGTGTCAGTCATCCAACTTTGTCCTTCTTTAATACTGTGTTGGCTCTTCTGGGTCTTTCCCCTCCATATAAACTTTGGAATAAGTTTGTTGATATCCACATCTATATTTGTTGTCTTTTATAATTGGTATTTTTTGCTGCATGAGAACCCTTGATTTTGTGTCTAGCAAAAGTGTTGAACTCAAATGAATTCTAATAGCTTGTTTTAAAATGATCTTGGATTTCCTATATGGGCAAATACATCACCTATCAATAATGACTAGTTTGTCTCCATCTCACCAGTCCAAATAACCCATTTTTATCTTGTACTATTTCATTAGCCAGTGTCCTCCAGTATAAGGCTGACTAATGTCGTTGGTAGTTGGCATTCTTATTTTATCCCTGACTTTATTTTAAAGTTTATTTTTATTTATTTATTTTTTGAGACAGAGAGTGCAAACAGAAGAGGGGCAGAGAAAGAAGGAGACAGAATCCTAAGCAGGCTCCGCACCATCAGCACAGAGTCTGATGTAGGGCCCGAACTCATGAACGTGAGATCATGAGCTGAGCCAAAGTCAAGAGTCAGACATTTAACCGACTGAGCCACCCAGGCACCCTTTTCCCTGACTTTAACTGAATATAATATTTTTTACTTAGAAAAGTAACGTGAGTGAACGAGATTGTTTTAGAGAAAAACAAAGATGTTTCTCTCGTACACCTCAAACAAATTTGGTAAGCAGTCTTGGGACAGAAATAACCAACAAGTTGTATATTAAAATATTCAAATAATCCAAATATGAAAGTAGTAGAGATACTTACCTGTTTCACTCTATCCTCTCACTTCTTGAGTTGGCACTGACTGTAGATGAAAAATAACAATGACAAGATATAAGAGAGGCTGTCCTAGGTGTTGCATTCATTCATGCCTTTTGCAGATTCTAATTTGACACCTACTGTATGCCAGGTACAGTGTAAGATGCAAGGATACAATAGCAGAGATAAATATGGCCCCTGCTGTTATTAAATTACAACATGTTTCATAAATGAAAACCATTAATGAGTCACTCACTGTTTGAAAAAGAAAAACTTATTACTGTGTAGTTAGGAGGTGAAAAAAATGCAGAGACATTAAGCATAGCCTTAATTAAAATAGAGTTCCAGCTACAGAATGGTACTTTCTGTGTGTGTTTGATGTTGTTTTCTAAAACTATTTTGAGGGTTTCTTTTTTTAAGGAAAAAGAAAAAAGAAGTTGGTATATATCTAACAAAAATATTAAAATGATAGTTGACACATCTGGGGCATGACAGAAGGAATTGATTACCCTAATATCTTATGTCTTGCAGTAAAACTGTTAATTAGGGCTCAGGTGGTCATACCAGATTTATGTCTCATTGGCAAGGGCTATTAAAACAAGAATTCGTATAAAGCAAAAGTTTTTGATTTCAGCAAACTGTACAAACAGAAATAAAAGTAACGGCCAATCAATAGATTATATAAATGATTCAAGACTCTAGCTTAGTAAAAAATCCATTTTGTTGTAATTTTCTAAAAGGGCATTAGGATGTGCCTTTAAACAGTTTTCTCCAAATGCTAACCTTAGCAAGCGTGAATTGCATTTTAAGGCTTCAGGAGATTTACAAGAATTAGCCCAGATATCCTTGCACTTTTTGTTCAATTGCTTCTTCTGCTGCTAATGTTAGCTAATTAGAGTCTTGGGAGATATGTTTTTTCCCTTTTCTAGGAATCCACAGCCAAAGCACTTTTAGCTCTCATTATCTTTAGATCATAGGAAATTGTGCCATGGTGGGCTTCTATTTCTGGAAAGCCAGAAATACCATATTGGTAAATCTCCTTGGCAGTTGTTATATTTTACTCTGTCTACTTAGTCCATCACTAGTTAAGTGCTTTAAAACTAAGTATCTAGGATATTAAAGTTTGGAAAAGAAAGAAAGGGGTTCTAGGCTCTGTTTATGCCATTGACTGTCACTGCGACCTTAGCAAAGTGATTGCAATTTGTATCATGAAGAGATTGGCATACAATCTGATAACCTTAGAGATTCCTTTCAGCTCTAATATTTAATTTAGCGATAAATACTCTTTTTATTAATGACCTTAGTTATCCTTAATGGAGTCACAACCTTGGAAATATTTTATTCGGGACTCTTAGGTGCAGGTGCTAAAAAACAGACTGAAAACCACAAAGGGAATGTATTAGTTTAGAGGATCTATAGAGTTAATTGCAGAAAGGGAGAAGGTCTTTCCTGGTAGTTCCAACCAAAGTCCTGGTGGGGACCTTTGGAAGAATGACATGCCTGTCTCTGGAGCAGGAGAAGCATGGCAGGGGTGGCTGGAGAGGTCAGGACACCCCCACCCAAGACACATGGACTGAGGCCAGGATAGATGTGGCCCCTCAGAGAAAACCAGCAGTAGCAGGAGTGGCTGGTAAGCAAGCACAACATGGGCTCACCACAGGAGGCATTGTGTTGCATCTCAGTCTCAAGATTTAGAGAGGAAATGATGTGCTTGGGATCACTTAGGCTGGAAAGCCTGCAGTCAGAATGCAGTCAGAAAAACCCAAGTTTTTCAACAACCAGTCTCTAGGTTTTCCAGCTACACTATGCCCCCTTCCTCGTTAGTAATTTTCTGGATTATGAGAGTAAAGATGTGATTTGTGAAAAGATATTCCCATTTTCCATGTTTGTTCCTGGAATGGAAAAGACCTGATTAAAAGCTCATACACTTTCCAAGTAACAGATAGCATTTTTTATTGTCTCTTTCCAGGATAAATCAGCCAGGGATTCACGTTGAGGTGTTATTTGTGTACTGAGATAGTGTATGATTTCTTTGGGAGAGTAAAATATATATAACATAAAATAGGATAAAATAGCTACACTCTATTGTGTTTAATTTTAGCTTTTTAATAAACATTTTTATAGGCTTTAATAGAATTAAATGAAAGGGAAGCCAGTGTTTTACATTGAAGTTAAATTGTCTCACCTAGCCTTCTTGGATCCTCAAGTTTGTTTTATCATCTTTGGATACTATATTCAAGCTTAATTAGGCATTTGAATAGGTGTGTGATTTCAACAACTTGCTTACTACTATTCTCGCCTTGCAATGAACTCTGCGCAGAACGCATTCAAGCGGGCAACCCCTGGGTCAGGTAATCAGGTCAGACGGGTTGAAGGTCTTTTTATCACTCTGGTAATCTGGTTCAATTGCCAACTTTGAAGATCTACTGTTAGTAACAATCACTGGTCATCAGCCATACTTAGTAGGAAATTTTAGCAGTTTTAAGCCTCCTTCTTAAGAATATGTCTGCTGGGGCGCCTGGGTGGCTCAGTCGGTTAAGCCGCCGACTTCAGCTCAGGTCATGATCTAGCGGTCCGTGAGTTCAAGCCCCGAGTCGGGCTCTGTGCTGACAGCTCAGAGCCTGGAGCCTGTTTCAGATTCTGTGTCTCCCTCTCTCTGACCCTCCCCCGTTCATGCTCTGTCTCTCTCTGTCTCAAAAATAAACATTAAAAAAAATTAAAAAAAAAAAGAATATGTCTGTAAAACTGGAGGAAATGAAATGTTGACAGGAAGCTCTGATGTGAGGTTTGAGGTCTACTACAGTTGAAAAGACATATTCTCCTTCAGGGCCAAAGCATTACAAAGACCAGATAGTCCTGTTGCTTTGTCATGAGAAGTGAAATAGATTGATTATTTTTTAACAGTAGAGAATAAGGCTTTTCCTTTGGCACATTTAGAAGAAAAAAATAACCATGAAACCTATGGAATGGCTCTGACTTTTATGGTCCTCTAAATTTTCACTTTGCATTTTTAGTTGACAGATTTCTTCTTTTAATAGAGAACCTTGTTTGACTTGACTCTTTCCCTTTTATAAACACATAGCTCATATATAAGAGAACGTACGATAAAATGGGACTTTAGAGTAGACGTTAGTAATAAAGTCAGGGGCCCGCAAAGACCGCTTCACATCCTAGTACACAGTTCTTGCTGTGTCAGACTCTGCCTTTCTGGTTTTCTGTGATATTTTATGTTGAAAATTGAAACCTTATATCTCTAGTGATCTTCTCTTACTTGTTTTTTCATCTCATCTCTGAGTGCTCTAATGAATGTTTGAGCTAAAAAGGACTAGAATGACAGAAGTCTGTTGCCTATATTTTAAGTAATTAAGATATTCTTAGTTTTTACTGATAGTTTCAACTTTTGAAGTTTTCTTAAGTTTTCCATAGCCTGTCCTCTAAGGATGCACCTTGTTCTCTCACAGTGGAGATTTCCACATGGTTTGTTTTTTTGTCCTTTTCTTCTTTGCCACCTCTTGGATGCTATGCTGGCCAGTGGCCATCGCTCTCATTTGTGGTCAGCACAGACCTACACTGACTGTCTTGTAACCCCACTGAATGTGGTGTTCAGCGTTTGTCAACCAAGAGGAAAGAAGCAGTATGTGTTTTCCCCTAAAATAGTCAACACAACATTGTGGTCTTCCTGATTGATTGATGATGTAGGATGTTTTCCCTGGAAGAGAGTGCTTTGCCTAACACCATACTGATTGTTGAAGCTTGTAAAATCTCTCTCCTCCTTTGGTGCTATAACTCCTTGTTCTAACATTTCCAGACACTGTTCTTCTGTCCCTGCTTGCTGACAGGTTTTGTATGTTCACATCCCATCTCCACTAGTGCATGATGTTATCAGAGATCAATTCAGTGGTTGACAGGTTATATATTCCTTTTTTTTTAAAGACATAAAACCATAATAAGAATCTTAATACGGTAGTTATCAATGCAGTGTGAAGTTAAAGGATCTTTGAAAATGTAAAACTCTTGCAATCAAGAAAATAATAGCATTGGTAAAACCCAGGACCAATTGAAAATGCTTGCAGCAGATGCTTTGTAAATTTTTCTAACTCTCCCACTGGGATACAAAGAAAATTGCCTTAAAAAAAAAATCCCGTGACACTGTCTTTTGTAATTAGAGCTATTAAGTCAAAATGATAAATAACCATTCGATGGCATACTATAAAAGAAAATAGCCCTTTGCCCTGATTTCTCCTTGAATAGCAAGAGATCTGAGAGTATTGAGGTTGGGTTCCTTTAACCCTGAATATTGTTTAGAATGTAGGAAAGCAAGCAAGCGGATTTTCTTTTTCATCCTTCAACATGGTCGTGTCCATTAGAATAGTAAGTGAAACTGGTTTGCCAAGGAGGTGAATGATTAAAACCACAACAGAGTGTGCCCCAGAATGCTAGGTTTTCGTTTTCTTTTTTTTTTTTTTTAATTTTTTTTTTCAACATTTTTTCTTTATTTTTGGGACAGAGAGAGACAGAGCATGAACGGGGGAGGGGCAGAGAGAGAGGGAGACACAGAATCAGAAACAGGCTCCAGGCTCTGAGCCATCAGCCCAGAGCCTGACGCGGGGCTCGAACTCGCGGACCGCGAGATCGTGACCTGGCTGAAGTCGGACGCTTAACCGACTGCGCCACCCAGGCGCCCCTAGGTTTTCGTTTTCAAAACAAAGTGCTGTGGGTCACTTCAGTGACGGTATGTAATGCTTATTATAAGGCTCCATAGACAAAGGTAATTACCTCTGAATGGGCGCTTGTCCCTGGTTTAGAGATCAGACACTGGGAAGGAGAACTAACGGAGCACTGATGGCCCCTGTCCCCCAAAATGTGAGGGCTCACAGACCAGGCTGTTGTCTCCTGGGGTCCAGGACAACGATTATATGTCATTCAGATTTTTACCTGTTAGTGCCTATGTTTTATAAATGTTGCCAAACCTCCCTGAGGTTTGGAGCAGAGAGATGGGTGGAAGGCAGGAGAGAGTCTCTCAAGGAAGAATCAAGTTTTCTATTTGAGTGCCGGAAAACGGCTCCTAGCACTGCAGCTCCTGGGAGCATTATTTTCTGTGAGGAAACTAGATGAGTATAATGAGTGTACCCTGTGCATAAATTCAATATTAGTTCTACACCCAAGGTCAAATGAAAGTTAATGACCATTTGCACACCAGAGATCTGAAACCCACATTTTACTCCTTTCTCATAATGGCAGAAAAGGAGAGCAATTTATATTTAAATTGATTTAAATTTCAAAGCATAAACACAGAGGTCTCCCTGGTACTCTTTCCTTGTCAGTGCAACTTCCTGGCAGGGCTCGACTTTTGTAAAAAATTGAGCCCCATCCCATTGCAGTTCCCTAGTGTGGACAGTTGTTTTGTTTTCTGTGGATCTACCCTCTTCCCACTCTGCTGGGTTGGTGACGCCAAATCAGAAGCCCGCAGCGCAATCAGGGCCACTTTCTTTAATGATTTGGGTTTTGCATTTGTTGAGCTAATTAGCTGATTGAGGCAACTAATGGGTGTCTTTAATCCACTGTTGACTGGGCACCTTCTCCCCGAAGCCTGCCAGCTCCTTTGTTCTCAGGCGTCTGGGGAGTGGGAGCTGCTTCCCAGATGAACATATGATATATGCCACCCAGTGTCTGCAGGCCAGCCTGGGAGGCTGATTTGCTAATTACCAAGTGCCCTAAAAGGCCACGCATCCGCTTAAAGCCCTGTGGCTGACCAATCCTATGTGTACAAATGAAGGTTTACATTTGAAGGGTGCCCGGGTGAGAACGGGAAGGAGGATTGATCTATAATCCATTTTCAGAATTTATAATTCTGTGATTGCTTCTGTGTATACGCCTCAAGGCACAAAATAAAAGCAATCTGTAGATGTTTTAAAATATGAAATATTGGAAGATTTGAGGAAATATTTAAAGAAGATGATTAGATAATTAAAAGGAAATCTGTATTAATGGCTAAAATCATCTCTCTTATGAACCAAAAATATTCCTTAGAAAGAAGAATCCTTGCCATATGCTGTTTTTATAAAGTTAAGAAGTTCTACAGTCTGGTATACACACCTTCCTTCTGAAATCCAGCAGTGCTAGGCATATAATTAGGAAATTTGACCCCCATGCTGTCTTGTGTTCTTTCACTCTGGTAAGTCAACTGGCTTCTCTCAGCCTTAGTTTCCATATTTGGTAAAAGGCTTGATTGATGCCCAAAGTGCCATGCCAAGGCTGTGGGTCATGTCCTAAGTACCAAGTACTAGGCAGCTTTACTTCTAATTATACGTTGATGTCTGTTCAATAAGAATATGGGGATGACCACTTTTTATCATTTAATTTGCTTTCTAAACTTTTTTGATTCTTTGCCTTTTTCCTCATTGAAAATCTGCAGAAGGCCCTTTCCTCCCCACTGCCCTCCCCTTCAGGGGACATTTTCTAACTCTCATTTGTATTGACAAGTGAGAGCTATCAAGGGAAATCTTTGTCTTGGCCACATGACCCAGCTATTGTCCAGCATTCGTCACATTAAAAGTCTAATTGTATAAACAGCCATGAAAATGGAGCTGTTCTCAGTAAAACTGCAATGACATGAACACAGTGTGTGTGAGTATAAGTAAATGATGCTCCATAGTACACACACAAAGCAAGCAATTTGATTTAGCTGAATTCTACCAGAATGAGTAATGCTGTTGTAATAAAAGTGAAATTTGCTTCAGATACTATTCTTTCCATTTATGCAACACACACATGAATACTTAACATTTGAGAATTTCTATATCAGACCATGGTTCCAACTATTTGCCTTTTTCAGATAGGTTATAAAAATACTGCATTTTATTGCTGCATACAGTGATTGAGAGCTGTTTTTGGAATGAGATGGGTGATAGAAATGTTGACCCCAGAGTCAATGAAGTCTAGTATTGTACAAGCTCAGCTTCAACAGTACATTTTGACAGTGTTTTTATTTGGAGATGGGGAAACAGAGAATGGATAGATACTTTTAGAAATAATCTTGGGTTTCTTTCCAAAAGCAAAATTCCTCCCTGACTAAAGGGAATTTTGTTTTTCTAAAGCAGTGGTTCTCAAATTTAATTTACATAGCAGTTAATTTGTAGCACTTATAATCCCTGCCCTGCTCCTCACTGCCCCCCCCCCCCCCCACACTCAAGTTAAGCTTGATTGCAGTTCCCGGTATCTGAATTTCTAACTAGCCTTCACTTCTAGGTGATTTAGATGCCACACTTTGACAGGCACTTTCCAAAGTCTTTGTGATCTGCTGTCTCAGAGAGTGAGCTGGTGTTCTATGAAGGGTGTTGGTCTAATGATCCAAGCATGGTAGAGACCATCAAACTGTTGTTTATACTTTGGCTACTAACTCATTTACTGGACAACTGCCTAACTTTTCAGTGTTTCTCTGCCTGACTGGAGATTTTGTCTCGGGGATGATAACAGAATTATAACACTCTCATGTCATTGGCAGTAAAAGCTTTATAAACGAAGTGAATTTTTACCAAGGTTTGTTTGCTGGGCAGACACAGGAATAAGTGAACATTCTCACTCAAGTTTTACTTACTAAATTCACCAGAAAGACATTTGAGGTGGGGGTGGGGTGGGGGCTGGGTAGTTGGCACTGTTTATAGGGGAAGTGAATTTAACCCTGGCCCCAAACAAGTGCTCCTGAACCAAAGCCATATCCTTGTAAATTGTGGGCTGATCCCAAGTCAGTAGAACCAATGAGTTTGTCTGGTTCCCCTTTTGCTAAAAAATGGCTGCCTTCTATCTACTGAAAATGCAAACATTTAGTAAAAGCAAAGCATTCACTTTAAGACTTATTAAAATCAATGGGGGGAGTTTGCACCTTATCATCCAATTGCTTTCTGGTAGAAAAATGATTGTGGGAAATGTGAGGTTGAGGTCACTTGGTATCTATCCTTGGGAACAGATGGTAGTTTTTAGGAGTGTTGCCTGTAAAACTTTGCTCTACTTTTGAGAGAGAGCAAAGCATGACAGATGCCATCATCATCTCAGTTTTATGTATTCTTATTTTCTTCATATTTATTTTTAGCCTTGTTTTTGTATGTTTAAAAGGCCCATTTGTATATTATAGTTCCAAAGGTGAAGCTAGGTGCAGGTGATTTTCCTCTCCAAAGGGGCCTTATACAGTAAATACAAATTTGTCACACATTAGCAATAAAACCAACTTCCCCACCCTTCAGATAGGGTTCTTAAGGGGAGTTTGGAGATTATCAATAAGCCCTGGCTGAGAGCCTCTCTTGCTGACAGTGTAGGGGTAGGGGAGCATTATCTCAACAGCCTGGGTCCCCCAGGGGGTGCTGTGTGTACGTTATCTGGTCAGGGAAGGGGCAGATTCCATTACTGGGCTTCATGGTGCTCAAGCAGCACATCTGGGCTGTAGGCTTGGACAGTGGACCCCTCGGACCCTCTGGTTCTCTTAGACCCATTCCTGAAACTAACTATGGACATGGAATTCACACTTAGCATTTGTACCTAAGTCCAAGTGACTGAATTTACTTCCTTTTGTGGGTAACGTTAAGCCTACATGAATTCACTAATTTCAGGGTTAGTCATAAAACCAGATGGACAGTTTCGTCCAAAGATCACATCTATTTAGGTGGTTCAGGTCCCTTCAAGGACATTTTCATGGGACCTGCTCAAGTACAGTTTTTTGTTACCTTGGTATTTCAAGAAGAAAGACAAATAAAACAACCAATAGTTTTATCAGTTTTATCTGAAAACTCAAGATACATATACTTCTATTTTTTTTTTATTTTTTTTTTAACATTTATTTATTTTTGAGACAGAGACAGAGCATGAACAGGGGAGGGTCAGAGAAAGAGGGAGACACAGAATCTGAAACAGGCTCCAGGCTCTGAGCTGTCAGCACAGAGCCTGATGCGGGGCTCGAACCCACAGACTGTGAGATCATGACCTGAGCCGAAGTCGGACGCTCAACCGACTGAGCCACCCAGGCGCCCCCATATACTTCTATTTGAGAAGAAATGTAGTTCAGTGCCTTTGGCATGAATGCGAAAGATAGTTTGGGTGCTGTATCAAAACGTTTTTTTCCCACATGTATTTTGTCTTGGTTTTGTTAGCTGATAATCTTAGGAGATTATTTTGTGAGCCATTAAAGTCCTTATATTGATACTCAAAAGTGCTTATTAACAGATTCTCAGAATCATTCTTAATACTGAAATGTAGGTGGGGAATGCTGTGTTCTTTATTCTTGACAACAGCTCTTTGGTCCTCAACAAGCTGCTACCTACTGCCAGAAAGTAATATCTTAGCTATTTTTGATTTGAACTCTTTCTGTGATAAATGGTCTGTTCAGGATATTGCTCCTGCCTGGGCTGAGTTTAAAATACCCCCTTTTGGATCACTTAGTCCCTGGCATGGGAGGGTCTTTGGATCCCCACGGTACTCCTAGGCTTCTCTGGTCTCTGCAGAGGTGCCTATGACCGTCAGGGGCCCATCTCAGCTAGGTTATGGTCTCTGGGCCTTTCTGCTTGTCTTGCCCTATATTATCTCTTGCAGGGGCTGTAAACTCCACTGTTGACTGATGCAAACTCCATCTAGCCTATGGCCCTTTATAAAATAGGTTCCATTGCAGGCCTCTGCCCCCAGGGCATATAAAACTTGTGAGACCTTGCAGATTTCCTATCCTGGGGAAGAGGAACAACTCAGGAGTGATAAGCTCCATACCTCATCTACCCCTTGTCTGCCCTCAGCTTTACTGTGCTCACTGCTGAATCCACTGTGAGCATGCTGACCCCCACGTGGGGCTGGCGGCGGACTGTGATACAGTCTCCCTCCCCTGTGTGCTAAGTCTCAATCTTTGTGTAAACCTGCACTCCTGTTTTTGGTGTCCCCTCAACCATCTACCTGGCCTCACCTTCTGAGAGTCCAAGCCCAGCCAGGGAAGATGAGGCCCATAGCTCTTACCTTTCATCTCTGCTGCCATCGGTAGACATCTGGTCTACCATCTTTAGTGCCCTGTCCCTCAAACCCAACAGTCCACTTGCAGTATCCTGGGAATAGCCTTGAGCTTTCCTAGCCCATTACTTCCTGACAGCTCCTTGAGGGGGACAAGCCTGTGGCTTATCTGGCTCAGGAGAGAGGGATTTGAGATTTGAACTTCCAGAGTTGGTTTTTGATGTGCAAAGGAAGGTAACATTTCTTTGTAAATTTTGCCCTTTCAAGGCAAAATCCTAACTTGGATGTCAGAATACAAATACTAATGACTTTGTTTCTATGTTCCTTATCTTGTACTCTACCCCAATAGTGGGTGGGTCTGATGAGAAGAAAGGCCCCATCCATGGATGAAAATGCAAAAGGAAAAAAGCACATTACCATGTTGGAGTATAAGGTAGCTACCCTTGATCAAGCACTTTAGTCCATCCTTTATTCCACATACCCAGCCTATAGGGTGGTAATTGTTAATATCTCTCTTCTTCAAGTAATGAACTTGAAGTTTGGTGAATTGATATAACTTGACAAAGGTCATGTGCTAGAAGGACTGTAGGAATGGTGCCGTATTTTTCCCCAAATGTGTAATAAAAGGAAGTTTCTTTAAATTCTAGCAGGATGGATTAGATGAGAGTTATGGAAAATTTCACATCTTTCCTTGGCCTCCTCTTGAGCTGCCCGCCCTCCATCGATTGCTATATTGATTGAGCTATTTGGTGTCTTCATTTGTATTTGTAAACACAAGGACTCTTAGGGAATTCTTGGTGGTTCCTCTGTATGTTTTACAATTTCCCTGTAATGTCAATGAGAAGATTTAGCAGTAGCGTTACTGACAATTCAGGAATTAAAAAAAAAAGCTTATGAGCATCATATGAGTGGCAGAAACCTTTTACGTTATTTTTAAAAAGTAGATTGCTGGTCTACCATAAAACCTTAGTTAAGTGTCCATGTAGATACAACCTGTTGTGTTTTCTTTTTTTACAATCCTAGAGGCAGATTTGTATAGCCAGGAAAAGCCAAATCCAGAGACTCAGTTTCAGTTCTAGATTAGCCACTTGACTTAGTGGCTTCCAGAGGCTCATTTTCTTACTCTACGAAATGGAGCACATGCCTCTGGGGCTTGTTAGAGATTGCGGGGGGGGGGGTTAAAGGAGATGCCATAAAGCATGTAGCTTCACATCGGCACATAGTTAGACTCAGAAATTACTTTTCTTTTATTCCCTGAGATCAATCTTTTAGAATTTTAATTCCTGAGAGAGATACAGAGTAAAAAAGTGCACTAGGGTCTTTTTAAATGAATAATCATCTTGTATCAGCTCAGCACCACCTCTGCTCATACCTTTACCGTATGATTATAGCAGATTGGCCTGAACCTGTCCTGTCACCAGATCATATCCTTGTAAGGCACTTAAAAAATGAAAGCTCTTCTGTCTCTGAAGATAAACACTGAAGAAAAATGGTAGCTAAGGTTAACTCGATTTTTTTAAATTGAGGTTTTATTTTAATTGGATCATGTATAAGGCATCTTTGCATTGAAAGGAAACTTGTTTTTTTCTGATATGTTTCCTCAAAAGAAGGGCAACCATAGAGCTTACTGGGCTCAAGTACTGATTAGTTCTTTATTACTCTGGCCAACTGAGCAAGTATTTATGATCTAATTAAGATTTGATACAGGATGCACTTTGCTCTTTTGACATTATCATTTTTCTCTGTTGAATAACTTTTCCATTGACTGGACATGTATTAAATGGTATTCAAAAGAAAACACTATAAAAACCTATTACAAAGTGGGGGAGAGGAAATTTGAAGAGTCTAGGCTACACGACAAAGGCATAAGAATTGAAGGGGGATCCTCTCTGCCTGAGGGGAGGATAAATCATGCAGGCAGCTGGGCAGCAGGGCAGCAGTCCAGACCTGGTCGCTCTGTGGCAAGAGCTGCCTCTAGCAAAGTGTGCAGAGCTTGGAGCATCAGATGGGGAAAATGGCAGTTTTTCAGCTACCTCTCATTTTAGCCTCCTCACTGTGGATTTATTATGTTGCCTGACTGCTGTGCATTTCCAGAATATCAACACACCTATATTCACATGTTAGTAAAAGCAATACCTTTCTTTTGTGCAGCAAACAATTTATTATCTTCTCTTCTATAAAAGCAGGGTTTAGGAAGCATGGTGAGAGTTGAAGGAAAGGGGTATGTATGTAGGAGCACTTAGCAATGAGTAAGTCATTATGGCCCTAACTTTTACAGACTGAACTCCTGGTAGGAAATTCAAGTCAATTTTCATTAGACTGTTTACTGTAAGCCTCCTGTGTTCTTTGTTTTCAGTCTCACTCCTTTTCAGTTCATTTTGGACAGTTTAAGTCTTCATGGTGGATTGGAGCAGGTAGAGAGACCTGGGTACTTGATCTCCTCCACCGACTTCCTGTGTGATTCTGGGCCAGCTGTTGAGCATCAGAGGCTTCAGCGTGAATGGTTCACAGAGCCGGGATCACATGCGTCAAATCTGTCCAAATGGCACAGCCCCATGCTGAGCCCCACTGCACCAGGAATGCCAGGGATGGGGCCCTGGAGTCTGACTTGGTACTCAGGCCCCTGTGTGACTCTCCTGTTCTCTGAGTGGGGAGAGGCAGGAGTCTGAAGGGAACGGGGGCTGTTGTGATCGGACTCACCAAGTCTGTGGAGGAGAGAACGAACTGTAAAAGAGGCTGCTGGGAGGCTGTGGCAGTGACCTGGGAGAGAGGTGGTGCAGTCCTGAGCTCTGATCCTGACAGAGAGGAAGGAAGGTGGAGACATCTCAGAGGTGGAAGTGACAAGGTTTAGTGAGAGACTGATGTGAGGGCAGAGGGGAGGGAAGAACAGGAAGACACCTGGTGGTGACATAAACTAAAATACTGCAAGAGGAGGCTTGTGAAATCTAGTGGACACGATGCTGGTGATTGCAGACCTTCGTGTCCTCGCACCTTGGGGACAGAAGCGGTACCACCATGCTATCATAGCTGCTTGTACATAGCAGGTGCACAATGGTCTGCAAAATGTTCAGAGTGTCACTGGAGATGTGGGCTGGGACTCTGAGGAGAGGGCAGAGATGGAGACACAGATTTGGAAATAACCTGTATAACCATGAAAACTGAAACCAGAGGAACAGATAAGATCACTGAGGAAAGAGGCAGAGAGAAAAGAGAGCCTGCGGGAAACTTGCATTTTTAGAGGATTCAAGGATGATAATGACCAGCAAAGAGAGTTTTCAAACAACAGTCTCAAGTTCAGTTCACAGGCTAAACCAGTGGGGGCTGAGAAAAGGCATTTGGGACAGAGATGTTGTAGGCATTGGTCAGCTTTCAAAGAGAAGTTGAAAGGGCACTCTGGGTGGGCCAGATGATAATACTCTACCACAAATCTTGATGGTGAATACGGAGCAGTAGTTTTCAAATTTTAACACGAGAAAAAAAGTGACGAAGTGAAGGCTGCAACAGCTTTTTCCCCTTACTTTTTAAAAAATAGAAAAGATTTGAGCATTTTGAAGCATTTGTGATTATATATTGGTAACCAAAAATAAATAGACTCTATCAGCATTTCTCACCGCCAGCTCGTTTCCATGCCGGCTCCGAGGGAATGCAGTACTTGCTGAATGTGGATGGAGTGTTGTTGAGGGGCCTCCTAAAATAAATATTATGGCCCCTCTCCAGGAATGGTACAAAAAATAGCCGGTTATTTAGATAATGAGGAACTGGGTTCTGCCTCCCATGGCCTGGAAGCACCTCAGTGTTTTCCTAACATTTTAAAGTCCACAACCCATTGAACACACAAAACAGCCCCACCTGGTACACATCTCATCGCATTTGTGAACAGTACCTGACGTTACTGGTTGCGATGCATTTTGACGTTTACATTTTTTTTCCTGTTGTAGTTTATTCTGTTCTGTTTCGTTAGAAAAGAAAAAAGAGAAAAAAGAAATACTGGCGAGGACCCCCATGAATGGACTTGTTGATGTGCAGTTTGACCAGCACGGTACCATCGCATCCTTGACAGACACAGGCTGGCACCACTGTAGAAGCATCCCTTATCCCGGGAGGGCTGGCACAGGTTACTTCACCTCATGTATAAGATGGCGATGACTTTCCCCATCCATGTCTTCAGGATGTATGAACCTCAAATGAGAGACCCGTTAGAAAACCTTCCTTCATAAAAAAATGCTCCAAAGGTGAAAGATGGTATTATTGCCCCAACTTTAGTTGTTGGCAAAATACTCAGCGAATTACTTCTCTTGACTGTGTTTGGTGATTTCTCACATTGGGACATGAAATGTTAAATTTCTCTGTGTGGTGACATTTTTGGACGGTGTGTAAATTAAAAAAAAAAAAAAACGGTTTGTAAAGAACACTCTCAAGTATAGTCACCTAGCACATCGCGATCCTTGCGTTTAATTTGTGCTAGTGCGGCTCTTTCTAACCTTTGCAAAATTCATTAGAAATTAAATAAGCATTGTTGTGAAAGGACGTCCGTCTTCTTTGTGTTTAAATAATAATATTAGTAGAGTTATTAAGAAAGTTGTCTTAGCAACCATCCTAGTAAGTCATGAGAGAAAACCTGTTCTCCTGAAGGTAACAAGGAAGTGATAATTAAGGCAAGCCCTGAAATCTTGAAGGCTGTCTGCAGTAGTCCATCTGGAATGACTCTTGGCTAACTTACAAATAGGTGCATTTAAACTAAGTACTCTTATGTGAATTGGTGCTGAGTAATCCACATATATACTTAGCACGTAAAACATGTGGATTTTCATGTTTACTATTGAAAATATATGCTTTAGATCTTGTGCTTGTGACTTTCGTTGTGTAAGTTATTTCAAAGGCCTTTTCTTGCTTTCAGACTCTGGGTTGAGAGATAAGGAGATGGTTTGTGTTGGCAGAGAGTGAGGCTCCCAGCCTCCCTCGGTCCCAGAAGCTGTCATTCCTGTGTACGTGTTCCACTGGAGGGAAATGTCCCAGAATCAATATTTGTGTAGGAAATTTTCCCCAACCTACTCTTACTCCGACCAGATAAAAGAAAAATACAGCTGAAAAAATCTAAATAACTGCTTCCTCCTCTTTCTATCACATGAGCCACACCACTAGGAGGCGTGAAGAGAAAAGTTGTCTTTGTATGTATTCCCTGACATTAATCTTCATGTTCATGGATGCCTAGAAGACTCCTTTTTAGGTGACTAACTGTATTTCATATGGGACGCTTCCCAGGGTGATGATAAATCCTCCGAAGTGCAGAATAAATACACTTTTCTTCCCAAATGATGTATATGAACTACTGGCTGAAATATATTCTTGGAATCATACTTTTTCAGTGCTTCCAAGAAAATAATGTTATTTATGTGTTGGAAAAGACCACACTCTTCCTTGTCATCAAGATACTGAAGATAAGAGTCTACCAGAACTTTGAGAGTCTCCATGGTGCGCACTGAGATGGATTGCTGAATTACCTTGCCAAGTCCCTGAATTTCCTTGTATTTGTGATTCTTGCTCTGTGAATCGAACTGTATTGCTGCGCAACTAATTTTGAGGTTTTCAAAGATGTGATGAGAAATGGAGTATTGTTGCGTGGGAATAAGCTAGAAATACAGGACTGAATCTTTATCCCAATTATGCTTTGATGCTAATCCCCTCTCCTTTGTTTCTATGCATATATACTAAGAATCATGCCTAAATCTTAAAAAATAGTGTTAGCCCTCAATTCTGAAATTGTTTTTCATTGTCCTGCATGTCAGTGTGCAATAATAAATGCCTAGACACCAGAATATTGTTTTAAAAACAAAAACATGAATTTAGAAGGCAAAATATTGAAAAATTTAATTTTCTTCATTTGTATCAAAACAAACTTCATGGGGCACCTGGGTGGCTCAGTCGGTTGTGTGTCTGACTTCAGTTCAGGTCATGGGTTCGAGCTCTGCATCCAGCTCTGTGCTGACAGCTCGAAGTCTGGCACCTGCTTCAGATTCTATATCTCCCTCTCTCTCTGTACCCTGCCCTGCTCATGATCTCTCTCTCTTTCCCTCTCTCTCAAAAATAAATAAACTTTTAAAAATTAAAAACTAAAACTTCAAAGAGCAAATGTTGAAATTAAAGCGTAAATCAAGTGCCAAGGTATGGTTCACACTTCATGTAGATGCACTTGTCCCATGTTAGTTGCCCTCAAGAAGAATTATTCCCCATTACAGGTAAAGACTTCCCTTGTTTCAATTAGTTGAGTAAAAGGCAAATAGAAGTAAAAACTTCCATAGCCATTGCATTTTTAAGCGGAATTTACAATGTTACTCTGTATTTTTCCCTTGGCATTCTCACCTCTAGTTTTTCAGAGAAAACATAAGAGTTTTTCTTTCATCTTCACTTTCTTCATAATTGGGCAGCAGTAGCAATAGGGGAGCCCCTTGGAACAAGCACAACTGGAACTTTTTGCTGGAAAGGGAAGAAAAGCTTCTGTCCACTTCCGCTGTTGCTGCTTTGCCCCTAGATGCTCAGTGATAGGCGTGAGGCTAGTTATTCATGGAGTTTAATACAAGAATTTCCCTCCCCTCTTTTTTCATAAATAGTTATGAAAGAAGTAGTTCATGTAGGTAGGCGTAGTCAAGCCGTGCCGTTGGGGGCACTTGGGGAGGGAACTGTTCATCCAGTCAGTTTTTACAGAGCTCATACGGTGTGCACAGCATTTTAGGTGCTCTCTGTGGTAAGCACCTCACAGTAGGCAGAAAAGGCATACAAAAGCAAAGGGAATATGAAACGGTACTTTAAAAACTATAGAGCGGAAAGCACAGTATTTGGTACACAAAACCATGCAAAGTGAACCCATAAGTACAGTGCATGACCTCACTGTCAGTAAGGTTGGTAATATTTTTGCCCTGCTTTTGATGGAGAGTGCAAAAGAATAAATGGCACAGAAGATAGGAATAACTTATTCTACTTAGGAGTCATCCTTGATTGCTTCTTCTCCTCATCTCTGTCCACCATCAACCATATTCAGTTCATTGGCAAGTGGTGTCCATTTTGTCTAAAAAGTCAGCTCAAATCCTCCATGTTTCTGCAGCTCATTGCCACCTCCCCGGTCTGGGCCATTGTCATTTCTAGTCACGATGTCGGCCGTTGGGAGCACCTGGGTGGCTCAGTTGGTTAAGTGTCCGACGTTGGCTCAGATCATAATTTTACTGTTTGTGGGTTTGAGCCTTGCATCCGGCTCTACACTGACAGAGCTTGGAATCCTCTCTCCCTCTCTCTCTGCCCCTACCCTGCTCGTGCTCTAGCTATCAAATAAATACATAAACTTAAAAAAAAAAGATGTTAACAAGAGTCACCTAAGTGGCTCCCTATTTCCTCTCTCTCTTCTCTTAAGTCTGTTCTCCACAAAGAAGTCAAAAAGAACTTTGGAAAATACACATCAAATCATGCAATTCTAACTTAAAATTCCATTGTGCTTTCCCATGTTCTTAGGCTAAAATCTGGATTCACGCTGGGCTTTCTCTGGGTTTGTCTCCTATCACTCTCACTATCACTCTCACCTGCCATGGGTGGCTCCATCTCAACCTTGAGGTCTCCCCCCAAGTGTCACTTCTTCAGGGAACTGCCATCCCTGCCTCCCTCCCTCAAGTGTGACCTCTCCCTGTCGGTTTTCTGTCATTGCCCCATTTCTCATGATCTCTAATGCCATCTTACTATTTTTACTGTTATCATCGTTACCGTTACCGTTATTGTTATTGTTAGTTGTAGTAGTAGTTGTTGTTGTTCACTGTCTCTCTTCCCAACCAGGATGTGTACTTCGTGAAGTCAGGGTTTATTGGCCTTGCTCGCAGGAGTAGCCTCAGTACCAGGCACACAGTCACCACTCAGGAAATATTTTTAGGGTGAAAGAGCCAACTGTACAAAGAGCAAAATAATCAAGTCGGTCCACCTGGATCAGGGTTGTATTGAATGTCAGTGTGAAGTTGCAGGATAGGAGGAAGCTAGAGAATTCAAGGAAGACCTTCAATGACAAACAGGGAATTTATACTTGATAAGATAAGCGATAATATAGACCAAAGCATGGTACTTGTTATATTATTTTGAGACTGATTATTTTGGCAATTGTGCCCCAGCTGGATTGTATGAAGGAGAGGGTGGAATCAAGAGCTTTGTGTTAGGAGGTTGTTGCCTGAGTGCAGAAGGGTTGATAAGGACTTGGATAGGGAGATGCTGGGAAGATACAGGAGCAGAGGTAGATTCAAGACTCCCCAGTTTGGAATTTTGTGGTAACAATGCACTGAGCAGTCTAAATATACAATTATGCTTTCTTTATTATATGACTGTAAACTACCAGCCAAGAAACCCACATTGTTTAAAAAAAATTACTGTTCTCAGATCAATTTGGTAGAAGCCTTCAACTACACCCTAAATCCCGTTAGAATGAAGCACAGTACTGACATGCTGGTCAGGTTTAGGTGAAGAACCTACGAGAGCAAACTGTTCCACTGCCATTGATTTAATAAACAAGAAAATGTACATGAGAAGTGCCCGACGCAATTAAAGTTCCATCCAAATAATTAAAAATAGCACTGATATTTACGTTTTGTGAATCTCCCTAACATTGTTTTTTCTTGCCAAATTGCCATCTGAAAGGAAATTATCTAAAACTGCTTTCTTATGATGCTACATTGTTTTTAACATTCCTTTTCTTTTCTTTTTCTTTGCTTAAAGCAATTGAACAAGATGAAGACAATGGTGACAAACACGTAATTGTGGCAGAAGCTGAAGGTGTTCCAGATTCTCAGGTATGATCAGTTCTGTGACAGTTCCTCGTTACCCTTGTCGTCTGCATTGACAGTTGTGAGATAACGCAGGGGTTTGCAAATGATACAGGTTTGACCTTCTGTGTTCTGTAAATAGTGATACTACTGAGAATAAAGTGCTTGCTTTTGATAAAGAGGCATTTCACAAGAAGGGCCCTAAATTGTTAATGATACTTATAATTTGACTCATGAGGGAGGGAAAGACAGGCAGACATACTCCACTTCCCATAGAAAGCAAGGAAAGTAAGTGAAGGAGCGGGAGAGATCACCTTAGAGCACACCACCCCCTGGAGATGGCGGAGAAGAATCTGTGAGCTGGCAGCGTCGACCGCCAGGGCTTGGCCAGACAGAGGAGTGTGACGCCTCACCTGCCAAATTTTCTGTGCCAACGCCCAGCATCTAACGCAAGGAATAAAGACCTGAGCCACCCTAGTGCTCTCAGCTGCTAACTTGATGTAAATCAGAACATTTGAAGATTCTTGGCTTGGTTTGACCCATTGCACTTCACCTTCCAAGTTCTGTATCTGTTGATTGTAGTCAGAGTAATTACATTAATGGGGCACCTGGGTGGCTCAGTCGGTTAAGTGTCCGACTTCAGCTCATGTCATGATCTCAGGGTCCGTGAGTTCGAGCCCCACATCAGGCTTGGTGCTGACCACTCAGAGCCTGGAGCCTGCTTCAGATTCTGTGTCTCCCTCTCTCTCTGCTCCTCCCCCACTCACGTGCTCGCTCTCTCTCAAAAATGAGTAAAACATTAAAAAAATTTTTTTTCAATATATGAAATTTATTGTCAAATTGGTTTGCATACAACACCCAGTGCTCATCCCAAAAGGTGCCCTCCTCAATACCCATCACCCACCCCTCCCTCCCACCCCCCATCAACCCTCAGTTTGTTCTCAGTTTTTAACAGTCTCTTATGCTTTGGCTCTCTCCCACTCTAACCTCTTTTTTTTTTTTTTCCTTCCCCTCCCCCATGGGTTTCTGTTACGTTTCTCAGGATCCACATAAGAGTGAAACCATATGGTATCTGTCTTTCTCTGTATGGCTTATTTCACTTAGCATCACACTCTCCAGTTCCATCCACGTTGCTACAAAGGGCCATATTTCATTCTTTCTCATTGCCACGTAGTACTCCATTGTGTATATAAACCACAATTTCTTTATCCATTCATCAGTTGATGGACATTTGGGCTCTTTCCATAATTTGGCTATTGTTGAGAGTGCTGCTATAAACATTGGGGTATGAGTGCCCCTATGCATCAGCACTCCTGTATCCCTTGGGTAAATTCCTAGCAGTGCTATTGCTGGGTCATAGGGTAGGTCTATCTTTAATTTTTTGAGGAACCTCCACACTGTTTTCCAGAGTGGCCGCACCAATTTGCATTCCCATAGAAAAAAAAATAATTACGTTAGCCTTTTCAGTCAAGATGGCATAGGCTGTACTGTGTCAGTAAGTTTATATAGGGAATTGTTTGGAATTGTTTTGATGTGGTCATACTGAAAATGCTGTAGTCCTCAAGTTCATGCCGAAATTGCATTTCAGGCTTTCAAGAAACCTGGTCAGGGATTCCCCAACTTAGTGTATCCTACACTTCCTCAAAGGTTTCTTAAATCATTAAATTATTAGTGGGACAGATATTTCTAAACATAAACTGTTACTCATTTTTTTGTTTTTGAACTCGCTCTGTGGGCAAAGGTCTGTTTTAATGCAATTTTATTTCTTTGTCTCAAGAGGATACGCAGACCTGGCTTTTTGGGATTTTGTGATTTTCTTCTCCAACAGTGTTGTAACTACGCATCTGCAGGGTGCTCAGAGGAATGAAATCATGAAACCAAAAGAAACCAGTGAATTGATGATTAGATCGGGAACAGATTCTGTTTAGTTTGAAAGGCAAAGGTTAAGTTGGCTGGAGGCATGATGGTGGGTGTTACAGGCCAGGGCCACAGAGGAAGGAAGGCAGCTGTCACCTCATCTGATGTGTCTAAGAAAGTCTGACCTGCCACCACCGTACAAGCACCAGTTTTCAGTTCGAGTCTGCGGGTCCGTCTTTCCAAATGCTCTGAGTAGAGTCCTCAGTAGTTCAAGTCAGGTAGGTGAGCTCAAAGAAAACTTTGAGAATTTTACCATCAGACACCAAGGCAGAATTAGAAATAAATGTATGTGTGTGCACATGTGTGCCCTTGACACCAAAAGTTATTATTAATTTGGTGTTCGGTGTATGTACATATAATGGATTGAGTATCTACGTGCCATGCTCTGTGCTATTTCACCGTATTGCAGTCTTCCCTCCAGAGCATATTTTAAGCAAGTTAAGTAGAAATTGGTTTCCGACTCCCTCCGCATCTGTGACAAAGTATGCCACTATGGGAAAAATGCCCTCACGCTGTTGAAAACTTTGGGTATGTAAAGGGTTAAGATGGCAAGACTGGGTCTTGTATACAGCTTTCCCACCTGCCATAAAACTCTAGTTCTCTCCTCATGTGTTAGCTCCTTTCCTCCTTTTCTTACTAAAAATATCTTTCCTGCTTAAGAAACTCCCACTTTAATGCAGTGACGTGTGGGTGGAGTGAAGGGAGCACGTAGACTTCGGTTTGCTTCCCAGCCCTTCTTCCTAGCCTGTGCTTTTTCACAAGTTCTTTAGCGGCTAAACCTGTGGGCTGCTGCAGGGTAGCATCAGCATTGTTGTCACCATAGTGTCCCTGCATGCAGAGTCCCTGCAAGTGACCAGCATGCTTGATTTTCGCCTCTATAAAGCAGAGATATTATAAAGTTGTCTTGAGGTTGAAATGATACCGCACAGAAAATGCCTGGAATCCTGGCACATCAGAGTTTCTATGTTGGGCAGCACATGGGAGGTGTGGAGTGCAGCCTCCGGGGCCAGACGCCTGGGTTCTCCTCTGGTCTCTGCCACCGTAACCTTGGGCAAGTTATTCTCCTCTCCTGGGCGAGAGAGTCCTGTACTGAAATGGCATTGAGAGTTCACTTGTGCAGCAATGCGGATGCCGTAAACACTCTACTACGCTCTTTGTTTTCTCCGCTCCACAGTGAACCCTATGAAGTAGGGAATGTATTGACCACCACTTCACAGATGAGCTGGTAAGTGACAGGGCCAGGAATCAGACCAAGACAGTCTGGCTCTGACATCCTGGCTTTCAACGCCTATACTAAACCGCCTTTCTAACATCTGTAAAATGGGGATGATTGCTGAGTTGTTTTGAAGATTAGATGAATATATGTGAGACAGAGTGGCACTTGGCACATAGTAAGCACTCAAACAAGTGAGCCTCTATGAGTTGTTACCATTATCATCGTCTATCACATTGCTCTCTGGTTTGAATATTTAAGGCATATGACATGGTTGGGTTGCAGTATTAGTCTCTCTCTATATATGCTATCTTCACACACATACATACACATAGAGAAACAATCTAAACTCTTGATTCTTCATCACTCTTTATTTTTTTATACAATTTTTTTTAATGTTTATTCACTTTTGAGAGATAGAGATAGAGCATGAGTGGGGAAGGGGCAGAGAGAGGGAGACGCAGAATCCGAAGCAGGCTCCAGGCTCTGAGCTGTCAGCACAGAGCCCGACGCGGGGCTCGAACTCACGAACTGTGAGATCATGATCTGAGCTGAAGTCGGGCGCTCAACTGACTGAGCCACCCAGGTGCCCCTCTTTATCACTCTTTATATAGGACTAAAGGATTAAAGATTTTTAATGAAAATGTATAGAATTTTTGCCAGGTTCTGGTTTCAGGCTCTTAATGAGATCTTCAATGAGTAATTTATAATGTATTGAACTTTGGAAATTCTTGCTTTGCTTCAGGTCGCCATTGACCACTGGATTCAGGAATTATTTTTGTTGTCTCCTCTCTTACATTTGTATCAATCATCTTAATATTAAGCGATGGTAACTGTTAATTATGTACAGTAATTGCCAAATATTTGATGATTAATTTTCCAATAGCCAAAATGTGACTTCTTTTTAATATACTGAAGAAAGCTGTTATTTAAGGCTGGAATAGCTATTATAGAAAACAGATGACCACTCAAAATCCTTTATGTTGAAATTTATTAGAATTTGCCTTTTTTTCTTCTTTGTTATTTGTCTACTTTGCTGCCCAGCTTAGCAGTATGGTCAGTAATGTTTACAAACTGGAGCTTTAATTTCAGGTCAAAACAAGACAAAATACTGGTGTCCTCCTGACTCTAGTCTGAAAGTTCAAGGAATCAAGTATATGAAATCAATGAATCTTTGACTTCATCAGCTAAGTAAATGTATGACAATGTAGTTTTTAGTTTTATCAGAAGAGATTATGTCAGTATAATAGATTAAGAAAATTAAAAAAAATTTTTTTAATGTTTATTTTTGAGAGAGAGTGTGTGTGCATGCTCCCGAGTGTGAGTGGGGGAGGGACAGAGAAAGAGGGAGACACAGAATCTCAAGCAGGCTCCAGGCTCTGAGCTGTCAGCACAGAGCCCGACAGAGGGCTCAAACTCATAAGCCATGAGATCATGACCTGAGTCAAAGTGGGTACCCAACCGACTGAGCCACCCAGGTGCCCCTGAAAATATTTGAGGGAAATAATAGTTATTAAGTCCATATAATAAGGTTTCTGCCTCCTTCCCTACTCGCACTATGCTCTGGCAGGATGTAGTTTCATATAGTGTTTGTATAGGATGGGTCTGTCCAATCAAAAAGTGTTTTTTTAACACATGTAATTGCAGAAAAGAGGAGGACCAGAGAAATGAACCTCTCTGAACTTGGTGCATCACCTGTACAGTAACCAAGAGTTACTGAATCATTTCTGAGGCTCTGTGATGCCCCAGCATGGGGTCTCAGGCCTGTGCTAGTGATGCCCTGGGCATCTATCACATGCACTTTTCACTGTGGATGCAGCTTGTCCCTTTCCCAAAGGAAAGGGTGTGTTTTTACATTATCAAAAGACAAATTTTGGGGGGTGCCTGGATGGCTTAGTCAGTTAAGCATCTGCCTTCAGCCCAGGTCATGATCTCATGGTTTGAGGATTTGAGCCCCACCTCGGGCTCTGAGTTGGCAGTGTGAGGCTTGCTTGGGATTCTCTCCCTCTCTCTGTGCCTCTCCCTACTTGCTTGCTCTGTCTCTCTTTCAAAATAAATAAATACACTTTTTTAAAAAAGATAGATTTTTCTATCCCAACAAAGAAGAAATTTTCATAGTTTTCTTTCTCTCTCTGAATTTATGAAATGAATACCTGCTGCCCTACAAAATAAAATACCATTATTAGTAATTTGTAAATTTGTTATTTATTAGGATATTTAATATATCCTTATATAATAAATACTATAATTAGTTAATTACTATATAATATCTTCTATTATATATTGCATATTACGTTACAGTATTAATATATATTTAATATATTTATTATATTTTATTTGTTATTAATCTTCTTCTTATTATTATTATTACTATTATTATTTAGTGTGAATTGTCTTCTGAATTTTCCTGGAAAGGATTTTTTTTTTTTAATTTTTTTTAACGTTTATTTATTATTCAGAGACAGAGAGACACAGAGCGTGAGCAGCAGAGGGGTAGAGAGAGGGAAGACACAGAACCTGAAGCTCTGAGCTGTCAGCACAGAGCCTAATGCGGGGCTCGAACTCACGAACTGTGAGATCATGACCTGAGCCAAAGTCAGTCGCCCAACCAACTGAGCTACCTAGACCCCCGAAGGATTCTTAATATTTGTTGTTTAGGAAATAGATACGTACAGTTGAGTCATGTAATATATTGTCCCAACCCATCAGTGTTTTATCATTTGAGTTTTCTGTTTAAAGTAGCAAAAAAAAAATTATTTTATGAATTTCTGTGTGACATTTAATTGTTAAAGAAATGACCCCATTATGTAGTAATGAATAAGTATTTATCCAAACACCTTGAATTCATATTAAGTAGCATTCTGGCGTTGCAAAAGTGCTTACTTGAAAAGTGGACTCTTTGATCCTGGTTTTCCTTCTCTTTTGCATGATGTTTGATCTCAGTGTTTTAGAGTAAGTAATTTTTAAAGTCAAGATAATGCAGATGATGTTTTCATACATAACCTGTGCTCTTTCACCTTTTGTCATGTGGGTTATTCATGTATCATCCTTGTAACCTTTCCTGACAGAATCCTGTCCAAGCTTCATTTTACCACTGAAAGAAGGGACCTAACATTTTTAGGACTCCATTTGCAAAGGAAACAGACTTTAATTTACATTCATAACATTTCTCTCCTCAAATACTGAAAATCATATGAATAGCTTTAATTATACATTACAGAGATTTTTTTTCAAAGCAGACCTTGAAATAAGACTTTTAAATAACTCTTCTGACGGTTACAGATTAATCTTTTTTTTTCTGCTTTAGCAATGTTAGGTAAACTGTTTATAATTAATTTCGTATAGACAAATTAAGTAGTTCAAGAATGTGAAAGTCTAGATCAAGGGCTGTTACTTATCTTGCTTCTCCTGCCATAACAAAGCTCCCAAAATATATTAATAAATTCATGGAGTTTTTTGAATTAAATTACTAAATTACAGAGCTGTGAAAGAGAGCCCCAGAGAACATCTGGCATAGTGTGGTACTTCCCAAGAAGACTACCTTAGAAACTATCTAGAATATATGGGCATCCCTCAGAGCTGCAAGTTCTCCAGGGAATGAAGAAGCATTCATAACCTTCCTTGAAAGCCTTTTTTGACAGTTATGGAAGCACTGTTGTAGAATTGATGATTTTACGAAAATGTACCTAGAAATTATGCAGAAAGCAGAAAATCAAGACATCAATATTCCTTTTTTAATTATATGATGTTTTAATTATAAATATGAAATAATTAAGTTGCTTAGGAACCCATTTTCTTAAGTAACAGCATTTTGTGTTTAAAATACATAATTTCTGCACCCAAGTATCTGGCTCTAATAAAAATGTATTTCCTCATTAAGGGCACCTGGGTGGCTCAGTTGGTGAAGTGTCTGGCTCTTGATTTTGCCTCATGTCATGATCTTATGGTTCATGGGCTCGAGCCCCACATTGGGCTCTGTGCTGGCAGCTCGAAGCCTACTTGGGATTCACTCTCTCCCTCTTTCTCTGCCCTTCTCCTGCTGTCACACACACTCTCTCTCAAAATGAATAAATAAACATTTTTAAAAAGGTAAAAAAAAAAAGGGGCGCCTGGGTGGCTCAGTCGGTTAAGCGTCCGACTTTGGCCCAGGTCACGATCTCGCGGTATGTGAGTTCGAGCCCCGTGTCGGGCTCTGTGCTGACTGCTCAGAGCCTGGAGCCTGTTTCAGATTCTGTGTCTCCCTCTCTCTCTGACCCTCCCCTGTTCATGCTCTGTCTCTCTCTGTCTCAAAAATAAATAAATGTTTAAAAAAAAATTTTTTTTAATTAAAAAAAAGGTAAAAAAAATGAGATTTACTTATTAAAGAAAAGTCTGTATTTAGAATCCTATGCATATGATAAAAAATGTTCAGAGTTGCTTAAAAACTCATGTTCCCAAGTACCCCAAGAAATAGTCAAGGTCTCTAAGTTTTCTCTACACGGTTCCACCCTGATGTTATCAGTCATTTAAAAAACATATATGGGACCCACAGACAAAGGAAAGACTCTTCAAATCAGAGCACATGGGAGCTTAGCCCAGTTAACTTTGGCACCTGTGTTGGTAAGAAGTAACAGGTTCAGTCCTGTGTGTCTACTTAGTCCCAAGACATTTTCCTCTTGTGTATCCCCCTTCCTGGCCCCATCTGCACACACACCCTCTTTTGTACAGGGCACCGCACTGGGGAGCAGAGAAAGATTAGGATTAATCCATCATGCTACTGAATAAACAACCACAGGGCAGGTCCCAATGTCACAGGGTCATGAGCCGCCTCTCTCCACTAACAAGACAGTATGTTAAACACCGTGAGGATGATGTGGATGGAGAAAGAAGAAATTCTAGCTGGCTAACAGAAATGAATTTTGTAACTAACACAAACTTAGTCCTTTAAGTGTCAAAGCATTTAAAGGATGCTAATCATTTGTGTATAGGAATTCCCCCCAAAGTTTCCTTTTCTTTTTAGTTTAAAGGAGGATATTTAACACCACTGATCCTCTTATACTTTCTCTGTTATTGATTAAAAGTGCCTCTTCAAGATCAGCCCATATAGTGTTGTGTCAGGTTATGGGCTCCATTAAAATCCTGACAAACAGAAATATCCTCCAAGGAGGATGGCTAGGATGGGTAAAAGGATCTAACAATAAAATCAAGGGGGCCCTTTGCAATGCTTGACTGTCTGATTCTGCCTCTCTTGTCCTGTTTCCTCTTAAGTCAGTGGGTAAACTACAGTCTGCTCCCTGTTTTTGTAAATAAAGCGTTATTAGAACACAGATGTGCTCACTCACCTATTGTGTCTTCTGCTTTTGCACTAAAACTGCAGAATTGGGTAGTTGCATCAGAGACCACATTGCCCACTAAGCCTGGAACATTGACACTCTGGCCCTTTACAAAAAAAAGTTGGCCAAACTTTGCAACTGAAACGACCATTACATGCTTTCTTTTCTCATCATGCCTCCACATCTTCTCACAGGCCCTACTCTCAGCCGATAACTTGACTTCTTTTTCTGGGAAATAGAAGCCTTCAGAAAGGAATTTCCCCATTTTCCCACTATGAAATGTGCCAGCCTACCTATTTACCCTGTACTTCACCTGCCCTCCTGCGTTGGTGAGTGACATATTCACCATCCTCCCGCTGAGAGTAGATCGTGATGCTCTCTTCGTGTCTGAAGGACACGACTCCTAAAAATGCCCTCTCTCCTTCCTGCATCATCAAATTTCCCTCCATGATGGATGATTTCTAATAAAGATTAAAAGGCCAACATATCTATCACTGTAAACAAGCAAGCAAACGATCACTGTTTAGCTAGTATCCTGTTGCTTGTAACAATTCAGAGGAGTTGTCACTCTCTTTTGAACCCAGGCTAATACAACTTCTTTCCCTACCACCATTTTGTTCCCAAAAAAACCAAACAAACAAAACAAAACAAAAGCTCTATTCAAAGTCACCAATTATTGCTGTCAAATTCAGTGTCTGTTTCAATCCATCTTATTTGATATTGTAGCAACATTTGATACAGTTTTCCTTTGCCTTCTCCTTGAAACCCCTTCACTACTCCCCAGGGTCTCCTCCTGGAGCCTCTCCTTCTTAGTCCCGTTTCCTGACTACTCATCTTTCCAGCATCCAAACATGGGACTCAGTTCCCGGATTCCTTGTTATCTTTGTTTACATCACTGCATTGTAACCTCTCTTATTCCTCGGGTTTTAAATACTGTGTACACTGATGTCTCCCAAATTCCTGTCACCAGCCTGGACTTCCCCTCTTAGCCACCAAGTGGCCAACCAGGCAACAGCACTTAGATACCTCAGGGCTATCTTCCTCCCCAGTCTTCCCAATCTCAGTAAATGACAACCCTACCCTCCCAGTTGGTCAGGCTAAACCCAGTTGCTGCCCTACCTTTGGAAAATATTCAAATTCTAACCATTTCTCACCAGTTCCACCACTAAAATTTCCAAGACTTCTCTTCTCTGAAAACCAGTCCCTTATGGGTCTTCTGGTTTCAGCTACTTCTCCCCACCCAACAGTGTTTTCTCAACCCAAAAGACAGGATGATCTTGTTAAAATGTAAGTCAGATGATGCCATTCCTACATTCAAAACCTTCTAAAGGATTTCCATTTCATTCAGAAAAAGAAACCAAACCCCCTACCCAGCCCGTATGGAAACAATGTGATGCGGTCCCGCATCACCTCTTTGGCAGTTTCAGAGACCCCCCCTTACCAACTCTGCTTCGGCCATGCTGAACAACAAGCCATTCTTGTTGCTTTTCCCTCAACATGCCAAGCACATCCAAGCCTCAGGGCCCTTGCACTTGTATTCCTCTGCCTGGAACACTCTTCCTTGCTTCCTTTATTTTTTTTTTTAAGTTGGTTTATTTTGAGAGAGTGTGTGAGGAGGGGAGGGGCAGAGAGGGGGGGAGAGAGAGAGAGAGAGAGAGAGAGAGAGAGAGAGAGAGGATGAGAATCCCAAGCAGGCTCTGCACTGTCAGCACAGAGCCAGATGTGGAGCTCTAACTCACCAATTGTGAGATCATGACATGAGCTGAAATCAAGAATGAGATGCTCAACTGACTGAGCCACCCAGGTGCCCCTCTTCCTTGCTTCTTTGAGATTTCCATTCAAATCTCATTTTACTAAAGAATCCTTCCCTGACACACCTGTCTTTATAACACCTCCAGTCATTTCTTCTACTCCCTTGCCTTGCTTTATTTTCTATCGTATCATATCTTACCATCCGATATATGTTACATAATCCTCATCCCCTAGTGAATGTAAGATTCATGGCCTGTGGGGCTTTTTTGTTATGGTGGTTCAGTGCTATATTCCTAGAACTTGTAGTTCCTGACTTATGTTTGTTACTCACATAACGAAGTTACTGTTGGGTAAGTGAATGAATGAATAAAATTAGGAGCTGGGGGGTGGGGTGGTTATATATGGACAATATTAAAAGGATATAATAAATACTGGTGTTTAAGTATTTGAAAGATTGTCATATTGGATAAGAAATAGACCTAGTTTCAGGTGGCTCGGTTGGTTAAGTATCTAACGCTTGGTTTTGGCTCAGGTCATGAGTTTGAGCCCCTGGTTGGGCTCTGTGTTGGCAGTGGGGAGTCTACTTGGGATTTTCTCCCTCTCCCTCTCTCTGCCCCTCCCCAACTTGCACTGTCTCTGTCGAAAAAGAAAGTGAAATAGACCTAGTTTTGGTTGCTTTTAAAGGTAAAACTAGTCTTCATAGGTTGAAGTTGAATGATTTCAGAGTTTAGTGTGGTAAGGGACTTTCTGACAGTTGTGGGTCTCTAACAGTGCAAAGGCTGTCTGAAGACAACCAGCGATCCCTTTGCAAGGAAGTCTTGGAAATGAACTGGAGGACCACTTGTGAGGGATGTTTTAAAAATAAATCGTTGACTTTCGTAGAGCAGTTCCACTTGCTGTCCCCTGGGAATCTGATTTGGGCCACGTGAAGGATTTTTTTGTTTTCTTCCTAGTTGTTGGAGAAACTGCTAGATAAGCTATCCTTGCCTGTGGGAATAGAGATGTAGTCATTGTTTGGCATGGATGGTCCCATTTCTTCAATACCCACTCAACAAAATGGATATCTTTTCCACAAACCATGAAGACCATAAGGTTGAGCATCCTTGTTGTCCCCTTCTCCATATTTGGTCCTGTTGCTAAGTCCATTCAAATCCTGTAGGTTGTACTAGATAAAACAAGAATCCAAAATTTTGACTGTTCCTGGCAAGAGTAACTTCAGATTTCATTAGATCATTTTCTGATATGTCACTATGAACCATTTTTTAAAGAATTTGAGCAGGAACAGTTCATAATTTGTGTTATAATGAACACACTTGTTTTCTAATAAAAGTCCTAGATTATCCTCCTTCATATTATTTTTACTTAGGTACTTTGGCAAAAAAAATGTGATACTTTATGGATCATTTCCAATCCCTGATGACATTTTAAGCTTTCTTTTTCCAGTTTATTTTTAATAAACTTTTTTTTTTTTTTTTTACCATATTTCATGCGACATTGAAGATGTTTTCCTAATGCCCCATAGTAACTTTCCAGCTGTGAAAAAAAAATCGTGTGATCTTCTCGTTCACCGTGTGTTTATACATGGAATAATCTGGTCGAGTAAAAGAATTAGGAGTTTGTGTACTGGTATTTTTAGTACTCTGTATCATTTCACCCTTTTTTGTCAGAGTGGTTCCTGGCTAACTTTCCCATGAGTTTTTAACCTCTTGTGAGGCTTTGCTTATGTAACAGGAAACGGGCTGTCAGGAACAAATAGTGGCATACCAGGAGCACACTTCAGTAGCAAATGATTTAGTTTGCTCTGCCCTTCACTCTCTTAAAGTAGACTGATACACGATCTCAACTTGAAGACTTTTGCTGTGGCGTTCCTAGGTTAAAATAATACAGTTTCAACTTTGCAAAGGCAAAATATTTTACCAAGACCATGCTTTACTCCAGGCGACAGAGGAGATGAGCTTATCATAAAGCGAATTTTCCAGTGGTGTCATGTCCTGGGACTGTGGATTTAAGTATATCTTCGCTTTTTCTCCAACTCTTAAGGCAGGAGTGATGTGCAAACTCCAGGAGAGAGATGACATCGGACGAATTGAACTGGTTCAGAAGCTGGCAAGAGAAAACTGTCAGTTTTTGCAGACAGACAAAAAGGAACAGGAGAAATCTGAACACGTAAGCCCTTTTTCTCTTGGGGATGCAGGCTTGAAGGGGTGAAAAATGTTTCCGCCTCATTGTATGTTTGAAGGAAAAAAATATTTTAAATTCTTTAGTTTTGTTTTTTCCCCCCAAAAGCATACTCCTTGGTAAAAATGACAGCTGCTCAAAACTCTAAGCCAGCCGTTCATAACACTGGATTTATAAGAGAACTCTTCCCAAAAGTAAATCACATAGAAATATAAGAACACATGTAAGCAAGTACAAATGCATGTCTATTTATGATTTTGATTTGATGTCTTTCGAGTTTGACTTTGGGAATGTCAGCCCATCAGACAGTTTGTGGGGTATGAATTTTGAAAGTATATTCCTATGTACTTCTATGTTGAGTCCGGGGTGGGTCTAGTTAGCAAACAGATGTATCCTGAGTTAGTAGAAATAAATGAGAGCAGAGTAACAGATTATAGATGGTTCCCCCGGAGTGGGGGAGTCAGAAGAAGAGTTTTCCCAGTATCTTCTGAATGTTTGTGTTCCAACAAAAGTTACACTGTTCAGTTGTAGTTAAACTGGAGGAAAGGGACGCTGTGCTCGGTTCTCCTGAAAGCCGTCATTCAGACTGAGCCTTAGAACTGAGATGCCTTCCGTCAGGCCAGGGCAACAATGGCACCACTTTCTTCTGCTATGCATTGTTGTCTGCTGACTTTGTGTTGTTGTTTGTAAGACTTCGCTCCCAGTGCTCAACTATCCCGGATTGTTCATGAAGGGGAAAATTCCTCAGTGCTTATAAACATGTCTCCCTCTGATTTTAATTTTCCCTTGGAATTTTATTTTCAACCCTTTCCAAAGGGGAAAAATTGCTTCATGCCTTCTCTTCTCCAAGGCCATGAGCACAAATGTCAGATTTTTACTGAGCAGGAGAGGAGGTGAGATGTTCAAGCGTGGGAGGCTGTTTAGGTCAACATAACACATCTCTGACTGCAACATCACATCATAACAAGTGGTGTCTTGAGGGGGAGTATGATTAAGCACTTTCAAAGCCTCGTAACTGAGCTATTCAGGGGGACCATTGACTTTAAGTGAGAGTGGACATGTCAGGAGCCTTCAGTTCACTAGGGACTATTGAAAAATTCAGGGACTTGTTTAAATTGTTAAAAGCACCCTGAAGGATGACTCTGTCAAAGACTGACTCTTAATCTCCGCCATGTCCTTAGAATATTTGGGATTAGTGTGTGACTTAAGCTTCTCAAAACATTGTTTCTTTTGGTTGATTTAAATTGGAAGAGCAACAGTTTTCATTTACCATATTTTGCTGATTTCAAATTGCATGTTTCCTCCACATTTTAGCATCTCTGAAATCAGGATAAGTCTTAATGATTGGTCATATGAAAACACAACCTGGTTTAACTGTGAGCATTTATCTTTCCTAGTGGTCCTTAAAATGAATGATATGTATTACAGTGAATTGCATATTCAGTTCAGTGGAACAGCGACAGCCTGAGGGTAGGGCAAGAACTTTTAAAGTCAGACAGATAGAGTGCCACTTAACCACGGCTAGAAATCATCAGCCTTATGCCTCAAACAACTTTAGGCTTATTTAAAAAGATAGCTGTATTGCATTTGCCTTGCATTTAATTGAATCCAGAATATTATAGTTACCGTTAATGAGACTATCATATCCTCTAAATATATAAGTGAAATCTGAACTTGGTGCTGGTAATTGTAAAGACTTGTAACTTAGGATAGAAATTTAGTGGTATAAGATTTACAGCTTTGCTTATGGTTATCTACTCTCTGTTCTCTTTAATCCTTCATTTTAAGATCGTAAAATAGAACACTAAGGTTTGTTACTTTTTGCATGAATGTCGTAATATGGATGCATTACCAGCTCTGAAGTACTTATGTCCCTGAGAGAAAAAAGGTGTATAAATAAACATTGGCATTATGGCCTTTGCTACTAGACCTCACCTACTGCAGTTTAGAGTAAGGAGAGGTGAATATTCAGGATCTTTCCTCCTTAGTGATGAACATAATCTCAGCCATTCTGCCATGTCCCTCCATGCAAGATGACAGCAGATGAACTGATCTGCTCTGCAAGCTGATATTTAACAGGGCTCTACTCTATGGATTATTTGACACTAGATGCTTATACTTTTTGCAGTAATGTATTAGCAAAAAAAAAACCCATCTGGTCGATTATCTTGCTCATTTACATCTTGAGCATTTGATAGAGCTGTATACACATTGGCTTGCACTCTGAGTTCACTGTGCTCCCTGCCCTCAATCTCTTTTCAGTGGCAGTCATCTGCTCTGGCTCATGAAAACCTGGGGAGAACACGCAGTATGTATGGAGGAAACGGTCATTTACTTAATGTAAACGTAGGCCCACAGTTTCTTCTTTTACAACAGTAACAATAATGACTAAGCCCCGGAGTTAGATACAGATTTCCTTTCTTTTACGATTTTAAAATGCTTCAGCTACGTCATCTACCATTCCGGGGCCAAAGTTATTTAAGTAGACAATGGTGAAATTTGAGTTAGAATCTAAGTTACCCATTGATTTTTTTTTTTAAACTAAACTACACTGCTTCTACACTTCTAGAATACCACATCCCTTTAAATGCATAGTGCCAAAATGAAACAGCTCCTTCTTAAAGTACTACTGAATAGAAAAAGAGTAAAGCTTTTGTTGCTGGCACATCTTGTTACAAATAGGAGCTTAGAGCTTTCTGGGTAGGACATTTCTAATATTTTCTTAAACTGGTCAATGCCATTATTATAAATGCATGCAATTAGAGAAACACTTCACTGTGCTTTTGCCAAGGTATTTCTGAAAGAAAAATATTCAAATGTATAATCAGCACAAGTTTCTCAGGAAGCACTTGGTTTTCTTATTTTATATTAACAAGCTGTAAGTAAAATTAAGCAACGCTCATTACTAAGTGTTGAAAATTATGATGTGAGAACTTGAAGAAGGGGACGGAAGTTGGTTATTTCTTCTAAACATGATGATAGTGGGATTAACATTGGGTCATCAACTCTTTAAAGAAATTACCTCTTATGTAGACATCATATTTCCCCATCTTAATCTGATTATATTAACAGAGGAAGGGGCACATGTTACCAAATGGGGACGTTCAGGCTTGACTTGGAAGGCTAATGGTCACAGCACAGTTTGACAGGGAAGAGCCTCGAAGTCACAGGACTAGCAAAAGACACATGACTTGAGCCCTGGGCGATTCATGGGGAATGAAGGGGAGTGGGCTGTAAGAGAGGTTACGATTCATTTGTGTAAGACCTCATAAGGCACTGAAAGGAGTTTAGGCTTGCCTTTCTGGCAAAGGGAAGCCATCAATGAAGGGAAGTGTGGCACAATCAGGTGCGGTCTTCCTAAGATCTTTCTGGCATTGGCTTAGAGGAAAAAATGAGTGGAAAAGAGGAAAGTGTTGGAGAGAATCCTTAGAAAACTATGATAGTGAGTCAGTGAAAGGTGAAAGCCTGAACCAAGGTGGTGGCTTTGGAAATAAGAAGGCTGTAGATGACAGGAGTCACTGAGATGGTAAAACTGGCAGTATTTGATGGCTGGTGATGGCGAGGGGTGCGGGGTAAGAATGTGTGTTATATTAAGCATTTTTTAAGTTTTTATTAAGGCTTCTTTGGTATAGTGGTAGACATGAGAATATTCTGTTTAGCATTAGAATGGTTGGTCACCTTTGGTGAAAAGCTACAAGACATTTACCTTGCTTTGTTTCCTTGCAGTATGTTTCAGGTGTCTGAGACACAGACACCTGAGTATCTAGAGCACTCAGTGTTTATCTCCCTGGCAAATTGTTGGGTCAGTGTTCTGGCTTACAGCATGGGAACCGCATAAACCATCTTCTCATACCAGACCATTGGAAAATACCTTGGGCAGACAGTCTCTGGTAGCCACAAAAGTAACTGATTTTAATTTTAATAATTAAAATTAATTTAGCCAAAGCTTTGGCATTTCCTGCAATGATGTGTGCGCCTTGTTCAGAATTACCTGTGATTTTAGGGATGCTCTCTTGACCCATGTAATCTGAGTTGGCATTACTAAGCTGTTATTTTAGAATCCTCTTGATCATTTATTCATTCCATATACCTTTATTAAAGCCGGTGTCCTAGGGGATTCAGAATAACTATGGTGGCTTCTACCCTGAAGAAGTACAGTCAGGTTGTAGAGAGAAGACAATGACACAGGTAACTGAGATATAAGGAGACAGTGTTGATAATCTCCAGAGAGATACACAGAAGTTAGAAGAAGGATTTACACCCAGGGAAACAGGATTCTCTGTTACAGCAGAGGTGAAGTGTGATGTGACAGCTGGGCTAGAGTGGACTCAAGTCTGATGGCTTCTGGCTGCATCTTCTCCCAGTCATTGCAGGAGGCAGGGCTGATAAGGACAGGAACCTGGGACATCCAGAATCATGATAATCTCAAGAAAGAGGAATGACCAGGACCACCCTGCATGGAACAGACAGAACAATTACATAAGGAAGGGATGGTGGTGGCAGATGTGGGAAGGATAAAAGACAATGCGAAGGTGCCTGCTTCGTTTGAGTCCTAAGTTAGATTTGAACAGCATGTAAACTGCTCATACTTTTGTAGCCGTGAAATAGCTGTATTAAAGAATATATCTAGAGGTGGATACTTTTCTGGGACACAATGGTACTATTGCCCAGAAGAACCAAACTATTCCTAAAATGTAGCTTTGGTAGCGTATTGACTTGTAGTGTATACATGGCAGTAGTAGCTGCTAAAGTGAGTTCCTAAATTCTGAAGTGCAGAAATGTCTGTGAAATGTGTGTGAGAGCTCTGCTAAGCAGTGCTTCCCTAGGGACTCTGTCTATAGCCCTCCCTCTCCCCACCGGTTTTCTCCAGTTCCTTTGTTAAGACTGAGGACCCACCCTACTTCCTTCCCCTTTTCCCATTCACTTATGAAATATGGGTGGGAAGGGGATTTTGCACATTCTGAAGCTTAACCTTGGCGTAGTCTGCTGCCAGGGTAGCGTCCCTGTCACTCAGCCTCAACCAGGATTTCCTTTTCCCTGTTTCCTGCAGCCTCATCCTGCAATTCTGCCTACGTCAAAGGCTTCCTTGTTCACAGATGACTAGGGGAGACCTAGGGTATTCTGGCTGCTGTCCCTCTTATTTCACCTATTAAAAGTTAGTCTCTGCCTTTTTCCAACTTCTCTTTGGTCTGTTACTTTGTTTTCAAAATAAGGCTAAGCATAAGGTGAAAGCCCTCTTTTTACTCTACGTGAAACACTAAAAGCAAAAGTGGTTTTATCATTCTGTATTCAAACTTGCATTATGCATGTAGGCAAGTAAAGTTTAGAGCAACCATGGCATTACTCGAAGTTTATCAACAATTTAGTTTAACCAAGAAACTACTTAACTACAAACAGAATTTTGTAACATTATTGCTTAATAATGAAAGCCAGAATTCAGGTACATATAATGGGCAATTCATAATATGTTAAGTTGCCCGCCTGACAAACCGCTGTGTAGACATGATGTTGTTTTTCTTAATAACAAAAACTTGACTTTGCGTTGGTTTCGTGCTAAGGTCCCCTTTCATAGGAAGGAGACTTATTTGAATGAATGATTCTAGTTCGTTTTTGATCAGGATTAATATGGCCACAGAGTAACACAAAAAATGGTAGAAGATGGTCCGTGCCTCCCAGAAGTTTACAAGTGAGCTGGGGGGGAAATTCACACATGGAAACAAGTAATCTCCAAGACGGTATTTATTCAAGTGTTTTACTACTGTGACAGACATTGAGAGAGGGAAACACCCCTGATAAACACATTTCACGACTGCAGCAACCCATGCTCCTCTGCATTCCACAGCAAGGCTTACAAGTGTGGTTCGCTTCCCATGCTCTTTAAATTCTGGTTTGTTGCAATTATTTATTTATTTGTTTATTTGCCAGGAAAATGGCAGCTGAGCTGCCAGTGAAAGCGGCATGCTCATGCTGTCTGGTGGAGCCATCTGCTCATTAGCTCTGTTTTTAAGTTCTCACAAGAAGCCCATTGCAAGTCCCGACACTGATTTTTTTTTTTTAATGAGTTTCAACGTTTTTAAAGAGAGAAATTTGTCATTATGGCATTTGTTTTTTTAAATACTCAGGTTTATTTTAAAAAGCCCAGTTAAGAAAAGTGATACTGGCTCAGTTAGATTTATCAAGATCATGTTCTCAAAGATCTTGTATTCCCCCATGGGACAGACAGATGCTGCTCCCTAGGTTGATGAAGTTCTTACTCTTGTAAAATTAAAGTAGTTGTATCGTCTCTAAAATGTCTGAGAGGGGCACCTGGGTGGCTCAGTTGGTTAAGCGCCTGGCTTCAGCTCAGGTCATGATCTCCTGATCCATGAGTTCAAGCCCCACATCGGGCTCTGTGCTGACAGCTCAGAGCCTGGAGTCTGCTTCAGATTCTGTGTCTCCCTCTCTGTCTGCCTCTCTCTCTCAAAAATAAATAAACATTAGAAAAAATTTTTAAATAAAACGTCTGAGAAATCATTAAAATGAGATACTGAGAATCAGGTTATTTTTCTTTTGTTTATGCCCTCACCCCCCCCCCCACCCCCTGCCTCAGTGGTATATCTTACTCCAGACCCTGGACAACCTTGCATTATTTTCCTTTCTACCCCCATCAAGGCCTGATCTGCATTATTGCTAATAATATAACAATATCATTACCTTCTAGATTGTTGTCTGATTAGGTAACACTAGAAATCTTTGGTAGTTTGGTTTCATTTTTTGTTCATAATGGATGCCTTAACACCAAAAGGTAGGGAAAAGATGCACAGACAGATGGACAGTCCTTCACAGACAGATGGACAGTGTTTCATGACAACTGTGTACCACTGAGGCTTGGAGAAATAAGAACATGAAGAGATCTCAGGGAGAAGGAAGACATAGGTACCAACTTATAAAGTGCTTTCATTCCTGTGGAAGGTCCTGATACATCAAAGCCTGCAGAGAGCTTACACTGCAAGAAATTCAGAGGCTGAATTCGCAGTTCTCTGTGTGGTAAGTGTTCTGCAGAGTGCTATGGAAGTTTGTCACAGGGGTCTAGGGAGACATGCATACGTCCCTGAGGAAGAGAGAATCTGAAGGGCCAGAGGCATCACTAGGAGAACTGAGGAAAGACAGGCATTGCTGGCAGATGAGGGAACACGAGTGAGGATGCCAGTGTGAACGGCTCATGCCAAGAGATGATGCTGCAGCCCCAGGGGCAGAATCAAGTGGCTGGGGCATGGCCGCAGAGGGAGGGCCACGGGGGCCAGAGGATGCAGAACCTTACAGGCTTAGCCAAAAATTGTGTGCTCCTAGCCAGATAGCTTTGAGGTCTTGTGAAGAATTTAATAAGCAAGAGAGAAGAAGGTGATTTACATTTGAATTTTTGAGACTCCTCTGCTGCAGCGCCAGAATGGGTTTGCAGGAAGATGGGTCACACTCGCTTCCTTTTTTCACAGGCTTCTCTGTTGGTTTTACAGAAGCAGTCACCAGCATAAACTAAGGATTTCGTGTGAGGAGCTCCAGTCCGTGAACTTGAGCTAAAGTCCTGGGAAGGCAGAATGTCCAATTATAGCTCAATTCTGATTCTTTAGCTTTACCCTAAAATACACCACGACACTATCATTTTCTTGAAAACGCTGGCTGTGATTCAGTCCTGTTTTTATAGAAATGAATTTTGAGCTTGCGTGTCATGTGAATACTTTCTGTTAATGACATAAGCTTATATGTTCACTTTAAAAATACTTACTCTGTGGTATAATGTTTGCCTCATATTGATTCAGCCAAAGTTTGGTGATTTCTGAGTGATTCAAATACTTCAGTTGATAAAGATGAGGAAAAGAAATGTATAAAAGATTTCCATAAAAGATGGAAAGAATTTTTTTTTCCTTTTGCAATGGGAAATGGATTGAAGGAGGATTCCATCTGGCATACAGCAGCCCTAAATGTTGTCTTAAGATAGCAAAAATAGAAGATTGCTTAAAATACCATAACAGAACATAACAGACTGCGGCCAAGTGTGCAGTACATATTTCTCTGATAAATCATGTTAAATACCCACATTTTACTTAAAACATGACAATGTTCTTATTTTTCATTACATAAAAATTTGTCTTCAATTAAAAAAAAAAAAGTCCATTCCATTACTGAAGCAGGAAAGGTTTGTTTTTTTTTCTGTAGAAGTTGATGCTACAGCCCTTAGGTTTACCTGGAATAGATTTCTTAATTTTTCTGGTGGTTGTTGTTTTCCAGGATTTCCCTCCTATATTAAAAAAAAAAATGGAGAAATAAGATATGGCATGTAGATTCATTTACTGTACATTTGTCCATAATTAAGTGAACAAGGCTCAACAATTTTAAGAAGCCCTTGTAAATGTCCTCTTTGTTCAGGTTCCAGGAATGGCTGGGCATGATTGAGGCAAGCTGAGTCAGAATAAAGGATTAGGGGCTCCTCAAGATCCAAGAAGCACATAGAGGGAAAGACTAATGGTGATAATAAGACAATTAAGATGGCAGGAAGTAGCTTGGGGGTAGGGATTTGTAGGGAGGCTCATGAAAACTTAATGAGTCATAAGAGCATATCTTGGTGATTGCAAAAGTGGGGGTAGGATAGAAATAAGGTAAAATTTTGGCCCTCTGCAGTCAATGAGGAGAGAGAATGGTACTTCAAACAGATGAGTCCCTAAACCTTTCATGATCTTGCCTTGGCTAGGATTTATAGAGGTAAAACAAGCTTCATATTGACACTCTTATGAATACAGAAGTCTAATGATCCCCAAATGGTGCAATGCATAATAAAATCCTAAACTGAATTTTATGCTTGATGGATGCTATCACTTTCTTGCTGCTCAGTGAACTTACTGTTATTACAAATTGGGGGATTGTGATGATGCGTTATTTTTTGCAATCAGTCTGAGTATCCTGGAGTTTTCCTCTGAGAGTCATAGCCAATGGGAAGAACTTGAGATATCCTGTGTCCTGATTGTTTGGGTAAGAAAAACTTTCAATCAAAAACTGGCACCTGCTAAATAGGATTATAAAGTGTTCCTCTAAAATGGGCAATAAATACTATACAGTCCATTAATTCTGTTGGAAGTTTGTTAATCACAAGAAAAGGTTAGAAATATGTCCATTAATGATATCCTTCTTGTAAAAATAGATACCTTTTAATGTCTGTAATCAGAAGCAAAAAAATCATTAATAAAAATAATAATTACTAGAGATCTTTTAGGTTTGTTAGAGAAAGTTATAATTCAATCTTGGTGTTTTTATCTGTGTTCCTAAAAATGGAGTTTGTGGGGATGTAAAGTAAGGCTAGCTTGATTGAAATGACCTTTGTCCCCATAAAACATTTCTGATGAACTGCTTCTCCCCTATTTATTACCAGTTTCCCTATCAGAAAATTAACCCAGCAACTCCCAAAAGCAGGCACAAGCAATTTTGTCCGCAAAAAATAAATGGGATCATTCAGTGCTTTTCATCAAATATCCATAGGGAGGCAGAGCTCTAAAAAATTATCTCAGTATTAAAACAGTACTCAGAGATAACTCTAAAAACATGGGAACCAAGAGGGTAATTGAAGCCATGGAGATAATACTGTGTCCTCTAGTAATTTGTATGACTGGAATTTTAAAAGATGTAAGTGAACAGAACTACAAAATATAAAAATGGCAGAGACAGGTAGCACACATGGCCCCAGTTGGTGCTGATTTAGAGCAATAGGTTTGAGGTTAAGGGATAAGCCAACCAAGTGGTAAAGGGAAGATTTTGAGTGTGGGTGAGGCAGAATTCTGACTAACCTTAAAATCCAAGAGAAGAGATCTTGGAACGAAGCAGAGAGCCAATTTTATTCTGATTGTCTTCTGAGGAATATACTTGAATGCCAGATGCTTGTGGACAGAAACGTTTCATGACTTGTTGAACTATTAAATGCCATTTCCATTATAATTTGGCAATCAAGCCTGACTTTATCTCAATTTTAAGTAGATCACATTTCCGTCCCAACTCGATAAATCTCAGATTCCTGTCCTTCAGTATTATTCATACTCTTGGCATAGAGCAGAGATCTGCACAGACCTGAGGAAAGTTCACCACACCCTGGAAAAATCCTTGTTCATAAAGATCAGAGAGCCCTAGGTGTATTCAACACCTGCAGCTGTTGTTTCTCTTGTTGTACACCCCCCCCCCCCACGCCTCTGCAAGGCTTGCCACTTTGGCATCTTTGCCCTGATCTCTACTCTTACATATCACATCTGGTGACTCCAGAACCTCTGTTGAAGAATATGGTGGAAGAAGTTTTGCTAGTCCATTTTGGCCTAAACCTAAGTTTTTGAGACTACTTCAATCCGGAAGAGAAAAGCCAGAAATGGTGTCTCTTCCTTCTGAGTGACAGAGGATGGCAGGCAGCAGGCATAGCAGCCTGAGGGGCCCTAAAGAGAAGAGCTGGGTAACACAGGCTCATGGGAGACCCCGAGGGAATTGACAGTGCATTCCTTGGTTGAATGTGGTGACCTGCCAACGCTGGAGAATTCGGTCACTTACCTAACTGCGCTGAGATCTTCAGACAGAAGCCAGCATCCCTCCTCATCAGACATTGAGTTTGTCTACCATTAGCAGCTTATCTCGGATTCCCAAGCCTGAGCTCAGAGACATGATGAGAAAGAATCCTGGTAGGTGAGGATGGGTGGCAGCCAAATAGCTATTCAGCTTGCTGCTGCCAGTAGTGATCATTCAGCCATTACACATAAAATTAACTTGGTTGAGGGCCCAATTTTTAAGCTCAGTAGAACTTTCTCCTTCTCATATATAGAGCAGATTTTTCAAATACCTGGCTAAGATTAATTTAGTCTTGCCTTCATTCATTAAGAAAAACATTTGTTGAGCACCTATGACCCAGGCACCACACAAAACAGAGCAGATACAGGAGTGAGCAAGATCTGATTTGAGCCTCAAAGGCCCCCTCCCCTCTCTACAGAGGGAGAGAACAAAGATAGGAGACTGAAGAGGACCACCCTACACACAGAAGAAAGGGGCATACTTTGAATAAGGTATTTGTTTCCAGAAAATTGTTACTTCACATTCCTGTGAGGCATTTGCTAAATTCAGCATCATTTTGTACTTCCTGGGTTAGGACCGGGAAAGGACATAAATCATAAAAGGCAAAGGTCATACTTCTCAAATCTAAAGAAAGTTACATATTGTTGGCATTTGCCATTTTCCCCTCCTCCCATGTGCTAGCTACGAAATACACTTTTTTAAATAGTATACTGTTTATAGTTTGGGGCCTGTTTTACTGATTGAATTTGCTTCTGAAAACAAGTTTCTTGAAGAGGTTATAGGTGTTTTAATAATCGACAGCAAGGTATTAGGCACCTTGCTGGAGTTTATAGCACATTTCTGTGAAAGATTTTTTTTTTTGCTTTAAAATTGTTCTGCTGATTGCAAAAGTAATACATGGCTTTTGCAGAAAATTTAAAAATATTAGAAAGCTACAGGAAGAAAAATTTAGTGGGCAACCATGATTGTCCCTCACCTTGCCCAGTGTGTCAGTATATACATTATGAGTCTTGCCTTATGTTTTCGTGGCGTACTTTACTTAATCACCCTTCAGTTTGGGCACAAATATGTTTACAAATTTTGCTGTTATAAATGATCTGACATGTACAACTCTAGAAAATTTTTTACCTAAATTTTTAAAATAAAGTTTGATTTATTTTGAGGGAGAGAGAGAGAGAGAGAGTGTGTGTGTGTGTGTGTGTGTGTGAGCAGAGGAGGGGTAGAGACAGAGCGAGAGGAAAATTCCAAGCAGGCTCTGCACTGTCATCGTGGAGCTGGACCTGGAAACTCATGAACCACAAGATCATGATGTGAGCCAAAACCAAGAGTCTCATACTTAACCGACTGAGCCACCTAGGCACCCTAATTTTATATTTCTTAAGGATAAACTCCTAGCTTAGTAATTTCTACTTACAGGTATGAAATGTTCATCTCTTTTATGTTTTTGCTCAGTTACTTTCCATAAAGCTTGTGCCAGTTTTCACTTACATCAGCGATACGTGAAAGTACTTGTTTTGTAATGTCCTCACCCTTATCCTCATTGAACATTGTGATTCTCAGGGGGAAAACTTAATTATTATTTTTGGTTGATGGGGGGAAAGTATTACCTAGTTCAAATTCAAATTTCTTATGAGGTTGGATATTTGCAATTTATATCAATGCATTATCCTTCTTCTATAAATAACCTGTTTACCTCCTTTGCCCATTTTTCCATTGGAATTTTTCTCATTGATTTGAATAAGTTCTTTATATATTAAGCATATGCATCCTATTTGCTGCATGTAGTTTTCTCCCATTTGTTTCTTGTTTACTTTTTTTATATGTATATGAGCAAAACAGTTGATTCACATTTTTTAATTTTTAAAACTACCGTGAAAATGAAAAAGTCCTTCCCCGTTCTGTGGCCAGATACTCAATTTTATTTTCTTCTATTTCTTCTAGAATTGAACTTTTCACTTCTGTCTTCAGTTGATTTACTATTTTGTTACCAGTGTTTAAAAAATCCATTTTATTCTGGAGGAATTAAAATTCTGTTAACAAACTTCCTCCAAATTAAATATATTGAGTACAAATGGAGTGAGTCACATTACCTCTTTGAGCTTCAGTTTTCTCATCTATAAAGTTAGGAGATGAGTGCTCTAAGATTTCTTCTACCTCTGAAATTCTTTTCTTAACTTGAAGACACCCCGCCCCCAAATTCATCAGCATCCTTACTTTTGAGTGTTGGTACTTCTTGGGAAATTGTTGCCATTTTATAGCAGATAACAATTGATTACCCAGGAGGCTTTCAGTAGGCATTTTCTACTCTGATGGAACATGTCTATCAATGCCAAGAATCATTCTGTTCTTTTATGTTCTAAAAATACTCCTGCGGATAGAACTTCTAAAAATTTACTCTCTGTGAAATAGTGTTGATATGGGACAGATGGCTGATCGAGCATATCCAGCTACAAGTACCTCTGCTATCAGGGTATATTAGTTATATTTCATGTCAAGTCATTAAATACTTGGAATTGTTTTCCTGAGTTCAGAATGTCCTGAAGAGGATTGAGAAATGCAATTCCCAAATAATGACAAACCAAAAAAATGTTAGATCTTACTGCCTTGAACTCTTAGAAATAACAAGGAAGTGGACTAGCTGTTTATACTGGCTAATAAGTTCATTAACTAACCACTATCCACAGCCTAGCTCCCAACTACTCCTTTAAAAAAAATGCAGATTTATAGCTCTCCTATAAAGAATTTACTCTTTGAGGGCAATCCCCATTTTTATTTGGACTTTCATCCCCAGTGTCTAGCGCTAGGCTTTCAATCAATGTTTGAATCCAACAGAGAAGGCATTTGTAGGTGGTCTGAGATGTTTTTCCCAAGTTCAACCAAACCAAATCTGTACAAATCCAAAGTTTTACCAGATCCAGGCTTCCAGTTCTATGGAGATTTTCAGCTTTCAATGAAAGATTTTGTACTATAGGGAATTTACCTGAAAAAGCAGGCAGAAAAGACCGGGAGATTCATCACCAACAGTCAGTTTGTAAGTGTAGACAAGCCTTTGGGAGAATTCATACTTGGTAAAAAGTAGACAAAAAGCTTTGAATCTTGAGTCACAGTTTACGGAGCAAGGATTTTACCCTAGGCAGGTTTGTCTATGATGATTTCGATCCTCTTTGGCACTCAAGTACAAGTTAATATTCAGAAAAATAGAAAGTATTTTTATCTATATTGTATCATTGAAGTACTTCCATTTCTTTCCAGTGTATCTTTTCTTCACACACACCCATCCCCCACCCCAGAAAAAGAGGGAGAAAGACCAATACTATGCAACCAAATTTATTTTTGTCTTATTTTAACCACGTCTCTTTTTTTTACCTTCTAATTTTGTTTGTATGCCTCTCACATAGTTTTAGCAATATTTCATTGCATTTTAAATTCTCTTGACCTATTTTAATACCAACTTTCTATACTTTTGCAATGAACCAAGAGTAATACAATCTTACCTTTCTCCCAGTCTGCTTTCAAGCTGGGGAATGAGGTTTTTGAGATGTTTACTGCAGAGACCAAAGGTGTGCCTCTCTAAAAACACCAAGGAATGTACAAAACATGAAAAAACAAGAATATTTTCTTAAGTTGCTTGTGTTTCCTTGTCTCCATGCCATATGATCTAGCAGTTGGTACGCTAACTAGGAATTTTTCATTCCCTAACTTGCGTAAGTACTCAGGCTGCCTCTTTTATTACTGCTTTGCCCTCTCTAAAGTTAAAAATGCATGCATATGTGTGCACACACGCAGACACACACATGTAAACACACATTTACATAAACACAAAAGAGATTTGGGAAGAGTTACAGAGTTCCTTGACTTGGGAGCCTTCCCATTTTCCAAGCATATTACTTTATACTTTCTTTACTTTTTATTAAAACTTGTTTTCTGGCTTTACTGAGATATCATTGACAAATAAAAACCACATATGAAGTGTACAGTGGGATGTTTTGATGTATGCATACATTGTAGTCATTATCCCAATCAAGCTAATTAACATATCCGTACCTCACAGTCACATGATATGTGTATGTCTGTGTGTGGTGAGAACACTTTAGATCTACTCGTAGCAAATTTCAAGTATTCACAACTTTGTAAATTTGAAGAATACTTCTGAGTCTGTTCAGAGCTAGCTTTTTCAAGTAATTTCAGTTGATAATTGGGTTTTCACTTAATGGCGAAGTATTTTCAAATAACTGAATTTCCTACAGGAGGAATTTGAAAGGAGAAGCCAAAGCTATAGGGAACAGTCAGGGCTAGCTTATCAAGTACTGTGCTAAAAATCCCTACTGTCCTCTTGTTACTCAGATTTTAAAGGCTTCTATAAAACTACTTACTGTGCCTTATTCAAACCCCAAGTGACAAGGATATCTACAACTAAAATGTGGAAACTTTGAGTCATAATTTAGCACAGGTTTTCATCCCATCTCTCGGCTACTTGGGGAGAGTGTCAAGATATTTTCCCTTTAGAATAACTTTGCAAGTATGTCACACACACATGCAGGGACACACACATGCAGTTGAAATTATTTGAGAATACTTGGAAACTAGAAGATATTTCTAGATAATATTTATATTTGTCACGTTTGTAAAATCTAGGAAACAAGATTTCAGATTTTTTTTTTTTCTGTCTCCGGTAACACACGTATTGTATTTTGAGGGCCGTCAGGATAAACCAGTAATGAGAGACAGAAATAAGAGCTGTTGTCGGCACTAAATCATCTCAGGTTTTCGCAGATACGTCGCAAGTGTATCCGTCTGCATGGATGCCACGTATTGACGGAATTCACATTTGCAAAATATTGACAGTTTTACTCCAGGGACCCTGGTCGTTGAATTTTTTTCCCCTTTGTTCTTCTGCATGTTAGGAAATGCTTACAGATCTAGGATTTGAAGCATCCTCCTATCTTCTGAATTACCTTCAGGTAGGCTTCTATCAGGTCATATATGCACAAGGCAATGTCCTCAATTGCCTTTTGACCTAGACGTCTTAATTCCAGAGAAGCTAAGAGGTGAGTCTTGGGTGATTCCTAGCTGATCCTTTGTATATTTATTTCCTTGGGTCCACTAACAAGGGTGAGTGTATGTAACTCATGAGTCTCAGAAGGAAATGACCATCATGTCTGGGGCAGAAAATCAACAGAAGCAGGGGGATTCAGTGGCCTGACCCCAGTGACAATGGCTGACATCACAGGTTGTTGACTGCTGCTGATGTTTTCTCGTATTTACACGTTAGACTTGCTCATGCTAAAAGATGCTGACTCCTCTCTTACAGATAGTCAGGAACCCTCCCAAAGACGAGGAGCTCATAAAGCTCCTTAAAAAAAAAGCTTAAAATTTTATTTGAAAAATGTAAAAGTCAGAGACCACTGAAATTCATTGTCTCCCTTCTTTTAGATTTTAGCTTCTAGAAGTATATGGCTTTTTGGTGAGGGAGACTTAGGCTTGAGGGGTGAGGTGGATACCAGAGAGAAACTATCTTGCACTCCCATGAAAATGAAGTTTCTCAATCCCCATCCCCGTTCTCTAACAGAGGGCATCCAGCCTTCTTTACTCCAAGTTCAGTGAGCTCTGTAATTAACTTGCCGTGATGGCCTCTGGCTCTCTGTGGTACATACAGCACCAGACGGAGTAGTTTTCAATGCAACTGAAAAAGTTTGATAACATTATTTGTGTTTCTTTAAATATGGATGATATTTAAACACATACATGTGAACAAAATTGTAGCAAGGCCCTGATAAAAATTCAGTTTGTAACATTTTGTCCTTCATATGCTTGGATGGCATACACTTAGAGTATAGTTTTATGTTGTTCTGCATCCATTTATTGAGTGCTTTCTCTATGTCCAGCACTCATAACTAGGTCAGTAAGGTTGGTATTATCGCATTTCACAGGAAGGAAAACTGTTGCTGAGAGAGATTGAACAGCCCCATTAAGACCACCCAGCAAATCTAGGATTTGAACTCAGGCAGGTCTGTCTTCACTTTGGTGACTATCAGTTTAACTGAATTCAGGTCATAGGTTCTTTGAAGGGCTGCCATCATCTGAGTTTGATTTTTGTGCTAAGAATTGGTTATTACCAATGAAATACAAATGGACCATATCTCTGGCATGGGGTCTGGTGGAAGGGAGCTTAGTAAGGTGTGTTGATTGTTCAGCAAATTATTTTATCTGGGAATTGGTGATGATAAAGGTAGTTTGGTGGTACGATGCTAGGACTTTTGCATACACAGTCTTTTTTAGTGCCTAAGAACCTTCTGAGAAGCATAAATCCTCATATTTCAAATGACATTTTGGGATTTGGGGAGTACATTTTCCTCCCGGAACACAGCTATTAAATGGTCGTGGGATTTTACTTTAGATAAGGCAAACCCTGTAACTTCTCTCCACTCAGGATAGTTTGCGGCTGCCTCTGCAGCTGTGAACCCAGACTCTCTGTGAGGACAGGGCTGTCCCTGGATGAGAAGTGGCTCACAAGGTCTCGGAGTCAGAATCAAGCTTCGTTTCTCATATGGGTGAGCTGTGTCCATTACTCAGACTTTTTGCCTACATCTGACTTTGGGGCATCAGTTCCTAGCTACAGGCGATCTAGAGCTTGTCCTTTTGTTCTGTAGGCTTGTAACTTGAATTTCTCCTTTCTGCCCTAGCCTGCTATCTGGACTGAATCCCTGTGTGGCTGAACCCCTGCCTCCTTGCCTCTATCTCTCTGTCCTTAATCTTGGGCCATTCTGATGGACAGTATTTCTATCCACTTATCCATAATTCACCAGGCCCATCATTGATTTATAGGCACTGTTGTTCCGAATGGTAACAACAGCACAGAGAACAAAACCAAGCCCCTGTTCTCATGCAGCTAATATCAGAGTAGAATTTGTCTTGCCATTTCCCCCTCTCCTTTCTCCCCTTCATCCTCACCCCCAAATCTGGTCCTCAACCAAGAACTTTTATACTGGAACCAGAGGAGGACTTGCTGGGAAATACTTATCAAAATTTAAGCTTTTACTGATAGTGTGGAGCCTGCTTGGGATTCTGTCTCTTCTTCTCGACGACCTTGCCCTACTCATGTTCTTTCTCTCTCTCTCTCTCTCAAAATAAATAAACTAAAAAATTTAAGCTTTTATGATAAAAATGACATCTTTATGGTTTAACAGCTCTCAGGGATCACATAGGGAATGTTGGGTATGGAGCAAGGGGGAATCTGAGTTGTAGTAAACCCATGTAGGAAGACTATTAAGACGCTAAAGCATGCAGGGATTAGATTAAGTCAGGTAAGGGAATACTAACATACGCTACTCTAAAGCTCTTAGATTTTTGAGTTGCTTTCCTGACAACGAGATGATGGACTCCATGACCTATGTGGAAGCATCTAAGTTAATGGTAAGTTGACCCAAGCTTCTCTGAAAATGGAAAGGCCAGACATGCTACACCACCTACATTACATCCTCTCCTCCATTTGTACCTCTGCTCTGTGCTGGTGGGCCAGTGAGTCCTGACTCCTGTGGACTGTATCACCCAGGCTCTCTTGGATGCCACCTCCAAATGGGATGTGGCCAGTGGGGGCCCCCACAGGAGATCAGAGCACAGAAGGGAAGGAAGGTCAGGGTGGTGGTTCTTCCCACCTCTGTCCTGCTTCCTCCCACAGTTGTGGCCATGACTGCATCCCTCCATGACTATAGCTCCTCCCTGGGAGCCTCTCATTGACATCTCCAGCTCCTGGTGGGATCCAGCCCTCACTGTTACCTCCTCTTGCTTGAAAGCCCAAGGGTGGTTAAGATCTCCCTCTTTGCTGGTTATGTCACCATTTTCTGGTTAATTTCCTCCAAGCTACCTGCACTTCTGTAAGTAATCCCTTCATTAAACACTTGCAGAACTCTAGCTGAGTGTGCCTCTCCTTTTTTGCCAGAGTAATCAATCAAGCTAATACAGCGTATTGCAGTATACTTGGGATGAAAAGATAATGACTTTATATTTCAAGATATTTCAGCCTATTCCTATTTCTTCTTCTCAGTTGTTCATTAGGTTGACTTGCTGAAGTTGGCCTCGGGATAAAATTCCTAGGCTTGCCCTGATATTAGGATCCTTAGACAACTTGTTGTACATAATAATAATTACTAGAGGCAATGAAATTTAATAAATACCGTTCTTCTCTAGCAGCCACAGCTTTCCATCCAGACATGTTTACTGGGTTCCTGTGGGAGTTTGGTCATATTCACTAACAACTTTGTGTTTGCTTTTATACCTATGGAAAAGCAGACTGTACCTGGATTTTGTGAGTTTGGGGATGATGAATCCTATTAGTTCTCTTTAGGCTTTCAGTTGAGTTTTAATCTCAGTATGTGTGGGATTGGGAAAAAGAAAAAAAAAAAAGGAACCAGGTATCATTATTTACTCTTTGTGCCAGAGTAGCCCGTGCAAAGATGTAATTGTCAGGTCAGTGCTTCGTGGTCCAGGAAGTCTAAACCACTGCTCTCCTTGACACACATCTGCTTACTTAATCTTTTTCTTAGTGTATTCTCTCCATCAGACTTTTACTTTTTCTCCATGAGAAAAAAGAATCATGAGATACATTGTCAGCAAATTCTGTGAAGGTTGTTTTCAGACAAAATTGTTTCTGGCTGGGGAGATTTTTTTTCTGATAAGTATTTTAATTCTGCCATACCCACATTTACGGTACAAGAATAGATGTGGGCATTGGTGGTTTGGTTTTCAAAGCTGTGTGTGAATTTCCGTAGTACAAGATGAAGAGATACCTAACTGCTAAATCATGTGCGTCTTTGCTATTTAGGAGAGCTAATACTTTGGGCTTTTGTGAGAAAACTGAAGTCAAAACAGTGAATTTTGTGGAATCTTAGTATCGGATAAGACACCAAGGTCATCTTGTCTGGACCCACTCTAACTGAAGAACCATCTTCCCTTGTTGCATAATATTGTTGACAGGCTCTGCTCTAGCTTAAGGGAAAGCTCATTCCGTATCTGTTGTCAGTACTTCCTTAAATTGAAACACAATCAGCCTCTTTTATCTGGCCACCCATTAATGGAAGGTCACCTTTCCAGAACATCATGAGTAATCCTATGGCTTGCTCTCCCACAGGAAGGGTAGCTCAGAGAATGGAAATTACCTACCAGGATTTCATTCTCCTGAGCTTTTCTTTCTTAGACATTCCAGCTACATGAACTATACCTCCCAGGGCATGTTTCTCAGAACTCTTTGTAGCTCCTTGGCATAGGGCCCTGTGTACCCTAGTCAGCAAAGTCCTGTGCCCACAGGCTTATCACAGCCCAGTTTGGGGGTAGTTTGGGGGTGGGTTGGTTGGTTTTTGAGGTAAAATTCACATTTTAAAGAGGACAATTCAGTATCTGCCCAGTGCTTGAGCCTATCAGGCCCAGTCAGCTAATGCACTAGAAGTCCCACCAGCCTTAACCTGCCTGTCTCTGTGTACCCAAGTTGGGTGGGCACAGGTGCCCACAGTCTCACATACTCCTCTGATCTCTGCCATGTTTAACTCTGTTCCTGCCAGCACTTCATTTTTCCTTTGCTGGTTCTTGAGCTTTGCCTTGGCCTGAGCTGGTTTAGGTGTGGTCCTGATACAATGCTCAGCCCTTCCCAACCCTCTTCTCTTTTAATTCTGACCCTTGATGGCTTTTCCAAACCACACAGACCATCTAGAACTGAAAACTGGCTACCCTAGTAGTTTTGAGCCTCACCAAAACTTAGACACACCTGTTGTGTGACCCACCAAGTAGTTTGGCCTGCTTTGGCTACCAGCATGAGGGTAAACCACGTCCCCTCCAACAGTTAGGTTAGAGTTCCAGTGCATTAGCTGCCTGGGCCTGATAGGCTCAAGGTTAGACCAAGAAGGCTGTGTGATGAAGGAGTCCTAACAAGCTCTTGGTTCTGCATGCTGTCTTAGTCCATGCAGGTTGTTAGGACAGGACACAACGCACCGAGTGACTTATAAACAATGGAGATTTTTTTTGTCACAGTTCTGGAGGCTAGAAGTTCAAGATCAAGGCTTTGGCAAATTCATGGTGTAATGAGAGGTTGCTTTCTGGTTCATAGCCATCATTTCATTGTGTCCTCAGGTGGTGGGAGAGGCAAAGGAACTTTCTGGGGGCTCTTTTAGAAGGGCACCAATTCCATTCATGAGGGCTCCACCCTCATGACCTAATCACCTCCCAAAGGTCCCACCTCTAGATACCTTCCCACTGGGGATTAGGTTTCAACATAGGAATTTTGGGAGGGGGGCACATTCAGTCCATAGCAAATGCCTTCCTATAAATAAGTTAAGATCTTTAAGTACTATTTTCATAAACTTGAGGGGCAACAGCATTACAATTTGTGCTGCTTGTATGACTTCTTGAATGCCATGGCATCAAGCCTCGTGATTCTTTGTTTTCTCCATCTGAAAGTTTATCTGATGCTGCCTGCTTCAGACAGGTTTGATGATGGAACACTGGGCCATGAGAAGTTGCTGAAGATCTCGATTAGGGCCAAGCAGGAGGAGATTAGAGAGTACAAAACATACATCTTGCCCAGTTCATAATTTAGCCCACAATTTGATCTGTTCATGCCCACCCCCTTTTTATGTGCCCTAGACCCAAGGACAATACCATTTAGTGAATGCCTTCCTAGTGCTGTGTTAGTTACATGGTGTCTTATATGTTAGTTGCATGGAGGCTTAGTTTGGTAGATAGAATAAATAATTATAACATTCAAGTTTGAAACACAACTAGCTCCTGTGATGAGCATTGTAAAATAGGAATGTGACTAAGTGGAGAGGGAGGGAAACCTCACAGTAAGAATAACCTTTGAGCCTTGCAACATAGAATTCTGCCTTTTAAAATGGTTTTAAAATTATTTTTAGAGAGAGAGCACGTGCGTGCCTGCGCGTGAGCAGTGGGGGGCAGAGGATCTGAAGCAGGCTCTGTACTCACAGGCTGATAGCAGCAAACCCGATGTGGGGCTCAAACTCACAAACCTTGAGCTCATGACCTGAGCAGGGATTCTGCCTTTTAAAGGCAATTCACTCACTCTGCTCTGTTGCTTGTTCATTAATTTGCATATTCAGTAAACCTTTATGAAGTGATTATCACATGCTCTGAGCTGTGTGTTAGAAAGAGAAAAAGAAGTCACAGTCCCTGCCCTCAAGATGTCATCATTTAGTGGAGAACACAGGACAGATGATTAGAGGTCAGTGTGATGGGCGTCATGACAGGGTTCTTTGGGCACCTCATCTGGATGGAGGGTGTTAGTGACAGGGCTTGCAAAGAAGGCTTACTAGGTGAGGTGAGAAATAGATGTTCCGTCGTATGGAATGGTTTGCACTCTATGGGGTTCATAGACTTGAAGGAGACTGAGGACTCTGGACTCAGCCTGGAAAAGTGTGCCTACACATAAAAATTTTACATGCTTTCAGAGGGTTCTCTGAGACCCTAAAGCCCATCCATGAACCCCCCAATTAAGCACTCTCGTAAGAGGTTATGCTCATAGAGCAGCAGGGACATGACACCAGGGATAACACCAGTGGATGCTTTATGTAAGTATTTGGGAGAAGGCCATTTTCCATTATCTGTGATAATGGAAAAATCAAGTGTAGTTGTGACAATTGCAGCAGGCCTGAGAAATCCCTTAGTAATCACTTTTTCTTGCTAGGGCTGGTGATAAGTGAAAATATAAATACAATCAGAAACTTAGTTCAGAATAATATGTTAAGACCCGCTACACTGTGAGCATCAATTCTTTACCTTATTTTTTAAAAATCAATACTTTTATTATTTACCAGGTATTTTCATCTTAAAAATAAATGTCTTTCATAGGAATAAATGAAAGAAAAGGTTTGATTTAGAAGTGCAGAAGCTGATCATGATCAAGGAAGGTAATCTAAAGTAAGTCAAAGGTACTGGTTCTATAATTCTTTCAGAATTCATAGGCAAGATAGCAGTGTCGCCAGAAAAAGGAAATAAATCAGAGCTATTTGTCCAAAGAGTGGAACAAAGGTGAGGAGCAGGAAAACTTGGAAAGCCCTCCTCTGTGTTCATGATCCTGATGGGCTCTATTCAGTGGTCCTATAATTCTGTGATCAATACGCCTTCCCTGTAATCATTTATCTGCCCTGAACCCTCCCCCCACACACACACACCATTTCCTCACCTCCCTGTTCTTCCCAAACTGCATCCCATAGGCACAGCTGTGAAGAATCCATCTGGCTCAGTTTTTGGAGTTTGTTCTTCCCATCATCAATTCAGAAGAGTAGGGAAAGAACTCTTTTCTGCTCATCTGGAGGCTCAAGTGCGTTTTGGGAAGAGGTGGAAATTTTCACTGACCATGTACAAACCAGGGCTGACCACCACAAGCAAAGGCATGAAGGAGCCTGGTGCCCTCTGGGAATCCACCCTCTGCCACTCTTCCCCTCCCACATCTTGTGGCACCTGCAGAAGCCCCTTCTCTCCTGAGGCCTGTGCCACTTGCGCAGGTCATCTTTCCTTCACTGCACACGCTCTGCCACTTTCCTCAGTAGCTTTATTACCTGTCTCCTACCTTACCATGTCATGAGCCCTGTTCCCTGCAGTCTCTTCCCACTTTCAGGAACACTCCTGTGTATGACTCTCTCCTGACCCTGACAAGGAAATGTTTGTTTCTGTTTTTTTGTCCTTGAATCCGGTAACCACCATCTCCACAGCACTCCAGATCAGTGGCAAGGAAGCATCTTCTAACGCTTGTCTGTGTCCTCTAGCTAGAGACCACCAGGGACACACCTGTAGGCAGACAAGCTGGGTTTGTTGCTTGTTGCCGAGGTGGAGATCTCACACCAGGGGGAGCTGTGGGGTAGCTCAGTGTGAAGGGGGGAGGGGGGTTAGGGGTTAGGAGAAAGGACTCCTACTAGGACTTGGGTTTGTGTCCACTGATTTGGGGGTGGGTTTAAAGAAGCAAGGCTTCACAGTCAGGAAATGGGGTAACTCTCTAACTGGATATCTTTAGTCTTATCTACAGGGAAGGCAGACTAGAGCAAAACTAAGGTGGTAATTGGAAAAGAAACAGCAGTTGCTCATTATCTGGGCTTCCCCCCCCCCCCCCCACCCCGGCTTGGCCAACATTCATGCTTTGTCTGCGCTCAGATGTGTGTACCCTGTGGCCTTGTGTTTGTTCCATCACAGTCACAGAGTGGCCTTGTCTGATGTCGATTTTCTGCATAGTCACTGATGCTCACAGGAGAACCCCAAGTTGAACTGTGAGTGCCAGGCCAGCTCCCGAATATTGGGGGCTGCTTTTCTCTCTCTCAGTCTTTACCACTCTGAACTGCTCCACTTTACATATTTGCCTCCTTGATCAAAACTGCCACCTGCTTCCTCACCCACCACCTCCCTGCTCCCTTAGCTCTCTGGGGACTTATCCTCAGCCCCTCCATGTTTTCTCAGTTTATCAGCTCCTTTCCCTCGCCAGACAGATACTATGTGGTGATGAACTGCATTCATGGTATGCTGACCAGCACCCCAAATCCCTTCTCTTGTCACCTCCTGTTGTTTTGTTGGCCAGCACATTCTTCAGGTGTGCCCCATCATTGGCTGTTCCCCTCTGTTTTTGAGTACTTCAGCAGAAAGGCACATGACCATAAACATGTGCTTCTACCCCTAATGGTCTACAAAGCTGCCTGACAACCCTCTTTTTCATAACTTGTTTTCCCCCTGTTGTCTGTCCTGCTGTCTCCCATGTTTTCACCAAGTTTAGCCTGAACCCCCTCCTTCCAGAAGACAATCTCAGTTCCCACTCTGCTAAGAAGATAGATGTCATCTCATATGCTCTACTTTGACTTCCTTCTTTTCCCTACTTTATTTTTTTCTAAGTCTCCATCCATGCTTCTTCCCTTGAACTTCTCTGAGGGGAAGAAATGCCAATCCTCTTATAGCCTAACCCCACCACTGTGTTCCTGATCTTGTCCCCTCTTTCCCGTATCCCCCTCCTTGCTTCCTTCCCCAGCCACACAGCCTCTGCAATCTGACCCCCTCCCTTTATAATTCAGTTCCCAGGAAGTGTTCTTTCATGTGTGTGTTTGTGTGTGTGTGTGTGTGTGTGTGTGTGTGTGTGTACATACGTGTACCTCCTCCCTGTTCACTCACACCTTAACACTTTCTTCTCACCCCTGAACCAAACTGATCTTGTCATCTCTTTTTCTTAGACATATCTTTGTAAACTTTACAGCAACAGACCACCTTTTTTCTTGAGTCTCTTGAGACCATGCCCTACAGATTCTTGGGCTCATCTTGGTTTTACTTCTTCATAATCTCTACAACTAGCTTTCCTCAAGACTCTGACCCTCTACCTCTTCCCCTACGTTCTGTGTTTTTTTCTTCCCCTAGCCCCATCTTTATAGTTCCCTTTTTTCCTTTTCTCCCTTCACAATCTCATCCACTCCCAAAACTTGAATAAATCACAAATTTGTCTCTGCCCTTGACCTCTACCAGAAGCCTGGTTCATTATTTCTAAGTATCCACCTGCTAAGTATCTATAGCATGATGTATTATCAGTTCTGAAACATCACTTATCTGAAACTAGATTCACCAGTCGCACCAGAACCCATTTCTCTCTGCATTTTTGTCTCATTTCATGGCATTCCCATTCCCTGTCACCCAGAGTCATCTTTGACTATCACACCCCATGTATTCTATCTTTGTGTGTTCTTGTATTTGGCCTCATCTTAGGGTGCTTACAAAGTTACAGTTACGTTGTTAGGGAGCCTGTTAACTTGTTAGTTAAGAGGAAGGGACTTGGCTTACTCATCTCTGCCTCCCACTCGGTATCCAGCCCACTGCCTTGTCCGTAGGAGACCCTCTATTTGTTGAATGACTGACTATAAATTAACCATTTTAATACTTTACATACACTTGACCAACTATTTGTCATTGATCAATTTCCCATCATTAGACCTTCCAAATACTTTTATCCTTGACCAAGCAAGCACCAGAAGGAAGTTTCATCCTCAGAACCTCAATCATGGTACTTCTGCTCTTTTTCAGGAAGAGCAATTAGGTAAGAGTGCATGGGTCACGAGGCATTAATAGTCTCTTCTTTTTTGAAAGCCAGATATAATGCATAGGATTTTTATGTTTTCATGGCAATTTTAGATAACTTACATCTCCCTTTATACATCGATTTTTCTGCTTTTTCCTTTATTTTTTAACAGGTTTTCAAAATGGAAGCTATCACTATGACATAAGATGCTCTTGATAGTACATCAATATGATTCAGCTATTTCCCTGCCCAGCAGAGTGTGGCTGCTCTGTGCACAGCCCTGTAATACATATTAGTTACACAGACATTAGAGAAGCCCTTCCCATCCATATGTATGTGCGGGACCCATGGAAGTTAATAATGCCATATATCACGTGCATGTAGAATGTAAAATGTACTTCAGAATGACAGCAGGCTCATATAAAATGAATATTGGCTTACGATGAGAGGAAAACCAGGGAAAGATTTTTGTCCTTTCAGATCTACTGTTGAGTGAATTATTTGTTTCCTTGTCTCAGTATCTCAGACCCATATTGTGCCTTTTTTTTTCTCTTTTTGGTCAATATATGCCCCTCTCTCCAGCCACCTTATTTCACTTCAACTACATGGATAACAAAAGAACCCCTTTGGAGAAATGAAAGATAGCAATTACACATTGGTATTCATGTTACAGGAGTCACACTGCCGTCCTCAGGGAGTTTAACAATGAATATCCAACATTAATTGCCACAGTAACTGAGCGTCTGACCTTGCTGAAATGTAATACACCAGTTTTACATAGTAAAATTATTTGCCGCAAAAAGATATTTTTAATTATCATAAAATGTTTACAGTGACCCGTATTTTTTTATTTTTGTCTCTACATTTTCTTGGGAATCAGGACATCAACAGTTGAAACCATAATTTTATCAATGATTTGGTTGACACTTAAGGCAAGATAAGTGCCTTCGTATCCTTATGAAAGGTGAATAAAATACATTGACATCTCTGTTAGATCTATGGCGCTGATTAATAAAGTATAGCGGACTTAGTACATTTTACCCATTGGGGAAAATTTTGTTTTTAATGTTTGCACCTAATTTTAGGTTGGATTTTCTGCCAGTGGCAGAAACATGGTAGGAACTCTGGGGCAAGTTTCCCTTTTGAAAGAGGTGACATCATTTTTAAGGTGAAGCCTACTTACTATCAACTTTTCTTGCTTGAATCTTTTGCTCAAATCCTCAGAAATACAGAAGCTAGGTTTTCTGACATGCATTTTACAGTTCTTTTTTTCCTGGACTACCTTCCCCTTGCTGGGTGTCACACACTGGGAGAATTTCACACTATGTACTCTGGAAGTGTTCATCCCTCAGGGTCGGGCTCTACACTGCTGGGTCAGCAGTGAGCCGGACTCCAACAGAGAGCCGCGTCAGCGGGCCATGCAGGCTCTGGGCTGTGGAAGCTGTGTGTGCAGAAATGAGTGATTGTTCAGCCTTCTCTCCTTTTTAAAAGGGACTGAGGTGAAGAAAGTCAGTGCACTCACCCATGACATGCGAATTTCAGCCTAGATGAGATTTTAACTAGAGATCCATTTTTGCTTGTATTCCGGCAAAACTGGTACATGATAAATTTGAAGACCATCTTATGTCGGGGGGGGGGGGGGGATGAATGAAATGATAGAATGGGCAGTTTTTTGCCCACCTTTTAAAGTAAGGCTGTGATGTAAATGAATATAGTATGTGTTCACTATAACTACTAAATAGGGCTTGCTCATTGTTTTAGTGTTTAAATGATTTATGACTTGCCAGTTTTAATATGGCGAATGTTTAATAAGCATTGACAAGACAAAAGAGAAGACACGTGCAATTAATATGTTGTGTTTTTCTGAAACTTTGAACTTTGGATTCCTTAATTCAAATCATTCAGGTAGTTTTAAAAGTGAACTCTCTGAATCCAAGCCCCACTTTATTTACTTTTTCCCTTTTCCTTTACAGTATCTATGTCTCCCAAATGCTTTATGTGTCCATAGAACTTGAACCTGGACACTCTACCATTAGAGGGAGATTCCTGAGCAGACTTCTCTTTTTTACAGAATCTTTAAAGAAATCATGGTGGAAAGCAACTTGAGAAAACCCAGCTTCAGTTTACTCCTGTTTTTTCTAGGGTGGGGGTGGGGGGTTGTTTTGTTCTGTTTGTGTTTTGGGTTTTTTGTTTTTTTTTTTTTTTTTTTTTTGTCTGTGTAATTTTCTCTCTCTTTTTCCTCCCATCCATCGCTCCATCCCCAAACAAGCTGGATGAGGAAGTGGCCACGGTCCAGGTGAAGGAGCAGGAGAGGAACGTCCTGGTGCTGAAGAAGGTGCAGTGCTGTGGCCCAGCCCCCCTGGCCGGCGGCAGCGGCAGCGCGGAGAGTGATTGGAGGTGAGTTCGCACCGCGGCACGCGCTCCTGTTTCCTCGGCCCTGCCTGCCTCCCCTTCTCTCGCTCCATCTCACTCGCTCCCGCTGCCTCCCGTCCCTCCCTCCCTCTTTTCTCTCCGCCTCTCGAGCGTTCTAGCTGACTGCAGAGCTCTTGGCAGCCAGATGGACTCAGTTCCCAGCGAAAGGACGGAGATGGCAAGATCTTTTAGCTCTTAGGGGATGCCTTTGTTAGTAGTCGTTCACAATGGGCAGCTCCCGGCTGAGGGTCTTTGACCCTCATCTAGAGAGGAAGGAATCCGCAGCGCTCTCAGACCGAGAGCTGCCCTTGCCTACCTTCGATGTGCCTTATTTCAAATACATTGACGAGGAGGATGAGGACGATGAATGGAGCAGCCGCTCGCAGTCTTCCACCGAGGATGACTCCGTGGACTCTCTGCTCTCTGACAGATACGTGGTCGTGTCCGGGACCCCCGAGAAGATTTTGGAGCACCTTTTGAATGACTTGCACCTGGAAGAAGTCCAGGACAAAGAAACAGGTAAGGGGGGGGGGGGGTGTCTCCAGCTTCCAGACTCACAGCTGCGGCTGCCCTTGTCAATATCCTTAGGGGCAAGGCTCCCACTGTAGCCTAAATCAGCATGGGCAGAAACAACATATGCTTTGTGCGCCTCCCCCCTTGGCCTCGTGCTGTTTTGTTTCAATCCAGTAAATGGACACATGTAGATCCAAGCAGCTGCCTGGGAAGTCGCTGTACAAAGAAAACGGTAAGAAGGCAGATGTTCTTGTGTCTTTGGCAATTTTTACCGAATCTCACCTAAAGGCAGTTGGCAAGAGGCCAGCATCTTAATAGCCAGTGTTCCTTGGGAAGAAATACAAGCGACAAGCATTCACCTGGCCTGTGGGAAGTGCTGAGCTGAGGGGAGCAGCCTCCCTGCAGAAACATCAACAATTAATGCAACTACTCAGCAACTATAAGCCTCGCAGCAACTTCTGCCTTTTTCCAGGTGATTTACAGACTGCTCAGAGCAAGCCCTGCTGTGCAGAATACCATCCTCATAGCTTGGCAGACCAGAAACTATAATTCACTGAAGGCTTATTGATCAGACTTCTTGTCCTTTCTCTTTAATCTGGGAGCAAAATACCCATTTAGCTTTGTCACCCTTGCATTTTGGGAAACACTATCATTGCATTTACAAAATAACCTAACCATGCTTCCTTTATCACCAAAGGGCAAGTACGTACTTCTTTTAACCAAAATTCTCTTAACGAATTTGTAAATTGTTCCAGCATGGAACATTATTCCGATGAATAGGCCTCTGTCTATAACTTGATCTCCTGACTAAAATGCACTTTTTGCTGTTATCACAGCACTTGTGATACGCACAGTGTACAGTATACTGACTGCATCAATAAAAAGTGTTTGTAGGTTGAATTCCTGCAGGGTAACACCTTAGGTTTTTCCCTTGTAGGAAAGATTGTGAAATGACAGCGTAGGTGGGAGCAAGTTTCCTTAGGTCCCAGTAGTTTTGTTTTGTTTTGTTTTTTTTCTCTTCTCCTTTTGTCCGAACCTGATGTCTGGCTCTAAATTGCATTGTGAAGGACATTACAAGAAACAAAGTTGTGTGAAATGTGTAAGTGAGTTAAAAACAAGAAAAGGAAAATGACCTAATCTCCTATCCTACAGTAATGTTACACTTTGATCTCAGTATTCAAATAGACACTTTATTTTGCATATGTTTGGCAGGGGGTGGGGGGATCACTAGTTGTCATTTCTACACAGGCTGAAAGAGAAACATTCTCATGGCATTTGCTGGCATTTGTTTTTGCATATCTATTGATTGATATTTTGTGCATTTGATCACTATTCCCATGTTCTATATATAGCAGATACAATCATCGTGGAACTGGGCATAATTTTCCATGTACTGATTACCATACTGGTTTACACAGGTGGTTTGGACTAGGTTATAGGAAATAATCTGCAAAAGGACACCTTTCAATGTGGATACATATTTGGGGAGATTGAATGCTTGCTTCTTTTTAATAGTACCCACAGTTCTCTATAATGTGAGAATTTGTGTCTAGGTTATATTAGTAAGTGTAAAAATTATTTACAAATTTTTTTTAGTTTATTTATTTTTGAGAGAGTGAGACAGAGTGCAGGCAGGGGAGGGGCAGAGAGAGAGGGAGACACAGAATCCCAAGCAGGCTTCAGACTCTGAGCTGTCAGCACAGAGCCCGACGCGGGGCTTGAACCCACGGACCGCGAGATCATGACCTGAGCCGAAGTGGGACGCTTAACTGACTGAGCCACCCAGGCTCCCCGATAAGTGTAAAAATTATTACAGCCAGTGTTAGTCCTAATTTGATTTCCTTTTTCTTTCTTTCTAATCCCCATTGGGTTTTTGAGAAAGACGGCCTAGGTGGCAACTAACAAGTTCCCACTGTTTAACACTGGGAATGAGAAATCACTCTGATTACTAATGCTAGGAGTTGGCCACTGCTGGAAATGATGTTGTGCGTGGTGTCTAGTGACTGTTATACCAACACTGGGGTCAAATGTGTCACTTTAGCCGTGTGCTCAGCAAAGCAAAGCAAAGCAAAGCAAAGAGGACCAGAGCTCAGTGGCTTGTCCTAAGCCAGGCAAGAAGACACCTGTCAAGGTCAGCCTCTCCTCATTTTTACTCATTTCCTCAGAGTTTTCAGAGGATGCATGAGACTTCAGATTGTTGTAGTGACACTTGAAGAAAGCATAGTAGCAACTTTTCCTCCAATTCAAGGAGAACTTTATGAAAATGAAAAGTCAAACCTATGAGATTGATGGGTGTGTAATAGGGAGGCCTAAGTGAAGTCCCATGTGGTTCTTCAAAACTTCACATACAGCACTTGGAGAAAATACAACAGAAAAGCCATCATGTGGTTTTTGTTGCTAAAATGAAAAAGTATCATATATATATATATATAAATAAAATAAATTTCGTGGGCAAATTGAGGAATAGTGGTTGTTAGTTTGTTCTAGTTTGAATACTAGATGAATCTCATATTTAAAGTAACCGAGGCCTCTTGTTACCAACAGAGGTGAATTTTAGTTATTTTGGCCAGGCTGGCAACCCTTATTATAAAAGGCCTATGTGTGCAAGAGCCTAATAGCATCGTATAAACATATGGAAGACAGATGGAGGAAAATGAGAAGGGGCTGCAATAAAAGTATACAGCAGCGTTTTTATGTTCTTGAGCACCCCTTTTAGAGAGAGGGAGCCATATGGGGCCAGCTGGGGCCATATGGTGGTCGTCCACATGGCCTCGATGGCAATGAGGAGGAAAGGGCATGTGGGAGGACGTAAGTGCTCCTGGAGACTGGGATGAGTCTGTTCTGGGTTCTTACATTCCTGTACCCACCAGAGGTTGGGGAAAATAATGGTGCAAGAGATGTAATTTCCCCTCCCTCTGCCACAAAAGTTACTTGGTTGTGAAAATGTAAGTGCAAGGTCCAATAAAAGACCTTCTGCACTCACAGAGGAGCAGTTGAAGTGATTACTAATTGATGTTAACGTGCAAGTGGAAAAACGTTGACTTAATTGAACGGAATAGGAAAGAGAATGGCAGAGCTGTTGACCTAATGTATTCCTGTTGTTACCTGAGTCCAGAATAGAAAACAATATATAGTGTTCTATCACCGTATGAATGAAGTCAAACTGAGTTTTAAAAGCAAAAATAATGTCAGAGATGCTTTTTTAAAAGCAGCCTACTAATGATTTCCCTAAATGGTTAGTTCCACACAACGCATAGCATGTGTGTTTTCTCATAATCCCCTCTATGTGTGCCTTTCCTCCCTTATAGAACTAGGCATAAGGGCTCTTTGCACGATTAGCTGTAGAATGAAGAATGAATGAATGAATGAATGAATGATTCTTCATTGTTTCAGATGGAAAAACCGGCCACTGGATATCTATTTCTGAACATGGAAAGTGACAGAAGCAGCTTTCAAAGATTACCTTTTCTGTCAAGGTTCAGGTTCTGACTTAAACATTTGGAATGACAGGGAAAAATCAAGCAGCTCTGTCTTTCATCTTCCCAGAGGGTAGACATCACTGAGCATTCTCAGCCCAGGACAATTACAAAGCGGGCAAGGAGAAAGAAAAACAAGGAATTGTGAGTAGAGGCTGGAGGGATAGAAGAGCGAGTCCTCCCACCCCCTCCACCCCCCAGCCAGCCCTGGTCTGTAAGGTCTACAGGGTTCCTGCTCCTAGTTAACTCTTTGCCCTCCCTGGAAAGGATACAATATGTTTTGTTTAGGGATGCTACTGTTGGGAATAATGACTTCTGGTTCAAAGTAGGGGGGAAATTATGTATTGGATGGATTACATCAAGAAAAACCTTCTTATTGATTTTTCTTTCTGAATCTGCATTATGACAAATCTACCTCAGGGAGAACACAAGGGGAAATACATTATTTGCTCCCCTCTTTTTTTTCCATTTCCTTATTCTTTATGCGTCCTTTTGAAGCAAACGCACTCAAGGTTACAGGTTTTTAAGAAAAGCGAACAGAGAATAGGATGGTTGGGACCAGCTCAATCCTTTTAGGCTTGACCTGCTTTCTTCAGAGTGTGGCTGGTTTGGTTACTTGACAAGTAACTCACATAGTCTGTGGTCGCATACTCGGTGTGCAAATGCCTACTTTTGCCTCAGTGTTGGTGCTATGCTTTCAGCAGCACCTAGGAGGTTGAGCACATCATTGAGGCACTGAGTCCCTTATCTTTGTAGTGAGGCAACAATGAAAGTACCTGGCTTATATTTAGGGGTGTCTCACTCCATCAATAGAGTCCAGAAGTTAATCTGCATTGCCAGCTTAATGGCTTTTTTTAGGGCAATGCACTGGTAGAACCTTCAGGAAAGCTAGGACAGGCACTTCATTTTTTATTAACTCTTTTAATCTTCTTCCTGGCTAGCACCAAGCCTGTCATAAGCACTTGATGCACATTTCTTGGGAAGAAAAATTAAGAATGCCTTTCTCCCGGTCATTGGAAAGAGAGAAGATAATTTAGGTGAACTTTTTCCTTGATTCCCTTACCTTTTAGGATTTCTGGAAAGATTTTTGTTACTTCTGTGCCAGGCTGCCTCTGGGAAGAAGAAGACAGTATTAACTGTGAAGCATAGCTTTTGCAGAACTAAAACTTGTTGAGACTAGGCATAGAAAATTCTTAGATGGTGGTACACCTGGGTCCCACCCCAGCGATTCTGATTCAGTAGGCCTGAGATGGGACCTAAGCTTTACTGGCTTTAAAAGCTCCCCAAGTGATGCTGATATGCAGCCAGATAGGAGAGCCACGGAAATAGAACATTGACCTTGTCTCATTACCACCCCACCCCCAGCAGCTTTTTAAGATTTATTCCAAGTTTCTAATAGTTTCAAATATATATTTGCCTCGGAGTGAGGGGCATCATTTCCCCTCTCCTCCACTTCCCCTCTACTCTCCAACCCCTCTTCGGGGCTTTATGTCCACTGGTCAGCCTCATGTCCACTGGTCCCTATCCCTGAGCCTCTGCAGCCTAAGAATTTCACAATTTACAAACCTACCCGATTGGTCCATCCACTGAAATGATGTTTTTAAAAAAGGAAAAAAATCGGGGGAGACGGAGGTCCTGGACACACAGCTGTTTATTCGACTTCTCAGTGTTTGGAATGAGGAGGTGATGATAGAGTGAACCAAACCCACTTGGATTTTTGGCAGGATTCTGTCACACCATAAAAATCCCTGGGTGGCCCTTATGTCTCACAGCCAAGATGCTTACTTCTGCAAGAAATAGTGTTTTTAGGAAGGAGGAAAACTCTGCACATGGCAGAGTAGAAAGGGTACTAAACTGAGATTCTGAAGTCTGGAGTCCCCCCCCCAGATCTGGGCTCCTGAGACCTTGAGCAAACCATACAAAAGATGATCTTTGAGATATCTTTCATCACTAAAACACCTTCACTCAAAAGGATCTAATCAACATCTTTCCAAATGTCACAGAACCATAGAATTCCAGATCTGGAGGAGAGACCCTAGAATTCATGCAGACAGTTCCGGAAGCTTGTGGTCACTTTACGCTGAAATCACTATCACTTACCCATTGTACAAGGATGTTAGCTATTTAGTCTACCTTCATATTCTATTATTGCTGCCTGTCTTTGGACTCAAAGCAGTTAGAATGTTGATGGGGGAGGAAGCTTGGAACCCATGCTCAGTGGCCATACCTGGTGGTGATTTATGTGTGTTTGTGTATAACCTTGCTCAGTGGGAAACTTTTTAAGTTCCTTTGAGAATTTATATACTATAACATTTCCAAAGAATGGCTTTGATTTATCACCTACTAGTAAAATCCATTTATAGAATTTTATTACCAAGCCATCTTGGGATATTCAGAAATAGTCTGTTGCCAAGGAAAAGTGGCAGTTTTGCCCCAGTGGTGAAATACACTACATCCTATCTTTTATACTAGCCATCCCCATAATTTACTTTTAACTTTATACACTAATTCTGTGATAAAATATAACCGTGCATTTTTAATTACTCAATTTCTGTATGCCCATGAATGAATACCTTAGGAATAATTAATTCCTTCATTTTGCAAATATCTTTAACTTCTTTATGTCCTAGATGTGGGGGATGCAGTTGTAAACAAACTCCTTACCTTCATGGGGTTTATATTCCAGTGGGAGGATTCAGACAAAAAAGCAAATAGGAAAATGGTGGATATTAAATGTTAACCAGTATCATTACAGGCACTATTTTAGGATCACTATATCCGCATGTCTTTAAAAATAAGCTAGAGGAAATTTTGATGTATTTAAAGTATTTTAGAGAATTAACATGAAACGATTGGTTATTTTCAACAAAGTTCAGAACCAAAGGACATAGACTTAATTGAAGAAAAAGGAGAAAGGAAGACATTTGAGGGGTGCCTGGGTGGCTCAGTCTGTTGAGGGTCTGACTCTTGGCTCGGGTCATGATCTCACGGTTCCTGAGTTCGAGCCACACATCCGGCTTGGTGCTGTCAGGCTGTCAATGCAGAGCCCTCTTTGGATCCTTTGTCTCCCTGTCTCCCTTCCCCTCCCCAACGGTGCGTGCACGAGCTCTCTTGTTGTCTCAAAAATAAACATTAATAAAAAAGAAGAAGATGGGGGCGCCTGGGTGGCTCAGTCGGTTAAGCATCCGACTTCAGCTCAGGTCATGATCTCGCGGTCCGTGAGTTCGAGCCCCAGAGCCTGGAGCCTGCTTCCGATTCTGTGTCTCCCTCTCTCTCTGCCCCTTCCCCGTTCATGCTCTGTCTCTCTCTGTCTCAAAAATAAACAAACGTTAAAAAGAAAAAAATTAAAAAAAAAAAAAGAAGAAGATGGGGTACCTGGGTGGCTCAGCCAGTTGGGTGACTGACTTCGGCTCAGGTCATGATCTCACGGTCCATGGGTTTGAACCCCACATCAGGCTGTGTGCCGAAAGCTCGGAGCCTGGAGCCTGCTTCCGATTCTCTGTCTCCCTCTCTCTCTCTGCCCCTCCCCTGCTCATGCTCTGTCTCTAGCTCTCAAAAATAAAGATTAAAAAAGAAACAAAGAAATTTGAAATAGGTATAGGTGTCCCCAGATGTAGTAGCTGGAACTAGAAGCCGTAGAATCTGCATCCACGGAAATGTTTGATACCATCTTTTAACATCTTCACCTGTGAAAATAACTTTCTCATAGACATATAACTAGATAGGTTGCCATTTGAGGTCTTTTTCAGCTTTATGAAACTGCCACATTTAAATATGAGGTTAATTTTGTTTGCATACATGCTTTAATAAAAAAGTCAACAGCAGAATAAACTCATTAGCACCAACTCCAGCCCCCGTGGGTATGCCTGAGATGCTGAGCATCGCTGCTCAGTGAAGGCTTACTTTGCCAGATAAAGCCAAGGCTTGAGATAGCTATCCACAGTTACCATGAAAATCCCCAAAGTGCTTTTGAGACAAAGCTGGAGGTAAAAGTGTTCATGGGAAAATATAGTTTCTGCTCTGCTGTATACTCTGTACTGTGGGTTTTGTTTTGGTCTGGTTTGGGGGCAATTCCCTTAACTTCCCTCCCTGTTACTAATACGCAGAATTATTACGGAGACCATAATTGAAGCATTGGGAAACTTTGTAAATTAATGTTGACAAATAATGAGATAATGAGAATTATGTAGAAGTTTTCTTCTCAGGTGCCTCATTAACAAAAGCAGAGGATTTAGGCCACGTGATGTTTGAGGTCCCTTCCAGATTCGGGAGCCAGGATTTGGAAATTACTCAAGATAGCCCTCCATTTATCCAAACATCCTCTCCATCAGATGGATTATTTTATTTATTCATAAACTTTTTATTTTTTATTTGAGAAAGAGCGAGCATGCACAAGTAGAGGAGGGAGGGAAGAGAGAGAGAGGGAGGGAAGAGGGTGGGGGGAGAGAGAGAGAGAGAAAGAGAAAGAGTGAGAGAGAAAATCTTAAGCAGACTCCATGCTCAGTGTGGAGCCCGATGTGGGGCTCAATCTCATGACCTGGGGATCATGACCTGAGCTGAAATCAAGAGTTGGATGCTCAACCAACTGAACCACTCAGGTGCCCTGCAGATGGATCTTTTTACAGGATAATTATCCCCATCTCATGGCCATAGAAGCTAAGGTAGAAGAAGTTAACTAAACTGCTACAGAGATAGAATGATCATTTGAATCTGGAAATGAACCCAGGTGTATCCCTAGCTTTATTCCAGAGATCATTTTTTTTCTAGTGAATAGAGTCATGGATAAAAGGCATAATGGAAGTAAAAACATAACCATTCAACTCTAGCTATAAACCCCAAATCAGGTGCTTCAGTAGCTACTTAAGAGTGCTCTAATCTCCGCACAAAGACCTGCTTCTTGGTTTCCAGCTGTGAGCAGGATGGCCACTGGGTGAGCTAAGGGCTTCAAGAAGGTTACAAAAGAAGGGAAGGAAGAGACCCTAATACTAGCTGATGCTATGTCAGAACATTTACATGAGAAGTGATTAAAAATCATATTTTGACCGTGGATTTCATTTGAGGTACTCACCATCTGATCTAATCTATTCACACCACCTTTAAACATGTGATATTATGTATGATAACAAGGGAATTGATGCTTTTACGCTGCCAGTAGATCGTGGGTTAATTAATACTCTTGTTGGTAATGAAGCAAGGTGAAATGAAGTGAGACAGAGCTGAAGCATAAGGTCATTAACATACACTGATTAATAATGGAAATGTGAACGTTTCATTACTGCATAACCAATGGGCAAAGGAAGGTGTGTAATGGATGAAGATATAAGTAGGAGTACAGCATACTTTCCAGGCGTACAGTTCATATTTAGAATGTGAACAGATCACTGGAACGCATTTTTTTAATTTGCATCATTTTCATGTTGAATCCACACAACCTCTTCCCATATTTTGTGTTCAGCTATAGTCTAGAGCACACTAGAAGCAAACTAAAATATTGTAGGCTATGGAAAATTAATTTCAAGAGGATCTGAAGATAAGAAAGGGAAAATGAAATACATATGGAGCAAGAATTACCTGAGACGTTAAGTCTTAAGCCTCTTGACTCTAAGGATGTTGAAAAACCTGGACATCTCAACAAGCTTCTAGATTTTCTTCTTTGAATACTTATAAGGAAAATATCACCACTTTCTGATGGTTTGAGTGAAGTTCTTATCCTAGAGCCTGGAGGTGAAGCAGAGGGTCTTTCAGAGTTTCCTTCACACGAATTCTAAATGAAATTCACATGGGACTGCTGTTTCTGTAAAGTCAGTCCTGGTGGTGATGTTCTCAAACTGTGAACCATGAGGGGTTTTCTGTGTAAACTGCACCCAGTGTGAGGGATGTAGAAATGAATGGGCTTTCTCTTTCATTCACTGCTGCACGTTTTATTTGCTTTATTTTCCTTATTTACATTTTATTTGCTTTCCCTTCACCTCAGATGCCCAATTTGATGACACCGTTAGGAACCTTAGGTATTTCTTTACCGTTGAGTAAATTTCTAATTTCCTAGAATGGCTGGAGGATAAATTATTACAAATAATAAAATACTCTGGTACATGAATTGTCAGTTTTCAAAGAATCTGAATATATAAAATTACAATCTATTTTGAAATATAAATTATATAAAAGGCCCTGTCTGATAAGACACAAAGTTCATGTAGAATCAATGAAGCCCTGAGAGTCTTCAGCTTTATTATTACAGGAAGAAAATACTGTCTTAAATCTATCGAGTCTCTTTGATACAGGATGCAGGTTGCTTTTGAAACACAGATCCTCAGTATAACTTGAATTTTCTCTCATAAAAATAAATTTGAGAAAGGTAACAGCTTGTTTAGTTCTCATATTGTCTCCCTAATATATACCTAGTAAGAATCTCTATAGTACAGATTTTCAGTTAGTTCGGTACTGATTTTTGTTCTTATATTTTGTTGTTTCCTTTTTGTTGTTTTAAAAAGAAAATGGATTTCTATTCCTTTAAAAAAGTGATGCTTTTCCCAAATCTCCCAAGTTTGTAAAATTAACATATTTTCTTAGTTATGGGTCTTTGGGTATATTTAATACTGCACTGCAGACACTTACGATTTTGTTGGTGTCCCCCTGCATTTCCAGATACTTGTTTAAATGTGTGGTATAACACAGGCATGTTTGGAGTAGCAAATTGGAAGGAGCAACAGATTCTAAAATTCATGAAGATAAAATATACCGTGTCAATAGAATTGGCAATCTAGTAATTTTAGCAAGGCCATAGTTTTACTGTAACATCACCAACTGAAGTTACTGGAGTCTAAGTCAATGTCAAAGGATGAAAAAACCTCTTTTCTCTTTCTCCGTGTCTCTCTTGCTCTCTCTCGCTCTCTCTCTCTCTCTCTCTCTCTCTCTCTCTCAGAGATCTTGTGTGTCACCTCCCCAGACATTTGAAAGATTTGAAGTGAGATCATACGATGTCCTTGTGTTATTTGAAATGCTGTGCCGGCACGCCTGGGTGGCTCTGATGGTTAAGCGACTAACTGTTGATTTCTGCTCAGGTCATGATCTCACAGTTGTGAGGTTGTGCCCCACATCAGGCTCTGCCCTGGCAGCATGGAGCCTGCTTGGAATTTTCTCTCTGTCTCTCTCTCCCTCTCCCCCTCTCCCCTTCTCCCTTCTTTCTTACCCCTCCCCTGCTCTCTCTCAAGATAAATAAACATTAAAAAACTAATCATAAAATGCTATGCCATCTTCCTCAAGTAAAACTAGCATTCTATCAGAAAAAAAAAAATTCTAAGTGATTTTTCTGTAGAAGAGTGTGTACTTGAGGTAGTCTCCTAAGTGTGAGGGAGAAATGTTAGTGAATGGCAATTTGTTGATTATAATCACCGCATGTTAATCTCACAGCATGTTTCAATCGAATTATTGCTTCATTGAAAGGGTGCAGTGCCACAGAATTGCTGTAATTGACAACCACATGTCTGAAAGGGATATTCTTTGAGCAGGAGAATTTTTGCCTTTAGCATACCTATAATTGAGCTTTTTCTCATTTCTCTTTGCAGTCTTTCTCATTATAACCTTCCCCTCCCATTTCCCATTATCCTCATTTTCTGCCCTTGGGGCTTTCTTGCTCTACAATTGAAACCATTCTTTTCATTCTGTTTGCAGCTTTTTGCCTTACACATAACGCTGCTTCTTGGCTGGCAGGCCTTCCCCCAAATCTTTCAATAAATATGAAATTAGAGGGAATGGTTAAATATGAGTGAACAGAAAATGTAGAAAACTAAAATATCTTGTAATCCCCAAAATATCTTATTGTAATCTGAATAGTGATAGAAAATTATTTTTAGAGCAATTCTGTATCTTTTTCTGCTTCAGACTTAACTGTTCTTGTCTGTTGTCTTCATACAGGATACTTTATGAATCTTTTAAATCCTTTAATCCTGTAAATGAGTTTCACTTAGAGTGAAGATGAAAAGTATAAGTTAAAATTGCCTATTGCATACTTGGCTGGGTATCTCTACTTAAGTTCTCAGCCTTAAGTGAATGTCGTTTTTGGTGCAAGGGCTACATGTATCAGGACTCATGATAGGTAGCAGTTCTAATATTAAAGCACCTGGTCTATTCCTTCAGTGATTACGTGCCTTTCAATGTGCCTTAAATATACTTGTTATAAAGAGAGATTTGCTTCGTACTTAAAGCGAGTTAAATTTTTGCCCCTAAATTTTCTTGTCTTGCTTGATATCGATATAGATACCGTCAATATAGTGTAACGTGTTTTGTCAAGAAAAAATAAGAAACATGATGAAGATTTTTTCGCGCTAATTTTGGATCTCTTCTCTAGAGTTGGACATAGAAAATACACCCTCTTGTGTCTTGTTGCAATTTGATCTGAATTTAAAGGCATTGCAAGCCATTTTGTTTACCACTGTGTTGACTTCCATAAAAATACTTTAGTTAGCTCAAGTTCTGCCAGTGCTGACTGGCATAATGCTAGCACACATCTCAGAATTGTTATGACAATTTGCTCTATTATAGTCTCCTAGGGAGTGTGTTTGTTCTTTTGGGGGGAAAAACATGCAAGGCAAATGTGTTCTTCATCAGCATATTCTAGAAATCCACAGTAGTGAGGTCAGGATAAATTCACAATACTTATCTCTCCTTAAATGTGCTTTTCCTGCTTTGATAATAGAGAAACGTGAGAAGCACTGCTTATCATGTGTTTGAGTTCCTGAAAATGTTCTTTGTGTATATATGATTTGTTAATTTATTATTTGTTATTAGGAAGGCTGTATGTAACAGAAAAACTGATGGTAACTTAAGGTGGAAGGATACTTCTCTCTCATGTGAAAATAAAAATAAGTGCAGTATAGAGCTGGTAGAACTAGTGAGGCCACTCTGAAATCAGCCAGGACTGAGACTCCTTCCAGCTCTTTGCTCCAGTGTCCCTGGAGTCTGGCCTTTATGTTCTGAAATCAAGACGGATGCTAGCATCCCAGTCCAGATAGCAGGATGGAGCAGGTCAAGAACACACGTGTCCATCACGCACAGCTTCTGCTTTTATCTTAGTCATAGCCATATCTAGCTGCAGGTGAAGCTGGGAATATGTTGTTTGGTTTTAAAATATCTGGGGAGCAATATGGCCAAGAAAAATCAAAGTTTGATTCCTAAACAAATGAAAAGTGGTATGTAATTTTTATAAGGGGTAGCTTATGAGGGTGCCTGGGTGGCTCATTTGGTTGAACGTCCGACTTTGGCTTGGGTCATGATCTCACAGTTCGTGGATTCGAGCCCCGCATTGGGCTCTGTGCTGACAGCTCAGAGCCTGGAGCCTGCTTTGGATTCTGTATCTCCCTCTCTCTCTGCCCCTCCCCTGCTTGCATTCTGTGTATGCCTCTTTCTCAAAAATAAATAAACATTAAAAAAAATTGTTTTAATAATAAATTAATAAATGGAAGCTTATGTTTGTTTTGATACTTTAGATCCCAGGCCATGATTATATATATATTTTTCTTAAAGTTTATTTATTTTGAGAGAGAGAGAGAAAGAGAGTGCATGCATGAGCAGGGTGTAGGGGTAGAGGGAGAAACAGAGAATCCCAATCAGGCTCCGTGCTGTCAGCACAGAGCTCCATGGGGGACTTGATCTCAGAACCGTGTGATCAGCACCTGAACCAAAATCAAGAGTCGGATGCTTAACTGACTGAGCCACCCAGGTGCACCCATGATTATATATTTCTTCTCTTCAAAGGAATATAAATGTATTGTGATTTAAAGCACTGTGTGATCATTTTTTAAAGCCTATAAAATAGTTTGGATTTGCTCTTGTAGTCTTCTCAACACTGACTATTGACAGTGATCTCATGTATTATTAACGTGCAAAGAGTACTTAATAGTAAGTACCTTTCTCGTATCTGATTTGAGCCACTGCATTCATGTTTGAGAACTCTACATCTTTCACACCAAAATTCTCCCTACAAGTTGTTAGAAATATTTTTCACAAAGCATATGAAACATATATTAAAAAATATTTCACATATTATGGTTTCAATGAAGTTTAACAATAGCACACATTAAATTTCTTCTCCTAAAGATAGCTTATAGTATGTATTACTATATTCTTGGTGATATTTCAGAACTCTTATGTGCCTGTAACATAACTGCTCGATGTGGGTCAAATCACCATGAATCTTGTGATTCCAATGCTGTGAGAAAGGCCTAAGGGTGTTCTTAGATGTGTGAGTAGTATATTTACTTCTAAACAAAACTAACTTATTAGAACCATTTTAGACAAAGGAATTTATATGAGTGCCTTTAGCTGAAAGACAAAAATATCTTAACCAGTGGCAGTTAGTACATGTTTAATGGCTTATTTACCCAGATGTTGGAGGGATAGGCAGAGGTGGTCACGGAGGTGAGGAACAGCCAAGACTTTGATGTGGAAGTCAGTCTTTTCTTTTAAGAAAGAAAGGACAAAATAAAATGTGACTAATGATTCTCAGTATTTGTCATGTTTAATATGGAAAAGTTCATCTAGAAAGAAAGGAAGAGTTTTATGGTTTGACCTTTAAAAAAATTTTTTTTAATGTTTATTTTATTTTTGAGAGAAAGAGAGAGAGACAGAGTGTGAATGGGGGAAGGGCAGGAGGGAGGGAGACACAGAATCCCAAGCAGGCTCCAGGCTCTGAGCTGTCAGCACAGAGCCTGACGGAGGGCTTGAACCCACAAACCATGAGATCATGACCTGAGCCTAAGTCAGCATTTAACCGACTGAGCCACCCAGGTGCCCCTATGGTTTGACCATTTTAAAACATTGTTTCAGTTTCTGCCTTTACATTTCAACCTTCTAAAATAGAATTATGTGTAAATGGCCATTAAAACATCTTAAGAGCATTAGGAGTTTGTGGACTATCTTAATTCTCCCGTGTGATTGTCAGTTCTGCCTTTAGAAAAGGAAATTGGCTGATCCTGTATAGCTATTTGCTGTTTGTCAGGTGTTCACTAGAAAATAAAAACAAAATAAATTTCGGGTAGGCATAAAGGAACTCCAGCATACTGGCACATAGATGGAAAATGACTTTATAGGGGCATTTTTGGCAATTCAAGGCCAATAAAAAGGCCAAGTTCCTATATCTGTCCATCTGTCCAGTGGATGTTCATGTGCATCCATTTCCCTTACCCCCAGTATGGACCATTTGGATTCACAGCCTCAGAAGAGCAGAGTTCAGTGAAATCCTGTGCTGGGGATCAGCCTGCCTTGGGACGTAGGCCCGTAATGATACTAACTTGAAACAACTTAGTAGTTATTCACCTTACTTACCTCAGACTCGATGTCACCATTCTGCAAAACAGAGTACAAGACCTGCCTCCTAGAAAGAATTTGAGGAGCACAGATCATGTGGGTAAAGCTCATGGTACAGCCCCCAGTATGTGGTCAGTCGAGGGTGGCTGTTTCATTATGTTGAAACAGAATAGCTATCTTCTCTACTTTTCCTCATTGCCCATAGAATGATGCTACCCTTGGCTTCCTGGGGCACACTAAGGAATAGGTGAGGTTCAAAGACAATTTGGGGTTCTCTAGGGCTAAAACGTGTGCTGGATGGGGGTGGGGGATGATGGGAGAGAGGGTGGAGGTTTGGTCAGACATTCCCATGAATGGGATATTCATCTGCTGCTAGTGGGCTGCCTTATGTGGTCCTTTTATGATGTCACTGATTAAATTCCAAACCCTGTGAAAGTTGAGGCCTTAAAACTGGGCCTTCTTCATAGCAGTGAGCACAGTGCTCAACCCCAAGCCATAGGTGTTCACTCAACAGTTGTGACCAAACCTTTCTTGGTGACTGTAATGCACCAGTCTCCCTTTCACTGGAGTGAGAAAGAAAGCAGCCATATGTTACTGAAAAGAGCTCCCCTGGCTGGTCTGGAACCCAGAGCACACAGGTGTCCCAGCTGTCAGTCACTGGTTGAAATATTTGTCTTAGAAACATTTTTAAACATGGACTAAACCGTAAAGGAAATTTTAGAGTAAAGTAAATTTTCTTATATTAGACATTTTCAATTTATATAAGATCTTGTGCCAGATTGTTTAGAAAGAGGCTTAGTTATGTTTAATTGTGTTTAATTTCTTAAAGATCATATTTTTGGGGGTGCCTGGGTGCTCAGTCAGTGAAGCGTCTGACTTCAGCTCAGGTCAGCTCTCATGGTTCGTGGGTTCAAGCTCCGCATTAGGCTTTGGGTGTGCTGACAGCTCAGAGCCTGGAGCCTGCTTCAGATTGTGTGTCTCCCTCTCTCTGCCCCTCCCCTGCTCTCTCTCTCTCTCTCCTCTCTCTTTCTTGCTCTCTCGTATCTCTAGAGTTTTTGTTAAGCAGAAACAAAAAAATAAATAAAATTTTACTCCTCTGATTTCCAGAGTGGAAAAATTAACATCCAGAATGGTGATATATTTCAAGTTTGGGAAGAAAGCCGATAATAGAGATTCTTCTTGGTGCTTGGGAGATAAAAAATCATACCTTGTCCTAAGCTGAGTCCAGTATTAGAGTTATTGCTTGAAATAACCAGGCCCCAGACTTGTAATTTAAGATTTAATGTTTAAATTAGTGTTTTCTTTGTTTCATGAAGTTTTGGAATGTTGAGTTAACAAGCACTTAGTAACCTAGATCGTATCTTTAAGAATGTATTGTGTGATGTTAATCATAGGAGACAGAGCACCTCCGACAGTTGACTATGTTAGACTGAGTGCATCTTGCAACTAGATATTAATTTTTGTTGGTAGATGCTGGCAGATTGGTATTGAAAGCTCCATACCCGTGGTACTTCCACGTTCTAATCTATATTGTTAAATAAAATGATACTTGGATTGATCATGAAGAAATTTTTCCTCCCGGCTTATTTGTGAGAGCAACTGCTGTTACTAATCAATGAGCTATAACTGCGAGAAGAGTCTTTGGGGGAAAACAGTGTGATAGATGGTATGAGGGCTGATTATCTGACTATCCCTAGTTCCTTTCAGTCTAAAGGACTAAAAGGGCATGCCCCTACTGTTTTCCAAGGGGTATCTCTCCCTGTGTCCCAGACCGGGACCATTTACACACCAAATCCAGTGACCTTTGAATGCTCAGGCTGATGAACCTCCCTCCAGCAACTTTTGACACTCACAGTGTGCTCTCTTCCACTCGTCCTTTCTTTTTGGCTTCTATGACATTTATGTCTCCCTGTTCTCCTGTTTGTGTCTTTCTTCTCTTCCTCCTTCCTGAATTCTCTTAGCATTGCCCAAATGTGAACATCCACCCCAGCTCACCTCAAACCCCTGCTTACAACTCCCTCGCAGTGGATCTGACATGACACTTAATGTCATCCCAGCCACTCTTTTCCTACCGTAGCTCCCATAATCATCCAGACCTCTTTAGCAAGCTCTGGTCTTTGATATTTTTACCCAGTATCTTCACTTTAAAGTAGCCATAGGGGCACCTGGGTGGTTCAGTTGGTTGTGTGTTCGACTTCAGCTCAGGTCACCATCTCATGGTTTGTGAGTTCAAGCCCCACATCAGGCTCACTGCTGTCAGTGCTGAGCCAGCTTCGGATCTTCTATCCCCCTCTCTATGCCCCTCTCGGGTTCTTATGCACGTGTGCACCTTCTCTCTCCCTCAAATTAAATAAACGTTTAAAGTAGCCTTAGAGTACTCAAACTCAGTGCATTTAAAGTAAACTTCCCTCTCCTTATTCTTCCTTTATCCAGTGTGACTGTCCTGACTGTCCTGACAGAGCAAGTGTAATCTCTATCTCTTGTCACTTCTCCTCTTGAAAATTTCCATTCACTTCCCCTTTTCTATAAAACAAGCCCCAGGCTTCTTATTCGAAGGCTCAAACACCCTCCAGGAATTGGCTCCAACCAACTTTCTAGCTTTATTTCTCAGTTAGGCCATGTGATCTCTTCCATTACTGTTTCACAACTATACCCCAGACCAAAACTTAGGAACCTGCCTGTCCACAGACAGCTAATATGAATAAGTGACTTGCCAGTGAGGGCAGAGCCATGATAAACTGGTACGCCCAGCATGAAGAAGGCAACTCAGCTCTAAGCCATGGTTGCTGTAGGACATGCAGACCTGGTGTTGCCAGATCTTCTGATTTTTAAATACTGTCACACAACAAAAAAACATCTTTAAGGGCTAGAGAAGGCCCAAAGACCATAAGATTGTGACTCAGCCACAGATCCACCCCTAGTCACTTCCATGCTTATGTTTATTTCACCTCTTTCTCCATACTTCTTACACGTGCAGAGGTCATCCCATGTGCTACCTGTTTGGTAAAACCTTCCCTGGGATATTGGAGTCTCCTTCATCCCCTGCAACATTTATGATTTGTGCTGCCCAGTTGAAATGTTACCTTATTTAAATTTACTTCCTGGGGATACATGTCTCAACTCCCTAACTCATTATGAGCATGAAACCGTGGGTCATTCTTATGTTTTCCTGTCTCTTACCCTCTAGTCCCTTCTTAACAAAAGTCTTATATATAGTCAGTTCTCAATACTTGGTTTTTCTTGGTTGATGGGTGGCGTTTGGAGAACTGGGACAGGATCTAAATATTATTTTATGACAGTAAAGAACAGAGAGGACTTACTGAGTGCCTGATGTATTCCGGTTCTCTGCCAGATGCTTTAGATAAATTATTCTGTTTCATCCTGGCTGCAGTTCTGCTAGGTGTGGGTGTGATACCCAGTTTACAGCTGCCTTAACTAAGGCCCTGAGAGGTTAAGTACAATGCCTAAGGCCATACAGGTAAAAATTCAGTCTTCCGATTCCCTTTGTATTTTTCACACTGTTTTCTAAGCTCCCAGCAGGCTTAGCAGACACATGCATGCACAAGCCACAAATGGGTTATAATTATAATTGTGCCTGGACACTGAGAGCAGCTGAGGGCTGAACCAGTAGGAGCTCATGGGACCTGTCACCTCCCTTACCCCCACGGTGACCTGCAAACATGGCCCTTGGTGTGGAGAAGGTAGGCAAGCCCTGTGTTGATTAGTCCATGCTCCTTCTAGTGACATTTGTAAAAGGCAGCATGTGCAATGTAATACAGTTAAGAACATAATTTTTGGTATACTCTTTCCTTAGGAAAGAATGATGGGATTCCAAAACCAAATTTTACAAGGTAAAATAGATTTCGTTACTTGAAGAGTGCCACCCAAGTTCTGTCTGGAGGAAGCTCCTGTCATTAAAGAGGTGACTTTTCAGACAGATTCGATATAGAAACAGCATTAAGTGAATAAGCGTTTCTTGTGTGATCAATATTGAAAACTAAAATTAGAGCTCAAGATTTGGTGGTTTTAGAATAGTTAAGGAATACTCTGGTAGAACTGTAAAAGTATACAGGAATCGAGTGAGTTTAAAAGCTGTGGTAAACAGCTGCATTTGAGGTCATTAATATCGCTTTCAGAAATGGAAAATTCATTGAGAAAGAAGCATATTTTTAACAGTGGAGCACTTTAACCTATGATTCAATCATGAACATTAATTTTTTTTTAACTTGTGCTTAATCAAATTACATGGTACATTTTGGCACTGCTTCTCAAAAAATAATGGCAAGTTGTAACATTCCAGGGCCAGAAATGAGACCTTTTATGTACAAAGTTTTTTTGGCTTCTTGAAATCAAGGTTAAAGTAGAACATATTTAAAGTGCCTTAAATTCCATTGCATCTGAAGTAGAAATACAGGTGAAACAAAATTGCTAATAGTACTTAGGGAATATGGGTTAGTATAGAAATGTTGAATATTCACATTACCATACTTAGATTAAATAGCTACTAAAGGCAGTTGTCTGTCAAAATTTTTATCATTTGCTTTCTTGGCAATTCACTTATACCCACCCCCCACCCCCAGAAAAAAACATTAAGCTTAGACCTTTTTGAGACATTTAGATCAGTTTCTCTTATTTGACTACATTTACATAACAGAACCCTATAAAAAGGATCTGTACCAAACTGACACAAGTCTTAGGGTGCTCTAGAAACATTTATGTTTTACAGAAGTGAAAATTTTGAGTGCTTGATACACTTAAAATGAGAATGAGAAAATACTTTAATTTTTGCATAAAAGAAAAATACATTCATGGGGCACCTGGTGGCTCAGTCAGTTAAGCAACCGACTTCGGCTCAGGTCATGATCTCGTGGTTCTGAGTTCCAGCTCCACATCAGGCTCTGTGCTGATGGCTCAGAGCCTGGAGCCTGCTTCGGATTCTGTATCTCTCTATCTCTCTGCCCCTCCCCCACTCACACTCTGTCTCTCTGTCTCTCTCTTAAAAATAAACATTTAAAAATTTAAAAGAAAAAAATAAATTCAAATAAAATCAAATAGAAACAGACAATTCTTGTCTTACACCTTAAAATGAAAACAGTAACAGATGATAAAGTCTCATATTAACATCATTATGGTGAATAATAGACATGAATATTAGAGACATTTCTATCAAAGCTTTAGATTTTGACCACACATTGATATATTTTATTTCAAGTGAACATAGTGCT